>NC_092713.1:133446949-134781324 GCF_047496885.1 Scyliorhinus torazame | reverse complement strand
ATTGACATAATTAATTAAATTGGATGTGTTTAAAAATTTTTTTTTAAATGTTTTAATAAAAAGATATAGCCAACATAACTACCCGGCACATTTTGGGTTGTGGGGATGATATCCACGCAGACACAGGAAGAAGGTACAACCTCCATACAGACAGTTACCCGGGGCCAGGATTGAATCTGGGTCCTCTGCGCCATGAGGCAGCAGTGCTAACCACTGCGCCACGTGCCGCCCTTAAATTGGATGTGTGATCATGATTGATTAGATATTATTGGAATTTAACTGTGCTATTCATAGATTGCATAGGATTCCCACAATGCAGAAGTAGGCTATTCGGCCAATCGAGTGTGCACTGACCCTCCGAACGAGCACCCTATCTAAGCCCCTGTTCTATCTCTCATAACCCCACCTAACCTGAACATCTTTGGACACTAAGGGCGATTCAGCAGCCTCGTCATACCCGACCCGGTATTGGACGAGGCCGCTGATTCTCACGAGAGCCCTCTTGCGAGATTCTCAACACTTGAACTGTCTCACAAGACTCAACAAAATCGTATGAGGCGTCGCAATTTGGATCTCGTTCTCGCTGGGTGCGATCCAAGCATGCATATTTCAATCATTAGGTTAATTTAAATATACGTTCACCAGATTCACTCGGGGTCTGGGATCCACCAGCTGTGCCTGGGAGAGCTCACCGGAACACCATTTAGTACTGGTCCACACAAGACCAGTCATAATGGCACCAGGGGGAGTGGGGTGGGAGGGGTGTTCCCAGGCCATTGGATATATCCGGGTGGTGGCATCATGGCACTCCATCTGGTTCCATGTGTGTGGTGCTGCCTCCCGCAGTGTTCAAGCACAGTGTCCAGGCATCAAGATGTGATTGAGATGCCAGGCAATGACTCCCACATGGCCTGCCTACCTACGGGAATCCACTTGGCATGCGTGAAGTGCTCACTTAACCCCGATTGCCAAATCCCCATTAGCGATAGCCTTCAACCGCGCTGCCAGAGGCCTGGCAGTCGTGGGGGTTATGGGTGGGCGCTGGGGCAGACGGGCAGGGACAGGGGTTTCGCCTAAGGGAGTGGGCCGGTTGCATCACAAACTGTATGCCGCCTGGCACGGATCTCGTTTTTGGCCTCTCCCACTATTCACCCTCCTCGTTACTCTTGAGTGAGAGCGCAACAAGGACGGAGAATCGCGCCCCCGGTTAATCCTTTCATCGGGGTGTAAAAGCGAAGTCGGACAGAATTGTAGTGGTACCTATATGCTTGCAATAAAGGGGGGGGGGGGGGATGTGGAGGGGCAAGGGGTGGCTCGTGGTGGGGTTGGGCAACTGTGGGTTGGGAATTGGATTGCTGCTGCATCAGGCTCTACTGTGGCTATTTAAACTCAGCCATGGCATTGGCATCCTGCTTCTGGGTTTCCTGACCAATCTCAGAGTGTATGATGACAAATGTAAATGTCAATGGAAAGATCTCCATTAAGATCTCCATAGCAGGGATCAGAATGGCTGCATTCTCTCTGAATGGTTTTGCAAAGAAAACAATAAAGAGCGACAGGGAAGGCTACCACCCCAGACTCTTCCTGGGAAGTGATGTTGGGGGCAGTAAGGAGCTGTAGAGAAGTCCCGTTCCCATGAGCTGGAGGAAGAGTTCAGCCCTGCAAATTAACAGGCATGGTTGAAAGTCTAATTCATGTCTTTCAAGGGTGGCAGAGAAGGCTGAAGAGATTCCAAGGAAGGCGTGCACTCTAAGGGAGCAATGTCACATGATTCAACTCAAAATAAGCATCTCAATGAGGTCTCCAATATAGATAGACCAGTTAACACATGGTGCAGAGCACATAATGCACTTTCAGAGGCATTGCACACCCTTAAAAAGAGATTAGAGTCCTTCTCTATCATGATGTCATGAAACCTCAGGCTTTGTGCCCGATGTTCACCTAAATGGAAAGAGTGGCCACCTGTACAAATCATTAGCCATGGCAGGTGACTGAGTACATCGAAGCAGGAGGAGGTAATTCATTATGATCATGACTGATCATCAAGTTCAATACCCTGATCCCACCTTCTCCCCATAACCCTTGATCCCTTTAGCACCAATGGTTATATCTAATTCCTTCTTGAAATTACACAATGTTTTGGCTTCAACTACTTTCTGTGGTAACGAATTCCACAGATTCATCACTCTCTGGGTGAAGAAATTTCTCCTCACCTCAGTCCTATAAGGTTTACCCCTTACCTTTAAGATATGACTCCTGAGTTCTGGACCTCCCCCACCATCGGGAATATTCTTTCTGAATCTACCAGATCTAATCCTGTTAGAATTTTATAAGTTTCAATGAGATCCCCTCTCACTCTTCCAAACTCCAAAATATCCTAACTGATTTAGTCTCTCCTCATTTGACAGTCCTGCCATCCCAGGAATCAGCCTGGTAAACCTTTGTTATACTCACTCCCTCCATAGCAAGAACATCCTTCCTCAGATAAGGACACCAAAACTCCAACAATACTCCAGGTGTGGCCTCACCAATGCCTTATACAATTGTCGTTAAACATCCCTATTCTTACACTCAAATCCTCTCGCTATGAAGGCCAACATAACATTTGCCTTCTTTATTGTCTGGTGTATCTGCACGCTTCAGCGACTGATGCACGAGGACACCAAGGTCTTGCTGTGAATCCACCACTCTCAATTTACACCCAAATAATAATCTGCCTTCCTATTTTTGCTACTGAAGTGGCTAACCTCATATTTATCCATGTTATAATGCATCTGCCATGCATGTGTCCACTCACTCAGCCTGTCCAAATCTAGCTGAAGCATCTCTGCATCCCCCTCACAGTTCACCCGACCACCCAACTTTGTATCATCTGCAAATTTGGAAATACTACATTTAGTTCCATCGTCCAAGCCATTAATATATAATGTGAACAGTTGGGGTCCTAGCATAGATCCCTACAGTACCTCAATAGTCACTGCCTGCAAATTGGAAAAAGGCCCATTTAGTCCAACTTTTTGCTTCCTATCTGCTAATCATTTTTTTATCCATATCAAGACACTACCCATAATCTCATGCGCTTTAACTTTACACAGTAATCTGCTTTGTGAGACCTTGTCGAAAGCCTTCTGAAAGTCTAAATAAACCACATCCACCGGGTCTCCCTGGTCAACTCTACATTGTGACATCTTCAAAGAATTCCAGTAGATTTGTCAAGTATGATTTCCTTTCTTTTTTTTTTCCAATTAAGGGGCAATTTAGCGTGGCCAATCCACCTACCCTGCACATCTTTGGGTTGTGGGGGTGAGACCCACGCAGAAACGGGGAGAATGTGCAAACTCTACATGGACAGTGACTCGGGGCTGGGATCGAACCCGGGTCCTCGGTACCATGAGGTAGCAGTACACCATCGTACTGCCTTTATTTCCCTTTCATAAATCCATGCTGACTTTGTCTGATTATACCACTGTTTTCCAAATACTGTGCTAGGAACTCCTTGATAATGGACTCTAGCAACTTCTCTGCTACCGATGTTAGGCTCACTGGTCTATAGTTCCCTGTTTTCTCGCTACCTCCCTTTTTGAATATCGGAGTTATTATATTAGCTACCCTCCAATCTGTAGGAATCATTCCAGAGTCCAAAGAATTTTGGAAAATGACCGCCAATGGATCTACCATTTCTACAGCTACTTCCTTCAGTACTCTCGGACGAAGATGATCAGGCCCTGGAGATTTATCCGCCTTCAATCCCATTAATTTCCCAAAAACTATTCCTCTGTTAATACTAATTTCCATCAGCTCTTCACTAAAACTTGTGTTTCTCAGAACTTCTGGTACATTATTCATGTCTTCCTTTGTGAAGACAGAAGCAAAGTACGAATTCAGTTCCTCAGCCAATTCTTTGTTCCCTGTTATGAATTTCCCCGTTTCTGACTGTAAGAGACTTACACTTGTTTTTGTCAAGTCTTTTCTCTTTAAATACCTTGTTAAAAATAAATTTAGAGTACCCAATTATTTTTTTCAATTAAGGGGCAATTTAGCGTGGCCAATCCATCTATCATGCACATCTTTGGGTTGTGGGGGTGAAACCGATGCAGACACGGGGGGGAACGTGCAAACTCCACACAGACAGTGCCCAGGGCCGGGAGTCAAACCTGGGTCCTTAGCGCCGTAGGCAGCAATGCTAACCACTGTGCCACCACGCTGCCCTCTCTTTACATATCGATAGAAACTTTTACAGTCAGTTTTTATGTTCCGCGCTAGCTTATCATATTCTATTTTGCACATATTAATCAATCCCTTGGTCTGCCGTTGTTCAATTTTAAACTGTTCCATTGCATTTTGGTTTAAAAAAAATATTTTTTATTCTCCTCCTTTTTCACATTTTCTCCCAAATTTACACCCACCAACAACAAACAATAATCAGTAACAAATATGTCAATCCCCAAATCAATAACAACGATCCCATCCTCCCACCAAACCCCAAACATTAGCCCGCATGTTTACATAAACAAATGACAAAAAGGAATCAGGAATCACCCACAGTCACCACGAACACGCACAGTCCCCTTCCCCCCGGCCCTCCCAAACACCCCCCCCAACTAATGTTCGATGTTATCCAGTTCTTGAAAGTGCATAATGAATAATGCCCATGAATTGTAGAACCCCTCCATCCTTCCCCTCAGTTCAACACCCCGCCACGCCAGGGCACAGGGTGGAGAGGTTGCTCTCCAACCCATCAGGATCCACCTTCGGGCAATCAACGAGGCGAAGGCTACAACATCTGCCTCCGCACCCGTTTCCAACCCTGGCTGGTCCGACACCGCAAATATGGCCACCCGGGGGCCCGGTCCAGTTTCACGTGCACCACTTTAGAAATTACCCTAAAAACCTCCTTCCAGTAAACCTCTAGCTTTGGACAGGACCAAAACATATGAACGTGGTTTGCACCCCCCACCCCCTCCATATGAACGTGGTTTGCGCCCCCCCCGCAACGTTCACACACATCTTCCACTCCCTCAAAGAATCGGCTCATCCTCGCCCTCGTGAGGTGTGCTCTGTATAACACTTTAAGCTGTATCAGCCCCAACCTCGTGCACGAGGTGGAGGCATTCACTCTCCGGAGCACCTCACACCAGAACCCCCCTCCATATCGGCTCCCAACTCTTCCTCCCACTTTCCTTTGATCCCTTCCAGTGGTGCCTTCTCCTCTTCCAAAATTGCTCCGTAAACCGCTGACACTACCCCCTTTCCAGTCCCCGTCGTCAGCACCTCCTCCAGCAATGTGGAGGCCGGCTCCCCTGGGAAGCTCTGTATCTCCTTTCTGGCAATATCTCGAACCTGCATGTATCTAAACATTTCCCCCTGCTCCAGCCCATACTCCACTTCCAGCTCCTCCAATCCTGCAAACCGACCCCTCAGAAACAAATCTTTTAGTGTCTTAATCCCTTTCTCCTCCCATTTCCGAAAACTTCGATCCCACCTCCCTGGCCATTGCTTTTTGTTGCAAACTTTTATACTATCTCTAATTTCCCTTGTAAGCCATGGTTTGGCCACGGTTCCCTTTCCCTTTGCGCCAAATAAGAATAAACAACTTTTGGAGTACACCCATTTGCTCCTTACATCCATATTCAGTCTGCCACTTTAAATAGGATGAAGGAAACCCTCACCTTGACCATTCAATACCTTACTGGAGTGCAATAAAGTGTTCCTCTGCTCTTAGCTAGCAGGAAAGTGCGGGTGGGTCATGAGAGGGAGGATGGAACAAAGAACAAAGAAATGCACAGCACAGGAACAGGCCCTTCGGCCCTCCAAGCCCGTGCCGACCATGCTGCCCGACTAAACTACAATCTTCTACACTTCCTGGGTCCGTATCCCTCTATTTCCATCCTATTCATGTATTTGTCAAGATGCCCCTTAAACGTCACTATTGTCCCTGCTTCCACCACCTCCTCCAGCAGCGAGTTCCAGGCACCCACTACCCTCTGCGTAAAAAACTTGCCTCGTACATCTCCTCTAAACCTTGCTCCTCTCACCTTAAAATCTATGCCCCCTAGTAATTGAACCTCTACCCCGGGGAAAAGCCTCTGACTATCCACTCTGTCTATGCCCCTCATAATTTTGTAGACCTCTATCAGGTCGCCTCTCAACCTCCTTCGTTCCAGTGAGAACAAACCGAGTTTATTCAACCGCTCCTCATAGCTAATGCCCTCCATACCAGGCAACATTCTGGTAAATCTCTTCTGCACCCTGTCTAAAGCCTCCACATCCTTCTGGTAGTGTGGCGACCAGAATTGAACACTATACTCCAAGTGTGGCCTAACTAAGGTTCTATACAGCTGCAACATGACTTGCCAATTCTTATACTCAATGCCCCGGCCAATGAAGGCAAGCATGCCGTATGCCTTCTTGACTACCTTCTCCACCTGTGTTGCCCCTTTCAGTGACCTGTGGACCTGTACTCCTAGATCTCTTTGACTTTCAATACTCTTGAGGGTTCTACCATTCACTGTATATTCCCTACCTGCATTAGACCTTCCAAAATGCATTACCTCACATTTGTCCGGATTAAACACCATCTGCCATCTCTCCGCCCAAGTCTCCAAACGATCTAAATCCTGCTGTATCCTCCGACAGTCCTCATCGCTATCCGCAATTCCACCAACCTTTGTGTCGTCTGCAAACTTACTAATCAGACCAGTTACATTTTCCTCCAAATCATTTATATATACTACAAACAGCAAAGGTCCCAGCACTGATCCCTGTGGAATACCACTGGTCACAGCCCTCCAATTAGAAAAGCATCCTTCCATTGCTACTCTCTGCCTTCTATGACCTAGCCAGTTCTGTATCCACCTTGCCAGCTCACCCCTGATCCCGTGTGACTTCACCTTTTGTACTAGTCTACCATGAGGGACCTTGTCAAAGGCCTTACTGAAGTCCATATAGACAACATCCACTGCCCTACCTGCATCAATCATCTTAGTGACCTCCTCGAAAAACTCTTATCAAGTTAGTGAGACACGACCTCCCCTTCACAAAACCATGCTGCCTCTCACTAATACGTTCATTTGCTTCCAAATGGGAGTAGATCCTGTCTCGAAGAATGCTCTCCAGTAATTTCCCTACCACTGAAGTAAGGCTCACCGGCCTGTAGTTCCCTGGATTATCCTTGCTACCCTTCTTAAACAGAGGAACAACATTGGCTATTCTCCAGTCCTCCGGGACATCACCTGAAGACAGTGAGGATCCAAAGATTTCTGTCAAGGCCTCAGCAATTTCCTCTCCAGCCTCCTTCAGTATTCTGGGGTAGATCCCATCAGGCCCTGGGGACTTATCTACCTTAATATTTTTTAAGACACCCAAGACCTCGTCTTTTTGGATCTCAATGTGACCCAGGCTATCTACACACCCTTCTCCAGACTCAACATCTACCAATTTCTTCTCTTTGGTGAATACTGATGCAAAGTATTCATTTAGCACCTCGCCCATTTCCTCTGGCTCCACACATAGATTCCCTTGCCTATCCTTCAGTGGGCCAACCCTTTCCCTGGCTACCCTCTTGCTTTTTATGTACGTGTAAAAAGCCTTGGGATTTTCCTTAACCCTATTTGCCAATGACTTTTCGTGACCCCTTCTAGCCCTCCTGACTCCTTGCTTAAGTTCTTTCCTACTTTCCTTATATTCCACACAGGCTTCGTCTGTTCCCAGCCTTTTAGCCCTGACAAATGCCTCCTTTTTCTTTTTGACGAGGCCTACAATATCTCTCGTTATCCAAGGTTCCCGAAAATTGACGTATTTATCCTTCTTCCTCACAGGAACATGCCAGTCCTGTATTCCTTTCAACTGACACTTGAAAGCCTCCCACATGTCAGATGTTGATTTGCCCTCAAACATCCGCCCCCAATCTATGTTCTTTAGTTCCCGCCTAATATTGTTATAATTAGCCTTCCCCCAATTTAGCATATTCATCCTAGGACCACTCTTATCCTTGTCCACCAGCACTTTAAAACTTACTGAATTGTGGTCACTGTTCCTGAAATGCTCCCATACTGAAACATCTACCACCTGGCCGGGCTCATTCCCCAATACCAGGTCCAGTACCGCCCCTTCCCTAGTTGGACTGTCTACATATTGTTTTAAGAAGCCCTCCTGGATGCTCCTTACAAACTCTGCCCCGTCTAAGCCCCCGGCACTAAGTGAGTCCCAGTCAATATTGGGGAAGTTGAAGTCTCCCATCACCACAACCCTGTTGTTTTTACTCTTTTCCAAAATCTGTCTACCTATCTGCTCCTCTATCTCCCGCTGGCTGTTGGGAGGCCTGTAGTAAACCCCCAACATTGTGACTGCACCCTTCTTATTCCTGATCTCTACCCATATAGTCTCACTGCCCTCTGAGGTGTCCTCCCACAGTACAGCTGTGATATTCTCCCTAACCAGTAGCACAACTCCGCCACCCCTTTTACATCCCCCTCTATCCCTCCTGAAACATCTAAATCCTGGAACGTTTAGCTGCCCTTCCCTCAACCAGGTCTCTGCAATGGCAACAACATCATAGTTCCAAGTACTAATCCAAGCTCTAAGTTCATCTGCCTTACCCGTAATACTTCTTGCATTAAAACATATGCACTTCAGGCCACCAGACCCGCTGTGTTCAGCAACTTCTCCCTGTCTGCCCTGCCTCAGAGCCACACTGTCCCTATTCCCTAGTTCTCCCTCAATGCTCTCACCTTCTGACCTATTGCTCCCGTGCCCACCCCCCGGCCATACTAGTTTAAACCCTCCCGTGTGACACTAGCAAACCTCGCGGCCAGGATATTTATGCCTCTCCAGTTTAGATGCAACCCGTCCTTATATAGGTCACACCTGCCCCGGAAGAGCTCCCAGTGGTCCAGATAACGGAAACCCTCCCTCCTACACCAGCTGTTTAGCCACGTGTTTAGCTGCTCTATCTTCCTATTTCTAGCCTCACTGGCACGTGGCAGGGAGTAATCCCGAGGTCCTGTCTTTTAACTTTCTGCCTAGCTCCCTGAACTCCTGCTGCAGGACCTCATGCCCCTTCCTGCCTGTGTCGTTAGTACCAGTATGTACAACGACCTCTGCCTGTTTGCCCTCCCCCTTCAGGATGCCCTCTACCCTTTTGGAGACATCCTGGACCCTGGTACCAGGGAGGCAACATACCATCCTGGAATCTCTTTCACGTCCACAGAAGCGCCTATCTGTGCCCCTGACTATAGAGTCCCCTATTACTATTGCTCTTCTGTGTTTTGACCCTCCCTTCTGAACATCAGAGCCAGCCGTGGTGCCACTGCTCTGGCTGCTGCTGTTTTCCCCTGATAGGCTATCCCCCCCAACAGTATCCAAAGGGGTATACCTGTTCGAGAGGGGGACAACCACAGGGGATTCCTGCACTGACTGCCTGCCCTTTCTGGTGGTCACCCATTTCTCTGCCTGCACCTTGGGTGTGACCACATTTATATAACTGCGATCTATGACGCTTTCCGCCACCTGCATGCTCCTAAGTGCATCCAATTGCTGCTCCAACCGAACCATGTGGTCTGTGAGGAGCTCCAGTTGGGTGCACTTTCTGCAGATGAAGCCATCCCGGACGCTGGAAGCCTCCCGGACCTGCCACATCTCACAGTCAGAGCACTGCACCCCTTTAACTGACATTGCGTCAATTAATTAAAATTACAAGTTTAAAAAAAAAAATTATATTTATTTTTTATTTTTTTTAAGTTACTGTTAACTATCTGTTTCCTAGCACTAGATTTCTAATATAAATGCGAAAGCTAAATATAGTACTCTCCGATCTCTGGCTTAGATACCCCTCTAAATTATAATTAAGTAATTATGTTTAATTAGTTACCAATGCTTAATTTTTTTAATTTAGTGTAGATTCCCAAACAGCCACTCAGGTCACAGCTTTTCTGTGATGTCACTTCAGTTTCCCCCCGACACACACAATTTGAAAAAGGTATAAAAGTAAAAATGAGTAAAAATCACTTACTTACCTTCTTAGTGTCTTAGATGCTCTCAGGTTCTCTCCCTGACAGAGACTGCTCCTCCTCCTCCGAACGGCTCCCGAAACTAGGCCGCGATCTTTTAAAATCTCCGCTCTGACTCGCAGCTCAAACGCTTTTTAAATCTCCCGCGCTTTTTAAATCACCCGGCTCCCTCTCCTCTCGCGCTGTTTTCAATGTCCCGGCTCTCTTTCCTCCCGCGCTTTTTAAATCTCCCACGCTTTTTAAATCTCCCGTCTCTCTCTCCTCCCACGCTGTTTTCAATGTCCCGGCTTTCTCTCCTCTTGCGCTGTTTTCAATGTCCCGGCTGTCTCTCCTCTCGCGCTGTTTTCAATGGAGAAAGTACAAATGGATGTGCAGACTCATCTCAAGATGCTCTCACTTCTCATCCTGTGTATTACATCCCTCGATGTCCCCGCCCCCCCCAAACAATAGAATCCCACACAGTGTTTGCCAACAGCCCAAACACTAATGTTTACCCGTGTACAGGTGGGGCAGTCTTTGCTGGGGCTTTTATGGGCCCAAAAACCCCTGAAAATGTCCACCATGGACATCTAAGCTGACAGAGCTGGGGATAAGCAGCCTGCCTCAATCTCTGCTGTAGCCACAGGTACAATGTAGGGGTAATGGAAAGCAGAAGAGGGCGGCCTATAAGTTGTTCAAGGGGATTCACTTTGGTGCTCATTGTGGGAATGCATCTCATGTGTCTTGCTATTTCAATAAATTAAAACCACTTTCAGTTCTGCTGAATGAGGATGTTTTGTAAAGGTTGAGAAACTGATGTAATGAGTCCTATGAGCATGGCCTTTCACAAAGGCATGGCAACAATTGCAGTTACAATCTTTTAAGACATTCCAGTCTGTCAGTTTCATTGATCACTGGCTCCTGCTGTTCTCTCGTCCTATCCACGCTGGTGAGTTGCACACAGCTTGGGAAACCCACGCTCTAGCTGCTAAAGTCAGAATTCTGGGTCCAAGGCATAAGTAATTGAGTATCTGCATGCTTAGATGTCTGACATGACTGCTCTGTTGAAGCTTCCTGCAGAAGTCAGAATAAACCGCAGCAAAGTGGGGAGGATCGTGTCAGCTTTCTGTCAGCATTTTCCCGGGATTTAACCCTGCACCAGAACCTGTTGCCCGCCTTGGCAGTTAAAATTGTTCAAAGCCGTAAATGTCAGTAGATATTTCAGAGATAAATTTGATAACAAAACAGGAACATGAATTTGTGATGAAATATTGAACTTGCTTTGAATGAAGTGCAAAATAGATTGCAAAATAGATAAACCAAGGGTTTATTCTCGTACAATCTTTCCAAATCACCCATTAATAAATGAAGTTCTATTTTCTGCCATTA
The DNA here is from genome assembly GCF_047496885.1 of Scyliorhinus torazame. Classification (NCBI taxonomy): domain Eukaryota; kingdom Metazoa; phylum Chordata; class Chondrichthyes; order Carcharhiniformes; family Scyliorhinidae; genus Scyliorhinus; species Scyliorhinus torazame. Next base: position 134,769,949 of record NC_092713.1, on the reverse strand, counting down.
AGAATTATTGCACGCATCATTGACAATATTACAGTATGTTAGCTATGGTCCCCAGTAACGTCACTCTTTTCTTTCATCTTGCCTTCAAGCTTTAACAATTCTTGATAAAATATTTCAGCTGTTTCAACATCAACATCCATCTGGGAAGAGAACAAAAGGCCTGTTAGCTCAATGGAAGTTGTCACAGACAGATTGCCACAATTATTTCCATTAATTCAATGAAAGTCATTGGCACCCTTCAGAAATTCTGAATAGCAATGATGTCTGTTATTGATTTATAGCAACAGAATCCGGATCTATTTGGACTAATATTTTTGGCAATACTGAAAGATGAAAAATGTTTATTTTACCAAGTATTTAAATGTCATTAAACCCAGTGCCATCAAATCCAATTCATGTGTATTGTTCTTTTTTGTTGTATATAAAAATAAAGAAGTTATAAATGCTGTGGTAACATTCAGAGGAACTTAGTTGTTCTGTATCTAACCTTGCATGAGGTTACATAATTATTTCCAAATCCAGATGTACAGCTGAGATATTTCACCATTGGGTCCAGTGATTCTGGCTTCTGAGTGAACAACCAAACCTAGAAAATTGCAAAAGAACAGAAACAGAATAAGGAGCATAATGGGAATCATCATAGACCAAACTACTTTTCTTTAAAAAGACAAAAACGTTTGGAAAGTTAGAACAAAATGTGGCATTTCTCTTGGCGTGTACAAACTCCTCATGTTCACATGACAAGTTAATGATTATCTCTTAACCTGGGTGAGTTCAGTGAGCTCACTACCACTGCTGCAGAAACATCTTGCATTTAGATTGTGTCTTTAATACAGTGAAACATCCCGAGGTACTTTCCGAATAAACATAAGGACATCAGTCATTGAGTCAGGAAGTGTTTCGAGGTGGGTTTAACTTGTGACTAACAAATTGTCAGGTCAAGTCAGCTGAAAGCTCTGTCAGCACAGGGATAACAATGGGTGACTGCCCTTGACATCAATGCAGCATCTGATTGACTGTGGCATTATGGAACCCTAGCAAAACTGGAGTCAATGGGAATCGGGGGAAAGCCCTCTGCTTATTGGAATCATACCCAGAACAAAGGAAGATGGTTGTGGTGGTTGGAGTCAATCAACTCAGCTCCAGGACATCACCTCAGGAGTTCCTCAGGGTAGTGGCCTAGGCCCAACCATCTTCAGCTGCTTCATCAATGACTTCCCTTCCATCATAAGATCAGAAGTGGGGATGTTTGCGAATGATGGCACATTGTTCTGCACCATTCACAACTCCTCAGATAATGAAGCAGTCCGTGTCCAAATGCTGCAAGACCTGGACAATATCCAGGCTTAGACTAATAAATGGCATGTAACATTTGTGCCACATAAGATCAGGCAAAGACCATCTCCTATAAGAGAAAATCTAATCATCACTGCTTGACATTCAATGGCATTAAATCGCTGAATCTTAGGGTGGTACGGTGAGGCAGTGGTTAGCATTGCTGCCACACGGCGCCGAGGAACCTGGGTTCGATCCCGACCCCGGGTCACTATCTGTGTGGAGTTTGCACATTCTCCCTGTGTCTGCGTGGGGTCTACCCCCACAACCTAAAAAAGGTGTGAAGGGTAGGTAGATTGGCCATGCTAAATTGCCCCTTTATTGGGAAAAAAATTATGTACTCTAAATTTAAACAAAAAGGAAAACAGCAACAAAATGTCTGGCAGTGTAGGAAAAGGATGAATGATCTCATGCTCTTTGCCAGGGTAAGTGGACCTTCTGCTCATTCCAATCTCGCTCTCATAATGGCATCATGCACTTAAAAGGGTTGAGGGATCTCACATAATATTAGTGGGAGAGATATCAGCACGATTGTCTCACAGACACTTTAAGAATCACCAGCATCTCATCTATACGAAAAAACAAAATAGAGCAGAAATAGGCCTTTAGGCCCCTTGAGCCTGCTCCTCCATTCAATAATATCATGGCTGATATGTTTGTGTTTCGAATTCCACATTCCCTTTTATCCTGACCCTTTGATTATCTGGCCTAACAAGAACCTATCTATATCTCAAAAATATTCAATGACCCCCCTCTCCATCACCTTCTGAAGCAGAGAGTTCCAAAGTCTCATAATCCTCAGAGAAAAAAATCTCTCCTCATCTCTGTCCTAAAAGGGAATATATTTTCCGTGTCCACCTTGGCAAGATCATTCAGGATCTTATAAACTTCAATCAAGTCACCCTTCACTCTTCTAAACTTCAGTGGAAACAAGCCCAGTCTGTCGAACTGTGCTCATAAGCCCCGCTCATTCCAGGTGTCAATCTAGTAAATCAACTCTGAACCGCTGCTAAAGCATTTACAGCCTTCCTTAAATAAGGAGATCAAAAGAGCAAACCATATTCGAGATGAGATCTCATCAATGCCCTGGATAAGAGAAGCATAATATCCTTACTTTTATGTTCAATTCCCGTACCAGCCTCCCCGAACAGGCGCCGGAATGTGGCGACTAAGGGCTTTTCACAGTAACTTCATTTGAAGCCTACTTGTGACAATAAGCGATTTTCAATTTCTCTCATAATAAGGGACAATAATTCCACTACTCTTCTTAACTATTTGCCATACCTGCATCCTAACTGAGTGCCATATACTGGAACACCGAGGTCTCTCTGGACCTCCGGATTTTGCAGGCATTTTCAGTTTAAGTAGTATCCTGCTTTTTAAAAAATTCTTCCTGCGAAAGTGAACAATTTCACATGTTCCCACATTATACTCCATCTGCCAAATTTGTGCCCACTCACTCAACCTGTATATCCGGCTGCAAGCTCCTTGGATTGGATTGGATTTTGTTTATTGTCACGTGTACCATGGTACAGTGAAAAGTATTTTTCTGCGATCAGCTCAACAGATCATTAAGTATATGTGAAGAAAAGGGAATAAAAGAAAATACATAATAGAGCAACACAAGGTATACATAAGGTATACGCAAGGTAACTACATAAGTACCAGCATCGGATGAAGCATACAGGGTGTAGTGTTAATGAGGTCAGTTCATAAGAGGGTCATTTAGGAGTCTGGTGACAGTGGGGAATAAGCTGTTTTTGAGTCTGTTCGTGCGTGTTCTCAGACGTCTGTATCTCCTGCCCGATGGAAGAAGGTGGAAGAGTGAGTAAGCCGGGTGGGAGGGGTCTTTGATTATGCTGCCGCTTTCCCCAGGCAGCGGGAGGTGTAAATGGAGTCAATAGATGGGAGGCAGGTTCGTGTGATGGACTGGGCGGTGTTCACAACTCTCTGAAGTTTCTTGCGGTCCTGGGCCGAGCAGTTGCCATACCAGGCTGTGATGCAGCCAGATAGGATGCTTTCTATGGTGCATCTGTAAAAGTTGGTAAGGGTTAATGTCGATATTCCGAATTTCCTTAGTTTCCTGAGGAAGTTAGGTGCTGTTGTGCTTTCTTGGTGGTAGCGTCGAGGTGAGTGGACCAGGACAGATTTTTGGAGATGTGCACCCCTAGGAATTTGGAACTGCTAACCATCTCCGCCTCAGCCCGATGCTGACAGGGGTGTATACAGTACTTTGCTTCCTGAAGGTAATGACCAGCTCTTTAGTTTTGCTGGCATTGAGGGAGAGATTGTTGTTGCTGCACCACTCCACTAGGTTATCTATCTCCCTCCTGTATTCCGACTTGTCATTATTCAAGATCCGGCCCACAATGGTCGTATCGTCAGCAAACTTGTAGATGGAGTTGGAACCAAATTTTGCCACGCAGTCGTGTGTGTACAGGGAGTAGAGTAGGGGGCTAAGTACACAGCCTTGCGGGGCCCCGTTATTGAGGACTATTGTGGAGGAGGTGTTGTTGTTCATTCTTACTGATTGTGGTCCGTTTGTCAGAAAATCGAGGATCCGGTTGCAGAGAGGGGAGCCAAATCCTAGGTTTTGGAGCTTTGATATGAGCTTGGCTGGGATTATGGTGTTGAAGGCAGAGCTGTAGTCAATAAATAGGAGTCCTTGTTGTCGAGATGCTCTAGGGATGAGTGTAGGGCCAGGGAAATGGCGTCTGCTGTGGACCGGTTGCGACGGTATGCGAATTGCAGTGGATCAAGGTGTTCTGGAAGTATGGAGGTGATGCGCTTCATGATCAACCTCTCAAAGCACTTCATTACGACTGAAGTCAGGGCCACCGGACGGTAGTCATTGTGGCACGTTGCCTGGTTCTTCTTTGGCACCGGTGTAATGGTGGTCTTCTTGAAGCAGGTGGGGACCTCGGAGTGGAGTAGGGACAGGTTAAACATGTCTGCAAATACCTCCGCCAGCTGGTCCGCGCAGGCTCTGAGTGCAGGACCAGGGACCCCATCCGGGCCCGTCGCCTTCCGAGGGTTCACTTTCAGGATCTGACTTCGGAAGCTGTGATGGTGGGTATGGGTGAGTTATGGGCTGCTGGTGCACTCAAAAGCAGATTGTTGGTTACCTGCTCGAACTGAGTTCATCGGGGAGGGGTGCGCTGCTGCCAGAGATACTGTTCGGCTTTGCTTTGTAGCCCGTTATGTTGTTTAGTCCTTGCCACAATCGCCGAGAGTCTGTGACTCTAGCTTGGTTTGATATTCTCTCTTGGCATCTCGGATGGGTTTGCGGAGGTCGTACCTGGATTTCTTGTGTAGGTCAGGGTCGTCTGACTGGACGCCTCAGATCTGTCCTTCAGTAGGGAGCCAATCTCGTGATTGAGCCATGGTTTCAGGTTGGGGAACGTACGTACTGCTTTCTTTGGCACGCAGTCGTCCACACATTTGCTGATGAAGTCTGTGATGGTGGTGGCATACTCATTTAAGTTGGTCGCTGAGTTCTTAAATATGGACCAGTCCACTGTCTCTAAGCAGTCACGCAAGAGCTCATCTGTTTCCTCGGATCAGTACTGCACAATCGTCTTAGCTTGATTCTCCCGCTTGAGTTTCTGCTTGTATGCTATGGAACCCAGATCCCTGATGTCCTCTTCACAACATACTTTCCTATTTATCTTTGGGTAATCTGCAAATTTAGCTACCAAGCCTTCAATCCCCTCATGTAAATCATTGATATAAATTGTAAAACGTTGAAGCCCCAGCACAGACCACTGTGAGACTCCACTTGTCATATCCTACCATCCATTTATGCATACTCTGTTTTCTGCCAGCCAGCTAATCTTCTACCCAGGTTAATATTTTACCCCTTATTCCATTACCTTTTATTTGCCACCTTATCTTCTGTAATACTTTCTGGAAATCCAAGTACAGTACGTCTACAGGCTCCCCTTTATCCACAGCACATGTTACTCTTTCAAAGAACTGCAATAAATTGGTTCAACTTAATTTCCCTTACACTAACCATACTGACTCTTCCTGTTTTTCTAAGTGTCCACCTAGAACCCCCTTACTGGTTGATTCAGCACCTCCTCCATGACAGACCTCAAGCTAACTGGTTTATAGTTTCTGTTTTCTGCCTCCCTCCCTTCTCGAATAGAATATTTTTTCTACCTTCCAGTCCAGTGGTATCTTTCCAGAATCTAGCGAATTTTGGAAAATTAACACCAACACATCTACTACCTCTTTAGCCACCTCCTTTAAGACCCTCGGGATAAAGTCCACATGGACCTGGAGACTTGTCAGCCTGCAGTTCCATTAGTTTGCTCAGTACCACTTCGTTAGTGATTGTAATTTCACCAAGACCCTCTCTTCCTTTACAGATATTACTGGAATGTATTTTGCAATCTCTATAGTGAACACCGAAGTAAAATATTTGTTTATTTCATCTGCCATTTCTGTATCATCTATTAACTCCCCATTGTCACTTTCTAGAGGACTAACACTCTACTTACTGTCTTTTTTGAATATCGGTAAAAACTCTTGATGTCTGTTTTTATATTTCTAGCAAGCTTCATATTCAATTCAATCATATGGTCACTGTTACCTAGGGGTGCCTTCACTTTGAGGTCATTGATTAATCCTGCCACATTACACAATGCCAAGTCTAATATAACCTTCTCTCTGGTTGGTTCCAGAACGTGGTGCTGTAGGAAACTATCTCAAAAGCATTCTACAAACTCCTCTTCCAGGCTACTATAGGTGATCAGGGGCGTCATTCTCCGCCGGCGGGAGTCTCCGTTTTGCCGGCGCAGGGGGGGTTTCCCGACGGCATGGGGCTGCCCCACAATGGGAAACCCCATTGACCGGCCGGTGTTACGGAGACTCCCGCCGGCCGGTCGGGGCAGAAATGTGGCGGGGCGGGTAGGAGAATTTCGCCCCTGATTTTTCCTGTTCATAGGTAGCTTAAAATCGTTCATGATTATTGCCATCCATTTATCACAAGCACCCAATATTTCTTCTTGTCCTACTTTGTCCTACATTGTTGTTATATTAGGAGGTCTGAAGCCTCACCAGTGCCTTCTTTCCTCTACTATTCCTCATCTCCACTCAAACTGATTCTATATCCTGATCTCCTGAACCAAGGTCATCTCTCATTATTGAACCAATTTCAACCTAGTTCAACAGTGCTACCCACCCATCTTTACCTAGCTTCCTATTCTTCTTGAATGTTATATAACCCTCAATATTCAGGGCTCAATCCTTGTCGTCCTGCAGCCATGTCTTAATGGCTATCAGATCATATTGATTTACTTCACGGTGCGTTACCAATTCATTGATTTTGCCCCGCACCTTCAGATACAGATCTTTTAGTTTTGTCTTTTTGTTATCCTAGTAACATCTAGTCTTGACTGTTGGTATATTCTTAGGTTTTCTCTCGCTGTCCTTTCCTGCCATTCTCTGACCCTCATTTCGAACATTACTATTTTGCACTCCTGCCTTGAATCTACCCTTGATTTGCTAGATCTACAAAAACTTGATCCCTCACATCTCTTGTTTAGTTTATGTCCTCTCCACTTCCCTAGTTATGCAGGTTGTTTGAACACTGGTCCCAGCATGGTTCAGGTGTTGACCATCTCAATGGCACAGCCCCCACTTTCCCAGTACTGGTGCCAGTGCCCACAAACCAAAGCCCACTTCTCCCACACCAGTCTTTGAGCTATGCATTCATCTCTCTAATCTTATTTGCCCTATGCCAATTTGCATGTGGCTCAGGTAATAATTCAGAGGTTCTGCTTCTTAATTTGGTAATTAGCTCTGCATACTGACTATGCAGAACCTCTTTCCTTATCTATCATGCTGCACAAACAGCATCTTCAACCCTGACTGGGGAGGGCTCAGTTCACACATGCTTGCTTCCTAACCTCTGCTCCATCCCTTCTCATCATATTCCATTCATTTATATGCATGCAGGTCAAACTTGCCCACAACAGGAGGGAGAGATCCCAGATGGGAGGAGGGACAGCCAGATTCAGTTTACTCAATTTGAAGAGGATGCCACTGAGTTGGCACAGGAGGACAAAGATAGATTTTGTTGCAAAAAGATCGGTCTCTCCCAGCAACTCAATAAGGATCAGCGTTCCAAGAGTTTATCAGTTCTTGATACTCACAGTGAGTGATATACAATGTTGGATTCTGGCTGCTCATGAATTAAATTAATCTTCTGTCTCTTACAGGCACCAGCATGTCCAGACATAGCTCGAGACACACCATAATCCCCAGCCCACCAGGAAGAGGGGGATGCTTCTGATTAAGGCCCGTCACTATGTTCACCCGCCTTGCACTTTCTGAATTACTGGATGTTTGTGACCCATGTCAATTGTACCATGCACATCACAGGCTTTCATAGAGCATCGTGCAGATATCAAGCAGGTGTGTTTCTTTAATGGCTGCCTAACTCTTCCCACATTCCTCTGACATTTAAGTGTTCAATGGGACTACTTCTAATGTGACCCCAGTGACTATTGCAGTCTTGTGTAAAAGCTCACCATTGGTTAGTGGTTCCAATTCTAATTTCTCAATAAAGTGTTCATGAGTTCTATCAGCTGAGCCTTCATCTCCATGTTAAGAATCTAATAAGTATGAGGGTCCCAGGAGCAAGGATCCAAAGCACCCACAGTGAACAGCTCTGTCTGAGACCCGCAGCACAAACAGTGAACAGCCCTGCCTGAGATCCATAACACCACAGTGAACAGCCCTGCCTGAGACCCACAGCACCCAGTTTAAACAGCCCTGCCCTGTCTGAGATCCATAACACCACAGTGAACAGCCCTGCCTGATATCCACAACACCCACAGGTGAACAGCCCTGCCCGAGACCCACAGCACCCAGTTTAAACAGCCCTGCCCTGTCTGAGATCCATAACACCACAGTGAACAGCCCTGCCTGAGATCCACAACACCCACAGTGAACAGCCCTGCCTGAGACCCACAGCACCCAGTTTAAACAGCCCTGCCCTGTCTGAGATCCATAACACCACAGTGAACAGCCCTGCCTGAGATCCACAACACCCACAGGTGAACAGCCCTGCCCGAGACCCACAGCACCCAGTTTAAACAGCCCTGCATGAGACCCACAGCACCCATTGCGGATGACCTTCCCGGGACCCCTAACAGTTTTGCCTTACATAGCTGCTTTGGCATTGGTAGCAACTCAGCGCAGCGCTGCTGCAGGTAGACTTTGAATGTTGCATGCACATCGAAGTTAAGAATGAAGTTAAGGTGGACAACTTGCGAATTGGACCAGTCTAATTTCTCACTAGTTTGGCATATAATTAGGAGGTTGTGATTCTGGCAACTTGCATTTTTACTGAGTATGCTAATGCACGCAAATAGTTGTCCTGCATTGGATCACCATTCAGTTGGTATGAAAGCACCAAGGGGAAAATCCCAACCTCTTTTCCCACTGGCAGAAGTCCAAGGGTGGCATTTTCTGGTCTCTTTGAGGGAGTGGGGTGAGAAAATATTGGCAAAATTCTGGCCCAACTTTCAACCTTACTCTGAATATTTCCATTAGCAGGGCTGGAAAATTCTGCCCTTGTTGGAAATTTTGACCACTGCTTCTTCTTGAGTTCTCTGCCCCAGGCAAGTCCGACCCACAGCACTACGATCTCCAACACAGGTCAGGCAAGAACCCAAATCCACCCAGCCAGAACAGCAATCAAACCGCGTGCTGTTTGCACAAAACTGATCCACACGAACCATCCAACCAACTGAGTCATCCGGCCTCCCAATGTGTGCAAATTCCTATGGCAACATACACTATTACATGTAGCCTGGAGCTATGGATAGTGATGGTCAAAATTCCAATTTTGTTCCATCACATGGCTGACCAGCAATCTCTCCCGCTCTTGCCGCCTGTTACTGGCATGGGTTGGAAAAATTCACAAGTTGATACCGAACCTATCTGGCCATTTTCCTTGTCCATCAAGCTCTGGAATGGGACTTGTACCCCGATCTCTGGCTTAGAGGTAGAGATGCTAGCACTGCGCCAAGAGACCACCATTTTGGCTACATCCGGCCAGATGTAGTTGGAAAGTTCAAAAGTGTACAATGTCGGAGCTAATTTGGAAATGTGCCGTAACAAATGAATGCAGTCGATTAAGTGCGCAGCCCTTTGAATCTTTGGGTTTAGAAATATAAGCAATCTTCTTTGGTCAAAGCGAATTGTAGTCTAGGCTATATAATGACAGCTACAGAACTCAAAATGAGAACTGGAAATCAATGCAGATCTCTCTTACAACTTTTAGTACAGCTGCAATATTTAGAATTTTCTTTTGCAATTCAAAAACTAGAATCACCTTTCCTTGCATACAGCACTGAAGGGATAAAGTTTGTCAACACCACTGGGCGGATTGTAGTAGCCAGTTCCCAGAATGCATTGCCACAAGCATGAGTCACTTTTTCTTGGAAAACTATCCAAGGTTCTTTCGACCTATTTTCTGCCTACGTAAATGGTCCCTACCTTCCATTCCCTTATTTTATTCCTCCTCTTAGGTTATTCTGATATGGTGGACTATTTCCCAACTGAGAAGTGGGCCTTTAAAATATTAAGCTTGTTACAGTGAGGGTAATTTGAGAGCTCAAAGCTACCTATAATGCCCAATCATTGAGTTTATTAAAAAATAAACCTCTTGTGAATAGCATTATTGAATTAGCACCATGTTACCAACAGTGTTATGCAAATGTTTATGCTGTAATTAGTATGGTGTATAAAGCTTGCATGTTATCAGGTGACTCTTGGGTATATATTCATAGGAATTTACCCGATTTGTCTCCATTAGGCAATTTCATTAGCAATATGTTCTGCTATAACATTATAAAGGAAAAGAAGATAGAGACAAGGGGCGCGATTGAACGGCCTCGTAGCACACGATGCATTGACGCGATGAGACCGTTAAATCTTGCAAGGGGCCTCTCGTGTGGTTTGTAATGCTCGGAATTCCTCGCGAGATCTTATTAGACGTTGCGATCTGGATCTCGCCCTCGCGGAGCAAGATCCAGATTTACATATTTAAATGAGCCATTTGGCTCATTTAAATATGTTGCCGCCTGATTCTCCCAAGGCCCGGGAACGAACGCCTGGAAAATCCCACCATGGCGCGGTTTAGCACTGGCCCATACAAACGTGGACCAGGCATAACGACACTTGGGGGGGGGGGGGTTGTCTCCCAGGCAATTGGTGGCCCCCGGGTGGTTGGGCTCTAGGAAGGAGGGCACCATGGCACTCCAGCCACCACCCGGGCAGCATGGCACTGCCAGCCTGGCACAGCCACCCAGGCAACCTGGCAGGGACAGTGCCAGAGTGCCAGTGCCAAGTTGCCCATACAGGTATTGGGCCCAGAGGTGCCCTGCCCTTAAGAGGTGGGATGAGGACTCCCTAAGAAGCAAGTTGAGGCAATGTGGGGGTCCAGAGGCAGGGTGTGGTGTATGGAGAGGGGGGGGGGGGGGGGGGGGTGAGACATTAGGACGGTATTAAAAATTATGCCCTGAGCTCAGCCTGTCAGTGCAGAATATGAGGTAAGTGCCTCCTCGACAGGGCGTTCCCAACCGAGGCCAGAAAAAAAATGTCCCGTTTGATAGCTGGGTCGTTCTCGGTGATGCAAGCACAGAGAAAGACTCCTACATATCCGCCCAAAACGGGACTCTTGTTTTTTTGCACAATAAGTCGTGCCCAGGTTGTCTCCATTGTCAAAAAAATGCAAAATCAATTCCTGGATTCTTTTAACTTTCAACAGGAGGTGTTCTGATGAAGACATCTAATGACCGTCCTTTAGGAATATAACTTGACCAGCAAAGATCTTAAAACTTTTGTTTCGCATAACATGTTGCGAGTTGTTGATGATAATAAAGAATTATAACTTTTTTAATGATTCTCCAAATTGTTGTCTTTTTATCAGGCTACATACCAATGCTTCTGTTCCATTGTAAGGGCTCAGAGTAAACGAGTTCATGAATACACGAATCTGAAGAACAGAACAAGTAACACAGAGATTATTAAAAGTGCAAACGCATCCTGGCAGTTGCTTTAAATAGCTTGAAAATGTCAGAGGTATTCTACTCACCAGCCACATAATGGGGGTAATTAATGTCCACAAGACAGGAGGAAATATACCATAGGTCAAATTAGTCAAGACAAGACCTGGACACACTACACTAGAAAACAGGCCCTGGAAACAACAGCAGATGGAAAAACCAAGTTAACGTAGGCCTGTGTCAATTCCTAAATCTGTTCTCAAGTTTGAAGGCTGCAATATGTTGAGACAATAAACATTCAGTTGATTAGATGTTCTTTTGGCAATGAAACCAAGAACAGGCACAAGGACAGATTCCTCCCATGATACACGTGAAACGCCCAATCTACAGTTCCAGCCAATAATATTTTAGGACCACATCCTGTTGAAAGTTAAAAGAATCCAGGAATTAATTTTATGACAGTGGTGACAACTTGTCTTTATCTTCTTTCCCTATGGAATGTGATGGCAGCATTTCTGCGGTAAACAAAAGTTACTTGTCTTGCTCTTAGTCAATGGAAGTACACAGTGGTTAGCATTGCTGCCTCACAACGTCAGGGACCCGGGTTCGATTCTGCCCTTGGGTGACTGTGTGGAGTTTGCACGTACTCAGACTGAGTGGGTTTCCTCCCACAGTCCAAAGATGTGCAGGTTAGGTGGGTGGGCCATGCTAAATTATCCCTTTGTGTTCAAGAATGTGTAGGTTGGGTGGGGTTATGGGGATAGGATGGGGGAGAGGGCCAAAGTAGAGAGCTCTTTCGGAGGGTTGGTGTAGACTCGATGGGTCGAATGGCCTCTTTCTGTACTGTAGGGATTCTATGGAATATGTCGATATTACTTTTTCCTTCCAGCCCCTGGGGCTGAGGGAGGTGCTGGATAGTTTCAGGGATACGAAGTCGGGGAAAGCCCCTGGGCCAGATGGGTACCCGGTGGAATTTTATAAGGAATTCACTACAGACCTGGCACCACATCTGTTGGGGGCGTTTAATGAAGCACTGGAGAAGGGAGCGTTGCCGGAGACGATGACGCAGGCAGTAATCACACTAATCCCCAAAAAAGGGAAGGACCTGGTGGAATGTGGGTCGTATAGACCCATATCACTATTGAACATGGATATGAAAGTATTGGCTAAGTTGTTGGCAGGGCGGATGGAGGACTGTGTCCCGGGGGTGGTTGCAGAAGATCAAACAGGCTTTGTGAAAGGCAGGCAGCACACGAGTAATAGAAGATGGCTGTTGAATTTGGTGATGAATCCGTCGGGGGCTCTGGTACCGGAGGTGGTGGTGTCCATGGACGCGGAGAAGGCATTTGATCGGGTGGAGTGGCGGCACTTGTTTGAGGTTTTGGGAAGGTTTGGGTTTGGGCTGAGATTTGTGGCATGGGTGAGGGTGCTGTATGTGGCACCATGGGCAAGGGTGAGGACAAATGATTTGAGCTCACAAAGCTTTGACTTACACAGGGGTATGAGGCAGGGAAGCCCACTGTCGCCGTTGCTGTTTTTTGCTGGCCATAGAGCCGTTGGTGATGGCTCTCAGGGGCTTAGCAGAGAGGCTGGGGATTATGAGGGGACAGAGGGAGCATTGGGTGTCGCTCTATGCTGATGACCTCTTGCCGTCTGTTTCTGATCCACTGGAGAGTGTGGGAAGGATTATGGGCCTGCTGGGGAGGTTTGGAGGTTTCTCGGGGTACAAATTGAATGTAGGGAAAAGCGAGGTATTCCCGGTGAATGAGCTGGGACAGCGGGCTAATTTAGGGGGGATGCAATTTACGGTAGTGAGGGAGGGTGAAAAAGGGGAAAAATCTGTACAGACTGTACAGCTGATTATTGGGAAATATGTTTCCCGGGGTGTTTGTTTGCTGTAACCTGTTTTGATACATGTTTGTAATAAAATACATTTAAAAAAAACCTTTTTCCCTCCTTGTGTAGACTGATTTTCATAAGACACAACAAAAGTATACAACATGGGCATCAAAGCAGTAATATAAATTCAGCATCTGGTATACAACTTGCTATGTGCATGCAGACGCTTGAACACAGGCAGACTCCTACTTTTCAGGAAAAGTTGAGAAGGGCCACAATGTAAGTTGTCCCTTGTCTGACATTGTTGTACTCTTAATTGGTAGAAAAATCTCTGACACCCCAAGTGATTTGTAAGTGCTTCATTACATCAGGACAATATTTGCAGATTTTTTCTAAATTGATTCATGTTCTAACTTTAAAGACTAAGTGTTGACACCAACGGATAATCCGTAGACCTTTACGACAGGAAAATCAGCGCTTCACCTGCACCGATTCTGTTACCGGTGAGGGGCTAGCACCGGTGTTGTGTGGAACACCATCGAATCCCATGGAAAACGGTGCGGGATTCGCGGGGTCCGTGATGGACACTCGCAGGGCTGACAAGGGGCTGGTTTAGCTCACTGGGCTAAATCGCTGGCTTTGAAAGCAGACCAAGGCAGGCCAGCAGCACGGTTCAATTCCCGTACCAGCCTCCCCGAACAGGCGCCGGAATGCGGCGACTAGGGGCTTTTCACAGTAACTTCATTGAAGCCTACTTGTGACAATAAGCGATTGTGATTATTATTATATTTTCATCAACGTGTGTTGCAATAATTGATACCAAGTTTACCTTGCTGTTATAGTGCTTGTTCAGCCCAACATTCAGTAGATCAGTGGCATATTTGGAAGAACTGTAGGACTCCTGGCCTTGGCTATGCTGGTAGTCAGTTAAATTGAAGGCAGATTTCCGTGCATTACTCGAAGATGTCCAAACTACCTGTGATGTACAACCAGCTTGACCGAGTACAGGTTCCAGGTTTCGTATCTAGAAATAGACATTCTTAATAATATAAATTAATAGTTTAGCTTATAACATAGTCAATATTTTCCTCATGGCTTCTTTCCTTTTCTCATATTGCCTTATAAAAGGCAGAGGCGTTAAGTTTATGGGCGGGATTCTCTGACCCCGCGCTGGGTCGGAGAATCGCCCGCGGGCCGCGCAAATTGCACCACCCCACCCCGGCGCGGCATGTGATTCTCCGCAGAGCGGAGAATCAGCGCCATTGGCGCCGGCGTGGTTGGCGCGGCGCCGGTCGCGGGCCGCTCTACGCAGCCGACCCACTGATTCTCCGGGCCCGGATGGGCCGAGTGTCCATAAGAAAAGAGCCGAGTCCCGCCGGCGCCGTTCTAACCTGCTCTGGGCCGGCGGGAACTCGGCATGCAAGGGTCGGGTGGCCCCTGGAGGGGCCGCAATTAGTCATGGGAGTGGCCTGTTCATGCCGGCGTAAAACGCAACGGCGTTTATGATGCCGTGGACACTCTGCCGCAGGATTGGAGAATCCCGCCCCATATCTTTTGGTCACACTGGATGCTTCCAGTGTGAACATGGTATAAATCTATAACAATTTTATACCACATGTTTTGTGTTGTAATTTCCCTCATATTAGATGTATCGGAGATATAAAATGTGAATTAATACCTTTCAAAAGTGAAAATACAGAAAGAAATTACAATTTATATGGTCCGACTTTAAATGTAAATATACAGATCAATAAATAAACCAGGTTGTGCTATAGAGGTGGAAGTGGCACATAATAGGTTTAGAAGTTCTGCTTAGGTTGAATAGGAATTTGAGAGTCTGGTTCAGCTTGACAATGGCTGGGAAGGGGAAGAAATGTGGCAAGGGAACATAGCTGGAGGCAAAGGGGGTGAGTATTAGTTTTGGGGCGCGATTCAGTAAACTTGAGTTAAAGTCCACTGAATGACGCATTTAGCAGATGTTTCTCGCCGCTGCCTCGCTATTCAACGTCACTTTACCGTTTCTTTTGGCCCCAGGAAGATTCTCTCCGCAGAGGCCACACTTAGAGGGATTTCCTGCTGACGATCTTCAGGCTCCTCACAGATCGGGGCACCATTTTGGAAGGCTGCCCCGATCTTCCCCCAACCCCTTTCCAGAGGCAAAGATTCAATGGGAGGAGATGGAAAGAAGATAGCCAAAATAAATATGCCACAGAGAACAAGAAAATCAGAAAATCCATATCCCGTTACATTCTAAAAATGATTGTACTTATTGTTTAAATGGGAACCATAAAATATAGGGCTGGATTCTTACGCCCCTTCCGCAGCAAGAACGCCACCGGCCAGACACGGACAATGGATAGCCCACTGAATTCGCCCGGTGACTGGAGAATCCCGCCCTTAGACTCTAGGCTTTTAATCAGATACTAAGATTTTGATTTGAAGGCAGCAATATTTTTGGTTGATGATTGATTTTCATACAGTAATTTACAGATTAAGGCGTCACAGGAGATGAAGCTAGAAGCTTACTTAAGAACAAAGAACAAATACAGCACAGGAACAGGCCCTTCAACAACAAGAACAAAGAAATGTACAGCACAGGAACAGGCCCTTCGGCCCTCCAAGCCCATGCCGACCATGCTGCCCGACTAAACTTCGGCCCTCCAAGCCTGCGCCGATCCAGATTATCTAAAACTGTCGCCTATTTTCTAAGGATCTGTATCCCTCTGCACCCTGCCCATTCATGTACCTGTCTAGATACATCTTAAATGACGCTATCGTACCCGCCTCTACCATCTCCGCCGGCAATGCGTTCCAGGCACCCACCACCCTCTGCGTAAAGAACTTTCCACGGATATCTCCCTTAAACTTTTCCGCTCTCACCTTGAACTCGTGACCCCTAGTAATTGAGTCCACCACTCTGGAAAAAAGCTTCTTGCTATCCACCCTGTCTATACCTCTCATGATTTTGTAGACCTGAATGAGGTCCGCCCTCAACCTCCGTCTTTCTAAAGAAAATAATCCTAATCTACGCAACCTCTCTTCATAGCTAGCGCCCTCCATACCAGGCAACATCCTGGTGAACCTCCTCTGCACCTTCTCCAAAGCATCCACATCCTTTTGGTAATGTGGCGACCAGAACTATACGCAGTATTCCAAATGTGGCCGAACCAAAGTCTTATACAACTGTAACATGAGCTGCCAACTCTTGTACTCAATACCCCTTCCGATGAAGGAAAGCATGCCGTATGCCTTCTTGACCACTATCGACCTGTGCAGCCACCTTCAGGGTACAATGGACCTGAACACCCAGATCTCTCTGTACATCAATTTTCCCCAGGGCTTTTTCATTTACCGTATAGTTCGCTCTTGAATTGGATCTTCCAAAATGCATCACCTCGCATTTGCCCGGATTGAACTCCATCTGCCATTTCTCCGTGGGGACTTGTCCACCTTAATGCCTTTTAGAATATCCAACACATCCTCTCTCCTTATGCCGACTTGACCTAGAGTAATCAAACATCTATCCCTAACCTCAACATCCGTCATGTCCCTCTCCTCGGTGAATATTGATGCAAAGTACTTGTTATGAATCTCACCCATTTTCTCTGACTCCACGCATAACCTTCCTCCTTTGTCCTTGAGTGGGCCACCCTTTCTCTAGTTACACTCTTGCTCCTTATATATGAATAAAAGGCTTTGTGTTTTCCTTAACCCTGTTTGCTAAAGATATTTCATGACCTCTTTTAGCCCTCTTGATTCCTCGTTTAAGATTGGTCCTACATTCCCGATATTCTTTGGCTTTGTTGTCTTCAGTCGCCTAGACCTTATGTACCCTTCCTTTTTCCTCTTAGCTAGTCTCACAATTTCACCTGTCATCCATGGTTCCCTAATCTTGCCATTTCTATCCCCCATTTTCACAGGGACATGTCTGTCCTGCACTCCATTCAACCTCCCTTTAAAAGCCTCCCACATATCAAATGTGGAATTACCTTCAAACACAGTAGCATTGTGGATAGCACAATTGCTTCACAGCTCCAGGGTCCCAGGTTCGATTCCCGGCTTGGGTCACTGTCTGTGCGGCGTCTGCACATTCTCCCAGTGTCTGTTTGGGTTTCCTCCGGGTGCTCCGGTTTCCTCCCACAGTCCAAAGATGTGCAGGTTAGGTGGATTGGCCATGATAAATTGCCCTTAGTGTCCAAAATTGCCCTTTGTGTTGGGTGGGGTTACAGGGTTATGGGGATAGGGTGGAGGTGTGGACCTTGGGTAGGGTGCTCTTCCAAGAGCCGGTGCAGACTCGATGGGCCGAATGGCCTCCTTCTGCACTGTAAATAAAAAATAAAAAAAAAATCTACATTCCCCAACTCCTGCTGAATTTTGGTATAGTTGGCCTTCCCCCAATTTAGCACTCTTCCTTAGGACCACTCTCGTCTTCATCCATGAGTATTCTAAAACTTACGGAATTGTGATCACTATTCCCAAAGTAATCCCCGACTGAAACTTCAACCACCTGGCTGGGCTCATTCCCCAACACCAGGTCCAGTACGGCCCATTCCCGAGTTGGACTATTTACATACTGCTCTAGAAAACCATCCTGGATGCTACTTACAGATTCTGCTCCATCTAGACCTCTGACACTAAGTGTATCCCAGTCAATGTTAGGAAAATTAAAATCTCCTATCACCACCACCCTGTTGCTCCTACATCTTTCCATAATCTGTGTACATATTTGTACCTCTATCTCATGCTCGCTGTTGGGAGGTCTGTAGTACAGCCCCAACATTGTTACCGCACCCTTCCTATTTCTGAGCTCTGCCCATATCGCCTCACTGCTCGGGTCCTCCATAGTGCCCTCCTTCAGCACAGCTGTGATATCCTCTCTGACCAGTAATGCAACTCCTTCATCCCTTTTACCTACCTCTCTATCCCGCCTGAAGCATCGATATCCTGGGATATTTAGTTGCCAATCATGCCCTTCCCTCAACCAAAACTCAGTAATAGCAATAACATCACACTCCCAGATACTAATCCCAGCCCCAAGTTCATCTGCCTTACCTACTACACTTCTTGCATTAAAACAAATGCACCTCAGACCACCAGTCTCTTTGCATTCATCATCTGCTCCCTGCCTACTCTTCCCCTTAGTCACGCTAACTTCATAATCTAGTTCCTTACAGGCTTTAGTTACTACCTCCTTACTGTCCACTAACCTCCTCATTTGGTTCCCATCCCCCTGCCACATTAGTTTAAACCCTCCCCAACAGCATTAGCAAAAGCACCCCCAAGGACCAGCCTTCTGGCAGTATGCAACAGATTGTCTTCATATGAAAGCACATTTATTTGTAATGAATACACCTGCATTCTTACCAGTAAGAAATGTCCGAAGACATTGGTCATGAAGACCTGCTGTAGTCCATCATCTGTAAGCCAATCTTCCTGGGTGAGCAATCCCTCCCCCGTTTGAAACATGGTGAAAACTTTTCTATTGGGATGAAAACACCATCACAAGATAATATGACTATTAGCTTCAATTTATCTTGACCACAAACGCGTAACACATGCTGCCCATTCACTAGCTTGCATTCACACATTCAGGACTTTTATTATTTTATCCCCCCCCCCCCCCCCCCACTGCAGGCTGCCGCTGTGCGCACGCGCGGCCAAGGAGCCAGCAATTCTCACCCCCCCCCCCGGGCCTCCCTCCCCCGCAGAGGTAGTCATGAGGAAGAATTCAGAGTGTATTCAGGACAGTTTCATGGAACAATGGGAGGAATTCTCCTACCCCCCGCCGGGTCGGAGAATCCCCGGGGGGCGGTGCAAATCCCTTCCTGCTGCCGTATTCTCCGGCTCCGATTTTTGGGCGGGGTGGGATTCACACCACGCCGGTCGGGGGCCATTGGCAGCGGACCCCCGGGCCCGATGGGCCGAGTGGCTGTCCGTTTTTGGCCTGTCCCGCTGTCGTGAATCACTCAACTCACGTACCGGTGGAACCTGGCAGGTAGGTCGGCGGGGGCCGTCCTCAGGGTGGCTCGGGGGGATCCGACCCCGAGGGGGGGCCCCCCACAGTGGCCTGGCACGCGATCGGGGCCCACCGATCTGCGAGTGGGCTTGATCCGTGGGGGCACTACTTTCTTCCACACCAGCCCCTGTATGGCTCCACCATGGCCGGCGTGGAGAAGAGAGCATGTGCCAAAATACGCCGGCCGGTCTGCACATGCGCTGAACCACGCCAGCGGTTCTGCGCATGCGTGAGATCATGCTGGCCCTTTGGCGCATGCGTGAACTTGTGCCGTCCCTTCGCCGCCGGCTGGAGCGGCGCCAACCCCTCCGCCGTCCACCTAGCCCCCGAAATTGCGGAGAATTCCACACTTTCGGGGGCTGTTGATGCTGGAGTGGTTGCCGCCGGTTCTCCCGCCGGCGTGGGTACTCCCCAGAAGTTAGAATCCCGGCCAATATGTTGCGGATCCAACCAGGGAACAGGCTATTTTGGATCATGGATCTGTAATGAGGCAGGTTTAGTGAACAATCTCAAAGTAAAAATAACATGGTAGAACTTAGCATTCAGTTTGAGAGTGAGAAACTTGGGTCAAAAACAACTTTGATAAACTTGAATAATAGTAATTAAAAAGGAATGAGGCCAGAGTTGGCTGGAGTGAACTGGGAAGGGAGTTTAGCAGAAAAGGACGGTTGATTATCAATGGCAGATGTTTATGAAAATAGTTTGTGACTCACAAAAAATATATCCCAGTGAGGGATAAATCAACCATGGATGTTAAGAATTTTATTAACCTGAAAGAAAAAATATAAAATGTGGCAAAGATTAGTGCGAGGATAGAGAACTGGGAAAGTTTTAAAAACCAACAAAAGATGAGCAAAAAAATAATAAAGAGGGGAAGGTAAACTAAGAGGGTAAACCAGCAAGTAATATAAAAATGGACACCAAGAGCTTTTTTAAATATATAAAAAACAAGAGAGGCCGAAGTGAATATAGGCCCCTTAGAGAATGAGACTGGGGAAATAATAATGGGAAACCAGGAAAGGAGGATTAAATAAATAAATACAATAACCAAACTAACACGGTAGAAAAAGTACTAGGAAAAATAATGGGGTTAATTAAAGGCGGATATGTCCCCTGGACCTGATGGGTTGCATCTTAGGATATTAAAGGAAGTAGCTACAGAGAGGGTGGCTGCACTGGTTGTAAACTTCCAATATTCCTTAAATTCCGGAAAAGTTCCAATGCTTATTCAAAAAGGGAGGGGGCAAAAAACAGGGAACTACAAGCCAGTTAGCTTAACATCTGTCATTGGGAAAAACTTGGGAGGACATTATAAAGGATGTAATGGCAGATCATTTCGAAATACATAATGTAATCAAGCAGAGTCAGCATGGCTTCATGAAGGGGAAGTCATACCTGACAAATTTCTTTGAATTTTTTGAGGTGGTAATGAGCAGGTTAGATAAAGGGGACTCAGTAGATATAATATACTTGGATTTCCAAAAAGCATTTATAAGGTACCGCACAAAAGGTTACTTTGTGGGCGGCACGGTAGCACAGTGGGTAGCATTGTTGCTTCACAGCATCAGGGTCCCAGGTTCGATTCCTGGCTTGGGTCACTGTCTGTGTGGAGTCTGCACGTTCTCCCCGTGTCTACGTGGGTTTCCTCCGGGTGCTCCGATTTCCTTCCACAAGTCCCGAAAGACCTGCTGCTTGGTGAATTGGATATTCAGAATTCTCCCACTGTGTACCCGAACAGGCACCGGAATGTGGTGACTCGGGGCTTTTCACAGTAACTTCATTGCAGTGTTAATGTAAGCCTACTTGTGACAATAAAGATTATTATTAATAATAAGATAAGAGCCCATTGGGTTGGGGGTAGTGCATGGATAGAGGATTAGCTAACTAATAGAAGACAGAGAGTTGGGATAAGTGGGGCATTTTCAGGATGCAAACCTATAAGTGGAGTGTTACAGGGATTAGTGATGGGGCAACAATTATTTACAATATATATATTAATGACTTAGACGAGGAAAGTGAATATGCTATTGCTAAAGTTGCAGATGACACAAAAGTAAATGGGAAGGCAAGCGGTACAGATGAGAGAAAGATTTACAAAGGGCTATAGACAGGTTAGTTGAGTAGGTAAAAACTTGGCAGATGGAATATAATGCAGGAAAGTGTGAAGTTATGCACTTTGGTAGGACAAATAAAGGAGCTGAACATTATTTATATGGAGAAAGTCTGCAGGTAGCTGCAACACAAGAGGGATTTGGAGGTCCTCGTGCATAACACAAAAAGCTAAAATGCAAGTTCAGCAGGTAATAGGCAAGGCAAATGGAACGTTGGCTTTTATTTCAAAGGGAATGGAGTATAAAACAGGGAAGCCTTGCTAAAACTATATAAGGCACTAGCTATACCACTCCTGGAATGCTGTGAACAGTTTTGCTTCCCTTAGCGAAGGAAATATATATTGGCATTGGGGGCTGTCCAAGGAAGGTTCACTAGGTTGATCCCGGGTATGTAGAGATTTTCTTATGAGGTAAGGTTGAGTAGATCGGGCCGATACTCATTGCAGTTTAAAAGAATGATGGGTGACCTTACTGAGACATATGGGATTCTCAGGGGACCTGACAGGGTAAATGCTCAGAGGTTGTTTCCCCTTAGTCGAGGACCAGAGGGCATAATCTCAGAGTAAAAGGTCGTCCATTTAAGACAGAGAGGAGGAGATATTTCTCTTCTCAGAGGGTAGTGAATTTGTGGAATTCTTTGCCGCAGAGCTGTAGAGACTGGGTCACGAAGTGTGTTCAAGGCTGAGATAGACAGATTTTTAAGTAAGGGAATCAAGAGTTATGGGACACAAAGCAGGAAAGTGGAGTTGAGGATTATCACATCAGATCAGTTGTGATCTCATTGAAGGGTGGAGGAGACTTGATGGGCTGAATGGTCTACTTTTGTTTCTACATCTTATGGTCATATTCTGGACCCTGGTTTTCAAAGAAGAACAAAACAGCACAGGAACTGGCCCTTCGGCCCTCCAAGCCTGTACCGGTCATGATACCATCCTTGGCCAAAACCCTCAGCGCTTCCTCGTGCCGTATCCCTCTATACCCATCCTATCCATGAATTTGTCGAGATGCCTTTTGAACGCCGTTAACGTATCTGCTACCACAACCTCCCCTGGCAACACGTTCCAGGCACTCACCACCCTCTGTGTAAAACACATGCCTCACACATCTCCTCTAAACGTTGCCCCCCGGACCTCTGGGGCTGGATTAGCACAGTGGGCTAAACAGCTGGCTTGTAATGCAGAACAAGACCAGCAGCGCGGGTTCAATTTCCATACCGGCCTCCCCGAACAGGCGCTGGAATATAGCGACTAGGGGCTTTTCACAGTAACTTCATTGAAGCCTACTTGTGACAATAAATTATGATTATTAATCCTATGCCTCCTGGTGAGTGACCCCCTCCACCCTGGGAAAGGGTGCCTTCCCATCCACTCTATCCATGCCCCTCATAATCTTGTAGACCTCTTCTTATCAGGTCACCCCTCAACCTCCATTGTTCTAATGAAAACAGTCTGAGTCTATTCAGCCTCTGCACACAGCAAACACCCTCCAGACCAGGCAACATACTGGTAAACCTCCTCTGCATTCTCTCCAAGGCCTCCACATCCTTCTGGTAGTGTGGCGACCAGACCAGAATTGTGCGCAATATTCCAAGTGTGGCCTTACCAAGGTTACATAGAACATAGAACAATACAGCGCAGTACAGGCCCTTCGGCCCACGATGTTGCACCGAAACAAAAGCCATCTAACCTACACTATGCCATTATCATCCATATGTTTATCCAATAAACTTTTAAATGCCCTCAATGTTGGCGAGTTCACTACTGTAGCAGGTAGGGCATTCCACGGCCTCACTACTCTTTGCGTAAAGAACCTACCTCTGACCTCTGTCCTATATCTATTACCCCTCAGTTTAAAGTTATGTCCCCTCGTGCCAGCCATTTCCATCCGCGGGAGAAGGCTCTCACTGTCCACCCTATCCAACCCCCTGATCAGGTTCTATACAACTGTAGAATGACTTGCCAGTTTTTATACTCGATGCCCCGTCCAATGAAGGCAAGCATTCCATATGCTTTCTTGACCACTTGTCCACTTGTGTTGCCACTTTCAAAGATCTGTGGACTTGCATACCCAGATCTCTCTGACTTTCTATATTCCTAAGAGTTTTGCCATTTACGGTATATTTCCCCTCTATGTTAGACCTACCAAAATGCATTTCCATTTGCCATTTCTCTGCCCAGGTCTCCAACCTATCTATGTCCTGCTATATTGAGCTGAGAGCCACTTTCCTCCAAAACAATATTATACAGGATGTAAATAACTAGATGATAAATGTCTGGCTGTGCCCACAACATGAACTGGTCTCCTCGGAGGTCAAGTAATAATGACCTTGCTGAATCCACTTTTGATAAAGACATTTCTGCAGAGAGCAGCCACAGGTCAAGGTTTTACGACCAGGATGTGTTTGGATGGCAGAGTTTTCATTCCTGTCATCCAATCAGTTAGCAGCGAACACAACAACACTGATGTTGGCTGCCCCACAGTCATTAAAGCTAATTGGCTGGAGGCGGGATTTCTCCCCTCACTCGGGAGGAAGTCCCACCTCAGATTAACCAGCAGCTCTCTAGTCCCAGCAGCAGCAGAGGCTGCAGTAGACAGGACTGGGATGCAAACAGTCCAAAGATCTTAATGGCAGAATGTTTTGGCCCCGCCTACCCAAGAGATCACCCATCCCGCAGAAAACCAATAGATTTTTGGCTGCGCCGCCAGATCTCCTGCAACAGGGCCTGCCATGTCCCGGAGTCCAGGACTAGGTAAGTTTTGGGAGTCACAGTATGGGGATGGGAATTGAGGGCCAGGGGACGGTAAGCTTTGCACACGGTGAAGTCAAGACGGCCTGAGTGAGTGAGAGAGCCAGAGTGAGGATTGGAACTTGGTCATTTGGAGCAGGGTGGTAATTCGGTGCAGAGTGGGAGGAGGTGCTTTTCCCCTTTAATTTTGTTTTGTTTCTTTTGGCTTTTCAGGAGCGGAGCAGAGACCAGTGATTGGACCAACAGCATCTTGGGAAGGTAAGCGGGCAGACGGTGAATCTAAGGTTTAGACTGGGGAGAAACTGAAGAGTGACTTCACAGGAGGGCTGTGATTAGATTGGCCAAGAGGGGACCTGCTAAATTTGAATCTATCTGGGAAGTAGTTTTCTTTCCTTTTCATTTGTCCATTTTTTTGTTTATCTTTTGTTTTTTGGCATTGTTAACCTAAGGTTTAATACATGCCAGGAGATCCCAGATCCGTGTCATGCTCCTCGTGTGCGATGTGGGGGTTCAGGGACACGTCCACTGTCCCTGGCTCCTTCACGTGCAAGAAGTGTGTCCAGATGCAGCGCCTGTTAAGACCGCTTGACGGCTCTGGAGCTGCAGATGGATTCACTTTGGAGCATCCACGATGCTGAGGAAGTCGTGGATAGCACATTTAGCGAGTTGCTCACACCGCAGATAAAGAATTTTGAGGGAGATAGGGAATGGGTGACCATCAGACAGAGGAAGAGTAGGAAGGACGTGCAGGGGTCCCCTGTGGTCATCTCCCTCAAAACAGGTATATCATTTTGGATACTGTTGGAGGAGTTGGCTCACCAGGGGAACGCACAAGTAGCCAGGTTCATGACACCATGGCTGGCTTGCTGCGCAGGAGGGCAGGAAAAAGAGTGATAGAGCTATAGAGATAGAAATAAAGAGATAGGGGATTTAATTGTAAGGGGAGTAGACAGGCGTCCTACGGGCACAAACGAGACTCCAGGAAGGTATGTTGCCTCCTGGATGTCTCAGAGCAGCTGCAGGACATTCTAAAGGGGGAGGGTGAACAGCCAGCTGTCATGGTGCATATAGGCACCAACGATATAGGTACAAAATAGGATGAAGTCCTACATGCTGAATTTAGGGAGTTAGGAGATAAACTAAAAGTAGGACCTCAAAAGGTAGTAATCTTGGGATGCTACCAGTGTCACGTACTAGTCAGAGTAGGAATGACAGGCTAGACAGGATGAACGCGTGGCTTGAGAGATGGTGCAGGAGGAAGGAATTCAGATATTTGGGACATTGGAACCGGTTCTGGGGAGGTGGGACCATTACAAATCGGACGGTCTGCACCTGGGCAGGACTGGAACCAATGTCCTAAGGTGGGATGTTTGCTCGCGCTGTTGGGGAGGGTTTAAACTAATGTAGCAGGAGGATGGGAACCAATGCAGGAAGTCGGTGGGTAATAAAGAGAGGATAGAAACAAAAGTCAGGAAGGAGAAAAGTGGAAGGCAGAGAAACAGATTGAACTGCGTTTAGTTCAATGCAAGAGGCCTAACGGGCAAGGCAGATGAACTCAGGGCATGGATAGGGACATGGGATTGGGATATTATAGCTATTACTGAAACGTGGCTAAAGGAGGGGCAGGACTGGCAGCACAATGTTCCGGGATACAGATGGTGTGGGAAAGATAGAACAGGAGATAGGAGAGGAGAGGGATTGTGTTTTTGATTAGGGACAGTATCACGGTAGTACAGAGAGAGGTTATATCCAAGGTTTCGCCCACTGAGTCTATATGGGTAGAACTGAAAAATAAGAAGGGTGAGATCACTTTGATAGGACTGTACTTTAGGCCCCCAAATAATCAGCGGGATATTGAGGAGCAAATATGTAAATAGATTACAGATAACTGCCGGAAAAACAGGGTGGTAATAGTGGGGGGCTTTAACCTTCCCAACATTAACTGGGGCAGCCAGAGCACTTGGGGTTTGGATGGAAAGAAATGTGTTGAGTGTATTCAGGAAGAATTCCTCATTCAATATGTGGATGGCCCGACCAGAGAGGGGGCAAAGCTTGACCTCCTCTTGGGGAATAAGAAAGGGCAGGTGACGGAAGTGTTAGTGAAGGATCACTTTGGGAACAGTGACCATAATTCCATTAGTTTTAAGATATCTATGGAGAATGATAGTTCTGGCCCAAAAGTTAAAATTTTAAATTGGGGCAAGGCCAATTTTGAGGATATTAGGTGGGAACTTTCAAAAGTTGAATGGGGATACCTATTTGCAGGCAAGGGGACAGCTGCTAAGTGGGAATCTTTCAAAAGGTGTTAACTAGGGTTCAAGGAGAGCACATTCCTCTGAGAGTGAAGAGTAAGGCTCGTAGAAGGAGGGAAACCTGGATGACTAGGGATATTGAGGCCATGGTCAAAAGGAAGAAGGAGGCATTTGACGTGCATAGGCAGTTGGGATCAAATGGATCCCTTGAAGAGTATAGGGTTTGTTGGAGTAGAGTTAAGAGAGAAATCAGGAGGGCAAAAAGGGGACATGAGATTGTATTGGCAGATAAGGCAAAGGAAAATCCGAAAAGCTTTTACAGATACATAAAGAGTAAAAGGGTGACTAGGGAGAGGGTAGGGCCTCTTAAGGATAAACAAGATCATCTATGTGTAGATCCATAAGGGATGGTAGAGGTCCTAAATGAATATTTCTCGTCAGTATTTACTTTTGAGAAAAGCATGAATGTTAGGGAAATAAAAAGTGATTGTCTTGAAAAGTGTACATATTACAGAGAAGGAGGTGCTGGAGGTATTAAAGCGCATCAAGATAGATAAGTCCCCGGGACCTGATGAAATGTATCCCAGGATGTTGTGGGAGGCTAGGAAGGAAATTGCCGAGCCTCCTCGCTGAGATATTTGAATCATCGACAGCCACAGGAGAGGTGTCTGAAGATTGGAGGATAGCAAATGTTGTGCCCTTGTTTAAGAATGGCTGCAGGGATAAGCCTGGGAACTACAGACTGGTTAGTGGGTAAATTGTTAAAAGGTATTCTGAGGGACAGGATCGGAGGCATTTAGACAGGCAAGGGTTAATTAGGGAAAGTCATCATGGCTTTGTAAGGGGAAAGTCATGTCTCACCAATTTGATTGAGTTTTTTGAAAGGGTAACCAAGGTAGATGAGGGCAGTGCAGTCGACATTGTCTACATGGACTTTAGCAAGGCCTTTGACAAGGTACCGCATAGTTGGTTGTTGCAAAAGGTTAAATCTCATGGAATCCAGGGAGAGGTAGCCAATTGGATACAAAATTAGCTTGGCAACCGAAGCCAAAGGATGGTTGTGGAGGGTTGTTTTTCAAACTGGAGGCCTGTGACCAGCGGTGTGCCTCAGGGATCGGTGCTGGGTCCACTGTTATTTGTTGTATATATTAATGATTTGGATGAGAATGTAGGAGGCATGGCTAGTAAGTTTGCAGATGGCACAAAGATTGGTGGTACAGTGGATAGTGAAGAAGGTTATATAAGATTGCAACAGGATCTTGACCAATTGGGCCAGTGGGCCGATGAATGGCAGATGGAGTTTAATTTAGTTAAATGTGAGGTGATACATTTTGGCAGATCAAATCAGGGCAGGACCTACTCAGTTAATGGCAGGGAGTTGGGGAGAGTTACAGAACAAAGAGATCTAGGAGTATAGGTTCATAGCTCCTTGAAGGTGGAGTCGCAGGTGGACAGGGTGGTGAAGAAGGCATTCAGCATGCTAGGTTTTATTGGTCAGAACATTGAATACAGGAGTTGGGACGTCTTATTTAAGTTGTACAGGACATTAGTAAGACGACACATGGAATGTGTTCAGTTCTGGTCACCCTATTATAGGAAAGATATTGTAAAACTAGAAAGAGTGCAGAAGAGATTTATGAGGATGCTACCGGGACTTGATAGTCTGAGTTAAAAGCAGAGGCTGGATAGGCTGGGACTTTTTTCCCTGGAGCGTAGGAGGCTTAGGGGTGATCTTTCAGAGGTCTATAAAATAATGAGGGGCATAGATAAGGTAGTCAACATCTTTTCCCAAATGTAGAGGAGTCTAGAACTAGACCGCATAGGTTTAAGGTGAGAGGGGAGAGATACAAAAGAGACCAGAGGGGAAATTTCTTCACACAGAGCTGCCAGAGGTAATGGTAGAGGCGGGTACAATTCTTTCCTTTAGCTGGACCAAACGGCCTGTTTCCATGCAGTAACCATCTATGACTCTATGTATGGCAGAGGTGGGTAGGGGTGTTGGTAAGAGGCCAGCAGGGAGGAAGAACCCGCAGAGGCCAGAACATTTGAGGAGCGGCAGTTTTTGAAAGGAGGCTGCTGATGGAGGTACTTTCCACTTCCCACCTAAGGCTGGAGCAGGGTTAATTTGTGGGATTCCCCAGTGCTCTGAACCCCTTCCACCAGATTGAAAGTTGAGGCGCAGTGTGAAATGCCATTCATTAATTATCCACTTAAGGACTTAATTGGGCAAGGGCTCGTCTTACTATAAAACTCCCGACGTTGGGATGGGCAAGAGCCCTGTGTGAAGTTCATTTGAGGAACGTTACGGCCATCCACCCTGCGAGGCTGGGCAATGTAAAATTCTGCCCTGAGTGACAATGTATCTTGAAGCTACATTCTAGGAGATCTCATAGGCAATGAGAAAATCTAAACATCAATTTTAACCTAACTTGGTCAGTGAGAACAGGACGTATTAGATGGATGTTTCCCTTTTAACACTTCAGGCTTCAACGGAGAACATCATCTGATGAGGCAATGTTTTCAAACTTTTTTTCCCCCCGGGAACCTCTTTCATCAACCAGCCGACCTTTGGGATCCATGCTGGCCGACCTTCGCGACCCACCGTTTTCACTTACCTTTAATGCAACAGGTGAGCCTGCTTGA
Organism: Scyliorhinus torazame; assembly: GCF_047496885.1. Lineage (NCBI taxonomy): Eukaryota > Metazoa > Chordata > Chondrichthyes > Carcharhiniformes > Scyliorhinidae > Scyliorhinus > Scyliorhinus torazame. The sequence continues at coordinate 134,740,981 of NC_092713.1, read as the reverse complement.
TCCTCATGATCTCACTACAATAAGGTTCACAGGAGGAGAAGGCACTGCACATATCAGGTTCAGAGTTCAGCCGGTTCCTTTGTGCTGTCTTCATCTTTGTGAGGTTAGAAAATCCAACCTCGCACATGTAGATTGTTGTGAAGGGCAATAGCAACACAATGTTTATTTTACTCAGCACTGGATGGTCCTTGGAGGTACTATTCCAGAATTCTGACAGCCTCATGGACTTGTGGCGTGTTTTTAGCGTCACAGGTGAAGCGCAGAAGTTCAGTCTCTTCATGAAGAGTCAGCAGTAACTTAATAATTGGCTCTGGGGTCTCAATCTCAAATTTTTCATCCATCTCTTATCTTTCAAAATCTGAAACTTCTTCTCTGGAAAGTAGTGACAAAAAACTGTTTATCAGCGCAGCCACATGCGACTGAATAAAGCTTACCAGTCTATTGGGCGGCATGGTAGTACAGTGGTTAGCACTACCAAGGTCCCAGGTTCGATTTCCGGCTTCGGTCACTGTCTGTGCGGAGTTTGCATGTTCTCCTCGAGTCTGTGTGGGTTTCCTCCGGGCGCTCCGGTTTCCTTCCACAAATCCGGAAAGACGTGCTCGTTACGTAATTTGGACATTCTGAATTCTCCCTCAGTGTACCCGAACAGGCGGAGTGTGGTGACTAGGGGATTTTCACAGTCACTTCATTGCAGTATTAACTTCATTAATTGTGACAGTAATAAAAATTATTATTGACAGTTCCCTTACTAACACTGTTTTGTTTGATTGTCGTAGCAGTGTGGGGAAAATTTAGTAGTTTTGGCTTTGTACTCGCACTTGCCAAACGGCCAATGACTTTTGAAAAGGATCTATTTCTTCACAGTAACGAAAGCGATCATCATCCTTCCCTTGCAATTTGAGGTTCAGTTCATTTAGAATTGAAAAGATTAACAAATTGAAAAAATTAACAAAGCCATACCTCAAGAAATCATCTTTAAACTGCTTTATTCCCGATTTCAGTCTTTTCTTTGTAGGCTGTTCACCAGAGGCCCGGGAACTCTGTACAGATCTAACATTCGCACTGTTTTGTCCTACCGTGGACTCTCCTGAACAGTTCTCTCCAACAGATTTGATTGTGAGATCCTGGCCTGTTTGTGCCTCTGGCGCTCTTTTCTTCAAAACAAAACGATCCATCTTCAGTTCTTCACAATCCTGTTGCTTGCTTGTTCACAGCTAGAAACTGGAGGAATCTCTCCTCCATGATTTCGCGCCACAAGCATGAATGTACATGGTCAAAATAAGTGCCGGGCGGGTGATCTACTCCCTGTCACTGCTTCTGGTCTGAAGACTGCATTGTTCCATTAAAAGCCGATTGCGGTTGGCATTCTCAATTTAAAAAGCCGGTCGCGGCCGGTGGGCGTTTCTCCCGTGATCGGGAGCGCTGCGATCGATCGCTCCACAACCCTCACAACACCCGCCCGTGACTCACCTGCGGGTCATGACCCACTGTTTGAAAAACCCTGAGATAGTATAAACTGAGCTTGCCCCAAACCAACTTTGGTCCCATTATTGGGATTAAAGTCAGAGCTATAGTTTTACTGTCATTTACAAAACAGTCTATGCAGTAGATTAGAAAAAATTAAAAAAGGACAATTAAGCATATTCTTGTTCAATATGAATCAGCAACTTAAGCTATTATTTCTAAACACTGTTGGTACAATACCTGGATAATAGGCTACTTAGAAAGGCTTTCAAACTGAAATGAGGATTTAGCATAATTCCAGCATTTAAATAGAGATAATCTACATGCTGATACCTGCAACAAAACAAAGTATTAACAAATTAGCAAAACTGATGTTTATACAATATCCATAAAATGCAGAGTATGTTCTTTTGCTATTAACAATTAATACCAGATGTAGGATTACAATTGGTTGATAAAGGGCATTTAGATTACAACTAAATTTGAACGAATCGAGTAGAAGTTGCCTAGGGTCAGTTATTTAGAACAGGACCACTGAATTGAAGAACTCTTACTGATTTCATGTTTCTAAATATTATAGCTTATCTTGCTCCCATCTTCAATTAGAGGGTGAACCAGAGAGAACTTGATTAACTGCTACATTTATTATTAGTGCATGATGCTAAACTTGAATACCATAAACAGGGAATATTCCATTCACCAGGGCCAATATTTTTCACCTTGATGAGCCCAAAAATGTAAGAAAATAACAGATTGCATCCAGCCAGCAAAGCAGCTATCACACATGGTTGGTTACAGGACTTGCAGATCTCAGCATCAACCTGCTCTGAAATTTAAATGACTATCAAAGGCCACTGGCATGAAATGATGTCTGCAGAGAGAAACAAAGTAGCTACATGACCTGCTGAATATTTCCAAACAATTTTGTTTTATGCCTGAAATTCAAAGCTGTGCTAACTAATTTGAGTTAAATGCAAATGTTGCTATACCAATGGGTTATGTTACCTGTGTGTTCATAACAGTCTGAATGGTAGACAACAGCAAGTGTTTTTTAGAGGTGGGATGGGGTACAAAACATCACAGGGTAGATCTTGACTTTATGCAATAAAGATGGCGATAATTGAAAGCCTGTTTTGCATCTCTCCTAACTTTTAATTCCTTTGAAGTCAATGACACAAATCCAAGATCTACCCCTACAGTTTTTAACTTATACCAATGCACTGAAAATAGAAACCCAATGAAAACTTGTTAAATTTACAGCTGATACTAAGCTAGTGAAATCAGAGAAGGCAGTTTTGAAAACACAGTACGAGTTGAACAAAATATGCAAACGGGTGAAGAAAAATAGATGAACTTAAATGTGGACAAGCATCAGATATAGCCAATAGCATGTTGACCGGTAAATCGATACAAGAATACTAATCAGTGGATACAATGACTAAACTCTGCAGTGCGCTGGTCAAACTACAACTTGAAGGGGGCAGCACGGTGGCGCAGTGGGTTAGCCCTGCTGCCTCAGGGCGCCGAGGTCCCAGGTTCAATCCTGGCTCTGGGTCACTGTCCGTGTGGAGTTTGCACATTCTCCCAGTGTTTGCGTGGGTTTCGCCCCCATAATCCAAGGGTGTGCAGGCTAGGTGGATTGGCCATGCTAAATTGCCCTTTAATTGGAAAAAATGAATTGGGTACTCTAAATTTATTTTAAAAACCTACAACTTGAATACTGGGTCTCAGAGTTACTTATGATATAGTCAAACGGGGAGAATTCTGGGTCTCAGAGTTACTTATGATATATTCAAACATTGAGGCAGTGCAGAAATGCATCACCAGCCGATAATCATACTCACAAAATATAAACTTAATAAATGAATGGAAATAGCTTAATTTAAATTTGAAAGGATGTACTCTTCAAACCTACAGCAAGTGCATTTTATTACAGGTACATAACGTGACAGTTCTTCGCTCATACTGCCCTGCTGGAATAATTGTTGAAAATCACTTTGGCAATTACCAAGCCTTTACATTCATGCTATATTAACAGTGCGATGAATAATGATATTATGGTACCTTTGCCTTATTTCTTTTGCTGCTTGGATCACTGAGTTAATATTCCCAACATCTATTTTCAAAAGGCTGATATCAGCTCCAGGGTGGGATAGTTGAAGTTCAGACTTCGCAGCCTCAGCTTTCTGCATGTTTCGACATGCCATACACAGGTGTATCTGGTTATCTTCAGAAAGAATGCGTTCACAAAGAGCCAGGCCAATGCCACTGAGAAAGAAATAAAGCTGTTATCAACGCCAAGGTTAACACATAGTGCAATGATAAAAATCTAGAGCATAGGCTAGCCGTAATGATAGAATCTCTTTGGGCGGCACAGTGGTTAGCAATGTGGCTTAACAGCGCCAGGGACACGGGTTCGCAGCTTGGGTCACTGACTGTGCCGAGTCTGCACACTCTTCCAGTGTCTCTGTGGGTTTCCTCCAGGTGCTCCGATTTCCTCCCACAAACCCCAAAAGACGTGCTTGTAGGTGAATTGGACATTTTGGATTCTCCCTCAGTGTACCCAAACAGGCCCGGAATGTGGCGACTAGGGGACTTTCACAGTAACTTAATTGCAGTATGAATGTAAGCCTACTTGTGACACTAATAATGATTATTATATGGCAACCAGAAAAGTTTAAAAGCCAGACCCCTGACAATGTGAGAAAACACATAGTTATTGGAAATGGGCACATGGATGGAAGACAATATTGGCATGTACAGATGCATCTGTGACAAGTAGATTGGTAAGAATGAAGTCAAGTAGGTTATGTTCCTCTTGTTGGTTTCCTAATCACCTGCCGCAAGCCCAGTCTGGCAAATGTGTCCTTCAGTGTCATGATATTCAAACACACACATCATGATAGACACACCAACAGACAAATCAGAACACACAACACCACAACCAATGACAGAAAGATATAAAAGCACAGACACGACCCCTGGTGGTCAGTAAGAGCTGCAGAGGAGAACCAGGACACAGCTATTGCCAAAGACACTCAGGGAGACAGCACGTGCAGAGTATCCAGAACGAACTGTATTATAAGAGTTATAATAAAATAGAGTTGTACCACATACAACTGTGTTGGCTCATCTGTGCACCAGAGCACCCAACACCACATGGTACAGGAGTGGATCGATACCTGCCGGCATACCTCAGTGTACAGAGACAACCAGCAGTGCCCAGGCATGATGTACAAGCTCCCGGTTCCGCAGGCGCTCCAGTGCGACGGCGACCTCCACGAAAACTGGCGGCGATTCCGGCAAATGTTCGAGTTGTTCCTGGCGGCAGCTGAACTCAAGGACCTGGATGATAAGGAAAAAATTGAATTTCTCCTCACCGTCGCCGGTGCAAGGGCAAGAGCAATGTTCAGAAGGTTCAGGTTCTTCAGGAGGCAGCAAAGGCACGATTACCAGGCAGTCATGGGCAAATTCGCCAAGTACTGTGAAGAATACGCAATCCAATGGGGACTTAAAGGTAAGAAAAGCTGCAGTACTCACCTCGTGGCTGGGATCCCGGAGCCCGAAATCCCGGGCCTGAGAAAAGGCTGGGTCGAGGTCGGCGGCCATCTTGCTAAAGGTATAACGCTAGCACAGTTGCGCGAGAAGTGCGCAGAACCGGAAGTTTTGTTTGCGCATGCGCGAGATGCTGCGCATGCGCAGTCAAGAAAACGGCCATCGGTAAAGGAACAGCGATCTGAGCATGCGCAGTCGCTTCCTACGTGCTACATACCGAGCGTCAGGATGTCAGAGGCCCAAGACTGGATCAATTTAAAAAGGAAATGTCCCAAATCCAATTTAAAAGGGAAACGTCCCAAATCAAAAAAACAAAAATCTGTTAAAGCTGTAAAACAACCTTCCTTCACCTGGAATGACAGCACAGTGCCGCAAATTGACCCAGGAGATGAATTTAACCTCCGAAGAACCCTCCGACAAGCAGTTACCTACGCACAAGCCGATGATTCCGACCTTGAATACTTCGATGACGATTTTTACAGTGTTTCCGGACCTCGCGAGCCCAATGATAGCTCCGTGGTCCTATATGACTATGACTTGGACGAACCTTTCGTGTTGCACATTGGCGGCCCCCACATTGAATCCGACGCAGATGCGGATTCATTTTTCGGATTTGAGGATCTTCAATCCAGCAGATATGACGTTCCAACTTATCAGTACCGGATGATGCTGCAGCCTGACATTAACAGACAGGGAGCGGCGCAAGCACACGGAGAGTGCCCTGCTGCCACACAGAGCGTGGTCCACGTCCCGCTCAACGTTCCCGACTCTATGAAAGAAGACATGCAAGACTCCAGAGTGCAGTCCTCGCATGAACCAGAAGTGACTCCAGTGTCACAAGCTTCCACAGCAAGCTCCTGGACAGACTCCACAATTGCAGAAATGCAAGACTCCAGAGCGCAGTCCTTGCACGAACAAGAAGTGACTCCAGTGTCACAAGCCTCCACAGAGAGCTCGTGGACAGCCTCCACCATAGAAGCAACGCAAGACTCCAGAGCGCAGTCCTTGCACGAACAAGAAGTGACTCCAGTGTCACAAGCCTCCACAGAGAGCTCGTGGACGGACTCCACGATGGAAGGAACGCAAGACTCCAGAGCGCAGTCCTTGCAGGAACAAGACCATGAGGGTCTAGCAACCTCTCCTGACCAACCAGCGGCAGACGATGCAAGTCTGCCATGCTCCCGTGAACAGCAAGAAGGCTATAACAGCCTACCATGCTCCACTACACAGCAGCATGACCATGACGGTCTCTCATGCTACAATAAAGGGCACAGCGCTGAAGACTGTTCAAGCCCAACTGAAGACAAGCCAAAGGAATCGCCTCGTCCAAGCCCGAAGAAAAAAGGTTTATGCGCTGACCATCAGGATCATTGATGCCGAACAGAGAATAATAATGCTGCACGGCCACAGAAGGATGCTGAGGATTTGCTAACGAAATTAATTGAATGTTTAACTTGCAAGGAGCAGACTGAGAATTGCCAGTGTTTTAGTACGGATCGAAAAAATGGACAAGACATTGATCCTCAGGTAATGGAAATAACACAACCTGAATCATATCTACAGCAGGGACAAATGTCTCCCTTCAACACAATGCCGCAAAATCCCAACTTCGGAGACCAGCAGTTAGTCAGTAATGACTCTTCAAACCTGGAGGGGAACATTAATTGCATTGAACCTATACACACTCCACTGATTATTGAGCAGAACATTGGAGCAAGAATCCTGAGGACACCGACATCGAGTAGCCAGATAACGAATTTAAAACCCACAGCAGTTTCAAGTGAACCAAGTGTGCTTTCCACTAATGGTGAAGATGCAGATAAGGTCGACCCGATTGTCCATTGTACCACACTAACCCCAGTGATTAAGCAGTTATGTATGGGGAGTATAATGTGGGCAATTGAGAACAGTAAAAGAGAGACCGTGACCATGCCAGTCCCAGCAAAATCAGACCCAGAGACCATGAAGGCATGTACATTAAACAAAGTTACATATGAGGTACCTGAGAAGAAAAGTGAAACGGAATGTTCTTTGGAAAATGGTACAATGTCGATAGAAACAGTGGATCCTATATTCGAGACCATATATATGGGAGAATTTGGGGGTAATAAACAAGGTTCTGCAATGTCTGGGGGAAGATTTAAAGTTCCAAAGAAGAAAAGCCCAAATGAAGGACAATGGCAAGACAATGACAGTCCACCGACATGGTGTGCACCACCAGATGAAAACTCTGACAATTTACCCAACCCTAGTGAACAGCAAGCTGCTAATGACGATCTATCCACGGGATGTGAGACGAGTGACGACAGCATCCCACTTCCCATGCAAAAGGTGCAAGGTGACAGACCTCGCCTAGTGCGTACCGAGGCACTCAACGATCACGGTGGGACCACTGACGACTGCGGTGGCGGCGCACCGCTTCCACCCTCGATGGCTCGAGCCTCTCCACTGGTTGGTGCATTCCTGCATGTTCCGACTCCAGAAGTGCAGCTTCAGGGAATCTCGGCTGCCTCCAGTGAACCTGTTGGGACTCCGGACGGGGGGCATCGGCGGAAGGCAGACCGGACTCCAGATGGGGAGCAGCCAAGCGCCGACTCTGATTTGCGCACGCCAGACCTTGCTCCGGACGGGCGGTGTCGCGGCCTCGGTGATGGCACGCTCAGGGTGACGGCAGATGCCACGGCGACAGGGAATGGATCGCGTGGCAGTCCCACTGGGTCGGCAGTGGCAACCAGCACCGGCGGTCCAAGATGGACACACCAATTCGCGCCATCGCCAGACGTTGATGCGAGCAACAATTCTCTCTCCAAGGCGACATGCTTCGACGTTTCTCTGCGGAGTCGCCCTTCCGGCACAGCAGAAGGCCGGAACCAGCGTACACGGTCTTGGCCAACTTCCACATCTAGCACAGTCATCGCCTTGCATGATATTAGTGATGGTGCTACTTCGATGGCAACGACCCATCGGCTACAAGATGCCGTCCACCACAAACATAAAAAGAAAACAGACTCCACCTTGTTCCTGGCATGCAGGGCGGATGGATTGGTGCGTAGGCGCAATCAGCGGGCTTTGTGCCGCCTTCCACGCTCGCAACTGCACCGTACGCACACGCCGGATCCTCCACTGGTTCCCAAGGATGGCTTCGTGGAGATGCCACGGATCATGCCCCTTCCATCGCCACCAGAACCAAACCACAGCCAGGGCACCACTAACAAAGATGTTGAATGTTATATTTGCAAGAATGAAAAAAACCAAGCACTGCATGAAGTACAACAAATGGTAAAGTAGAGACTTCGGCAACAGCATCACCTCCAACAGTCCAAGGTGAACCAGTGTGACCCCAAATCTCCACAGCTGAACCGGCTTGAGGACCAGCCCATTCTTGAGGCGGTCACCCATTAGACTGGACTTATAACGCTGTTAATACGTTCAAAAAGTCAAACACTTCTGTATTATAACCTGTTGTTGTTTATTGTTCCAGATATCGTCTGACCGGACCAATGTTCAAGTTTTTTTTTTCTCTCGCATCCAAGTTTTGTTATGGTACAACCTTGTTAGTGTGACGCACCCGACATCGCCCCATGTAAATAGTTACGTCATAAACACACGCTGTACACAACACAAACGCACACTCTTAGATGCACTCACGACACAATTATATTTATAACCACGTAGGCACTTGTCTTTGTAAAAAGGGGGGATGTCATGATATTCAAACACACACATCATGATAGACACACCAACAGACAAATCAGAACACACAACACCACAACCAATGACAGAAAGATATAAAAGCACAGACACGACCCCTGGTGGTCAGTAAGAGCTGCAGAGGAGAACCAGGACACAGCTATTGCCAAAGACACTCAGGGAGACAGCACGTGCAGAGTATCCAGAACGAACTGTATTATAAGAGTTATAATAAAATAGAGTTGTACCACATACAACTGTGTTGGCTCATCAGTGCACCAGAGCACCCAACACCACACTTCAGGACTCAGCCGGCCCAGTCAGTAATAGTGCTACTAAGCCACTGTAGGTGATGGACCATGAAGTTCCTCGACCAGAGCATATTATGTGCCCATGTTACCCTCAGTACTTCTTCCAAGTGGTGCTCAACATGGAGGAGTACTGATCCATCGGTTCTTGGAGGGTGGTAGGTAGTAATCAGCAGGAAGTTTCCTTACCTATATTTGACTTGGTGATATGTTACTTTATGGGGTCCAATGTCAGCGTTGAGGACACCAAGGGCAACTCCCTTCTGACTGTATCGCACTGTCGAACCACCATCTCTGCTGGGTCAATCCTGCCAGTCAGATAGGTCTTTCACAGGTTTGTGATAAAATGGCTTAGCAACGACCTAAATCTTAGGCCTGACATAGAATTGGACATTTAAATCAAGAATTGGACATTTCAAATTAAAACCACAGTCAGAACCACAGACAGGTCTGATGGGAATTTAAACAGACAAAGACAGACAGCCGGGGCAAGTCTGGGCTTGTCCTATAAACAGGGCATTGAAATACAATTGGCCTCATTCAAATGGATCATTTGTTGTGGATTGCTCAGATGAAGCCAGACTTTCTTGTACCTAGTTCACGTTATATGGGATAAGGTTATGTATAGACAATGCGCCCGAGGATGGTCATCTGGGGGGAGTTCCTGGTGTCCTACAGATTTGCAATCGGCAACACCATTGGGTGTTGCGACCCCCACCCAGTGAGGGCCAAAGAAGTTTCTGGAAGGTCATGAAGAGGTATCCAGAGACCCTCCCCAGCAAAGACTCAGTGCAGAGGCAGCAGAGAAGACTCAACGGTGGACCAGAGGACAAAAGGAAACAGCGTGCCAGACCCACCTTTGTAGATGAAGGCCCTAAAATGACCGAGACTCAAGAGGATTGGACCTGCAGCTCGATCTAGCTCATCGGCATGGATATTATTAAGCGTCTTTGGTATATTCTACTTGGATTAATTTGGAGTGGGGGGGGGGTAACTGTTTTATTGTGTTTCAAAATAAACACGGGTTGAATTGTTAACTTGGGTGGAATTCTGCCGTAATCAGCGGGGCGGGCAACTCGGGCGGGAAGGAGTGGCGTGAACCACTCCGGTGTCGGGCCGCCCCAAAGGTGCAGAATCCTCCGCACCTTCAGGGGTTGGGCCGGCCCTGGAGTGGTTTGCGCCTTGCCGGTCGGCGGGAAGGGCCTCCGCCGGCCGGCGGAGTTGGCGCATGCGCAGGAGCGCCAGTGTGTGCTGGCGTCATCCCAGCGCATGCGCGGGAGGGTTCGTCTCTGCATCAGCCATGGCGGAGGACCACAGCGGCCGATGCGGAGGAATAGAGTGCCCCCACAGCACAGGCCCGCCCGCGGATCGGTGGGCCCTGATCGCGGGCCAGGTTACCGTGGGGGCACCTCCCGGGGCCAGATCCCCCCCCCCCCCCCACCCCCCGAGAACCCCGGAGGCCGCCGGTAAAGACCTACTCTAATTTACGCCGGTGGGCCCGGCCAACAACGGGCGGCTACTCGGCCTAACGCGGGCCGGAGAATCGCCGGGGGGGGGCGCTGCTAGCGGCCGCCGACCGGCGCGATTCCCGCCCCCGCCAAATCTCCGGCGCCGGAGAATTCGGCAGACGGCGGGGACGGGATTCACGCCGACCCCCAACAATTCTCCGACCCAGCTGGGTGTCGGAGAATCCCGCCCCAAGTGTCTGTCCTTTTTTATCACGCAAATAGGACCTGTGTAAAATGTTTGAATAATAAACTGGTTGAAGTGTCTGAATTTTACAGAAAACAGGATGATTGATGATGGATGTGTCTGAATCATATCCTTACAGTCAATGTTCCAATGAGTGTGTCTATGTCAGGTTTTTGCTCATCTAGTCTGTGGGAATAGCTCTCCCAATTCTGGCGCAAGCCCCCACAACCTTAGTGCGGAAGACTTTGCAGGGTCAACTGAGCATGGTATGCTGTTGACATTTCCAGTGCCTAGGTTGATGCCACTGTCTGGTTTTATTCCTTTTCTGTAGCAGTTTAGAACAACTGAATGGCTATTTCAGAGGGGATTAAGAGCCAGGCCCATTACACAAGTCTGGAGATACATGTAGGCTGAACTGGGTAAAGGTGGCTGATTTCCTTTCTGAACAGGCATCAGTGAACCAAATAGTTTTGTTTGACAATCTGATAGTTGCATGGTCACTATTACTGGGACTAGCTTTTAATTCTTGCCTGTCTGAGTGCAGTGCCAACAACACTGTTGCACTGGGCAGCACGGTAGCACAAGTGGATAGCACTGTGGCTTCACAGCGCCAGAGTCCCAGCTTCAATTCCCCGCTGGGTCACTGTCTGTGCAGAGTCTGCACGTTCTCCCCGTGTCTGCGTGGGTTTCCTCCGGGTGCTCAGGTTTCCTCCCACAGTCCAAAGACGTGCAGGTTAGGTGGATTGGCCAGGCTAAACTGCTCTTCGTGCCCAAAAAGGTTAGGCGGGGTTATTGGGTTACGGGGATAGGGTGGAAGTGAGGGCTTGAGTGGGTCGGAGCAGACTCGATGGGTCGAGTGGCCTCCTTCTGCACTGTATGTTCTATGTTCTAACACTAGCATTTTCACCCCATCTAGCACCTTAAACATTCACTTCCTCCACTGTGGCACAATGATAGTGTGTACAAGATACAGTGCAGCAACAGACCAAGGCTTCTTTGATGGCAGCCACAAAATTTCTATGACCTCTACCACCTAGGACAAAAGCAGCAGACACATGGGAACACCACCACCCACAAATTCCACTCTAAACTATACACCATCCTAACTTGGAAATATATCATTGTTGCTGGGTCAAAATACTGAAACTTCCTTCCTAAAAGTATTGTGGATGTACCTTCACCAGATGAACTGAAGCAGTTCAAGAAAGTGGCTCATCCCCACATTTTCAAGGGTACTTAGGAATGAGCAATAAATCCTGGCCTTGCAAAGGATGCTCACAGGCCATGAAAGAAATAAAAGAAGTGCCAAAATTCAGTAGCAAGGAACATCCACTTGAGTTTCATAAGTACAGTGCAGTGTCAGCAGAGTTGAAAAGGTGAATGGGGGTGGGGAGATCCATTGGCTATCCTTGGAAACTTTTAAATAAATTCTGCTTCAAACTGACACTCCAGTCCTCGTTCTCAAAACATAAAAATGTACGGGATAAGGAGTGGCTCACCCTGGTTCAGCTACTGGAGATCTGTGTAGCCGCAGCTAAATGGAGCACAAGTAGGATCTGGTTTAATAAGCATTTTTGCTGCAAAACATTATCATTTCTGTGATGAACGGTTACTGCCTTATCATCATGTAAGGTGATGTCCCCTTTAAGACCAGGCTTGGAACCCTGGGGACTCCGCCTCTGGCTCCGCCCATCTGGGAGCCATACATAAAAGGCCTGCCTCATGGTCTGTATAGCAGTCAGCTCTCGTCCAAATCTGTAGCATAGTTATTAGCCTAATAAAGCCTTCTTTACAGTTTAATCTCTAAGCATCATTATTGAGGGTACCTCAATTTATTAGGCTAAACTAGATTCAGGATGGACGCAGGCCTAAAACCAGAGAAGCTCAACCTGGAAGCACGAATGCCGGAGGCAAAGGAAATTTTTAAATACTGGCTGCGGTGCTTCGAGGCCTACCTGGACTCCGCAGAGACTCCCATCCTGGGGCCACGCAAGCTGCGTCTACTCCACGCCCGGGTGAGTCACAGAATCTCCGCCACGCTCGAAAAGGCGACGATTTATGAGGAAGCGATTGAGTTGCTCCGCAAGCGGTTTGTCAAACCCGTCAATGAGGTGCACGCCCGGCATCTGCTCTCTACCTGCCGGCAGCGCTCGGGGGAAATCGCTCGACGAGTTTGTTGAGAAACTCACCGCGCTGGCCAGGGACTGTGACCATCAGGATGTGACAGGGGAAGTCCATATGAACCTGCACATCAGAGATTCTTTCGTGTCCGGCATCCGCTCGACCTACATCCGGCAGCGACTGCTCGAAAACGGGGCAAAAGACCTCCAGGAGACGCTAACGCTCGCCTCCTCACTGGAGGTGGCCCGACATAACTTGGGTACGTACCCCGCGGACTCTGCCAGCCCCCCCCCGGACTTCCTCAGACTCGCCCGTATTACAGGCCTGCGCCACGCGCGACCCGCTCACCATGGGGGCACACCTTGCTACTTCTGCGGGCAGGGCCAGCACCCACGCCCACGCTGCCCAGCCCGCTCCGCGATCTGCAGCGACTGCGGGAAGAAAGGGCACTTTGCGAGGGTCTGCTTGGCCAGACCCAGGGGCCAGAAAAACGAAGAACAGCCGGCCTGAAAATCAGGCTCTCAGGCCCGCAGGCCTCGCAATGCTGCTGCGCACCGACCCGACACGTCCTCTTCTGACGCGTCATCAGCCTCGTGCGAATCATGGGAGCGGCCATCTGGTCGGCGGCCATCTTCTCGACCCGACACGTGCGACCAACGGCAGCGGCCATTTTACGACTCCGACTACCCGCGACTGGGTGCGATCACCCTCGATCAAACTCGGCCAAAACACCTGCAGAACTCCATGATGCAGGTCCAGGTCAACGGGCACGACACTGCATGCCTCTTCGACTCCGGGAGCACGGAGAGCTTTATCCACCCTGAAACGGTAAGGCGCTGCTCCCTACGCACCCATCCCACATCCCAAACCATAGCCCTCACATCTGGGTCCCACTCGGTACAAATCACGGGGTACTGTATTGCGGATCTCTCGATCCAGGGTGCCAAATACACCCGTTTCAAATTTTATATCCTCCCTCACCTCTGTGCCCCCCTGCTGCTCGGACTGGATTTCCAGTGCAGCCACCGAAGCCTGACACTGAAGTTCGGCGGACCCTTGCCCCCCCTCACGGTGTGCTGCCTTGCGACACTGAAAGTCGGACCCCCCTCGCTATTCGCTAACCTCACTCCCGACTGTAAGCCCGTCGCCACCAGGAGCCGGCGCTACAGTGCCCAAGATATGGCTTTTATCAAGTCAGAGGTCCAGCGTTTACTGGGAGAGGGGGTCATCGAGGCTAGCAACAGCCCTTGGAGAGCGCATGTGGTGATAGTCCGGTCCGGGGAGAAGAAACGGATGGTCGTGGATTATAGCCAAACCATAAACCGATTCACGCAGCTTGATGCGTACCCCCTTCCTCGCATCGCAGAAATGGTAAATCGGATCGCCCAATACCGAATCTTTTCCACGGTCGACCTCAAATCTGCCTACCACCAGCTCCCCATCCGACCAAAAGACCGCCTCTATACTGCCTTCGAAGCAGCCGGCCGGCTCTTCCACTTCCTCAGGGTCCCCTTTGGTGTCACAAATGGGGTCTCCGTCTTTCAAAGGGCGATGGACCAAATGGTGGACCAGTACGTTTTGCGGGCTACATACCCATACTTGGACAATGTCACCATCTACGGCCATGATCAGCAGGACCATGACGCTAACCTCAAAAAGTTCCTTCAGACCGCCCGAGCCCTTAACCTGACCTATAACGAGGGCAAATACGTTTTCCACACCACCCGGCTGGCCATCCTCGGCTATGTCGTGGAAGACGGGGTCCTAGGTCCCGACCCCGACCGCATGCGCCCCCTTAAGGAACTCCCTCTCCCCCGCAGCCTCAAGGCCCTCAAACGGTGCTTGGGGCTTTTCTCCCATTACGCCCAGTGGGTCCCCAAGTATGCGGACAAAGCCCGCCCACTCCTAAAGACCACCACTTTTCCCCTCTCGGCTGAGGCTCAATTGGCCTTCAACCGCATCAAGGTCGACATCATCAAGGCTGCCATGCACGCGGTGGACGAATCCATCCCTTTCCAGGTAGAGAGCGATGCATCAGACATCGCCCTGGCTGCTACCCTCAATCAAGGAGGCAGACCAGTAGCATTCTTCTCCCGAACCCTCACCGCCTCCGAGATTCGACACTCTGCAGTCGAAAAAGAGGCACAAGCCATTGTGGAGGCTGTGCGGTGCTGGAGACACTACCTCGCCGGCAGGAGGTTTACCCTCGTCACCGACCAATGGTCGGTCGCCTATATGTTCGATAACACGCAACAGGGCAAAATAAAAAACGATAAAATTTTGAGGTGGAGGATCGAACTCTCCACCTACTCGTACGATATCAAGTATCGTCCAGGGGAGCTCAACGAGCCCCCAGATGCCCTGTCCCGCGGCACATGCGCCAACGCGCAGGAGGACCGCCTGCAAGCCATCCACAATGACCTCTGCCACCCGGGGGTTACCCGGCTCGTCCATTTCATCAAGTCACCAAGGAGGTCAAGGCCATGGTCAGGACCTGCCAAGTCTGTGCGGAGTGCAAACCGCACTTCTATCGGCCAGACAAGGTTCGGCTCGTGAAGGCCTCGGGCCCCTTTGAGCGACTGAGCATGGACTTCAAGGGGCCCCTCCCGTCCACCAACCGTTATGCCTATTTCCTCACCGTGATCGATGAGTTCTCCCGTTTCCCATTCGCCATTCCCTGCACCGACATGACCTCAGCCACGGTGATTAAGGCACTGCACAGCATCTTCACCCTGTTCGGTTTCCCTGCTTATATCCACAGCGACCGGGGTACATCGTTCATGAGCGATGAACTGCGTCAGTATCAGCTCAGCAAAGGCATCGCCTCGAGCAGAACGACCAGCTATAACCCACGGGGAAACGGGCAGGTGGAGAGGGAGAACGCGACCGTGTGGAAGGCTGTCCTTCTGGCCCTGCGGTCGAGAAATCTCCCAACCACCCGCTGGCAGGAGGTCCTACCCGATGCCCTACACTCCATTAGGTCACTCCTCTGCACGGCCACAAATGAGACCCCTCATGAGCGATTGTTTCTCTTCCCCAGGAAGTCTACCTCCGGGGTCTCGCTTCCACCTTGGCTGACGGCTCCGGGACCTGTTCTTCTCCGGAGGCACGCGAGGAGCCATAAAACGGACCCCCTAGTTGAAAAGGTCCGACTGCTCCACGCCAACCCCAGTTACGCCTATGTGGAGTACTCCGACGGCAGGCAAGATACAGTTTCCCTCCGGGATCTGGCGCCGGCTGGATCCTCCACCACAGACGCCCCTTCCCGCGCCGCTCCCCTGCAGGACCCGTCGCCCCCTACAACACACCCCCTTCCGGCCCTACCACCCGTTGGTGAGCTCCTACCGTGCGCCCCCCCCTTGCCCCCCCTTTACACACCCCGCCAGCGCTGGTTCCGCTACCCCTGGCCCTGCCTAGTTCCTCTGCCCCGACCCGGACCGAAGCTCCGACCGCTGTGCTCCCGGGTGTGCCCTCAACCGGGACGTCCGTGCCCGCCGCACCACCGCCCGAACTGAGGAGATCGAGGAGGATGATCCGGCCGCCGAGACGGATGGACCTATGATGGCACTTCACCCCCGCCGGACTCCTTTTTAAACAGGGGGTGAATGTGATGAACGGTTACTGCCTTATCATCATGTAAGGTGATGTCCCCTTTAAGACCAGGCTAGGAACCCTGGTGACTCCGTCTCTGGCTCCGCCCATCTGGGAGCCATACATAAAGGCCTGCCTCATGGTCTGTATAGCAGTCAGCTCTCGTCCAAATCTGTAGCATAGTTATTAGCCTAATAAAGCCTTCTTTACAGTTTAATCTCGAAGCATCATTATTGAGGGTACTCAACTTCAAAACTCTTCTTTTCGGATCTATGTATATATTAAGTTATGAGTCCGGGGGCATGCAATTTAAGAGTCAAAGTGAAAATCTAGGTGAAGGCAACATTTTGAGGATGAGATAACAAACCGAGTAGTCAGTGTTCTTCAAACATTTTTTCCGGGGACCCATTTTCACCAACCGGCCAACCTTCGGGACCCAACCCAGCCGACCTTCGCGACCCACGCCGGCCGACCTGCACGACCCACCATTTTCTTTTTGTTGCTGACAAAAATGGAGGAAATGGTTTTGGGTACCTTTGGCCCCAATGGTCCCTTTGGCCCTCCGAACTTGAAAAAAAAAGGCTGCGACCATATCAAAAAAATGCGGTCGCATTGCGTATGCGTGCCCGATTATCGGTGCGCATGCGCATAGTTTTGCGCATGCGCACCGATGATCGGGCACGCAGGCGCAGTGCGGTCGAATTTTAAAAATCTGTTCCTGGCCATTTCGAAGGCCGCTTGCAGCCGGCATTATTAAAAGCCGGCTGCTGCGCGCGGATTTGTACGATCGGGAGGGCCGCGACAGACCCTCCCGACACCCGCCCACGACCCACGGGGTCACGCCCCCTAGTTTGACAATGCCTGGAGTACATTATAATTTCAGATGTACTCCATTCAGAAAATATTATCCAGTGTAGTTTTGGTATGAGAGTCAATTCTTTTGGTTATCTTGTTGTTCTTTTATATTAAATAACTATGGCTTCACATTAATTTGAAACAATTAGGTTGGTCACAGTAAAAGCAGCATTTTGTTTTTAGAAATAATAAATTCATGCTGAGTTTCATGTCATAGCTACTGAAGTGTAGTCGCACACCATTACGTAATGTAGAAAAATGCAGCAAGCAATCTACACTGAAAAGATCTCACAAACAAAAATGAGATAAAGGACCAGATAGCGGCTCATATTTTGCGGGTTAACAGCAAGTGAATGGCAGCCATTCCATACACCAACACTTGCTGATACACTTCCTTTTGGCTTTTAAACTGGTGATTAGAAATCCTTTTCAGTGGAGGCTTCCAGTGGTGGCTTGTGGGGGAAGTCACATGTTGGGTGGCTCCTGCTCGAGGCTTGTTTTTTTTGAGTTTAATGCCCGGTCCGAGGGGCAAATTTTTGATAATTGAGTGCAGGAAGGCATAAGGAAGGGGGAAGATGTCAAAAAGCCAAAAGAAAGCCGCTGTGAAGAAGGGAGGGAGTGAGGGTTCACCGCCGAGTGAAAGGACCAGCCTGGGAGCTGGCAAGATGGTAGAGGCTGGGTCGCTGGGTGGGGCCGCACTGCTTACGGCAAAAAAGATGACTGAGGTGGCGGTTTTGGAATTGGAGAAGCAGTTCGCAAAGCACATGGAAGTGACGAGGACTGAGATGATGGTGGCATTGAAGGTGTTGGTGGAGGAGGCAATTGCCCCGGTAAAGGTGGCTGTGTCGAAGGCATCAGCCGAGGTGCGGGAGCAGGATGAGAAAATGAAGGGAGTGGAGGAAGCCATGTCGCAGCCTAGCGATCAGCTCACCTCGATGGGGGAGGAGCTGCAGAGGGTGGTCGATGCCAACAAAGGGCTGCGAGCAACATTGGAGGATCTGGAAAATAGATCGAGGCAGCAAAACTTGAGGATCATGGGCCTGCCAAATGGGTGGAGGGCCCGAGGCCAATGCGGCAGAGGCATTTGTGAAGGTGGAAGGATTGTGGCAGAGGGGAGGGGACCTGGAAGAGTGTATAGATAGTTATGTTTTTTTACTTCATGCTGATATATGGGTCAAATTTTGTCTTTGTTTTTTGTAGTGTTGCTAACTTTTGGTTGGCTCTTAATTCGTAATTTGCTCTGTTTGTTTAACCTTTGCTCTAGAGTCGCCAGGTATCTTTATGATACCGCCACGAGGTTCAAGTTCAAGTAATGATCAATAACTCAACACACCAATTAGTAAGATTCAAATCAAAACACATTTATTATACACAGTAAATCACTACTCATGCATAAAACTCTACTTTCTAGACTATTCCTATCACTAAAAGGCCTATACTTAGCTTCGGAATTGGCCCACCAGGTCAGGGGAACAAATGGCCTTTCGTTCAGGTCCTGAGTCTGCAGAATTCAAAAGCTGGTATGGACTGGTAGCTAGGAGCGCCTACCTCGTAGCGAATGTTGACTGCAGACTTACTTGGTTGATGCGGCAGCTTAGACAGGTCATTCTCACGGGTTGATTCAAGTTGCTGAGTGACCCTGCCAAAGAAGACCGATTTGAACTTGGGGGCTTTACTTTATAGTCCCCAGGAGCTTCCCGCCCTTTGGGGTGGACCCCGTACCTGGTTCCAAATTATTGGACTGCGTTCCGATCATTTGGATCGATTTCTCCAATACTGGAGTTGTTCCCTGATCGCTGGGCGGTCCCTAAATGTCCATTGGCCTTCCTTTGTCTTGGCTCCTGCTGGCGCCGAGGAGTCTGGCTTGGCTTTATTCACCTTGAGTGTTGCAATTGTGCCTTGGAATTGCTCATTGCTATGCAGATGGCTGCTGGTTTCAGTGCTGTCTGGTTTTTTGTAAGTTTCATTACACATGATTTCTGCACTTGCTCAATTTTGCCTGTGTTGGCTGAAATTTCCCTTCAGTCTTTGCGGTTCTCCATTTTAAGTCGGGAAGTGGCCAACCCAGGTGGCTACAGTAGCGACGTTTTTTCTGGGGTTTGTAAGTTTGCACTGCATATGCTTGTTTGAGGGAGGTATGTGTTTTCTTGTTATTTTCCTGGGACTGGGCAGGGGCCCCGCACTAGCAAGCTTAAGTCAGCTAGTGAATGGAGATGTGGTGGGGAGAGGTTGCAGACATTTGAGCCTGGTGAGCAGGTTTCGCTGAGCCTAGGAAGTGAAAAGAGGGGGGTGGAAAACAGGGATCGATACTGGGTGAGGTGTTTTCAAGAGGAAGTGGATGGGGGGGGAGGGGATTCTAGGGGGGGGGGGGTTGGACTGAAAGGCCTGTTTCCATGCTGTAAACCTCTATGACTATATAGAACCCTCTTGTCTATGATGGTAATAATGGATGGGGGTGAGTCAGGTGCAGTGGGCAGGGCCTGGAGTTATGATGATAGGGGGGGGGAGACCTCCGGTTAGGTAGTTACGTGAAACGTGAGGGGGTTGGGAGGGCCAGTGAAGAGGTCAAAGGTGTTCACGCACCTATAAAGTTTAAACACCGATGTGGCTATGTTACAGGAGACTCATTTGAGGGTGAAAGATCAGGTGAGGCTCAGGAAGGGCTGGGTAAGCCAAGTGTTTCATTCGGGGTTTGACAGCAGGGCACAGGGGGTAGCGGTTTTGGTTAGTAAGAGAGTGAGGTTCCAGATGGAGAAGGTGGTGGCAGACCATGGAGTAGGTAAGCGAAAGGGACAGGAGCACTGGAGGGGAGGTTGTTGGAGGTGGCAAGTGTGTATGGTCTTAACTGGGATGATGTAGGGTCCGTGAGGAAGGTATGTGGGGCTATTCCTGACTTGGACTCGCACGAGCTGATAGGGGTGGGGACTGGAACTTTGTGCAGGACCCAAGATTGGACAGGTTGCAGCCACACTCTCTTGCCCAGTCGGGCATTGGGGGTGTGAAAGCATTGGCTGGGCTAATGGAGGAAATGGGAGGAGTGGACCCGTGGGGGTTCTTGCACCCAAGGGAGCAGGAGTATTTGTTTTCCTCCTGGGTCCACAAGGTTTACTCGAGGATAGATTTTTTTGTAGTAGGGAAGGCTCTGTTGGCCGTAGTTAAGGGATCAGAGTACTCGGCGATGGCAATTTCGGATCATGCGCCGCATTGGGTGGATATGGTCTTGTAGAAGGGGACAGTGCAGAAGCTGGGGTGGAGATTGGTCTTGGGGTTGCTGGGGGACGGAGGTTTTTGTGAAAAGATTGAGGGTAATTGAGGAATATGTGGGTTTTAACTGTTCGAGGGAGGTGTCACAGGCGGTAGTATGGGAGGCTCTGAAGGCGGTGGTGAGGGGGGAGGTGATATTGTTTAAGCCAAAGGTGGATAAAGAGGAGAGAGTGGAGTGGCAAAGGTTGTTAGATGAGGTGTTGGAGGTGGATAGGAGGTACACGGGTATGCAGATCCAGCACTTTTGGATAGATGGAGGGAGCAACAGGCTAATTTTAATCGGTTGTACACGAGGAAGGCAATGCGCCAATTGAGATGGGCGAGGGGAGCAGTTTATGACTATGGGGAGAAGGTGGGGCATATGCTGGCAGTCCAACTTCGGAGGGAGGCTGCAGCGAGGGAAATTGCCCAGGTACAGAATAGGATGGGGAAATTTGTGGTGGCTCCGGACCAGATCAGGAAGGGGTTTGAGGAGTTTTAATGAAAATTTCTATAGGTCGGAGCCACCAGGGGAGGACCGGGGGATGTGGGAATTCCTGGACAGTCTGAAGTACCCAAGGTTGGGGGAGGAAGATAGGACCACATTGGAGGGGTCAGTAGGGGAACAGGAGATAAAGGGGGCAATTGAGAGGATGCAGTCAGGGAAGTGGCAGAACCGGATGGGGTCCCAGTGGAGTATTATAAGAGGTTTAGGGACCAGTTGGCGCCGCTGATGGTGGGGATGTTTGAGGAGCCACAGAATTTGGGACACTCCTCAATCTCCTCGCCGCTGAAGAAGGATAAGGATTCATCAGAGTTTGGGTCGTACAGGCCTATATCGTTACGGATTGTGGATGGGAAGACATTGGCAAAGATGCTGGCGACTAGGTTGGAAAGTTGCCTCCCGAAGGTGACAGTGGAGGACCAGACGGGGTTTGTGAAAGGGAGACAGCTATTCTCCAATATTAGGAGGGTGTTAAATGTGGTTATGACGCCGTCGGAAAGAAAGGAGACAGAGGTGGTGGTTGCGCTGGACACAGAAAAGGCATTTGATCGGGTAGAGTGGGGATATTTGATTGCGGTGTTAGAGCGGTTTGGGATCGGGCCGAGATTTGTGGAGTGGGTACGGTTATTGTATAAGGAACCAAGGGCGAGTGTCCGCACAAACAATATGAGTTTGGGGTATTTTGCTCTGCACCGGGGGACTATGTCCCCTCGGTTATTTGCGTTAGCGATTGAGTCTTTGGTCATCGCGCTGAGGAGTTCAGGGGTATGAAAGGGAATAGTGCGGGGGGGTTTGGAACTGGTGTCTCTGTATGCAGATGATTTATTATTGTACGTATCAGAGCCAAGTGCATCAACTTATACTGGAGCTGCTCCGAGTGTTTGTGTCCTTTTCGGGGTATAAATTCAACCTGGGAAAAAATGAATACTTTGTGGGGTCCAGGCCCCGTGGGGGTGGGGGTTGCCATTCCATAGGGTGGTAACCCACTTTAGATATCTGGGGGTGAAGATGGCACGGGACTGGAGGGGCTCCGCAGATACAATCTTACTAACTTGGTGGGGAGGGTGAAGGTGGATTTGGCAAGGTGGGATGGTCTCCCTCTGACGCTGGCAGGTTAGATGCAGGCGGTTAAAATGAATGTGCTCCGTGTTTTTTGTTTATATTTCAGTGCCTGCCGATCTTTTTGCCAAAGGCATTTTTTGAGGAGGTGGATAAGTTTATCACCTTGTTTATTTTGGAAGGCGGGGCGGGGAGGTAGCCAGGGTTAGGAAGGTACTTCTGCAGAGAAGACCGCAGGCAGGGGCGTTGGGCATCCCAAATTTATTGTAGTATTACTGGGCGGCGAATGCCGAAAAGGTGAGGAGTTGGGTTAAAGGGAGCGGAGGAGGGGAGGGGTGGTGTCCCAGTGGGTTAGAGTTGAGGAGAGTCAGGCAGCACGGTGGCGCAGTGGGTTAGCCCTGCTGCCTCACGGTGCCGAGGTCCCAGGTTCGATCCCGGCTCTGGTTCACTGTCCGTGTGGAGTTTGCACATTCTCCCTGTGTCTGTGTGGGTTTCGCCCCCACAACCCAAAGATGTGCAGGTCAGAAGTGGATTGAACATGCTAAATTGACCCTTAATTGGAAAAAATGAATTGGGTACTCTAAATTTTTTTAATTAAAGAATTGAGGAGAGTCTGTGCAGGGGGTTGGGGCTGAGGGCGTTGGCAACAGCGCCGCTCGAGATGGCCCCGGATAAATATTCTGGGTGTCCAGTGGTGGTGACAATGCTGAAGATTGGGAGGCAGTTGAGGCAGCACTTTTAAGTTGTGGACGGGATGAAGAGAGATGCCGATTAGGGGGAACTATTAAGTTTGAGCCAGGGAAATTCAATGGGAGGTTTCGGGGATGGGAGGAGAGGGGAGTCTGGGTACTAAAAGGGAGGGAGGTTTTTAAAGGTCAACTCGGGGATGGTACAGGTGAGTTTAGAAGCCAATTTCAGGGTGTTGGACCAGCCCGGGCTGCAGGCGGGTGCAGGGGCAGACGTTTTAACCTTCGCCTCGCTGATTGCCCGGAGGCGGGTCCTGCTGGGTGGAGGTCAGCTTCTCCACCCTGTGCCTCGTCTTGGCGGGAGGGACCTGCTGGGGTTTTTAATGCTCGAAGGTGAAGTTTGAATTGAGGGGGAGGATGGAAGGGTTCTACAATTCATGGACATTGTTTATCTTGCACTTTCAAGAATTGGATGCCAGGCTATCGGCGGGGTTGAGCACATTGTTTGATATTTATTTAGTATTGTTGGTTACCTTTTGTTGTGTATTTGATGAAAATGTGGAAAATGAGCAGAATTTTAAAAATGTTTTAAAAATAAATCCTTTTCAGCACAATGCATTCTACAGAGAACCTAAGTCAGCAAGCTAGCCTTAAATCAATCACATTGAAGAACTGTGAGAGGGACAGAGGCCGACCAGGAAATGCAAATTAAAATATTAAATTTAGTGTCAAATCACATTCAAAAAGTGAAATAATGAGGGAATGAAGATCAGATTAAGAGAGATTAATAAAAAAAGACAGAAAGAGAACATATAAAATAACGTTTATTCAAATAGCATTATTTAAAAACATATCCAGCAGTTATAAGCGGTTGTTTGGCAGCAATTAAGACTCAACATGGTGTTAAAAATTTACTGATACAGATATGGGCAACCTTAATTCTTTTCTCATCTGTTTATTGCAACTTCACACCCTTCCGTGCATTTGAATGCCGCATTCTTAATGAGATAGCAGCACACCAAAGTTTCTGGAGGAGCAGGGCAACTCGGACAACTACACGCTGCTTTCCACATTTCACTCACATGTGCAGTCACAGGGAGTCACTGTCCGATGTACTCTTTTAACAATGCTGATAGCCTCACTATTATTTATATCATAAAATCCCAATCTTTTCTGCTAATGTTCGCTAAAGGAGAAATGCTGATGAGAACGGCAGAGGAACGCCCCTCCACTTTACCGAATAGCATCCACTTGCAACCAAATTCAAAAGACTACAACAACAGTACAGCTACCTCTCAAACAACCCGTCCTATTTTTGATCAAACCAATAAAATTGACACAGGGTTGCAGTTCTATTGCTCATCGGAAGATCCATTAATACATAATTCAGACAGTGAAATCCAATCAGTACTGAAGAAGCTTAAATTAAAAATAAATCATGATATTGTTTGTTATCTTATTGACAGAGTGCATGTATTGCGGGTGCCCACTCGTCACATCAAATTTTGAGGTCAGCAGACAAAGCATGTTCCCCACTCTAGTACACTAATATAGATAAGATAGGGGAACATAAGGGGCAAGCAGCCAGTTTATAACTAGTAATAATTCACAAGATTTAATCTATACACATATTTTATAAATATTTCCCCCAGAACGGGGCAGCACAGTGGTTAGCACTGCTGCCTCACAGCCCCAGGGGCCCGGGTTAGATTCCAGTGTTGGTTGACTATGTGGAGTTTGCACGTTCTCCCAGTGTTTGCTTCGGGTGCTCATGTCTTCTCCCACAGTCCAAAGATATGCAGGTTAGGTATGCAGGTTAGGTGGGGTTACAGGGATATGGTGAGAGAGTAGACATAGGTAAGGTGATCTTTCAGAGGGCCGGTGCAGACTCGATGGGCTGAATGGTCTCTTTCTGCACTGTAGGGATTCTACGGAATATATGCAATGACACCATTACATATTGGCTGGCCACACCTTACAAGCACCAATGCATGCAGGCTCTCAGCAAAATTAGCATTCCACCCCCTCTCTCCATTGTTCGTAATTGCCCTTTTGTCTCAAAGCAATGAATAACAACAAACTATAAATGAAATAATGCCCTGGGTAGCTTGTCCTAGAGGTCATTTTCTAATGATGGACCAGGAGTGTGCCGACAACTCTGCCAAAACCAGGCCTGTATTCAACATGTACATTCATGGCAGTTGACAGAATAGTTACAGGCTCCACTGCTCTGTGCTGCAAACTACCTCTTCCTCAACTCCCATCAGCAACATCATCCACCATTCCTTTCTCCCTCATGTTTAGCACAGGGCTAAATCGCTGGCTTTGAAAGCAGACCAAGGCAGGCCAGCAGCACGGTTCCATTCCTGTACCAGCCTCCCCAAACAGGCGCCGGAATGTGGCAACTAGGGGCTTTTCACAGTAACTTCATTTGAAGCCTACTTGTGACAATAAGCGGCAGGGGCTGGTTTAGCACACTGGGCTGAATAGCTGGCTTTTAAGGCAGGCCAGCAGCACAGTTCTATTCCCATACCATTCATACTCAGCCATTGCACACATTCTCTGGACAAAGAGGTTTCAATCCCGCCGGGGTCACAGCCTCAGGGTGGACCCGACCTTACCCCACCCAGCGCCAGGCCAAGCTTGCCCCGTTACCAGGGGCGCTGGCCTCGGTCTCCATGGTTACCTGTTGGCTCCCGTTACCAGGACAACCCTGCGCGCATCCGTTGCTCGGGGACCGGCTACCTCCTCCGCCGCCATGTTCGTGTGGGCAGTGCGCAGACGAGTCCCCGTTCGGCCGCTCCGTCTCCTCCCTCTCCGTCACCGGCTCCGCCTCCTCGGGCCACGTCGCGTCACCGCCGCGGCCGCCCATCGCGCCACATTGCCAGTCAGTTCCGCCGAGCGACAGGGGAGCCGAGGGGAAGCGCGAATCGCCGCTTCCACCACCAGAGCTGTTCCCCGCTCGTTTTAACGTTACTGCAGCCTTCCTCAGGCCACTTCTCCATTCACCCTCTTCAGTCACACAGTCTGTCATCATCGACTGGGGCTCCTGCACTGGGAATGGCGGGACACAGTTTTTCCTGCCAGACTTGTTTTCAGCTACAGGAATACAGTGCGTTACCAGCGCTGCAATTGTTTGCCACTATATCCCCAAAGCGAATGAAAGAGTTCAGATTTGGTACGAAATCCAAATTCACTTTACTCCTTCAATGACGTGGATTCAGTTAAGTTTTCACAGTAACTTCATTGCAGTGTTAATGTAAGTTTACTTGTGACAATAATAAAGATTATTATTATGAGGTGTAGAAGTGCTGGGTTCCAGTGACTGGGGTGGTCAAGGGCTTAGAGCAGTTTACTGTGCATTATGAGCAGCTCTTGCATGCTGTGTACCTCCCCGTTACTGACACATGAAACGTTATGTACCAGAGTCATCCCAGCATCCACGGAGTCATATATCTTCCCCATGTAAGGTGGGACAACCTGTATTACGGAGGTGTAATTGCGAGAACAGTCACCGGATGCACACTATTTTACAACATTCAAATTTCACAGGCTAATATTCCGTAACTATTTACATTTTACCAAACACCGATTAGGCTGCGGCAGCTTTTGCATCGCCACTCATGTCTCCTTTCCCATCCTGGGATTTTAAAAATGAAAACTAGTTTTAGACTAGTCCACGACATAGTCTTGGAACCTTGTGTTTGGTTTGCCATACGCCCTGAGTGTGCGATTGTGCCAGCTGGCTGTGTTGGAGATGCTCTCAGGTTTGTATCCTCACTGGAGGGCAGCAGGCATCCTTCCAGTGGTGACAGGCCTTGCTGCATTGGTCTGTGGCAGAACTTCCATTACCACTGGCATAAGGGACCAGGGTTGTAAGCTGGATGGCTGGGGTATGGTGGCATTTGATGTTGCTGGTTCGATATCTGCATTAGTGATGCCAGTTTCGTACGTAATGGGCACTGTCTGAGGTACTGCATAGCTATTTGGCTGCGGAGCATCGCTGTGCGTATTACCGATTAGTCAATTCTCTTTCTGGTCTTGATCCTGACTTTTGACCAGGTGTTAAAAGGAGAAACTGAACATTTTGATCATAGTATCTATTTCCCCTTAGCGCTCCATGAGGGTGCCAATCAAATTGATTTTAACATTCAACTGCAAGAGGGACTTGACAATGGGGATTATGAGCCTGGTGCGGCAGGAAAACACTCACTGTGCTGATCAGGGCAGACTCTGTCGGGCCACATTTGGCAGGCTGAGGAGTGCCGCATAGAAATCTGTGTGATCTTGGGCACATTTCTCAAGTGGGTGCTTGGCTAAGCATTCCACCTGTTTTGCTAGGCCATTGGACTGTGGGGATTGGGGGTTATTCATGGTGTACTTAAAGTCCCATGTGTGCAAAGTTCCTAAACTCACTGGAGTCGAACTGGCCAGCGTTGTACGTCATTACCCTCTGAGGGATGCCAACTGTGGAAAAATGTCTCGAGCTAGATTATGACTGTTGCTCTTCATGTCTGGAAGATCGAGTTAAACCAAGGCAGAATATGAGTTGACTAGGACAAAGTGGTGTGTACCATTCCATTAGAAAACGTCAGCCGCAGAAAGTGACATGGGGAAGTGCGAAACTTCATGTAGGTGCAGTGGCTCTTTGACTTGATGTGGCTTGAGTGTGTTCTATGGTGCACACATGAATACTTCCGTGTTTCGTGTCAGCATACATGAAGGGCCAGTATAGTGATTCATTTGCCCTGTATCTGGTCCAACCCTGGGTGCTCTTGGTGGAGCTGCTGGGTAGTATCTCTGCAGAGAGGTGGAGATGACGAATCACTGGTGTGTGTAAACTTCGACCAGTTTATTATTCAAATGTTTTATCCAGGTGCCCTTATTTGTGAGATGAACAATGGACAGCCACAAGTTAACAATTCAACCCAAGTTATTTTCAACACAATAAGACAGTTATCCCCCCAAATTAAGCCAACTAGAATATGCCTAAGGTTGTTAATACTACCCATGCTGATGAACTAGATCGAGCTGTGGGTCCAATCCTCTTGAGTCTCGGTCGCCTCAGGGCCTTTGTCTGCGAAGGTGGGTCTCGCACGCTGTTTCCTCCTATCCTCTCGTCTGCTGTTGAGTCTTCTCTGCACCGAGTCTTCGCTGGGGACGGTCTCTGGATGCCTCCTTCATATCTCTTCACACCCTTCCAGAAGCTTATCTGGCCCCCAGCCAATATGGTCACTGAGCAGGGGGGTCGCAATACCCAATGGAGTTGCCGTTTGCAACTCTGCAGGATACCAGGAATTCCTCTCAGTTGACTGTCCTCAGGTGCATTGTCTGTACGTAATCTTATCCAATATAAAGTGATCTAAGTGCCAGGAAGTCTGGCTTCATCTGGGCAATCCACAACAATTGATCCATTGGAATGGGGCCGATTAGCTTCCGATGTTCTATTTACAGGACAAACCCAGACTTGCCCCGGCTGCCTATCTCTGTCTAGTGTATTCATGTTTGGCTGTTTGACTTTCCATCAGGCCTGTCTGTGGTTCTCATTGTGGTTTTAATTTAAAGTGCTTAATCCTTAATTTAAAGTGTCCGATTTTATGTCAGGCAGTCCCTCCTCCTGATCCAGTGGGCGTCAGCGAACAGGATCACGCAACTTTGACCGAGTCCCCGAACTGGGAAGTACCAGAATCTCAGGCAAAAAATCCTAATCCCTAACCCAACATATATACATTTCATAGACATCATAAATAAAATACAAAATTAAACTGCTTATGGACAAATACAATGGTTGAAATATGGATAAATACAAAGACAATAAATACATAAAACACAAAAAAAAACTTTCAGATTCGGGAGTCCTTAATAGGCCCCATGGTCACAGTGCCAGATCACACTTTCCACATCCAAGCACCCATTCATTCCTTTTTCCAGTGGATCGGCCTTATCGTGAGGATGGTTAAACAGACACCACCCTCACACTCCCCCACATCTGGTGGGGTGAACCACATGCATCCAGGGTATTTTAGTGCAAATTTTTGATCATGTGTCCTTCTTTCCGTAGGCCTGTGTCATCATGTCCATTCCAGGGCGAAGAATCCCAGGCAGCACTCCGCGAGTGTGTAATACATTCTGTAAAACAGCTGGCTTGTAATGCAGAACAAGGCCAGCAGTGCGGGTTCAATTCCTGTACCAGCCTCCCCAAACAGGCGCCGGAATGTGGCGACTAGGGGCTTTTCACAGTAACTTCATTGGAGGCTACTTGTGACAATAAGCGATTATTATTATTATTAAAAGAGATCAGGGTAGCATCTGTTATTATTTCCCAATATCTGCCCTCTTTTTCCTCCCACCAGATGCCAGCTCACGCTCTTACTGACCCCTTTTTATAACAGCTTTGCCACAGAATTTGAGATGCCCAGGTATGTTTAAATTTACGCCTCCTGGGGATGATGAGTTTTGTGGCTAACACCACAAGGCAGAGTCATCTAGATAGCCTCATTTAACGGGGTTGCTTTCCTCAAGTAGATGAGACAGGGCAGAATTAAACGGAAGTCGTGGATGAGAAGAGATGGCAAAAGAATGAGACGAGAAGAGGTGACGAAGTGAAGTCGACTTTGGAAAAGAGTAGAGGAGACTACGTTCTTGTATTTTTCAAGATGGCAGGTTGTTCGAGGGGAAGTGGGTTGATGATAATGGCTACCATCATCTGTGCTATAATCGCATGCCGATAATTGATACCAATCTTATCGGACCTTGGAACTGCCAGTTTATTCATTGAGCAGAATAGGGTCTGCTACTGTTTTTATTGGCCCAAGTTTCACAAGGGCACAACAGGCAGGGGAGGCCATCTTCCATGAAATCAAAGGAAGGAGATGTGGATAAAGTAAAAGGGGACAAAGGGCCTGTTACAGGGCCTAAAGATAAATACAAAATGAACACTACATTCTTTTATTTACAATTAGAGATGGCAGAGTCTCTGTATTCCTTCTGGGGTGGTGATTTTAAGTGTGCGGGCTTTGGCTACCTGGGACCTGCTTTTCCACTGCCTCCCTATCTGAGCGCCATACCGGGCACATCCATGGATCCCTGTGCCGGGTGCCCTGGGGTGTACGTGGCTTGATCATGGCTCACTTCCTTTTTCTTCGTGACATTAGATGGAGTCTTGTGTCTGGGGTTTGTGGGGGTGGCGGTGGCAGAAAGGTGTCAGGGTCTGGACCCTGGGGTCGGGGGCCACTGTCTCAATTCCCTCTCGCGTTATATTGGACTGGTGATAGTTGCTTTGGAAGCCAAATGCCTACATTTGGTTCACATGGTACCATCTGGCTTTCTTGGAATCCATCAGCCTCTGGTAAACGGATGGGCTCACCTTATCTACCACCGGGTAGGGTTCTGTGTATCTGGGAGATAGGAATATGCCTGGCTGGAAAATTTGGAGCATCACCTTCTGCCTGACCTCATACTCCATGGGGTTCACCTTGCCATCAAAGTATGTCTTACCCTGTTTCTATCTTTTTCCCATTTTAATGGCTGCTTCCAGTTGTGCAGCTTCAACGTTTTCCAGCAGTGTTTTGACTGCGGTCTCATAGCTTTTGGTTACGAGCATGGGTTCAGATAAATCCAGCCCTAGCAGGTGTTCGATCCCTCTCATGGGGCGCCTTGTCATGAGCACATGGCGGGGTGAACCCCCAGGGGTTCAGTTGCCCCTCCCGACCGCCCTGATTGGCCAATACACCTGCCGTTATGTTCCCAGTTGCGGAAGTTTTTAAAAATAAATTTAGAGTACCCAATTATTTTTTTTCCAATTAAGGGGCAATTTAGTGTGACCAATCAACCTGCACATCTTTTTTGGGTTGTGGGGGCGAAACGGGGAGAATGTGCAAACTCCACACGGACAGTGACCCAGGGCCGGGATTTGAACCCAGGTTCTCAGCACTGTAGGCAGCAATGCTAACCACTGTGCCACCGTGCTGCCCCCAGTTGGGGAAGTTTTATGGTGGGCTAACTTCAATGATGCTGTACTCACGACCTTGTCAGTTCGAAAAATAAACTTAAGCAGGGGTGTAGATGGTAAAAGTTTCCCATCTGCCGAGTCAAATACTCTTAACTTCCCACAGTGGCAGGAAGTCAGTTAAAATATTGCAGATATACATGCAGTCCGAGTGTATGTCTGCAGTGTGGGGAACTGGTCAGGGTGGCTGACCGAGTAAACTATGGCTGCTAGCTCTGCAGCCTGGGTGCTCACCTGGCTGGGACGCTTAGGGCTAACTCCCTCAGGGTCTTGCCTTGTTGGTCTTCCACATAGATGACGTACTTTTTCTTTCTGTTCCTGTCCTCCACCATAGAGGATCTGTTTACAAATATTTTTAGGGCCTGTTTGTCTGCTTCCCTAGACCCTCCCCCTTTTTGTTTTGGCACTGCTGTGACCTGGCACTCATTAGGTTCCCCTCCATAGCTCAGGTTGTCGGCTAGGAAGGTGGGAGCTCGGGTACGCTTTACCGTGATGTCGCAGCCCTGGAGCATGAGGGTCCAGCACTATACGGTTTAGACCAACTGTCTCGTCCCGGCTGTCCAACAATAACTATGGGGGTGTGCTTCATGAGAATAGTTAGTGGGTTTAGGTCAAAGATGTAGCTAAAACTTTGCACCGCCCAGAAAATCGTTAAAAGATGCATCTCGCACACTGAGAATCCCTGTTCGACTGGGGTTAGGAGCTGGGAAGCATTGGCCACCTGCCTGAGTCTCCCGTGGCGCAAAGTACGGCTGCAAATGTGCTGCCCGTGGCTGCTACTTACAGCACAAAGGAGTGGTCTGGGTTAGATACTTGCAGTGCTGAGGCCTAAGCTAGGGCCTGCTTTAGCTCCAAGACAGCCTGTGTGTGGTGCTCAGTCCACTCCCATAGGGCATCTTTCTTTAGGGGGTCTAAAAGAGGGGGGGGGGGGTTGGCATTTGTGGCGAAACCATCAATGTGGCTTCGGCAGTACCCCACCAAGGCTGGAAAGGAGCTCAACGAGCTCATGTCCTTTGGCACGGGAAGGTGTGTCACTGACTCGATCTGCTTCCTTTCTATTTCGTGCATCCTTTCAGTCACTACTGTCCCCAAGTAGGAGACTTGTGTTCTCATAATCTGGGCTTTCTTGGGGTTGATTTTTAGGCCTAACGTAGTGAGGAGGTTCAACAATTTCTTCAACAGTTCAAGATGTTTCCCTGATTTTGGCCTGGAGGAGGAGATCGTCCACATACTGAACCGAACATTCAGGTTGGAAAACCCTTCCAGACCCTTTGTGAGTCTCTGGTGAAATATGGAGGATGAGTTATGGAAACCTTGTGGCAGGCATGTCCAAGTATATTGCTTCCCCTGCAAGATGAAGGCAAACTTATACTCACATTGCCTGTCAGGGAAATCGACCAGAAGCTTTTGCTGATATCCAGCACCATGAAATACTTGGCGTGTAGGGCCTGCCTCATCATGGCTTCAAGGCTGGTCACTATCATGTGGCTGTTCTGTTCCCGGTAATTGATTGTCGGGCTCCATGACCCATCTGGTTTTCTTACCAGCCAAATCGGAGAATTATTGGTGGAGGCAATTGGTGATGGCAGGACTCCCTGTTGCAATAATAATAATAATCGCTTATTGTCACAAGTAGGCTTCAATGAAGGTCCTGTCAAAAGCCCCTAGTCGCCATAAACTGTTGATTATTTTGGCCACCTCCCCCTCGGTTTGCTTGGGGAAGCCGTACTGTCGGGGCCATCTATAATGACTTCCCCTATCATCCGGCCACTGTCATGTTTGTGGCTTGCAAATGTCTGTGTGTGCTTCGCAAGGATTCCCTGACCCCTGGGTCATCTGTCATGTAGGTGGGTTTTATCCATAACTCCCTGATGGTGGAAATCCTTCCTACCTGTGTAGTTCCCCGTGGCTACTTCTGTCATTGCCTTACTTGTCTGGACCATCAACCATATGCAGTAATTCACCGGGTCGAAAGAGAGATTACATCTCCGCATGAAGTTGGAACCCAGGTGGAGGTTAACTAAGATGGCTGGGTGATAGCACACCACGTCCTCAACCTGAAATCTAATGGATCCATCTTGGACCCTTCCTGAAAGTGTCCTGTAAAGCCACTTAACATGATCTTTACGTGTTACCCAAATCGCAGGATGTATTAAGGGTAGTGCAGGATCCTCCTGTGCCTCACAGGAATTTGACGGGGCGGCCGCCTTCCTCGCCTTGTACCAGGGATCTCCCTACCCTATCCCATTTGGCGTTTGTGGTAGTCACCATTGTTGTATATATCACGTAAGAGAGGTAATACGGTAAGGCTCCTGTACTACAGGTACGGGGGTAGATCCCTGCCTACTGGCTCCGCCCAGTAGGCGGAATATAAATGTGTGTGCTCACCGAGCTGCTGCCATTTCGGCAGCAGCTGCAGGAGGCTACACATCTCTGCTTAATAAAGCCTCGATTACACTCTACTCTCGTTTCTTGATAGTGCATCAATTTATTAAGCAGAGATGTGTATCCTCCCGTAATGTACAAGCATACGCCCCTAACCGCACGGCGCCCCCCTCTTGGACATCGGGGACCCCACCAGCGAACACCCCATCATGGACCCCACCAGCGACTGCCCCCAGCCAACCCCAAGCCTGTGCCGCGCGGCAGCCAGCCAACCCCGGGGGACCCAAGTGCTACTTCTGCGGACAGACAAAGCACCCCCGGCAGCACAGCCCGGCGTGGAGCGTACTCTGCAAGGCCTGCGGGATGAAGGACATTTAGCTGCTGTGTGCCAGGCCCGCTCGATCGCCATTGTAAACAGGCCCATTGTTCCTGCAACCCCACGTGCGGCCCATGGGCGCCACCATCTTCCTCGCCTCAGACCATGTGCGGCCCATGGGCGCCGCCATCTTGCTTGCCTCAGGACACGTGCAACCCGTGGGTGCCGTCATCTTCCCCCCATCAGGCCTCGTGCGGCCCGTGGGTGCCGCCATCTTCCCCGCCTCAGGACCCCTGCTCGTCGGGCACCTCATCAGGCCACTCATTGCCTGCAACCGCCTTCCAACACCAGCTACAGCTCGCCTCCATCACGATCGACCAGTCCCGGCCGCACAACCTCGCAACCCCGTCGACGACGGTAAAGGTCGATGGGCACAAGACATCATACCTTCTTGACTCTGGGAGCACAGAGAGCTTCATCCACCCTGATACGGTAAGGCGTGACGAATGTGATATAAAATAGTTACTTTAGAGATATTAGTTAATGTAATGTAGAAATAAGCCACTTTGATTCTGGCAGGTAGAGACAAAGGGATTTGAGACCGCATGGAAAAAGCAGGAAGAGGTGTGTCTACGAGAGTGATGCTGCATTGATAGGGGCCAGAGAAAGGGATTGGAAGTGAGCCAATCAGAATAGATCAAACAAGTCAGGAGGGACATAGGATGACCTATGGGTGTCGAGTATGTGAAACTTGATACCATTTGAATTGATTTGCAGAGATCCCTTTGTCTCTTTGTTCATTCGCTTTCTGGGATGTAGGAGACTGGATGTCTCTTATGTTTCTGTGAGATGAATTAAGCTTGCAAGCTAAATAAAATAACTTCTTTTTACGTGCAAATCCCTCTCGACTTTTATTGAGGCCAGACTGACGGAGAAAGAAATTTGGGAATCAACAGGCGCTGCTCCCTCGCGGTACACCCCATTAACCAAAAGTTCTCCCTGGCCTCCGGATCCCACTCTGTGGAGATCCGGGGGTACTGCACCGCCACCCTCACCATCCAGGGCATAGAGTTCAGCGACTTCCAGCTCTACGTCCTTCCCGACCTCTGTGCTGCCTTGCTACTCGGCCTGGACTCCCAGTGCAACCTCCAAAGTCTCACTCTGAAATTTGGCGGGCCCCTACCACCCCTTACTGTATGTGGTCTCATGACCCTTAAGGTCGACCTGCCTTCTCTGTTTGCAAACCTCACCCCGGATTGCAAACCCGTCGCCACCAGGAGCAGACGGTACAGTACCCAGGACAGGACCTTCATCAGGTCTTAGGTCCAGCTGCTGCGGGAAGGCATCATCGAGGCCAGCAACAGCCCCTGGAGAGCCCAAGTGGTAGTTGTGAAAACTGGGGAGAAAAACAGGATGGTCGTTGACTACAGTCAGACCATCAATCGGTACATGCAGCTCCAAGCGTACCCCCTCCCATGCATATTTGGGCAGCACGGTAGCACAAGTGATTAGCACTGTGGTTTCACAGCGCCAGGGACCCAGGTTCGATTCCCTGCTGGGTCACTGTCTGTGTGGAGTCTGCACATTCTCCCCGTGTCTGCGTGGGTTTCCTCCTGGTGCTCCGGTTTCCTCCCACATTCCAAAGACATGCAGGTCAGGTGGATTGGCCATGATAAATTCCCCTTAGTGACCATAAAAGTTTTGGTGGGGTTATTGGGTAACGGGGTTAGGGTGGAAGTGAGGACTTAACTGGTTCGGTGCAGACTCGATGGGCCGAATGGCCTCCTTCTGCACTGTATGTTCTATGTTCATATCTGATATGGTCAATCAGATTGCACAGTACCGGGCCTTCTCGACAGTGGACCTGAAATCTGCCTACCACCAGCTCCCCATCCACAAGGCGAACCACCCGTACACTGCATTTGAAGCGGACGGCCGCCTTTACCACTTACTTAGGGTTCCCTTCGGCATCACTAATGGGGTCTCGGTCTTCCAACGGGGGAAAGACCGAATGATTGACAGGTACGGACTGCGGGCCACCTTCCCGTACCTCGATAACGTCACCATCTACGGCCACGACCAGCAGGACCACGACGCTAACCGTTTCAAATTTCTCCACACCGCCAAACTCCCGAACCTTACGTATAACAAGGAGAAGTGCGTGTTCAACACCAACCGCTTAGCCATCCTTGGCCATGTGGTGCAAAATGGAGTTCTTGGGCCCGACCCCGACCGCATGCACAAATTCTACGTCTAAGCTACTTCTACAACTAACAGGCCTATACTTAACTTCGGACTGGCCCACCAGGTCAGGGGAACAAATGGCCTTTCGTTCGGGTTCATGGAACTCCCCCCTCCTCCACTGCCCCAAAGCTTCTCATACTATGCCCAGTGGGTCCCTAACTATGCGGACAAGGCCTGCCCACTCATTCACTCCACAGTTTTCCCCCTGACAACCGAGGCTCACCAGGCCTTCAACCGTATCAAGGCCGACAGCACCAAGGCCGCGATGCACGCGGTCAATGAGAAGCTCCCCTTCCACGTTGAAAGCGATGCATCAGACGTCGCTGTGGCCGCCACCCTAAATCAGGCAGGCAGGCCCGTGGCATTCTTTTCACACACCCTCCGTGCCTCTGAAATTCGACACTCCTCCATCGAGAAGGAGGCCCAAGCCATCTTGAAGCTGTGTGGCATTGGAGGCATTACCTGGCCGGCAGGAGATTCACTCTCCTCACTGACCAACGGTCGGTTGCCTTCATGTTCAATAACACACAGCGGGGCAAGATCAAAAATGATAAAATCTTGAGGTGGAGGATCGAGCTCGCCACCTACAATTACGAGATTTTGTATCACCCCGGTAAGCTCAACAAGCCCCCAGATACCCTATCCTGAGGTACATGTGCCAGCGCACAAGTGGACCGACTCCGGACCCTACACGACGTTCTCTCTCGCCCAGGGGTCACCCGGTTCTTTCACTTCGTAACGGCCCGCAATCTGTCCTACTCCATCAAGGAGGTCAGGGCTATCACCAGAGACTGCCAGGTCTGCGCGGAGTGCAAACCGCACTTCTACCAGCCAGACCACACCCATTTAGTGAAGGTGTCCCGCCCCTTTGAACGCCTCAGCGTGGATTTCAAAGGGCCCCGCCCCTCCACCGACCGAAACACGTACTTCCTTAACGTGGTGGACAAATACTCCAGATTCCCCTTCGCCGTCCCATGCCCCGATATGAGGTCTGCCACCGTCATCAAAGCACTCAACACCATCTTCGCCCTGGTCGGTTGCCCCGCCTACATCCACAGCGACCGGGGATCCTCATTTATGAGCGATAAGCTGCGTCAGTACCTGCTCAGCAAGGGCATCGCCTCGAGCAGGACGACCAGCTACAATCCCCGAGGAAACGGGCAGGTGGAGCGGGAGAATGGGACGGTCTGGAAGGCCGTCAAGCTGGCCCTACGGTCCAAACATCTCCCGGTCTCCTGCTGGCAGGAGGTCCTCCCCGACGCCCTTCACTCCATCCGATCGCTACTTTGCACTGCGACTAATGCAACCCCCCATGAACGTCTCCTTGCCTTCCCCAGGAAGTCCACCTCCAGGGTTTCGCTCCCAACGTGTCTGGCAGCTCCAGGACCCGTTCTCCTCCACAAGCACGTGCGTCTTCACTAGGCAGACCCGTTGGTCGAGAGGTACAGCTACTCTATGCAAACCCGCAGTGTGGCGTACCCTGACGGCCGCAAAAAAACAGTCTCCCTCAGGGACATGGCACCAGCTGGGTCCCCCCCCCCCCCCCCCCCTGCCCCGGCGCCACCTTTCCTCCCCCCAGCACACCTCACCACAGCCCCCGCTCCAGGACGATCCGTCCTCCCCTTAGTCCCACCCGGGGATGAAGATAAGGTCTACATGCTCCCGGAGTCAATGGTGACTGAGCCGACGCCTGCATCGGCACCGGGACTGTGGCGCTCACAACGGAGGATCAAGACACCCGATCGGCTGAATTTGTGAACTTTCCCCAAAATGTTTACCTTAAAATGCATGTAAATAGTTTTCCACCACCCCCGCTGGACTCTTTTTAACAGGGGGTGAATGTGGTAATCACCACTGTTGTATTTATCACATACGAGAGGTAATACGGTAAGGCTCCTGTACTACAGGTACGGGGGTAGATCCCTGCCTGCTGGCTCCGCCCAGTAGGTGGAGTATAAATGTGTGTGCTCACCGGCTGCAGCCATTTTGGCAGCAGCTGCAGGAGGCTACACATCTCTGCTTAATAAAGCCTCGATTACACTCTACTCTCATCTCGTCGTAATTGATAGTGCATCAGCGTTACACATTCAAGTTGCTGAGGCCTGACACCGTCACACCCTCAGTTCGTTGTCTAGCTGGGATACAGGCTGTATGGATTGTCGGTCACCTCCACTAGTGTTACTGTGACCTGTAGGGTGGGTCTCTCCAGTGGTATGGGTCGGGATCTTTGTTCTGGAAACCTCTGGTGTGTTTGTGGCTGTGGGTGGGTGCACTACACTCTCTAACATAGTGGCCAATCTGCTGCAATTGGGACACACAAAGCAAAGCCAGACTCCCCGGCACCAGCAGGAGCCAACACAAAGGAGGTGAACGAGCACCTCAAGTCCGCCCATCGATCAGGGAACCGCTCCAGTATTGGAGAAATCAAACCAAGCGATTGGGACAAAGTCCAATCACTTGGGACCAGGTACAGGGTCCGCCCCAAAAGGCGGAAAGCCCCTGGGGACTATAAGAGTCAAGGCCCAAGTTCAACTCGCTCTCTTCACCTCTTCGTCCTGCCCGGATCACCCAGCAACACAAACCAACATTGACCGTGACCGGTGCAGTGACCACCGACAGAAGTAAGTCTTAATTCAACGCTCGCTACGAGATAGGCGCTCCTAGCTACCAATCCGTACCAACTTCGAATCCCGCAGACTCAGAACCCGAACGAAAGGCCATTTGTTCCCCTGACCTGGTGGGCCAGTCCGAAGTTAAGTATAGGCCTGTTAGTTGTAGAAGTAGCTTAGATGTAGAATTTGTGCATGAAAAGCGATTACTGTGTATAATAAATGTGTTTTGATTTGAATCTTACTAATCGGTGTATTGGGTTATTGATCATTACTCGGACTTGAACCTCGTGGCGGTATCATAAGGATACCTGGCGACTCGAGAGCAAAGGTAGTAAAACAGAGCAATTGAACCAACGGAAAGTTAGCAACACAACCCGAAGTGCTGGCGAAACTGTCTCCAAATTCTCAACGGAGCCATTACTACTGGACTCACGGGGCCGTTGGGAGAGGCGCTGTTGCTAGTGCCTTCAATCCCAACCCCCTACACAAACTCTCCTCCATTCTGACCCATTGAGTCAACCCCTCTGACCCAGCTCCGTACCTTCGCCGCCCAGTTAAAATACATCAAGTTCGGAAGACCCAAACCCCTGCCTGCCTTCCTCTCTATAGTAGCACCTTTCTAATTCTGGCCACTTTCCCTCCCCATATGAACGAAGTAATCATCCCTTCAAACTCTCTAAAAAAATGCCATTGGCAGGAAAATCGGCAGGCATTGGAAAATAACCAGGAATCGTGGCAACACATTCATTTTAACCGTCTGTAGCCGACCCGCCAGAGGGAGACCATCCCACCGTGCCAGATCAGCTTTCACGCTCCCCACCAAACTACGGTATCTACGGTGCCCCTTCCCAATCCCGAGCAACCTGCATCCTCAGGTATCTAAAGTGAGTCCCTGCCCTACAGAATGACAGCCCACCCACCCTTGCCCCCACCCCCCCGGCTGAGACACCACAAAATATTCACTCTTGTCTAGATTTAATTTGAATAGAAATGTGAGTTGTTGTTGTTAAATGCTTAAAGGAGACTTCCGGGTGCGGCGATGACCAGCTAAGTCGCACGTTTCGGCAGCTCCCGGTGGAACGGACTTTTGGGCTCTTAATAGGAGCCCCGACGGCAATTTTAACGGCTAAAAACACTGTGCGGTAAACCAGAAGGGAATCCCCCCTGGACACGGATGGAAAAACGAGAGGAAAGTGGCCGGATTGCAGTGGATCCTCTAGAGCAGCGGCCAGGAAGGCAGGCACAAAGCAAGATGGCGTCGGAAGGAGGCAGTTTAATATGGGGCCCTGACCAACAAGAGCTCCAGCGGCGTTGCGTGAAAGAACTTAAAAAGGAGATGAAGAAGGAG
Source organism: Scyliorhinus torazame (assembly GCF_047496885.1). Taxonomy (NCBI): domain Eukaryota; kingdom Metazoa; phylum Chordata; class Chondrichthyes; order Carcharhiniformes; family Scyliorhinidae; genus Scyliorhinus; species Scyliorhinus torazame. Next base: position 134,701,299 of record NC_092713.1, on the reverse strand, counting down.
CTGTTGGCCCCGATATTACAGGCGATTGAAGGGCTAAAGGAGGAACAAAAGACCCAGGAGTAGGAGCTTCGGGTCGTGAAGGCAAAGGCTGCTGAGAATGAGGCCGACATACAGGGCCTGGTGGTGAAGACAGAGATGCACGAGGCACAACACAAAAGGTGTGTGGAAAGGCTGGAGGTGCTGGAGAATAATGCGAGGAGGAAGAATTTAAGGATTCTTGGTCTTCCCGAAGGTGCAGAAGGGGCGGACGTCGGGGCATATGTGAGCACGATGCTGCACTCGTTAATGGGATCGGAGGCCCCGACAGGCCCGTTGGAGGTGGAGGGAGCCTACCGAGTTATGGCGCGAAGACCGAGGGCTGGAGAAATTCCTCGAGCCATAGTGGTGAGATTTCTCCGATATAAGGACAGAGAGATGGTCCTCAGATGGGCAAAGAAAACTCGGAGCAGTAGGTGGGAGAACGCGGTGATCCGCATATATCAAGATTGGAGTGCGGAGGTGGCGAGAAGGAGGGCAAGCTTTAATCGGGCCAAAGCGGTGCTGCACAAAAGGAAGGTTAAATTTGGAATGCTGCAGCCGGCAAGACTGTGAGTCACACATCAAGGGAAACACCACTACTTTGAAACAGCAGAAGAGGCGTGGACATTTATTGTCGAGGAGAAACTGGAATAAGCGGGCTAGAAAAAGAACGTTTTGGACAAAGTGGTGGGGTGAATATGTGGGGTGAAGAGGGGGAAAAGGGGGAAGAGATGATTTCCCAAGTTGTTAATCCTGCGACCCTGTAACTTTTCTCTCTTCCCCATGTCGTGGGGGAGGGGGGGAGGGAGGATGAGGAGCTGGGGGCGCTGGCCATTGGGGGCGGGGCCAAATGGGAAGCGTGGGCTTTGTTCCCGCGCTATGGTAATCATGGCGGGAACAGGGAAGCAGGAAGGAGGGGGCCTCGCACAGTGGGAGCCGAGGTCACGGGGGGAAGCCGAGGTCGGCCAGAGTTTGCTGACTTCTGGGAGCAACATGGGGGGTGCAATTACGCGAGTGAGGGATCTAGCGGGGGGGGGGGGGGTTGACTGGGTTGCTGCTGCTGGGGAGATGGGGGAGCTGGTATGGGGTGGGGTGGTCGGGGTGGGAGGGCGCCGTTGGGGGGAGATACGGCTACGTGGGAACCGGGTGAGGAGCTGGATTGAAAAAGGAGATGGCTAGTCGACAAGGGGGGGGGGGGTAAAGAGCCCCCCAACCCGGCTGATCACGTGGAATGTGAGAGGGCTGAACGGGCCGATAAAGAGGGCACGGGTACTCGCACACCTAAAGAAACTGAAGGCAGATGTGGTTATGCTGCAGGAGACGCATCTGAAACTGATAGACCAGGTCAGACTACGCAAAGGATGGGTGGGGCAGGTGTTTCATTCGGGGCTAGACGCAAAAAACAGGGGGGTGGCTATACTAGTGGGGAAGCGGGTAATGTTTGAGGCAAAGACCATAGTGGCGGATAGTGGGGGCAGATACGTGATGGTGAGTGGCAAATTGCAAGGGGAGGCAGTGGTCTTAGTGAACGTATATGCCCCGAACTGGGATGATGCCAACTTTATGAGGCGTATGTTAGGACGTATCCCGGACCTAGAGGTGGGGAAGTTGGTAATGGGTGGAGATTTTAATACGGTGCTGGACCCAGGGCTGGACAGATCGAGGTCCAGGACCGGAAGGAGGCCGGCTGCAGCTAGGGTGCTTAATGACTTTATGGAGCAGATGGGAGGAGTAGACCCCTGGAGATTTAGTAGACCTAGGAGTAAGGAGTTTTTGTTTTTCTCCTATGTCCACAAAGTGTATTCACGGATAGACTTTTTTGTTTTGGGAAGGGCGCTGATCCCGAAGGTGACGGGGACGGAATACACGGCTATAGCTATTTCGGATCACGCTCCACATTGGGTGGACCTGGAGATAGGGAAGGAAAAAGAACAGCATCCACCCTGGAGAATGGACATGGGATTATTGGCAGGTGAGGGGGTGTGTTTAAGGGTGAGGGGGTGTATTGAAAGATACTTGGAACTCAATGATAATGGGGAGGTTCAGGTGGGAGTGGTCTGGGAGGCACTGAAGGCAGTGGTTAGAGGGGAGCTGATATGTATTAGGGCACATAAAGGAAAGCAGGACGGTAGGGAAAGGGAGCGGTTGTTGAAAGAACTTCTGAGGGTGGACAGACAATATGCGGAGGCACCGGAGGAGGGACTATACAGGGAAAGGCAAAGGCTACATGTAGAATTTGACTTGTTGACTACGGGTAATGCAGAGGCACAATGGAGGAAGGCACAGGGTGTACAGTACGAATATGGGGAGAAGGCGAGCAGGTTGCTGGCCCACCAACTGAGGAAAAGGGGAGCAGCGAGGGAGATAGGGGGGGTCAGAGATGAGGAGGGAGAGATGGAGCGGGGAGCGGAGAGAGTGAATGGAGTGTTCAAGGCATTTTATGAAAGATTATATGAAGCTCAGCCCCCGGATGGGAAGGAGAGAATGATGTGCTTTCTGGATCAGCTGGAATTTCCTAAGGTGGAGGAGCAGGAGAGGGCGGGACTGGGAGCACAGATTGAGACGGAGGAAGTAGTGAAAGGGATTGGGAGCATGCAGGCGGGGAAGGCCCGGGACCAGACGGATTCCCAGTTGAATTCTATAGGAAATATATGGACTTGCTGGCCCCGCTACTGATGAGAACCTTTAATGAGGCGAGGGAAAGGGGGCAGCTGCCCCCGACTATGTCAGAGGCAACGATATCACTCCTCCTAAAGAAGGAAAAAGACCCGCTGCAATGCGGGTCCTATAGGCCCATTTCCCTCCTGAATGTGGACGCTAAGATTCTGGCCAAGGTAATGGCAACGAGGATAGAGGATCGTGTCCCGGGGGTGGTTCATGAGGACCAAACTGGGTTTGTGAAGGGGAGACAGTTGAATACAAATATACGGAGGCTGCTAGGGGTAATGATGATGCCCCCACCAGAGGGGGAAGCGGAGATAGTAGTGGCGATGGATGCCGAGAAAGCATTTGATAGAGTGGAGTGGGATTATTTGTGGGAGGTGCTGAGGAGATTTGGCTTTGGAGATGGGTATATCAGATGGGTACAGTTGCTGTATAGGGCCCCGATGGCGAGCGTGGTCACGAATGGACGGGGGTCTGATTATTTTCGACTCTATAGAGGGACGAGGCAGGGATGTCCTCTGTCCCCGTTATTGTTTGCACTGGCGATTGAGCCCCTGGCCATAGCATTGAGGGGTTCCAGGAAGTGGAGGGGAGTACTCAGGGGAGGAGAAGAACACCGGGTATCTCTGTATGCGGATGATTTGTTGCTATATGTGGCGGACCCGGCGGAGGGGATGCTTGGGGAGTTTGGGGATTTTTCAGGGTATAATTTGAACATGGGGAAAAGTGAGTTGTTTGTGGTGCATCCAGGGGAGCAGAGCAGAGAAATAGAGGATTTACCGTTAAGGAAGGTAACAAGGGACTTCCGGTACTTGGGGATCCAGATAGCCAAGAATTGGGGTACATTACATAGGCTTAATTTAACGCGGTTGGTGGAACAGATGGAGGAGGACTTTAAGAGATGGGACATGGTGTCCCTGTCACTGGCAGGTAGGGTGCAGGTGGTTAAAATGGTGGTCCTCCCGAGATTCCTTTTTGTGTTTCAGTGCCTCCCGGTGGTGGTCACGAAGGCTTTTTTCAAAAGAATCGAGAAGAGTATTATGAGTTTTGTGTGGGCCGGGAAGACCCCGAGAGTGAGGAGGGGATTTTTGCAGCGTAGTCGGGACAGGGGGGGGGCTGGCACTACCGAGCCTAAGTGAGTACTACTGGGCCGCCAATATTTCAATGGTGTGTAAGTGGATGGGAGGAGGGGAGGGAGCGGCGTGGAAGAGATTGGAGAAGGCGTCCTGCAGGGGGACTAGCCTACAAGCTATGGTGACGGCACCGTTGCCGTTCTCACCGAAGAAATACACCACAAGCCCGGTGGTGGTGGCTACATTGAAAATTTGGGGGCAGTGGAGACGGCATAGGGGAAAGACGGGAGCCTCGGTGTGGTCCTCGATAAGAAATAACCATAGGTCTGTTCCGGGGAGAATGGATGGGGGATTTGGAGCATGGCAAAGAGCAGGGGTAGCACAATTGAGAGATCTGTTCGTAGATGGGACGTTTGCGAGTCTGGGAGCGCTGACGGAAAAATATGGGTTGCCCCAAGGGAATGCATTTCGGTATATGCAACTGAGGGCTTTTGCGAGGCAACAGGTGAGGGAATTCCCACAGCTCCCGACGCAGGAGGTGCAGGATAGAGTGATGTCAGAGACATGGGTGGGGGATGGTAAGGTGTCGGACATATATAGGGAAATGAGGGACGAGGGGGAGATCATGGTAGATGAGCTGAAAGGGAAATGGGAAGACGAGCTGGGGGAGGAGATTGAGGAGGGGCTGTGGGCTGATGCCCTACGTAGGGTAAACTCATCGTCCTCGTGTGCCAGGCTAAGCCTGATACAATTTAAGGTGTTACACAGGGCGCATATGACTGGAGCACGGCTCAGTAAATTTTTTGGGGTAGAGGATAGGTGTGCGAGATGCTCAAGAAGGCCAGCGAATCACACCCACATGTTCTGGTCATGCCCGGCACTACAGGGGTTTTGGGTGGGGGTGGCAAAGGTGCTTTCGAAGGTGGTGGGGGTCCAGGTCGAACCAAGCTGGGGGTTGGCTATATTTGGTGTTGCAGAAGAGCCGGGAGTGCAGGAGGCGAGAGAGGCTGATGTTTTGGCCTTTGCGTCCCTAGTAGCCCGGCGCAGGATATTGTTAATGTGGAAGGAAGCCAAACCCCCGGGTGTGGAGACCTGGATAAACGACATGGCAGGGTTTATAAAGTTAGAACGGATTAAGTTCATACTAAGGGGTTCGGCTCAAGGGTTCACCAGGCGGTGGCAACCGTTCGTCGACTACCTCACAGAAAGATAGAGGGAATGGAAAAGAAGAAGACAACAGCAGCAACCCAGGGGGGGGGGGGGAGGGGGGGGGGGGGGGGAGGAATCGGACGGACTCTCAGGGATGTTATTGTATATGTATAGGCATTTGTTTTAGGTAATGTATATTGGACTGTTGGATTGTATCTTTGGAGAGTATCTATTTTTGACAAGGCAGTTCTGTTTTTGTTTCTGTTCATATATTATTTATTTATTTGTTTAAAACTGGCCACTGTTATTTATATTGCTTTTGTTGTTTAAAAGAAACACTACGTACTGTTATGTTTGGCCAAAAAATCTTGAATAAAATATATATATTTTTTAAAAATGCTTAAAGGAACATTACTTCAAAAAGCATTTTTGACAGATCCATTTTTTTCTCTGTTTACTCAAAAATATGATGTGGAGATGGTGGCGTTGAACTGGGGTGGGCACAGTAAGAAGTCTGACAACACCAGGTTAAAGTCTAACAGGTTTGTTTGGAATCACTAGCTTTCGGAGCACTCACCTGATGAAGGAGCTGTGCTCTGAAAGCTAGTGATTCCAAACAAACCTGGTGGACTTTAACCTGGTGTTGTAAGACTTCTTACTGTATTAATAAATAATCATAATTGACAGATGACCCATTCAAACATATCCTCACAGTATTCATGCCCGATCTCCCTCTAAAGAAAAAATACTGCTTTCCTTGCCATCCAAGCAAAAACAATTACGATTCTTGCAAAGACATTGCTCCCTCAAAATAGAGTTTCCCCCTCTGGTTTAAATTAATGAATTTGCCGCACTGTAATTTTCCACCACTATGCACAATTTAATTGAAGGGTGCTTCATGAGAAAAATAATTTAATTCACTCAAGAGATCCTGCAGGATATTCAAAGACCCTGGGCTTATTTGCAGCTGGTGGGCTTGGCATGGTACTGGCAGCATGGAATGTGTGAGTGAAGCTTAATGGCCCACAAGCCATCTCAGGAGATCGTTTTCCCAGTCGGCAGAGCATTATCCTCTTGCCAGCCACACCGGTTGACCTCAAGTGCTTTTTTTGCATAAAATGTGTGGGAACTTAATTGAAATGTAGGGAAATAAAACACATTGTGTAAAGCCCCTCTGTGCTAAGATAGTGAATCATGCTGTGTGGTCCATTCATCTATCGTGATCAAAGGATCTCTCAATACGGAAATCATTAGGTAAATGATACGGGGCAGATTTAAAAACCTGAGAGAAATGTCCAGTGATGCTTTTAAAGGGAAAAATGCCTTTTCGTGTAATGTTTTACATTTTCATTTTCCTAACACATTTAAATTGGGATTTTTAAAATAACCTTTAGCAAGATTTTATTTCAATTTCTGATGTCTTTCTGTGATACCCTGAGGCAGGAGCAGGTTTGGTGCAAACAGACGTAAATTTTACTGGGGACATACATTGAGATGTTTACAGGCTTGTCGCCATCTTACTTCCCGGAGCACAGCGTTGGCACTGCCCACTGGCTGTTATGCAGGAGGGAGGGATGGCCACTTTGCTTTTTGTATTAGAGCATGTGGAGTACATTCGTGTTAAATTAAAAGAGCTGTTTGTGAAATCATGGGAAATCCCAACATAATTGAAGCATTTACAAACCTTCAGCAGAAACAGGAAGCATGAGGAAAGGAGGTGTAAATACTTTACCAGACACCTCGCATCAATGAGGTATAAAAATGCAAGTTACTGAGTCCCATGACTGGAGCCAGCTTCAAGTTAAAATAAACAATCAGGGTTAGTTTCAAATACTGTATTTCATTACTGAAATGGGGTGTACTGGGTAGATCATATAAACTGAGGAGGATGGACTATTCAACTCTTTAAACCACGCAATTAAATCATGGTTGATCTGTTTCCTAGCGAGCAACTGCTCCATCTCTTTTTCCTCTGATTGATCATTAAGCACCAGAGCTGGATTGCTATTATCTACATTTATACCACTTACATCAGCAAGCCTCAAGGACTGAGGACAACTGCTTACACAGGTCCAGGGTCAGCAGGGAGCCAGTTGCAGAGTGGTTGCACAGAGGAGGCCTGCAGCTGCCCTACACCATGGAGATAGCACCGCTAGTAACAGTCAGGCTCCCTATTGCCCTCGATGGTGCTGCTTTTAACTCCTTCCAGTCCTTTATACAGATCATCTGCAGTTTGTAGTACCTGAAAATGTGGCAAACAGGGCATTAGCGTGTTAATCAGTATAACCAGCTCTTTCACTTCCTTTTCCATTCAAGTGAATTACAATACATGGAACTGACAGAACAGAAATAGACCACTTGGCCTTATCGGTCTGTGTTGGGGTTAATGCTCCACACAAGCCTCCTCCAAACCTATTTCATCTCACTATAATAGCATACCAATGTAATAGCAAAAGGAGCAAGCAGTGCTACATTTTTAAAAGTAAAGAGTCATTAATAACAGCCAAGATGCTATCCAGGTTTCTGCCTACCCTCACTTGCTATTTTCCTCATTCGTACTCTGTTTAATTGCCTTAGTTTAATTGCTCTGTTTTATCACCTTTGCTCTTGAGTCGCCAGGTATCTTTATGATACCGCCACGTGGTTCAAGTCCGAGTAATGATCAATAATCCAACACACCGATTAGTAAGATTCAAATCAAAGCACATTTATTATACACAGTAATCGCCACTCATGCACAAATTCTACGTCTAAGCTACTTCTACAACTAACAGGCCTATACTTAACTTGGAACTGGCCCACCAGGTCAGGGAAACAAATGACCTTTCATTCGGGTTCTGAGCCTACGGGATTCGAAGTTGGTACAGGTTGGTAGCTAGGAGCGCCTGTCTTGTAGCGAGCGTTGATGTAAGACTTACAGGCTCGATAGGCTGCTGAAGAGTGAAGAGAGAGCGATTTGAACTTGGGGCTCAATACTTATAGTCCCCAGGGGCTTCCCACCTTTCGGGGCGGACCCTGTACCTGGTCCCAAGTGATTGGACTTTGTTCCAATCACTTGGTTCGATTTTCTCCAATGCTGGAGCAGTTCCCTGATCGATGGGCGGTCTTGAGGTGCTGGTTCACCTCCTTTTGTGTAGGCTCCTGCTGGCGCCGAAGAGTCTGGTTTTGCTTTGTGTGTCTAAATGTTGCTTATTGTTCCCGGGGATTGCTCATTAGTATGCAGATGGCTGGTGTTTTGTTATGCTGATGGTTGCTGGTATCGATCTTGTCTGGCCTTTCCAGAGGTAAATACACAGCCAACCTGCAGCTGCTCATTTGTATCCTGTTGGCTGACTTTCCCATCAGCCTTTGCCGTTCGCCATTTTGAATCGGGAGTTGGCCATTTTAAGTGGCTACAGGCCCTCCTTCTGATCCCAATGCGAAGCGTGAAGGATCACATTACTATGTTGCTTTCCATTCCCTGACCTGGGGGGGGGGGGCACTTCCTTCATGGCCTCTGCACTGACCATAGCTATGCAAAAAAATGTTTAACTGACAATTCTAAGGGTGCTATGTCAAACAGGGACATGCATTACAAAACAATAAACTGGGAACCTCTAACTATTCTTAATACACTACACTCACTTAAACATTTCATTATTCTACCTTCCTCAACCATACAAACAAAATCATAGCAGTTTATACGCAGTTTTTCCTGGCTTGGCAGTCAAGCTCAGGATCGTACAATTTGCTCATGAACAGTTCTTTACATTTCTTTATGTACAATAAAACGCTCTTTATTATAGATCGTGGGGGTCGGGGGTCTGGTCATATCCGAAAATAGGGGATCTGATCCTATATACCAGGGTTCGAGCGCGGTGGGCTCTCCTTCTCCATTTCCGTAGACGCATAGTCGGCACTATGCAGCAGAGTATCGCTAATACCAGTAAGTCTTCTATTACATAGGACAGGGAGTACCAGGTTATAAACCTGGCACACCAAGATGATGTTGTGTCGCTGGTGACTGGGCTTTGGGTACTGTGGGGAAGTGAAACATTAACGGCTGGGGGGCTTGAAGTCATGGGGTTCACGTTCATTCGCAACCAAATGTCCATTATTATAAGGATGATCCATGTGAAGGAATTCCTCATGGTGTTGCTCTTATTAGCCTTAGTTTTATTAGCTCTAATTCTGTCACCTTTGCTCACGAGTCGCCAGGTATCTTTCTGATACCGCCACGTGGTTCAAGCTCAAGTAATGATTAATAATGCAGCACACCGCTTAGTAAAAGTTAAATCAACGATCATTTATTATATACAGCAATAAATACTTATAAAATAATCCTACTTCTAGACTATTACCTACCACTAAAGGCCAATACTTAACTTTGGTGATGGCCCACCAGGTCAGGGAAACGAATGGTCTATCGAATTGGGTCTGGCCTGCGGGATTCAAAAAGGCTGGTACGAGTCGATAGTCTGGAACACCTATCTGGTAGTGATCGCTGGAGTAACACTTACTTGTTCTTTCATCGAAGGGTCTCGAAGGTTGCGAGTAGGAGAAGAAGGGTCGATCTGAACCTGGCCCCTATCTTTATAGTTCCCAGGGGCTTCCCGCCTCTTGGGGCGGACCTTGACCCTGGTTTCAAGTGATTGGACTTGGTCCCAATCACTGGGTTTGATGTGCTCCAACAATGGGGCGATTCCTTGATCAGGGGGGGTGGTCGTCCACCTTTCTTTGTCTCAGCCACTGCTGGCGCCGAAAAGTCTGGATCGGCTTTATGTTGCTAATGTGTAGCAACTGTTCCCGGGAATGGCTGCTTACTATGCAGATGGCTGGGTTGATGTGCTGTTAATGGTTGCAGGTATCGGTCTGGGCCGACTTCCCCAGAGCCGAATACACTGTTTTGCCTGCAGCTGTCCGTTTGCGTCCTGTTGGCTGATTTTCCCATCAGCCTCTTTCGTTCGCCATTTTAGATCGGGGTTTGACCAAATACTCGGGAAAAAGCCATTTTAGGTGGCTACATTCCCTCCTTGTGATCCTAACGTGAAGCGTGAAGGATCACATAAATTTTGTTCTTTCCATTCCCTGACCGGGGGGGACACCTCCTACATGGCCACTGCTCTGACCCTAGCTATGCACAAATATTTGTTACCCAAACAATTCTAAGGGCGCTATGTCAGGCAGGGACATGCATTTACAAAATAACAAACCTCTAATTTTACCTAAATACACTATACTCACTAAACATTGCATTATCCTATCTTCCTAAAACATACAACAACAATCACAACATTTAATATACTCTTTCCTGGCTTGGCAGTCAAGCTCAGGATCATACATTTTTTTTTTGTTCATGAAAAATTTTGTATATCTTTTTATTTACAGTAATAACGCAAGTGCATGCTCTTTATTATTTTGTTATAGGTTGCGGGGGTCGGGGGTCTGGTCATGACCGACTATAGGGGATCGGATCCGATATACCGGGGTTCGAGCGCGGTACGCTCTCCTTCTCCATTTGCGGAGGCGCATAGTCTGCACTACACAGCAGAGTATCGCCAACGCTAACAGTGCTTTGATCACGTAGGACAGGGAGTACCAGGTTATAAACCTGGCACACCAGGAAGATGCAGTGTCGCTGGTGACTGGGCTCTGGGTACTGCGGGGCAGTGAAACATTAACGGCAGGGAGGTTTGAAGTAATGGGGTTCGCGGTCCCGCGCAACCAAGTGTCCATGAACAGGATGTTGAGCACGATGAAGGGAGTCCTCATGGCTGTCCTGGCTGTCCTCTTTCCTTTTCCTTCTTGTGTTCTTTTGTTTTCTCCGTTTCTGGAACCTCTGGAGTTCTGTAAAAACAAGCATAGTATCTGTAACTACCTTGGTTTAATATCCAGTGTGTTAGTGTGTCTGTCCTTTTGGGGCCAATTATACCCTCATAATTGGTCACTATGTGTGACTCCCTCATTTTTTTTTCACAAAAACAAATTTTAGGACACGGCACACTTCCCAATGATGGACCATTGCTGATTTACCATCCAAATGTCCAGGATGTAAATAGCATATGGCAGCAACCTAAAGGTCGCCTAAACAAATAAAAACTTTTTGAAATGAAAAATGCCAAATGAGGTGCGTATGGGCCGCGATGGGTAAGATTTGGATGGAGTCCCCGGGTAGGACGGCTACCAATGCCGTATCTCCCCTACCCGAGGCAAGGCGGGTCTCACGCCGTTTCTCCACTGCCTGAGCAACCGACAAGAACGGGCAAAAATGTAGTCATCGTGGTGGGGTTGCTGTAGTGATTCTATCCTTGAATCAGAAGAGCAGTTACGATTGGGCGTCTGATACCCGAACTGGTATCAGCTGAAGTGTCTGCAGACAAGCTAGTTCCGCTGAACAAGCGTCTGGTCTGCTGACCAGATATCTGCAGATAAGTTGGTACCACTGAACAAGCGGCTGGAAAAAGATTCTCCTGTCGGTCGAACAACACAAAACAAACGTACGAACAACATAAAACATCCTGCAGGATCCATCAGGAAGGACAACACTTCTCCCAAGCGTTTCCTTTAAACATCATGTGGACACCTCAGTTCTCTGTTGCGAACAGGGTCGCAAAGGGGTTGGCGGTTTGGGAGTCAGACTCGAGGTCGTCCCCTTCTCCCGGGTGCCAAACTCTGGAGTGAATTAAGGCTGAAAGGGCTGCGTGGTGTGAGTTGGGGTTGCTTTCATCATTGCGGTCAAGTCTGTAGGAATTGTCGCGGTGCCAATGAGTTGTGTCGAGTTGTGTGGGGACAAAGTCGGGGTCGTCCGTGTGGTTCGGTGGTGGGATTTGTTTAGAAAAGTGATCATGAAGGGATTGCTGGAGTCGAAATCGGAGTCGCTGGGTGTGGGTCCGGTTGCATGGGGATAGTAGGGAGGCGAGCTGTGGCTATTGTCTGAGTCACAGTCGCTGTCTCTGCTGCTGCAGTCTGTGGGCGTTCCGGGGCGGAGTGTAGATTTTGGGGGTGGAGTCGAGGGTGAGTCCGTGTCTGGGCTGGAAGTGGTGGGGGTTGGTCTGGTTACATTGGCTGTGGGCGTGGTTTGACTGTGTTCCATAAGCCTTTAACTGGTTTATATGAAACCACGCAGTCTTACCATTTGGCTATTTTATTTTGTATACCGATGGGCTTACTTTATCCGTAATGGAGTACGGACCCGAGTATTTTGGAGACAGGAATATGCTGGGGTTATATACAGACAACATCACTTGCTGTCCTATATCATACTCCGTTGCATGCAGTGCCTTATCAAAACAAGCCTTGCTCTGCTTCTTTTTGGTGCCCAATTTAACCGCGGCTGCTAACTGAGCCGTTTTTACATTAGCAACGAATTGCTCCACGGCTTTCTCGTGGGTGAGGGCCATAACTTCAGGGCTGGTCAGGTCTAAACCTAACAAGTATTCTGTCCCTTTCATGGGGCGTCCGGTCATGAGGGTGTGTGGGGTGTAAACTGTGGAGGTGGAAACAGTGTTACGCAAAAACATCAGCGCAAAAGGGAGGACTGAGTCCCAAGTGGTGTTGTTCTGCTGGACCATTTTTCTGAGGGTGGTTTTTAGGGTCCGATTCATGCGCTCCACTATACCACTCGACTGTGGGTGGTATGCAATGTGGAATTTTTGGTTGATGCCAAATATCGTGAGGACGTTCTGCATGACCCGTCCCGTAAAGTGAGAACCTTGGTCCGATTCAATACTGCGGGGGAGTCCCCATCTTGTAAAGATGTGGTGGGTTAGGATCTTGGCTGTGGTTTTCGCGGTGTTGGTGCGGGCTGGAAATGCTTCCACCCACTTTATAAAAGTGTCGATGACCACCAGAACATATTTATAGCCATTCCTGCAAGGGGGCAATGGACCTATAAAATCAATCTGGAGGTTAGTCCAGGGGCCGTTAACGGGTCGGGTGTGGCTGAGTTGGGACTTTTTGGCATATTTATCGGGGTTGTTCTGCGCACAGATGAGGCAATTTTCAATGTAACGGCTTACATCTTCCTTGAGATTTGGCCACCAACAAAGCTGTTTGAGGTGGGCTGTGGTGGGATCGATTCCCTGGTGTCCATGACCATCATGGAATAAACAAATTAATTGGTTCCTATCCTGCTCAGGAACTACATAAAGGGTGTCCTTTAACACCACACCGTCATGTGTGGTCAGTGTATTTCTGAACCTCTCGTAGGAGGCTGGAAACTTCCCTTTCACAATCTCAGTGAGAGCGCTATCCTGCTTCTGGGCATCTACTAGATCCTCGATCCTAGTCTGCGTGACCTGAACTGCACTCACTGGCGCACTCACTGGCGCGCTTTCGGGGGGTTTCCAAAAGTACCCATGCCTGGATCCTGCCTTAGCCAGTCTGTCGGCTTTTACATTTCCAGGGGGGGAGGAACGATGGTGGCTGTGGACTTTTAAAATGCCAAAAGTCCTGTCCCGGGCTTTTTGTAAAATATGGCGGAGTAATGGGGCTGAGGGGAGGGGTTTCCCATCCGCGGAAACAAATCCTCTTGTTTCCCACAGGGGCAGAAATTCTGTAAGGCTGTTGCAGACATATAGGCTGTCTGAATATATATCTGCTGGGCTGGGGAAGGAATCTGGATGGTCTACTATGTACGTGATGGCCGCAAGTTCTGCTGCCTGCGCGCCTAAGTGTCCGGGGAGTTTTAATGCTATCTCCTCGAGGGCACGTCCCTGTGCGTCCTCAACATAAATCCCACAACCTGTTATGCGTTGCCCATCTAAGACTGTGGACGATCCAGCCACATAAATCTTAATGGGGTCACATGTGTCCGGGTGAGGGGGGCTCTGAGATGGAGTACTTATTTTCCTGGGGGGTGTTTTTGCTATAAAGGGGCCTGTGTTGTGGTGTGGAGAGATGATTTCACATTCATGGGGGGTTCCGGGGTACTGTAAATTGTCCGCTAAGTATGTGTGGGTCTTTGTCCGTTTGACTGTGATGTCCCGTCCTTGCAAGAGAAGGGTCCACCTAGCTGCGCGTATTTGGCTGACGGTACCGTCCTTAAGTCGTCCGTCCAGTAAAAGTTGGGTGGGGGTGTGCTCGGTCAGAATGGTGATGGGGTTCAGTCCGGTAATATAGGAAAAGTACTGGACTGCCCAGAAAACTGCGAGCAGGTGCCTCTCACAGGCTGAAAATCCCTGCTCCACAGCATCTAAAATTCGGGAGGCATAAGCCACGGGTCTTAGCTGGTCATGCCGTTCCTGCAGGAGTACGGCTGAAAGGGTGCGGTCTGTGGTCGCTACCTCTATTGCGTAAGGGGAAAGCGGGTCTGGAACTTGTAGTGCGAGGGCGGCTATGAGCGCCTGTTTTAATGATTCCACAGCATCCGTATGCTGCGGAAGCCACTCCCAGGGGGCTCCCTTCTTTAGGAGGTCTGAGAGGGGTGCTGCCTTGCTGGCGAAACCATCAATGTGGTTTCGGCAGTAGCCAACCAGTCCTAAAAATGACCGGAGGGCTGAAACGTTCTGGGGAAGGGGCAATTTAGCGATTGAGTCAATTCTTTTATGTGCGAACTCGCGTTTGCCGTGTGTGATAATTGTACCCAAAAATACCACTTTTTCTTCCAAAATCTGGGCCTTTTTGGGGTTTACTTTACAGCCAATGGAATGTAACAATTCCAGGGGTTCAGACAGAAGCTCAATGTGTTCTTCTTTTGTGTCTGTCTGCAGTAGTAGGTCGTCTATGTACTGTACCAGGCATTCGGGGCGAGAAAAGTTTGCTAGTCCATTTGCCAGCTGTCGGTGGAAAATAGAGGGGGAGTTGTGGAAGCCTTGTGGCAGGCATGTCCACGTGTACTGCTGCGCTTTAAAAGTGAAGGCAAATTTATACTGGCACGTCTTTGCCAATGGAATGGACCAGAATCCATTGCTGACGTCCAAAACCGTGAAATATCGGGAATTGAGTCCCTGTTTGAGCATGGTCTCGGGACTTGTTGCTACGGTGGGGGCTGCTGCGGGGGTGACTTTATTGAGTTCCCGATAATCAATGGTCAAGCGCCATGATCCATCGGGCTTTCTTACTGGCCAAATCGGGGCATTATTAGTTGAGGCTACCGATCTTAGTACGCCCTGCTCTAATAAGCTCTCTATAACTTTTAGGATTTCTCCCTCTGCTTCTAGGGGGAATCCGTACTGTTTTTGGGGTCTAGCGTCCAGTCCTGTTACTTGTACGGTGCCAGTCATCCGTCCACAGTCGTGTTTGTGGGTCGCGAATGCTGCCCTGTTCTTTTGCAGGACTGCCCTAACCTGCCGGTCCGTGCTGAGTGTGGTGGGGTTGAACCAAAACTCGCCTACTGCGCTAATTTTGTTCATATAGTCCCCTATGTTGAGCGTTGCGGGGGCTCTAGCGGATTTCGCCATCTTCCAGACACACTGGTTGACTGGATCGAAGGATAGGTGGTGGGAATTCATAAAGTCGATTCCCAGAATGTGTTCTGCTGTGTGGGGCAGGTCGACTAAAACTACGGGGTGTTTTGAGGTTATGTTTCCTATTTGAATGGGTACAGGGGCTGTGATGTGTCCCTGCTGTGAATGGCCTGTAAAGCCGCTGAGGGTGATAGTGGCTGTAGTGGGCCACGTGTCCTGAAAAAGGGTGGAGGAATTTATGGTGGTGCGGGACCCTCCTGTGTCCCAAAGAAACTCAATAGGCTGTCCCCGAATTTTCACTGCGACTACGGGTCATCCTGACCTATCCCAAAGGGTATCGCAGACCCAACTGGGGGAGCCTGTACACCGTCAGTCTGTTTCGGTCAAGTCCGTCTGATCCGAACGGGCGCTTACGCTATGGATGGGCTCTGCCTTTTTCTTACTCAGAGTGCCTGTTTGTTGGGCTTTCTGTGGCTTTTTAGGTGCCATTGCACTCTTTTGCAAAATGTCCCAACTGTCCGCAGTTGTAACATTCTTGCGATTTGGGTTGGGGGCTGTTCTTCCCCTCATTTACCCAGGCGGGGTTGTGAGGTGTGGCTTTTACTGCCTGCATGTCTGCGACGGCTTGCTTTTCCTCGGTGGTTTTAGCGGCGGGTCGATTGTGAACAGATTGCTCCCAAACGCGGGACAATCTTTTAACCACCACTTCTCGTTATGAGCCTCCTCCGAGGGATCATAACTACTGCAGGCATTCTGTCCTGCCTCTGTGGCATGGGAGATAAGGGTGCGGGTCCATTTGGCCATATTGTCTGGGGACAAATGGGCACGGTCTACGTCTCCATAAACGGCTTCGAAGTGAATCCACAAGCGTCCTGCGAACGCTGTGGGGTGCTCAGACTTCTTCTGCCTACACTTATTTAGGCCATCTACGGGGTCACCCCAGTTATACCCGATCGCATCCAGGATCGCGGTATGCATTTCTGCAAGGATGCCTCCTCCTACGTTCTGTGGGTCGGGAAGGGCTGCTGCGACCGATGGGTCTAAGCTGAGGACCGTGAGCTTTACCTGCTCTCTCTCATCCAGGCCGTACATGGTCGCCTGATGTTTGACGGTGGCAAAGAAATGGTGTGGGTCTGAAGCGGGGAGGAACAGTGTGATTTTTGCACACGCGTCCCGTAATTGGGTCACTGTGAGGGGGGTGGCATATAGGAATTCCGCCTCGTCTGATGTGGCTGTGCAGTGGGTTGTTACAGTGTTCATCGAAGCCTGAACTACCTGCTGTGTGGGGGGTGGGGTTGCTTTTCTCCTTTGGGGCTTTCCCTGCGCACATGTTCCCTGAACATATCTCTGCGCTGTTTCCTGTAATTCTTCCCAATCAGGGCCGTCTTCCTGGTCTAACTTTTCCCCAAAGGTTTCTTGACATCCCTTTTCGACAGAAAGCAGTGACTGCAGGTCTGCAATTTGCTTCCGGCACTTTGCATGGTCTATGGTGCTCTGTCTTTGTTCCGTGGTTGCAGCATGGAGCGCTCTCAAGGCTGCCTTGAGATCACTACATTGCTTCTGTAGCGTCTCCACCTGCTTCTCTGTTTCTTTCTTTACCAGGACTGCACGCTGCGTGTCCTGATAGGCCTTTTCGGACTGGGACTGGGAACTACTCAAATGCGCCAGACAAGACTGGTGACCCCGTTTGGCGTCAGCCACCTCTTCGTCCTTTGCTGCTAATTTCCACCTTAATTCCAGGTTCTCTTTCTCCGCCTCGCATACATCAACTTTACTCATACGATGTATGCCCTCTACTTCTTTGCGGAGCGTCCTGACGACCTCCTCTGTGCCTCGCAATTGTGCCAGACAGGACACAATTGCCATCGGCTTGTGAGCTTTTGCTAAGTTCTTTTTGTGAATTTCACTCATGTTCTCCCACCAAGTATGCCCTATACTTCCGGGACCTGAGTCGTCATTATTACAGAAATCATTCCACATGGGCCATCCTTTACCCTTGAGGTATTTCCGAATTTCCTCTTCCCAAGTGGGGCACTGTCCCACTCTACTGCTGCTGGTCGCTGCGACCGCAAATTCCTCGGGGTTCATGAGGCGTTGCATTGCCTGCATGGCCATCTCTCCTATCCGCTTGCTTCGGTTAAATTTGGAACAGGGGGCTAAGGTGGTGTCGTAGATGCGGGTACGGCTTGCGCTAATTTCCGAAAATACAGACTTCCGACAGTTTTGACGCAACAAAAATCTATCAGTTTTACCTTATAGCCCTGCTAGTTTCGCATGCATACACACACTTCCGAATTATGAATTATTAATCAGAACCGCTTGAACACTTGTGGTTTTTTGTTTCCAATTGGGTTTCTAATTCAAATTTTCTTGCGTTCTCCCGGAGTGGTTTTCCACTTCTAGATCGGGTCCCATCAAGAGGTCGCCAAAATGTTGCTCTTATTTGCCTTAGTTTTATTAGCTCTAATTCTGTCACCTTTGCTCACGAGTCGCCAGGTATCTTTCTGATACCGCCACGTGGTTCAAGCTCAAGTAATGATTAATAATGCAGCACACCGCTTAGTAAAAGTTAAATCAACGATCATTTATTATATACAGCAATAAATACTTATACAATAATCCTACTTCTAGACTATTACCTACCACTAAAGGCCAATACTTAACTTTGGTGATGGCCCACCAGGTCAGGGAAACGAATGGTCTATCGAATTGGGTCTGGCCTGCGGGATTCAAAAAGGCTGGTACGAGTCGATAGTCTGGAACACCTATCTGGTAGCGATCGCTGGAGTAACACTTGTTTCTTCGTCGAAGGGTCTCGAAGGTTGCGAGTAGGAGAAGAAGGGTCGATCTGAACTTGGCCCCTATCTTTATAGTTCCCAGGGCCTTCCCGCCTCTCGGGGCGGACCTTGACCCTGGTTCCAAGTGATTGGACTTGGTCCCAATCACTGGGTTCGATATGCTCCAATAATGGGGCGATTCCTTGATCGGGGGGTGGTCGTCCACCTTTCTTTGTCTCAGCCACTGCTGGCACCGAAAAGTCTGGATCGGCTTTATGTTGCGAATGTGTAGCAATTGTTCCCGGGAATGGCTGCTTACTACGCAAATGGCTGGGTTGTTGTGATGTTAATGGCTGCAGGTATCGGTCTGGGCCGACTTCCCCAGAGCCGAATACACTGTTTTGCCTGCAGAAGTCCGTTTGAGTCCTGTTGGCTGATTTTCCCATCAGCCTCTTTCGTTCGCCATTTTAGATCGTGGTTTGACCAAATACTCGGGAATCAGCCATTTTAGGTGGCTACAATGGCTCTTCTCTTTCCTTTTCTTTTCTTCTCTTCTCCGGTCCTGGAGCTTCTGGAGTTCTGTGGAAACAAGCATAGTGTCTGTAAATATCTTTGTTTAATATCTCGTACGATAGTCCGTCTGTCCTTTAGTGCCAATTAGTCCCTTTATAATTGGTCACTATGTGTGACTCCCTCATTTTTTTTTCAAAAACCGAATTTTAGGACAAGACACACTTCCAAATAATGAACCAGTGCAGACTGCGCGATTTACCATCCAAATGTTTCAGGTTGTAAATAGCATGTGGTCGGCAACCTAAGGGTTACCTGAAACAAAACAAAACTTTTTGAACTAAACTTTCCAAAATGAGGTGCGTATGGGCCGCGACGGGTAGGAGTTGGATGGAGTCCCCGGGTAGGACGGCTACCAATGCCGTGTCTCTCCTACCCGAGCGTAGTTGACCAGAGGAGGGTTTCCCAGGCAGGGCGGGTCCCAAGCCGTTTCTCCACTGCCTGAGCAACCGACAAGAACGGGCAAGACACATAGTCATCGTGGTGGGGCTGCCGTAGTGGTTCTTTCCTTCGAAACAGAAGGGCAGTTACGAACGGGCGTCTGGTACCGTAACCAGTCTCTGCAGACAAGCTAGTTCCGCTGAACTAGTGTCTGGCAATAGTGAGTCTCTGTAGGCAAGTCCTCAGAGGTTTCTGCTGAAAAGGCGCGCGGACAAGTTCTCAGAGGTTTCGGCCAAATAGGCGTGGGGCCGTGAGAAAAAAAAATTACCTGTCTGACGTACAACATTTAACAAACTTACAAACATAAAACATTCTGCAGGTTCCATCAGAAAGGACACCACTTCTCCCAAGCGGTTCCTTTTAAAACATCATCTGGACACCTCAGTTCTCGGTTGTGAACAGGGTCGCAAAGGGGTTCTCGGTTTGGGAGTCAGACCCAAGGTCGTCATCTTCTCCCCGGGTGCCAAACTCTTGAGTGTATCAGGGCTGAAAGGGCTGCATGGTGTGAGATGGGGTCGCTCTCGTCGTTGCGGACGAGTCGGAACGAGTTATCTCGGTGCCAATAATTGGTGTCTAGCTGTGTGGGGACAAAATTGGGGTCGTCAGTGTGTTCGGTGGTCGGTGGTGGGGTTTGTTGAGGAAAGTGATCATGAAGGGATCACTTGGATCGTAGTCGGATTTGCTGGGTGTGGGGCCTGTTGCATGGGGATAGTAGGGAGACGTGCTGTGGCTATCGTCCGAGTCACAGTCGCTGTCTCTGCTGCTGCAGTCTGTGGGCGTTCCGGGGCGGAGTGTATATTTCGGGGTGGAGTTGAGGTCGAGTCCGTGGCTGGGCTGGACGTGTTGGGGGATGGTAGGGTTACATTGGCTATGGGCGGGACGTGGTGTGCTGCGTCGAGCATGACGTGACGTGCGTGGTTCAACTGTGTTCCATATGCCTTCAGCTGGTTGATATGGAACCACGCAGTCTTACCGTTGAGGTACTTTATTTTATATACAGAGGGCTTACTTCATCCGCAATAGAGTACGGACCCGAGTATTTTGGGGACAGGAATGTGCTGGGGTTATATACAGAGAGCATAACTTGCTGTCCTATACCGTATTCTGTCCTACATTGTACTCAGTCGCATGCACTGTCTTGTCGAAACAAGCCTTGCTCTGTTTCTTTCTGGAGCCCAATTTTACTGCGGCTGCTAGCTGAGCCGTTTTAACATTTTCCACTAATTGTTCTACTGCTTTCTCGTGTGTGATGGGCGTCACTTCAGGGCTGGTCAAGTCCAAACCTAATAAATATTCTGGGCCTTTCATGGGGCGTCTGGTCATGAGGGTGTGTGGGGTGTAACCTGTGGAAGTAGAAATTGTGTTATGCAAGAACATCAGCGCAAAACGGAGGACTGAGTCCCAAGTGGTGTTGTTCTGCTGGACCATTTTTCTTAGGGTGGATTTTAGGGTCTGATTCATGCGCTCCATGATACCACTCGACTGTGGGTAGTATGCTATGTGGAATTTTTGGGTGATGCCAAATATCGTGAGGACGTTCTGCATGACACGTCCCGTAAAATGGGAGCCTTGGTCGGATTCAATGCTGCGGGGGAGTCCCCACCTTGTAAAGATGTGGTGGGTCAAAATCTTGGCTGTGGTTTTTGCAGTGTTTGTGCGGGCTGGGAATGCTTCGACCCATTTCGTAAATGTGTCAATTACCACAAGTACATATTTATAGCCATTCCTGCAAGGGGGCAATGGTCCTATAAAATCAATCTGGAGGTTAGTCAGGGGCCATTAACGGGTCGGGTGTGGCTGAGTTGAGCCTTCTTGGCATATCTGTCCGGATTATTCTGGGCACAGATAAGACAATTCTCGATGTAGTGATTTACATCTTCCTTTAAATTCGGCCACCAACAAAGCTGCTTGAGATGGGCTGTAGTGGGATCGATTCCCTGATGTCCATGACCGTCATGGAACAAACAAATCAGTTGATTCCTGTCCTGTTCAGGAACCACATAAAGGGTGTCTTTTAACACCACACCGTCATGTGTGGTCAGTGCATTTTTGAACCTCTCATAGGGAGCTGGATATTTTCCCTTTACAATCTCCCTGAGACTGCTGTGCTGCTTCTGGGCCTCCACTAGATCCTCAATCTTTGTCTGTGAGACCTGAACTGCACTCACTGGTGCGCTTCCGGGGGGTGTCCAAAATTATCCGTGTCTGGAACCTGCTTTAGCCAATGCGTCGGCTTTCACATTTCCATGGGGGGAGGAACGATGGTGACTGCGGACTTTGATTATCCCAAAAGTCCTGTTCTGGGCTCTTTCTAAAATATGGCGGAGCAATGGGGCTGAGCAGAGGGGTTTTCCGTCTGCGGAAACAAATCCTCTTGCTTTCCACAGGGGCAGAAATTGCGTGAGGCTGTTGCAGACATAGAGGCTGTCCGAGTATATGTCTGCTGGGCTGGGGAAGGAATCTGGGTATTCCACTATATATGCAATGGCTGCGAGCTCTGCTGCCTGCGCGCCTAAGTGGCCTGGAAGTCTTAACGACATTTCCTCAAGGGCGCGTCCCTGCGCGTCCTCGGCATAGATACCGCAACCTGTTATGCGCTTCCCATCCAAGACTGTGGAAGATCCATCCACATAGATCTTTATGGGTTCACACGTGTCTGTGTGCTGGGGGCTCGGGTTTGAACTACCTATCTTTCTGGGTGGTGTTTTCGCAATAAAGGGCCCTGTGTTGTGGTGTGGAGAGATAATTTCACATTCATGGGGGGTTCCGGGGTACTGTAAGTTGTCGGCTAAAAAGGTATGCGTCTTTGTCCTTTTCACAGTGATGTCCCGTCCCTGCAAGAAAAGGGTCCATCTCGCTGCTCTAATCTGGCTTACTGTACCGTCCTTGAGTCGTCCGTCCAGTAAAAGTTGGGTGGGGGTGTGTTCAGTGAGAATTGTGATGGGGTTCAGTCCGGTAATATATGAAAAATACTGCACTGCCCAAAATACTGCGAGCAGATGCCTTTCACAGGCTGCAAATCCCTGCTCCACAGCATCTAAAATTCTGGTGGGGTAAGCTACGGGCCTTAACTGGTCGTGCCGTTCCTGCAGGAGCACGGCTGAAAGGGTGCGATCTGTGGTCGCTACCTCTATGGCGTAAGGTATGGAACTTGTAGTGCGGGGGCGGCTATGAGTGCCTGTTTTAAAGAGTCCACAGCATCCGTATGCTGTGGAAGCCATTCCCAGGGGGCTTGTAGAAGCCAGGTATTTCAAATACAACTAGTATAGGTAAAAGATAGCTGTTTTAATACTCATTTTAAAAAATGAGAATTTCAGCACACATAAATTCAGGACTTCAATATGATACATGAAACAGCATAAAATTCCATTATAAGATTATAGCAGCACAGTTGCAAGACAATTTGACGCTGCTTGTGCTAATTGTCAAGGCCAAGGACTGAGTTCCATGGCAACTAGGTGGCAAGAGTCCAATGCAGTTTGTAAGAGCATTGAATCATATATAAATTCTCGATATGAAGTCTCAATTGTTACATTAGCCAAGCCAGCTAAAAGATTAGCAAAATATCACATTCCATAACATGTAGACATGAAACAATTAAAAAGCTGATGTTGCACATTGAAGATGGACGGCTTGCCATCAAATCAAATGTGTTTGAGTCTAACCCAAACCAACCAATTAGGATTATATTGGGGTGTAATTAGATGACTTAAGACAGATATGAAAGTGTATAACTGAAAAGTTTCCGCCCGCCATTTTAGTATTGTCTTTGGGGGTGTGTTGTGCGAAGATGTCTGTGTTGTCTTTCTGTTAGTTTAGTCAGTTTTGTCCTTTATAGTCTCCATTTTAGAGATGTCTTTTGGGGGTTCTGTCAGTCTAACAATCTGTGTCAGTGATGTTAGTCCACTTTTGACTTTGAGTTTGAGTTTAGCTGAAGATTAGCTTTCTCTCTCACTTCATGTTTCATTGCCAGACTTTGACCTTTTAAAAGTTACTTTCGAGCTGTCTGCCTAAGCAAAGAAAGATAGTGTCTGTAATTCTCTGAAAGCTTCGAATTGTCTACGAATTGCCTTTTAAATGACTTTCAAATTGTAATCAAGCGACTACAAATAAAACAATTCTTTTTGGCACCTGAGAAGTTTCAACTGCAAATTTCTGCTGAGTTCCAGTATTCGCAAAGTGCTACTGATAACCGAATAGCAGAGATAATATAAATTCCTTCAACTATACACAGTCGAATAATACAAGGAATCGAACAACTTGGCAAAGTCCAGAAATAGTACAAATCTTACAACTTGTCGTATTGACCCAGGACTTGATTCATGAACTAAGCTTCCCCCAAACTTGGCGTAGTTCGACAGGTTAAGCTTAGGAGGTCTGAGAGGGGTGCTGCCATGCTGGCAAAACCGTCAATGTGGTTTCGGCAGTCGCCAACCAGTCCTAAAAACGACCGGAGGGCTGACACGTTCTGGGGAAGGGGCAATTTAGCAATCGAGTCAATTCATTTATGCTCGATCTCGCGTTTACCATGTGTGATAATTGTTCCCAAATATATCCCCTTATCTTCCAAAATCTGAGCCTTTTTGGGGTTGACTTTACAACCGACTGAGTGTAAGAGCTCCAGGAGTTCGGACAGAAGCTCAAAGTGCTCTTCCTTGGTGTCTGTCTGCAGTAGTAGGTCATCTACGTACTGAACCAGACATTCGGGGCGAGAGAATTTGGCTAAACCATTTGCCAGCTGTCGGTGGAAAATGGAGGGGGAGTTGTGGAATCTTGTGGCATGCATGTCCATGTGTACTGCTGTGCTTTAAAGGTGAAGGCAAATTTCTACTGGCACGCCTTTGCCAATGGAATGGACCAGAATCCATTACTGACGTCCAAAACCGTAAAGAATCGGGAATTGAGTCCTTGCTTGAGCATGGTCTCGGGACTTGTTGCTACTGTGGGGGCTGCTGCGGGGGTGACTTTGTTGAGTTCCCGGTAATCGATGGTCAGTCGCCATGATCCATCGGGCTTTCTCACTGGCCAAATCGGGGCATTATTAGTGGAGGCTACTGATCTAAGTACGCCCTGCTCTAATAAGCTTTCTGTTACATTGGAGATTTCTCCCTCTGCCTCTTGGGGAAATCCATACTGTTTTGGGGGTCTAGGGTCAGGTCCGGTTATCTGTACGGAGCCAGTCATCCGTCCACAGTCGTGCTTGTGGGTCGCGAATGCTGCCCTGTTCTTTTGCAGAACTGCCCTAACCTGCTTGTCTGTACTAAGCGTGGTCGGGTTGAACCAAAATTCGCCGACTGCGCTAATTTTGTTCGCGTGCTCTCCTATGTTGAGCGTTGCAGGGACTCTTGCGGATTTAGCCATCTTCTAGACACACTGGTTGACTGGATCGAATGAAAGATTATGGGAATTCATGAAATCGATTCCCAGAATGTGTTCTGCTATGTGGGGCAGGTCAACTAAAACTACGGGGTGCTTGGTTGTGATGGTGCCGATTTGAATGGGTACAGGGGCTGTGATGTGTCCCTGCTGTGAGTGGCCTGTAAAGCCGCTGAGGGTGATGGTGGCTGTAGTGGGCCACGTGTCTTTTTGAAACATGGTGGAGGAATTTATTGTGGTGTGGGACCCTCCTGTGTCCCAGAGAAATTTGATGGGCTGTCCCCGAATTTTCGCTGCAACTACCGGTCGTCCGGACCTATCCCAAAGGGTGTCGCAGACCCAACTGGGGGAGCCCGTACACCGTCAGTCCGTTCCGGTCAAGTCCGTCTGATCTGAACGGGCGCTAACGCTATGAATGGGCTCTGTCTTTTTCTTACTCAGAGAGCCCGTCTGCTGGGCTCTCTGTGGCTTTTTAGGGGCATTGCACTCTCTTGCGAAGTGTCCAAACTGTCCGCAGTTGTAACACTCCTGTGACTTGGGTGGGGGGGCTGTTCTTTCCCTCATTCACCCATGCGGGGTTCTGGTGTGTTGTTTTTACTGCCTGCATATCTGCGCCGGCCTGTTTTTCCTCGGTATTCTTAACAGCGGGTTTGCTCTGTATAGATTGCTCCCAAGCGCGGGACAATCTTTTCACTACCCACTTCTCGTTATGGGCCTCCTCTGAGGGATCATAACTCGTGCAAGCTTTCTGTCCTGTTTCTGTGGCATGGGAGATAAGGGTGCGGGTCCATTTGGCCATGTTGTCTGGGGACAAATGGGCACGGTCTAAGTCTCCAAAGACCGCTGCAAAGTGGATCCACAGGCATCCAGCAAACGCTGTGGGGTGCTCGGATTTCTTTTGCCTACATTTGTTGAGGCTATCTACGGGGTCACCCCAGTTATACCTGATCGCATCCAGGATCGCGGTATGCATTTCTGCAAGGGTGCCTCCTCCTACATTCTGTGGGTCGGGAAGGGCTGCTGCTACTGAAGGATCTAAACTTAAAATGGTGAGCTTTACATGCTCTCGCTCATCCAGGCCGTACATGGTCACCTGATGCTTAACTGTGGCAAAGGAATGGTGGGGGTCTGAGGTGGGGAGGAACGGTGTGATCTTATCGCACGCGTCCTGTAATTGGGTCACTGTTAAGGGGGTGGAGTATAGAAATTCCGCATCGTCCGATGTGGCTGTGCGGTGGGTGGTTACTGGGTTCGTTGGAGCTTGGACTATCTGCTGTGTGGGGGAATGGGGCACTTTCCTTTTTTGTGGCTTTCCCTGCGCACATGTTCCCTGAACATATCTCTGCGCTGTTTCGTTCAATTCTTCCCAATCAGGGTCTTCTTCCTGATCTAATTTTTCTCCAAAAGTTTCCTGAAAACCTTTCTGAACTGAAAGCAGAGATTGCAGCTCTGCAATCTGCTTCCGGCACTTTGCGTGATCTAGCTTGCTTTGTCTTTGTTCTGTGCTGGCAGCATGGAGTGCTCTTAACGCTGCCTTTAGGTCGCTGCATTGTCTCTGCAACGCTACTACCTGCTTTTCTGTTTCTTCACGTAACAGGACTGCACGTTGCGTGTCCTGATAGGCCTTTTCGTATTGAGACTGGAAGCTGCTTAAGTGTGCCAGACAAGACTGGTGTGCCCTTTTAGCATCCTCCACCTCTCCATCTTTTGCTGCCAATTTCCTTCTCAATTCTAAATTCTCCTTTTCTACGTCGCTTACATCGACCTTACTCATTCGATGTATGCCCTCAACTTCTTTCCGGAGCGTTCTAACGACCTCCTCTGTGCCTCGCAATTGTGCCAAGCAGGACATGATTGCCATCGGCTTGCGAGCTTTCCTTAAGCTTTCCAAAGGGGCCATCCTTTCCCTTTGAGATATTTCCTGATTTCTTCCTCCCAAATGGGACATTGTCCCACTCGACTGCTGCTGGTTGCTGCGACCGCAAATTCCTCTGGGTTCATGAGGCACTGCACTGCCTGCATTGCCATCTTTCCTATCCGAATGCTGCTCTTCAAATTTGGGACATGGGTATTAATCCAAATGCTTCTCTTCAAATTTGGGACAGGGGTATTAAGGCGGTGCTGCAAATACAGTTACGGCTTTTGCTACTTTGCGAAATACAAACTGCCGACAGTTTTGTCGCAACAAAAAATCTATCAGTTTTACCTTATCGCCCTGTTAGTTACGCATGCATACACACACTTCCGAATTATGCGGATTGGTCAGAACTGCTTGAACACTTGTGGTTTTCTGTTTCCAATTGGATCTCTAATTCAAATTCTGGGTTCTCCCGGAGTGGTTTTCCACTTCTAGATCGGGTCCCGTCAGGATGTCGCCAAATAATGTTGCTAACTTTGCCTTAGTTTAATTGCTCTGTTTTATCACCTTTGCTCTTTAGTCGCCAGGTATCTTTATGATACCACCACGTGGTTCAAGTCCGAGTAATGATCAATAATCCAATACACCGATTAGTAAGATTTAAATCAAAGCACATTTATTATACACAGTAATCGCTACTCATGCACAAATTCTACGTCTCAGCTACTTCTACAACTAACAGGCCTATACTTAACTTGGAACTGGCCCACCAGGTCAGGGAAACAAATGGCCTTGCGTTCGGGTTCTGAGCCTGCGGGATTCAAAGTTGGTACAGGTTGGTAGCTAGGAGCGCCTATCTCGTAGCCAGCGTTGAAGTAAGACTTACAGGTTCGATCGGCTGCTGAAGAGTGAAAAGAGAGTGATTTGAACTTGGGGCTCAATTTTTATAGTCCCCAGGGGCTTGCCGCCTTTCGGGGCAGAACCTGTACCTGGTCCCAAGTGATTGGACTTTGTCCCAATCACTTGGTTCGATTTTCTCCAATGCTGGAGCGGTTCCCTGATTGATGGGCGGTCTTGAGGTGCTCGTTCACCTCCTTTTGTGTAGGCTCCTGCTGGCGCCGAAGAGTCTGGTTTTGCTTTGTGTGTCTAAATGTTGCTTATTGTTCCCGGGGATTGCTCATTAGAATGCAGATGGCTGGTGTTTTGTTATGCTGATGGTTGCTGGTATCGATCTTGTCTGGCCTTTCCAGAGGTAAATACACAGCCAACCTGCAGCTGCTCGTTTTTATCCTGTTGGCTGACTTTCCCATCAGCCTTTGCCGTTCACCATTTTGAATCGGGAGTTGGCCATTTGAAGTGGCTACACCATTAATAAAAGCCAAGATGCTATCCAGGTTTCTGCCTCCCCTTGCTTGCTATTTTCCTCATTCGTACTCTGTGACTCACCGGTTTCTTGCTCGCTCCTCCAGCTCACTGACTGCTTCTTCTGGGATGTTTTTAACTGCGTTGGTTGCTTGCAAATAGTGGGTTGAATCTTTCATGCCCCCTACAGGCTTGTTTCCCTTGGGGAGGGACATATAAAATGGGATGGGTGCCATCCCATCATCTTCCTGCCCACCTCCAAGCTCTGCCCCATAATACTCATATTTAAATGGATAATTAAGGGTTAATTAGGCTTGCTTTCAAGCCAATATATCAGAGGGCTTCTCTCTCTCTCACTCAACTGTGGGAATCCATGGCTTTAAACAAAACCCGATATTCTGGAATGGACACATCTCAGGGGTGGCAGAAGACTGCTCAGTTCACCTCTTCACAGTTCTATCTCAGCACAGCACTCCCTTCAGGATCTTATATGGCCACGCCCTCTAGCATAGCTTCCAATCTCACTTTCATCTTTTCCCAATTATCGTTATCTGTTCTTGAAATTTCTCAGAATATAAAAATCTTTTATGTTCTCCTTATTATCAATATTTTCAGGTAATAATAAAATGTAATGACTTTGCCTTATTTATTATGCCCTTTGTTAAGTTGTAAACTCCTTTTTACCTCCCTTTGAAATTCAACAGCTAAATTTCCAAGACCTCACCTTTCTCCTAATGTAATTTTCTATGCATGATGTGTTTATTTGTAGAACATCTAACTGAGTCATACTCACTTCAAATACCTCCTTTTCACACCTATTCCCTTTGATGGTCTCGATTCCATAGTCTCACAGTCCACAGCTTTATTAAATTAGTAACAAACACAGGCACACAGCATTTCCACACACTAATGCAATAGCCTCAACAATATTAAAATAATAACATTAAAAAAATATATATCAGATTTCCCACAATGCAGTGCAGGCTTGCTGTGGTGAGTTTTGTGTGGGGCCGCTTAAAGAAGGAAACCTGAAGACTGAATCTGGGAACATGGATAAGAAAAATAAAGGAACCAGTATTGCTCCATTATTTTAAAGGCACCCATTAACCAGAGCCAGCCATCTTTGTGAGGTCTGTGCCCATGGGATTCTTGTTAGTTGGAAACGGTTGTCGGAGGAGAATTGATGGCAAAACCCTGCATAGAGTCATTCTCCGCCGGCGGGAGTCTCCGTTTTGCCGGCGCCCGGGGGTTTCCCGATGGCGTGGGGCTGCCCCACAATGGGAAACCCCATTGACCGGCCGGTGTTACGGAGACTCCCGCCGGCCGGTCGGGGCAGAAATGTGGCGGGGCGGGTAGGAGAATTTCGCCCCTCAACTGGATCTCTACTTGAGGAAAACAATGTTGTGAAGGACTTTGTGGCGGAATGAGGTGTCATATGTGCTGAGTGGACTACCTTATAAATCTTCGAGACCTAACTTTGTGGTAACTGATATTTAAAGTTGTACTTTAATATAGTTCATTAGGCCACAATTTACCTGTTAATTTATGGGTGATTTATGTTGAGTTGGTTTGATTAGTAAAGTTACAAAAAGTGAAAATTTGACTACTTTTTTTAAATTGGGATCATTCAATTTTAATTACTTTAGTTTGTTGGTCTCCACGGCGACAAGTACAATTGCAAGATGACGTGTGAAATTTGTATGATATGTTTATGTGTGAGGGAATGAGAAAGGAGGATAAGACAACAAACTGGTACTAGCCTTGTGATGGTCGTGGGGTAAGTGTGGGGGCTGGGCAGCGGCAAAGGGTTGGGGATTGGAACTCAGCTTCAAGCTGAGCAAGGGCATATCGGGCGCGATTCTCCACTCCCACGCCGGTTGGGAGAATCGCCTGGGCCGCCAAAATTTCCGGGGACGCCGGTCCGCGATTCTCCCAAGCGGCGGGAACGGCCCGGTCGAGTTTCGCGGGCCGCAGGCCTGAGAATCATCGGGGACACCGAAAATGGCGATTCTCCGGCACCCCCGCTATTCTGAGGCCCGGATGGGCCTAGCGTCCAGGCATAAACGGCGGGTTGCCCCCGGCGCCGTCCACACCTGGTCGCTGCAGTCGTGGGCGGTACGTGAACGCTGGGGGGCCGGCCTGTGGGGGGGGCGAGGGGGGATCCTGCACCTGGCTTCACCTGGAATGTGGGGCACCGATCGTCGGGCTGTCCTCTCTGAAGGAGGACCTCCTTCCTTCCGCGGCCCCGCAAGATCCGTCCCCCATCTTCTTGCGGGGCGGACTTAGAGGGGACGGCAACCACGCATGCGCGGGTTGGCACCGGCCATCCCGCGCATGCGCGGATGACGTCCTTTATGCGGCGCCGGCCGTGTCATCTATGCGGCGCCGCTTTTACGCGGGTGACAAGGCGCGTGTAGATGACGCGGCCCTGATACTGGCCCGTTGTCAGGGCCTGAATCGGTCGGGACCGGGGCCGTTCCGCACCGTCGTGAACCTCAACGGCGTTGACAACGGCGCGGCCACTTCGGCGTGGGAGTGGAGAATCCCGCCCTTCATTCCTGAGGTGTGTTCCAGTTAAGGCCTGCTCTTTTGCATTACGATTCCACCTGTACATGCAGGCACTAAAGTGGCCTTGGTGTGTTGAAAGAGCATGCATACAGAGACAAACTTGTGCCTGCTCATCTGGCAGCCCACCCTGTGCATCAGGAATTGACCAAGCCTCAAGCAACTTCAGGCATCACAAGATTCTACAGCTGAAGTTCATTGAAAGGTCAATGTCCTTAAGCTTTCAACTGTAAGCTGTCCCTTGAATAATATGGAATCCAAACCAGTCATGACCTTGTGCTTCAATTTAATACGGCTGCTAAAGTGACAGAGGAAACCATACTGGGTATTTTGATGCTTGGGAAATTGTACCTAATTTATTTTCTGACATGCAATACTTAGCTGCACTTCACGAGGAAGATCATATTTGGATGGAAAACATGTCAGTAAATCTATAGCACGATGATGATGATGGGGTACTGGGCATATTAATTGTTCGAGTTGAGTAGTAACATGGGCATCCATCGCTCAAGTTCCCAATTTAGGAACTTCAGTTATTTTAAATTACCTAATGGATGTTACCATGTTACGCACCTGTGTAATGTAGCCACCTAATGAACCATCTCACGGTTCTTTCCATAGTGTTAAAAGTGGGGAATACAATCCAGGATATTATCGGTAATGGTCTGAGCTTCATCTTTTTTTATGGATTGTTCCAACTCCTGCTGCCTGTTTTTAATAGATGACATCCTTTAACTTCATTGGCATGCCTATTTATTGAGCTGAGCTTATTCCGAGTGCAGGGAGAATAGCTCTGGTCATTGCCATTTCACTTTGGCTCATGGGAGAAAGTCAACTAATTGTATTGTGAACTGGACTTGCATTCAGCAGTGAACAGATTAAGAATGTACAGATTTATTCTATCCATCGCAGAGAGATCACTTTGTTCAAAGCGGTCAATAACAAGAACAACTTGTGTTTTTATATTGCTTTTAATGTAATAAAACATCCCATGGTGCTTTGCAGGAGCTTTGGAAAACAGCATTTGGTACTGGGCCACACAATGAAATATTTGGGTGGTGACCAAGATCTTTGTCAGAGAAGAATGGACGATGGACTGTCTTATGGGACATTGAGAAGTAATGAAACGTTTAGAATCTTAATTGCAGTGTTGGGGCACTGTCAGCTGGCATCACAACCACCAAGGTGGAGAAATCAAAAGTGAGGTTGCTAAAGAGCCAGAATTAGAGGAATGCAGATATCTCAGAGGGTTGTGAGGCTGGAGGCCATGGAGACATTTGAAAACGAGGGTGAAAATCTTTAATTCGAGGTGTCCCTTATCTGGGAGCCAATGTAGTGAGCAAAGGGGCAATGGACAAATGGAGCTTCGAATGAGTTCAGATGTGGGCTGCAGAATTTTGGATGAATTCAAGTTTATGGAGGGTAGAATGTGGGAGAGTGACCAGGAGTGTGGAGACGAAAGAGAAATTGCTGGAAAATCTCAGCAAGTCTGGCAGCATCTGTAGGGAGAGAAAAGAGCTAAAGTTTTGAGTCTGATGACTCTTTGTCAAAGCTGGGAGCTGGGAGCTTTGACAAAAAGGAGCTTTGACAAAGTCATCAGACTCGAAACGTTAGCTCTTTTCTCTCCCTACAGATGCTGCCAGACTTGCTGAGATTTTCCAGCATTTTCTCTTTCGTTTCAGATTCCAGCATCCGCAGTAATTTGTTTTTATATAGGAGTGTGCAGACCGTGGCTACCTCGGAGGATGATTCTGATGAACCACCAGCACCCTCCCTCAGGGCAGATTTGTGTACCATAAAGGGGCCTCGAGTGAATTTAGAATGGGTGACACAGGGTGAGTATCATGTGAGGAGGAGATGGAGGTAGAGGCACCTGCGGGCAGGGTAGAGGACAGCTCCAGACATACTTACCCAGCCGGAGATGCTGAGTTTTGGGTAGGTCATGTATAAAATGGGTGTTAGTGGTGCAGCAGCAGGCGATGTATAAATGTCTGTCAGAGCTTCCTGAGGGAGTGCAGTCCTTTTGATGAAACTAGAGACCATTCATGACATCAACCCCACAATGTCTCAAACATCTGAAGGCATTAACTCTGCCCTCATGAGATTACCCTTATGAAGAGCCATATGTGGCATCCATCAGATCGTGCAGGAGCAGCGAACTGGCATCAACAGATTGTATGACACATTTTGTACTGTTGCAGTGAGGGTGTATGCATGCACACACAACTAATCAGGTGCTGTCCTGCACCAATGAGTGAGGGTGTGCGCATGTGCAGTTGAGCCATGAAAAGGCTGAGGCAGGAAGGGGATGATGCAGATGGAGCCACTCCCCGAGGAATCTCTTCTTCAGGAGGTATCCTCTCCGCCACCCTTATTGAGACACAGGATAAGCCTCATGACCCCTTAACCGGGACAACCACTTGTGCAGCCAGTCCCAACTTCAGCTCCAGGCCCATGGGGAGCAATATGTAGAAGTTCTCACAGGAGGGCAGAGAAGTGGTGCTAACATCACAAAAACTAAGTTTCATCTAGTAGCAGAGGATAAAGCTTTTGTTATATCCATGCACCTTAAAGTGAGGAAAAAGCTGTGTTCAAAAAGTGACTTCCTTTGTTGTGGGAGATAGCCACAGAAGACTTGTTGCATAATGAGTATTAAACCCCCTGAGAAGTGGATTTGTTGTTGTTTGTGGAGAGGGGCTGTTACGTATAAACTGCAGTTTGATTTAGATCTCCCATTGAAGGATCTGCTGAGGAGAAGTGTTTCTGAATCAGGATATTCCAGGATTCCCTGCCATCAAGGTCAGTGTGTCTCTGCATGGGTTCAATCTCTGGGTTGCCTTGACTCAACCCCAGTCAATACTGCTCAAGATCTTTATCTTTCATAGACCTCCTCCAGTTCCTCTCTGGATGGCCAGGTTGTGCAGAGCTGTGCAGAGGGCGGCACGGTAGCACAGTGGCTAACACTGTTGCTTCACAGCGCCAGGATCCCAGGTTCGATTCTCGGCTTGGTCACTGTCTGTGCGGAGTCTGCACGTTCTCCCTGTGTCAGCATGGGTTTCCTCCGGATGCTCCGGTTTCCTCCCACAAGTCCCGAAAGACGTGCTGTTAGGTAATTTGCACATTCTGAATTCTCCCTCCGTTTACCCAAACAGGTGCTGTAGTATGGCGACTAGGGGATTTTCACAGTAACTTCATTGCAGTTTCACTGTAAGCCTACTTGTGACAATAAAGATTATTATTATTAGAATTGCACTATCTATCTTGTGCACAATGTCGACCACAATGTGGGAAACCATTGAAGCGCAGTAGTGGAGCATGTTCACTGATGGGTCAAAGCACCAGAATTGCATCTTCAGGAGGCCAATGGCCTGCCCAATGGTGGCACTTCTATTGAGATCTTTTGTTTTTAAATTTAGAGTGCCCAATTCATTTTTTCCAATTAAGGAGCAGTGTAGCGTGGCCAATCCACCTACCCTGCGCATCTTTTTTGAGTTGTGGGGGCGAAACCCACACAAACACGGGGAGAATGTGCAAACTCCACATGGACAGTGACCCAGAGCTGGGATCTAACCTGGGATCTCGGCGCCGTGAGGTCCTGTGCTGAGATCTTAATGATCATATCTCTCCCGTTCCTCAGTTGTGGGTTTCACAGCAGGCGCTCCTTCCTAACTTACTGAGCATCCTTTGTTGGCCAGAGCCATTCATGGAGGCTGTATGGTGGGATGAACATTGCAACACCCGTGACTCCTCAGCATGAATGAATCATGTGCAGTCAATCATGCCTATCGCCCAAGGGAATCCTGCCATTGAGGTAAACCTGACCCCTCTCTGCCTGATTGGCCACATCTATACTGAAGATGTTAAAGTTCGATGCCCTCAAAAAAAGGTGTATTGTCACCTGAGATAAACAGCTGTGGGCTGCTGATTGTCCTGAATAGCACCCACAATGGAGGTGCGAATACCACACTATTCAGTACCGGTGGAAACACTTAGGGCAGGATTCTCCGTTTGGCATACTATGGGCTGGATTCTCCGTCGGCCGATGGCAGAATCATGAACCGCGATTGAACATAGAACATAGAACATTACAGCGCAGTACAGGCCCTTCGGCCCTTGATGTTGCACTGACCTGTGAAACCACTCTAAAGCCCATCTACACTATTCCCTTATCGTCCATATGTCTATCCAATGACCATTTGAATGCCCTTAGTGTTGGCGAGTCCACTACTGTTGCAGGCAGGGCATTCCACGCCCTTACTACTCTCTGATTAAAGAACCTACCTCTGACATCTGTCCTATATCTATCTCCCCTCAATTTAAAGCTATGTCCCCTCGTGCTAGACATCACTATCTGAGGAAAAGGGCTCTCACTGTCCACCCTATCTAATCCTCTGATCATCTTGTATGCCTCAATTAAGTCACCTCTTAACCTTCTCCTCTCTAATGAAAACAGCCTGAAGTCCCTCAGCCTTCCCTCATAAGATCTTCCCTCCATACCAGGCAACATTCTGGTAATTCTCCTCTGCACCCTTTCCAATGCTTCCACATCTTCCGATATGCGGCGATCAGAATTGCACGCAATACTCCAAATGCGGCCGCACCAGAATTTTGTATAGCTGCAACATGACCTCATGGCTCTGAAACTCAATCCCTCTACCAATAAAAGCTAACACACCGTACGCCTTCTTAACAACCCTCTCAACCTGGCAACTTTTAGGGATCTATGTACATGGACACCGAGATCTCTCTGCTCATCCACACTGCCAAGAATCTTACCATTAGCCCAGTACTCTGTCTTCCTGTTATTCCTTCCAAGATGAATCACCTCACACTTTTCTGCATTAAACTCCATCTGCCACCTCTCAGCCCAGCGCTCCAGCATATCTATGTCCCTCTGTAACTTGTAACATCCTTCCGCACTGTCCACAACGCCACCGACTTTAGTGTCATCTGCAAATTTACTCACCCATCCTTCTACGCCCTCCTCCAGGTCATTTATAAAAATGACAAACAGCAGTGGCCCCAAAATAGATCCTTGTGGTACACCACTAGCAACTGGACTCCAGTCTGAACATTTTCCATCAACCACCACCCTTTGTCTTCTTCCAGCTAGCCAATTTCTGATCCAAACTGCTAAATCACCCTGAATCCCATGCTTCCATATTTTCTGCAGTAGCCTACCGTGGGGAACCTTATCAAACGCTTTACTGAAATCCATATTCACATCAACTGCTTTACCTTCATCCACCTGTTTGGTCACCTTCTCAAAGAACTCAATAAGGTTTGTGAGGCACAACCTACCCTTCACAAAACCGTGTTGACTATCTCTAATCAAATTATTCCTTTCCAGATGATTATACATCCCATCTCTTATAAACCTTTCCAAGACTTTGTCCACAACAGAAGTAAGGCTCACTGGTCTATAGTTACCGGGGTTGTCTCTACTCCCCTTCTTGAACAAGGGGACAACATTTGCTAACCTCCAGTCTTCTGGCACTATTCCTGTAGACAAAGATGACTTAAAGATCAAAGCCAAAGGCTCAGCAATCTCCTCCCTAGCTTCCCAGAGATTCCTAGGATAAATCCCATCCGGTCCAGGGAACTTATCTATTTTCACACTTTCCAGAATTGCTAACACCTCCTCCTTATGAACCTCAAGCCCTTCTAGTCCAGTAGCCTAAATCTCAGTATTCTCCTCGACAACATTGTCTTTTTCCTGTGTGAATACTGACGAAAAATATTCATTTAGCACCTCTCCGATCTCCTCGGACTCCACGGTGGTGAAGACGGAGATGCATGAGGCACATCAGAAACGATGTGTGGAAAGGTTGGAGGCACTGGAGAACAACGCAAGGAGGAACAACCTGAGGATTCTTGGTCTTCCTGAAGGTGCGGAGGGAGCAGACGTCGGGGCATATGTGAGCACGATGCTGCACTCGTTAATGGGAGCGGAGGCCCCGGCGGGTCCGTTGGAGGTGGAGGGAGCATACCGGGTGATGGCGCGAGGACCGAGAGCAGGAGAAATTCCCAGAGCCATAGTGGTGAGATTCCTCCGTTTTAAGGATAGAGAAATGGTCCTTAGATGGGCAAAGAAAACTCGGAGCAGTAAATGGGAGAACGCGGTGATCCGCATTTATCAAGACTGGAGTGCGGAGGTGGCGAGAAGGAGGGCGAGCTTTAATCGGGCCAAGGCGGTGCTTCATAAAAAGAAGATAAAATTTGGAATGCTGCAACCGGCAAGACTGTGGGTCACATATTGAGGGAGGCACCACTACTTTGAGACGGCGGATGAAGCGTGGACTTTTATTGTGGAAGAAAAACTGGAATGAGCGGAGTAACTGGAATTAAAAAGAACGTTTGAACAAAGTGGTGGGGCGAATGTGGGGGGGGCGAAGAGGGGGGTTAAAAAGGGGGGAAAGAGGAGTTTTATGTACTAATCCTGCGATGTGGTAACTTTTCTCTCTTCCACAGGTGGTGATGGGGGGAGGAGGGGAGGTGGAGGAGATGGGGAGTTGGCCATTGGGGGCGGGGCCAAGGGAGAAACGCGGGCTTGGTTCCCGCGCTATGATAATCATGGCGGGAATAGAGAAGCAGGAAGGAGGGGGCGTCGCACGGTGCGAGCCGAGGTCACGGGGGGAAGCTGAGGTCGGCCAGAGTTTGCTGACTTCTGGGAGCAACATGGGGGGAGTAATTACGCTAGCGGGGGATCTAGCGGGGGGGGGGGTGGGAGGGGGGAATTACTGGGTTGCTGCTGCTGGGGAGAGGGGGGAGCTGGTATGGGAGGGGATGGGTGGGGGGGGCACCGCCTGGGGGAGATACAGCTGCGTGGGAACCGGGTGAGGAGCTGGAAAAAGGGGATGGCTAATCGACAAGGGGGGGGGGGGGGGGGGTAGGAAGACCCCCAACCCGGCTGATCACGTGGAACGTGAGAGGGCTGAACGGGCCGATAAAGAGGGCACGGGTACTCGCACACCTTAAGAAACTTAAGGCAGATGTGGTTATGTTACAGGAAACGCACCTGAAACTGATAGACCAAGTTAGGCTACGCAAAGGATGGGAGGGGCAGGTGATCCATTCGGGGCTAGATGCGAAAAACAGGGGGGTGGCTATATTAGTGGGGAAGCGGGTAATGTTCGAGGCAAAGACTATAGTGGCAGATAATGGGGGCAGATACGTGATGGTGAGTGGCAAACTGTAGGGGGAGACGGTGGTTTTGGTAAACGTATATGCCCCGAACTGGGATGATGCCAATTTTATGAGGCGGATGCTAGGACGCATTCCGGACCTAGAGATGGGAAAGCTGATAATGGGGGGAGATTTTAATACGGTGTTGGAACCAGGGCTGGATAGGTCGAAGTCCAGGACTGGAAGGAGGCCGGCAGCAGCCAAGGTACTTAAAGATTTTATGGAGCAGATGGGAGGTGTAGACCCGTGGAGATTTAGCAGACCTAGGAGTAAGGAGTTCTCGTTTTTCTCCTATGTCCATAAAGTCTACTCGCGAATAGACTTTTTTGTGCTGGGAAGGGCGTTGATCCCGAAGGTGAGGGGAACGGAGTATACGGCTATAGCCATTTCGGATCACGCTCCACACTGGGTGGACTTGGAGATAGGGGAGGAAACAGGAGGGCGCCCACCCTGGAGAATGGACATGGGACTAATGGCAGATGAGGGGGTGTGTCTAAGGGTGAGGGGGTGCATTGAAAAGTACTTGGAACTCAATGATAATGGGGAGGTCCAGGTGGGAGTGGTCTGGGAGGCGTTGAAGGCGGTGGTTAGAGGGGAGCTGATATCAATAAGGGCACATAAAGGGAAGCAGGAGAGTAAGGAACGGGAGCGGTTGCTGCAAGAACCTTTGAGGGTGGACAGACAATATGCGGAAGCACCGGAGGAGGGACTGTACAGGGAAAGGCAAAGGCTACATGTAGAATTTGACTTGCTGACTACGGGCATTGCAGAGGCACAATGGAGGAAGGCACAGGGTGTACAGTACGAATATGGGGAGAAGGCGAGCAGGTTGCTGGCACACCAATTGAGGAAAAGGGGAGCAGCGAGGGAAATAGGGGGAGTGAGGGATGAGGAAGGAGAGATGGAGCAGGGAGCGGAGAGAGTGAATGGAGTGTTCAAGACATTTTATAAAAAATTATATGAAGCTCAACCCCCAGATGGAAGGGAGAGAATGATGGGCTTTTTGGATCGGCTGGAATTTCCCAAGGTGGAAGAGCAGGAAAGGGTGGGACTGGGAGCACAGATCGAGGTAGAAGAAGTGGTGAAAGGAATTAGGAGCATGCAGGCGGGAAAGGCCCCGGGACCGGATGGATTCCCAGTCGAATTCTATAGAAAATATGTAGACTTGCTCGCCCCGGTATTGACGAGGACCTTTAATGAGGCAAAGGAAAGGGGACAACTGCCCCCGACTATGTCTGAAGCAACGATATCGCTTCTCTTAAAGAAGGAAAAGGACCCGCTACAATGCGGGTCCTATAGACCTATTTCCCTCCTAAATGTAGATGTCAAGATCCTGGCCAAGGTAATGGCAATGAGAATAGAGGAATGTGTCCCGGGGGTGGTCCACGAGGACCAAACTGGGTTTGTGAAGGGGAGACAGCTGAACACGAATATACGGAGGCTGTTAGGGGTAATGATGATGCCCCCACCAGAGGGGGAAACGGAGATAGTAGTGGCGATGGATGCCGAGAAAGCATTTGATAGAGTGGAGTGGGATTATTTGTGGGAGGTGTTGAGGAGATTTGGTTTTGGAGAGGTGTATGTTAGATGGGTGCAGCTGTTGTATAGGGCCCCGATGGCGAGCGTGGTCACGAATGGACGGGGATCTGCATATTTTCGGCTCCATAGAGGGACAAGGCAGGGATGCCCTCTGTCCCCATTATTGTTTGCACTGGCGATTGAGCCCCTGGCGATAGCGTTGAGGGGTTCCAAGAAGTGGAGGGGAGTACTTAGAGGAGGAGAAGAACACCGGGTATCTTTGTATGCGGACGATTTGTTACTATACGTGGCAGACCCGGCGGAGGGGATGCCAGAAATAATGCGGATACTTGGGGAGTTTGGGGATTTTTCAGGGTATAAATTGAACATGGGGAAAAGTGAGTTGTTTGTGGTGCATCCAGGGGAGCAGAGTAGAGAAATAGAGGACCTACCGTTGAGGAAGGTAACAAGGGACTTTCGTTACCTGGGGATCCAGATAGCCAAGAATTGGGGCACA
Source organism: Scyliorhinus torazame (assembly GCF_047496885.1). NCBI lineage: Eukaryota > Metazoa > Chordata > Chondrichthyes > Carcharhiniformes > Scyliorhinidae > Scyliorhinus > Scyliorhinus torazame. The sequence continues at coordinate 134,661,841 of NC_092713.1, read as the reverse complement.
TTGCATAGGTTAAATTTAACGCGGTTGGTGGAACAAATGGAGGAGGATTTCAAGAGATGGGATATGGTATCCCTGTCACTGGCAGGGAGGGTGCAGGCGGTTAAGATGGTGGTCCTCCCGAGATTCCTCTTTGTGTTTCAGTGCCTCCCGGTGGGGATCACAAAGGCTTTTTTTAAAAGGATTGAAAAGAGCATCATGGGTTTTGTGTGGGCCGGGAAGACCCCGAGAGTGAGGAAGGGATTCTTACAGCGTAGCAGGAATGGGGGGGCTGGCACTACCGAGCCTAAGTGAGTCTTATTGGGCCGCTAATATTTCAATGGTGAGTAAGTGGATGGGAGAGGAGGAGGGAGCGGCGTGGAAGAGATTAGAGAGGGCGTCCTGTAGGGGGACTAGCCTACAGGCTATGGTGACAGCCCCATTGCCGTTCTCACCGAGGAACTACACCACAAGCCCGGTGGTGGTGGCTACACTGAAGATTTGGGTACAGTGGAGACGGCATAGGGGAAAGACTGGAGCCTTGGGGGGGGTCCCCGATAAGAAACAACCATAGGTTTGCCCCGGGGGGAATGGATGGGGGATATGGAATGTGGCAAAGAGCAGGAATAACGCAACTGAAAGATCTGTTTGTGGATGGGAAGTTCGCGAGTCTGGGAGCGCTGACCAAGAAATATGGGTTGCTCCAAGGGAATGCATTCAGGTATATGCAACTGAGGGCTTTTGCGAGGCAACAGGTGAGGGAATTCCCGCAGCTCCCGACACAAGAGGTGCAGGACAGAGTGATCTCAAAGACATGGGTGGGGGATGGTAAGGTGTCAGATATATATAGGGAAATGAGGGACGAAGGGGAGACTATGGTAGATGAACTAAAAGGGAAATGGGAAGAAGAGCTGGGGGAGGAGATCGAGGAGGGGCTGTGGGCAGATGCCCTAAGCAGGGTAAACTCGTCGTCCTCGTGTGCCAGGCTAAGCCTGATTCAGTTTAAGGTATTACACAGGGCGCATATGACTGGAGCACGGCTCAGTAAATTTTTTGGGGTGGAGGATAGGTGTGCGAGGTGCTCGAGAAGCCCAGCGAATCATACCCATATGTTTTGGTCATGCCCGGCACTACAGGGGTTTTGGATGGGGGTGACAAAGGTGCTTTCAAAAGTAGTGGGGGTCCGGGTCGAACCAAGCTGGGGGTTGGCTATATTTGGGGTTGCACAAGAGCCGGGAGTGCAGAAGGCGAGAGAGGCCGATGTTTTGGCCTTTGCGTCCCTAGTAGCCCGGCGCAAGATATTGCTAATGTGGAAAGAAGCCAAGCCCCCGGGGGTGGAGACCTGGATAAATGACATGGCAGGGTTTATAAAGCTAGAGCGGATTAAGTTCGTTCTAAGGGGGTCGGCTCAAGGGTTCACTCAAGGCGGTGGCAACCGTTCGTCGAATACCTCGCAGAAAGATAGATGGAATGGAAAAAAGAAGGCAGCAGCAGCAGCCCAGGATCGGGGGGGGGGGGGGGGGGCGGAGGAGGAACCAGACTGACTCTCAGGGTTGTTAATATATACTGTATAATATGTATAGGTCGTTGCTACAGATAATTATATATTGGACTGTTAAATTATATTTTTGGAGAGTGTTACTTGTGATAAGGCAGTTGCCAATTAGGGTTAGTTTTCATTTTTGTTATTTATTATTTATTCATTTTCTGTTTATAAAATAGGTCATTGTTATTTGTGTTGTTATAATATTGTGTAAAGGATGCACAATGTACTGTGCTGGTTGACCAAAAATTTTCAATAAAATATTTTTAAAAAAAAGAAAAGCTCTTGTTGCTCACTTTTAATAAAATTATTCCACGCAGGGTTAAAATTGGGGCTAATTGCTATTCTATAATAAACTTGAGAATACACAAGAAACAGGAGCAGCAGTTGACCATATGGCCCTTTGAGCATGTTGCACCACTCAATGGTGGGATACTTCGGCCTTGCCCACCCGGCAACCGGAAATTCCCACCCGAGGTCAATGAACCTTTGCATGATCCGCGTCCTATCAGTGACGATCGTGTGGTGGGATCGGCCGAAAATCCAACCTAATATCATGTTTGATCTCCAGCTTCAGCTCCTGCATGCTCCTCATAATCTTGATCCCCAGAGAGATCAAAAATGTATCTGTCTCAGCCTTAATTACATTCAATGATGGAGCACCCACAATCATCCAAGATAGAGAATTCCAAAGATTCACAACCTTTTGAACAAAGAAACTTCTCCTCACCTCCGTCCTAAATGATCAACACCGTATCCTGATACCGTACCCCTGTGTTTTAGATTCCCCAGCCATGGGAAACAAACTCGGTGTCTATCCTGTGAACCCCATATATATTTCAATGAGATCAACTCTTGTTTTTATAAACTCCAGAGGGTGTACACCTAATTTACTCAGCCTCTTATTCTAGCACAACCTCCTCATCCCAGGTACCATTCGAGTGAACCTTCACTCTACTGCCTGCGATGCAATTCTTTCAATGCAGAGATGAAAACTGAAAAAACTGGTTTCACCAAAGCCCTAAATTGTAGCAAACTTCTTTATTTTTGTCCTCCAGTCCCCTTGCAAGAAAGCTTAATATACTATTTGCCTTCCTTTTAAAAAAATATTTAGAGTACCCAATTATTTTCTTCCAATTAAGGGGCAATTTAGTGTGGCCAATCCACCCACCCTGCACATTTTTTGGTTTGTGGGGGTGAAAGTCACGCAGACACGGGGAGAATGTGCAAACTCCACATGGGCAGTGACCCAGGACCGGGATTCGAACTCGGGTCCTCAGTGCCATAGTCCCAGTGCAAACCACTGCACCACCGTGCTGCCCTGTCACATACTATTTGCCTTCCTAACTGCTTGCTGTACCTGCATGCTAATTTTATGGGCGTAATTGTCTCAGAATTTGGCTTCCAGTCCCCACCACAGAGGTATTGGGCATAACTCCCACCCGGACATCATTGGGGGCTTCCTCGCACCCCCCCCCCCCCCCCCCCCCCCACGACCACTGCAGAAGAATCTCTCCCGTGGCCTCCCGCTCCCCCCCCCCCCCCCCCCCCTCCCTGCCATCGCACCTGCAACTTTTCCCCCAGAGCCCACTTTCCCACCTTCCCCCTATCACACATTAGTGGAACCACCCCCACTTGACACTGCCAACCTGTGTCGGGCAGTGCTAGGATGAAGTGCCATGTCCCTATCCAACTGGGGCTATTCTTACCTCTGAACTTCCGGAGGGATCCCCTCAACTGTTTCTCATTTTGGTATGAGGTATTAATATTTAGTGAGGGTAGATCATGCGGCAGGGAGGCCGTTAATAATATTAAAATTTATTAAAATGGGTTTAAATGATAGGGCAGCACGGTGGCGCAGTGGTTAGAATTGCAGTCTCCGGCACCGAGGTCCCAGGTTCGAACCCGGCTCTGGGTCACTGTCCGTGTGGAGTTTGCACATTCTCCCTGTGTTTGCGAGGGTTTCACCCCCACAACCCAAAGATGTGCAGGGTAAGTGGATTGGCCACATTAAATTGCCCCTTAATTGGAAAAAATGAATTGGGCACTCTAAATTTAAAAAATATATATATATATATATTTAAATGACGTTCCTGCCCTTTGTGAGTATGAACCTCATGACTTTGTGGTGAGGGGCCGGGAAAATCAGGAAACACAATCTCTCCTGATTTTCTGCCTACATCGCCATTGTCTCTCACGGTGATCCTGGGTTGAAAATCGCTCCCCATACGTTTCTTATCCAAGCACATCCAAGTCCTTCTGAGCATCAACATCTGAAAGTTTCACACAAAGAATTCTTGTTTTCTATTCCGACTATCAAAGCCAATAACTTCCCACTTCCCTACATTATATTCCATCTGCTGCCTTGGTGCCCACTCACGTAACGTATTTCTCTTTGCAGCCTCTCTGTGTCCTTCTCACAGCTTGAATTCCCATTTAACTTTGCATTGTCAGCAAGCTTGGATACATTCCTCTGTTTCTTAAGTCATTCATGTAGGGCGCGATCTACCGTCTATGTTACGTCCAAAAGGCAGCGTGGTGTGGCGCAGCCTGCAGATGCTGGGAGATACCTCTTCCGGGATCACCCCCGACTCGCCATGTCACGATGTGAATCCCGCCCATTGTGAGCAGATCACTTTTTAGCAAATCTGCATATTAGAGCAAGACAGCTAGTCTCATTCTAATATGCGCTCCCATGATCTAACCATGGCATTGGGATCTAACCCCTTCACCTTTCAGATCTCGGGCAAGTGCCATTCAGTGCTGGTCACCACAAATGGTGACCAGATGGAATGGCACTCATGGGGGTCTCCCAGGGGATTGGAGGTCCCTTGGTGCTTGCCTGCTGGGCAGGATGCCATCCTGGCACTGCTGATGCCACCTTGGCTCTGCCAGCCAGGCCCTCCAAAGGGGTACAGTTAGGGTGCCAGGCAGGCAGTGCCAAGCTGGCATTTTCTCCACAACAGGGACTGGGCCCAGGGGTGTCCTGTATGGATGCAGGGGGGTCGGAAGACCCCCTTTTGGTGAGTTGGTGCTTTGTGGGGATTTGGGCATCGCGTCAGGGGTCAAGAGGTCAGGATGCCATTTTAAAATGGTGTCCTGATCTCCTTCTACACCGAGGAGGAGCTCCTTAGTGCAGAAAATGAGAGTAAGTGCGGCCTCATCGGGGAGTTCCCTGCTGAGGCCCTGAATCTACCCAAATGGGAACAGAGTCCCATTCGAGTGCATGGGGTTTCTCGGCACTCCGAGTGCCAGGAAACACCCAGCTAAATGTGCTTGTTATGGGGCGCTATTCCATTCAGGCAGATTGCGTCCATAGATTGTAAATAACTGAAACCCCAGCACTGATTCTTGAAGCACTCCACTAGTTACAGACTGCTAGCTTGTAAATGCCGCATTTGCTCTACTCTTTACTTCTCCATTTACCAATCCTCTATCCATATTACGACACCACCTCCCAACTCCATGAGCCCTTACCTTTTGTGGGGTCTGTTTGACAAATTAACCTATGAACCTCATTCACAAACAGAACAATTGTATGTGGCAAGATTCTTGACACAAAGCCTTACTCAGAGAATTGGTTGTGGGGATCAGCTAAGCAATTCAAATCAAGCAAAATCCTGGCACTGGGTGCCTCACTTTACAAAGTTTACTCCAAGGTATCCGAGTTCAGGTAACTGAAACCACTGAACTCTGTAACAAAACCGTTTGTGATACATAATTAATAAATAATATTTCATGAAATGAGTACGGGTAATATTTCTTCATCAGAACTGATCGTACTTACAGCAATTATGCTTCATAGCATCTCTGTAAGTTATTGTTTTGATATTGGTAGAACCATTTGTACAAAATATTGCATAAATGGACTATTGATCTATACTGCCAGAGTTTAGAAGAATGCGAAGACATCTCATTGAAACAGAAAATTCTTAAGAAACTTGACAGGTTAGATGCTCGGAGATTGTTACCCCTGGCTGGGGATTCGGGAACATCGAGTCAGGTAAGAGGTTGCCCATTTAAGACTGAAACGGGAAAATATTTCTTCACTCCAAGGGTTGTGAACCTTTGGAATTCCCAGACCACAGAGGGCTGTGGATGTTCAATCCTTGAGTGGATTCACAATAGAGATTGATTAATCTTTGGAGACAGGGTATCAAGGGATATGAAGCCAGTTCAGCTAGGTGCTGATGAGGTAGAAGATCAGCCATGATCTTACTGAATGGTGGGGCAGGCTCAAGGGGCCGAATAGCCTTCTCCTGCTCCTCTTTTCTTATAGACATTTGAGCATCCTTTTTATCTGGACTTTAATTGGGAATTGGAAATAAGAGGTGGACGTTTTCACCCACATCTGTTAACGCCTCCCACCTCTGATGGGCAAAGTATTACATTTGTCTGGAATTCCTGGCTTGCAGGCCAAACATTTCTGGAGCTGGGTACAAACAGAGATGTGGTTCAGAGAATTAAACACAGCAATGGACACGTTGGCCAGTTGGAAGTTTGGTTAAAAATAAAGCACTGCTGAACGGTTTCTAAGAAAACCAGGGGCGAAATTCTCCCCCAACGGCGGGATGCCCGCCGACTGGCGCCAAAGCCGGCGCAAATCAGACGGGCATCGCGCCGGCAAAAAGGTGCGGAAGTCTCCGCATCTTTGGCGGCCTAGCCCCAACAATGAGGGGCTAGGCCGACGCCGGAGGGATTTCCGCCCCGCCAGCTGGCGGAAATGGCGTTTGTTGCCCCGCCAGCTGGCGCGGAAATGCGGCGCATGCGCGGGAGCGTCAGCGGCCGCTGTCAGTTTCCCCGCGCATGCGCGGGAGCGTCAGCGGCCGCCGAAAGTTTCCCGCGCATGCGCAGTGGGGAGAGTCTCTTCCGCCTCCGCCATGGTGGAGGCCGTAGCGGAGGCGGAAGGGAAAGAGTGCCCCCACGGCACAGGCCCGCCCGCGGATCGGTGGGCCCCGATCGCGGGCCAGGCCACCGTGGGGGCACCCCCCGGGGTCAGATCGCCCCGCGCACCCCCCCAGGACCCCGGAGCCCGCCCACGCTGCCTGGTCCCGCCGGTAAATACCAGGTTTGATTTACGTCGGCGGGACAGGCAATTCCTGGGCGGGACTTCGGCCCATCCGGGCCGGAGAATCCAGCGGGGGGTCCCGCCAACCGGCGCGGCTGGATTCTCGCCCCCCGCCCAATCTCCGGGAGCGGAGACTTCGGCGGGGGCGGGATTCACGGCGGCCAACGGCCATTCTCCGACCCGGCGGGGGGTCGGAGAATGACGCCCCAGGTGTGTAAATATTGGGTATGTTACACTTTGGAAAGTATTCCAAATTCCTCTCATCTCCCACACTCCCATTTTATTCCTGTTCATCATATTTGTGCTTCTTCCCTTTGCACAGTACGCCAGACTGTGACCTGGACAGTCCCAGTCATCTTCCTAAAGGAGATTGAAAGGAAATGCATAAAATCTTGGAGTAAAAAGTGCACTTGCAAACAATCATTGCTCTGTTTGAATAAAGGCTTGTATACTAATCTGCTGATTAATTTGGTATTCTTGCTGTAAATAAAACAGCTCAGTTTCAGAATCACTTTTTTGATGAATCAGAAAACCGAATAAAAATTGACTTCCCTTGCAGTAAATAATAAGATGAAAATGTGTCAGCAAATTCCCCACCCCAAAGAGCCACCAGCTCGAACTTCTCACTTGTTCACCCTTTAGATGGTTTCCCCATTCACCTCTTTCTGGTTTCTGCTTCTCACCAGGCCTCAGATGATGAAAAACATCCAGAGTGCGATTAAACGGCCTTGTCGCACCTGACAGTGTCTGGACGAGGCCTTTGAATCTTGCGAGAGGCAGCGGAGAGAAGCTACCCGAGCCAAAACATCCAGGAAAGTGCTGTTGTATAGCTGGGTGCTTCTCGCCGCTGTAGCTGCCAAGAAAACCCCGCAAATTGCACCCAAAACTGGACAGATTGTTTCTGTTTAAATCGCGCCCATCGTCTCCACTAAATAGTATTAATCTATCATTTCCTCTGCATACAGATGTGTTTTTGCATGTATACTTGCAATTATGTACTTGTGTATGCAGGCAAATGGACATATGCATTTAAACTATGCATTTGAGCTTACTTGTGTGAAGCAATGAAAATATATGCTTTCACAGAAAGATATGCAGAATATGAAACCTGTAGAAATCAGGGGCGTCATTCTCCGACCCCCCGCCGGGTCGGAGAATGGCCGTTGGCCGCCGTGAATCCCGCCCCCGCCGAAGTCTCCGCTCCCGGAGATTGGGCGGGGGCGGGAATCCGGCCGCGCTGGTTGGCGGGACCCCCCGCTGGATTCTCCGGCCCGGATGGGCCGAAGTCCCACCCAGGAATTGCCTGTCCCGCCGACGTAAATCAAACCTGGTATTTACCGGCGGGACCAGGCGGCGTGGGCGGACTCCGGGGTCCTGGGGGGGGGGGCCGCGGGGGGATCTGACCCCGTGGGGTGCCCCCACGGTGGCCTGGCCCGCGATCGGGGCCCACCGATCCGCGGGCGGGCCTGTGCCGTGGGGGCACTCTTTCCCTTCCGCCTCCGCTACGGCCTCCACCATGGCGGAGGCGGAAGAGACTCTCCCCACTGCGCATGCGCGGGAAACTGACAGCGGCCGCTGATGCTCCCGCGCATGCGCTGGGAAACTGACAGTGGCCGCTGACGCTCCCGCGCATGCGCCGCATTTCCGCGCCAGCTGGCGGGGAAACAAACGCCATTTCCGCCAGCTGGCGGGGCGGAAATCCCTCCGGCGTCGGCCTAGCCCCTCAATGTTGGGGCTAGGCCGCCAAAGATGCGGAGCCTTCCGCACCTTTGGGCCGGCGCGATGCCCGTCTGATTGGCGCCGGCTTTGGCGCCAGTCGGCGGACATCCCGCCGCTGGGGGAGAATTTCGCCCAAGAACTGTAGCTTATGGTCAAGACTCACACAGGCTATCCAATCATGATATATTTCGAAGATGCTCAAGTTTGTTTAAAGATGCACTTCCACAGATTTCATCAGTGAACATAAAAGGTATTTATTAAAAAGAATGGTGCAGTACATGGACTGCAGCTCATTCCCAAAATGTCTCTGCCTGGGAGCCTTTCTCACCATGGGGGTGATTATCCACTCTGAGTCCCCATTGGTAACCCAGGCCCGGTGATCCTTCATAAATCCGTCCAGTGCAGAAAGAGGCCATTTGGTCCATAGTGTCTGCACCGACCCTCCGAAAGAGCACTCCACCTAAGCCCACTTCCCAACCGTATCCTTGTAACCCCACCTAACCTTTGGACACTAAAGGGCAATTTAGCTTGGCCAATCCACCTAACCTGCACACCTTTGGACTGTGGGAGGAAACCGGAGCACCCGGAAGGAACCCACACAGACACGGGGGGGAAAGTGCAAACTCCACACAGACAATCATCCAAAGCTGGAATTGAACTCGGGACCCTGGTGCTATGAGGCAGCAGTGCCCACCACTGTGCCACTGTGCTGTGTTGTGCTTAAAGGGACAATCAACACAGTTTGACTAAAAACACCCATCAAGTTTGAGAAATTGGTAGCACAGCTGGTGGGAAAGAATTTGTTTTGTTCAAGCTTGACGCTGTGGGATGTCTGTTAAAGTATTTTCCCACAAGGAGAAGACAAAGAAGAGTTATTTTAAACAAAGGCTAAAACCAGGGGGCTAGATTCTCTGCCGGCGGGATGCTCCATTTTGCTGGCAGCCCGGGGTCTTCCCGACAGCGTGGGGCTGCCCCAGACTAAGTCCCCACACCGTCGGGAAAACTGTGGTATTTTACGCCAGGAGAACTTGCATCAAAAGGTCACCAATTCCCCACTTTGCTAGGGGCTAGCTGGGAGCCGGCGTAGAGATCGCAGCTCTAGCTGCCGATACGGCCCCCAGCACTTCCGGTTCAGAGGTCACGCATGTGCACGGCGGCGGCCTGCAGCGGCCGTGCTGTGCTCCATGACGGACTCAGCCCGCGGACCTGGACCACCAAAGTAGTACCCCGTATTGGTCGTCCGCACACATTTCCCCAGCCCCAAATTAAGCGTCCCATGCCCGCTGATTTGACCTCCACCGACAGTGACGGCCCCGGACTTAGTCCGCAACCGCCATGCGAGGATCCCAGACGGTGTGAGCACACGTAAGCCACATCGTCAGGAATTCGGCCGGTCGGCAACGGAGCATCGCGGGGCGGTTGCCTGGGGCAATGGATACTCGGCGCGGTGTAAAAAACCCGATTTCGGCGCCAAAACGGATTGTCCGCCCCATCGCCGAACACGATTCCGGCATCGGGGAGCGGAGAATCCAGCCTCAGATTTGTATCAGTCAGTGTCCCAGGACTTGATAAGTATACTAATTACCAGCTAACAAACAAAGCACTCAGACTTCACTTCTGGATAATTGCCGACTTAGTCAACGTGAACCACATTCGGCAGAAGAACACTGGAAGGTCATAATTTTCCCCCAACTTACCACATGCTAATGGAATTGAACTGTAGAAGAAACAATAGGTCACATTTTTCCTTTGAATTCTGGGATGCAGCTGAGATGGAGGTGATGTAACTCCATGGCCTGAATTTCCAGGATGCTGGGGCTTGGCCATTAATTTCTGTAAGGCAGGACCTCTGCTCCTCACTGTGGATGTCGTCACACCTTGGAGAGCTACCAGCCAATCAGATTGGCCAGATGGGGTATTGCAGGGAGCTGCCTGGCACTAATTCCCAGGAACTGGAGGTCAAGGTATGTGGCAGGGGTCCTAGCGCAGGGAGGGTAGGAAACGCCTGTGGGGTTGTGAGGGGGGTGATTGGAGTCTCATGAGATAGGCCGAGGGGTGGGTGGGGAGGTCCAGGACATCAATGGGAATTAAGGCGAGGGTGCCCCCGGTCAGAATGGGATTTTTGATGGAGGCACACTTCCCCCTTCCTGCCCGATTTCCCACTATGTGTCCCTCCCTCTACCCACCACCGAGCTGTCACCCACTTACCAACATAAAAGCTGAGGCTGAGCAGGAAATGGCCATTAAATGGCCACTTGAGGGCCTTAATTGGAGCAAGGGCAGACTTTTGTCTGAGACCCTACCCACCCCTGCTTAAAATCTAGTCCAGTGAGATTTCCATTATGCCACCATATTGTATTGAATTATTGCATTGGTAAAGAGTAAGAAAGATTTTTGATAGACAACTAAAGATTTGGAGAGTTTCCCAGTCAGAACTCTCGAATTCTCCCGTTTAGGACTAAGAAAAGTCTCATAGATAGTACTGAAAAGATTGATATTTGCACATATATTTAATAAAATTTGCATAAATATCTAAATACAGTTGGGTAACTGCGCTCAAAATGAAAACATCTAGACAATATACAGATATCCAAAATCAAAATAATAAAGCAATGATGCAAGTCTGCCAATAGACATTTTGATACCTAAATTAAACCAGCATCCTTATTGCTTGGTCATAACTCAAAGAACAACATGCATTAGTAGACTTACTGTTGATGCTGTAATATGTCATGAAGCCATAAGCAACCTTATTCTTGAATATAAATTGCACTTTGAAAGCACTCATGACTGTGCTCTTCCTAGACATTAGTAGCAAAAAAGTGCTTCTTTTTAAAAAAATGAAAAATACTTTCTCTGTATTCCGAAGCGATGTGCTTTGATGTGAACTAGATGCGAAAGAAAAATCATAGACAAAACACTTTGCCAAATACGTTATACCCTCCTATTCCAAACAGCATTTACAATTTCTCCTGAAGATTTACTGAAAAATGTGAATAGAACATTTTGAATAATGGTGGTCATAGAAAGGAATTTCTTCTATTACATGATTTCTTCTATTATCTCAATTTCTACATGTCCTTGTACCTTACCAAGAAACCTTCTGCTCGGATATGGCTCTGCTTTCATTACTTTGTCCGCTTAATTGTAGGAAGTCCAAATGAACAAGGCAAAGATGTTTGTCCAGAGCCATATCACTAAGTTCCAATCTCCACTTTTTTATTGTGAAAATAAGACTTTCCACTTGCAAATGTTCTCTTAATTTTTTCCTCCTTTAAATATGCTTCCATCTTTCGGCACTGGAAACTGTGACTTTCATTCCTCACCCTCCACAATTTAAACACGCCAGAAAATGCGTGATAGTAATTTTCATGAAAAGGTCTATTTAAAGTCATGACTGTTTGGCCGCCCCCCCTCGCAATGCACTCATTCTTCCATCCCTTGTGCAATGGCGGATTCCTGCAAAACGTGGTGAATATCTTGGAATGTGGGCCGGGTTTTGGGTTCACGTCGCCAACAGCTGAGCATCAGCTTGTACACACCTTTCGGGCAGATCGCTGGCCGAGCGAGATAAACCTACACACAATAGAACAGAGAAGCAAAACCAGTGTCAGAAATCCATTGGCGTGGATTACAATAAAACCCACGGTAATGTTGCAACAAAAAGGAACACGCATTTAGATAGCACCATTCATGGCTGCAAATGTCTCAAAATGTTTTACATCCAATGTAGTATTCTTTGAAGTATAGTCACCATTCTAGTGTGGGGAACTGTGGCAGCCAATTGTTGCACAGGAAGCTCCCACAAACAACAATGTGATACTGACACAATCATCTATTTTATTGATGTTGATTGTGGGTACAATATTGACCAGGGTTTCATAGAATTTACAGTGCTGAAGGAGGCCATTCGGCCCATCGAGTCTGCATCGGCCCTTGGAAAGACCATCCTGCCCAAGCCCACACCGCCACCCTATCCCCGTAACCCCACTTAACCTTTTTGGACATTAAAGGGCAATTTTGCATGGCCAATCCACCTAACCTGCACATCTTTGGGCTGTGGGAGGAAACCGGAGCACCCGGAGGAAACCCACGCAGACACGGGGAGAAAGTGCAGACTCCGCACAGACAGGCCGGAATTGAACCCGGGTCCCTGGCGCTGTGAGGCAGCAGTGCTAATCACTGTGCCGCCCAAAATAGTATGGTGGAATCTTTTACATCCACCTGAGAGGGAAGACGGGGTCACATTTTAACATCTTATTTGAAAAATGGCACCACTAACAATGCAGCACTCTGTCAGTACTATACCGAGAGTGTCAGCATAAATTTTGTCCTTGAATCCATAGACTTCTGACTCAGTGGCGGGAGTGCTATCAACTCTACCACAACTAATACCTAATGAAAGTATCCAACAAGAAAATACACCAGAGGAAAAGGATGGTTACACTGAAACAGCTTCTTTTCAGATACTGACTGACCTGCTACATGTTTCCTGCAATCATTCTTTTTGTTTATTCTAGCTGTTGCACAGAATTGCTATATATCAAATCAACTTTATGAATTTACTGCGGGGCAACCACAGATTGGTGTTTGAAAGACTCTACCAGCTTTCCAATGACTGAATCAGTAGCTGTTAAGATGGCCACCAGAGTCTGTGGACCTCAGGTTTCCAGAAAGTTCTCAATTGAATGACCATGTTTGGGGTGCCCTCGCTGTAATGGACATTCTGAGATGAGACCAATGTGGAATTTACACCTCCTATTTATCCAAAACCCAGAATCTCTGGATTCCTGAACATGTCTCCGAGCTCAACACTTAGCAAAGAGAGCTGCAGAGAAACCAATTTATTATAAGCTGGTGTGAACAGTCACCATACATTTCCCCACTGTGTAGCAGTGGCTTCTAACTTCAAACCATTTAAGTGAACAATAGATCAATATTGACTCCAGATGACAAATCTTATCACTCCAAGGGCAAGACAGAAACAAATGAGTCTGGAAGCCAACTGCATCTTGCAAACGTGAACCATGTCTACTCTTTGACCACCTAAGCGCCACAAGCAGTGTTTTTTTAAAAGTGTGTTTTTATTGGGTTTTCACATTTTGTATTTCACAACTCATACGTTACATTTTACATAACCTTGCAGAAAAGTGTAAACAAAATGAGCAAGACTAAAAGGAGATAAAATGACAGGCAGAAATCAGTCAGATATCTACACACAATTGCTTTCCCTCCTGCTGCGACCATGATCCTCCTTTTTTCGGTGTACCTTTGTTCCAGTTCCTAGTTTGGCATATTTACAGATGTCTATCTACAGTTTTGGTCCCTTGACCCTCTTGTTTTCTTTGCATATTCACACCCCCTGTCCCCCTTCCCACTCCCCCTTCCCATCTCTTTCCTTTTCATCATTATCCCGTGATTCGCTTGTGTCTCCCCTTCTTACTCTATTGGTTGCCGGATACAAACAGATCTTGGAAGAAGTTAGTGGACAGCTTCCATGTCCTTTGAAGCCCTCTTCCAAACCTCGGATGGCAAATTTTATTTTCTCTAGTTTGGGAAATTCTGCCAGGTCGGCTAACCAGCCTGCAACCTTGGGTGGTGCTGCTGATCGCCAGCCGAGCAGGATTTTTCAGCGGGAGACCAGGGAGGCAAAGGCTAGGGCCTCGGCCTCCCTCCCAATGAAGATTTCTGGCTGGTCTGAGACCCCGAAGACTGCCCCCACCCTGGACATTGCCTCAAAATAGGTCATCCAGTGCCCGATAAGTCTGGAGCAGTCTCAGAACATGTGAGCGTGGTTGGCCGGGCCTCCCTGGCACCGATCACATTTGTCCTCCACCTCTGGAAAGAACCTACTCATTCGGGTTCTGGTTAGGTGCGCTCTGTGCACAACCTTTAGCTGCGTTAAGCTGAGCCCTGTGCATGTTGAGGTGAAGTTCGCCCTGTGCAGTGCTTCAATCCAGAGTCCTCCCCCTATTTCTAGGCCAAGTTCATCATCCCATATTTCTCTTGTCTCATCTGGGGGTAATGTACCTCCTTCAATAGTCGCCTATACAGGTCTCCAGTTTCCCTTCTCTAGTTTGCATGCATCCAACAGTTCTTCAACTAACAAATATCCTGGTTTCTGGGGGTACGTCGTTGTTTCCTTATGGAGGAAGTTTATGACCTGAATGTATCTTAACTCATTTCCTTTTGGCAATTGGAACCTGTGGTGGTATGTATTAGGGGTATTACGGTACCCAGTGATGCCGAGAGGCTATTGGTGTACAGACACTGGGTTCTGATTGGATCTGCCACCTACTGGCTTCACCCAGTAAGGCGGAGTATAAGAACCCGGGTTCTCCCAGCAGCCGCATTCTGTAACCAAGCTGCTGGGGAACAAGTCTGTGTAATAAAGCCATTGATTGACTTCATCTCTTCTCGCCTCGTGAGTGATTGATTGTGCTGCAGAACCTCTCCGTGAGTTCTCCCAGATTCGCTACTCTGTCGTCCGTGTACATGTCCCTAACCGTCAGTGTCCCCTTGTCCTGTCTCCACCTTTTGAAGTTGGCCCATCGGAGGCTGAGCATCGGAGGATGGCCTTCAGGTAACGTCCTGAGGCCGTCCCAATGGCGTGCGGTGCGCTCCTCGATGACGCTGTTTTGGAGGGGGCGGAGCATCCGAAAACAGGCAACGCCCCTGATTCGGTCATAAACACGGATTCTCCGCCCGATCGCCGGTTACAATATCGGCATCGGGCAACGGAGAATCCCGCCCAGGATGTCTGCAAAGATCAATCAAGCCTAATGACTTGGAGAGTATGGGTGAACCTCATATCCGGTCCCCATAATCAAGGCATCAAGGCAGTCACTCAAGGTATTCAACTGGTGGAAATGAACCAGTAAGCCTAATCATTTGGACAATGAGAACTTGTAGAGACGGGTTCCCAGACATGTACTCATCAAGCTATAATGGGAATGTTTTAAATCCAATCAGTTGAACAATAGAGGGTGACTCCCAGACATGAACTAATTACAGTTACAACGGGGAATGCACTAGTGATAACCACATTTTGAATCATTGGGTGACAGGCCCACTCTTTGTGTAATTAAGTTTCTGCTTTCTCTGCAAAGAGAACAAGCAGCTGAGACAGCAAGAGAGAAGGCCTGAGTGAGGTCCCTCCTTTCTCCCTCTCTCTCCAAACCACCTTGCAAATTTCAAACCCTCTTTGTTGACTGTGACCATCCGGGCACAGCCTGCTGCAAACAGCGGCTTCCTAAAATAATTTGGCACAGCACTACTGTCACAGGGGAGCAATCAAATCAGCCATCTGCATCTTTAAATCACTGAAGGAGTCAGACACCATTGAATTCTGCCTGAAGCCAGCCGAGTCACAAAGGATATTCCTTTTATTTTTACAGACTCTAATATGACTTCCATGGGGGCGATTCTCCGATATGGAGCCCAAGTTTTCGCAACGTCACGTTTCACGACGGCGCGAACCGGGCCCTGGCACAACCGATTCTGGACAGGGAGCCAGCACGGCGCTGGGTCGCGCCAACTTGTGCATGCGCGGGGGGACTTCTTTAGCATGCCTCCCCGACCAATATGGCGTCAGCATTCAGGGGCCGGCCGCGCCATAAAGTAGGCCCGGGCGGGGCAGGGGAGAGGCTGTCCCACCGATCGGTGGGCCCCGATCGCGGGCCAGACCCCATCGGAGGCCCCCCCCCCCTGGTGAAGGAGCCCCCCTCCCCCTCCCCACAGGCCGCCCCCCCGACTGTTCCCGCAGAGTTCCCGCCGGCAGCGACCAGGGGTGAACGGCGCTGGCGGGACTCTGTCGTATCCGTGCGGCCGCTCGGCCCATCCGGGCTGGAGAATCGGCGGACCCGCCGATTCCAGCAGCCCACGGCCGGCGCCGCGCCTCGGAGAATCGCGTGCCAGCGACGGGGCGCAGTTGCGGCGATTCTCCGGCCGGGGCGGGGCTCGGAGAATCGGCCCTCATATTTTTCCCCACTCTGTAATTTATTTGTGTGCATGTGTGACCTTCAAGTGTGTATGTGTGTGTGTGTGTGTGTCAGTGAGTGAGTGTGGTAGGGGCATATGCAGTTCATTCACAATGGGCGGGATCCAGATTTGCATATTCAAGTGAGCAGTTAGGCTCGCTTGAATATGTTCACGTCGGAGATACCCAAAACGTGGGATTTAACGCCCTCTCCTTGGAGACCCTAGAAGAGCGCCGTTTAGCACTGGTCTCCACCAACATGGACCTGCCGCACCGGCACTTTGGGGGTCTCCAAAGTTATTGGGGCCTCTGGGTGGTCGGGCTCTGTACAAGGTGGTACCCTGGTACCCCTGGCATTACCATGGTGCCCAGGTGGCACTGCTAGGCTGGCTAGGTACCCGGGTGGCATCTTGCTTGTGCCAGTGATTGGGCTCGGGGAAGACGTGCCCTTATGAGTTGGGGTGCGGTGGTCTTGAGATCTCATTGGTAAGTTGGGATGTTAGGGGTCCAGAGGCCATGGTGGGGGTTCAGAGATCGGTGCGCTATTTTTTAATGGCACCCCGATCTCTTCCTGTACTGGCGAGTGGGGCTCGGTTGTGAAGAAATGGAATTAAGTGGCAGGATTTTCCTTGTCGAGACCCAGAAATGAATCACAGTCCCATTTAATAGTGGGGTTATTCTCGATGCTGGTAACACCGGGAAACACTGGCTAAACGTGCCCGACACATGAATTTCATTTCCGTTAAATTGCACCTACTGTTTATCTGTCTGCTTAGCTCAGTTGATTGGACTTTTACTTCAGGCAGAACATTATGGGTTCATGTTGCTCTTGCAGAGTGCCAGCATGGACAATTAGGCTGAAAAGCCTCCTTTTGTGTTATAGCCATTCTATGATTACAGGTCTCACTCCAAGACTTGAGCACATAATTCAGACTGATAATTCGGTGCTGTGTTGGGCAGACTGCTGCAGTGTTGGACATTCCCCATTTCACATAGTCCCCTTTCAGGTTTGTATCTATGTATTTACATTCTGTATTTATGTTTGCCCTATGTTTTTTTCCATGTAGGGAATGATCTGCCTGGACTGTACACAGAACAATACTTTTCACTGTACCTCAGTACACGTGACAATAAACAAATCCAAAAATCCAAATCATGGGGTACATTGTTGGATAGAAATGGACAGGGCTGAGTATAATGTTTATAAATTGAATACATGATAAGTTTAAGATAATTTTAATACAAGCTTACTTGTCGGCCCTGATCCCTGAAGAACTCGCCAGTATTTTCAATGACTTGTTCATCTGATAGTTGAGAGTATGGCTGTTCTCGGCAGAAGGTTAAGGACTCCCATAGGGTCACGCCAAAAGCCCACACATCACTTGCTGTGGTAAACTTGCCCTAAAGTGAAAGTAGGCAAAATAAGGAAACATCACCACCTTTGTTCAAGAATCGCTTTGTATTGTGATCCTCTAATTTACTGTCTTTCTACTTGGTCTATGCGTTCTACTTTAATTTCAGTGTTGCTCTTATTTTTCTTATGCTGATGAGGCATGATGAAGTAGGAGGCTCATGTGGATCATAAACACCATCTGGACCTGTTAGGTCCAGTGGCCAGGCTGAGCGCTGTAAATGCTATGTCATTCTTTGTTAGGGTTGTCAATTGTGATTACGTTTATTCCTGGAGATTATCACATGACTCACGCCCCCCCCCCCCCCCCCCCATCACCCATTCATCGGCCAACATAGAATCCCTACCATGCACAATGAGGCCATTTGGCCCATTGTGTCGGCACCGACCCTCAAAAGAACACCCTACCTGGATCCAATCACCTGCCATGTCCCCGTATCGCCACCTAACCTTGGGTCACGAAGGGGAAAGTTAGAATGGCTAATCCACCTAACCTGCACATCTTTGGACTGTGGGAGGAAAGCGAAGCACCCGGAGGAAACCCACGCAGACACGGAGAATGTGCAAACTCCCCACAGAAAATCAGCCAAGGTTGAAATCGAACCCAAATCCCTGGCGCTGTGAGACAGCAGTGCTAACCACTGTGCCACCGTATCGCCTTTGGATATATCCGTCCTTGTGACGTATTGCCTGCCGACACCAATTGGAAAGCAAACAGGTTAATTACCCAATTGGATGATTGTTGAAAGATAAAATAAAACCGTTTGCTTCATCAATGCCTGGGGAATGCAGCCTCCAGACATGCATGTACACATGTGCACATTACCGCCAGTGAGTTAGAATACAAGTTGAGGTGCTCACCAGTAGAATGCTCTCCCAGGACATCCAGCGAATAGGAAGCACAGCTCGCCCTTGGATTCGGTAGTAATCTCCACTGTACAGGTTACGGCTCATACCAAAGTCAGCTATCTTGATTGTGTAATTCTTACCCACCAGGCAGTTCCGTGTGGCAAGGTCACGATGAACAAAGTTGAGTGAGGAGAGGTACTTCATGCCGGAAGCTATCTGCATGGCCATCAATATGAGGTTGGCATAGCTGAGATTAGAAAAGAAACAGACACAACTGAAAGGAGATGTTGTTGATTTCCACGCCTGCTTCTTATGTCAAGAACAGGGGCGTCATTCTCCGCCGGCGGGAGTCTCCGTTTTGCCGGCACCGGGGGGTTTCCCGACGGCGTGGGGCTGCCCCACAATGGGAAACCCCATTGACCGGCCGGTGTTACGGAGACTCCCGCCGGCCGGTCGGGGCAGAAATGTGGCGGGGCGGGTAGGAGAATTTCGCCCCAGATACCAAAAGCGGCCTGTAGATTTTGATTGCATAGCTTAAACAGAGGCCTAGGAAATGAGTTACTACTACTTTGTACAGCAAGTTTGACAAAAGAAATGACATCAGCAGCTAAATATACTGGTAAACAAATCATGTACACACAGACATTCTGAACAGTTCCTGACTGAATCCAAACTGAATTTAATTTGTTGATATTATGAACAAATATCATATAAAAACCAAAGCCTATGCATGAGCTTATTAGCAAAGGCTTACCTTTACACATTTGAATAAGCTCAGTTTTTACTTTAATATCTCCCCTGTGCTCTTCAGATAGATCAGCAACACTATAATGCTATAAAGTATCATAGCAAGCATTAAAGTGACATTGAACAACTGCGAATAGAAGCCTCACCTTACAATGGGTGCATTGCTTGCCATTGGCTCTGCACTTTCTGGTTCATGGCGTGTTAAGAACTGATTAAGGTCCCCATTTTCCATGTACTCGGTGATCATACAGAGGGGGTCATCTCTGATGCAGACTGCCAACAACCGGATAATGTTTGGGTCTTTCAGCCGGGACATGATCTTGATTTCTTTCAGGAAGTCATTCCTGCAGAATGTTAAATATGATTGAGTTGAATTAAAACATGGTTTATGCTGTGTAGTGAACGGAGATTAAAGCAGAGACGTGCAGAAGTATTTATGGGCCACCGGTTAAGTCACTATCCCTCAGCCATGTAGATTAGGAAGGTTTCAGGTTCAATTCCTAGTCCATGGTGAGTTAATTGATCTTGGTTCGGGCTGCAGGCGAGGTGGTCAATTTGGCTGCAGTGTCTAAAGGGTTCGAGGAAGGAAGACACAGCAATTGCAATGCTCATGTGCGATGCTCATGTGTGATACCAATTGGTGATAGGAGCACCCTTGACTGTCATGACTGCTGTTGTGCAACACACAATTAGCTAAGTGTCCCGGCTCTTAGCAGTATAATGGTCACTTGAGGCAGGTACTCTCCTTTAACATTTCCTCTTCTTTTCTTCTTTAAGGTGCTTCTTAAAACCCAGCGCTCGGACTGACCATTTGGTCACCAGTTGTAATACCTCAAATCTTACTTAATAATACTCGTGTGAATTATCTTGGGACCTTTCACTATGTTAAAGATGCTATATAAATGCATGTTATTGGTGTTGCACTGGAGTGTGTCTGCGCATAGGACCAGCTAGGGAATCGCCGAGAATGACTATCAATTTTGGTGCCTGGATGATAACCTTGTGGAGAAGTGAATCACTCACCCTTTTTAGAACAAGCCTGATTATCATTTCATTGGATTCTACATTTGGGTGAGTGATCAGCTTGAGCAGGTCACCAGAGGTCAAAAATACTCCTAAGGCCTTCAATGCACGGAAATTAGACCAGGGAAAAAAGCCTCAAAATTATTTAAATATTGAAACTGAAAAATCACAGTTAACAACCCAGAGAAAAAAAAAAATTAAAAACAGATTCCAGATCCATAAAATCCATGTTTGATTCTTACAGGCACTAGACTAAGACAAGGGCATGATTCTCCTGACAAATGACACTGTGTCATTTCGGGGGGGAACCGCTGAGTGATTCAAGATGGGCACAATTCATATCGTAATTCACCCACCTTTAGCATGTGAAGGGATGCACATCGGGAAGCATGCCAGCTTGCCCGCCTGACAAAGGAAGCATCCCAATCCCCTCAGCAAAGAGGGGCATCCTCTCCCCACCACTAAAATAATGGATCACCCCCACACACCACACAGGCATGAGGGTGCCCCACCCCCACATGTCCCTTCCCTTGGCACTGTCCCTGGCACTAGCATCTGGCCTGGCATGTTGGACCCCAAGGGGGTCAAGGAGGTACGTCCCAAGGGCGGCATGTGGCGCAGTGGATAGCACTGGGACTGCGGCGCTGAGGGCCTGGGTTCGAATCCCAGCCCTGGGTCACTGTCCGTGTGGAGTTTGTACATTCTCCCCGTGTCTGCATGGGCTTCACCTCCACAACCCAAAGATGTGCAGGTTAGGTGGATTGGCCATGCTAAATTGCCCCTTCATTGAAAATTAAAAATAATTGGGTACTCTAAATTTATTTTTTTAAAAGAGGTACGTCCAGTGCCCATGTACCCCTCCGCTAGTGCCAAGCTGCAGAGGGTGGGTCCCCCATGGATCCTTGGGAGTTTGGTGGGCTCGGGTTGGGGGAAAGGGGTGGATCTCGGCACACTCCCTCTGGGATGGGGGTCTTGTGACTGTACTGCCCCTTCTACCCCTGGGAAACCTGAAGATCACTCTTGCCATGGTGACTTTAGGCAGCTCTCTGATCAGATTCTTCAATATTGTCTGTGTACCGTGAAAACCTTGAAGTGGTCTGGTCACTTTAATCTCCATGACCACTGGACACCTGGAAGGCTTCCAAATTACAGCAGCAATCCCTGCAGAAGGGATCCCCCTTTCTCTCTCTGAAGCTGCTGCTGTGGGAAGGGCCCTTGAACTGAAAGAAGTCAGTTTCACGAGGGGGAATTCCCTCTTGGAGCCTGTATGAACAGCAGGTGGGATTGTCACAGTAACTCCATTGTAGTGTTAATGTAAACCTACTTGTGACAATAATAACGATTATTATTATTCGGTGCAGCCTGGCAACTTTGAACTGCTCAGAAACCTTTGAGAACCAAGCGCTGCAGTTAGAAAAGAGGAACTGAAGGCACTTGGCCGCTTTGAAGTTATCTGCAAGCAGAACAAGGGGGCGGGATTCTGTGATCCTGAGGCTAAGTGTTGACGCCGTTGGAAACGCCGTTGCGTTTCTCGACGGCGTCAACACGGCCTCAGGATCAGCAATTCTGGCCCCTATAGGGGGCTAGCATGGCACTGGAGCCGTTCACGCCACTCCTGCTGCTGATCCCGGTGTCAACTGGGCGCCGTGGAATCCGCGCATGCGCAGTGGCACTGGCGCCAACGCGCGCATGTGCAGTGGCTCCCCTCAATGCGCCGGCCCCGAGGCAACTTGGCGCAGGGCTACAGGGACCGGCGCGGAAGAAAGGAGGCCCCCAGCCAGAGAGGCCGGCCCGCCGATTGGTGGGCCCCGATCGCGGCCAGGCCGTGGCCTCCCCTGGGGTCGGACACCCCTCCCCTCCACAGTCCGCCCCCCGACCCTTCCACGCCGAGTTCCCACCGGCTGAGAGCAGGTGTGGACGGCGCTGGCGGGACTCGACTTCTTTACGACGGCTGCTTGGCCCATCCCGGGCCGAGAATCGGCGGGAGGGCCGCGTAGAGCGGCCCTTGACCGGCGCTGTGCCAACCACGCCGGCGCCAATGGTGCTGATGCTCCGCTCTGCGGACAATCGCGTGCCGGCGTCAGGGTGTTGGGACGGCGTGGCGCAATTCGCGCCGGTCACGGGGATTCTCCGGCCCGGCCCCGGGCTGAGAGAATCCCGCCCAGGATGTCTAGAAACATTGTGGTTAGGAACAATGTGGGGGTGGGGTGAATACTTCAGATGCAATCAACCATGAAAGGAAAGATAAATAAAAAAAGCTCCTGCCTGCTGTGTTAAAACCATTAAGTTGTCAATCAAAGGCTAGTCAGCTGTCCTGGACTGTGAAATTGAATGAAAACAAAGGGGGCGTCATTCTCCGACCCCCCGCCGGGTCGGAGAATGGCCGTTGGCCGCCGTGAATCCTGCCCCCGCCGAAGTCTCCGCTCCCGGAGATTGGGCGGGGGCGGGAATCCGGCCGCGCCGGTTGGCGGGACCCCCCGCTGGATTCTCCGGCCCGGATGGGCCGAAGTCCCGCCCAGGAATTGCCTGTTCCGCCGACGTAAATCAAACCTGGTATTTACCGGCGGGACCAGGCGGCGTGGGCGGGCTCCGGGGTCCTTGGGGGGGGGGGGGGGCGCGGGGCGATCTGACCCCAGGGGGTGCCCCCACGGTGGCCTGGCCCGCGATCGGGGCCCACCGATCCGCGGGCGGGCCTGTGCCGTGGGGGCACTCTTTCCCTTCCGCCTCCGCTACGGCCTCCACCATGGCGGAGGCGGAAGAGACTCGCCCCACTGCGCATGCGCGGGAAACTGACAGCGGCCGCTGACGCTCCCGCGCATGCGCTGGGAAACTGACAGCGGCCGCTGACGCTCCCGCGCATGCGCCGTATTTCCGCGCCAGCTGGCGGGGAAACAAACGCCATTTCCGCCAGCTGGCGGGGCGGAAATCCCTCCGGCGTCGGCCTAGCCCCTCAATGTTGGGGCTAGGCCGCCAAAGAGGCGCAAAATGGCCAGAGAATCACCCCCAAAGGAAACATTCTCGTTAATTTGTTTCTTCTAGAGAAAAGTAGAGATTATTCCATTTTAATTGGTCAAATGAACTTACTATTTTGAAATGTTTTGAGATGGGTAATCTTCCTTTCTTGCCTCTGTTACCTCCTCTAGTCTCTGCACCACCTTCCCCACCTTGCCCCCACTCCCTCCCTCACTGCCAACTCCCACCCATTTTCCAACCCTTCTTTCTCAGATTCTGCTTTCTATCACGACTCCTCCTTTCTCCCCTATCACGGGTGGTCTTATTTGCAACCTCCCAGGTGCCACATTCTGAATTCCTTCCCCAACCCCTTCCTCCACCCCTTCACACTCTCTGCTTTAAAGACTTTTCTTAAAACTCATCACTTCCACCAAGGATTTGGTCTCTCCTCATAATTTGCCCCCCAACTTTACTTCATGACTTTGTGAATTGCCTCAGGAGTTTTCTCTGCATCAACAGTGAAAATAAACTATGACAAACTTCATGAGAAGGTATATCTCATTATTTTTAGCCGACCTCAAGATGTTGGGCTGTTGATAAGGCTAGTATTTCTTGTCAGTGGTTGTTAAGGCATTTCTGGAGGCAGTTAAGGTGGGATGAAAGTCAGATACATGGCAGATGAGGTAAAGGGCATTTTAAACAAAAACATTCCTTTCTCAGAGTTACAAAGTAGACAGTGCAAGCCTTTAGTCTATCTCCTTGCTTGCTCCAAAAAGCAATTCAAATTCAAATTGAATCCAATTCATGGTTCCCACAATGGGGACCTACTCAAGCTGACAAGAAAAGGCATTATACCTGATCTTATGCTTGATCTTTGCCAAAAGGGGTAAAGGGCATTAGTGAAGGGCAGGTCGTGCCTAACTAATTTAGTGGAATTTTTTGAGGACATTAACAGTGCGGTAGATAACGGGGAGCCAATGGATGTGGTATATCTGGATTTCCAGAAAGCCTTTGACAAGGTGCCACACAAAAGGTTGTTGCATAAGATAAAGATGCATGGCATTAAGGGGAAAGTAGTAGCATGGATAGAGGATTGGTTAATTAATCGAAAGCAAAGAGTGGGGATTAATGGGTGTTTCTGTGGTTGGCAATCAGTAGCTAGTGGTGTCCCTCAGGGATCAGTGTTGGGCCCATAACTGTTCACAATTTACATAGATGATTTGGAGTTGAGGACCAAGGGCAATGTGTCCAAGTTTGCACACGGCACTAAGATAAGTGGTAAAGCAAAGAGTGCAGAGGATACTGGAAGTCTGCAGAGGGATTTGGATAGGCTAAGTGAATGGGCTAGGGTCTGGCAGATGGAATACAATGTTGACAAATGTGAGGTTATCCATGTTGGTAGGAATAACAGCAAAAGGGATTATTATTTAAATGATAAAATATTAAAACATGCTGCTGTGCAGAGAGACCTGGGTGTGCTAGTGCATGAGTCGCAAAAAGTTGGTTTACAGGTGCAACAGGTGATTAAGAAGGCAAATGGAATTGTGTCCTTCATTGCTAGAGGGATGGAGTTTAAGACTAGGGAGGTTCTGCCGCAATTGTATAAGGTGTTAGTGAGGCCACACCTGGAGTATTGTGTTCAGTTTTGGTCTCCTTACTTGAGAAAGGACGTACTGGCACTGGAGGGTGTGCAGAGGAGATTCACTAGGTTAATCCCAGAGCTGAAGGGGTTGGATTACGAGGAGAGGTTGAGTAGACTGGGACTGTACTCATTGGAATTTAGAAGGATGAGGGGGGATCTTATAGAAATATATAAGATTATGAAGGGAATAGATAGGATAGATGCAGACAGGTTGTTTCCACTGGCGAGTGAAAGCAGAACTAGGGGCATAGCCTCAAAATAAGGGGAAGTAGATTTAGGACTGAGTTTAGGAGGAACTTCTTCACCCAAAGGGTTGTGAATCTATGGAATTCCTTGCCCAGTGAAGCAGTAGAGGCTTCTTCATTAAATGTTTTTAAGATAAAGATAGATAGTTTTTTGAAGAATAAAGGGATTAAGGGTTATGGTGTTCGGGCCGGAAAGTGGAGCTGAGTCCACAAAAGATCAGCCATGATCTCATTGAATGGTGGAGCAGGCTCGAGGGGCCAGATGGTCTACTCCTGCTCCTAGTTCTTATGAAGTTGCTGGCATTAATGACAACCCATCAGCTTTATAGTCAATTACCCTGCTAGTTGTTTTATACTTCTAGATTTAATAAAAAACAAGTCCAATTCTCAAATAGCCATGGAATTCATATTTACATTGTTCAGTATTATTAAGCTAGGCTTTTGGATTATTATCCCAGTAATATAAAGAGTTCACCATTGTACAGGATGAAGTCAAGCATCTGAATCTGTATATCAGAAGTTAATGAAATTTGGTAAATACAGGTTCAAAAAAGTTTGTTGTTGTCCCTGAAATCACACAGGCATTGTGTTGCAAAATACATGGTAATATGGAGGCTTTGCAAAACCATCTGTTTATAGTAGCTTTTCCTCATTCTTCGAAAACTCTTTTGCATGTAACCCAAGCAAAATATTTGCCAATTGAATCAAATGAACAACTTTGATAATGTGATAGTGAAGTCCTGGCAGGGTCTTAGGACAGGGTTTTTTGAGTGAGGGAACACAAGAAGCATTTACCTGGCATTTTTGTTGGCATCTGATCGCAGCATTTTTACTGCAACCAACACTGGCTGATTGAAGCAAATGTCAAATGGGAACTCCTTGTCCATGAATTCTTGCATCCCTTCTGCTTCACAGAGATGGACCTGAGGAGATCAGAATTTGCATCCAGTGAATTGTCAGATTTTGACATTGAAAGTTTGTGGCATGCAAACTGTTGCCAACCAACGATTTTTAAAAATTGATAACAAGCCTAATTGACCCTTAAATATGCATTAAAATATGGTGGGTGGGCTGCTTATTTCAGTGCCCGCCTGCCACCTTCTTATAGGGTGAGCTTGGGGGTGGGCAGGAAGGTGGTGGGATGAACACCCAACCTATGTTATGTGCGGCCTCCTCCACTTGGGAAACATGCCCACCAGGGGGCAAGTAGAATTCTGCCCAGTGTGCCTAGCAGTGATTTTCCCCAAAACTGACCAAATAGTAGCCATAGAGATTGAGCTGGCTGGGTGGGTGGTCTTTTGAAGCCGGAGAGCCATTAGGAGTCCCTCTAGTTAGGAGTTGAAGCCTGCAGTTCATCTCCATCTTGAGACACTGTCGTTCCAACATTTTAATGTTTCAAATTAAAAAGTGGCCTGAGCAATTGGCCCACCATTGTGGAGGAGAGAACCCTTTGATATGGTGGCCTGCAGCCACAGTTGTGGCCAAGCAGGTGAGAAGGGCCTTGAAACCTGGTCTGAAGGGCTAGCCTCCTTTGGTCTGCCGCTGGGAGGCCACCTCCAGGCAGATGGCCTAGTCCCTGACACCTTGTTTTCGGTTGCCCATGAACCAACTTCATTTGTTACTTGCCACTTACAAGGGGGCATGAATTTCCACATACCGCTAATCTCTGTACTTGTGATCATATGGGAGGAATTCCTCCCTACAGAGTAGTCGATTAGTGTAGATGCCAAGTTAAGGAAACAATAGTGATAATTGCAACAAAATAGAGCTTTAGTTCATGAGGGAATGAGAAAGCGGATTTGAAGACTGAGTGCCGTATTTCAGTGCTTCCTTTGTGAAGAAACAACATTTTTCTGTAAGAATTGTTGCTGGTCTCCAGGTATATAAAATAAAATGGAGCCCCAAATTTAGGGTAATTGACTTTCATATAATTAAGTGCGTGGGTAAAACTGTGGCAAATATGAGGCCATCCACTTAGTGGCCAACAAAAGATAAAGCAGACTATCTTCAAATGGAAAGAAAGTAGTAACTAGAATGGAGCGAAGAGATTTGAGAGCCTCAGCCATTAAAATATACAAAAGGTACAGAACAGCCATGATCTGTACAGAATCGTGGAGCAGGCTGGAGGATCTGGATGAACTATTCCAGTTCTTGATGTTTAAAAAAAAAAAAATTCCAATTAAGGTGCAATTAGGCGTGGCCAATCCACCTATCCTGTTTTGTTACTTGTGTGGTAGGTAACATGTGCTACTCAATCCTTGGCTGATGAAGAGGTCTTCTGAATCTTGATGAAGAAGACTCAAACTCATCCAGTAGTAACAAAAGGTTTATTGAGTAACTATATCAATAATTGCATGAGTTCTTTACTTTAACTTTGATACTAGTGATATGGTTAACAAGATCTAACTACAGTAACTATACGTAACTCCACTAGCCATCTGAACTACTCTGCTATTGCCCTGGTCACAGTGCACCCCTGAGAGAACCAGAGACCCAACGTGGTTGCTTTTTATCATAGATTATCATAGAATTTACAGTGCAGAAGGAGGCCATTCGGCCTGTCGAGTCTGCACCGGCTCTTGGAAAGAGCACTCTACCCAAGGTCAACACCTCCACCCTATCCCCATAACCCAGCAACCCCACCCAACACTAAGGGCAATTTTGGACACTAAGGGCAATTTATCATGGCCAATCCACCTAACCTGCACATCTTTGGACTGTGGGAGGAAATCGGAGCACCCGGAGGAAACCCACGCACACATGGGGAGGGTGTGCAGACTCCGCACAGACAGTGACCCAAGCCAGAATCGAACCTGAGACCCTGGAGCTGTGAAGCAATTGTGCTACCCACAATGCCACCGTGCTGCCCACCCCTTTATACCCCTGTTGGTCCGGCCCTCTAGTAATCATGTGGTGCTACTGATTACACATTAACCCATTGTGTACATGCACATATAGAGATCATTACATCCCCCTTTTTTTCATGTTACATATTTTCTGTATTTTGTTGTAAAGAAAATTGAACAAACATAATGGATGCAGTTTGCAAATGCATTACATAAAATCAATGAGTTGGTCCGTCAAATGTGAATACAGTTAGTCTCTAAGGTTTTTTCACTTGCGTGAAATAGGTAGACAAATGATGTTATGTACAATTTGTGATGATCTTGATGATTATACAAAGCCAATTAATATTTATGAGTCCAATCTTAATTTAAAAAATTGTGAGTCCAAACTTTATGAATTTGTTCGGTTGAGTTGCTTTTGTCTTCTGTTGTTGAAGTAGTGATGTTGATGTCATTATTTCTTTGTGAACGTCGTCAGTGTTCTTGTGTTTAAGTGACCATCAAGTCATCATGAGGTGCTTGAATGGTCGAATCACTTTGTTGTCTGATTTCGACTTTCTTTTTTTCTATACTTGTGGTAGCGATTCTGTGTTAGACCATTGTCTGACCTGGACTTTTTTCTGTGCTTGCGGTATTGATCTAGTGTGTCATCTGCTTTGAAAGCTGGCGTGCTTGCTTGTTCTGGAGCAGATGTGAATTTGTGAGATTCTTTGTCATGCCGTGGCATGTTTGTAGTCTTGTCATTGTTTTGCAGTGTGCTGTGGCATTGTCCTTCATGTGCAGAGTTGTACCATGTTGAACAGGTCGTTGTTTTGTTGTTGTTGTTTCTGCCGTTTCTGTGTTTGTTGTTTTTGTTGTTGTTCTTGTTGTTGTTTTTGTTGTGCTTGTTGTTACTGTTTTCCCCCTCCCCGCTGTCGTTCTTGTTGTTGTTTTTGTCGTGCTTGTTGTTTCTGTTTTTGTTGTTTTCCTTGTGGTTCTTGGTGTTTTTCTTGTCATGCTTGTTGTTTCTGTTATGCTTCTTGTTGTCTTTGTTGTTCTAGTTGCACTGCATGTTGTTTTCGTTGTTGCTGTTGTTGTTCTTGTTTCTGCTATGCGTCTTGCGGTGTTTGTTGTTCTTGTTGTGCTCGATGAGTGTTCCGTGTGGATGATTTGAGTCATTGTCACAGTTGTTAGTGTCAGTGTCCGTTGTGGTATCTGTTACATTAAGCGTTTCTTCTTGAGGATTGTGAGAATGATCTGATGTTGGTGACATCAGTCATTTGTGGTGGATTTGATTCCTCTTCTTTGCTTCCTTGGTACTCCTCTTCCAGAGTCATTTCTGGTTCACTTGAGTCATCAATGATTGCTTTGTGCTCCTCTTCTGGAGTTATTTCTGGTTCATTTGAATCACCTTTGGTTTCTTGGTGCTCCTCTTCTGGGGTCAAAATCTGCAAGATTTCATTCTCTTGTGGGTCTCGGTGCTCCTTGGTGCAGGGATGTACTTCTGAAGCTTTATAAAGCATTAGTTAGGCCCCATTTAGAATACTGTGAGCAATTTTGGGCCCCACACCTCAGGAAGGACATACTGGCACTGGAGCGGGTCCAGCGGAGATTCACATGGATGATCCCAGGAATGGTAGGCCTAACATACGATGAACGTCTGAGGATCCTGGGATTATATTCATTGGAGTTTAGGAGGTTGAGGGGAGATCTAATAGAAACTTACAAGATAATGAATGGCTTAGATAGGGTGGATGTAGGGAAGTTGTTTCCATTAGCAGGGGAGACTAGGACCCGGGGGCACAGCCTTAGAATAAAAGGGAGTCACTTTAGAACAGAGATGAGGAGAAATTTCTTCAGCCAGAGAGTGGTGGGTCTGTGGAATTCATTGCCACAGAGGGCGGTGGAGGCCGGGACGTTGAGTGTCTTTAAGACAGAAGTTGATAAATTCTTGATTTCTCGAGGAATTAAGGGCTATGGAGAGAGAGCGGGTAAATGGAGTTGAAATCAGCCATGATTGAATGGTGGAGTGGACTCGATGGGCCGAATGGCCTTACGTCCACTCCTATGTCTTATGGTCTTATGGTCTTCTGGAGTCAAAATCTTCCCGATTTCATTCTCTTGTGGGTCTTGGTGCTCCTCTTCTGGAGTCAAAATCTTCCCGATTTCATTCTCTTGTGGGTCTTGGTGCTCCTCTTCTGGAGTCAAAATCTTCCCGATTTCATTCTCTTGTGGGTCTTGGCGCTCCTCTTCTGGAGTCAAAATCTTCACGATTTCATTCTCTTGTGGGTCTTGGTGCTCCTCTTCTGGAGTCAAAATCGTAACAATTTCATTTTGTTGTGTGTCGTGGTGCTCCGCTTCTGGAGTCAAAATCTTCAAGATTCCTATTAACGTGGTCTCTCTGGACCCTTGGTGCTCCTCTTCTGGAGTCAAAATCTTCAAGATTTCAATTGACGTGGTCTCTCTGGACACATGAGTAGCCTGCCTCTGATTGTTGAGTGCTTCTGTGCTGACGAGCTGAGATCTGTCAGTCTCGCTGTGATCCTGCACATCCTGTATGGAAATTGTGATTTCTTCGTCACTTGTCTCACATACAGTGGGTAGACATTCAGTGTCTTCTTGTTGGTTAAATGAGCTGCGTAGACTTTCATAGTCTTCTTTTGGTGGCTCAAATAAGCTGGGTAGACTGTCTTCTTGTTGGTTAAATGAGCTGGGTTCTGGTGGCTCAAATAAGCTGGGTAGACTGTCATAGTCTTTTTGTTGTTCACGTGAGCTTGGTGGACTTTCACAGTCTGCTGCTGGTTGCGCAGATAAGGTGGATAGACCTTCATAGTCTTGTTCATGCATGGCGTTCGCTATGGAGTGTTTGCTTGTTTCCATTTTTGAGTCTGTCACCGAGCTGTCTGTAGAGGCTTGCATCGCTCTCTTTGTGGAGGCTTGTGTCGCTCTCTCTGTGGAGTCTTTCATCGCTCTCTCTGTGGAGTCTTTCATTGCTCTCTCTGTGGAGTCCTTCGTCGCTCTCTCTGTGGAGTCCTTCATCGCTCTCTCTGTGGAGTCTTTCATCGGTGTGGGGTCTGTCATCGCTCTGTGTGGCGTTGTCTTCTTCTTGGGTATTGCTGTCATCCAATGTATCGACAATCTGCCATGGCATCATGGTACTGGGTTCACCTACCATGAGAAGAGTCGTGTTGAGCATTTCAGCCGTGTTGCTGATGCAATGATCATCAATTCCGAATAACTCATCCATGTCTAAGCAGTAGTCTTCAATGAACAAATCATCTCTTTTTGTTTCGGATTTGTCATTGTTCTTTCTATGTCCAATGACGAAATCATCTTCTCAGTAGTATTCTTCAATTAACAAATCATTGTGCTCTCCTCTTTGGGTAGTGCGAAATGCTTGTGCCAGGGTGCTGCGGAGGTTATTTTTAATTGCTGGTGTAAGTTCTGGCATTGTTCTGTCTTTTGATGTAAGAAAATTTGGTTTTGCAGCTTTAAATGTCTTTTTGTTCATTTTTGTGCGTTTCCCTTTTAAGTGGGCGTGGTCCGGGTCCTCTGACATCATGACTCTTGTGACGTCATGCATAGGAATTGATTGCGAACGCGCAATTCGAGTTTCTTTTACTGTGTGCTCTTTTCGCAACTGCGTATGTGCGGCTTCTCGAGTGTATTTTGACGTTTTCCTTCTTTTTGAGAAGTGCACAAGTGTGTACTGGCCGGAACGCTCTCGCTCAAGATGGCTGCCAATCAAAAAGCGTGTTGCATCGAGTGAGATCCTGCCTCTGCCCTGTGGTATGAACTTGAGATTTGTGATAAAATCAGTGATGGGCCTTCCGTTTCTCTGGCATTTATGACAAGAGTTAAATCTTTACAGCATCTCCCCAGACTGACTCTTACAGTGTTCATCAAATTTTTTGATTATTACTTCTATTTTGGTGTTGGCTTCACCTTCTATGTAATTATAGATTTCTTTAGCTTCATGCCCTCCTATTGAGAGTAGTAGTTCTATTTTCGTTGCGTCAGAGACTGTGCTTAAATCATTAGCTGCGATAAATATTTGGAATATCTGTTCAAATCTTTTCCAGTTATAACTTAAATTACCGTTTTTTTCCAGCTGCCCTAGAGGTCCAATGAGTCCCATAGTTAGTCGTTGAGGATCCATTTGCTGCAAAGTCTTCCACAGTCGAATATCCAGTCTGAATTTTATTCCCCTTTTGTCTAACCTAATCTAACTAGTTCTATTAAAGCCAAGATGCCTGGTACCATGTTTTGTTACCTGTGTGGTCGGTAACGTGTGCTACTCAATCCTTGGCTAATGAAGAGGTCTTCTGAATCTCGATGAAGAAGACTCAAACTCATCCAGTAGTAACAAAAGGTTTATTGAGTAACTATAACAATAATTGCATGAGTTCTTCACTTTAGCTTTGATACTAGTGAAAAGGTTAACAAGATCTAACTGCAGTAACTATACGTAACTCCACTAGCCATCTGAACTACTCTGCTATTGCCCTGGTCACAGTGCACCCCCGAGAGACCCAGAGACCCAATGTTTTTACCCCTGTTGGTCCAGCCCTCTGGTGATCATGTGGTGCTACTGATTACACATTAACCCCTTGTGTACATGCACATACAGAGATCACTACATACCCTGCATATCTTTGGGTTGTGGGGGTGAGACACACGCAGACACGGACAGTGACCCAGGGCCGGTATCCAACCCAGTTCCTCGGCACTGTGAGGGAGCAGTGCTAACCACAGCGCCACTGTGCAGCCCCGATTCCTTGATGTTCTCATGCTCTAGTTCAATAGCTAATTACAGCTAAAGTGTTGTACTAACCTCCCCAAATTGTCCCTCTCCGAGCTTTTCTTTAAGTGTCAGCAGCTTGCGTGGAAACTCCTCCACAGCCACATCTTTACCAGACAGCAAGTCCATGGTCACAGCAGGGACAGAATAAGTGTTACTTCCAGTGACACCCTGTAGGTTCACAATGTCGGCCTCCGCATAGTGTGGCACATTATCCTGCGGTGCTCCGAGTGGCTTTGCATAGTCACTGCTACACCCTGAGTGAAAAATAACAACATCTCACTCAATTCCCCTGAACGGCAAGTTTAATCTAAAATGTTTAAAAAGAGAAAAACAAACTGTTATTCTAAATTGTTTTCTCGGAGGAACATATCACTGCGTATGAATGCAAGTAAGCCATTTTGTGCTCGCTTAGAAATGTATATTTTAATTACATAAATCCTCCTGAATCTCTCCAATTGGCCTCTCCACTATCATCCGTACCACAATAGCAAAACAACTCTTATCACAGTCACTGATGGCATCCAATGTGACTGTGATGAAGACAAACTTTCCTTCCTCATTCTCTCAACCTGTCTTCTGCCTTTGACATGGCTAACCACATCAGCTTCCTCCAACACATCTCCACATTGTGCAACTGGGTGAGACAGCTCTCACCGGGTCCCATGCTTTACCCATCTAATCATATCCAGAGTATCACTTTCAATGGTTTCTCTTCCTGCTCCGGCACACCACCCCCACACACACACTCCGCCCTTTCTCCCCCCCCCCCCCCCCCCCCACCCCCCACCCCCACCCCCCACCACCACCACCACACACACACACACCTTGGCCCACTCTTATTTCTCACCTACATGCTACCTCTCAGCGATGGCATCTGAAAGCGGTGTTAGTTTCTACATGTACACTGATAACACCTGGCCCTACTGCATCACCTCTCAACTCCTCCACTGTTACCAAATTATCATACTGCATCTCCGACACCCAATACTGGATGATCAGAAACATCCTTCAATTAGGAAGTCTGAAGCCATTGTCTTCAGGACCAAATTTCATTCCCTATCTACTGACTTGCTCCCTCTCCCTGGGCAACAGGCTAAGATTAAAAACTATTATATGATTGAATTCAGCAGCTTATGTCGCTTTCAATATCCTCACCTGGCTCATCCCAACTCAGGGAAAATTCTGGAAGCTTGCGGAGCAGCTTTGATGGCTCCTGGTAATCGGGACCGAGCGGGAATATCCGGTCATATGTGGAGTTGGATTCCTGTTCACTGGGTGTGGAGGACTTGTTGTTTATCATGATGGTCTCACTCTGCAGTGAGAGGCTCACCGTGAGCTCATCATCCAGCATTCGGCGTGAAGCCTAAAAGAGAAGCGATCAATCAATGAAATCGGTGCAAATATCATCTGACTCTGTAACCTAACTGAATGGATGATCCATATATTCTATTGATTGGTGTGGATGCTATTACTGTTTCCTTGAGTTTAAACGATAAAGGGTTCATTTGATGAGGTGCTTAAATGATTATAGGAGTCAATAGGTTTAGATAAAAGCAAATCTATTTCCTCTGAAGGGGGTGTCTGGAACAAAGTAGCAGTGCCTAAATATTAAAGCTAGGCTGCTCAGGCGTACTTCTTCACAAAAAGAGTAGTGGAAATTTGGAACTGGCTCCCCGCAGATGTTGTAAAGGGTAGTCCAATTGAAAATCTTAAGAAAAAGATTGATAGATTTTTGTTAGGAAAAGATACAGAAGGACTATGTCACCAATAATAAACAGCAATTTGCATTTATATAGCATCTTTCATAAAACAAAACTGAGGCATTATAAAACAAAATATGCCACCGAGCCGCATGAATATTGGGTCAGATGACCAAAAGCTTGTTCAAAGAGTTTTGTTTCAAGGAGTATCAAAGGAGGAATGCAAAGTAGATAGGCGAGGAGTGTAGGGAGCGTATTTCTGCCCTGGTGAAGAGTTGGTGAAAGGCTAGGCAATTTGGGAGTGCAGGGTGGAGACAGAAAGAATCCGGGATTGGTGTGAACAGCAGGATTTGGATGGAGAGTGATATAAGGAAGCAAGCTGAGCAAATGGATTTAAGATGCAGCTCAGTTATGGTCTGATTGAATGATGGAACACGCTTGAGGGGCTGAATAACAAACTCCCGTTTGTATGTTCCTCTATATGCACACATAATCTAGCTGTATAAATCAACTGGTTATTGATTTGTATACTGCAGGAGCACCTTGAACATACGGTGCTCAGCACCACCTTCTCAACGTCAACTGGGGATGAGCAATAAGTACCAGTAAAGTCCACATCCCCAGAACTGGTTATTTTGCATTTACCCTCTAACATAAAAATAATACAATATCAGATCCCGTAAAATTCTAATCATATAAATTTATGTGCGAGTCTGACGCATGAGCCAGAGTTTTATTCTCCACCCCCCTTCCCCGCAACCCCCCCCCCCACCACCACCACCACCCCGCCCTACAGGTTCAGAGGCAAGGGAGGGGTAGTGGGAGCATAAAATTGCAACTGTTGGGATTTCATCCGGCTTCTAACTTTCCCCAACCAAGACACGATTCCATGGTTGGGCAGACAGAGCCTCAGACAGGAAGCCTATCCATGCCCATATTAAGGCCCTTAAGTGGCCATATCATGGTTTGCCATCCAGGGCCGTTTCCCACCCAGCCTCTCATGATTTTGAACATCTCTATCAAATCGCCTGTTAGGAGAACAGTCCCAACCTCTCCAATCTATCTCATAACTGAAGTTTTTCATCCCTGCAACCACTCTTGTAAACCCCTTCTGCACTCTCTCCAATGCATTCACATCCTTCCTATAGTGTGGCGCCCTGAACTGTACACAATATTCCAGCTGAGGTCTAACTAGTGTCTTGTACTAATTCAGCCTAACCTCCTTGCTTGTCTACTCTATTTCCCTATAAATACAGTCCAGAATACTATGTGCTTTATTAACTGCTCTCTTCACTTGTCCTTCAGTGATCATGCACATATACACCCAGGTCCCTTAAGCACCCCCTTAAGAATTTTACCCCTTATTTTAAATTGTCTCTCCATGTTCTTCCTACCAAATTGCACCACTTCACACTTCTCTGCATTGAATTTCATTGCCACCTATCTGCCCACTCTCCTAACCTGTCTATGTCCACACCAAGCTCGACACTGTCCTCTTTACGGTTTACAATACTTCCAAGTTTTGTATCATGAACCAATTATCATCACAGATTTTAGGGCATGGTTTTTAACCTGACATTGGATGTTGGCGGTAAAGCCAAGAGGAAGGTGGGTGGGTGGGAAACCTGGTCAGAATTGTAGTTCTGGGGTTGAGCGCCATCAGAAATGGTGATCTACCTTCCTCAGATATTTACTGAGACATTGTTCATTCCCAGAATTTCCAATTTGCCCAGTGTACGTGTTTCTGTTTTTACTATCTCTTTGACTTATGCCTTTCAGGTCACAATATCCCACACGGAAGCGGTATAAAGTGCCATTAGCAGCTCCTAAAACAGAACTGGGAAAAATCTTCAGTCAAGACATTAAAACCTTTTCCAACATCTTCTGCCAAAACTGTCGCCAAAGGATGATGACAATGATGGCGACCAGAATGAAAATAATAGCCACCAAGCAACCAATGAGGATTCGGGTGTTGCTGTCGTCCACTTTATGCATTGGGTCGATATCTGAGAACACAATGGGGAAAATGGGAATTGATACGTTGGAGCGGGAATTAGGTACAATTTCAAACTACAACTACAACCATGCCTAAATAACATGCGTACACCTCCAACAGCAACACACACAAATTTCAGATAAATATAAAATGCAAGGAGTATTGTTAAACTGTGCAGCAAGTTGCGGAGGAATCCTCTTACCGGGTATTAAGCTATACAATCATACCTAATCTATGCCACAGAGGAGCTAATCGTGTTAGATTCTGACAATTGGGACAACTGCTGCTATGATTTCATGAAATGAAGAAACAATGAAGAACTATACAACAGCAGTTGTTGCGCGATGATACCAAGCAGATCTTTTACACTCTATGTATACTTTAGCAAAAAGGCGAACTTTTTCAGAAGCAAGAATTTGTTTGGAAAACCAAATGGGGAGCATTAATCGAGGTCTTGTTCAAAGGTCTACTGAGGTTTGAGATAAGTCAATAGCTTCTTACCTATTTCACTGTGGGTTGTGCTGTCGACTTTCACAGTCGGGTAAACCCCTGAAGTGTTGTACATTGCGGTGTCTGCAATGAGAAACAATGGTGAACATATATTAGGCTGATCAGTTGATGAAATTAAATCACACAAGGTTTAGAATTGATAATGAAGCAATGAGCTACTATGATCAAGCAGTTTAATCTCAAACAGCAACAGCAGATTGGATGATGCTGACAAAACAATTTGGTGCTCAGAAATTCTGGAGAAAAGCCCTTGTGCATGCATTTCAGTTAAATGACTTGTTGGCCAACATCTCAGTTCACGGTGGAACAATCTCATTGTCAGGTTTAAGGTGGTGCCAAATAGTAACCTCTGTAGTGATCTCTGTATACATGATCAATCTATGTAAAGCTAGTACAGGCAATTGAACACATGGGGCGGGATTCTCCGACCCCCCCACCGGATCGGAGAATCGGCAGGAGGCGGCGTGAATCCCACCCCCGCCGGCTGCCGAATTCTCCGGCGCCGGGGATTTGGCGGGGGCGAGAATCGCGCTGCGCCGGTCGGGGGCCGTTGGCAGTGGCTCCCCCAGCAATTCTCCGGCCTGCGATGGGCCGAGTGGCCGCCCGTTTTCGGCCAGTCCCGCCGGCACATGTTCCACCAGGTATTTGCCAGTGGGACCTGGATACGCGGGCGGCCTCCGGGAGGTTCTGGCCTTGGGAGGTGCCCCCGGTGGCCTGGCCCGCGATCGGGGCCCACCGATCCGTGGGTGGGCCTGTGCCGTGGGGGCACTCTATTCTTCCACATCGGCCACTGTGGTCCTCTGCGATGGCCGATGCTGAGATGAACCGCCCCTGCACATGTGGTGGGATGACTCCAGCACATGCTGGCGGTCCCGCACATGCGCCAACTCGCACCGGCCGGCGGAGGTCCTTCGGCGCCGGTTGGCATGGCGCCAAGCTCCTTGTCCGCCGGCCGGCGTGGCGCAAACCACTCTGGTGCCGGCCTAGCCACTGAAGGTGCGGAGGATTCCGCACCTTTGGGGCGGCCCGACACCGGAGTGGTTCATGCCACTCCCCGCCGCCGGAGTTGCCCGTCCCGCAGAATCCCACCCATGATGTCTCACTATCAGGACTTATATAAATAGTTTTCCCGCTCCTTCCAAGAGGAGTGTGTATCAGGAGTGCAGAGAGAACAGACATAGGAAAGCTAGAGAGAAGAAGTTATTAGCTATCAAAGTATTGCATTGTATAATTTAATTAGTTATAACTACAATTGTTTATTTGTTTTAGTAGTTGAGTATTAAGTAAAAAGAACTCACAATATTAATTTATATTACTCAATAAATTAGTTTAACTTTACAAGAAGACTACTGCTCATTTCAACAACTCGGCTGGTTCAAAAGAGTAATTTATACATTTCACAAAGTAATATATCAACCTCCTGTCCAAATTGGAGCAAATATCTTTGAAAAAGCCGGAGCTGATGTGATGGACCGAATGGCCTCCTTCTGTACTCGACTGTTCTACAATTTGCCAGGAAATGTAACAAGCGGGCCTCAGAATGTGGCAATCAAACCTCAGCTGGCAGCAAACCTGATGCCAAGTTCTGATGTTGCCCAAGAGATACCACATGAACCTCGACCTGGTTTATGTATTGTGGACAAAGCATCACAAACAGTAAGCAAGACAAGCTCAACAGCATCTAGAGTTCAAATTCAGAATCTTGATTTTCTCATTTGCTTACTATTTCAATTATAAAAAGGTAACAGGAGTCAATGTGTCATTTCTTCCTCATCGTGATGTGATGACTAATCTCAATAGGTCATTCATATAATGTTGCAGCTTTCATAAAGCAGGATCAGATTCCAACAAACGCAAAATACTGAGAATGCTGGAAATCTAAAATAAAAACAGAAAGTGCTGGAAAAAATCAAGATGGTCTGGCAGCAGCTGTGCCGAGGGAACTATAAAGAAGTCATATTGGATTTGAAACATTAAGTCGCCTCTCACCATAGATGCTGCCAGACATGATAAATTTCCCCAGCGCATTCTGTTTTTACTTCAGATTCCAACACGCTGCTATAGTAAGCTAGGGCGTCAATGTACCTTGTAATGAAGTGGACGGCTGCAGATATTTTGCACAATTGCAAATTCCAAGTATAAATTAGTGGATCTCAGCAGTGGAGAAAGAAGTCAGAAGGAGAGCTAGGCCAGTCTCTGAAAGACTAGCTAAACACTGGAAGAGGACTAGGAGCAGGAACCGGAGGGTCCTAAATAGAGGGATTTCATATTCGTAAAAAGAAAGGTTAAGTGTGCACAGTAGCCCAATACATGGCCTTATTATATATTGCCCTTGTATTAACATGAACAATATTTTCCACATATGACAGAAACTTGTTTGGAAATGTTAATGTTAAATATAGTTCACGCTTACATTGTTAGATTAGAAATGAAAATAAACAGTAAATTCCAAGTGCCTCTGTTGAGTGAATAGTTGATACAAATACACTGAGTCTATACAATCGCAAAATAATTGCCAGGCTTACGTTTTATATGCATACCAAGAATGGTATAACTCCCGGGAACACAGAACATGACTCCCCTACATCTCATGAAAATTAAACAACTTGAAATTTTATTGTGCAAAATTATTCACAAATACATAAATGCATGAGTGAGAAATTCCACTTGATCTTTTTGTCAATGAAAGAGTTACCCTATTTAAAATAAATAACTTAATGACTTCCTTCAAAAAGCAAACAAAAGATTTCATGCAAATGCATTCAAGATGTTTGTTACTAATAACAGTGTGATTTTCAACCCGAGGGTATTAAACCCTTTAGATAAAAAGTTTTGATTAAGGTTTTCTCCTCTGAACCCTTACTCCAGTCTAAAAATAGTCTCAAATAAACCATTAATATTTTATTTGTTAAATTCCTTTGATTCCATGTATATAATTCTAAATCAGCAAAGCTTTTCAGAAACCATGGCCAGGATTCTCCGAAATCCCGGCCAAGTGTTGATGCCTGCGTCAACGGGCCTCCTGGCCCAGTCATACTCCCCTTCCTCAGGGGCTAGCACGGCGCCGGAGTGCTGTGCGCTGCTCCAGCGGCGAAAGCCGGCCCTACACGGCCGGCACGGGTCCACGCATGCGCGCCACGGCCGTCTCCGCGCCGGCCCCCGGGAAACATGGCGGAGCCCTACAGGGGTCCGGCGCGGAGGAACATAGGCCCCCCCCCCCCCCCGGAATGACCACGCGCGCCGATCGGTTGACCCCGATCGTGGGCCTGGCCACTGTGGAGACCCTCCCCAGAGTCGGCTCCCCCTGCCCCCCCCCCCCCCCAACCAGGACGGCCCCCACAGCCATAACACCAAGGTAGGACCACACGCGAACGACGCCGGCGGGACTCGGCGAGCACTCGGCCCGTCGAGCACGGAGAATCGCCGCAGGGCCGCTTTCAATGGCTCCTGACCGACGCTGCGGCGACAGTGCCGGCGCAATTGGCCGGAGAATCGGCGGCCCGGCGTCGGAGCGGCGTGGCGCCCCCCCCGGCGATTCTCCGACCCAGCGCGGGCTCGGAGAATCCCGCCCCATTTTTTTGAAACGCGAGTACATCAGAAACACATTTTTAAAAGAAAATAATAATACATTGAGTTTCATCAGGTTTCAGCTACACATGCTCGGTGTTCAGCTATGAGCATCCATCTTACGCAGGTGTTAGGTTTTCCAAATAGGAACTGACAAACCTTTCTCTGTAAGAATCTGTTCTCTCTACAAGCCAGCCTGTCGCTATTTGTTCTAATGAGTATTAACTTCAGTTCTCTCTACAGATGCTGAGCCAAACTTGCTGAGCGTTGCCAGTACTTTTTATTTCTGTTTTACATTTTCAGCATCCACAATCTTCTTTTTATTTTGCCACTTGTTCCCCTATTTGCCTGATCAACTGGTTGCCATGGTTTCAAGAAGTTTTTAATAGGGAGCTTGTTGCCTGCGAAACAAGATGAAGATAGATGCAGGTGGGTGGAGCCAAGAAGCTGTGATGGCGACAGTGAAAAGGAATATTGGGTGAGAGGGCAATCAAGACGTAGAGTATTTGACTCCAAGGTGGGTCACTGAACCTAGAACCAACTGCTACTGAAACACATTTACATTGCAAAGTGAACTTCTTCATTAGAGTGTTGAACACAGCACATGAAACACCTGAGGGGAAGAGGGAGTTAAAAAGTCAAAAGTCACCTCATTTTAAAATCATGTTGGACAATCATGGCAGCCATGTTACTGTGATCTTCCAGATATAGAATCTCTACAGTGCAGAAGGAGGCCAATCAGCCCATCGAGGCTGCACTGGCTCTCTGAAAGAGCAGCCCACCTAGGCCCAATTCCCCACTCCACTCCCGTAACCCCACCTAGGGGCAATTTAGCATAGCCAATCCACTTAAGCTGCACATCTTTGGACTGTGGAGGAAACCAGAGCACCGAGAGGAAACTCACGGAGACACAAGGAAAATGTGCAAACTGCACACAGACAGTCACCCGAGGTCGGAATCAAACCCGGGTCTCTGGCGCTGCCAGGCATCAGGGATAACCACTGTGCCACCGTGCTGCTATGGCAGAGTGGTATGCATAAAGACAAACAGCATCAGAGGGGCGAAATAGCAGAACAATGTTATCAAACTGACATAACTGGGAAATACCTGACTGGAAGGAAATTTCACTGAACATCATCCATATATCAGCAAAGTAGAATCGGCACATGATGGAGTTTGCCATACGGTGTTGTAGCGGAACGGTGACAAAGCGAGCACTTGGATTGACATCGTCTAGAACCAGAACAGATGTAGCTGGGCTTGGCTCCCATTTACCCGGTTCCGAGCAGAAAAAGCATTGCACTTCTCTGAATATCTTCACCGCCTTTGTGAACATATTATTGCAATGGACCTGCAGTGATGGGAGGATAAATATGCCATGATAGATTTGTTTAACACAAACCCACCCCCATCAACTGGTGTACATGCTGTACAAAACTCTTCTTACTTTTAATATGCAACATGAAATTCAACCACAATCTTTTGCCATTTATTCATGAAGCCCAATTTAACATTTTCTTAAACAACGCAAGCTGCCTTAGTAATTCTCAAGTATAATTGAATCTCATGGACACAACTCACTCAGTTATATATAGCTTTCCCAGAGCTTTATGGAAGCTACATTACAATTAAGGAACATATCTCATTAGAAACAAGAGCAGGGCTAGTTCTTTTGGCCAATCGAGCTTGCTCTGCAATTCAATAAAATCACGGCTCATCTGATCATGGCGTAAACTCCACTTTCCTGCCTGTCCTCCATAACCCTTAACTCTCTTATGGATCAAAAATCTGTCTAACTCAGCCTTGACTATATTCAGTGATCCAGCCTCCACTGCTCCCTGCAATAGAGAATTAAGATTAACAAACCTCTGCGGGAATCCATAGAATCCCTGCAGTGCAGAAGGAGGCCGTTGGATCCATCGAATCTGTATCGCCCTCTGAAAGAGCACCCTTCTCAAGCCCACTCCCCTGCCCTAAGCCCGTAACCTCACCTAACCTGCATATCTTTGGACACTAAGGGGTAATTGATCATGGTTAATCCACACACACAGTCACCCAAGGCTGGATTTGAACTTGGTCTCTAGCGTTGTGAGGCAACAGTGCTCACCACTGTGCCACCGTCCCGCCCTTAGGAAGAAATTCCTCCTCATTGTTGTCGGAAATGGTAGACCCCCTTATTTTGAAAATGTTCCCCCTCCCGCTCCACATTTCTCCCACTTGGGGAAACATCCTCTCAGGGACTCAAACCGCCACAGACATATTCTTGCTAGGATTAATTACTGTATCTGATGAGCGAATAGAGGTTTAATACAGGGATAATGTTCAGCAAAAGTGAAACCTTTCTAGCTTTGAGATCTGTGCCCAACTTTGAGCAGGCCTGTGTCAATTTGGCATAGTGATATCTTTCTTTTAAATTGTAATTTATTACAATTATTTGAGGAAGTAACAAACAACATAGATTAAAAAGGAACCTGTAGATGTGTGCAGCTTGGATTTCCTGATGACATTTGATACGGTGCCACAAAAAAGTTCCTACACAAAATAAGAGCTCATAGTGTAGGGGATAACATATTAGCACGGATAGAGGATTGGTTAGCTAACAGGATGCAATGAGTAGAGATAAGTGTATTTAACTGGGACATCCATAGCACTAGGGGTTTGGATGGAGTGAAATTTATCGAGTGTATTCAGGAAGAATTCCTCATTCAATATGTGGATGCCCGACTAGAGAGGGGACAAAACCTGACCTCCTCTTGGGAATAAGGAAGGGGAGGTGAGGGAAGTGTTAGTGAGGGATCACTTTGGGACCAGTGATCATAATTCCATTAGTTTTAAGATAGCTATGGAGAATGATAGCTCTGGCCCAAAAGTTAAAATTCTAAATTGGGGCAAGGCCAATTTCGATAGTATTGATTGGGAGAACCTGTTTACAGGCAAGGGGATAGCTGGGAATTAGGAGTCTTTCAAAAGTGTGTTAACTAGGGTTCAGGGTGAGCACATTCCTCTTAGAGTGAAGGGTAAGGCTGGTAGAAGTAGGGAACTCTGGATGACCTGGGATATTGAGGCCATGATCAAAAGGACGAAGGAGGCATATGACATGCATAGGCAGCTGGGATCAAATGGATCCCTTGAAGAGTAAAGGGTTTGTCAGAGTAGAGTAAAGAGAGAAATCAGGAGGGCAAAAGGGGACATGAGATTGTCTTGGCAGACAAGGCTAAGGAAAATCCAAAGAGCTTTTACAGATACATAAAGATCAAAAGAGTGACTAGGGAGAGAGTAGGGCCTCTTAAGGATAAACAGGGTCATCGATGTGCGGATCCACAAGGTATGGGAGAGGTCTTAAATGAATATTTCTCGTCAGTATTTACTGTTGAGAAAGGCACGAATGTTAGGGGAATTGGGGAAATAAATGTGATGTCTTGAGGATTCCATATATTACAGAGAAGGAGGTGCATCAAGGAAGGTATTAAAGTGCATCAAGATAGACAAATTTCCAGAACCTGATGAAATGTATCCCAGGACGTTGTGGGAGGCTAGGGTGGAAATTGCCGACCCCCGAGCTGAGATATTTAAATCATCGACAGCCACAGGAGAGGTGCCTGAAGATTGAAGGGTAGCAAATGTTGTGCCCTTGTTTAAGAAGGACTGTAGGGATAAGTCCGGGAAATAACGACCGGCGAGTCTTACTTCTGTAGTGGGTAAGTTGTTAGAAGGTATTCTGAGGGACAGGATCTATGGGCATTCAGACAGGCAGGGACTAATGAGGGAAAGTCAGCATGGCTTTGTAAGGGGAAAGTCATGTCTCACAAATTTGATTGAGTTTTTTCAAGAGGTAACCAAGAAGGTAGATGAGGGCAGTGCAGTCGACATTGTCTACATGGACTTTAGCAAGGCCTTTGACAAGGTACCGCATAGTAGGTTGTTGCAAAAGGTTAAATCTCACGGAACCCAGGGCGAGGTAGCCAATTGGATACAAAATTAGCTTGGCGACCGAAGCCAAAGGGTGGTTGTGGAGGGTTGTTTTTCAAACTGGAGGCCTGTGACCAACGGTGTGCCTCAGGGATCGGTGCTGGGTCCACTATTATTTGTTATATATATTAATGATTTGGATGAGAATGTAGGAGGCATGGTTAGTAAGTTTGCAGATGATACCAAGATTGGTGGCATAGTGGATAGTGAAGAAGGTTATATAAGATTGTAACAGGATCTTGACCAATTGGGCCAGTGGGCCGATGAATGGCAGGTGGAGCTTCATTTGGATAAATG
The DNA here is from genome assembly GCF_047496885.1 of Scyliorhinus torazame. NCBI lineage: Eukaryota > Metazoa > Chordata > Chondrichthyes > Carcharhiniformes > Scyliorhinidae > Scyliorhinus > Scyliorhinus torazame. Next base: position 134,617,020 of record NC_092713.1, on the reverse strand, counting down.
TGAGGTGATGCATTTTGGTAGATCAAATCAGGACAGGACCTAGTCAGTTAATGGTAGGGAGTTGGGGACAGTTACAGAACAAAAATATCTCGGAATACAGGTTCATATAGCTCCTTGAAGGTGGAGTCGCAGGTGGACAGGGTGGTGAAGAAGGCATTCAGCATGCTCAGTTTTATTGGTCAGAATACTGAATACACTTGTTGAAATTATACAAGACATTGGTAGGACCACACATGGAATACTGTGTTCAGTTCTGGTCACCCTATTATAGGAAGGATATTGTTAAGCTAGAAAGAGTGCAGAAGAGATTTATGAGGATGCTACCGGGACTTGATGGTCTGAGTTAAAAGCAGAGGCTGGATAGGCTGGGACCTTTTTCCCTGGAGCGTAGGAGGCTTAGGGGTGAACTTATCGAGGTCTATAAAATAATGAAAAGCATTGATGAGGTGGATAGTCAACGTCTTTTCCCAAAGGTAGAGGAGTCTAGAACTAGAGGGCATAGGTTCAAGGTGAGAGGATAGAGATACAAAAGAAACCAGAGGGGAAATTTCTTCACACAGAGGGTGGTGAGCATCTGGAATGGTCTGCCAGAGGCAATGGTAGAGACGGATACAATTTTATCCTTTAAAAAGAAGTTAGACAGTTACATGGGCAGGGTGGGTATGGAGGGATGTGGGCCAAATGCGTGCAAGTGGGACTAGCTTAGTGATAGAAACTGGGCGACATGGACCAGTTGGGCCGATGGGCCTCTTTCCATGCTGTAAACATCTATGTATCATTTTCAGGTTGGCAATCCATAACCTGTGGAGTGCCACACCGAACAATGCTGGGCCTCAACAATTTACAATCTATATCACCAATTTGGATGGAGCGATAGAATGTATGGTTGCTGGATTTGATGATCACACAAAGATAGGTAGGAGAGTAGGTTATGAAGAGGACATAAGGAGTCTGCAAAGTGATGTAAATAAGTTGGGTGAAATCTTGCACTCTGTGCACACGCTGCTGCCTGGGGAGAGAAAACCGATGTGTAGTCGCCAGCTGAACGGCAAGGTTTTATCTCTATATTCTAAGGTACTCTGAACAGAGAATCTTGGGGCATGGTTTCCGTCATCAGGCTGGCAGGATGGGGTCTGTTAGAGTAAGCAATGCTGGCTCCATAGAGATCGAGGAGCCCTCCAATCTGTGTTAGAGGGAAACTCGTCTCCTCTCTCCCTTCCCCCCTTCCCCATGGACACGGGGGACCCTGCCACAAGAAATGGAGTAACCTGCTCCCCTCCTCCTCCACACAAGCAGCGAGGCAATCCCCTTCAACACATCAGGAATCCCCCCAATAGCACTCCTCAGACAGCCCACCCTGTGACAGCCCCCTGGCACTGCCACCCTGGCTCTGCCAGGGTGGCATTACCAGGTGGCAGTGCCGGGGCAATGCCAGGGTATGCCTTTCTCCCCTTTCTAATGGGAACCTGGTTACATCACCGGCGAGGGGCAGGGAAAATCAGAAAATGAAATATCGCCGCTGAGAACCTTGGGCGGGATTCTCCGACGCCCCGCTGGGTCGGAGAATCACCGGGGGGCGTCGTGAATCCTGCCCCACCGCTCTGACGCCGGCTGTCGAATTCTCCGGCGCCGGTTTTTTGCAGGGGCGGGGATCACGTCGCGCCGATCGGGAGCCTTTGGCAGTGGCCCCCCCCGGCGATTCTCCGGGCCCTGATGGGGCGAGCGGCCGCCCATTGTCGGCCTGTCCCGCCGGCGTGAAATACACAAGGTCCATACCGGCGGAACCTGGCTTTGAGGGCGGCCTGTGGAATCCTCAGGGGGGTGCGGGGGAATCCGGCCCCGGAGGGGGCCCCCACGGTGGCTTGGCCCGCGATCGGGTCCACCGATCAGCGGGCGGGCCTGTGCCGTGGGGGTACTCTTTCCCTCCACGCTGGCCTCTGTAAAGCTCCCCCATGGCCGGCACGGAGAAGAAACCCCTTGCACATGCGCAGGGATCACGCCAGTGGTTCTGCGCATGCGCCAGAACACGCTGGTGCTCCCGCGCATGCGCCAACTCGCGCCGGCCGGCGGAGGCCCATCGGCGCCAACCGCTCCAGCGCTGGCCTAGCCCCCGGAAGTGCAGAGGATTCCGCAACTTCCGGTCGGCCCGACGCGAGAGTGGTTCACGCCACTCTTTGGCGCCGGTACTGCCCATCTGCCGGTTGGGGGAGAATCCCGGCCCTTGGTTTCCGATTCTTGTGAGATTTTGCACCCATCCTGCCTTTTGCGCTTGTGGTGAATATAGGTGCAAAGCTTCCCCTTTTAAGAGAGCAGGCAAAATTTGGAAGATTGAGTGTAACGTGGGACAATGTGAACTTGTCCACTCTGTCAGGAAGAACAGAAAAACATAATATTTAAATGGAGAGAGATTGCAGAACTCTGCTTTATCCTAGAACGTGAATCCCCAAAAATTGGTATGCAGGCACAGCAAGTGATTAGACAGGGAAATGGAATGTTGGCGTTAACTGCAAGGAGAATCAAGTATACAAATAGAAAAGTTTTGTTACAGTGGTACAGGACATTGTTGGGACCATCTGGAGTGCTGCGTACAACTTTGGTCTTCTTATTTAAGGTAGGATATAATTGCATTAGAAGCAGTCCACAGAAGGTTCAGAGATTGATTCCTGGTATGGGTGGGTTATCTTATGAAGAGAGGTTGGCCAGGTTAGTTCTATATTCGGAGTTTAGAAGATTGAGAGGTGATCTTTTGAAACAGATAAGATCCTGAATGGTCTTGAAAGGGTTGATGCCGTGTTGATGTTTACCCTCATGGGAAAGACTAAAACAAGGGGACACATTTTTAAAATAATGGGTCTACCATTTAAGAGAGAGATGAGTTCAATTCCGGCCTCGGGTGACTGTCTGAGTGGAGTTTGTACTTTCTCCCTGTGTCAGTGTGGGTTTCCTCCAGGTGCTCCCGTTTTCTCCCACAGTCCAAAGGTGTGCAGGTTAGGTGGATTGGCCATGTTAAATTGCCCCTTAGTGTCCAAAAGGTTAGGTTAGGTTACGGGTGGGGCAGTACGTGTGCAGTGGTTAGCACTGCAGCCTACGGCGCTGAGGGCCCAGGTTAGAATCCCGGCCCTGGGTCACTGTCCGTGTGGAGTTTGCACATTCTCCCCATGTCTGCGTGGGTTTCACCCCCTCAACCCAAAAGATGTGCAGGTTAAGTGGATTGGCCACGCTAAATTGCCCCTTAATTGGAAAAGAAAAATAATTGGCTACTCTAAATTGGCTAGTCTAGGGGGGGGGGAACATAAGCTTGGGTAAAGTGCTCTTTCCAAGGGCCAGTGCAGACTCAATGGCCTCCTTCTGCACTGCAAATTCTATGATTCTATGAGGAGAATTTCTTTTTCTCAAATATCAGGTAGTTTGTGGAACTCTCTTCCCAAAAGAGCAGTGGGGGCAGGACCATTGAATTGTTTAGATAGATTCATGATGAACAAGGGATTCAAACACCATAGAGGGAAAGTAGAATTGAGATCACAATCAGATCGGCCATGATCTTATCAAATGGAGGAGCAAGCTCGAGGGGCCGAATGGCGTACTCCAGCTCCTAATTCGTATGTTCATATATCCATAAAATATTAATTTTACTTATTCCCTGGCGGGGCGGAAATCAGTCCGGCGTGGGCCTAGCCCCTCAAGATTAGGGCTCGGCCCCTAAAGATGCGGAGGATTCCGCACCTTTGGGGCGGCGCGATGCCGGACTGATTTGCGCCGTTTTTGGCGCCGGTCGGCGGACATCACGCCGATTGCGGAGAATCCCGCCCCTGATCTCTGAAATTGATCGGACAGAGCCTAGTATTTCCAGGAACCTACCTGCAGATCCATTCACACTGACAGGGAAAGTTAATTCTAACAAGACACGTGACCACAGAATTGATACGAGGCAGAAGGAGGCCATTCAGCCCATCGTGCCTGCACTGGCTCGTCAAATAACAGCCATTGTCCTGCCTTTCCATACCCCTGCATATTGTTTCTTTTTAAATAATCAGCTAATGCCCTCTTGAATGCCTCCATTGAACCTGCCTCCACCACACTTCCAGGCAGTGCTTTGCAGACCCCAACCACTTGCTGTGTGAGCATGTTTTTTCTCACATCACACAGAAGATTTGCAAGTGAGGACAGCATTCTCATTTATTGGTAATTGATTGATACTCAATTCGGCAGTTAATGCTGTTTATTATGATAACGCCTTTCAAATATAATTTTTCAAGTGTTTCAATTCGTGTGGATTGGGATTTGGTGAAGCTGAGTACGATTGAGATGGTGCTGTGCCAATCTGACATTTAATTGAAGAGTTTATTGGTGCACAAACTGTGACCTGTACAGCTTTGTAAAGTATTCTCAAACATAAAATCCATTGAACAAACCATTCCAGGGGGGGCTCATGTTTGGATGCCTCAGATACAAATGATGGTGAGTCAACAACAACAACTTGCATTCATATAGCGCCACATAACATAGGGAGATATTAGGCCTGCTGATTTGAAGCTTGGTCAAAGAGGGAGGTTGTAAGGAGTGTTTTAAGGGAGGCAGAGAGCTGCAGGGAGGGTATTCCATGGCTTACAAGGCTTAGACATCTGAAGGCATAGCACAAATGGTGGAGTGATGAAAACTGGGACTTTTTGAGAGACAGAAAGAGCGCAATAATAGACGTTGGAGCTGTATGGCTGGAGGAGATCATAGAGAAACGAAGGGTAGAGGCCATGGGGGATTTGAATCCAAGTCTGAGAATTTTAACATCAAGATGTTGTTTAACTGGCAGCCAATGTTGGTGAGTAGCACAGGGGAAATGGGAAAAAAGAGGGAGGGGGCTTCATTTCCAATGCAGCCCCCTCTCTTAAAGCCTCCCATACAGAATTGTTTCGCTTTGTGAGCGCCGTGCATGTAAAGTCCTGAGTCTGTTTCATACAATGGCTTTTTGTTAACTTTTGAATTCTGGGAGCCATGAGTAAATTATGACTTTGTGAGGGCCTAAAAAGAACAATAATTATATGGATACCTTGTTTTATAGTACTGACATGCAAAAGACCAGTAGCAATTTATATCTTTTTCAATAAATGCCAAAAGAGAAGTAAAATATAGAGATTAAGTATGTTTCGAAGAAAGAAGTTTCTCCCCATGTGGAATGTGAAAAATTACTAGTCGGAGATGATGGAGTTTATTTTTAAAAATTCCCTTGCCAGTTTTCAGTCTCCTCTTCCCTCTCCTGAAGGCATTATATCTTATATGGGATACAGAGGGGAAGGCAGGCAGGGGGTTTGGGTCTTCCGAACTTGATGTATTACTAATGGGCGGAGAATGTGGAGAAGGTGCGGAGCTGGTTCAGAGGGGTTGATTCCCAGTGGGTCAGAATGGAGGAGAGTTTGTGCAGGGGGTCGGGATTGAAAGCACTAGCAACAGCGCCGCTCCCGATAGCTCCGGGGAAATACTCAGGGAGTCCGGAAACAATAGCTTCATTGAGAATTTGGAGGCAGGTTCGCCAGCACTTCGGGTTGGGGGCAGGGTCAAGGGAAATGCCGACTGGGGGGAACCACAGATTTGAGCCAGGGAGGTGGGATGGAAATCTTTGGAAATGGGAGGAGAAGGGGATTAAGAGACTAAAAGATTTGTTTCTTCGGTGTCGGTTTGCAGGATTGAAGAAGCTGGAAGCGAAGTATGGGCTGGAGCAGGGGGAAATGTTTAGATGCATGCAGGTTTGAGATTTTGCCAGAAAGGAGATACAGAGCTTCCCGGTGGAGCTGGCCTCCACATTGCTGGAGGAGGTGCTGACGACAGGGAGACTGGAGAAGGGTGGAGTGTCAGCGGTTTATGGAGCTGTGGTGATCTGTATATCTGTGTATATGACTCCAGAAGAGGAGCACCAAGAGTCCAGAGAGACCACGTCAATAGGAATCTTGAAGATTTTGACTCCAGAAGAGGACCACCACGACCCACGACAAAATGAAATCGTGAAGATTTTGACTCCAGAAGAGGAGCACCAACAAAGCAAAGAAGAGGAATCAAATCCACCACAAATGACTGATGTCACCAACATCAATGCAACATCAGACCATTCTCGAGACGAAACGCTCAAGGTAACGTATACCACAAAGGACACTCGCACCAATTACGCAAATTATCCACATGGAACACTCATTGAGCGCAACAAGAAAAAGAGAAACCCCAAGAAGCACAGCAGAAACGAGAACAACAACAGCAAGAACAAAAACAACATGAATGCAACAAGAACAACAAAAACCGCAAGAAGCACTGCAGAAACGACAAGAACGACGAAAACAACAAAAACAGAAACAACAAGCACACCAAGAAAAACGACAAGAACAACGACGAAAACAAAAACAGAATCAACAAGAACGACAACGAAAACAGCAAAGACAGATACGACAAAAAGAGCAACAATGAAACAACGACCTGTGCAAAATGGTACAACGCTGCACATGAAGGACAATGCCACAGCACACTGCAAAACAATGACAAAACCACAAACATGCCACGGCATGACAACGAGTCGCACAATTTCACATCTGCTCCAGAACAAGCAAGCACACCGGCTTTCAAGGCAGATGACACACTAAATCGATACCACAAGCACAGAAAAAAATCCATGTCAGTCAACATCAGTGGTTCAACCATTCAACCACCTTGGGATGACTTGTTGGTTACTTAAAAAACAAGAACACCGACAACATTCACAACGGAGTTGCAATATCAATATCACCACGTCAACAACGAAAAAGAAAAAACTCAACGAACAAATTCATCAAATTTGGAGTCATAAATGTTTTTATTAAGATTGGACTCATAAATATTAATTGGCTTTGTAAAATATCCAATATCATACTTGTACAGATATACATATCATAAGTAATCTAACTGTTTTGTACAATTTTCTCTTACACTATACAGAAAATATGTAAAGAAAAAAGGGGGGATTTGGTGATCTGTATATCTGTGTATATTAAGCAAGGGGTCAATGTAGATGCAATAGTATAACAGCTGCAGAAAGGCAGTTCGAGGAGTATCAGCCTACTGAGGTAGTAAGGGTTGAAGTCAGAAATAGGAAAGGAGCAGTCACCTTGTTAGGAGTTTTCTATAGGCCCCCCAATAGTAGCAGAGATGTGGAGGAACAGATTGGGAAACAGATTTTGGAAAGGTGCAGAAGTCATAGGGTAGTAGTCATGGGCGACTTTAACTTCCCAAATATTGAGTGGAAACTCTTTAGATCAAATAGTTTGGATGGGGTGGTGTTTGTGCAGTGTGTCCAGGAAGCTTTTCTAACGCAGTATGTAGATTGTCCGACCAGAGGAGGGGCAATATTGGATTTAGTACTGGGTAATGAGCCAGGGCAAGTGATAGATTTGTTAGTGGGGGAGCATTTTGGAGATAGTGACCACAATTCTGTGACTTTTACTTTAGTAATGGAGAGGGATAGGTACGTGCACCAGGGCAAGGTTTACAATTGGGGGAAGGGTAAATACGATGTTGTCAGACAAGAATTGAAGCGCATAAGTTGGGAACATAGGCTGGCAGGGAAGGACTCAAGTGAAATGTGGAACTTGTTCAAGGAACAGGTGCTACGTGCCCTTGATATGTATGTCCCTGTCAGGCAGGGAAGAGATGGTCGAGTGAGGGAACCATGGTTGACAAGAGAGGTTGAATGTCTTGTTAAGAGGAAAAAGGTGACTTATGTAAGGCTGAGGAAACAAGGTTCAGACAGGGCATTGGAGGGATACAAGATAGCCAGGAGGGAACTGGAGAAAGGGATTAGGAGAGCTAAGAGAGGGCATGAACAATCTTTGGCGGGTAGGATCAAGGAAAACCCCAAGGCCTTTTACACATATGCGAGAAATATGAGAATGACTAGAGCGAGGGTAGGTCCGATCAAGGACAGTAGCGGGAGATTGTGTATTGAGTCTGAAGAGATAGGAGAGGTCTTGAACGAGTACTTTTCTTCTGTATTTACAAATGAGAGGGGCGATATTGTTGGAGAGGACAGTGTGAAACAGATTGGTAAGCTCGAGGAAATACTTGTTAGGAAGGAAGATGTGTTGGGCATTTTGAAAAACTTGAGGATAGACAAGTCCCCCGGGCCTGACGGGATATATCCAAGGATTCTATGGGAAGCAAGAGATGAAATTGCAGAGCCGTTGGCAATGATCTTTTCGTCCTCACTGTCAACAGGGGTGGTACCAGGGGATTGGAGAGTGGCGAATGTCGTGCCCCTGTTCAAAAAAGGGACTAGGGATAACCCTGGGAATTACAGGCCAGTTAACCTTACTTCAGTGGTAGGCAAAGTAATGGAAAGGGTACTGAAGGATAGGATTTCTGAGCATCTGGAAAGACACTGCTTGATTAGGGATAGTCAGCACGGATTTGTGAGGGGTAGGTCTTGCCTTACAAATCTTATTGAATTCTTTGAGGAGGTGACCAAGCATGTGGATGAAGGTAAAGCAGTGGATGTAGTGTACATGGATTTTAGTAAGGCATTTGATAAAGTTCCCCATGGTAGGCTTATGCAGAAAGTAAGGAGGCATGGGATAGTGGGAAATTTGGCCAGTTGGATAACGAACTGGCTAACCGATAGAAGTCAGAGAGTGGTGGTGGATGGCAAATATTCAGCCTGGATCCCAGTTACCAGTGGCATACCGCAGGGATCAGTTCTGGGTCCTCTGCTGTTTGTGATTTTCATTAATGACTTGGATGAGGGAGTTGAAGGGTGGGTCAGTAAATTTGCAGACGATACGAAGATTGGTGGAGTTGTGGATAGTAAGGAGGGCTGTTGTCGGCTGCAAAGAGACATAGATAGGATGCAGAGCTGGGCTGAGCAGTGGCAGATGGAGTTTAACCCTGAAAAGTGTGAGGTTGTCCATTTTGGAAGGACAAATATGAATGTGGAATACAGGGTTAACGGTAGAGTTCTTGGCAATGTGGAGGAGCAGAGAGATCTTGGGGTCTATGTTCATACATCTTTGAAAGTTGCCACTCAAGTGGATAGAGCTGTGAAGAAGGCCTATGGTGTGCTCGCGTTCATTAACAGAGGGATTGAATTTAAGAGCCGTGAGGTGATGATGCAGCTGTACAAAACTTTGGTAAGGCCACATTTGGAGTACTGTGTACAGTTCTGGTCGCCTCATTTTAGGAAGGATGTGGAAGCTTTGGAAAAGGTGCAAAGAAGATTTACCAGGATGTTGCCTGGAATGGAGAGTAGGTCTTACGAGGAAAGGTTGAGGGTGCTAGGCCTTTTCTCATTAGAACGGAGAAGGATGAGGGGCGACTTGATAGAGGTTTATAAGATGATCAGGGGAATAGATAGAGTAGACAGTCAGAGACTTTTTCCCCGGGTGGAACAAACCATTACAAGGGGACATAAATTTAAGGTGAAAGGTGGAAGATATAGGAGGGATATCAGAGGTAGGTTCTTTACCCAGAGAGTAGTGGGGGCATGGAATGCACTGCCTGTGGAAGTAGTTGAGTCGGAAACATTAGGGACCTTCAAGCAGCTATTGGATAGGTACATGGATTACGGTTAAATGATATAATGTAGATTTATTTGTTCTCAAGGGCAGCACGGTAGCATTGTGGATAGCACAATTGCTTCACAGCTCCAGGGTCCCAGGTTCGATTCCGGCTTGGGTCACTGTCTGTGCGGAGTCTGCACGTCCTCCCCGTGTCTGCGTGGGTTTCCTCCGGGTGCTCCGGTTTCCTCCCACAATCCAAAGATGTGCGGGTTAGGTGAATTGGCCAATGATAAATTGCCCTTAATGTCCAAAATTGCCCTTGGTGTTGGGTGGAGGTGTTGAGTTTGGGTAGGGTGCTCTTTCCAAGAGCCGGTGCAGACTCAAAGGGCCGAATGGCCTCCTTCTGCACTGTAAATTCAATGATAATCTATGATTAATCTAGGACAAAGGTTCGGCACAACATCGTGGGCCGAAGGGCCTGTTCTGTGCTGTATTTTCTATGTTCTATGTTCTATGTAATACCACTGAGCAATCACTAGAGGGAGCATGGAAGGTATAAAAACACACGAACAGGAAGTCAGCAGCTACTTCACAGGAACGGGAGCTGGTAGCAAGACACAGACAGGCAGCTCCAATGTAATTTAAAGATAAGCACTGACGAGAAAACAAACTCACAATAAAGCATCTATTTCAACTTCAAGACTACGAGTGTTATTAAGTCACAAGGAACAACACAGGAGCTAATTTGGAAGAGGAGAAGGCACCACTGGAAGGGATCAAAGCAAAGTGGGAGGAAGAGTTGGGAGAGGATATGGGGAAAGAGTTCTGGTATGAGGTGCTCCGTAGAGCGAATGCCTCCACCTCGTGCGCGAGGTTGGGGCTGATACAGCTGAAGGTGGTATACAGAGCACACCTCACAAGGGCGAGGATGAGCCGATTCTTTGAAGGAGTAGAAGATGTGTGTGAACGTTGTGGGGGGGGGAAGGGGGGGGGGGGGGGGGGGGGGGGCGCGAATCACGTTCATATGTTTTGGTCCTGTCCAAAGCTAGAGGATTACTGGAAGGAGGTTTTTAGGGTAATTTCTAAAGTGGTGCACGTGAAACTGGACCCGGGCCCCTGGGAGGCCATATAGGGGTGTCGGACCAGCCAGGGTTGGAAACGGGAGGGGAGGCAGATGTTGTAGCCTTCGCCTCGTTGATCGCCGAAGGCGGATCCTGATAGGTTGGAGAGCAACCTCTCCACCCTGTGCCCTGGCGCAGCGGGGGGACCTGTTGGAATTCTTGACTCTTGAGAAGATTAAGTTTGAACTGAGGGGAAGGATGGAGGGGTTCTACAATTCATGGGCATTATTCATCATGCACTTTCAAGAACTGGATAACATCGAACATTAGTTGGGGCGTGTGTGTGGGAGGGTTGGGGCGAGAGTGTATGTTAATGGCGACTATGGGTGATCCCTAATTCCTTTTTGTCATTTGTTTGTGTGAACATGCGGGCTAATGTTTGGGGTTTGGTGGGAGGATGGGATCGTTGTTATTGATATGGGGATTGACATATTTGTTACTGATTATTGTTTATTGGTGGTGGGTGTAAATTTGGGAGAAAATGTGAAAAAGAGAATAAAAATATTTTTTTTAAAAAAAAATCTTATATGGGATACAATTCCACAAGAAAGAAATATTTGAATTTATTTGGTGCTTTTTTATGACCTCAGAATGTCCCAAAGCAACTTACAGCCAATTAATTATTTTAAAAATACAGTCACTTTGTAATGCAGGAAAATGCAGCTGGCATTACATGCCAAAGCAAGATCCCATGAAGAGCAATAAAATAAATGACAACAGAAAGCTTTTTCAGATGTTTGCTGAGGCAAAATGTTGGCCAGAATGCCTTCCTTGCTCTTTGTCCAAAGGTCACATGGGACTTTTGACAACCGCTTGAGAAGCCATGATGGAGCCTCAGTGAAAGACAGGACCTCCAGCACTCCCTCAGTATCATGATGAAGTGGAAGTGATGATTTTCTACTGGAATGGGATGTGAATCAATCTTTTATAATAATCGCTTATTGTCGCAAGTAGGCTTCAATGAAGTTACTGTGAAAAGCCCCTAGTCGCCACATTCCGGCGCCTGTTCGGGGAGGCCGGTACGGGAATTGAACCCATGCTGCTGGGCTTGTTCTGCATTACAAGCCAGCTGTTTAGCCCACTGTGCTAAACCAGCCCTTAACGTGACTAACTAAGCCACAACTGACAACTAACACACGGAATATTTACTCTACTGAAACTAACCAAACTGGCTATTGTTCCAGTGTTAGCTCCCACAGTGAGTGTGTCAGACAAATCAACTGAGGTTCCCAAGACACCCATTAGCGCATTACCTGCTGACACCATTGAATAGCGAGAATGAGCACAAATCAAGGCTGATCTTTCCTATCACAGCAAAGAGCAGGGATACCAGATGCCGGGCCTCTCCTGGCATCCTAACTGAAATAAGGACCTGTGTTTTCCAGCCCTTCTCGTAGCGTGACCTTCCAGTCCCACCGATGTGAACGGAGAATTCAATGAATTGCCAGTCCCGCTGCGGGGAAACTCATAGAGGGAGGGAGGCTGGGTGGCCAAGGTAACAACACATGGAACTTGTGCGGTGTCACTGGATAAACTCGCTGAGCTGGAGGGGGTGCCAGTATTGCCAATTTTAATTATTACCGTTTGCCGCCATTTTCTTTGCATCTCTTTCTGTGGGGATCTGTTCAGCTCATGTAAGCAGTTAAAATATATGGAACTAGTGCTGACATCTGCCCCCATGTTATTGTCTATTGTAATGGGAAAATGGAGGATCAACTCTTTACCAAGCTGTCCGGAAATCCATGCATTTTCCAGTGAGCTCTGTCAGCCCACTACTGGAATTACAGCTGAAGTCCATTGGAACGCATGAGGACATTTGGAGTCCTTTATGTTTAGTCAAGTTGGCCTACGATGAAGACAGCAATTTCTTCTCTCATTTCCTGGTCTTCCAGTCTGGCAACATTTTCCAGTCGTGCCGGCGAGATCCTCTGGTCCCGCTGGAGTCGAACCCCTGCATGGGTTCCCTGGCAGCGGGCGGTGAGCCATGCAAAATGCCTCTAGACTTTGGCGGGACTGGAAGATCTCACTGCTGGCCAATGGCTAGCTGTATCCGCTGTGGAAAAACCTGCCTCGAGGGAGCTGGAAAATCTCGGCCATCATCCTTGTTTTCAAGTTCTGCCATAGTCTCACCCTTCTCTAACTGTGTAACCTCCTCCAGCTCTGCATTCCTCTGAGCTCTCTGTCTTCCTCCAATTCTGGCTGCTTGTGTACCACTGATTTCCATTGCTTCACCAGATTTGTGGGCCCTAAACACTGGGAGTTGAATTTTATGGCCCTGTCATGGAGGAAGTGGGGTGGGGAATTATGGCGAGCCATTTAAAAATCCACTGATTTCGGCAGAAGTGGAAAATCCCACCGGTGGAAAATTCCACCCTGGATTTCCTTTTCTAAACCTCTGATTGTCGACCTCACCTTCCTGCAGAATGCAGTTCAAAACTTACCTCCTTGCACAACTTTCCTAATTTCTCCTTAGGGGCTCAATGTCAAATTTTACGAATATAAATACATACAAGTTAGGGGCAGCTCTTCGAGCCTGCTCTGCCATTCAACAAGATCATGTTTGCAGTAATTGTAACCTCAACTTCACATTTCTGCCTACTGACCATAGCCTTTCACACCTTGTTAATCGAGAATCTATCTAGCCCTGTCTTTAAAAATTTCAAACACAAGGGAATGGCTTCTCCAATTTCGGGGCTACATCCAGAGTATCCGTGGCGTTTTACGTGGGAAAAATTTGCGCGGCCTCAGCCTTGATCCTCCGACCGATGAGGGGCTAGAAGTCGTGTCACGTAAAGCGCACTGCCATCCTGATACAAACACCTGGAGAATTGTCAGGTACGTGGCCGCGCATGCGCACGGTGATGGCTTGCAGCGGTCACGCCGTACAACATGGTGCCGGCTGTGCGTGGGCCCGATCTGCCAGCAAGTATCCCCATGAACATCCCCGGGCCACCCCCCACTAGTCCCCCCAGCCTCGCCGAAGCCTCCCAGCCAGCAGCACGGCTCCCGCCAGACTGTTGGCGGCACTAGACACAGTCGGCAGCCGTGTTCCCGACCACTGAGACCATGAATCAACCGCACGGTCGGGAATCCAGCCCATCGGGGGTGGAGTATCGGGAGTGGGCCTTCAGGTAACTGAGGGCTTCCCAATGGCGTGCTCCTCGATGACGCTGTTTTGGAGGTGACGAAGCATCTGAAAACAGGCGCCGCCAGGTGAAAAAAAGATTCTTCACCTGATCGCCGACTATGAAATCGGCATTGGGGACGGAGAATCCCACCCAAGTATTTTCCGGCCCTACTCCCGGTAATGGATTCTCCCATCACCAGTGATGCCGGGCTGGAGAATCAGAGTCAGCCTACCGTGGGCATGGCGTAAAACATGTGCAAAAGGTTTTTTTCCTAAGTCTCTGAAAATACGGCGCAATATCTTGCTGATGTTGCTGGCGAGCTGCTCTCCGGTTTTCTCACCCAAAACGACACATACTGTAAAATTCCATCCTCTGCTTCCACTGCCTTTCGGGAAGAGAGTTCCAAAGACTGGTGATCCTCTGAGAGAAGAAAAAATTCTCCTCATCTCTATCTTAAATGAGCGACCTCTTATTTTTTAACAGCGACCCCCCTAGTTCAAGATTCTCCCACAAGAGGAAACATCCGCTCCACATCCACCCTGTCACTACCCCTCAGGATCTTAAAGGTTTCAATCAGGGAAATTTTGTTTCGTAACATTCCTCCAAAACAGCTTGGAATGTTTTATCATGTTAAAGATACATATAAATGTAATTTGTTGCTCCATTAATCTCAAGTAAAGATGCCGACCATCAAACGTTTGTTGATATTTATAAATATATACATTTTAAGGAAAAATAGAACGATTGTACCTTCATCGCTGTGAAATTTCGGATCCGGTCAAACTCAAACAGGATTTCCACGTAACCATTTTCAAAGCTATCGTTCCTCCATCCCAAGTAGTCATAGCCTGGCCACACATTGTATACATGACTGTGTGTGAAATCATCCAAACCCCAGACGCCATCAGTCATTTGGCCAAGTCCTTCTGAAACCATCCTGGGAACAAGGAGACATTTGAAGACATGTATTCAAAAACACAGAGCAATAGAACAAGTTAAAAAGACTCGAAGCATCATTATGCAGTTTAAGGGATTCAATACAGGCAAACCGAATTTCTTTATGTCTTTAGGCAGCTTTGTTATTCTACCAAGAGGCAAAGACTAATACAGAGGGTGGAATCTGACCAGAAAATGGCACAGTGTCAGTTCCAGTATGAAAAACGGTGCGAGTCCGGTGTCGGGCATCGCTGGGAGTTCTCACGGAATTCTGAGCCTCTTTGCCAAACACAGTGAGTGGTTTACGCTGTCATGCTGGCACTGCCTCCTAGAGCCGGGAACCGACTTCAAACAGATTGGGGTGCCATCTTTAAAGGATGCCTCAACCAGTGCTGCAGTCTACCAGCCCCCAGTCCCAGGGCTCTCCCACCGGGCCCCCACCCACTCCCCACCTCCGCCGGCATTAATCACCGGCAAACCCCGCCGCCTGACATTCATCGCCAGCACCCCCCTCAATGTCTGCTCTTCCCCGCCCCCCCTGTCCACCACACCTATGTGCGCACACCTTCCACCATGAGGCTCCCATTAGGGTCCACCCCTTGCACTGCCAGGTTGGCACTGCCAAGTAGGTCATGCCAACCTGTGCCAGGGGGCAATGCCAGGGCATGGCCCTCTTGTGGTGAACCACTGTAATAGGAGATGTAAGGTAGGACCTGCACTACAGGTTCGCCGGTAGTTCCTGCCGGCTGGCTCCGCCCACGGAGAACTGTATAAATATGCATGACCTCCAGTGCCCTGCCATTTCGCCAGCTGCAGCAGGAGGCCACGTATCTGACTGTAATAAAGCCACAGTTGTACCCAACTTTAGTCTTTGTGCAATTGATCGTGCATCAATTTATTAGTCACATTTTCCACAGAATGGATATCCAAATTTAGCCCGATCGCCTGCAGCTGGATCCGCACTCGCCTGACGCCAGGAAAGACTTTGCTTACTGGCTAGCATGTTTTGAGGCCTACATCAACGCGGCGGACCCCGCGCCAACGGAGGCTCAGAAGATAATCGTCCTGTACTCCAGACTGAGCTCCAGCGTGTTCCCGTTGATCCAAGACACCACGAATTACACAAAAGCAATGGAACTCCTTAAGGAACACTACACGCAGAAGGCGAACACGCTCTTCGCCAGGCATGTACTCGCCACCCGCACGCAACTACCTGGTGAGTCCATCGAAGACTTCTGGCGTGTCCTAATTCCACTCGTCTGGGACTGGGACTGTCTGACCGTTACGGCCGCCGAACACGCAAATCTCCTCATGCGCGATGCATTTGTGACGGGGATTGCGTCGGACCGCATCTGAGAACGATTACTGGAAGGGGCCACGCTCGAACTGGCGGAGACGAAAACTTTGGCGCTCTCCATGACGGTCGCATCCCGTAACGTACAATCGTGCCCCTCCCGCCACGCTGCCCACCCTTCTACTCCTTCCTACCCCTCCTGGACCCCGCCGACGACCTCCTCAGCCAGGGCCCTGCCTTCCGAATACGCCTGCGCCGCACACCAATCCGCACCCCGGGGGTCCCAGCTGCTACTTCTGCGGTCAGCAGAAGCACCCCCGCACACTGCCTGGCCCGCGCTGTAGTTTGTAAAGCCTGCAGTAAAAAGGGCCACTTCACGGCGGTGTGCCAGGCCCGCGCAGTCGCTGCGATCGCGCCCGCTATCGCCCCTCCCCCACGCCAGACGCACAATGGGAGCTGCCATCTTCTCCTCCCGGGTCCATGTGCGACGAATGGGCACCGCCGTCTTGTCCCCCTTCGGCCACGTGCACCCCATGGGCGCCGCCATATTGTCCCGACCCCGCAATGTGCGCACCATGGGCGCTGCCATCTTGTCCCGACCTCGCAATGTGCGCACCATGGACGCCACCATCTTGTCCCCCACAGGGTCTCCGGACATCCCGACATCGGAACCGCACACGCTCGCCACCCGAAGCATCCGATGGCTACCCACAGCTCACTTCGATGACGCTGGATCAATCTCGCCCGCACAACCTGGCCACCGCGTCGACGACGGTTAAAATCAACGGCCACGTGATCTCGTGCCTGCTGGACTCCGGGAGCACCGAAAGCTTTGTTCACCCAGATACGGTAAGGCGCTGCTCCCTCGCGGACCACCCTGCTAATCAAAGGATCTCCCTAGCCTCTGGATCTCACTCTGTCCCGATCCGAGGCTTTTGTACAGTCACCCTCACGGTCCAGGGCGTAGAATTTAGTTATTTCTGCCTCTATGTCCTTCCTAATCTCTGCGCTGCACTCCTGTTGGGCCTGGACTTCCAGTGCAACCTCCAGAGCCTCACCCTCAAATTCGGCGGGCCCCCAAACACGTTTGTTTAGCTCGGTGGGCTAGACAGCTGGTTTGTAATGCAGAACAAGGCTGGCAGCACGGGTTCAATTCCCGTACCAGCTTACCTGAACAGGTGCCTAAATGTGGTGACTAGGGGTTTTTCACAGTAACTTCATACTTGTGTCAATAAAAGATTATTGTGCACCCAACTGCAGCTCCTCACAGACCGCATGGTTCGGTTGGAGCAGCAATTGGATGCACTTAGGAGCATGCAGGTGGCGGAAAGCGTCATAGATCGCAGTTATGTAAATGTGGTCACACCCAAGGTGCAGGCAGAGAAATGGGTGACCACCAGAAAGGGCAGGCAGTCAGTGCAGGAATCCCCTGTGGTTGTCCCCCTCTCGAACAGATATACCCCTTTGGATACTGTCGGGGGGGATAGCCTATCAGGGGAAAACAGCAGCAGCCAGAGCAGTGGCACCACGGCTGGCTCTGATGTTCAGAAGGGAGGGTCAAAGCGCAGAAGAGTAATAGTAATAGGGGACTCTATAGTCAGGGGCACAGATAGGCTTCTGTGGACGTGAAAGAGACTCCAGGATGGTATGTTGCCTCCCTGGTGCCAGGGTCCAGGATGTCTCCGAACGGGTAGAGGGAATCCTGAAGGGGGAGGGCAAACAGGCAGAGGTCGTTGTACATATTGGTACTAACAACATAGGCAGGAAGGGGCATGAGGTCCTGCAGCAGGAGTTCAGGGAGCTAGGCAGAAAGTTAAAAGACAGGACCTCGAGGGTTGTAATCTCGGGATTACTCCCTGTGCCACGTGCCAGTGAGGCTAGAAATAGGAAGATAGAGCAGACAAACCCGTGGCTAAACAGCTGGTGTAGGAGGGAGGGTTTCCGTTATCTGGACCACTGGGAGCTCTTCCGGGGCAGGTGTGACCTGTATAAGATGGACGGGTTGCATCTAAACCGGAGAGGCATAAATATCCTGGCCGCGAGGTTTGCTAGTGTCACATGGGAGGGTTTAAACTAGTATGGCAGGGGGGTGGGCACGGGAGCAATAGGTCAGAAGGTGAGAGCATTGAGGGAGAACTAGGGAATAGGGACAGTGTGGCTCTGAGGCAGAGCAGACGGGGAGAAGTTGCTGAACACAGTGGATCTGGTGGCCTGAAGTGCATATGTTTTATTGCAAGGAGCATTACGGGTAAGGCAGATGAACTTAGAGCTTGGATTACTACTTGGAACTATGATGTTGTTGCCATTACAGAGACCTGGTTGAGGGAAGGGCAAGATTGACAGCTAAACATTCCAGGATTTAGATGTTTCAGGCGGGATAGAGGGGGATGTAAAAGGGGAGGCGGAGTTGCGCTACTTGTTCGGGAGAATATCACAGCTATACTGCGAGAGGACACCTCAGAGGGCAGTGAGGCTATATGGGTAGAGATCAGGAATAAGAAGGGTGCAGTCACAATGTTGGGGGTATACTACAGGCCTCCCAACAGTCAGCGGGAGATAGAGGAGCAGATAGGTAGACAGATTTTGGAAAAGAGTAAAAACAACAGGGTTGTGGTGATGGGAGACTTCAACTTCCCCAATATTGACTGGGACTCACTTAGTGCCAGGGGCTTAGACGGGGCGGAGTTTGTAAGGAGCATCCAGGAGGGCTTCTTAAAACAATATGTAAACAGTCCAACTAGGGAAGGGGCGGTACTGGACCTGGTATTGGGGAATGAGCCCGGCCAGGTGGTAGATGTTTCAGTAGGGGAGCATTTCGGTAACAGTGACCACAATTCGGTAAGTTTTAAAGTACTGGTGGACAAGGATAAGAGTGGTCCGAGGATGAATGTGCTAAATTGGGGGAAGGCTAATTATAACAATATTAGGCGGGAACTGAAGAACATAGATTGGGGGCGGATGTTTGAGGGCAAATCAACATCTGACATGTGGGAGGCTTTCAAGTGTCAGTTGAAAGGAATACAGGACAGGCATGTTCCTGTGAGGAAGAAAGATAAATACGGCAATTTTCGGGAACCTTGGATGACGAGTGATATTGTAGGCCTCGTCAAAAAGAAAAAGGAGGCATTTGTCAGGGCTAAAAGGCTGGGAACAGACGAAGCCTGTGTGGCATATAAGGAAAGTAGGAAGGAACTTAAGCAAGGAGTCAGGAGGACTAGAAGGGGTCATGAAAAGTCATTGGCAAATAGGGTTAAGGAAAATCCCAAGGCTTTTTACACGTACATAAAAAGCAAGAGGGTAGCCAGGGAAAGGGTTGGCCCACTGAAGGATAGGCAAGGGAATCTATGTGTGGAGCCAGAGGAAATGGGCGAGGTACTAAATGAATACTTTGCATCAGTATTCACCAAAGAGAAGGAATTGGTAGATGTTGAGTCTGGAGAAGGGGGTGTAGATAGCCTGGGTCACATTGTGATCCAAAAAGACGAGGTGTTGGGTGTCTTAAAAAATATTAAGGTAGATAAGTCCCCAGGGCTGGATGGGATCTACCCCAGAATACTGAAGGAGGCTGGAGAGGAAATTGCTGAGGCCTTGACAGAAATCTTTGGATCCTCGCTGTCTTCAGGGGATGTCCCGGAGGACTGGAGAATAGCCAATGTTGTTCCTCTGTTTAAGAAGGGTAGCAAGGATAATCCCGGGAACTACAGGCCGGTGAGCCTTACTTCAGTGGTAGGGAAATTACTGGAGAGAATTCTTCGAGACAGGATCTACTCCCATTTGGAAGCAAATGGACGTATTAGTGAGAGGCAGCACGGTTTTGTGAAGGGGAGGTCGTGTCTCACGAACTTGATAGAGTTTTTCGAGGAGGTCACTAAGATGATTGATGCAGGTAGGGCAGTAGATGTTGTCTATATGGACTTCAGTAAGGCCTTTGACAAGGTCCCTCATGGTAGACTAGTACAAAAGGTGAAGTCACACGGGATCAGGGGTGAACTGGCAAGGTGGACACAGAACTGGCTAGGCCATAGAAGGCAGAGGGTAGCAATGGAGGGATGCTTTTCTAATTGGAGGGCTGTGACCAGTGGTGTTCCACAGGGATCAGTGCTGGGACCTTTGCTGTTTGTAGTATATATAAATGATTTGGAGGAAAATGTAACTGGTCTGATTAGTAAGTTTGCAGACGACACAAAGGTTGGTGGAATTGCGGATAGCGATGAGGACTGTCTGAGGATACAGCAGGATTTAGATTGTCTGGAGACTTGGGCGGAGAGATGGCAGATGGAGTTTAATCCGGACAAATGTGAGGTAATGCATTTTGGAAGGGCTAATGCAGGTAGGGAATATACAGTGAATGGTAGAACCCTCAAGAGTATTGAAAGTCAAAGAGATCTAGGAGTACAGGTCCACAGGTCATTGAAAGGGGCAACACAGGTGGAGAAGGTAGTCAAGAAGGCATACGGCATGCTTGCCTTCATTGGCCGGGGCATTGAGTATAAGAATTGGCAAGTCATGTTGCAGCTGTATAGAACCTTAGTTAGGCCACACTTGGAGTATAGTGTTCAATTCTGGTCGCCACACTACCAGAAGGATGTGGAGGCTTTAGAGAGGGTGCAGAAGAGATTTACCAGAATGTTGCCTGGTATGGAGGGCATAAGCTATGAGGAGCGATTGAATAAACTCGGTTTGTTCTCACTGGAACGAAGGAGGTTGAGGGGAGACCTGATAGAGGTATACAAAATTATGAGGGGCATAGACAGAGTGGATAGTCAGAGGCTTTTCCCCAGGGTAGAGGGGTCAATTACTAGGGGGCATAGGTTTAAGGTGAGAGGGGCAAAGTTTAGAGTAGATGTACGAGGCAAGTTTTTTACGCAGAGGGTAGTGGGTGCCTGGAACTCACTACCGGAGGAGGTAGTGGAAGCAGGGACGATAGGGACATTTAAGGGGCATCTTGACAAATATATGAATAGGATGGGAATAGAAGGATACGGACCCAGGAAGTGTAGAAGATTGTAGTTTAGTCGGGCAGTATGGTCGGCACGGGCTTGGAGGGCCGAAGGGCCTGTTCCTGTGCTGTACATTTCTTTGTTTTGTTCTTTGTTCTTATCCCCCCTTACCGTTTGCAGCCTTGCGGTCAAGGTCGACCTCCCCTCCCTTTTTGCCAATCTAACTGCGGATTGCAAGCCCGTTGCCACTAGGAGCAGACGGTACCGCACCCAGGACAAGACCTTCATCAGGTCCGAAGTCCAGCAGCTGCTTAAGGAGGGTGTTACCGAGGCCAGCAAGAGCCTCTGGTAGTGGTAGTGGTTAAAACTGGGGAGAAACACAGGATGGTCGTGGACTACAGCCAGACCATCAATCGGTACACGCAGCTCGACGCGTATCCCCTCCCACGCATATCTGATATGGTCAATCAGATTGCGCAGTACCGGGTCTTCTCAACAATTAACCTGAAATCCGCCAACCACCAGCTCCCCATCCGGAAGTCGGACCGGCCATACGCTGCCTTTGAGGCAGACGGTCGCCTCTACCACTTCCTTAGGGTCCCTTTCGGTACCATAAATGGGGTCTCGGTCTTCTAAAGAGAGATCGACCGAATGGTCGACCAGTACGGTTTGCGGGCCACCTTTCCGTACTTAGATAATGTCACCATCTGCGGCCATGACCAGCAGGACCATGATGCCAACCTTGATAAATTCCTCCGCACTGCCACTCTTCTCAACCTGACCTACAACAAAGAGAAGTGTGTGTTCAGCACGACCCGGTTAGCCATTCTCGGCTATATAATCCAAAACGGACTTCTCGGGCCCGACCCTGACCGCATGTGCCCCCTCATGGAACTTCCCCTCCCCCACTGCCCCAAGGCCCTCAAACGCTGCCTGGGGTTCTTTTCCTACTACGCTCAGTGGGTCCCCAACTATGCGGACAAGGCCCGCCCACTCATTCAGCCCACTCAATTCCCCCTCGCGGCCGAGGCACAACACGCTTTCGCCCGCATCAGAGCAGACATCGCTGAGACTGGGATGTGTGCAGTGCATGAGTCACTGCCTTTCCAAGTAGAAAGCGACGCTTCAGATGTCGCCCTTGCCGCCACTCTAAACCAGGCAGGCAGACCTGTGGCATTCTTTTCCCGCACCCTTCATGCCTCTGAAATTCGACACTCATCCGTCGAAAAGGGGGCCCAAGCTATCGTCGAAGCTGTGCGGCATTGGAGGCATTACCTGGCCCGTAAGAGATTCATTCTCCTTATGGACCAACGGTTGGTCGCCTTCATGTTCAATAATACACAGCGGGGCAAGATCAAAAATGATTAAATCTTGCGGTGGAGAATCGAGCTCTCCACCTATAATTACGAGATCTTGTATTGCCCCAGTAAGCTCAACAAGGCCCCAGACGCCCTCTCCCGAGGTAACTGTGCCAGCACACAAGTGGACCAACTCTGGGCCCTACACGACAGCCTTTGTCACCCAGGGTTCACTCGATCGTGCCATCTGGTCAAAGCTCGCAATCTGCCCGACTCCGTCGAGGAAGTAAGGACAGTCACCAGGGACTGCCAGGTCTGTGCGGAGTGCAAGCCGCACTTCTACCGGCCAGTATGCGTGCCTGGTGAAGGCTTCCCGCCCCTTTGAACGCCTCAGCGTGGATTTCAAAGGGCCCCACCCCTCCACCGACCGTAACACGTACCTTCTCAGTGTGGTCGATGAGTACTCCAGATTCTCCTTCGCCATCCCATGCCCCGATATGATGCCTGCCACCGTCATCAAGGCCCTCAGCACCATCTTCGCTCTGTTCGGTTTCCCCGCCTACATCCACAGTGACAGGGGATCCTCATTCATGAGCGATGAGCTGCATCAGTTCCTGCTCAGCAGGGGTATAGCCTCCAGCAGGACGACCAGCTACAGCCCCCGGGGAAACGGGCAAGTAGAACGGGAGAATGGGACGGTTTGGAGGGCCGTCCAGCTGGCCCTACGGTCCAGGAACCTCCCAGCCTCTCGCTGGCAGGAGGTCCTCACTGATGTTCTACACTCCATCCGGTCACTATTGTGCACCGCCGCTAATAACACACCCCATGAACGTGTTTTTACCTTCCCCAGGAAGTCCACATCCGGGGTGTCACTCCCGACTTGGCTCGCTGCTCCAGGACCAGTCCTTCTCCGTGGGCACGTCCAGCTCCACAAGGTGGACCCCTTGGTGGACAGCGTTCACCTGCTCCACGCCAACCCTCAATATGCCTACGTAGAGATCCCCGACGGCCGCCAAGATACTGTCTCACTCAGGGACCTGGCACCGTCAGGTTCCACCCCAACACACACACCCACCAATGCGCCCCCACAATAGTTACAAAATCAAAATACAGCGGATATGTTGTTCCAGTAAAAGGCTATTGAATTGAAACATTAACCTAGTTGATCATTTTACAGATGCTGCCTGACCTTCAGAATATTTCCAACATTTTCTATTTTTATGGCATCGTCGATCAGCTAGATGATTTTTCCCATGATGTATAAATTTTCCACAAAAAGGACTTGGAATAGCAAATGGTTAATGGTGGTTGCATTCTTTTTACATTTCTTTAAATAGGCAGCACAGTAGCACTGTGGCTTCACAGCGCCAGGGTTTCAGGTTCGATTCCCGGTTGGGTCACTTTCTGTGCAGAGTCTGTATGTTCTCCCCGTGTCTGCGTGGGTTTCCTCCGGGTGTTCTGGTTTCCTCCAACTAGTCCTGAAAGACGTGTTGTTATGTAATTTGGACATCCTGAATTCTCCCTCTGTGTAATTGAACAGGCGCCGGAATGTGGTGATTCTGGGCTTTCCACAGTAACTTCATGCAATGTAAGTCTACTTGTGACAATAAAGATTATTATAGTTCTTTAAAGATAGAACATAGAACATAGAACAGAACAGGCCCTTCGGCCCTCGATGTTGTGCCGAGTTTTGTCCGAAACCAAGAAACAGCTATCCCACTCCCTGTCATTCTGGTGTGCTCCATGTGCCTATCCAATAACTGCTTGAAAGTTCCTAAAGTGTCCGACTCCAGTATCACAGCAGGCAGTCCAGTCCACACCCTAACCACTCTCTGAGTAAAGAACCGAAACCCTGAAATAATGTACCCTGTGTTCAATACTTTTTAAGTTAGGACTGTGCTAAATATTTTCTGAAACTGGCTATATTGTTACTGCACGCAGTGTTGCAGCTTGTCAACAACATTATCTGAAGATAGATTCACTGCTGTATGAATGCACTGTGATATCCCAATATCACACATCATAGTTAGTCTACTTTTCTAAAAATTCACTGACTTAGTTTCATCCTTTTGCTGTAGTTTGTCAGAGTTGTTTTGTTGCTCTGTGTACAGCACTGATGCTAAACCTGTAGCATTGATGCAAGTGAAACATGACTTGAATCTCTTGTAATCCAGGACCCAACCTGGTGGTTATTTAACCTGAGGAACTCAGGCAAGGAGCAAGGTTGAGAAGGTAGGTCCTTCATGAATAACCTCAGCTGGAACGGGAATTGAACCTGCACTGTTGGTCTTGCTCTGCATCACAGACCAGCTGTCCAGCCAACTGAGTTAAACTGGCCCCGATTACCCGCATTTTATTTACAGAAAAGATGAGTGGCGCCAAAGTAAGGTGGCAGGTAGATGGTTTGGTGTAGAGGTGGGTGGCATGGCCTTGCAAATGCGAACTGTGGGTGAGGAAAGTCTCCCTGTTAGACCTATTAGTGTTGTGTTTTGCTTCTGTACTTTTGTTATTTTGGAATCCTTGCATGTCTCCTAGCAAGGTACAGACAGACTATGTATCCTAGAGAAAACTGGGGGCGCGATTCTCCGAAATGGAGACACTTGGCGCGATTCTCCGAAATGGAGTCACTTGGCGCGATTCTCCGAAATGAAGACTAAGTGTTCGTGCCATCGTGAACGCCGTCGTGAACGGGCGTGGGACTACCGATTCTGGCCCCCACAGGGGGCCAGCATGGCGCTGGAGCGGTTCACGCCGCTCCAGCCTCCGTTCTCGGCGGCAAATGGGCGCCGTGCCAAATGTGCGCCGCGCCAACCCGTGCATGCGCGGGGAACTTCTTCAGCGCGCCGGCCCCGACGCAACATGGTGTGGGGGTTCAGGGGCCAGCCGCGCAACAAAGTAGGCCCGGAGGGGGAGAGGCCGGCCCGCCGATCGGTGGGCCCCGATCGCGGGCCAGACCTCATCGGAGGCCCCTCCCGGTGAAGGAGCGCTTTTCCCCACCCCACAGGCCGCCCCCCGACCCTTTGCGCAGAGTTCCCGAGTGAACGGCGCCGGCGAGACTCTGCCGTTTCCGCGCGGCTGCTCGGCCCATTCGGGCTGGAGAATCGGCGGCCCAGCTGCGGACAGTGGCCCGTGACTGGCGCTGCGCCAAACACGCCGGAGCAATTGGCGCCGATTCTCCGCACCTCAGAGAATTGCACGCCGGAGTCGGGGCGGCGTGGCGCGGTTGCGCCAATTCTCAGGCCCGGCGCGGGGCTGGGAGAATGGCGCCCTGGGTTCCTCTTTCTCCTCCTTTGTGGTTGGCCCCTCTGGTGTTGTTGGAGCAGAGGGAAGTGTGCATTTGTGTACGCCCGAGCCCAGTTGGTTAATCGTCGCCTTTCTTGGGTTCGTCTTAGAGTCTATCTTTGCTTGGGGGTTAGGGTGAATGGAAGAGTAAGTTACCCTCCTCCAAGTCATCTCATCTAGGGATTTCCAGACTGTGCTCCTTCTTGAGGCTTGAGCTCGCCTGGGGAGGCAGTGTCCTGTTTCTTATGAGGCTATGCTATTCAGTCTTTGGTATCATTTTTGCAATGGTGTACATTGTTTGAAGTTTAGCGGCTAACACTGGTGTTTCCCTCTGCCTGGGATTCTTTCTTTATCTGGGTAGTTGATGTGCTGTTACAGGCACTCATTTGTTATATTTAGTTTTATAGGGTTTCCCTTATTGTGTTGGAGGGGGAAGCATTATATCCCCTCCTGAGACACCCCATTGATGGGTGTCTTGACAGCTCACCTTCTCCTTGTTGGAGTTTCCTTGGTGGAGAGTGGTTTCGGCTTTCTGGTGTTGGTGAGGCCTGGACAGTGTCTGATACATGTGAGGATGTGCACCACTTTACCATGTTTATGTGGCTTTATCCTCTTCTTACTCAGTCTCTAGGTTATCTGTTTGCCATCTTTTCTGGTATAAATGGAAGGTACCGAGATTAATGGTTCAGCTGAACTACCTATGCTGGTGATCTGTCTTTTCTGTATTCATGTACACTGAAACATTTAGACTGCACTATGCCAGTTGGAGGATTTAATTTGTAAAAATTATAAGATTTCAATTAAAATATAGTTGACAAAACAGAGCAAGGAGGGATAGATCAGAAATTGTGACAACAGCTGGTGAAAGAACTAGGTTTTACCGAGTATTTGAGCAGGAGAGAAAGGTGAAAATGCAGTGAGATTTAGGGAGGGAATTCTCGGATTTAGCACCAAGGCAGCTGAAGGCTGTGGTGGGGTGAAGAGAATGGAGAATGCGGAAGAGACCAGAGTTAGGAGAACATAGGGCAAGATTTTCCAATCTGGCCAGCAGTGGGTGGGAAGGCAAATTAGAAGAGTGGCCAAAAATAACCCACTCATGGTTCTCGAGGGATTGTAGCGCTTGAAGAGGATGACCAGGAAAAGGAGGGAAGGAGGGGTTTGGGTATCCTTGCAATTCAACAGAACAAAGACCGGGATTATCGGTGCCACACCATCTCCGTCTATTCCTCCCCCACCCCTCCTCTCCCGATTGGCTACTCGCAGAATTTTCTGGTCCCGAAGTCAATGGTAATTTGCGTTAGTTGCCGGCCGGGAACTCGCCACTGGAGGGTCACCTTCGACGGGATTGGACGTTCCTGCTGGTGGGAAGGGCTGGAAAGACATCCCGAAAGATGTGCTTGTTAGGTGAATTGGACATTCTGAATTCTCCCTTAGTGTACCCGAACAGGCGCCGGAATATGGCAGTGTTAATGTAAACCTACTTGTGACACTAATAAAGATCATTATAATTATTAAAGAAAATCCCAACCAAAATAGCTGACTGAATAATTATGACAGAATATATGACAACCAGCTATGTAATCAGCTGTGTGGTATTCATGCTTCTTTACTTAACTGTAAAAAGTTAAGCTTTTAATGAGATTCCATCGCTCAAAAAAAGTTTATTTACTTTGCACCACATCCTGCCATAAGACAAAAAAGAATGGTTTCAAAATAGGATCAAAACTCTTAGGTGACCTGACGCATGTGCTGTGGTCAGCACCACTCCAGGTCAGAATATTCTACTGTTTGAGAGACCATGAGTATTTGACTTAATAAGAAGCTGAAATTTCTAGCAGATCATTCGAGAAAAGTAAACCGAGCTAAAAAGAAAACTATTTTGAAGATCCATTTTTAGGTAAGAATGTGGACCCTATATATTGTGCTACATTTAGTTAATAAATATACCAGTTTCGTTCATTGGGACCAAATCTAATTGTAACTGAGGAAAGTAGTGGAAGAGGAAAATGTGCTTGGAGAGGAGAGCTAATGGAAACTTATTAAAGTGTGCAGGACATCTTACCTTGAACTGATTGCACCGTCGTAGACTGAATCGTTCAAATAAACAGTGGGCCTCCTGGGTGAGAAAATCTGGTGACCAACTGGGCTACTGTATGACACTAGACCATCTGCGCAAAGACATAAACAGGCCAAATCAAAGATATGATCATTGAGGTGCAACCCTTTTGCCATTTTTGATGGACATTTTTACTCCCTCCACTTGATGAGAAGCTGAACACCATGAGTTAAAAGCAAAGTGGACCCACTTACTGACCTGCTACCACTCCAAGGCCACCTTAAAAGCTGGATGGATGTCTCCTCATGAATTTACATTAATCAGGGTCTATCACATTGCTTTAATCTCAAGTGGTATGACCCCCATGTGAGTGGGTCGTCTGCTATAAAAACTTTGCTGATTAGAAGGAATTTGGCCAGAAACACAGGTTCTTAAAGCAAAGTAAAAAAACAACCAAAATGTCCTTTGAGAGGCCATTAGGAGCACAGGTTGCCCTCGCAAGCAGACAAAAAATAATTTGGGCTACCGTAGCCACCTAAAATGGCTGATTCCCTATTAATTTGGCCAAAACCCGATTTAAAATGGCTAACCGAAAAGGCTGATGGGAAAAGCAAGCAACAGGACACAAACGGACTGCTGCAGGCAGAATATCATATTTGGCTCTGGGGAAGTCGGCCAAGATCGATACTCAGGACTGTTAACAGCCCATCAACCCAGACATCTGCAGTTATACTCAGGACTATTAGCAGCCCATCAACCCAGACATCTGCAGTTTAATCGGCTATCCCTGGGAACAATTGCAACATATTGCCATTTTTGATGCAATCTGCACTGTAATTTCTATGATTCTATGATAATCTATGATATTAGCAATTGAATACCGGGCCAGATCTGTCGGCGCCTGCAGTGGCCGAAACAAAGGCAGGTGAACGACCACCCCCCGATCGGGGAATCGCCTCGCAATTGGACGTATCGAACCCAGTGATTGGGAACAAGTCCAATCACTTGGGACTCAGGGTCAAGGGCCGCCCCGAGAGGCGGGAAGCCCCTGGGCCCTATAAAGTGAGGGGCTAAGTTCAGATCTCTCTCTCTCTCCCTTCTTCGCCTGCTCGAGACCTTCGCAAGAACATCAACCAGCAACTGTAAGTTTGAATCCAGCGATCGCTATCCGATAAAGACTCCTAGCCATCGACCTGTATCAGCCTTTTGAATCCCGCGGGACAGATCCAATTCGATAAGCCATTCGTTTCACTGACCTGGTGGGCTCTTCCTAAAGTTAAGTATTGGCCAGTAGTGATAGGTTTCTATATAAATAGTAGGATTATTGTGTAAACATTACTTGTTGTATATAATAACTTATAATGACTTATTAATCATAACTTGAGCTTGAACCACGTGGCGGTATCAGAAAGATACCTGGCGACTCGTGAGCAAAGGTGACATAATCAGAGCTAATAAACTAAGGCTAAAAAGAGCAACACTACCGATGCCCAGCCTCCAATTCTGTATTCTGGAATGTTCCAGCATGCTCCACCTGACAGCGTTCCTTGTCAGGCCCCCCAATATTGTGCAGGTTCAATCATAGGAAGCTGCCGAATTGGGGATGGGCTTATAATGGAACAAGAATTAGCTATGAAAGTAGACTAGGCATTGTGCAAGCATGCGTTGCTGGGTCTGCCCATGCATTCAGCCAGCTGCTGGCTCAGGCGTTAAAACGTGCCCTGTTCAATTTTACTCTCAAATCAAGGAAGCTACGACTTCTCCCGTCTAAAGTTGCATTGAAAATAAATGGTGTATTGCATGCCATTTTGAATTTGTGCCAATTTACCACATAGTCATCAATAGGAGGAATTTTATCTGCCTTCCCCCCTGCTCCCTCCAAAAGTATTAAGGCTAACGCCCCTCCCTCAACTATCATCACATTTAACTTATGATTGTGGGAACTCACCTTTTGCCAATTAGTTATCATATTTACCTATAATAACAACAGTGAGGACAGTTCATAGAATTACATAGAAACTTATAGCAAAAAACAGGCCATTTGGCCCAACAGGTTTATGCCAGTGTTTGTGATCCATATCAGTCTGCTCTTTCCCTACTTATCAAATGCTATCAACATGCCTCTATTCCTGTCTCTCTTGCTTACTTATGTAGCTTCTTCTTAAAGGCATCTCTGCTACTCCATGCAACTATTCCACATAATAACAAATTTCACATTCTACCCATGTTAAGAAATTTCTCCTGAAATCCTTACTGGATTTATTAATGACACATGAGGAGAAACATCTTCTCTACAGCGACATCTATCTAACCCCTTCAGAATTGTGACGGCCTTTACCATGTCACCTCTTTGTCATCTCTATTCTAGAGAAAGGAGTCCCAGCCTGTTGTGACTTTTCCGATAAGCATATCTTCACAGTTCTGGTATGCTCAGAAGTAATACATTGGGCAACAACACCTTGGGGGTGTCCTAAAGATGTAATGAGGTTCCATATAAATGCAATCGTTTCCTTCACATCCTTGTTTAACATTCTGTGGCTGTGAGTTCCAAAGTTAGTTTAAAAGAAGCTATCGCCACATGATTCTGATCCACATTGATACCCATTAAGCTGCCAATCTGCAACATTGCAGAAGTTTTGAGGTTTGTGCCCAGGAGAAAACCCAAAACCTGACATTCCTCGTCATTTCAGTGTAAATAGTCTACCACCTTATTCTGAGGCAGTGTCCCCTGGTTCTAGACCCTCCAGCCAGAGAAAATATCCTTCCTGTTGAGCCCTGCAAGCATTTTGTATGCTTCAATGAGAAATTCAATGAAAATAAGAGCTGTGCATCATTTTTGACACTAATGTTCATAGCTGAATGACACATTTCAATGTGATTTACATCAAGATACACTGTAAGATTTCCAAACATTTTTTCAGGAAAACAATGCACTTTGACCTTTCACAAGTGGGGATTTTATACGATGGTTGAGACATCTCCTCACCTCCCTAATCCCTCCCATTTAATATCTCTCTCTGTTTCCGGAAGCTTTCTTGAAACCCTTCTCCTCAAACATGCTTTCTTGTCCCCCACAAACACAATAATCTTTCTGTTCCCCTTTTTCCTCATGATCTGCATCGATTTCACTCCTCCACCCTGTAAAGTACCCTGGAAAATGTAAATAATTGTTGGCAGGATTGCTTTGGATTTCAATATCAACCAACTTGGAGGTTAATTCCATTATTTGAATTCATTCATGGGCTGGTTTAGCACAGTGGACTAAACAGCTGGCTTGTAATGCAGAAGAAGGCCAGCAGCGCGGGTTCAATTCCCATACCGGCCTCTCCGAACAGGCGCCGGAATGTGGCGACTAGGGGCTTTTCACAGTAACTTCATTGAAACCTACTTGTGACAATAAGTTATTATTATTATGTGGGCGCCGCTGGCTCTGCCAGCATTTGTTGCCCATCCCTAATTGCCCTTGGGAAGGTGGTGGTGAGCTGGCTTCTTGAACCGCTGCAGTCCATGTGGTGTCGGTACATCCACAGTGCTGTTAGGGAGGGAGCTCCAGAATTTTGACCCAATGACAATGAAGGAATGGCGATATATTTCCAAGTCAGGATCTTGAGTGGTTTGGAGGGGTGTATCCAAGTTGTGATGTTCTCATGCATTGGCTGCCCATGTCCTTCGAGGTGGTACAGATTGTGGGTTTGGATGAAGCCTTTGATGAGTTGCAGCAGTGCAGCCTGTAGATGGTTCACACTGCTGCCACTGTGCGGTGATGGTGGAGGGAGTGAAATTTAAGGTTGTTGATTGGGTGCCAATCAAGCAGGCTGCTTTGTCCTAGATGTGGGCAGCACGGTAGTACAGTGGTTAACACTGTTGTTTCACAGCGCCAGGGTCCCAGGTGCGATTACTGGCTTGGGTCTGTGCTAAGTCTGCACGTTCTCCCTGTGTCTGCATTGGTTTCCTCCCACACATCCCGAAAGACGAGCCGTTAGGTGAATTGGACATTCTGAATTATCCCTCGGTGTACCTGAACAGGCACCGGAGTGTGGCGACGAGGGTATTTTCACAGTAACATTGCTGTGCATGTGCAGTGTTAATGTAAGCCTACTTGTGACAATAAAGTTTATTAAAATTAAGATGGTGTTGAGATTCTTGAGTGTTGATGGATCTGCACTCATCCAGGCATGTGGAGTGCCTGTCCCAAAACAGGTCACCTTGGGAGAACATGATTCCTCTTTAATTCTCCTCCTCATTTTAAACCCCTTTGCTTGCAACTTCATCCATGAACTTGCACATCCCTGTCTCTGTAATCACCTCCAGCCATACATTCCTCTGAGTTATCTATGCTCCTCAAATTCTGCTCACTTGAGCAACCCTAACTATTGGTGTTTGGGCCTTCACTTCTAACACTCTGAAATCACTTCTGGCTGGTTTAGCACAGTGAGCTAAACAGCTGGCTTGTAATGCAGAAGAAGGCCAGCAGCGCGGGTTCAATTCCTGTATCGGCCTCCCCAAACAGGTGCCGGAATGTGGCGACTAGGGACTTTTCACAGTAACTTCACTGAAGCCTACTTGTGACAATAAGTGATTATTATTATTATTACCATACCTCTCCCTCCACCTCTTTCCTCCTTTAAGGCACTACATCTTTGACCAAGCATTTGGTCATCTGCTCTAATATTGCCTTTCTGAGGTTTGCTGTCATATTTTAATAATGCTCCTGTGAAGTGCCTTGTGACATTAAAGGTGCTTCATGAATGCGAATTGTTGCTGCCCGAAACATACACACTCACAATGTATACATAAACACATGAAGGAAAGGCGTCTTTTGTGTATTGCCATAGCTGAATTGACACTGGATGTAGTAGAGGTAATCCAGAAATGGCCGCTAAGAAACAAGTGGAAATATGAAAGTACACCACGGATCCCAATATCACTTGGTCATAACCTGCCTTTAACATACAGGGCGAGGTCTTCCGGCAGTTCACGCTTCTCGGGATTTCCCTGCGGCGTGGGGTAGATTCAATGGGAAATCCCATTGACAGCGGCGGGTCCAGAAGATCCTGCCACCAGCCAACAGTGCACCGCCTCCCGGCACCAAGAAACACACCACGGGGAGGCCAGAGAATCTCGCCTGTTGTCTTATTTTTTGAAACAGTTTACACACTTACCTAACCACTCACATCCATACAGCTCCACTCTCATACACACACTCATGGAATGATCAGTCATTGGTATGAACCGGATGAATCTGGCTATCATGGGTGGCTCTAGGTCTCTCAGTACAGCATCATATGGGTTTACATTTCCTTCAATCACCTGAGAAAGGAGACACAATAATACATTTAAAATGAGAAAGGCCTGCTTTCACAAACTCAGGTATTTCAAGGTTTTGAGTGAAGTTTTGTGTTAGATGTCACACAGTGTCAGCAGTCTCGCCTTGGGCTCGGAGGTCGCCAGTTCATATCCTTGAGAGATTTTGGCTCCATGTTTAAAGTGAAGGATGTGTGAAAACTACAAAACAGCAGCAACCCAGAATCATTGAGATAATGAAAGGCTGTATGTAAATGCAAATTATTATTTTTCTTTATACATTACAATTGAAAATGCATTACTGCCACAATCAATACATGCATGTAATACTTTGTATTAGGCTTATTATGGGGGCGATTCTCCAATGTTGGGCCCAAGAGTTTGCGCCGTCTTGAACGCCATCGTGAGAACCGGGCCCAGTTACGTATGATTCTGGCCCGCACGCGCTGGAGCGGGTCACGCCGCTCCAGCCTCCTTTTGCAGTGCCAAATGGGCGCCGCGCCAACCCGTGCATGCGCAGTTGGGCCAGCTCAATCCTGCGCATGCGCAGTTGGACCGCTCCATCCTGCGCATGCACGGGGGACTTCTTTAACGCGCCAGCCCTGACTCAAGATGGAGTCGGTGTTCAGGGGCCCAGATAGTAGGCCTGGGGGGGGGGGGAGGGGGAGAGGCCGGCCTGCCGATCGGTGGGCCCCGATTGTGGGCCAGACCCCATCGGAGGCTCCCCCTGGTGAAAGAGCACCCCCCCCCCAAAGGCCGTCCCCCGACCGTTCGCGCAGAGTTCCCGCCGGCAGTGACCAGGGGTGAACGGCGCCGGCTGGACTCTGTCATATCGGAGCGGCTGCTCGGCCCATGCGGCCCACTGCTGGCGCCGCGCCAAACGAGCCAGCGCAAATGGCGCTGATTCTCTGCACCTCGGAGAATCGCACACCGGCGTCGGGGCATCGTGGCGCGGTTGCACCGATTCTTCGGCCTGCGGCTCGGAGAATCGCCCCCTATATGTACATTGTGTGTAATCAATGTGCTGTAGTCACTTGAAAAACAACTTTTATTGTGCATACAATCTATTGAGAAAAGTTAACGCATCTTCATTAAGTTCAGAACTGATGGCAGAAACTCAAATAAATTATTCAGAGATCATAATGAACTAACCAGGGACACAAAATAACAAGACGTAAAGAAAGCCAGGGGCACAATCTAACAAAAAATAAAACAGAGTCCGTTCTGGGCACAACTAGAGAAGTCCCAGTTGTGGGAATGACCTTGCTATCTAAAGGCATTCTTTTTTGGTGAGGCCCCGTCGAAGCCACACACAGTCGCATTTCCTGCACTGAGGATCTCCGCTCGTTTTAAAATGGCGTCCCAATCTCCTGACCTCCAGACTCCCAACTCACCTGTTGGGAGGGGGTCGTTGAGCCCCCGCAGCCCATCGCATATGGGCAGGGCACCCTGGGCATCGTTCCTGCCGCCATCTAGGCATCTTGGCAGCACCTGGGTGGCATAAGCAGTGCCGGGGACCACCCTGCCCAGATTCCAACCACCGGGGACATCTGATCACCTGGATGACCCTGCCAAGTGCCGTTCCGCCTGGCTCCTATTTGTGGGGACCACTGTTAAACAACACCCGGCTGGGGTCTCCTCTGCGAGGGCAGGAGACCCCAGGTGCCGGCTAGGTCTGGTGTCAGCAGAGTCAAGTGATCTTTTAATTGTTCACAACGACGCGTGAGATCTTGTGGTGTAACAACCGTCGGGAATCCCGGAAGATGCCTCTTGCGGGATCTCCCGGCTGGGTCCCGTCCCGATTCCGGTGGGATACGGCCAATAAATTGCACCCCAGATTTCCATTGATAGAGTATCTTTCATCATCTCACATTTTCCTAAAATGTGAACAGTCAAGAATATCTTTGAAATCTAGCTACACTGTTGTAATGTAGAAACCATCAGGAACACAAGGACAATTGAAGTGAGGTGCCTGCTGATTGGTCACAACATTGACTGTGAGAGCAATGTGCTCCCTCTGAGTCCAAAGTGTAAATATTTATTTTGTTTTTACCATTTGAAGTTGATGATAGTTATATTAATATATAAATGCTTAACCATTTCTATAATTCAATATTAAACATACAGCGGGCAAAATTCTCCATTTGGGAGACTGAAGGCTGGATTCTCCGATTTTGAGGCTATGTCCGGAGGATCCCTGGCGTTTTACGTGGGGAAAATCGGCGCCACCCCAGCACCAATCCTCCGACCGGTGAGGGGCTAGCAGCCGCGCCACGTAAAACGTCCGGCCTCCACGGAATAAACGGGCAGAGAATTGCCAGGTTCATGGCTGCGTATGGGCACGGCGACCTGCAGCGGTTGCGCCATACTACATGGCGCCGGCCGTGCGCGGACCCGATCTTCCAGATAGTGCCCCCCTGGACACCCCTCGCCACCCCCCCCCCCCCCCCCCCTAGGCTCCCAGCCCTCACCGAAGCCCCCCAGCCAGCAGCACAGCTCCCGCCCGACTGTCGCAGTGCTGGACACAGTCCGACTGCTGAGATCACACGTCAGCTGCGTGACGGGTACTAGGCCCATCGGGGGCGTAGCATGGGGGGGAAGGCCTTTAGGTGACATCCTGATGCCATTCCAACGGCGTGCGACGAATGCCGTGATGACGCCTTTTTGGAGGGGGGCGGAGCATGCGAACACGGCTTAAAACAGGCGCCACCTTCGAATCGGTCATAAAAATGGATTCTCCATCCGATTGCCGATTACGAAATCAGCATCGGGAAAAAGGGGAATCCCGCCCATAGTTCTCTCACCGAAGCTGTATTGCATGTGATTCGCACATGTTATGCATGATGAGGAATATGAGAGATTGTCTCGGTGCCATATTCAGTGGGAGACCTGATAACGAAATCCCGCGGCCACCTGCTCCCGCCCCCCGCACTGCAAATCAATCGTAAATGCATTCAATTCCCAGCTCAACACTTTAAAATCACTGAAGCGTGAAGGGGCGTGACTGGAATGCACTTAACTCTCTTTGATATGGTTGGAACATTGTGGTTTCAGCACTTAGACATACTCATCTATGAAGAAGATGAATGGAACAGGCTTACAGCTGGTTTGTGGAAGCTGTCAATCACAGCCCACTAAAATAAATGAATGAATGACTTCCAGCTAGTGGATCTGAGGGGTTTACACACAGGTCACATCTGTTTTCCAGGAATGGACGCATGGGGGGCGATTCTCCCAAATAGAGCCCAAGTGTTCGTGCCGTCGTGAACGCTGTTGCGTTTCACGACAACACAAACCGGGCCCAGGTACGACCTATTCGGTCCCCCACAGGGGGCCAGCATGGTGCTGGAGCGGTTAACGCCGCTCCAGCCTCCTTTCCCGATGCCAAATGGGCGCCGCGCCAACCCGCGCATGCTCAGTTGAGCTGCTCCAACCCATGCATGCGCAGTTGGGCCACGCCAACCTGCGCATGCGCGGGGGACTTCTTTAGCGCGTCAGCCCCGACTCAACATGGCGTTGGTGTTCAGGGGCCGGCTGCGCAAATAAGTAGACCCAGGGGCGAGAGGCCGGCCCGCCGATCGGTGGGCCCGATCGCGGGCCAGACCCCATCGGAGGGCCCCCCCCGGTGAAGGAGCCCCCCCCCCCCCCCACAGGCCACCCCCCAACTGTTTGCGCAGAGTTCCCGCCGGCAGTGACCAGGGGTGAACACCGCTGGCGGGACTCTGTCGTATCCCGTGCGGCCGCTCGGCCCATCCGGGCCAGAGAATCGGCGGCCCCGCCAATTCCAGCGGCCCGCGGCCGGCACCGTGCCAAACCCGCCGCCGCAAATGGCGCCAATTCTCCGCACCTTG
Organism: Scyliorhinus torazame; assembly: GCF_047496885.1. Taxonomy (NCBI): domain Eukaryota; kingdom Metazoa; phylum Chordata; class Chondrichthyes; order Carcharhiniformes; family Scyliorhinidae; genus Scyliorhinus; species Scyliorhinus torazame. Next base: position 134,580,307 of record NC_092713.1, on the reverse strand, counting down.
GAGAATCGCGCGCCGTCGTCGGGGCATCATGGCGCGGTTGCGGCTATTCTCCGGCTCGGCGCGGGGCTCGGAGAATCGCCCCCGTGGTGCTTCCAGGTGAATGTTACAACTGTAATTGGTTTCTCTGCTCCTGTCTGGACTGCTCTCTAGCTTCCAGACAGGGGTCTTTTTTTCTGGCAGGTCCCCCTACTTAGGGGGACTACTTAGAAGGATTCCTTTAGTTCGGGGGGATCCTTTAGTTAGGGGGTCCTTGGAGGGGGCCTCCCTTATTCAGTTTAATTTATTTTAATTGAGCTTAGTCGGAAGATACATATTTAAGATCTCAAGTTATGTTTAACTACAATATGTTTCACTGACCATTTGTCCTCTTGCCACATAATGTAGTTGTTACCAAGCGCCAATGAATAATAATTTCACCTGCTCCCTTTCACAAGTGAAGCAAATATTTAGCCTGCCTTCACTGTCGGATATACCTGTTTCCCATGCCGATTTTTCCACGAATTCCATCGGTTCCCATCCCTGCTGTAGTCAAGCCGATACATCTGTGCAAACTCGTTACCGTGGCCTCCAGCGTGGCGACCCTGGGTCCCCACAAGGGTAATAAAGTGCAGTGTTTGCAGGTCAACCTGTAGGAATTCCATGTCTTCAGGATCGACTGGACCATCTGGACACCAGGCTCCATCCCCTTCTTCACAATCCAGTCTGTGGAACAGCAAGAGAGTTTGTCACTGCCAGGGTTATGGCAACAGAACACTGGAGCATTCGAGCTGAATGGTTTGAAATGCTACTGATGCCTGGACTCGTGAACAAAGAGTAAATGTGGAGGGTGAAGTAGAATCATAGAATGGTTATAGTATTTTGATCCATTGCGCTCTCTGCAAAAGTAACTCAGATAGGCCCAACTAAAAATAGAAAATGCTGGAAAAACTCAGTAGGACCGGCAACATCTGTGGAGAAAGAAACAGAGTTAACATCGAGTCCAATATAACATTTCTTTGCAACTTCCAAACCTCCGCCCATCCCGCGGTTCTTCAGTTTATTTCTCTTCAGTTAATTATTCAATTTCCTTTTGAAAGCCACAATAGGCTCTGCCTCCGCTCCCAGGCAGTGCATTCCTGATCCTAACCACATGCTTTGTAAGAAAAAATGTTTTTCCTTGTGTCGCCCTTGATTCTTTTGCCTTAAATCAATGCCCTCTCATTCTTAGTCCTTTCACAAATGGGAACGGTCACTCCCTATCTCCTTGGTCTAGACCCATCATGTGTTTGAGCACCTCTATCAATTTTCCTCTCCACCCTCTCTTCACTAAGGAAAACGGCCCCAGCTTCTCCAATCTATCCATGTAGCTGAAGTCCCTCAGCCTCGGAACCATTCATGTAAATCTTTTCTGCACCCTCTCAAATTCCTTCACATCCTTCCAAAAGTGGCGCCCAGGATTGGACACAATGGGCTAATTCTCTTGCCCCGAGCGCTCATGCGCAAATTACACGGAGACTGGAGAATCACGATGCAGGGACCATCGTGCAGTTAGCGCCAGTGTGAAACCCTTTAGGGAATCTCCCAGCCTCCGCATCCCAACGTAATCTGGTTTGCTCCCAGCACGGGCGTGAACCAGATTATGATATTTAAATGTTCATTTAAACATGCTGGGTTTAAACATAAATGGCAGCAGCGGGAACCCGGAATGAATCACTATTGGTCTCCACAAATGGAGAGCAGCCGTGATGGCCAGGCTCGGGAGCTCGAAGGCCATTGAAGCCCTGGGTGGTATGGAAAATGCTGGGTAGTGCTCTGGCACTGACCCAGGTTGGCAGTATTAAAGGGCTGAAGGGCTGGGGGCCTCGAAAATAGGGAGGCCTCAAGGCGGTATGGGGGGGCCTCCTGAAGGGAGGCGAATGAGGGGGTGGCCTTTGATGACCCCATTGCAGAGTGTTGCTCACTTGCAGGAGGAAGGGATGGTGGTGGGGAGTGTAAGGGTGCTGGTACCAGTGAGTGGAGGGCCTTTAGCTCGGTGGGCTAGGCAACTGGTCTGTGATGCAGAACAAGGCCAGCAACGTGGGTTCAATTCCCGTACCAGCTGAGAATTCTGAATTCTCCCTCCGTGTACCCGAACAGGCGCTGGAATGTGGCGACTAGGGGCTTTTCACAGTAACTTCATTGCAGTGTTAATGTAAGTCTATTTGTGACAATAAAGATTATTTATTTATATTTTATATTTAACCTGCGAGTGGGGGTGTGTGTATAGTTGTCTGGAGCTCGGAGTCTGGCCTTTCCGGCCTCTTTCAGTTTCCACTCCAAAAATAATTCGAAGCGTGGGTGAATTCAGTCAGGAACTCCCCAGCTTCCAAAAAACCTGAGCTGGATTCTACATCGGCCAACGCCGGTATCAGGGTCCACGGTGCAGCGGAGGATTGCAAAATTGGAATGCACTTAGTGCTTGGAATACACTTACCTCACTTCTTTGTGGTCAATGATTGGAAACATTGAGATTTCACTACTTAGAGTCACTCATCCATGAAGGGAGATGAATGCATCAAGGTTGCAGATGGTTTGTGGAAACTGTCAATCACAGCCCACTTCTAGAAAGTTTTGAATGGTTTTCAGCTGATGGATCTGTGCGAGGGGGTCTTCTAGCCAGAGGGTTCCTGCTGGGGGTTCCTTCAGTTAGGTGGTTCTGGGGGTCCCTTTATTCATAAGGTCCCTGTCGGGGGTCCCTTGTGGGGTGTTTTTTCAGTTAGGGGATCCCTGGGGGGTTTCCCTATTCATGGGGTCTGTGGGGAGATCCCTATGTATCGGGTCCCTGGGGGTCTCCCTATTACAGAAGTTCCTGGTGGAGGGATCCCTATTCATGGGGCGCTTGAGGGTCTCCCCATCACAGGGATGCCTGGGAGGGGTCTCCCGAATACAAGGTCCCTGGGAGGGGTCTCCCTAATACAGGGGTCCCTGGGAGGGGTCTCCCTAATACAGGGGACCCTGGGAGGGGGTACCCTTCTTACAGGAGTCCCTGTGCAGGGTGGGGTAGGTCGGATCACCCCCATACTTGGGGGAAAGAGGGAGCACCAAGGCATTTCGATTCCTACCTTGGGTGATTGTGTGGAGTTCGCACTGTCTCCTCGTATCTGCGTGGGTTTCCTCCGCGTACTCCAGTTTCCTCCCACAATCCAATGATATGCAGGTTAGCTGGATTAGCCATTCTAAATTGCCCTTTAGGGTGAGGGCGGTTACAGGGCGAGGGATTGGGCAAAGGGTCGGAGCAGACTCGATGGGCCGAATGGGCTCTTTCTGTACTGTAGGGATTCTATGATTCTTCCAAGATTTTTGGGGCAGGGGGTTGAGTCGCGATGTGAGGCGGGGTGGTGGGGGTGGGGGTGGGGGGGGGGGGGGGGTGGAGTTCATAACTGATTTCCGGTAGGGATAGGGGGGGAGTGGCTAGCAGCTGGGCTTCGCGATCGGGCCACTCGCTCAAAATGGCACCAGATAGCAGGATTCCATTGGGAATCCTTTATATTCCTCGCCATGCCTGAATTCGCATGACAATGGATCCGGAATTGCATCCCGATCTGTGCTCCCGGGGGAATAGTAAATACTCATCCGGCGGGCGAACCTGGGTCGTGATTCTCCGGTTCCCCAGCCACGTGTTTCTCGGTGGCGGGCCGTTCACTGGTGGTGGGATTCTATCTTCCCACCGCTTGCCAATGGGATTTCCCATTGTAATCACCCGATGCAACCAGGAAATCCGCGGCGCGGTTATGCTGCTGGTGGGAAAAGCAGATCGCAACGACCGGAGAATGCTGGCCATAGTCTCCCAAATGGAGAATTCACCCCATTATTAGCATGGATGAATCACACCACACTACCCAGCGGGAATCTCCCTGGTTTTCCCATTGGCACAACACTTTAGAAATTTTGGGGGAAAAACTCCGCCCAATATTCCAGTTTTTTAAAGGATTTGCATAATTTCCTTATTTTTGTACTGTACATTCTTGCTTTTTAACCCACAGGGTCCCATAAACTTTATTAACCACTTTCTCAACCTACTCTGCCACTTTCAACCATTTGTGCTCATATACCCCGCAGGTCCCTCTACATCTACATCCTCTCCAGAATTGTAATCTGTATTTGAGATTGCTGCTCCTAATTCTTCTCACCAATTTGTATCACATCAGTCTTCTCTGCATGAAATTTGATTTGCAACACGCCCACCCATTCCACCAGCCCATCTATGCCCTCTTGAAGTCTATCACTGACAGTTTGCAGTACTTCAAAGTTTTGGCAGTTCATAAAGACATGGCAGGCACTATCATATAACTTCAAATCCACAGAATCAAACAACAATTTGTATTTAACATAGTAAAACATTACCAAACACAAGTTGCTTTCTCTTTTCTTTATTTCCTGGGATGCGGGCATCGCTGGCAAGGCCAGCATTTGTTGTTCATCCCTAATTTCCCTTGAAATGAGTGGTTTGCTCGACCATTTCAGAGAGCAACTGAGTCAACCACATTGCTGTGGTTCTGAAGTCACATGTAGGCCAGACCAGGAAAGGATGGCAGATTTCCTTCTCAAGAGTACAGTAATGAACCAGATGGGGTTTTCGTATGACAATCAATGGTAGTTTCACGGTTACCAATTCTGAGACTAGTTTTTAATTCCAGATTTCTTAATCCAGATTTGATTAATTTAAATGCCACCAGCCTGGGCCTCTGGATTACTAACGCAGTGCATTTCAAGTATAGACAAGGAGACATTGAGGAAAATTGAAGACCAAGAGGTGGTTTTTAAGGTGTATCTTACAGAAGCAAAATGAGGAGGTAGAAGGAGAAGAGGTGTACGGAGGTCATTTCAAAGATTAGGGCCTGAAGACACTGCCACTAATGCCAGAGAGATTAAAATCAGGGATTATTAAGGGGCCAAATTTAGAGGGGCACAGGTGTCTCGGTAAAGGCTGCAAGCGGTTACAGAGATAGGCAGAGCTGAGGCCACAGAAAGATTTGAAAACATTTTAAAATTAGTGCTCTATTCAATTGGAAGCAGCAGGGTGTGACTTGGTGCGAAATAGGACATGGACAGCAATATTTTAGATGAGATCAAGTTTATGAAGAGTGGAAGATGAGATGCCACTGATAAGTACATTGGAATAATTGTGTGTATATGTAATAAAGGCATGGATGAGGTTTTCAGCAACAGATGAACTGAGGCAGGGACAGTCAGACACGTTACAGAGCTAGAAGTAGGATACCTTGATGGTAGAGTAGATGTGTAGTCGGAAGTTTATCTTGAGGTCAAATATTGTACTGATGTTACGAGGGAGAGGGATGGCGTTGGTGGTCAGTGGATGGAGCTTGTGGTGGGAACAGAAGACGATGGCTTTGGTCTTTCCGATATTCCACTGGAGGAATTTTCTGCCCATCCAGCACGAGATGAAATGAAAATCGCTTATTGTCACATGTAGGTTTCAAATTAAGTTACTGTGAAAAGCCCCTAGTTGCCACATTCCGGCGCCTGTTCGGGGAGGCTGGTACGGGAATTGGACCATGCTGCTGGCCTGCCTGGGTCTGCTTTAAAAGCCAGCTATTTAGCCCAGTGTGCTAAACCAGCCCCTGTTGGATAAACAAAGTGACAACTTGGAGATAATGGTGACCTATTGTGCCGGAGCCAACTCTTGAAACAGCTACCAATCAGTTCTATGCCCCTGCTAATTGCATAACTCTTTCTTCTTTCTCTTGTTTTCAGTTCTGACGAAGAGCACAGCGCTGAAATGCTGACTTGCTGTTTCTTTTTAATTCTGCTGACAATTCTACTGTGTTTTGTTCTGGATACAATTAAATGATTGAATCTCCCCTCTGATTTTCCTACATTGTGACATGAATAGATCCTGAGAAATTTAAAAAAATGGTCTGAATGTTGTACAGCTGGTACCTTATCATGTGCCCTTATATAAATCTCATGCCAACCAACCGCAACTTGCAACTGCAAGTGGACTATCCACTCACCGTCCGTGTTTGGCTGCTGTCGAATCGTACCACTGGCTGGAAGCTGTAATGTCTTCATCAGGAATTTTCCTCCCAGACATCCCAAGGGGGTAGCGACACACAGCTGTAGGAGATCACAGGAGGTTAGGTTTTTGACATTCCATGCTTCTAGCCGATCAAGAGAGGACTAAACACTTAAAAAACAAATTCCCAACCCAAACCTGCTCCAACCCGTCCTCTTCCAGCTTTAATTAAGAAGCCTGACAACACCAGGTTAAAGTCCAACAGGTTTGTTTCGAATCACTAGCTTTCGGAGCACTGCTCCTTCCTCAGGCGAATGAAGAGGTGGGTTCCAGAAACATATATATAGACACAATCAAAGATGCAATCCGACACTTTGAATGCGAGTCTTTGCAAGTAATTAAATCTACAGGTCCAGACGGAGCGACTGGAAAGAGGGATAATCACAGGTTAAAGAGGTGTGAATTGTCTCAAGCCAGGACAGTTGGTAGGATTTTGCAAGCCCAGGCCAGATGGTGGGGGGTGAATGTAATGCAACATGAATCCAAGGTCCCGGTCGAGGCCGTACTCATGTGTGCAGAACTTGGCCATAAGTTTCTGCTCGGCGATTCTGTGTGTCGCATGTCCTGAAGGCCGTCTTGGAGAACGCTTACTCGAAGATCAGAGGCTGAATGCCCTCGACTGCTGAAGTGTTCCCCGACTGGAAGGGAACATTCCTGCCTGGCGATTGCTGCGCGGTGTCCGTTCATCCGTTGTCGCAGCGTCTGCATGGTCTCGGCAATGTACCACGCTTCGGGACATTCTTTCCTGTAGCATCTTCTTCGCATCCTTCAACACGTCATCGATGAAGACGAACATCTTGCCAAGGTCATCCCCACACCCCCACTACTTATCTTCAAACAACTGCGCAACCTCAAACAAACCATTGTTTGCAGCAAACTCCCCAAACCACGTGACAATTGCCAGGCAGGAATGTTCCCTTCCAATCGTGGAACACTTCAGCAGTCAAGGGCATTCAGCCTCTGATTTCCGGGTAAGCGTTCTTCAAGGCGGCCTTCAGGACGTGCGACAACGCAGAATTGCCGAGCAGAAACTTATATCCAAGTTCCACACACATGAGTACGGCCTCAACTGGGACCTTGGATTCATGTTGCATTACATTCACCCCCCACCATCTGGCCTGAGCTTGTGAAATCCTACCAATTTTCCTGGTTTGAGGCAATTCACACCTCTTTAACCTGGGATTATCCATCTCTCCAGTTGCTCCGTCTGAACCTGTAGACTTAATTACCTGCAAAGACTCGCATTCAAAGTATCGTTTGCATCTTTGATTTTGTCTATATATATGTTTCTGGAACCCACCTCTTCATTCGCCTGAGGAAGGAGCAGTGCTCCGAAAGCTAGTGATTCAAAACAAACCTGTTGGACTTTAACCTGGTGTTGTCAGACTTCTTAATGTGCTCACCCCAGTCCAACGCCAGCATCTCCACATCATAGCTTTAATTGAGGCAGGAAAGTGAGTGGGTGACCAACTTCGAGCCTTATTGTCATTTAGCTTTTTGAATTAAACTTGCAAAAGTTTTATTGTGCCAGTTATCTATGTCTAGTGGTGGTTTGGTTTGGAAAATTTAATTTGGAACCATTGAGCATTTCAATAAAAGTCTGTGACAAATTTATCTCTCACTAGACCGGTAAATGTTTGAAATCTCAGTTTGGAACTATGCACTGGATAGGGTTCCTGTTTGTGCACTCAAAGAACAAAGAACAAAGAAAATTACAGCACAGGAACAGGCCCTTAGGCCCTCCCAGCCTGCGCCGATCCAGATCCTTTCTAAACCTGTCGCCTATTTTCCAAGGATCTACTTCCCTCTGTTCCCCGCCCGTTCATATATCTGTCTAGATGCATCTTAAATTATGCTATCGTGCCCGACTCTACCACCACAACTGGCAAAGCACTCCAGGCACCCACCACCCTCTGCGTAAAAACCTTTCCACGCACATCTCCCTTAAACTTTCCCCCTCTCACCTTGAAATTGTGACCTCTTGTAATTGTCACCCCCACTCTTGGAAAAACCTTGTTGCTATCCACCCTGTCCATACCTCTCATAATTTTGTAGACTTCAATCAGGTCCCCCTCAACCTCCATCTTTCCAATGAAAACAATCGTAATCTACTCAACCTTTCTCGATTGAAAGGTGTGCATCTTTTGTCTCACAGGTAATGGGATCATTCTGCCACTGTGTATGTTATTTGAGAGTGACAGCAAGTTGCTCTATAACAACAACAGTTTGCTCCAGTGTCATAGCTGGCTGTTGTGCAGAGATAAGAGGCTTCTTATAAACCAACACTTGCAAACGAAATGTCTGAGCATTCAGCATCTTTACTGTCCTGAATCTGGTTGCACACTCAGGAGGTAGAGAAAGCATAGATTAAAATGTGAAAATCCTGAATTTGCATTCTGCCTGCCACAGGCTGTCCTGTGGACCCTCTCACCCAGGACCACCTAGTAAAGAAATTTGCTGATTTGGCAAGAACTTCCCTTTTCCCACTCTCATCTGTCAGAAATTCTATAAACCGTTATACATTGTTCAGTGATGTGTAAACGGTTTGTTTTAACAGCGATCATAGTGATAACTATTGCTCTAGGAAAATAATTTTATATCTGTGAAATGTCTCCATTATGGCCAATTACTAGATTTTTGAAACTAAGTTTTGTTAAAATCTTTTTATAGTTTATTTACATTATTTCAGTTTCCACCTTGGGTCAATGCTCCTATCTTTATCGCACTCTCTGGAATTTTTTGAAAAAGTGATTTGATGATGAGTGCATTTCTTTCTGGCTGACTGTCTATGAGAATTCTTCAACGCAATTGGCTGCTTGGCCAGCTTGCTGATATCACTGCAACCCATACTGGAAATCCCCATTAAGGAATGCTACAATCCACTGCATGGTGAGAGAGGTAACGTTCTTTTTACAAAGATTGAGTTTGGCTTTCATCAAGTTCTCTTGCTTTGCTGCTGCCTGCAAAATCCAGACCTTTGTGTGAGTCACAAGTTCAGTCCTCCATTGAACCGACCAACTAAGTGGAAGTTGTGCTTCCTAAAACCAAATGATACGCAGAGAGAATATTAGATAATTGTTTCTTCCATTCATTAATTCAATCAAGGGGACTGATCACATTGCAATCACTTTAATCCCACCCAACTCCCTCAACTATTTTTAATATCTATGCTTGTTGCAGTGCCATACTTCTCACTGAAAGTATCTGGAAAGATCAACACATAGTTTTTGATTAACTACAAGTCACTCATATGATTGCAAAGGAATGATGGGGTAGAACTATCTTTTTGCAATAGTGTCAATTGAAGTCAATAGGGATAACAATGGGGGAGAGATTAAAATAAGTTATCAATTCACTGTTACCTATTTTGCATTGTCACACAAAGTGACAATCCACCGCTTCTTTCGGCAGTAAAGTTGCATGCATAGGGTGAAGTTACTCATCCAGGACATTTGGTAACCATTACTGCTTGTGCCCAACTCTGCACAGGCACTTATCTTTAAATACTACTCTCATTGCCAAGTCATCATTGGTGCTCAAATCGTAGAATTCCTACAGTGCAATAGATTTCAATAGATTTCTTGAAAGCAGTGTTAGCTGCTATAGAGATACCATTTGACGTGAGTTCCTCCTTTGGTTGCATTACTTATATTTGTCAAATGCATTCTAGCGTTGCTATTGTTTTTAAAAACACAATGAGTGATAAGGTAATGTAGAATTTGAAGACAAGTTACATGTTGTTAGAAACCCTTATTTACTCTGGCGTGAAGAAATGACAAACTTCAAAGCTCAGCATATGAAGGCATCTTCCTCAGAGTGGCAAACCCCAGGAGGTCCATTGGTACTGTTTGAAAACGTCTCCAAACAAAACAAGTCTGTTTCTTTGAACACTCATGATATTCTTTATGGCAGCGAAATACAATGATCCACAAGAAAAAATATTAAAAGTTCAAGAACATCTCAGCATTAAATCTCCCCTCTGCTGAGGTGGCGCAGCAGGGTTGGGGGAGTACTGTTTTATTTTGAAAACAGAATCCTTGGCTTGGTGTTGGGGCAAAGCAAGCCGAGTCGAATCCGACAGACATTACACAATCACCGCGCTTCCGAAGTGTATTGGGTTTATTTTCATTAAGTTGTCAGGCTCATGAGATTCAGTCTGGAGTACATTTCAAGTTGTCACCTCCTCTGCCTTCCCCCAGCACTTCTAGTATACAGCAGTATTCTCGGTGCCTGCGCTTCGACTACAGACCCATGGATTGGAAGCATGTATAGGTTACAATATGATGAAAGAAGACTTTCAGCTTTGAATACAAAGGATGGAAAAGTACTAGCCTCAATTCCACCCTGACTTTATAGCTGTTTGGTACAGTCCTAAACCAATACTGTAGATCTTGGCAGCAATGTGGGAAAAAAGCAGCAAGATGAATGGTCTAATTGTTTCCCCAATATTTACCATTTTACCACTGGCTCCAACACACGCACATTATCATTAGAGTCGGCTAATGTGTATCATATAATTCAAGCAGAGAGTCAGTTTATGTCAGATATTACAGCTGGACTTTGAGAAGCAAAACAGAGGGTGTCAATAGAAAAACATATTTATATTCCAGAAAAGAAACCCTTGAATATCTTTTTGATGAAACAAATGACATTTTTCAGCCGATGCAAATTTTTTCCCAATGAACTTATGGTGCTTGGAAGTGCTTAAGCAAATGAATTTGCCATTTTTCTGCTTATACGTGCACGGAATCTAGCACATTTCACATTTTTTGAGACACACAGTAGTCTCGAAACAGCATTAACAAAAAAAATAACACTGCCAAAAGGAGGGTGTTGCCATCTTCTGTGGAGCTCCACAATCAACTTGCTATTTGGATCCAACATAAATGGCTCAAACTACAAAAGGTTCTGCTTCTGAGGCTTGAGCACAGAACCTAGCCTAACACTCCAGCTCAATATCAAGGGGGTGCTGCACTATCGGAGGTGCTTATTTTTGAATTAGATGTTAAAAGCTGGCCTGCCTTCCTGCTCAGGTACAAAAGTAGTGCGCAGGGGAATGCCAATGCATTCTATGGGTGGGGTTACTGGGTTATGGGGATAGGGTGGAGGTGTGGACCTTGGGTAGGGTGCTCTTTCCAAGAGCTGGTGCAGACTTGATGGGCTGAATGGCCTCCTTCTGCACTGGAAATTCTATGAAATCTATGAAATCTATTTATATGGCCTTCCGGAAGGCTGTCTCTCATGAGAGGTTGTTACCTAAAGCTGAAACTCAAGGAATTGAAGGCAAATTGTTGACCTGGTTAGGAAACTGGATGTGTGAAAGGAGACGGAAATTCCAGAATCATGGGCAGGATGTGATTAATGGTCTCTCCGAGGATCTGTTTTGGGACCTTAACTAGTCACTGCATTACTTAATCACTTAGGTGATGGAATAGAAAGTCACGTATACAAATTTATTGATGATCCTAAAATAGATATCATTTTAACCAGTATAGATGGAATTACAACGAGATATTGATAGATTAAGTAAAAGAGGCAAAATTATGGCAAATAGATTTCAATGTAGGCAACTGTAAGGTCGTCCAATTTTGACTGATAAAAGATAGAACAGAGTACTTTCTAAATGCTGAAAGGTCAAAAAAAACTTTAAGTGGGGGCGGGGACAGATCATTAACTTGTCATGAGCAGGGACAGAAAAAAGTCAAAAATGATAATGGAATGCTGGTCTTTATATCTCTAGAAACAAAAGGGAGTAGATGACATGCTTCAGCTATACAAAGCGCTGGTCAGACTGCACCAGCAATACTGTGAGCAACTCTGGACACCACATCACATGAGGGGCATATTAGCCTTGGACAAATTCAGCATAGACTTACCAGAATGATACATGGACTTAAAGGAGATAACACAAACCATTCTCTGGAATTTAGACGGTGATTAGATCAGCACTTTCAAGATATGAAGGGGAGCAGATAGCATAAATTGGGAGAAAGTATTTTTGTTAGTTTGGCAATTTAGGACTCGGGGACATAGAACATAGAACAGTCCAGCACAGAACAGGCCCTTCAGATAGTCCAAATATTAGGATGCAAACTTACAGGAGTGAAATTAGGAAACACTTCTACATTTTGGAATGCTGGATAAGTTGTTAATTTTAAAACTGAGATTGAAAGATTTTCATTCACCAAAGTTACGAAGGGTTAAGGAGCAATGCCTGATATACAGAGTTAGGGCGCGGTCACATTGAATGGCTGAACAGGCTTGAGGGATAAATGATTGACTCCTGTTTCCATGATCTATTCCTAGGTTGATCCTAAATGATCCACGCCCTGGGTCTCTATGTTTCTAGGTGGATGTAATGACTCATTTAATGGCTCATTTAAATATGCAGATCTGGATCTCGCCCAGCGAGGGATCTGTTGCCGGGCGGAGCGAGTCGGGTGACTTGCGATAGCCCGGCGTGGAGCCCGATTTGGAACTCTTGCTTGAATCACCCACTGCGCCTGAATCCACGCTGGGCGCAACACAGTCGCTGAACTGTGCCCTGTAAAGCTGTTTCGAATGTTATGAGATTGGGAACGCCATTGTATCGAGTTGTTTTCTTCCTTTCTAATCAAATGCACTACCAGTAATAAACTGAAAATACACAGAATACAATTTAAGCACTCTCTGATTGTCAAACCTTATGAGAATTTGATTACAAAGGTTCCTATGTTGTATCATGGGTATCTGTTTGCACTGGAACAGATGGAGCTGCTAAGATGCATGGAAGGTAAAGTTTCAACAAATCTCCTTATTTTCCAGCATACCTTTGCTAGCATACTGTTTAGGAGAATGGTCATTGTGAGGTTCTTAAGGAAATTGGGTTTCCATATTTTCAGCCAACTTCCTCTAATTGGCTCTGCCAGTGAGAAATGTTCCAAGAGTAAGGGATAAAGGGGGATCTGGAAATATCATACTGGTGTCGGAGGCTATTGTTTTGTGGCCATTCTGTGATCAGATTGTCACCTCCTCATTCATCAGGCTATGGGATTTGATAATAGGCCTTGGGTTGCATTCTCCATTGCTCGACGGAATCAGAGAGATCTGCAATCGGGTGGAGAATCCAGCGTTGTCACAAAAACGGGATAAGCACCCAGCACCAATCCATTTCCGATGCTCCGGCCCCCCACTGGCAGCGGTATTGAGGTTCGCGACCAGCGCCAGCGGGACGATGCTGACCATTTACAACCCATTAAAGGGCTGGACAACAGAGTCTCCACACCTGCCTGATTCTACGGAATTCCCACCTGGGATTCATATGGGCATGGGTTGGTGCAGGCATTTGTCAGCGTAGTCCTGGTGCGGTGGACATCCTGGTGGGCCAAGAGGTTAGGTCTGTAAGGTAGGTGCCATCAAAGTGCATTGGAGGGCCCCCTCTGCCCCACAATACAAATCCTTCCGATCCCACCCCCACCAGAACCCCGCACCAGAGGCCCCCACACAGACAGCCCACCAGAGACCCCCACCAAAGATTCCCGAGAGCCCACCAGAGCCCGCACCAAAAAATCCCCCATAACAGAGACCTTCCCATAACAGAGCACCCCCTCCCCCTCCCCCGCCCCCCCCCCCCCCCCCCCCCGCCCCCCCCTGCCCCTAGCAGTCGCCCCTACCTGGAAGCTGAAGAGCAGTCCAGACAGAAACAATGAAAAAAATCGCAGCTTTAAAACTAACTTGTCCCTTACAGCTGCTGCCTCAGGAAGAGACTGCAGCTGCTGTAACTTCCTAGAAAGCAAAAACCACATCACCAGGCTTTAAACCCCCTCAGATCCCTTGATCCGCAAGGCTTCTATTCACATCAAAGAGAAATAGCTTTTACTAGGCTGTGATTGAGAGATTCCAGACAGCCAGATGTCTGGATTGTTTAATTTCATTTCTCTTCACTCTTGAGTGGAACACAAGTACCCAGCTGTGACACCAACTTAAATGTTTGTAAACATCTAGCTCTGATTGACAGCTCATGATCACCTCAAAAACAGTTAAGTGATTTCTGCTGAGAAAAAGAGCAAGTCTCAGGTGGGCTTTCTGTTATGGAGGTCTCTGGTGGGGGTGTTATCAGCTGGGGAGTGTGAGGGGGGGGGGGTGGTTAGGTCACCCTTGTGAATGTGTTCTGTGGAGGAGGGACAATTTCTGTGGTGCGGCCGGCAGGATTTGCGTTGCGTGGGGGAGGGAGGCCATCCATTGGACCTCACTATCGCACCGCCCGCTCAAAATGATGGTCCAATAGCAGGATTCACGATTCAATCCCTTGCGGTGCCCACCATGCATAAGTGTGCATGGCAAGGGATAGTGAATCGCTTCTGGGCACCGCTCCCAGCATGAGCGCAAATCAGAGGCGATTCATAGGGCAGGATTCTCCGATTTTGAAGCTATGTCCGGACGAAGTGTCTGGGTTTACGACGATAAAATCAGCAAGGCTTCAACACCGATCCTCAGCCTGGTGATAGTCTAGCAGCCACGCCACGTAAAACGCACGGCTTTCCCGATATAAACACCTGGAGAATTGGTAGGTCCGTGGCCGTGAATGTGCATGGCAATGACCTGCAGTGGTCGCGATGTACAACATGGTGCCAGCTGCGCGTGGACCCGACCTGCCAGATAGTGACCCCCTGGACACCCCCTTGCCAGCCCCGGGCCACCTCTCACCAGTCCCTCCAACCTTCGCCGAAGCCCCCCTGCCCCCCACCATGGCTCCACCCGACTGTGGCGGCGCTGGACACAGTCCGAAGCCGCCACGTCGGGTTCACGAAAACTGAGAGCACACTTGTCCCGTGCTGTTGGGAACTCGGCCCATCGGGGGCAGAGCATCGGGGGAGGACCTTCAGGTAACGTCCTGAGGCCATCCCAACGGCGTATGGCATACTCCTCGATGACGCCGTTCTGGACGGGGCGGAGCATCAGAAAACAGACACCCTCGATTCGGTCATTAACAGGGATTCTCCGCCCGATTGCCGATTACAATATCGGCTTCGGGCAACGGAGAATCCTGCCCATTGTCTCCTAAACGGAGAATCCAGCCCAACTTTCTCTAGATGGCCAAAAGGTGGGGCGGGATTCTCCGCGAACCGGCGGGGCGGGCCACTCCGGGGCCGAGATGTGGCGTGAACCACTCCGGCGTCAGGCAGCCCCGAAGGTGCGGAATCCTCCGCACCTTCAGGGGCTAGGCAGGCACCGGAGTGTTTGGCCCCACGCCAGCCGGCGCAGAAGGGAATGGCGCCACGCCATCTAGCGCTGAAGGGCCTCCGCCAGCCGGTGCGAGTTGGCGCATGCGCGGGAGCGCCAGCTTGTGCTGGCATCATCCCAGCGCATGCGCAGAGGGGTTCTTCTCCGCACCGGCCATGGCGGAGGGTGACAGCGGCCGGTGCGTAGGGAAAGAGTGCCCCACGTCACAGGCCCACCCGCGGATCGGTGGGCAAATATCGAGGGCCAGGCCACTGTGAGGGCTCCCCATGGGGCCAAATCCCCCCGCGCCCTCCGAGGACACTGCAGGCCGCCCGCAGAGCCAGGTCCCACCGGTGCGGACCTGTTGTGATTTACGCCGGCGGGACCTGCCGAAAACGGGCGGCCACTCGGCCCATCGCGGGCCGGAGTATCGCCGGGGAGGCCGCTGTTAGCGGCTGCCGACCGGCGCGATTCCCGCCCCCGCCAAAACCCCAGCGCCGGAGAATTCGGCAGCCGGCAGGGGCGGGATTCACGCCGCCCCCCGGCGATTCTCCGACCCAGTGGGGGTTCGGAGAATCCCACCCGTGATTTGTAGGCTTGGATTGCCATGTCATCTGTCAAATCATGGCTGGAATTCTCTGGCCGTTCGGAATCTCTTTTCCCACCAGCAGCGCACCCCTGCCTGTGGGTTTCCCGGCGGCATGGGGTGGCTTCAATGGCAGGAAGAAAGAATTCCACCACCAACAAACGGTACACTGTCGAATAACACACGGCTGGGGAACTGTAGAATCCTGCTCGATGCTCAGCATTTCAGTTTAACTGCATGGATAAGTAAAGGAACTCACTGTGTACCTCTCTTAGTGCAGCTGCCGAGACACTAGAGCTGCAGGCACTGTGAATGGGCTGGAAACATTGCTAGGCCCCCGAACATTCTCTGAGGAAATAGCTCCCCCTGTCTGGAAATTGTGGGCTCAGGACACCCAGTTGATCCTGACACCAGGTTCCTGAAGCTCAAAGCTCCTGCCCATGGAATCAGAGATTTATTGGAAGACATCTAATGGATGACCTGCTCAACATCTTTGTGTGGAATTGGTGGCTACTGTATGAGAACGGAATTCATGTGACCGAATATATGAGGTTCATATCACTGTGATTTGGGATATCTGCAGCTGTTAGCTAATTATTGGTACTGTCCTAAATTGGTTCTGCCAGCAAAATGCCAGGTCCGCTGCTCACTGGCAGGGGTCAGCACCCATTCCTGTCCCAGTGACAGGTCTTCTTCCATGATGATGAAATGTAGCCTATTAACTCTGTTCCCCTCTCTACAGATGCTGCCTGATCTCCCAAGCATTTGTTTTCAGATTTCCAGAATTTGCGGTATTTTGCATTTGCATTGAAATTAATGCAAAAGTAAGCTATTCTGGACCTGTTGTATTGTTAAAAATCAATGCAGCACTAACTTTTCTTCATAAAGGTTGATTTAACTTCAGAAGTTGCAGCTTTACTGGACATACTGGCGAACCCAGATACTGGGCTGCAGATACAGTGCATGAGTGAGACGCCACAATTTCCCCATCTGCTAAGTGCCTAATCTAAGCCCGGCCACTTAACAAATGAGGGAGAAACAGTTTACTGAGTGGAGGAAGGGAAGATTCAGACTGTGAATCAATGCAGGCTGCAATCTTACACATCTCCCAGTGGCCAGCTTAGAGAAGACATACCCGTAATGAATGACCTCCCATAACACTGCCATTCATTAATTTGGAGGTAGGGGGTGAATGGGTAGGTGCTTCAGAGATCATTTACAGTCACATTGTCCCAGTGTCCGCGTGAGTCTCACCCCTGTGCTATTATCAGGTATTGCAGTACCCCAGAGGCTGAAGACCATTGGTTAAACCTAGGAGTTTACGATTGGCTGTTTGGTATGTAGCTCCGCCCTGACAGGTGGGGTATAAGAACCGGTGCCGTCCCAGCAGCCCTCGTTCTGTACCAAAGCTGCTGGGGAACAGTTCTAGTCTATTAAAGCCTTCAGTTACGTTACTACCTCGTCTTTAATTGTAATTGATCATGCATCAACCCCCACAACCCAAAGATGCGCAGGGTAGGTGGATTGGCTACGCTAAATTGTCCCTTAATTAGAAAACAAAATTGGGCACGTTAAATTTATTTTAAAAAGTTAACTTACAGGGACCTGAGAGGTGGCGTAGCACTCAATGAGTTTAGTTATGATGTCTCCTCTCAGTATGATTAAAGTCTGCTGTTTACTGCCCAGTTTCACAAATAAAGAAGGGGTGACTTGGACAAGATAGCAAAAGACTCTCTGGCTGTCTTACTGCATGGTTACATGATTGGAGAAATATTTTGCCATCCAATCCTTGCCAATGAGAATGCTGTGCAGTGATGCTTTGGTGATTGGCTTCAATTTACGTGGCCCTGCCTAAGATTATACCTCAGAAAGTCGCACCAACTCTGGGTACATGCTCGGATGCGGGTCTGGTCTTATTTAGCCAGACTCACTTTTAACAGGAATTCCAAGTATGAAAACACAACCGCAGAAAATTCCACAGCTACGAAGTGATGAAAATAGCAGGCAATCACCAGGACCCGAAGGTGGAGGAGGATTTTAGCTGCTGATGTGTTTGTGTTTCATGTGTTTTAAAGTTTAGTTTCTCACACCTGCATGGAGAAATGCCAGTGGAAGATGGAATCATATTTTCACTGCTTAACATCACAGTGACAATGTGACACGAGGAGCAGCCTCAGTTCAATATCCTGTTCTACGTTAACTGCAAAAATACTGATCTTATTTCATGTTAGAAATGTACCAGATGTACCAAACACAAAGGGTTGTCCTGGCAACTGCTTAAAGAAAATATCCCAATGCTGAGCCTGCTGGTTAGCCATCCCTTGGGAACTTTCCTGTCAGTTTCATTTCACAGGATCTCAAGGTAAGTACGGATGAGGCCCTTTCACCTCCTCTTATTGCGTTCATCTGAAAGAATCTACCAGCTTCTTCCAACACTGCATGCAGTTCTCCATTAAATGGCTCCAAAATGTAGTCTTTGTTACTCTACCAAAGTTAAGGCGCACGATCTAACGGAAAGGTTTCTAAGTGTGGTACCGAGTGGGAATTGCCGGGTGCTTCCTGATGGCTGACTCTGTGAGGTCGCCACTGGTACCAAACGTCAATGAGGGACAGTAAAAATGCCCCACGGGCTTCACATCAGAAATGACTGTCCCACCAGCTGATTCACCTGGATCACCCCCGGCAGCTCCGCGCTAACGAGGGGGAGCAATTCTTAAACCGATGCCGCAGAGCAAACCCCAGATAGGACACAGCGATGCCGCAGCACAAACCTGCTCCACGATTCAGAGATGCCGACCTGGCCAGACTATTGGACGCTTTGGAAGCCAGACGTGATACCCTTTTGCCCCGAGGAGGTCGTAGAGTCAGCCACACGGCAGCCAGTACCACCTTGGACGCAATGGCAGCAGTCGTCAGGGAGTGACACCAGGAGGGCCACCCAGTGACGCAAAAGCTCAACAACCTCCACTGGGTTGCAGGGTGAGTTGGCATCGGCCCCCTGGCACTGGACCCACCTGCTACCCCCCCACCCCCGATGACCCTGCAGTTGGCACTGCACCACCCCCGACTTCCCCCACCGCCACCCCCCAGGCATTATACTGCGTCTGTGCCCCAGCACACCCTGGCACCCGTCAGCACACCCCACCCATTCCCAACAGCGGTGTCCATGCCTGTCCCCACCATAGCCACCCCCCTGTGCGTTGCATGAAGCATGCGGCTCACAATGGTCTTGCACAGTCCCCGGCCTTTGTAATGGCGTCATTAGCCAGGAACTCACCTAATTCCCCAACAGCCAACCCATCATTCTGGGGTGTTCCTCGAAAACAGCGGGGATCTCCGACTGCCCCTAGGAAGCATGCACACAAGTGCAAGATCTTGAGGTGGTGGTCGGGCACAAATTGAACGTTCGGGGAGTGGAACCCCTTCCTGTTAATGAAGGGCTCTCCCGGACCACAAGGTGCACGCAAGGCGACGTGCGTGCCATCTATTACCCCCTGGACCTGGGGCATCCTGGAGATGGCTGAGAATCCTGCTACCCGGGCATGTTGGTGGGCTTGGTCCAGGTCCCATGCAAACATGGAATCCGTGACTTCATGCCTCACCCCTTCCCAGCCCAGGGTTGACCCCCCACCAAAGGAGGAGTTAAGCAGCCATCTTCAAAATCGGGCAATCAGCACTGGGGCCCCGGTACCCCTGCGCTGATTGCCCGATTTTGAAGATGGCTGCTTAACTCCTCCAATCCCCACAGCAGACACTGCGAGCTTCACGTTTTAAAATAGGTGTGCTATAGGGCGCCCGCGCGACCACTCGCTGGAGAGCCGGTTCGATCACGGGAGACCGTTCGATAGTTAATGAGATGGAGATCGGCCTTAATTGGTGATTATTCGTTACTCGCCACGTTGTGACGGGATCCAGATCTCACCAACGGAAGCAGGTCAGTTAAATTGGAAACTGATCGGCGCCCAGCACGGTTCCCAATTTCGGCCTCTCCGACTGCCCCTAGGAAGCATGCACACAAGTGCAAGATCTTGAGGTGGTGGTCGGGCACAGATTGAACGTTCGGGGAGTGGAACCCCTTCCTGTTAATGAAGGGCTCTCCCGGAGCGAGGATTCGCACCCGACCCGGCCGTTAGATCACGCCCAAGCGGATTGTTATTTCAGAAAGCGCCAACTCCTAAACAAATCTCAAATATGCTTTTCATTGAGTTGAAGCTGGACCCCTCTTTCAGGGCACACCTAGAAGTGGACAGGGTCAGGGGCAGGGTGGCGGAGGGAGAGCTGAAGGGAAATATTTATTCTAGTAGCGGCACATACACATTTGCCTTTGCTTCTTGACAAAAGAAGCAAATATAAACCTGTGTGGAAAGTAAATTAAATTGTGATGAAATAGATATCAATATATATGATTCTAAATAAAAAAGTAAATATTTAAAATGCAATGATCAGACTGCATTGAAAAAGAGGGGAAAAAAACCTTGGTGCATAGAACCTTTGCCAAAACTGAAAGGTCCAACTTTTGATGAAGAGTTTTGCACTCGAAATGTTAATGTATAAACAATGGCCGGAAATCTGCAGTTGTTGGAATTCTCTGTTCGTGCCGGAATGGCATTCCGGCCCGTGGGTTTCCCGGCAGTGTGGGAGGCCTCCTATGGGAGAACCCATTGACAAGTGGTGGGAGTGGAGAGTCCTACTGCAAGCGAAGGGCCTGCTGCCGAGAAACACGTGGCTGGGGGAGCGGAGAACCCCGCCCAATGATAATCCTGACCTATTTCCCAACATCTTCAGGTTTTATTTTAGATTTTGTTTGTCTAGTTCAGTTTAGCCTGTCTAATTCTGCCATCCTGGTAACTAATGAAGTCATCGAGTCATCACATCAATCTCTGTTAACTGGACGAGATGTTGACTTTGTACATTCGTCTAAAATTGGAAAAGCTGGCCATAACCTATCAACAGAAACTGGGGGCATTAAACGTGTTCAGGACTTCAGCAGCACTCTTTCCTGCAAGACTGCTTAATCTTGGGAAATCAAACAAGAAAAGGGTCATTTAACATCATCTGTCGAGATTCAACAGGCTAAAGTGGTTTGCACATCTGACCTGCCCATGGCAAGTAGATAGCTGACAAAGAGCTAATTTAGCAAGAGCAGCATGAAATAAAGAAAAGCTATAGGTCGGAATTTCCATTGTCTGCACAGAGTGCTGGCGGAGGCGAGAAAACTAACGTGCAGCCCGCAGACTGGACAGCCAGCTTTCCTCACCAGATAATCCACTACTCTGTGCAGAAATAAGTCTGCGGGATTGGCCCGTGCTGTCACGGAGGTGGGGCAAGGCTGGAAAAAATGGCAACACCAGGAATCCCAAGATCGGGGGTGCCAATTTAACATTAGCATCATTGCCACAGTTCTGCACTCCCGGCGAACCCGGGCACAAAATCATGGCAATAATGTTTCTTTAAAAGTTTCCTTTTTGGTGAAGGGACATGTTTGTGTATTTCAAGCAGAATGCAGCGTGTTAAAAGTCAGAGGTAAATACTCCCTGAGAGGCCAGGCTGACAGGGTACAATTCACTTTATTCCATACTAGTCACAATAATCATTCCTCTTCACTCCTCACAGCATCTCCTTCCCCAAACTGCTTCCAGGTCGGGGTTTATATTCTGTGGGGAGCTTCTCCAATTTGGAGGAAGCTCCGCCCCTTAGTCACCTGACTAGTTCATACGCTGAGGTGTAGGAAGGGAAGCGGATGCTAGACAAGCTCTGTCCCTGTAGGGGGTTGTAACACCCCTCCCACCCCGCCCCCAAAGTCTGGAGAAATGCCCATATCGGAATCCGTCTCACTGTCTACGCCATCACTGGCCGGGTCCCCCGGCGTCTTGACATTCAACAGGAGGCAGAACAGGCGGGTGGGGTCCAGTTTCCTCACTGGACTCGGGGCTCCTCCTTGGCCGTACGGTGGATGGAGTCCAGGTCCTGCGTGGGATCTCCGTGCCATGTGCCGGTGGTTCTTGGTCACGTTGTCGGAAGTGGTCCAGGTGGCTGTGTGTCTCTGCGCCCTGTACCTGGATTACGAAGGAGACTGTCCTCGTCATGCAGAGGACTGTCCCAGGGATCCATGTGACTCCGGTCCCAAATGTTCCTCACATAAACCCGCCACTCCCAGGGGTGCATCAGGACCGCCAGTAAGGCCTTCTGGTGTTCCTGGCATGGGGTGGAACTGTGAGCCACCTGTCCGATCTCGGTATCCAATCCAGACCACCAAACATAGCTGTGTGCCAACATTTTCATCTTGGACCATATGTCGGACCCTCGACAACTTGGGGTCGGTCTGGGTCCATTCTTGGATATGAGCTGCCATTCCCGTGTCATGTTCCATCTCAGTGGGGTGTCCATTTAGCAGCAGTGTCACACGGATAGATGCCGTTCGGGTGTCAGTTACACAGAGCAGCAATAGTTTTGGCACCTCAGCTTCCAAGTCTTCCAGGAAATGGGGGAGAAATGGCGACTCGTCTGTGCCAGGGGATAGCGCTCTCACATGATCAGACGGAGCCTCATTCCTGGCCTTGGTTATCCACTCGATACTGGCGCCTGCCATCTGGGACACTGGGTCGGGAGAAGTTCCGTGGTCGTTCTGAGGTGAGTCGCAGCGGAATTTGCAGGACCTGCGGTGACTTCCGACCTGGAACTTCCCGGCACCTCGCTTCTGGAAGTTGTTGTCTTGGTGACGCCCACTGTTCAGGACCGCCAAGATCCTGGTGTTCCTGGAGCCCGTGGTCAGCGCTTTCCCGAGCGAGCGCTATGTCAGCGGCCCTGTCAAGGGTCAGGAGGGTCTCCAATAGCAGCTTTCATTGCATCTCCCCGTCCTGAAGTCCGCAAACAAAGCGATCCCGCAGCGATTCAACAAGGGCAGCTCCGAACTCGCAGGGGGCAGCAAGTAAGTGCACCAGGTATTCCCCAGTGGATTCCACCGGCTTCTGCAAAGCAGTGTGGAAATGGTACCATCGGAACATAATCGGGGGCTGTGGATTTAGGTGTTGGCCCATCCAGTCGATCAGCATGGTAAATGACAACCCGTCCGGCCTGTCTGTGTAAGTCATGTTCCTGATTAGTGCATAGATTGGTCTGCCAACGGTAGTCAGTAAAGTGATGGTCTGTCACTGGTGATGGCAATTTGCAGAAAAATAGTTGAAGTCTTTCGACGTACTGGTCTGAGTCGCCGTCAAAAGGTTCAAATTTACCTATGTATGCCATGCCTCCCGGCTGGAGAGCAGCCTCCCGAGGTAGTTGAGAAATGGTCCAAGTTCGCAGCACTTGTCGCTTATGGCAGCTCCACTTCATCCTCGTCGCCAGTGTTGTAGAAGGAGGCGAAGACTCCATGAGAGGCCAACTGACAGGGTACAACTCACTTTATTCCATACTAGTCACAATAATCATTCTTCTTCACTCCTCACAGGGTCTCCTTCCCCGAATTGCTTCCAAGTCGGTGTTTATATTCTGTGGGCAGCTCCTCCAATTGGGAGCAAGCTCACCCCCTAGTTACCCGAGTAGCTCATATTCTGAGGCAAATGCAGGCTGCAATTCTCTGAGCTCCTGCTGCTTCTGGACCTGGTGTGTTATTCTGTATGCTGGCTGCCTATTCCGGACTTTGAAGCTTGGACTATGGCAAGGGAGAACGGTGCTACGACCGGTTGGATGTAGGGCAAGGGGAGCCTGTTGCTGCTACTGCCAGTTGCTTGCAGGGGAAAGAGAGGAGAAAGTGCTTGCCTACCTGCAGTTGCCAAGCCTGGAACACGTACTTGTTACTGGCTGCCTCTCTGCTAATCGGCTGGGAGTGGAACACAGGGCAGATTTTGGTTGGCCAGCTGCTGGGCTGAAAGTGGAGGACAATGGACTCGCTTTTGCAGTTTTGGACCGAATGGTGTCCGGAGACCAGATTCTGGAAATGTGAGAGCAGCAGTGCAGTGACCCAATTGACTCTGTGTACTGTTTATACTGATGTTTCATAGAATTTACAGTGCAGAAGGAGGCCATTCAGCCCATCAAGTCTGCCCCAGCTCTTGGAAAGAGCACCCTACCCAAGGTCCAACTTCCACCCTATTCCCATAACCCAGTAACCCCACCCAACACTAAGGGAAATCTTGGACACTAAGGGCAATTTATCATGGCCAATCCACTTAACCTGCACACCTTTGGACTGTGGGAGGAAACCGGAGCACCCGGAGGAAACCCACCCACACACGGTGAGGATGTGCAGACTCCGCACAGACAGTGACCCAAGCCGGAATCGAACCTGGGACCCTGGAGCTGTGAAGCAATTGTGCTATCCACAATGCTACCGTGCTATCGTGTTGGTTTTGTTTTACTGTTGGGGGATAGTCTGGTGATTACTGTATTTTTGTTGTGTATTTGTTTTGTGTTTAGCGGCTGGGTGCTCGCCAGTTGTGGCCCCCGTTTCTATGCACTGGGGTTTGAGGGGTCCTCCCGGAGCTAGTGAGAGCGAAGAGTAATCTCTCTCTCTCTCCTTAACTGTGTGCTGCCTGTGCGTTTCCGGTGGACTGTGCTGCTTGTGGGCACCTGGCCACCGATGTCGGCTGTTCCTGGAGCTGGGGGAGGGGGGTAGCATGCGCTGGCTTGAGTGTTGGCGGCTTTGCCTTATACTTGATTGTTTGTTTGGTTTCTTGTGATTGCTCTATATTTTGTCCTTTTTTTTGGAAAGGGTGTTCTCTCTCTCTCTCTCTCTCTTCCACCATGCCCCGTATCGGTATGTCCTTTTCCAATGATCTGCGCTGCTCGTTTGGATGTCTTTCCACTGATGTGGGGCTGCTGTTGGGGCAGGGGTATTCTCTCTCTTACACCATGTCCTGCACCGGTGTATCCTTTTCCGGTGGTCTGGCATGCACGTTTGGGCGCCTTTCCACCAATGTGGGGCTACCATTGGGGCCAGGATGGGGCCGAGGGGGCATGTGTGTATGCTGGCTTGACAGCTGGTGGTTTTGATTTTGGTGTTTTGTAAATGCTTTTAGCACATTACTGATTTTCGTGACTGTATTTCACATGTTACTCTTTTGTATTCTTGAGTTGTCAATAAACTTAAAGGGTGGGATTCTCCGTAGCCCGACGTCGATATCATAATCGGCGATCGGGTGGAGAAGCCATTCTGACACACAAATCGGGGGCGGCAGTAGTGACACCAGTCTTTGAGTCTCCGCCCCCTCCAAAATGGCGTCATCACGTCAGGCTCCTGTTATGCCCATGATGGGTCGGGTTCCAGACCGCGCGGCTGACAGTTGATCTGAGCGATCCAGAATCTGGTCAGGATCCACGCCGCTGGCTGGGGGGGAGGGGGCTTCCACAAGGTCTAGGTGCCGCTGGTTGGGAGGGGCTTCAATGAAGTCTAGGGGGACTGGTGGAGGGTGGCCAGGGGTTGTCCTGTGGGGTTTCGCAAACGGTGGGTCGAGTCCGTGCGTGGCCGGCGTCATGCTGCACGGTGCAACCGCAGCCAGGAACCCAGCCATTCTCCACCCAGTTTCGTCGCGGGAGTCAGGAGTTTCACCCAGCGCTGCTGCTAGCTCCTCACTGGTCTCAGAATCGGTTAGGTGTCAGCGCCGATTTTGGCATCGTATAACGTCGTGAAATGGAGAATCCAGCCCATGGTATTTGTAGGAGGGGAAGCAGACGCTATACAAGCTCTGTCACAGCTCTGTCCTGTAGGGGGTCGTAACGCAGTAGAACATAGGTTTTGAGAAGTTAAAATGTTTGGCTTCATTGGTTTGTAGCGTCATCTCTCAATTTAACAAATTGTGAACCCATATACACGTGCTTAATCCAAAGACATTTTTTCCAGACGCATTACATCATTCACATTGCTGGTTGGCACCTTACCTGGATTTACTTGGGCACTTGCAAGACCAAAGCAATGGAGTAGCATCAACAGCAGATGCATAATTGGACAGGAAGTGGTGGCCATCTCAGGTGAGTAGGTTTTCCCGGGCTGAAAAGAGAGTCAGAGTTAGTGCCGAGCTGCAAATGAAGGTAAGAAGGTAAGTAAGTGATTTTTACTCATTTTTACTTTTATTACCTTTTCAAATTGTGTGTGTGTGTGTGGGAGGGGGGGGGGGGGGGGACTGAAGTGACATCACAGAAAAGCTGTGACCTGAGTGGCTGGTTGGGAATCTACACTAAATTAAAAAAATTAAGCATTGGTAACTAATTAAACATAATTACTTAATTATAATTTAGAGGGGTATCTAAGCCAGAGATCGGAGAGTACTATATTGAGCTTTCACATTTATATTAGAAATCTAGTGCTAGGAAACAGATAGTTAACAGTAACTTTTAAAAAATGTTTTAACTTTAATTTACTAATTAATTGACGCAATGTCAGTCAGAGGGGTGCAGTGCTCTGACTGTGCGATGTGGCAGTTCCGGGAGGCTTCCAGCGTCCCGGATGGCTTCATCTGCAGAAAGTGCACCCAACTGGAGCTCCTCACAGACCGCATGGTTTGGTTGGAGCGGCAATTGGATGCACTTAGGAGCATGCAGGTGGCAGATAGCGTCATAGATAGCAGTTATATAAATGTCACAACCAAGGTGCAGGCAGAGAAATGGGTGACCACCAGAAAGGGCAGGCAGTTGGTGCAGGAATCCCCTGTGGTTGTCCCCCTCTCTAACAGGTATATCCCTTTGGATACTGTTGGGGGGGAATAGCCTAGCAGGGGAAAACAGCAGCAGCCAGAGCAGTGGCACCACGGCTGGCTCTGATGTTCAGAAGGGAGGGTCAAAGCGCAGAAGAGCAATAGTAATAGGGGACTCTAGAGTCAGGGGCACAGATAGGCGCTTTAGTGGGTGTGAAAGAGACTCCAGGATGGTATGTTGCCTTCCTGTTGCCAGGGTCCAGGATGTCTCCAAACGGGTAGAGGGAATCCTGAAGGGGGAGGGCAAACAGGCAGAGGTCGTTGTACATATTGGTACTAACGACATAGGCAGGAAGGGGCATGAGGTCCTGCAGCAGGAGTTCAGGGAGCTAGGCAGAAAGTTAAAAGACAGGACCTCTAGGGTTGTAATCTCGGGATTACTCCCTGTGCCACGTGCCAGTGAGGCTAGAAATAGGAAGATAGAGCAGCTAAACACGTGGCTAAACAGCTGGTGTAGGAGGGAGGGTTTCCGTTATCTGGACCACTGGGAGCTCTTCCGGGGCAGGTGTTACCTATATAAGGACGGGTTGCATCTAAACTGGAGAGACATAAATATCCTGGCCGCGAGGTTTGCTAGTGTCACACGGGAGGGTTTAAACTAGTACGGCAGGGGGGTGAGCACGGTAGCAATAGGTCAGAAGGTGAGAGCATTGAGGGAGAACTAGGGAATAGGGACAGTGTGGCTTTGAGGCAGAGCAGACAGGGAGAAGTTGCTGAACACAGCGGGTCTGGTGGCCTGAAGTGCATATGTTTTAATGCAAGAAGTATTACGGGTAAGGCAGATGAACTTAGAGTTTGTATTAGTACTTGGAACTATGACCTGGTTGAGGGAAGGGCAGGATTGGCAGCTAAACGTTCCAGGATTTAGATGTTTCAGGCGGAATAGAGGGGGATGTAAAAGGGGTGGCGGAGTTGCGCTACTGGTTAGGGAGGATATCACAGCTGTAAGACGGGAGGACACCTCAGAGGGCAGTGAGGCTATATGGGTAGAGCTAAGGAATAAGAAGGGTGCAGTCACAATGTTGGGGGTTTACTACAGGCCTCCCAACAGCCAGCGGGAGATAGAGGAGCAGATAGGTAGACAGATTTTGGAAAAGAGTAAAAACAGGGTTGTGGTGATGGGAGACTTCAACTTCCCCAATATTGACTGGGACTCACTTAGTGCCAGGGGCTTAGATGGGGCAGAGTTTGTAAGGAGCATCCAGGAGGGCTTCTTAAAACAATATGTAGACAGTCCAACTAGGGAAGGGGCGGTACTGGACCTGGTATTGGGGAATGAGCCCGGCCAGGTGGTAGATGTTTCAGTAGGGGAGCATTTCGGGAACAGTGACCACAATTCAGTAAGTTTTAAAGTGCTGGTGGACAAGGATAAGAGTGGTCCTAGAGTGAATGTGCTAAATTGGGGGAAGGCTAATTATAACAATATTAGGCGGGAACTGAAGAACCTAGATTGGGGGCGGATGTTTGAGGGCAAATCAACATCTGACATGTGGGAGGTTTTCAAGTGTCAGTTGAAAGGAATTCAGGACCGGCATGTTCCTGTGAGGAAGAAGGATAAATACGGCAATTTTCGGGAACCTTGGATAACGAGAGATATTGTAGGCCTCGTCAAAAAGAAAAAGGAGGCATTTGTCAGGGCTAAAAGGCTGGGAACAGACGAAGCCTGTGTGGAATATAAGGAAAGTAGGAAGGAACTTAAGCAAGGAGTCAGGAGGGCTAGAAGGGGTCACGAAAAGTCATTGGCAAATAGAGTTAAGGAAAATCCCAAGGCTTTTTACACGTACATTAAAAAGCAAGAGGGTAGCCAGGGAAAGGGTTGGTCCACTGAAGGATAGGCAAGGGAATCTATGTGTGGAGCCAGAGAAAATGGGCGAGGTACTAAATGAATACTTTGCATCAGTATTCACCAAAGAGAAAGAATTGGTAGATGTTGAGTCTGGAGAAGGGTGTGTAGATAGCCTGGGTCAGATTGAGATCCAAAAAGACGAGGTGTTGGGCGTCTTAAAAAATATTAAGGTAGATAAGTCCCAGGGCCTGATGGGATCGACCCCAGAATACTGAAGGAGGCTGGAGAGGAAATTGCTGAGGCCTTGACAGAAATCTTTGGATCCTCACTGTCTTCAGGGGATGTCCCGGAGGACTGGAGAATAGCCAATGTTGTTCCTCTATTTAAGAAGGGTAGCAAGGATAATCCAGGGAACTACAGGCCAGTGAGCCATACTCAGTGGTAGGGAAATTACCGGAGAGAATTCTTCGAGACAGGATCTACTCCCATTTGGAAGCAAATGGACATATTAGTGAGAGGCAGCATGGTTTTGTGAAGGGGAGGTCGTGTCTCACTAACTTGATAGAGTTTTTCGAGGTGGTCACAAAGATGATTGATGCAGGTAGGGCAGTGGATGTTGTCTATATGGACTTCAGTAAGGCCTTTGAAAAGGTCCCTCATGGTAGACTAGTACAAAAGGTGAAGTCACACGGGATCAGGGGTGAGCTGGCAAGGTGGATACAGAACTGGCTAGGTCATAGAAGGCAGAGAATAGCAATGGAAGGATGCTTTTCTAATTGGAGGGCTGTGACCAGTGGTGTTCTGCAGGGATCAGTGCTGGGACCGTTGCTGTTTGTAGTATATATAAATGATTTGGAGGAAAATGTAACTGGCCTGATTAGTAAGTTTGCAGACGACACAAAGGTTAGTGGAATTGCGGATAGCGATGAGGACTGTCAGAGGATACGGCAGGATTTAGATTGTTTGGAGACTTGGGCGGAGAGATGGCAGATGGAGTTTAATCCGGACAAATATGAGGTAATGCATTTTGGAAGGTCTAATGCAGGTAGGGAATATACAGTGAATGGTAGAACACTCAAGAGTATTGAAAGTCAGAGAGA
This sequence comes from Scyliorhinus torazame, assembly GCF_047496885.1. Classification (NCBI taxonomy): domain Eukaryota; kingdom Metazoa; phylum Chordata; class Chondrichthyes; order Carcharhiniformes; family Scyliorhinidae; genus Scyliorhinus; species Scyliorhinus torazame. The sequence continues at coordinate 134,550,891 of NC_092713.1, read as the reverse complement.
TCTAGGAGTACAGGTCCACAGGTCACTGAAAGGAGCAACACAGGTGGAGAAGGTAATCAAGAAGGCATACGGCATGCTTGCCTTCATTGGCCGGGGCATTGAGTATAGAACCTTAGTTAGGCCACACTTGGAGTATAGTGTTCAATTCTGGTCGCCACACTACCAGAAGGATGTGGAGGATTTAGAGAGGGGGCAGAAGAAATTTACCAGAATGTTGCCTGGTATGGAGGGCATTAGCTATGCGGAGCGGTTGAATAAACTCGGTTTGTTCTCACTGGAACGACGGAGGTTGAGGGGCGACCTGATAGAGGTGTACAGAATTATGAGGAGCATAGACAGAGTGGATAGTCAGAGGCTTTTCCCCAGGGTAGAGGGGTCAATTACTAGGGGGCATAGGTTTAAGGTGAGAGGGGCAAGGTTTAGAGTAGATGTACGAGGCAAGTTTTTTTACACAGAGGGTAGTGGGTGCCTGGAACTCGCTACCGGAGGAGGTGGTGGAAGCAGGGACGATAGTGACATTTAAGGGGCATCGTGACAAATACATGAATAGGATGGGAATAGAGGGATATGGACACAGGAAGTGTAGAAGATTGTAGTTTAGTCGGGCAGCATGGTCGCACGGGCTTGGAGGGCCGAAGGGCCTGTTCCTGTGCTGTACATTTCTTTGTTCTTTGTTCTTATTACCCCTTCTAAACCATATAGTGCCATCGCAAATTCACCTTATTTTTATCATGTGTAAAACTGTAAAATCTCGCCTTCTCTCATGAAACTGATGCAACATATGGACTGTGAGTTTAAATTGCTCTCCACAGTGATGGGGATTTTCTAGTCCTGCTAAAGTCTACGGTGTTTTGTGCACTGCATTGCCAGTGAACCCGTCATGGGAGGGCAGAGGTCGACCTTGGCGGGATCGGAAAATCCTGCTTGCTGAAAGGGTGGGAAAATTGCACCCATGGTTATTTACCTTATCCGCTACAACTTATTCAACAGGACAGGAGCGATACACCAGGAGTTAAAAGAAGAAGGGGAAGCGCTGGTAGAAGAGTTGAAGGGTAAATGGGAGGAGGAGCTGGGGGAGGAGATCGAGGAAGGTCTGTGGGCTGATGCCCTAGGTAGGGTTAATTCCTCCTCTTCGTGTGCCAGGCTCAGCCTGATACAATTTAAGGTGGTCCACAGAGCGCACTTGACGGGGGCGAGGTTGAGTAGGTTCTTTGGGGTAGAGGACAGATGTGGAAGGTGCTCAGGGAGCCCGGTGAACCATGTCCATATGTTTTGGTCATGCCCGGCACTGGAGGGGTTCTGGCGAGGTGTGGCGGGAGCAATATCTCAGGTGGTGAAAGTTCGGGTCAAGCCAAGCTGGGGGCTAGCAATATTTGGAGTAGTGGACGAACCGGGAGTGCAGGAGGCGAAAGAGGCCGGCATTCTGGCCTTTGCGTCCCTAGTAGCCCGGCGAAGGATCTTGCTAATGTGGAAGGAGGCGAAGCCCCCCAGCCTGGAGGCCGGAATAAATGATATGGCTGGGTTCATAAAGTTGGAGAGGATTAAGTTCGCCTTGAGCGGGTCTGCGCAGGGGTTCTACAATCGGTGGCAACCGTTCCTAGACTATCTTGCAGAGCGCTAGAGGAAGGTCGGTCAGCAGCAGCAGCAACCTTGGGGGAGGGCGGGTGGAGGGGACGTCCTGGGAGGGTGGGGGAAGGGGGGGAAAGGGGGGACTGCCTGGTAGGGTGGATGAGCAAGAGATAACATGAAGGGTTGGGGAAACTGGCACGTACAGGTGAGGGCCAGTGTACAAAGCTGTGTAAATATATCATTTTGCCATGTATATATGTTGCTCTGCGCAATTTCTCGTTTTTTTTTGTTACCGGGGGGGGGGGGGGGGGGGGGGGGGGGAGGAGGAGGTTATTGTTTGTCAGGGAGAAAAATTGTGTTAAAAAACTTTCATAAATATATTGAAAAATAAAACAGGACAGGAGCGATGTGATATTCATCATCTGAATGTGGAATATGCTACAATCACTTGAAAGTATCAGCCATTGGTAAAGTTTTTTTTTAAATGACCGTCTTGCTACTTTTTGCTGTTGGTTTCTTCTTATGTCTGGGCAACATTTCTCACTATTTGCCATTTTTAAGAGTGTGGTATTATAGGTATTACGGTACCTGACAGGCTAAAGCACCATTGGTGGAAACTGTATGCTTTCTATTGGTTAGAGTGTATGGTAGCTCCGCCCTGATAGGCGGGGTATAAGAACCCGTGCCGTCCCAGCAGCCCCCATTTTGTACCTGAGCTGCTGGGGGAAACATCTAGCTTATTTAGGCCTTCAGTTGGACTACAACCTCGCTTTAGTGGTCATTGATCGTGCATCAATTTAATAAGCTAGTTTTTTTAAGAAAAGGATGGAGCTCCGAATCAAGCCGGAGTGTCTGGAACTTAGCCTCCACGCGGCGAACTCAGCGGCAATCTTTAAGCACTGGCTGGCGTGCTTTAAAGGGTATCTCGAGACGGCCGAAAATGCATCCATGGGAGAGCAGAAACTGCACGTCCTGCACTCAAGGTTGAGCCCGGAGATTTACACCCTCATCGAGGAAGCGGAAGACTTCGATGCAGCAATAGAGCTGCTAAAAGGACACTATATTCGCCCGGTAAACCAGGTCGACACCCGGCACCTGCTTGCAACAAGGCGACAAACCCCTGGGGACTCGCTGGAGGAATTCTACCGGGCACTCCTGGTGTTGGGCAGAAGCTGCGGCTGCCCGCACGTTTCGGCGAGCAAACGCACAGTACTCTTAGTCCGGGACGCTTTCGTGGCAGGTATGCTATCATCACAAATCCACCAGCGCGTGTTAGAAAAGGACACCCTGGGTCTCAGGGAGGCACGGGCCCTTGCAGGCTCCCTGGACGTGGCCTCCAGGAATGCCCGCGCTTACCTTCCCGCCCGCGCGGCAGCCCCCTGGGCAGCGTGGAACCCCTCCGCGGCCGACCCCGAGTCTTCCCCCATTCCCACACAGGCCTGTGCTGCAAGGCGGGCTTGCAACCCCGAGGGACCCCGCTGCTACTTTTGCGGGCAGGCCAAGCACCCCCGCCATGGCTGCCCGGCCCGCGCATCCACCTGCAAGGGATGTGGCAAAAAGGGCCATTTCGTGGGGGTATGCCAGACCCGGGCGGTGGCCGCGGTCTCCGGCGGCGAATGCGGACCGCAACCACAAACTTATCCACGGGCCCCGTGCGGCCAGCGGTCACCGCCACCTCCATATCCCAGAGACACATGCGGACCCCGGGCACCGCCATCTTGTTCCGTGGACGCCATGTTGGAGGGATGGGTGCCGCCATTTTGTGCACCCCCAGCCATGTGCGACCAATGGGAGATGCCATCTTAGATGAACCCTCAGGACCCCAGCTCGGCTGACCACACACTGCCCGAACAGAACTCTCAACTGCTGCGATTGGCCTCGGTGACTCTGGATCAGTCTCGGCCTCGAACACTCTCAACTGCTACGACGACCGTATTCATCAACGGGCACGAGATGTCCTGCCTAATCGACTCTGGGAGCACGGAGAGCTTCATACACCCCGACACGGTAAGGCGCTGTTCTCTCCTCACCCAGCCCGTTAATTAAAAAATCTCACTGGCCTCCGGTTCACACTCAGTGGAGATAAAGGGGTTTTGCTTAGCAAACCTCACAGTCCAGGGAAGGGAGTTCAAAAACTTCCATCTCTACATCCTTCCCCACCTCTGCGCGGCTATACTCCTGGGTTTAGACTTCCAGTGTAACCTTCAAAGTCTGACCTTCCAATTCGGCGGCCCTATACCCCCCTTACTGTCTGCGGCCTCGCGACTCTTAAGGTCGACCCGCCTTCCCTGTTTACGAACCTCACCCCGGATTGCAAACCCATCGCCACCAGGAGCAGACGCTACAGTGCCCAGGACCGGATCTTTATTAGGTCAGAGGCCCAAAGGCTACTGAGGGAAAGGGTCATTGAAGCCAGTAACAGCCCCTGGAGAGCTCAAGCAATGGTGGTAAAGACCGGGGAGAAGCATAGGATGGTCATCGGCTACAGTCAGACCATCAACAGGTTTACGCAGCTGGAGGCGTACCCTCTACCCCGCATACCCGACCTGGAAAACAGGATCGCGCATTATAAGGTCTTCTCCACGGTGGATCTCAAGTCCGCCTACCACCAGCTCTCCATCCGTACTAGTGACCGCAAATACACTGCCTTCGAGGCAGATGGGCGGCTCTATCACTTCTTAAGGGTTCCCTTCGGTGTCACCAATGGGGTCTCGGTCTTCCAGCGCGAGATGGACCGAATGGTTGACCGGTACGGGTTACAGGCAACATTCCTGTATCTCGATAATGTCACCATCTGGGGCCACGACCAGCAGGACCACGACACCAACCTCCGAAAATTCCTCCAGACTGCAAAAATCCTTAACCTTACATACAACAAGGATAAATGCATGTTTAGCACCGACCGTCTAGCCATCCTCGGCTACGCAGTGCAAAATGGAGTTATAGGTCCCGACCCTGAACGCATGCGCCCCGTTATGGAGTTCCCCCTCCATCACTGCTCCAAGGCCCTGAAACACTGCCTCGGGTTTTTTAGCTACTATGCTCAGTGGGTCCCCAACTACGCGGACAAGGCCCGTACCCTGATCCAATCCCCAGTTTTTCCCCTGTCGATAGAGGCCCGCCAGGCCTTCAGCCGCATCAAAGCAGACATTGCAAACGCCACGATGCCGCTATCGACGAGTCCCTCCCCTTCCAGGTCAAGAGCGATGCGTCCGACGTAGCCCTGGCGGTCACCCTCAACCAAGCGGGCAGACCCGTGGCCTTCTTCTCCCGTACCCTCCATGCATTCAAAATCCACCACTCCTCAGTCGAAAAGGAGGCCCAGGCCATAGTAGAAGCTGTGCGACATTGGAGGCATTACCTGGCCGGCAGGAGATTTACTCTCCTCACTGACCAACGGTCGGTGGCTTTCATGTTTGATAATGCACAGCGGGGCAAGATAAAAAAACGACAAGATCTTGCGGTGGAGGATCGAACTCTCCACCTACAACTACGAGATCTTGTATCGTCCCGGGAAGCTAAACGAGCCTCCTGACGCCCTGTCCCGCGGCACATGAGCAACCGCACAAGTGGACCGCCTCCGAGCCCTCCACGAGGACCTCTGCCACCTGGGGGTCACTCGCTTTTTGCATTTTGTCAAGACCCGCAACCTGCCCTACTCCATCGAGGAGGTCAGGACAGCCACCAGGGACTGCCAAATCTGCGCGGAGTGCAAACCGCACTTCTACCGGCCAGAGAAAGCGAACCTGATAAAGGCTTCCCGTTCCTTTGAATGCCTCAGCATGGACTTCAAAGGCCTCCTCCCCTCCACCGACCACAACAGGTACTGCCTGAACGTGATTGACGAGTATTCCCGGTTCCCATTCGCCATCCCCTGACCCGACATGACCGCAACCACCGTCATCAAGGCCCTCCATAGCATCTTTGCACTGTTCGGGTTCCCCGCTTACATACACAGTGATAGGTGTTCCTCCTTTATGAGCGCCGAACTGCATCAATTCCTGCTCAGCAAGGGCATCGCCTCGAGCAGGACGACCAGTTACAACCCCCGGGATAGCGGACAGGTAGCGAGGGAGAACGGAACGGTCTGGAAGACCGTCCTACTGGCCCTACGGTCCAGGAACCTCCCAGTCTCCCGCTGGCCAGAAGTCCTCCTGGATGCCCTCCACTACATCCGGTCACTACTTTGTACAACCACCAATCAGACACCTCACGAACGTCTCCTTGTCTTCCCTAGGAAGTCCTCCTCTGGGACCTCGCTCCCGACCTGGCTGGCAGCACCCGGACCCATCCTGCTCCGAAAACATGCGCGGGCGCACAAGTCAGACCCGTTGGTCGAGAGGGTCCATCTGCTCCATGCTAACCCCCAGTACGCCAAAGTGGCGTACCCCGAATGATGACAAGATACGGTCTCCCTACGGGACCTGGCGCCTGCCGGAACCCCACGCACAATCCAGCCACCAGCCCCACCCTCCCCTCCACCGCAGCACCTTACAGGAGGATCGGTCCTTCCGCCGCCCCCGTCTAGGCCCCCCCACCCACCGACGCCCCCCGCAGGCGCTCCCTTCCCAGGTCAGCCGTTTTCCCCACCATCGCCATCGAGGGGTGACGAAGCTGCCATGGAGATCGAAGCCACGCTCCCGAAGTCACAGACGCCCGAGCCTCCACCGGAGTCACCACCGAGGCTCCGACGATCACAGAGGATGACCAGGGTCCCCGATCGACTGATTGCTTCATTTTAACTGTAATCTGTAAATATAAACCATCAAATGTACATAGCTACCAGACTTGTAAATAGTTACTAAACACTGTAGGAAGTATTACGGTACCTCCATAACTAATTATACCATGTTGTTATGTTTTGTAGTTTCTGGCCACCACCCCTGCCGGACTCTATTTTTAACAGGGGGTGAATGTGGTATTATAGGTATTACGGTACCTGATAGGCTAAAGCACCATTGGTAGAAACTGTATGCTTTCTATTGGTTAGAGTGTATGATAGCTCCGCCCTGATAGGCGGGGTATAAGAACCCGAGCCACCCTAGCAGCCCTCATTCTGTACCTGAGCTGCTGGGGGAAACATCTAGCTTATTAAAGCCTTCAGTTGGACTACAACCTCGCTTTAGTGGTCATTGATCGTGCATCAATGAGTACAATGAGAACCAAGCATAGAAATAAAGGACTGGCATTTATATCATGCCTTTCACAATCTCGGAATATCCCAAAGCATTTTGCAACATGGGGAAACACAGTAGCCAATCTGTTTTAGTAATAATGATTAATATTGGCCAGGACACCAGGAAAACTCTCCTGCTCTCTCCTGCTCTCGAACTTGTGCCATGGGACCTCGGCTTAATGCCTCATCCAAACTTGCGGTACAGCACTCACTCCCTCAATACTGCACCAGAGTGTCAGCCTAGACTTTGTGCCTCTCGAGCGTCGGCATAGAACCTATGGCTTTCTGACAATTTAATGTCTGAGCCCACAGTGTTACCACTAAGATTCCACTGACAATAATACAAATAGGTCACATTGCTTTGATTCACACAGAGAGTTTATTATGGTGGAGTTATGATTGAGGCAGGACTATGGTGTTCAGTTTAATTCTCTTGACCTCGAGCAATTTCCTACGCCTACACATTGTGAAATACACAAAACTCAAACTTTCTCAAGCCAACTGTTAAAATCAATAAAACAATTAATCATTCTAGAAATACATCATATAAAGAGTTATAATTGCCTCTTCCTGCTCGTTAATGAATTAGTAGCTTCCTACATTTTGTTGTAAAAGTTTACAGAGTTGTTGCATTTAGTCATTTTAATGCTTTAAACATTCTTGCAAAACAAACTGAAAAGCATTTCTGCAGTAACTTCCATACAAAACTTTGATCTTGTTTTGAATATTCTTACAATTATAGATCCCCGAACTTAAAACATGACTGACAGCATTATATGTTTTCAGCTGTACCATGCATTAGTCTTGAAATAAAAACTCGACACATCAGTGTCGGCAAAAACTCGACACATCAGTGTGGTCCACGTGTCATCACTGTGTGATTTAGTCCACATGGCATTTGCAGTTTTTGACAAAACAACTGGGATGAAGTCCCAGAGAACATGACGCCTGAAAGGCTGCCTGCGATCTGCGTCCAGGGTTAATGGGCCCGACTCTATCTTGCACCCACTCTGCCAGAATGAAAACCGTCATTCAGGACATTTTTCCTCCATGTGGAAAATTTCCTTAATCGAGCTACATACCTCAATGGAAGCCATTCAATGGCATTAACATCTCTGAATCCCCCACTGTCAAAATCCTGAGGGTTACCATTGACCAGAAAATGAACTGGACGAGCCATATAAATACTGTGCAAGTGCAGGACAGAATCTGGGAATTCTGCAGTGAGTAGCTCACCTCCAGAATCCCCAAAGGATGCACAGAACCTACAAGGCACAAGTCAGGACTGTGATGCTCTCCATTTGCCTGGATGACGGCAGCTCCAACAATATTCAAGCAGCTCAACTCCATCCAGGACAAAACAGCCTGCTTGACTGGCACCCTATCCACCACTTTAAGCATTCACTCCCTCCATCACTGATGCACAGTGGCAGCGGTGTGCACCAGCTACAAGATGCACTGCAGCAACTCACCAAGGCTTCTTTGACAACACCTTCCAAACTCATGACCTCTCCACTTGAAAGGACAAGCAGATTCACGGGAACATCACCACCTGGAAGTTCCTCTCCAGGTCACACGCCGTCCCAACTTGGAACTGTTGCTGGGTCAAAATCCTGGAACTCCCTCCGTAACAGCACTTTGGGTGTACCACAGGGACTGCAGTGTTTCAAGAAGGTTGGTCACCACCACCTTCTGAAAGGCAATTAGGTATGGAGCCCTGTTCTTTCTAGGAAGCACTTGAGAACAAAGAGGCATCCTTGTGAAAAAACTGTGGTTAGGAAAACACCTGTTCCCCTGAGTTAATGGATCCCTGTAGAGCTATATAAATAAACAATCCAAATCTCTCCTTTGAAACTGCCCGACCTGTCAACCAAAAAGGCTTTTTTGCAGGCAATGGTGTGTGGAATTGAATGCAAACAAAACTTCTAGCCTTTTAGGCATACTCACAGGCTTCTATAATTTAAAGGCCAATGAAACTGACTGTGAGAAAACCACTTCATAAGGTATCCACCACTTTAAAGGGATTACCTTTCCCTCCACCTCACAGACGTTTAACCTTGGCATACTGACAGACTTTAAAACATTTTTAGGGGTGCAGATGGCTCACTTCCACTTGATTATGAGATATGTATTTCTGAGATACTGACTGTTTAATGGGTTTAAAGGTACAGATGGGATAACTTTCATTTGATCATGGGGGAAAAAGTTAAACATTTAGCTACTGACTGACTGTTTATAGGGTTTAAAGGTTGCAAATGGGGAGATCAGCCTAACAAGCCCTATCTCAGGAAAGATCCCTGACCTGAGCCTCTCCAGCTCAGCAAAAGCCTCCCTGGCCCCCACCTTCCATGAAGGACCCTCCCATGAGCACCCTGGAGACAATTGAAGGGAAGGTTGTCACCTTCGAACTGCAAACCACCAGGTTCACATTCCTCAGGACTTGCACCAATTTACGCCAGCAGGAGTCTCAATTGGGGGCGGGTTGCTGGAGCATCCCAGCTGGCAAGAGATAAGGGCCTCCTCCCCGTCAATTAGATGTTGAACATTCTAATGAGCTATTTGCATGTTCCCGCTGGCTCAGGGTGTGAAGCTCGGTGGGGACATTGGTAAACATGTTATGGCCGGCGGGGCAGGCTGGTAGACCCGCAACCAGTTAGACGTCTGGCACGATTCCCAAATTTGGCCAGACTCGGGATGCCGCAGGCCGTCAAAAATCCCGCATCTAGTGACTTGAAGAATCCCAGCCTGTGCACCAAGATGCTCAAGGACCTCAGCGCAGGGTTGGAAAGGTAAGTGCCATAACAGTTTCAGGTACCAAGCCTCACACTCTGACTTGGCCAGCAGCCTCCCGCATGGTACTCATCAAGACCAAACATCTTGCAACTTCACTCTTTCCTCTCTCTCAAATCGCAGCACATCCCCGTCTGAAAAACCAACACTCACATTCACCATCATCAGTCTATTACCATCTCGCACCAATGCCTCTCAGTTACTCTGCACATTTATTGTCTTTCCCTCCTCTCCACCGCTAATAAGCATCCCTCTCTGCTGTCTCTCCTTGAAGAAGAAGAGAGTACACAAGAGACAGAGACTCAGTGGGTGACCTTCCAGTGACAAGCACCTTTACGGTTATTATAACCCCCACAAGATCCACGGGACGACCCGGTGGATCTCCCCATGGGGCTTGTTGAATATGAGCTCCCTGCTGAGGGGCGAAGGTCCATCAGCGAGGCCCGTTTATTCCCCGAGATAAAAGCAGGCCCAAATGGAAGCCGACATCGCAGGATGGTCCCGGCTGGGACTCTTGAGTGTTACTTAGTTGCTGTATTTCTTAACTGTGAGTAGGAAATAAACTACTTTTGACTGACCATTTTGGTGCCCTCATTGACTACAATAAAGGCCAACGGCAATGCCCAGCTGCCCACTGAGAAGGGGCCACCTTGTTCCAGGAGGCTTCAGATGGCAGGACCGACCTGTCATAAGAGTGCGAGCTTCCTGCTGTCCTTGTGAGACCTCACCTCACTGCAGTCCCTCAGATCCCAGAGCAGGATATGAGCAATGAGTGGGAGACCCAGGTCTCCTCTCCTTTGCTGTGGTTGCTGCAGCCACAGGAATCAATGTTTGGTTCAGCCATTCTGACCTTGCTGCGTTTCCTTTAATTAGGAACCTGTCCTTCGACAGATTTGGTGCACCGTCCTGCAGACCCTTGGTTGGAAATCCTGGAAGTGGGATGCCAATACCAGGACTCATTTATAGAGCCACTGTTGCGGATCCCATCTGCCACAAGTCCCACCGTTAAACCAGGACTATTTCAATGGTCTGCCCGCTGTCCCGATTACACTGTCACACACAAAGGCAAAATGTTCAGTTGTTGTGTAGATGAATAAAGAAGCAAATGCTAATCTGAATCTGTCCAGTGTCCCCAGTATAAAGTTCCTGGACCAATGTATTCCAGTCACACTGGTGCTACTCCATTGAGCAAGAAACCTCCTTTGTTACAAGTCATTGTCTGGCCTTAACAAAATTCCCTCATTACCATTCTGACACTTGTTGCTTCTATTTAAGCTGGAAATCCCCAATCATTGGGATTCTCTATTCCCGCCAGCAGTGCACCACCTCCTGCGAGTTTCCTGGTGGCATGTGGTGGCTTCAATGGGAAATCCCATTGACAAGTGGTGAGAGTAGAAAATCCCACTATCAGCGAACGGCAGGCCGCCAAACAACATGCGGCTGGGGAGCCGGAGAATCCAGCCCTTAATGTCTGAAACATCAGTGAATAGAAGTTTCAACAGTTACTGTAACTGAGAGTTTTGGGAGAGGTTTCAATTCCAGCCTGCTCCCAATCACATGATCCTGCAATGCCCAGAAGGGAAAAAATATTCCACTGCCTTCCGAGTTCCAAATTCTTTATTTAAAAAGAAATACTAAATAGAAATCCAGAGAATCTCATAATATAAAGGCTGGAAGATTATAGTCATTGTGTATTTTGATATAATCAAGGCATTTGATAATGATAAGATGCCGAGAAGCTTTTTTTTTAAATGGTGGTGAATTCAGACAATTCCGGATAATAGAAGCTTTTTCCACTACAACATTTGGTACAACACTAATGTCTCCCATGTTGTAGTAACAGAAAGCCACATCACTGCAGTCCTCGTCATCTTCTAATTTGTGCCTCTTGGTTCTGCGGTATTTATTCAGCTTGCATAAATCGGTTTAAGCTCCAATCATAGACGTTTAAGGTACAATAGGCGTTTGTTCCATGATGACCAAAAGAGAGATGGCCAGCTTAATGCCCCTTTCCAGCTCTTGGTTCCTAGACTTGTAGGTTACAACACTTCAAGCGCAAATTCAAGTGCTTTTTTAAAACAAATGTTCTGAGGGTTTTTGCCTCTTCCATCCTTTCAGGCAGTGAGCTCCAGACAGCCAGCAATTCCTGGGTGAAAACTTTATATTCTCAACTCGTCATTAATCCTCTGCCAATTTCTTTGAATCATCTCCCTGATTATTTTCTATGGAAATACGTCCTTTCAATCCACTCTGTAGCCCTGTCATAATTTTATACACCTCAATTAAATCTCCCCGGATGAATAAAGCAGCAAATTCTATTCTGCTCAGTGCCCCTAACATAAAGCCCCTGAACCAACATATTCCAGTCACACTGATGCTACTCCATTGAGCAAAGAGCCTCTGTTGTAACAAGACATCTTCTGGCCTTAACAAAATTCCGTCATTGCCATTTTCACACTTGTGGCCCCTATTTAATGTCTGCTGTTCCAAATAAACAATCCCATCGTATCCAATCTTTCCTCAAAGCTAAAAGTTTCCATTCCTGGCAACATCCTCATAAATCTCCTCTGTATTGTCTTCTGCGATCACATCCACCATGTAATGTGCTGACCAGAATGGGACCCAGTGCTATAGCTGTGGCCTAACAAGTTGATTATAGACTTTTAGCATTACCTCCCTAACTTCTGCGAGTCCACGGCGGGATTTTGCGCTAGCGTTTGCCGCGAGCACAAATGATGATGTAGGCACAAACTCCCAGGAGAGCCAAAAAATGAGAATCTCGCTGGCGAGATCTTGTTGTGTGATTGTCTCCACCATTGACATAACGATATTCCCACCCTTCCATTTAAATTAGATTAACTTGTAACAACAGGGCTTCCCTGCCATATCGTTCCCTCGCACTGGGATCTCCCCTCTCACAAACGTGACGCCAGTGAGATTTATAACACGTTTTTTAAAACGCGAACCAGATGAAGGGAACCTGACGGGGGTGCACAGTTAAGTACAGTCGTCGTCCCCCGGGGGGCAGGGGGGTTGGTGGTGGTGGTGGCAGGGCCATGCCCTCCATTGAGGCAGGGGGAGGGATGCCTGGGGGTGTCCTTGTGGAGGAGGGTGGTTGATTGTGTGCGTATGGAGTGATAGGGCAAAATGTGATAGGGCAAGAGTGTTTGAGTCCGGCTCGCTCCCAGTGTCAGGGTGTTAACTCACTCACCTGTACCTACTTTCAGAGTAGATGACAGTACATGTTAGTGTAAGGTGAATAAGAACTCTGGGACTGGGAGTGAGCCAGACGTAGACACACACTCACCCCCTCACACAGACCCTTCCCCCATCGCACACTCTCTACCTCCCCTACACTCTCTCACCCCTCCCATACTCTCCCTCTCTCTCTTCCCCACTCACATTTACTCTCTCATCTCACACGCCTCCCAAAAACACACACACACACTCTCTTCTCATAAGGTATAAATTTGTTGTTTTCCCTTTACATTTGGTATCCTTGCAAAATGTCCTGATGAGTGCAAGGCAAAAAGCTTTGACCAAATGTATCTTTTTTCAGCAATACTCAAGGGGCGGGATTCTCTAATAAATGGGGCTATATCCCCACGCCGACGTGAAAACTGGCGCCAACGACTCCGGCATCAACGGCCGCCGAAAGTGAGGAATTCTCACCTTTCTAGGGGGCTAAGCTGCCGCCAAAGTCGTCCCCGCAGCTCCAGCTGGCCCGCGTGAGTCCGCGCATGCTCGGAACGGCCGGCGTATTTCCACGCATGCGCGGAAAGCTGGCGTATTTCCGTGCATGCGTGGGGGTTCCCTTCTCCGCGCCAGCCCCCGGGCAATATGGCTGAGCCCTACAAGGGCCCAGCGCGGTGTAAAGTATGCCCCCACGGAACCAGCCCTCCTGCCGATTGGTAGGCCCCAATCGCGTGCTACTCCACTGTGGGGGCCCCCCGCGGGGTTGGATCCCCCGGTCCCTCCTCCAGGACGGCCCCCGCACACTCACCTTGCAGGTCCCGCCATGTGGGAGGTGAGTAACCCACGCCGGCGGGACTCGGCCAAACTCGTCGGCCACTTGGCCCATCGGGCCTGGAGAATCGCCAGGGGGGACTGTTATCAACGGCCCCCGACCGGCGTGGCGGCGATCCCACCGCCGCCCAAAAAACGGCGATGGAGAATGGGGAAGCCGGCGTCGGGGCGGCAGAGCGCGATTCTTGCGTCCCCCCTGGGGATTCTCCGACCCGGCTAAGTTCTATACCAAACAACTATTTAAAATTAATTAACCTAATCAATAAAGCAGCATCAAAATCAAGAGATAATAAATATAACCCCACGAGAACCCATCATAGAATCATAGGACATTGCAAAGCAGAAATATCTGGTTCTTAAAGCCTGCTAATCTTGTTCTGCACAAGCCACCTAGTCACGGTAGCACAGTGGTTAGCACTGCTGCTTCACAGCACCAGGGTTCCGGGTTCAATTCCCGGCTTTGGTTACTGTCTGTGCGGAGACTGCAGATTCTCCCCGTGTCTGCGTGGGTTTCCTCCACGTGCTCCAGTTTCCTACCACAAATCCCGAAAGACGCGCTGTTTGGTGATTTGGACATTTTGAATTCTCCCCGTCTACCTGAACAGGTGCCGAGGTGTTACTACTAGGGGTTTTTCACAGTAACTTCATTGCAGTGTTAATGTAAGCCTACTTGAGGCACTAATAAAGATTATTATTATTAATTCCACTCTCTGAATGGTTTCCTGCTTTCATGTGTTTATTAGCTTTGTTTCAACCATAGCTTAGAACATAGAACATACAGTGCAGAAGGAGGCCGTTCGGCCAATCGAGCCTGCACCGACCCACTTGAGCCCTCACTTCCACCCTATCCCTGTAACTAAGTCCAGCGCCACCAAAGTCGGGGGGGGGGGCTTTGGCAGGGGCTGGGGGCACTTGTGGGGGTGGTCCTGTAACAGCGAGCCTGGCCAAAGTGCGCATGCGTGGCCATGGAGCCGGCAATTCTCCAGCCATATTGGCAGTTAGAGCCGGGTGCTTTATGCTGCCTGCCTGCTAGCCCCCCACCAGATGGAGAATCGCTGGCCATTTTGCGCTGATTTTTCGGTCGCAAAATGCCACCGTTCCCACGCCAGCGTCAGGACATAGTCTCCAAATCGGAGAATCCAGCCCAGGAAGTACCAATTGTCAATTCCTGGAAAGCTGTCAGCTGTGTTTAAAAGACCTCAGATCTTTGAGCTGCAAGCCTTTCATTCATTTCTCGTTGACATTGCCTGTGATTGACAGCTTCCACACACACACAGCTGTCAGCATTGCTCCATTCATCTTCCTTCATGTTTGAGTAACTCTGAAATGCTCGAACTGCAATGTTTATAAACATCGAGCTTTGATTGGCAGGTCCTAGACCTCTTCAAACAGAATTAAGTACTTTCCAATCACCTCCCTTCAAGTTTGAGTGAAGTGGTTTATTTAGGGGGTCTCTGGGGGGTCCCTTTAGTTTGAGGGTCTCGAGGGTCTTTTTATTTAGGAAGTCTCTGTGGCAAGTCCCTTTATTTAGGGGTGTCTCTGGAGGGGGTCCCTTTATTTAGTGAGTCCCTGGGAGGCCCCTTTATTTTGGGGTCTCTTGAGTGTACCAGCTCAAAATGGCAGCCCAATAGTGGGATTCCCTCGGGAATCCCTTGCAATCCTCTCCGTGCATAAATTTGCATGACAAAGGATGTGGAATCACTTCCTCATTTGCGTTCCCAGCAGGGGCGCAAATCAAGTGCAATTCAGCTTCGGGGGGAGAACTGAGAATTCTGTCATGTCACTTCATGCATAACTGTGATCTCCAGGAACTTACTTGATCACAAGATGGAATTGGGAATAATTTCTTCCAATTTCTGAAGCTGGTCACAGGAAGGTTTTTGGCATATCCTCCCCTCCTGGAGTCAGTATTACTTATGGTTGAAAAGGATAGGTACAAAATAGCATTATCTAGTGGCTGTCCCCTCACCTGCCCAATAGCTTGGAAAAATAGTATACGCCTTCTTCTTGCTCTTTCAGTATGCTCAGATACATGGCAAATGTGTTTATTAATAGGGTATGATATGATCACTACTGAAACATGGCTCAACTGCATTGGTGAAATGCATGGCTTCATTAGGATGTTTAGACCACTGTATTTTCATTGCCACTAATTCAAAATCAAAAGTTAAAGAATCTACATCAATGTAAAGTGTCTCCCTGACACTATTCTGAAGATAGAGAGCTAAAACTTCTGGTCCTTCCCACCAGCGGGATCTTTTGTCCTGCCGTTGGCGACCCCCAGCAGTGGTTTCCCGGGGGAATGGCCAACAAACAATGCAAGGCGCTGTTAACATCAGTGGGAGCGGAAGATTCCAACGCCAGCCAATGGAAAGCCACCTCTGCCACTGGAAAACACGTCGCATTGAAGCTATTCCTCACTATTACAGCGAGCGTGCCATTTCTATATCTGAGGCATTGACTTCTGCTCTTCTTCACTATCTCCAGAACTGAGAGAAGGATGAAATACACACAACAATTTAGCACACTTATTCCACACATAATCAGCCTACTGTTCTTAATGATATTCAATCTCTCACCTTAGAACAGCATCTGTTCCCTGTACCAGCGTGACACTCCCATTTCTCATATCAACTTGAACTGTTAGTATCTCAGTGCTTCATTTTGTCGGCGTGTGAATGTGAGTAACTGAGTTTAGACTGTCCCCAATGCATTTTTTGTAATGCCAGGCCCTTGTCAGACAAATAAAGAGACAGAGAGACAGCATCACCCATAAAGGTTTTGAGCAATGCTGTCAGAGGTTAAAGGCCAACAGTTTAACTGCATCCTGAACTATCTTAAATGAGAAGTCAAATGCCATCTGATAACTGGCAAAAAGCCCCACTTTGGCCCTTCTTTCATTCTTTCATGTGATGTGAACATCCCCAGCAAGGCCAGCAATTGTTGCCTTTCAGGAGATGGTGGTGAGCCACCTTCTTGGAGCTGCAGTCCATCTGGCAATGGTACACCAGTTAGGGAGGGAATTCAAGGATTTTGACCTGGCAACAGTGACAAATGGTGGGCCTCGATAGGATGCTTTTTCAGAGGGTCGTGCAGACTCGAGTGGCTTGGAGGTGAAGTTGCGGGTTTGGAAGGCGCTGTCAAAGGAGCCTGGGTGAGTTGCTGCAGTACATCTTATATATAGTGCCTATGCTATTCTTTCCAGACAATATCGACAGCCGGATGATTAATAGCCAGCTCACACTGATGTACAAAGTTCAGAAAACCCTTGAAGCACCAACCATTTAGTACTGCTGCCTGTACATAGATTTATTGAACCCTATTAAACAATCCCGACTGAGCTAAGAATTATACTGAAAACCAATTTAAGATTATCAGACAGGCTCGTAGCCTGATTCACCAAAGCTTGCAAGAAGCCACATACATTCACACACAGGAGTCTGCCGTTTACAAACAGGAAGAACATGTCCTCAGTTTGTCATTTTTTAACTCAGCAAAAGTTTAGGAGACAGGCATTTTCCTGGTTCATTCCCAAGGGAAATGCCTTGACCAATCAGTGTCGATCTGTCCAGTTTGGATTTGAACAAAACTGTTCCATGCTGCATTCCTCATGGGAACGCCTCCACCAGAGTCCATTCACCAACCAATTAGCACTCTCCTCTCATGCAGTATAAATTGGTAATTTCCTGTGAGCTATCCTGAATAGTACAAGATGAAAAGCTTTGATAGCATGTCTCTTTTTTCAGCACTACTCAAGTCCTGATATTTTACTGAGTATCTTCTTGTTTATTTAACAGCTGTATTTATTTTTGTTTTAAAACCAACATTATCTTGCATTATTGCTGACAATATAAACTGGGGGTCATTCGGTCTTATTATTTTGCAGACTGTTGTGCACAGCTATGGTCAGAAGGCTTATTTGTTGGTCACATTCCAAAAAATGCACAATGACTTCCTTATAAGATCTTTATTATGAGAAGAGTATTTTAAAAAATGATGTTGCCTCATGCTTTGTCTCACATTGTTCTCCTCATTTACAATTGAATTAAAGATAAATCTGGGAAATAAATTGGACAAAAGAAAAGTCGAGTAAATGCTCATAATCTGAATGGGTGACCCGGTGGCACAGTGGTGGCACATTGCTGCCTCACAGCATCAGGGACCCGGGTTCAATTCCGGCCATGGGTGCCTGTCTGTGTGGAATTTTGCACTTACTCGCTATGTCAGCGTGGGTTTCCTCCGGATCCTCCTGTTTCCTTCCACAGTTCAAAAATGCGCAGGATTTGGCCATGCTAAAATTGTCCCTTAGTGTCCAAAGATGTACAGGTTAGGTAGGATAGCGGGGATAGGGTGGGGGGAGCGGGCCTAGATAGGATGCTCTTTCAGAGGGTCGTGCAGACTTGATGGGCCGAATGGCTTTCTTCTGCACTGTGGGGATTCTAAGATTCTATGAATTAAAACCAGAAAATATTCAGCAGATCTGGCAGCATCTGAAGTGAACTTAGGAGCAGGAGTAGGCCATTCGGCCCTTCGAGCTTTCGCTGTCTACCATTCAGTACGATCATGGATGCTCTGGTTGTGATCTCAATTCCACTTTACTGCCTGCACCTCATAACCCTAGACTCCCTAGTCAATCAAAAATCTGTCCAACTCAGCCTTAATGTTCCATGACCCAGTCTCCCTGCTCTCTGGAAAAGAGAATTCCACAGACTAGCGACCCTCTAAGCGGAAAAAGATATCCTCACCTCAGTCTTAAAATGGAGACCCGGGGCGGCATAATGGTGCAGTGGTTAGCACTGCTGCTTCACACGCCGAGGACTCGGGTTCGATCTCAGACCCAGGTCACTGTCCGTGTGGAGTTTGCACATTCTCCCCATGTCTGCGGGGTTTCACCTCCACAAAACCCAAAAGGTGTGTGTTATAACCTGCCTGCTCACCATTGGCTGGGGACTAATGACAATCCCACAATCCTTTGGGAGTATGAGCTTCCCCAATGAGGGGGTGGAGAAGTCATTAGCAGACTCCCTGTATAAATAAAGCTGGCCAGTTTGGAACCAGCAGGAAGGAGTGTGCAGCAAGGGAGTTGCTGCTGCTGTTGTATATATATGTTATTGTAAATAAATGTTATTTCCTTGTATCCTTAAAACTCGTGCCGGATTCTTCGTGGCCCTCACAAAACTGGCGACGAGGGTTAAAGTGAATAGCTGTCTACACTGCTGAAGCCACCTCCCTGGACTTTTGTTGGATACAGGTTGGAAGTTGTTTTCTATTACACCATGCCTCTGTACGGACGTTTGGATGTCTTTGATGCTGCGCTGGAAAGCTGGAACCAGTACGCACAACGGATGCGTTACTATTTCCGGGCAAACAATATCACCAAAAACGAGCGCCAGGTGGTCATAATGCTCACCTCCTGCGGCCCGCATACGTTTGGGGTGATTAGAAGCCTTACGTACCCAGCTGTGCCGGACTCCAAAACGTTTGATGAACTTGTGAATTTAGTGGGGCAACATTTTAACCTAACACCGTCCACGATAGTCCAACATTACCGGTTTAATACCGCTGAGAGGACCCCAGGAGAATCCGTTGCCGACTTTCTATCCAGGCTACGCAGGATTGCGGAGTACTGTGACTATGGTGAGACCTTGTCAGAAATGTTACGCGACCGTTTGGTTTGTGGTATTAACAATGCGGTCACCCAGAGAAAGTTGTTAGCTGAGCCAACATTGACTTTTCAACAGGCCATTCAAATAGTATTGTCCCGAGAAAGCGCAGAACGAGGAGTGCAGAGAATGGAGGTGCATGCCTTGGGACGCAACCCCTTCCATCCGAAAACATCCCCCCGCACTCCTGCGGTACCTTGGGTGAGGCAACGTCCGGATCGACGCCAGTGGCCGTCGGACATTCCTCCCCAAAGGGAGCCTTCTCCAGAACCAATAGATGAGGAGCCATGTCCGTGTCAGACTTGTAGGCGCCGTCCCTGTCGCGGACGCCGGTCCTGGGGGTGCCAGGGGCACCGTCATTCCGGCCGAAACTGGGACCAACCCAGGGACCGTACCTTCCATGTGGATGAACCTGCGGCGACTACTCCTGAGGACATGGAGATGGAGGACGACTGCCTGCAGCTGCATTGTGTGGCAGCTCCCCGTGTGGCCCTTATTAAGGTGACAGTACGGGTCAATGGTCACCTGCTTGAGATGCAGTTGGACACTGGCGCAGCGGTCTCCGTGATCGCCCAGAGGACATTCGACCGCATCAAGCAGGGGATACAGACCCTTACATTAACCGACACACAGGCCAGGTTGGCCACCTACACGGGGGAACCACTGGGCAGTGCAGGAACTACGATGACCCCTGTTGTTTATGGATGCCAGGAGGGGCGTTTCCCACTTATCGTGGTGCGCGGCCATGGGCCCAGCCTGTTGGGTCGGGACTGGTTGCGCCATTTGCGGTTGCAGTGACAGCATATCCTCCAAACAGTTTCTGGAGGGTTGACTAAGGTGCTAGGACGATACCCAGATGTATTCCAGCCCGGTTTGGGGAAAATAAAAGCCCGTATCCAAGTCGAACCAGGAGCCACGCCGCATTATTTCTGGGCGCGCCCGGTGCCTTACGCCTTGCTCGAGAAGGTAGAAGGGGAGCTCACTCGTTTGGAAACTTTGGGTATTAGCAGGCCCGTCTGTTTCGCTGACTGGGCAGCACCAATTGTACCTGTAATGAAGCCAGATGGAACAGTTCGCTTGTGCGGCAACTATAAACTTACAGTGAATACGGCTTCCCGACTCGACCAATATCCAATGCCTCGCATAGAGGATCTCTACGCGAAGCTTGCAGGCGGACTCTCGTTCACAAAATTAGATATGAGTCACGCCTACCTACAGTTGGAGCTGGACCCTGCCTCCCGACCATATGTAACGATTAATACACACTGGGGCCTGTATGAATTTACACGTTTGCCCTTTGGAGTATCCTCTGCCTGCGCTATTTTTCAACGCGTTATGGGGGGCATTTTGAGAGGGTTACCGCGTGTCGTTGTCTACTTAGATGACATTTTGATTACAGGGACGTCGGGGCAGGAACATTTACAAAATCTGGAGGCTGTCCTTAGATGTTTTTTGGAGGCTGGAGTCGATTTACGTCGCACAAAGTGTGTATTTCAGGCAAAGGAAGTAGTCTATCTAGGTTATCGGGTGGACCGCGAAGGTTTGCACCCCGTCGCAAAGAAGGTGCGTGCGATTCAACAGGCCCCCGCCCCGACTGACACTTCGCATCTTCGTTCTTTTCTCGGCCTCATAAACTATTACGGGAAGTTCCTCCCCAATCTGGCAATTACGCTGTCCCTGTTGCACTTTCTGCTAAAGAAAAATCACACCTGGGTTTGGGGTCAGCCGCAAGAAACAGCTTTCCGGCAGGTAAAGCAACAATTGTCGTCGTCTGGGTTACTGACCCACTATGATCCTGGAAAGTCTTTGCTCGTCACATGGATGCATCCCCATATGGTATTGGGGCCATCCTGTCCCACAAAATGGAGAATGGGGCCGAGCGGCCGATAGCTTTCGACTCCCGCACATTGACTGCAGCGGAAACAAAATACGCGCAGATCGAGAAGGAGGGCCTGGCAGTGGTTTTTGAGGTGAAACGTTTCCACCAGTATATGTATGGCCGCCATTTCACTATCGTGACTGATCATAAGCCCCTGCTGGGACTCTTCAGAGAGGATAAGCCAATACCGCCCATTGCTTCCGCACGGATCCAGCGCTGGGCTTTGTTGCTTGCTGCATATGAGTATTCTCTGGAGCACAAACCAGGAACGCAGATAGCGAATGCCGACACACTGAGCCGATTGCCTTTATCGACCGGCCCCATGTCGACCCCCACGACCGGTGAGGTGGTTGCAACCCTAAATTTTATGGACGCCTTGCCTGTCACGGCATCACAGATCCGTGAGTGGACCCAGACGGAGCCAGTCCTGTCAAAGGTTCGGCACATAGTCCTGTGTGGTGGGCAGCATAGACAGCCCCCACGCGAGTTGCGGGCATTTTCCTCCAAGCTGTCAGAACTCAACGTGGAAGACGGCATCCTCTTGTGGGGGACGCGTGTGATTGTCCCGGAAAAAGGCCAGGAGCTGATACTAAGAGACTTGCACAATGGGCATCCAGGTGTGACCAAAATGAAAATGTTGGCCCGGAGTTATGTCTGGTGGCCAGGCCTCGACACCGACATTGAGAAGGTGGCACAAAACTGCTCCATTTGCCCGGAGCATCAGAAGCTTCCGCCGGCCACGTCCCTACATCACTGGGAATGGCCAGGGCAGCCTTGGGCACGCTTGCATGCAGATTTCGCAGGCCCTTTTCAAGGATCCATGTTCCTTCTATTAATCGACGCGCAGTCTAAATGGCTGGAGGTGCATATGATGCTCGGCACAACGTCGTTCACAACAATTGAGAAGATGCGTTTGTCTTTTAGTACACATGGCCTCCCCGAGGTGCTGGTCATGGATAACGGCACTCCATTCACAAGTGAGGGGTTTGCGAGGTTCATGAAGATGAACGGCATACGCCATATCCGCACTGCCCCTTACAACCCGGCTTCAAATGGGTTGGTGGAGCGCGCAGTGCAGACATTCAAACGAGGCCTAAAGAAGCAGTCTTCCAGATCAATGGGCATGAGACTGGCTCGCTTTTTGTTTACGTATAGGACCACCCCCCATGCGGTGACTGGGGTAGCTCCCGCAGAACTCCTAATGGGCCGGAGACTTCGCACCCACCTTAGTATGGTTTCCCCGGACATTGGCGCAAAGGTACGTCGCATACAAGAACGGCAGGGACAGGGATTTTCTCGGCATCGGCCGATTCGGCAGTTTACGACCGGTGACCCAGTGTTCGTTCGCAATTTTGCTGGTGGTGCCCAGTGGGTCCCTGGTGTAATCATTCGCCAAACGGGCCCTATATCTTACCAGGTGCAAGCCCAGGGTCGTCTCCAGCGCAAACATGTAGACCACGTTCGGTCCAGAAGACTATCCCTTCCAAAGATTCCCCGCCCCCAGAGCTCATTTCTACAGCCCCAGAGACAATGGAAAGTAGTCCTCACAATCTTTCTCTGGTGCCTCACTCAAAGCCTGCGCAGGTTGTTACAGAACCGCGTGGAGATAGAGACGGCGAGATGACGGAGGCAGCAGACTCTGACTCTGAGATAGAGACACATGACGCATCAGAGGGGGAATCCTCGGGCCCACGGGCTGTGGACGTGTTCATCATGGAAGCGCCGGTCTCCGTCTTGCTACACGCCGCCCGATCCAGCGCCTCGTGCAAATGGTGTCCGGCCTGCGGCAAAACGAGTCCGACACCCTCCTTCGCCAGGGTCTTCGGTGGATTCCTTGGACTTTGGGAGGGAGGGATGTTTACCATTGGCTGGGGACTAATGACAATCCCACAATCCTGTGGGAGTATGAGCGTCCCCAATGAGGGGGGCGGAAAAATCATTAGCAGACTCCCTGTATAAATAAAGCTAGTCAGTTTGGAACCAGCAGGAAGCAGTGAGCAGCAAGGGAAGTTGCTGCTGCTGTTGTAAAGATATTTTATTGTAAATGAATGTTATTTCTTTGTATCCTTAAAACTCGTGCTGGATTCTTCGTGGCCCTCACAAAACTGTGCAGGATGGGTAAATTGCCCCTTGATTGGAAAAAAATAATTGGGTACTCTGAATTTTAAAAAACTTAAAAGGGAGCCTTTTATTTTAAACTGTGTTCCAAACTCCCCCAAGTGAAGTGAATGAAACAGTGTTAATGTTTCAGGGCAATGAGCTTCCATCTTAACTGGAAAATCCCAGCATGAACAACTTCAACCCTAAAGAATCTCCCAGTTCTGATAAAAGGTCATCAATCAGAAACCTCTGGGCCAGGATTCTCCATTGGCTGACGTCAAAATCGCGAAAAGCGATTGGGCGGAGAATAGGTTCTGACGCCAAAATTGTGGCGGGCACAGATTTGACACAAAATCGCAATCCTCCATCACCTCGACAGAGACATCAGTGTGGTCTGGAACACACGGACAGTAAACACCGTTTGCAAGCCATTAGCGGGGCCAAACTGATATTCTCTGGGGCCTCTGCGATGCTCCACCTCTGATGAACCGTGGGCGGAATTCTCCCCCGCCCGGCGGGACGGGCCATACTGTCGCCGAGGAATCGCGTGAACTACTCCGGCGTCGGGCCGCCTGGAAGGTGCGGAATCCTCCGCACCTTCAGGGGCTAGGCCGGCACCAGCGGGATTGGCGCCGCGCCAGCTGGTGCGGAAGGGCTTGGCGCCACGGCAACCGGCGCCGACGGGCCTCCGCCGGCCGGCGCGAGTTGGCGCATGTGCGGGAGCGCCAGCGTGTGCTGGCATTATCCCACCATATGCGCAGAAGGGTTCTTCTCCGCGCCGGCCATGGCGGAGATTGACAGCAGCCGACGCGGAGGGAAAGAGTGCCCCCATGGCACAGGCCCGCCCACGGATCGGTGGGCCCCGATCGCGGGCCAGGCCACCATGGGGGCATCCGCCGGGACCAGATCCTCACCGAGGACTCTGCAGGCCGCCAGGTCCCACCGGTATGGACCTGGTTTGATTCATGTCGGCTGGACCGGCCGAAAACGGGCAGCCGCTTGGCCTATAGCGGGCCGGAGAATCGCCGGGGGGCCGCTGCCAGTGGCCGCCGACTGGCGCGGCGCGATTCCCGCCCCCGCCAAAACCCCGGCGCCGGTGAATTCGGCAGCCGGCGTCAGGGCGGCGGGCAGGATTCACGCCTCTCCCCGGCGATTCCCCAATCCGGCGGGGGGTCGGAGCATCCCGCCCCATGTCTCTGACAGTGCTGTTCACTTGTCGTTTTCAAAATCATGAAACAGGCGCTGTGGCTGCTGAGGGAGAGAGAGGGAATATGGAAAGTGCCCACCATCGCCATAATTTGCTGACATTTCTGCCGATGGCTTGGGGGGCTTCTGTCAGGGCCAGGGGGAGTAGTGGGGGTGGCCAGGAGGTGGGCTGTGGGGCCGGGGTGGTCGGGCACGGAACACCATTGCCACAGCATGCAAGACAACCATGCAGCTGCGCATGTCACTGATTGCCCACTGTGAACTTAGGGCCATGGGTTGCATGCGTGTCCCACAAGGCACCCCCCCCTAGCTATCCTCTGGCCCCAGCCGACCCATCAGCTGTATGGACATGCTCCTGCACAACCAGTGCCATCTTGTTGACTGGGATAAGTGTGTGTGGAGATTGTAATGTTTATGTGCGGTTACAGCTTGTCAGCCTCCTTAGTGTCAATCACAGACCCGGCGAATCCTGCACCGTTTTTTAATTGGAATAAATTGTGTTCCATGTGGCGCCAGTGCTGGCCCCTCCACAGTCGCTGAATCGATCCAGGTTCGGTGCCAATTTTGCTGTTGTGAAAGTCCACAAATTCTGTGTCAGCATCAACACTTAGTCCCAGAAACGAAGAAACCTGCCCCTGTTCTCTACCCAGGTCTACATGACCTACTGAGTGAATGCATTGGGGGCGATTCTCCAAATTGGAGACCAAGGGCGAAATTCTCCTACCCGCCCCGCCACATTTCTGCCCCGACCGGCCGGCGGGAGTCTCCGTAACACCGGCCGGTCAATGGGGTTTCCCATTGTGGGGCAGCCCCACGCCGTCGGGAAACCCCCGGGCACCGGCAAAATGGAGACTCCCGCCGGCGGAGAATGACGCCCCAAGTGTTTGCACCGTCGTGAACGCCGTCGCGAACCGGGCCCAGGTACAACCGATTCTGTCCCCCACAGGGGGCCAGCACGGCGTTGGAGCGGTTCACCCCGCTCCAGCCTCCCTTCCCGGCGCCAAATGGGCGCCGCGCCAACCCGAGCATGCGCGGGGGACTTCTTCTGCGTGCCAGCCCCGGCTCAACATGGCGTCGCTGTTCAGGGGCCGGCCGCGCAACAATGTAGGTCCGGGGGGATGAAGCCGGCCCGCCAATCGGTGGGCCCCGATCGCGGGCCAGACCCCATCGGAGACCCCCGCCGGTCAAGGATCGCTTTTCCCCGCCCCACAGGCCGCCCCCCGGCCCTTCGCGCAGTGTTCCCGCCGGCGGCGACCAGGGCTCAATGGCGCCGGTGGGACTCTGTCGTATCCGCGCGGCCACTGGGACCATCCAGGCCGGAGAATCGGCGGCCCCGCCGATTCCAGCGGCCCGCGGCCGGCACCACGTCAAACGCATCGGCGCAAATGGTGCCGATTCTCCGCACTTCAGAGAATGGCGCGCCGGCGTCGGGGCGCGGTTGCGGCGATTCTCCGGGCCGGCACGGGGCTCGGAGAATCGCCCTCATTATTTTCCATTTTTACTGGAATATATGTGACATTTACTAATATGTTTAAATCCTAAATTACTTGATTGATAAACAAAGATGGTCTTATGCATTTCCCTGCAGTTTCGACTGGATAAAAAAACACGCCAGGAAGCTTCTACTTGGAATAAAGGACTCAAGTTATTTCAAATGCAGTCCGAAGTGAAGCAGGCACAGTGTTGGTTGCCTGTCGTATGTCAGATTTAGGCACTCTAGTCACGAGAACAACATATGGGCAAAAAAAATGTTGTTTTCCCAAAACACTGCAGTTCGCATAGCAACCTTTTTTTTTCTTGGCTTGATAACTGGAAATTCCATCAGTTGCTCAAAAACTAATAGGTTTGGATGGGAACCATGAAAAGCACTAGTCTAGTTTTTGTTGTCCAACAAATGGTGGCCGAACGAAGAACTAAAAGCATCGAATGCTTGATTAAAATGCTTCTGATTTCAAAATAAATGCTTAAACTGACTTATTGCTGATCAATTGATTTATGTTTTTGGTTTGTAAAATTAATTGCATTTTCGATCAACAGCTAGAGTAAAGGAACAAGCTTATTAACAACATAGGTAGAACCAGGAATAATGGGAATTTGGGGAGTTAAAGTCCAAATTAAAACGTAGAACATCAAATCATCCCTGAAGTGTTAGGCCATGCGCCAATTGGCATAGGGTCAAGCAGATTAGAAAAAAAACACGTGGCTCACGTGTGGGTAGAAGGGGTTATGATTCTTGGGGGAAGGGTGACACGGTGGCACACTGGTTAGCACTGCTGCCTCATGGCGCCGAGGATCGGGTTCGATGCCGGCCCCGGCCTCGGTCACTGTCCGTGTGGAGTTTGCATATTCTCCCCGGTCTGCGTGGGTCTCACCCCCACAACCCAAAAAGATGTGCAGGGTAGGTGAATTGGCCACGCTAAATTGCCCCTTAATTGGAAAAAAATTATTGGGTACTCTAAATTTATTTTAAAAAACAATTGTTGGGGCACTGGCATCAGTGCACAGGGAAGAGTGAGCTATTCTGTTGGTACGGGGCTCCACTTAAACCAGGCTGGTCCAGTATCCTGGTCAATCGTAAATCTGGGAATGTGGACATGGTTTTATACGAAGAGAGTGGGGAGTAGGCCGGGATGGGGTGAAGGTAAATTTAGAAATCCAAAGATAAAGATTGGGGCATCGGAACAGGACAAAGATGTGGGTAAAGGCAAGCAGAATGGGACAGGAAGAGACCTTAGGTGGAATTCCCCACCCTTTCCCATTGGAAGGAAGACCCGTGCCCCTGTGAGTTCCCCGATGGCGGCACGGTTGGGGAACATAAATTTCCATTAACTTCGGTGGGACCTGAAAACCCCAGTGGCGACCGATGGCAATCTGTCTGCACCGTGAAAAAATGCTCTGTGGGGGTGGGGGGTGGAGAATTCCGTTCAAAGCGTTTAACAAAATTTGTACACCATCAAATAAGACCTTTGAAGGGCATAGAAGTAAAAAAAAAAATTCAAGGTTCCTTATCTGAATGCCGAAGCACCTGTTCTCAGGCAGATGAACTAATGGCACAAAGAGAGGTAAATGATTTAGATCTACTCGATATTACAGAGACATGGGCCGGGATTCTCCTTTCCGGGGACTAAGTCCCCACGCCGGCAGAAAAACCGGCGGCAACGACTCCGGCGTCAACGGGCCCCCAAGGTCAGAAATTCTCACCTTTCTAGGGGGCTAGGTGGACGCTGGAGGGGTTGGCGCCGCTCTAGCCAGCGCCGAAGTGACTGCGCGAGTTCGTGCATGCGCCAAAGGGCCGGTGGGTTTTGGCACATGCACGGGGGGTTCTCTTCTCTGCGCCGACCATGGCGGAGCCCTACAGGTGCTGGCACGGAAGGAAGGAGTGCCCCCACGGCACTGGCTCGCCGCAGATCGGTGGGCCTCGATCGCGGGCCAGGCCACCGTTGGGGCCCTCCCCGCACCCCCCTGAGGGCCGCCCCAGCCGACTTAACTGCCAGGTCCCGCTGTGTGGGACCATGCGTAACCCACGCCGGCAGGACTGGCCAAAAACCGGGGCCCGGAGAATTGCCGGGGGGGGAGGGGGGGCTGCTGCCAACGACCCCCAACTGGTGTGGCATGAACCCTGTCCCCGCCCAAAAAATGGTGCCGGAGAATACGGCAGCCGGCGTCGTCGTGGCGGTGGGGCAGGATCTGCGCCACGGTTCTCCGACCCGGCGGGGGGTTGGAAAATCCCGCCCAAGGTTGCAAAGTGATCAAGGTTGGGAAATAATTATTCCAGGATGCACAATATTTTGGAAAGACAAATTGAATGGCAAAGGAAGAGCAGTGGACCTGATAGTAAAGGATGACATAACATTAATGAGAAAGGATCTGGCCTCAGAAGATCATGAAGTTGAATCAGTATGGGTGGAAATTTAGGATTAGTAAGATTCAGAAAATACTGGTGGTAGTAGTTTATAGCTTCCCTAATCGTAGCTATACCACTGGGCAGAGCATTGAAAAATAAATTACTGCAGCTTGTAACAAAGGAAGTGTAATAATTGTGGGGGACTTCAGTCTTCATATAGAATGGGACTATCAAATTGGCAAGGGTGTTCTGGAAGATGAGTTCACAGAAGTTGAGTTCACTGGGAAAGTTTCAAACTCATTTTACCAAAGCAGGAAAGATATCATAGAGCAGCATCATCTAGATTTGAACTCTATATTAATCCACACCCCATTTAAACTCTACAAGGTTTTTTTGTCCATTCTGAGTGCACAAAATACTGTGCGGGATTCTCTCAGCCCACACCGGTTCAGAGAATCGCAGGGCTGGCGCGATTCACGCGACGCTGCCCCGACACCGGTCCGCCGATTCTCCGGTGACTGGAGAATCGCCGCCATTGGCGCTGGCGCGCCGCCGGTCAGGGGCCGCGCCCCCCCCACCCCGTGATTCTCCGCCCGGGATGGGCTGAGTGGCCGCCCAAAAGAGCCTGAGTCCCGCTGGCGCCGTTCACATCTGGTCTTACCCGGCGGGACCTCGGCGTCCATCCTGTCAGCCTGGTGGGGGGGGGGGTCCGACCCCGGGGGCTGGCCTCCACCGTGGCCTGGCCTGCGATCGGGGCCTACCGATCGGCAGGCCAGCCTCTCTTGATGGGGGCCTCTTTTACTCCGCACCGGCCCCTGTAGCCCTAAGCCATGTTGCGTCAGGGCCGGCGCGGAGAAGGAAGCTACCGCGCATGCGGTTGTACCTGGGCCCGGTTCGCGACGGCGTTCACGACGGTGCAAATACTTGGGGCATCATTCTCCGCCGGCGGGAGTCTCCGTTTTGCCGGCGCCCGGGGGTTTCCCGACGGCGTGGGGCTGCCCCACAATGGGAAACCCCATTGACCGGCCGGTGTTACGGAGACTCCCGACGGCCGGTCGGGGCAGAAATCTCTTTCTCAGAAGCTGTGAGAACTTGAAGGCAAAAACAAATCTTGGCAAATGTTGTGACATAATTTATGCAGAGGATGCAAAGACCTGCCAAGACGTCAAGGCCACAGAATCAGAATGTGCTGACTCATTCAAGCTAATAAAATGGGCCCATCAAGCTGTCATTCCAATTCTAAGTGTTCTAATGCATTCTATGAGCAAGCTCTAGAACCGTAGTATTGTAGAAGTGGCACTGCCTGGTGACATACGATGAATCTCAAAAAATGCCATGACAAATCTGCCTCCAATGCGATGATCTACTGTTACATCTTTGAAACTGGGAACAAAGAGCAACCAGTGAAGTGCCTTGTAGTTCATTGGGTAAATGGACCATGTGGACATATGGAAAAGATTTTGAATGGGTGTGAGGGATGCAGAACAAGTGTGAAAGGCACTCACTGGCTTTAGTTTCAGCCTTGGAATATAATTCCCGGGTGTCATTTAAATGCTGCTGGTTTACTTCCCGCACACATAATCATACTTTCAGAACTAATACATGTAAGCACAGTCACGCACAGGACCAGCCTCCAGTTATATAATGTGTGTACATGCACACAATCACAGGACCCATATGTGTAGACGGGGGCCGCACACTCACACAACACATAGGAATTTTAGGCTTGCATACACACACTCAGGAAAAACTGCAGGTGCTGAAACTCTGAAATGGGTAGGTAGCAATGGGTCACTCAGAATCTGGGGAAATGAAGAGATTAGCAACGATTAAGGTGTGGACTCATTGTCAAAACTGACCAACCTGCTGAGCATTCAAAGCATTCCTTGATTTTAATTCCCATCTTTCAGAGGCTTCAGTGCCTTGTGAATTAAACGGTTTTCACACAGGTGTAATTAGAATGGACTCTGGAGACTTCCGGGTGCAGCAATGACCAGCTGAGTCGCACGTTTCGGCACCTCCCATTGGAACGGACTTTTGGGCTCTTGATAGGAGCCCCAACGGCAATTTAAACGGCCAAAATCACTGTGCGGTAAACTAGAAGGGTATCCCCCCGGATACACATGGAAAAAGGAGAGGATAGCGGCCGGATTGCAGAAGATCCTCTGGAGCAGCGGCAAGGAAGGGAAGCTCGAAGCAAGATGGCGTCGGAAGGTGGCCGTTTGTTATGGGGCCCGGAGCAACAAGAGTTCCTGTGGCGCTGTGTGGAAGAGCTGAAGAAGGAGTTGAAGAAGGAGGTGTTGGCCCCGATATTACAGGCGATTGAAGGGCTAAAGGAGGAGCAGAGGACCCAGGAGCTGGAGCTTTGGGTCGTGAAGGCAAAGACTGCTGAAAACGAAGATGAAATACAGGGCCTGGTGGTGAAGACAGAGACGCACGAGGCACAGCACAAAAGGTGTGTGGAGAGGTTGGAAGCACTGGAGAATAATTCGAGGAGGAAGAATTTAAGAGTCCTTGGTCTTCCCGAAGGCGCAGCGGGGGCGGACGTCGGGGCATATGTGAGCACGATGCTTCACTCGTTAATGGGATCGGAGACCCCGACGGGCCCTTTGGAGGTGGAGGGAGCCTATCGAGTTCTGGCGCGAAGACCAAAGGCTGGAGAAATACCTCGAGCTATAGTGGTGAGGTTTCTCCGCTACAATGACAGAGAGACGGTCCTCAGATGGGCGAAGAAAACTCGGAGCTGTAGGTGGGAGAACGCGGTGATCCGCGTATACCAGGATTGGAGTGCGGAGGTGGCGAGAAGGAGGGCAAGTTTCAATCGAGATAAGGCGGTGCTTCACAAAAAGAAGGTTCAATTTGGAATGTTGCAACCGGCGAGACTGTGGGTCACACACCAAGGGAAGCACCACTACTTTGAGACGGCAGAAGAGGCGTGGACATTCATTGTGGACGAGAAGCTGGAATAGTCTGGCGAGAGAAAGAGCTTCTGGGATAAAGTGGTGGGGTGATTATGTGGGGCAAGGAAGGGGAAGGGGGGGGATGATTTTTTAAGTTGTTAATTCTTCGATCCTGTAACTTTTCTCTCTTCCCCTCGTTGGCGGGGAAAAAGGGGGGGGGGGGGGGGAGAGTATGAGGAATTGTGGGCACCGGTGGGAAGGAAAGGGGAAGGAAAAGGGAAATGCGCCATTAGGGGCGGGGCCGAGTGGGAAACGCGGGCTTTGCTCCCACGCTATGGTAATTGTGGCGGGAACAGGGACGCAGGAAGGAGGGGGCCTCGCACAGTGAGGGGCCGAGGGCAAAGGGGGAAGCCGAGGTCAGCCAGAGTTCGCTGACTTCTGGGAGCAACATGGGGGGTGCAACTACGCTAGAGGGGGATCTAGCGGAGGAGGGGGGAGTTAACTGGGTTGCTGCTGCTAAGGAGAAGGGGGAGCTGTTATGGGATGGGGTGGTCGAGATGGGGGGGCACCGTCGGTGGGATATACAGGTACGTGGGAACCGGGTGAGGAGCTGGGTTAAAAAAGGGGATGGCTAGTCGACAAAGGGGGAGGGTAAAGAGCCCCCCAACCCGGCTGATCACGTGGAACGTGAGAGGGCTGAACGGGCCGATTAAAAGGGCACGGGTACTCGCACACCTAAAGAAATTAAAGGCAGATGTGGTTATGTTGCAGGAGATGCACCTGAAACTGATAGACCAGGTCAGACTACGCAAAGGATGGGTGGGGCAGGTGTTTCATTCGGGTTTAGATGCGAAGAATAGGGGGGTGGCTATCTTAGTGGGGAAACGGGTACTGTTTGAGGCAAAGACCATAGTGGCGGATAGTGGGGGTAGATATGTGATGGTGAGTGGCCGATTGCAAGGGGAGGCGGTGGTTCTGGTGAACATATACGCCCCGAACTGGGATGATGCAAACTTTATGAGGCGTATGTTGGGGCGTATCCCGGACCTGGAGGCGGGAAAGTTGGTAATGGGGGGAGACTTCAATACGGTGCTTGATCCAGGGCTGGACCGGTCGAGGTCCAGGACCGGGAGGAGGCCGGCAGCGGCCAGGGTGCTCAAGGACTTCATGGAGCAGATGGGAGGAGTAGACCCCTGGAGATTTAGTAGGCCTAGGAGTAAGGAGTTCTCATTTTTCTCCCATGTTCACAAGGTATATTCACGGATAGACTTTTTTGTCTTGGGAAGGGCACTGATTCCGAAGGTGACAGGGACGGAGTATACGGCCATAGCCATTATAGACCACGCTCCACATTGGGTAGACCTGGAGGTAGGAGAGGAAAAAGAACAGCACCCACTCTGGAGAATGGATATGGGCTTATTGGCGGATGAGGGGGTATGTCTAAGGGTGAGGGGGTGTATCGAAAGGTACTTGGAGCTTAATGACAACGGAGAGGTTCAGGTGGGAGTGGTCTGGGAGGCGTTGAAGGCGGTGGTCAGAGGGGAACTGATATCCATAAGGGCACATAAAGGGAAGCAAGAGGGTAAAGAAAGGGAGCAATTGTTGAGAGAACTTCTGAGGGTGGACAGGCAATATGCAGAGGCACCGGAGGAGGGACTGTACAGGGAAAGACAAAGGTTATATGTGGAATTTGACCTGCTGACCACGGGTAAGGCAGAGGCACAGTTGAGGAGGGCACAGGGTGTACAGTATGAGTATGGAGAGAAGGCGAGTCGGCTACTGGCCCACCAATTGAGGAAGAGGGGAGCGGCGAGGGAGATAGGTGGGGTGAGAGATGAGGAGGGAGAGATGGAACGGGGAGCGGAGA
Source organism: Scyliorhinus torazame (assembly GCF_047496885.1). Classification (NCBI taxonomy): domain Eukaryota; kingdom Metazoa; phylum Chordata; class Chondrichthyes; order Carcharhiniformes; family Scyliorhinidae; genus Scyliorhinus; species Scyliorhinus torazame. The sequence goes on along the minus strand of NC_092713.1, from coordinate 134,517,871 downwards.
GAGTGAACGGGGTGTTCAAGGCATTCTATGAGAGGTTATATAAGGCTCAGCCCCCGGAAGGGAAGGAGGGAATGATGTGTTTCCTGGATCAGCTGGAATTCCCGAAGGTGGAGGAGCAGGAGAGGGCGGGACTGGGAGCACAGATTGAGATGGAGGAGGTGGTAAAGGGAATTGGGAACATGCAGGCGGGGAAGGCTCCGGGACCGGATGGGTTCCCGGTGGAATTTTATCGGAAATATATGGACCTACTGGCCCCGCTTTTGACGAGAACCTTTAATGAGGCCAGGGAAAGGGGGAAGTTGCCCCCGACTATGTCAGAGGCGACGATATCGCTACTTTTGAAGAAGGAAAAAGACCCACTGCAGTGTGGGTCCTACAGGCCCATTTCCCTTTTGAATGTAGATGCTAAGCTCCTGGCCAAGGTGATGGCGACGAGGATAGAGGATTGTGTCCCGGGGGTGGTCCACGAGGATCAAACTGGGTTTGTTAAGGGGAGACAGCTGAACACGAACATACGGAGGCTGCTAGGGGTGATGATGATGCCCCCACCAGAGGGGGAGGCGGAGATAGTGGTGGCGATGGGCGCCGAGAAAGCATTCGACAGAGTGGAGTGGGACTATCTGTGGGAAGTGTTGAGGAGATTTGGTTTTGGAGAAGGGTTTATTGGATGGGTACAGCTGCTATATAGGGCCCCGGTGGCAAGTGTGGTCATGAACAGGCAGAGGTTTGACTACTTCCGTCTTTATAGAGGGACGAGTCAGGGGTGTCCCCTGTCTCCGTTACTGTTTGCATTGGCAATTGAGCCCCTGGCCATAGCACTGAGGGGCTCCAGGAAGTGGAGAGGAGTACTCAGGGGAGGAGAAGAACACCGGGTATCATTGTATGCAGATGATTTATTGCTGTATGTTGCGGACCCAGTGGAGGGGATGCCTGAGATAATGCAGACACTCAGGGAGTTTGGGGAATTCTCGGGGTACAAATTGAATATGGGGAAGAGTGAGTTGTTTGTGGTGCATTCGGGGGAGCAGAGCAGGGGAATAGATGATTTACCGCTGAGAAAGGTAACAAGAGATTTCCGGTACTTAGGCATTCAGATAGCCAGGAGTTGGGGAACCTTACATAGGCTTAATCTAACACGATTGGTGGAAGAGATGGAGGAGGATTTTAAGAGATGGGACATGGTGCCCCTGTCACTGGTGGGTAGGGTGCAGGCGGTCAAAATGGTAGTCCTCCCGAGATTCCTTTGTGTTTCAGTGCCTCCCGGTGATGGTCACGAAGGCTTTTTTCAAGAAAATCGAGAAAAGTGTCATGAGTTTTGTGTGGGCTGGGAAGACCCCGAGAGTGAGGCGGATTTGTTTGCAGCATAGCAGGGATAGGGGGGGACTGGCACTTCCGAACTTAAGTGAGTACTATTGGGCCGCCAATGTCTCAATGGTGTGTAAGTGGATGGGAGAAGGGGAGGGAGCGGCGTGGAAGAGATTGGAGATGGCGTCCTGCAAAGGAACCAGCCTACAAGCACTGGTGACGGCGCCGTTGCCGTTCACCCCGAAGAAATACACCACAAGTCCAGTGGTGGTGGCAACATTGAAAATTTGGGGGCAGTGGAGACGGCATAGGGGAATGACGGGAGCCTCGGTGCGGTCCCCGATAAGAAACAATCATAGGTTTGTCCCGGGGAGAATAGATGGGGGATTTAGAGCATGGCAGAGAGCTGGGATTGTGCAATTGAGGGATCTGTTCTTAGACGGGACGTTTGCGAGTCTAGGAGCACTGACGGAAAAGTATGGGTTGCCCCAAGGGAATGCATTTCGGTACATGCAACTGAGGGCTTTTGCGAGGCAACAGGTGAGGGAATTCCCGCAGCTCCCGACGCAGGAGATTCAGGATAGAGTGATCTCAGAGACATGGGTGGGGGATGGTAGGGTGTCAGATATATACAGGGAAATGAGAGACGAGGGGGAGACCATGGTGGATGAGCTGAAGGGAAAATGGGAAGAAGAGCTGGGGAAGAGATTGAAGAGGGGCTGTGGGCAGATGCCCTACGTAGGGTGAACTCTTCGTCCTCGTGCGCCAGGCTTAGCCTGATACAATTCAAGGTTTTGCACAGGGCGCATATGACCGGAGCAAGGCTCAGTAAATTTTTCGGGGTAGAGGATAGGTGTGGGAGATGCTTGAGAAGCCTGGCAAACCACACCCACATATTTTGGTCATGCCCGGCACTGCAGGGGTTCTGGGTGGGGGTGGCGAATGTGCTTTCAAAGGTGGTGGGGGTCCGGGTCGAGCCAAGCTGGGGGTTGGCTATATTTGGGGTTGCAGAAGAGCCGGGAGTGCAGGAGGCGAGAGAGGCTGATGTTTTGGCCTTTGCGTCCCTAGTAGCCCGGCGAAGGATATTGCTTATGTGGAAGGAAGCCAAACCCCCGGGCGTGGAGACCTGGATAAACGACATGGCAGGGTTTATAAAACTAGAACGGATAAAGTTTGCACTCAGGGGTTCGGCGCAAGGGTTCACCAGGCGGTGGCAACCGTTCATTGACTACCTCGCAGAACGATAAAGGAAATGGGAAGGTAACAGCAGCAACCCAGGGGGGAGGGGGGGGGGGAGGTGGGTGGTGGGGGAGGAGGGCTCGGGCGGGTCCTCAGGGGTGTTTATGTATAGATATTTGTACTTGGTTATGTATATTGGATTGTTTGATTTTATTATTTGGGAGAGTTATTATTTTTATTATGGCAGTTGCCATTTAGTATATATATTTACTTATTTGTTAAAAAACGGTCGCTGTTATTTATATTGTTTTGTTGCTGTAAAAAGGGAAAAACCTTTGTACTGTTTTGTTTGGCCGAAAAATTTGAATAAAATATATATTTTTTAAAAAGAATGGACTCTGGATTGCAACTGCATTATAACACCATTCAAACCAACACATAGCCCACCTTGCACACAGAACACATTCGCCAACAGCATTTCAGAAGGATCTTTTATATTTAAGTGGCGGCACGGTGGCACAGTGGTTAGCACTGCTGTCTCACAACGCCAAGGCCTCGGGTTCCTCCCACAGTCCAAAGATGTGCAGGTTAGGTGGATTGGGCATGTTAAATTGTCCCTTAGTGACCAAAAGGTGGGGTTAGAGAATGGGGGTGTGGCCCTAGGTAGGTTGCTCCTTGAGATGGTTGGTGCAGGCTCGATGGGCTGAATGGCCTCCCTCTGCAATCCAATTTGATGATTTATGGGATGCTCTCTCTTGGAAGGGATGATCTTCCCTTGGGAGGTCTGAAGAAACAAATGCTGAGAGTAGTTGTTTTTTCTGTTCGATAATTTGGATATCACAATAGACATTGGCAGAAGGGTTGTAGAATGATAGGACGTTTATGGCACAGAAAAAGGCCACTTGGTCCATTGTGTCTGTCCCAACCGAATAGGAGGTCAAAAGGATGTTATAATATTAGTAGAAAGCATTTATGGACAACCTGCTTAGCCTGGCTTTGACAATCAGATGTTTCTTCATGAACATCAACATTTAACAGATGGGTAGATTTATTGAGGAACTTGTGTAGCTTTTCATAAAGTTTAGTGAGCATCTAGCTGCATGTTAAATCTGAACCCAATGACCTTAGAAAAATGGGAACCTTCAAGGCATGACTATAGCAGTGACAGATTTGGAGTACTAAGATATTCTTATTGTCAGATGAATGGTTATGGTACCCATTAAAGGCATTGGGCAGCATTTTCCCCCAAAATGTCATTTCTGGACTTCTGGTGGTGGCTATGAGCTGAGCGGCCTCACGAAAGGTGGCTCTTTCCTAGGAACTTCTCACTACACCTTTTTAACCCATCAACCAGGCACCAAAATGACAAAAGGTTGCCCAACTTAACCCTCACTTACTACCCAACCGACTGAGATGCCGATGAGCCAGCAGCCAGGCCGCAAGGTTAGCAAGAGGAAACAAAGGAAGACCCCAACCCCAGAACAAGGGGACACACGTGGTGACCCAGACCTGAGCATGGCAGACCCAGCAAGGTCACCAGCGCCGACCAACTCATCGACGGAGAATCTGATGGAGTTTATCTCCGTGGAGCTCCAGAAACACAGAGAGACAATAAAAGAAGACCTCATGTCAGCTATGAAATCGGCAATCGAGCCCTAAAAGCAGAGCAATGGACAAAGCAAAGCGGAGACTGGAGGCCCAAGAGGAGACGGTGCAGGACCTGGAGAAATCAGCCACCAACCAGGACGAGGGAATCGCCTCACTCAAAGCCAAGGTGACAAGGTTGGTGATGGACCAGAAGGCGCTAAAGGGGATGGTGGACGACCAGGAAAACAAGTCCCATGGACAAAACCTTTGAATTGCCGGGCTACCAGAGGGCACAGAGGGTAGGAACCCAATAGAATATTTTTCAAGGGTGCTTGCAAAACTGGTCAGGGGGGAGGGTTTCGCCAAATTCCCAGAGGTGGAACTGGCCCACAGTTCGCTCTGACAAAAACCCAAGCCAGGAGAACCACCACGGGCAATAATAGTGAAGCTCCGCAAGTTCCATGTCAAGACCGGGTTCTGAGGTGGGTGAGGAGCATGAGGAGCATGTAGGTGGGAAGGATACCATCCACATATACCAGGATATTGGAGCTGACCTGGCCAAGTGTCGGGCAAAGTTTAATGAGGCCAAAACTGCACTGTCTAAAAGCAAGCTGCGATTCAGCATGTTGTACCGTGGGTCACATACAAGGATAAAAAACTTTATTTCAACATGCCGGAGAAAGCAAATGAGCTCATACGAAAGAATGGAATCGGGAAGAAACAGTGAGGGAAAACTAAGAATATATTGACTTGGGCGATCTGTGGGGGGGGTGCAACTGTTCTCGGGGGCATGGAAAGTGGGGGAGAATGGCTCGGGTACAAAAAGATCCATTTCCAGGATCACACTAGCGGGCAGGCTGATGCGTGGGAGTAAGAAGAGGGTGAGGTCCGCTGCGTGGCCCTCGAGAAAGAGGAGGGCAAAGCACCAAGTCGGGGGGGGGCACTGTACAGGCAGAGGGGCTCAGGCGGGGAGCCAGAAATCTGGCTACAACAGGTCGCACATGGAGATGGTTGGAAAGAGAAAGGCGATGGCAGCCATCTTGGATCACCCATGAACAAAGGGAAACCCTGTTTTCTTCAGGAGACGTATTTGAGAGAAAGACTGACTGAGGGCAAGGAAAAGCTGGGTGGAACACACATATCAGCCGTGCTTCGACACAAAGGCGAGGGGGGTGGTCAAATTGTTTAACAAAAGGACAACCTGTACAGTGCCGAACACAGTGGCAGACGGGGGGGGGGGGGGGGGGGGGGGGGGATTCGTAATGGTTAGGAATTCCTAGAAGAGTTCTCCTTCTTCTCCCAAATCCATAAAGCCTACACCCGCATAGACTTCTGTGTAGTGGGTATGCCGGTGCTTCCAGGGGTCATTGGGCCGGTACACTCCACAATAGTCATCACGCACCACGAGCCACACTACGGGCGTCATTCTCCGACCCCCCGCCGGGTCGGAGAATGGCCGTAGGCCGCCGTGAATCCCGCCCCCGCCGAAGTCTCCGGTACCGGAGATTGGGCGGGGGCGGGAATCGGGCTGCGCCGGTTGGCGGAACCCCCCGCTGGATTCTCCGGCCCGGATGGGCCGAAGTCCCGCCCAGGAATTGCCTGTCCCGTCGGCGTAAATCAAACCTGGTATTTACCGGCGGGACCAGGCGGCGTGGGCGGGCTCCGGGGTCCTGGGGGGGGGCGCGGGGCGATCTGACCCCGGGGGGTGCCCCCATGGTGGCCTGGCCCGCGATCGGGGCCCACCGATCCGCGGGCGGGCCTGTGCCGTGGGGGCACTCTTTCCCTTCCGCCTCCGCTACGGCCTCCACCATGGCGGAGGCGGAAGAGACTCTCCCCACTGCGCATGCGCGGGAAACTGACAGCGGCCGCTGACGCTCCCGCGCATGCGCCGGGAAACTGTCAGTGGCCGCTGACGCTTCCGCGCATGCGCCGCATTTCCGCGCCAGCTGGCGGGGCAACAAACGCCATTTCCGCCAGCTGGCGGGGCGGAAATCCCTCCGGCGTCGGCCTAGCCCCGCAATGTTGGGGCTAGGCCGCCAAAGATGCGGAGCATTCCGCACCTTTGGGCCGGCGCGATGCCCGTCTGATTGGCGCCGTGTTTGGCGCCAGTCGGCGGACATCGCGCCGTTGGGGAGAATTTCGCCCTACAGGTTGGAGACAGGCCAGACCAGCACACCCCATGGAGGCTGGACACAGCCTTCCTCGCTGACAAGGCGCTCTGCAAACAAATGTAACAGGCCAGCGATGCCTATCTAACCTGCAACCAAAATGGAGAGGTCTCACCCTCCACATTCTGGGAGGGTGAGATCTCCCCATTATAACCAGGACTGGGCCCCTATAAGGCAGCACTTGGAGCAGTCCTGTCAAGCGTCTCAAGCGAGCGGTGGCCTTGGCCTCCAGTTCCTGCAAATTCGCCGGTCAGGATTCCTCAGCCGGGCAAAGATGGAATTTCAAGTAGAGAATGCTGGTCCTGCTCCAGGTGAAAGGCCTGAGTTCCTCTAGGATGGTGTCCATCTGCCACGGACTGACCAGGTGTTCAAAACACTTGGCCCAGTTGATCCTGGCAGGACGTGGTAGAGTACATGTGTCTGGCACATGTGCATCCTCCGCAGGTCAGCAGGGTCTGTGAACATTAGGAGCACATCATCGGCGTAGGCCGAAAGGACCGCCCCGATGCCTGCCCACACAGAACGAGTCCCAACAACCTCCTTCATAGGATGCACAAGAAAGGCCGTACACCTTTTCTTTTTCAGGCTCCAGAATAATTCAGGGCTGTGATCACTTTCTAAAACAGACAGGTTGAAGGCTTCAGGACAACACACACCAGTCATGACCCCCATACTAGAGTGGGACTCCGACCGCCCACCGTCTCTCCCCCCCCCACCCTCCCAACAACACCTTTGAACCAGCAGCTTCTACAGCTCCCCAACTGATACACCCTTGTACAGCTTGGTATAAGGTGGAGAGGGGCTCTCATCTTCTTCCACCCTCTCAGACGTCATGGCGCCTGGTTCCCATTTGTAAAAAGCAGTAGTGATTCGCACCCCGGTGACTTCAGGCTGGTGGGCGGGAAGATTCAATGAGGTATGAAAATTTGACTATAACCTCACAAAAGATATCGAAATGAATTCAGATTAATTCAAATCTGGGACGAAATTCTCCGGAAACGGCGCAATGTCCGCCTTTGGTGCCCCGCCAGCTGGCGCGGAAATGACATCTCCGGGCGCCGCATGCACGGGAGCGTCAGCGGCCGCTGACAGCTTCCCACGCATGCGCAGTGGAGGTAGTCTCTTCTGCCTCCGCCATGGTGGAGACGGTGGCAGAGGCGGAAGGGAAAGAGTGCCCCCACGGCACAGGCCCGCCCGCGGATCGGTGGGCCCCGATCGCGGGCCAGGCCACCGTGGGGGCACCCCCCGGGGCCAGATTGCCCCGCACCCCCCCCAGGACCCCGGAGCCCGCCCGCGCCACCTTGTCCCGCCGGTAAGGTAGGTGGTTTAATTTACGCCGGCGGGGCAGGCATTTTAGCGGCGGGACTTCGGCCCATCCGGGCCGGAGAATCGCGCCGGGGGGCCCACCAACTGGCGCGACGCGATTCCCGCCCCCGCCGAATATTCGGTGCCGGAGACTTCGGCAACTGGCGGGGGCGGGATTCACGCCAGCCCCCGGCGATTCTCCGACCCGGCGGGGGGTCGGAGAATTTCGCCCCAGGTCCTTATTGTTTCTGGGCCTGACCCTTATTGCATCATCGGGGCTGGCCCAGGAACATTGCGTTCCAAAATTTCGGCAGCACTAATCCAGTTTTTGGCCTCTCCCGATGTAGAATTTTACAGTCATAGTACTTTACAGTGCAGAAGGAAGCCATTTGGCCCATAGAGTCTGCACCGGCCTGAGGAAAGAGCACCCTACTTAAGCCCACACCTCCACCTTATCCCCTTGACCTGACCAAACGTTTTGGACACGAGGGGGCAATTTAACATGGCCAATCCACCTAAGTTGCACATATTTGGACAGTGGGAGGAAACCAGAGCACCCGGAGGAAACCCATGCAGACATGGGGAGAAAGTTCAAACACCACACAGTCACCCGAGGCCGGTATTGAACCCGGGTCCCTCGGGCTGTGAGGCAGCAGTGCTAACCACAGTGCTACCGTGCCACACCAAATTCACGGCCATTATGGGATGTGCGCCTAACAGGCCCGCAGAATCGTGCCCAAAGGGTTGAGGCGGAGATGGGGAGATAGGAAGAGAGGGAGAAATGAGGGAATGGTGAGGCTGGCTTGTGAGCATAAAGTTCCGACAATTAACAATGCAAGACAATGGGTGTGGTGTGACGGTGTGATCTGAATAGGCGTTACAGAGCAGCAGTCCATGAATAAAAGCACAAGCTCACCAATAGGGCTGGCCCATGAAAACCTGCAAGGGTCAGTCTGGCCACTGCAATCGCTAAAAGTGGCAGAGATAATCTGCTTTAATGCCAGAGGCTCTTTCCAGGCACTCACAAAGGATAGCTTAGGAGTCAGTCCAAAAAACTGAACAGCTAGTTCTTTCTTTACTGAAAAACTCCAAGATACATTTGCCAAGCCATTCTTCGCAACTTGTGTGTACTCCATGAAAAACAAGAACTTTTTGTTTCTATACAGTTCTTCACAACCTGCAATTTGCTGAGTGAGGAGGGAGTTTGAAATATGGAGAAATTTGTCTTCCCCGTCTTTTGATCCAGACCGGTTCACACTTGAACGTTGCATTTTAAAAGTTATGTTATTTTTTGAACATACCTCTGATACTGAAGCTCTTTCAAACAGTAGGAACATGGAAATTAACATTTGTTCAGCTTATTTCAATGTTAATTGGGCAAAAGTTCATTGATACTGGCACTCAGAACTGTGAGTTACGGATGGTGACTAATCGTGAGGTTGAGGTGTCCCGTTATCTACAATCAAATATATATGGTAGTGGCTGAAAATTATTATGAATCGTACAGCTGTGTTCAAAACCAATGGACGGGATTCTCCGTCCTGGGACACCTGGGGCGGGATTCGCTGACCCCCCCCCCCAACCGGGTCGGACAATCGCTGGGCGGCGGCGTGAATCCCGGCCCCGCCGGCTTTCGAATTCTCCAGCGCCGGGGGTTTGGCGGGGCGGGAATCGCGCTGTGCCAGTCGGGGGCCATTGGCACCACCCCCCCACCCCCCCAGTGATTCTCCGGGCCGCGATGGGGCGAGTGGCCGCCCGTTTACGACTGATCCAGCCGGCGTATGTTACGACAGGTACTTACCGGCGGGACCTGGCTCCGCGGGCGGCCTCTGGGGTCCTCGGGGGGGGGGGGGGGGGGGATCTGGCCCCGGGGGGGTGCCTCCATGGTGGCCTGGCCCGCGATTGGAGCCCACCGATCCGTGGGCGGGCCTGTGCCGTGGGGGCATTGTGGTGAATGTATAATTACTGATAATTTACCAGTGCACTGTGTTATGTTATTAACCCTGTGGGCTCTACCTATGGGCCATTGTGTGGCTTCACCCACAGGGGATATGTTGGGGCATGTATGGGCTCCGCCGATGGCTCCACCCCCTTTACAGGAAGTATAAGAGCTGCTGACCTGCGGGGCCGCCTTCAGTGTTGTACCGGTCACAGGCAGGCTCAGTTCTAAGCTGATTAAAACCACGGTTTACTTCTCCACGTGTCTTCGAGTGAATTGATGGTCGCATCAGGCACTCTATTCCTCCACGCTGGCTGGTGTAACAGTCCGCGATGGCCGACGTGGAGATGACCCCCCCCCCCTGCGCATGTGCTGGGATGACACCAGCACACGCTGGCGCTCCGGCGCATGCGCCAACTCGCGCCGGCCGGCGGAGGCCCTTCGGCGCCGGTTGGCGTGGCGCAAGCCCCTTCCGCGCCGACCGGCGCGGTGCAAACCACTCCGGCGCCGGCCTAGACCTTGAAGGTGCAGAGGATTCCTTTGCGCTGGAATTGCCCACCCCGCCGGTTTCCGAAGAATCCCGCCCCCGGAACGCGTCCCCTAATGTGGGACGGAGAATTGGGCATTGGGGGAATATTGGGATCGACACCTTAAGCGATGCTCCGACCCCCCACTACTGGTGGCGTGAACGAGGTCCACGATGCGCACCGGGGGCGGGGGGGGGGTAAATAAATGCAATGGGTCCTTTTGTTAAAATATAAATATAGAGCACACAATTCACTTTTTTTTCCAATTAAGGGACAATTTTAGCATGACCGATCCACCTACCCTGCACATCTTTCGGCTGTGGGAGTGAGACACATGCAGGCCTGGGGAGAAAGTACGAACTCCACACTGACAGTGACCCGGGGCTGGAATCGAACCCGGGTCCTCGGCGCCTTGAGGCAGCAGTGCTAACCACTACACCACCATGCCGCGTATGCAAATGGATCTTAATGATCCATTTGCATCTAGTTAGCGGGACGGTGCCCTATGCTGCGGCCTCCCATGATTCTCCAATCCTGAGGCCGAGGAATTATCTGGCCGCGGATCACTTGTGGTCTCAGCAATCGTGAAGCTAGCGTGTTGGACCTGACGGTGGGCAGCTAGGGAGAGGGAATAATTACTGGCTTTACCAGTCATGCCACCACCTTGAGAATGGATTAATAAAAAGATTACAGCAGCTCAAGGAGATCCACCAGCATCAAATCAGTGCAACTGAGGATGGCAATCAAGGTGGCAGAGTCACCCACATCCTGAGAGCAAATGTGCAGCAAATGTATAGACGGCTGCGTGCCAAAGAAAGTACATACGTTCCCCAAACGGAAACCATGGCTTAATCGAGAGATTGATGCCCTACTGAAGGCCAGGTCTGAAGTGTTCAAGTCGAGCGACCCTGACTTATACAAGAAATCCAGGTACGACCTCCACAAAGTCATCAGGGATGCCAAGAGATAATATCAGACCAAGCTGGAGTCACAGACTTGCATTACAGACTCTCGTCGATTATGGCAAATCTTAAACAACATAACAGGCTACAATCCAAGCTGAGCAGTATCTACGGCAACAGCGCACCCCTCCCCAATGAATTCAATGCATTCTATGCTCCGTTTGAGCAGGAAACCATCAATCCATTGTCGATTGGCCCAGCAGCTCCGGACACTCCCACGCCCACCATCACAGCTTCCGAAGTCAGATTGGCCTTCCTGAAAGTGAACCCTCGGAAAGCGACGGGTCCTGACAGGATCCCTGATCGTGCACTCAGATCCTGCATGGACCAGCCGGCAGATGTGTTTGTGGACATCTTCAGTCTCTCCCTTCTCCGTTCCGAGGTCCCCACCTGCTTCAAGAAGACCACCATCATACTAGTGCCAAAGAAGAACCAGGCAACGTGCCTCAATGACTATCGTCCGGTGGCCCTGACATCGATCGTAATGAAGTGTTTCAAGAGGTTGGTCATGAGGCACATCAACTCCATACTCCAAGAATGCCTAGATCCACTTCAATTCACATACCGCCGCAACCTGTCCACATCAGACGCCATCCCTCTGGCCCTCCACTCATCCCTGGAGGATGTCAACGACAAGGACGCCTACATCAGACTCCTATTTATTGACTACAGCTCTGCCTTCAACACATAATCCCAGCCAAGCTCATATCAAAGCTCCAAAACCTAGGACTTCGCTCTTCACTCTGCAACTGGATCCTCGACTTCCTGACCCACAACCACAATCAGTAAGAATAAACAACAACATCTCCTCACAATAGTCCTCAATACCGGGGCCCCGCAAGGCTGCGAACTCAGTCCCCTACTCTACTCCCTGTACACACACGACTGCGTGGCAAAATTTGGCTCCAACTCCATCTACAAGTTTGCTGTCGACACGACCGTAGTGGGTTGGATCTCGAACAACGATGAGTCAGACTACAGGAGAGAGATAGAGAACCTAGTTAGTGGAGTGGTGTAATGACAACAATCTCTCCTCAAAGTCAGCAAAACTAAAGAGCTGGTCATTGACTTCAGGAAGCAAAGCACTGTACACACCCCTGTCAGCATCAACGGGACCGAGGTGGAGATGATTAGCAGTTTCAAATTCCTAACTGTGCACATCTCCAAAAACCTGTCCTGGTCCACCCACATTGACGCTACGACCAAGCAAGCACAACAGTACCTATACTTCCTCAGGAAACTAAGGAAATTCGACATCTCCACATTGACTCTTACCAACTTACACAGGTGCACCATAAAAAGCATCCTGTAAACCTTGCTGTACACTCCAAACGCATCTGCTTTGGAATTGGGAGGGCTGGCCCTTGACTGGTGGTGCAGACGTGCATACGGCTGCATAGTGTCCAGGCTTTCCGCAATTTAAACATCGCCTGCCTCTTGCAGGGCAATGTTTCTTTAAGTGGACGGTGCTGCAGTTCGGGCACGTCATGACGCCATTGCGCTCCATACGGCGGAATACCTGCCGGAGATAGGAAACATGCTCTTCAGGGGTTGTGGACCATATGATGATGTCGTCCACGTACACATGAACCCCTTCAATGCCCTCCATCATCTGCTCCATGATTCTATGGAAGGTCTCCGAGGCCGAGACAATGCCAAAGGGCATACGGTTATAGCAGTACCTGCCAAACAGTGTGTTGAAGGTGCAGAGCCTTCTGCTGGACTCATCCAGCTGGATTTGCCAGAATCCCTGTGACGCATCTAGCTTTGTGAAAAACCGGAATTGTGCCATCTCACTTGTGAGTTCCTCCCATTTTGGGATGGGGTAGTGTTCCCGCATTATAGTCTGGTTGAGATCCTTGGGATCAATACAGATGCGCATCTCCCCCGAAGGCTTTTTCACACATACCATCGAGCTGACCCAGTCAGTCAGTTCTGTAACTTTAGAGATGATGCCCTGGTCCTGAAGAGCCTTGAGCTGTGCCTTCAGACGCTCCTCAGTGGAGCCGGGACCCGGCGTGGTGTGTGGACCACAGGCGTGGCATCAGGCCGTAACAGGATCTTGGACCGATATGGCAGAGTGCCCATCCCGTCGAACATGTCCGGATACTAAGCTAGGATGTCGTCAATGCCGGCTTGAAGATCCTCGTTGGGGAAGGTCATTGTGTAGACCCGCTGCACAAGGTGTAGCTGCTTGCATGCCTGTGCGCCGAGCAAGGAGGCCCTGTCTGGCTTGATGATCTCAAACCGTAGCCTTGCGTGATTGCTCTTGTTGGGGATGGGCAGATGGCAGGATCCCAGTGCTGTGATGGCATTGCCGTTATAGTCCAGGAGCTGGCAGGCTGCTCGAAGGAGCTTGGGTGGCTTCTTGATGCGGTTGAAATCCGCCTGTGAAAGGAGATTGGCAGACACGCCTGTGTCCAGCTTGAACTGGATTGAGCTTTGATTTACTTGCAGCACCGCACGCCGTTCGTCCGCAGAATCCACAGTGAGGATGGGCAGGCGTCGTGATGATTTTGGTGAGGCATGTTCACGTGTGGTAATGATGCCCACACAGTAGGGGGACTCCAGGCAATCGTTCTCTGGGTCCGTTGTACTGCCAGGATCAGAATCCTGTAAACCTTGCTGTACACTCTGAACGTGTTTGCGTTGGAATTGGGAACGCTGGCCCTTGACTGGTGGTGCAGACGCGCATACGGCTGCATAGTGTCCAGGCTTTCTGCAATTTAAACATCGCCTGCCTCTTGCAGGGCAGTGTTTCTTTAAGTGGGCGGTGCCGCAGTTCGGGCACGTCATGACGTCATTACGCTCCGTGCGTCGTCGCACATACGCAGTGCGGTCGGCAGACGTTCGCACCTGTGCAGAGTGGTGATCGGCCTCTTCATCAGCCCAGTCGCATCGCGCATGCGTGGGGCTCCAGGAAGCGCGCAAAATGGCCACTTTCATCAAGGCTGAGGTGCTGCATCCGGGCAACGGCCTGCACACTCTCTGCCTCGTGGGAGGCAAGTTTCTCCTTTTCAGCCGATTTATATTGGGAATACAGGTTTTTGGCGTGCTCATGCGCTGTACATGTTTCAATCGCGACTGGCACGGTCATATTCTTGATTTTTAAAAGCTGCTCTCTCAGAGGGTCAAAGTAAACTCCGAAAACGATCTGGTCCCTGATCATGGAGTCAGCAATATCACCAAAGTTGCAGGACAGCGCTAGTAGACGGAGATTAGTTAGGAAGGAGTTGAAACATTCATCTTTACCTTGGAGGCGTTGTTTGAACATTTAGCGCTCGAAGATTTCATCGGTGTCCACTTCACAATGACTATCAAACTTGTCCAGGACGGTCTGAAACATTGTCTTATTCATAGAATTTACAGTGCAGAAGGAGGCCATTCGGCCCATCGAGTCTGCACCGGCTCTTGGAAAGAGCACCCTACCCAAGGTCAACACCTCCACCCTATCCCCATAACCCAGTAACCCCACCCAACACTTAGGGCAATTTTGGACACTAAGGGCAATTTATCATGGACAATCCACCTAACTTGCACATCTTTGGACTGTGGGAGGAAACCGGAGCACCCGGAGGAAACCCACGCACACACGGGGAGGATGTGCAGACTCCGCACAGACAGTGACCCAAGCCAGAATCGAACCTGGGACCCTGGAGCTGTGAAGCAATTGTGCTATCCACAAGGCTACCGTGCTGCCCCACGGTCTTGTCCTGGTGTTCGGAGAAGTTAAGCCAGTTGAAGAGTTGGATGGCTTGATCCCCCGCAGTTGAGAGGAGAAGCGCGATCTTCCTTGTATGAGATGCACCCTCGAGGTCTGAGGCTTCGATGTACAGCAGAAACCTTTGCTTGAAAGTCCGCCAATTGGCATTGAGATTGCCGGAGGTCCACAACTGTTGAGCAGCCTGGATCTTCTCCATGGTGCCGGGATACATTTGTTGGTCGTCACGGAACAGATTGAGGCAAATCACCTGGGGATTGCAGTCTCCTGGTATCATGTCGTGTTAAGCACAGTAAGATAACACTGGCCGCAGCTGGATGCAGCTTTACCTGAGAGATACTCCACACCTTGAAGTTAGTTCAATATGTTTTTATTGAACCTGTCACACAGTTAGCTCAATCCTCTGTGAGTTGGACTCTCTGCTAGCCAAGTGTGATTAATCTGTCTGACTGAACCAGACTAGCTCTTAGCCACGTGCTGTAGGAGTTATATGATATGTACACCCTGACTCTCACTGTAGGTGCCACCAGTGGAAAGAGGTGGAGTGTGAGTGCCTCGTGCCTTTTATAGTGGGAAACCACCCCCAAGTGTTCTGCCTGCTGATTGGTTATGTCCTGTTCTCTGTATTCATTAGCTGCCTGCTTATATCTCATTATGTGCATGTCTGCATATCATGACAATTACCACCAAATAACATGATGGCAGCCGAAGGATACATCAACAGTGGCCATCCTCTTCCTTTAGAATCTCTGAACATTACACATGTACAGTGAAAACTACAGTGAAAACAACCTGCCCTAATCATTCTCAATGCGCAGTTGATGATACATAAAATCACTAATCCAGCAGGTTAGTCTGCTCAGCCATTAACCATCTCAATCTATTTGTTTCTTGCTGCCATGAGATGACAATCCGCCAATGCTATTAACACGTTTCCATGTACACTTTGAGAATTTAAAAAGAATCGGGCCACTTTTTGCTCAGCAGACTTACTCCATGTGCCAAACAGACAGAGAGCTTCTCGAATTTCATCGAGCTGAACAATCTTTGAAACGCATAAGATAGAAAGTTGAAACCTCTCAAATTCCTCTTTCGTCAATAAAAGCTCTCCAGAGAAGAATACTAAGCAAATCAATTGATTTCAAAGCACATCAGACATCAGAAGATATATCCTGCAGCAGAAATATTTACTGCCTGGCCTTAAAGTCTGGCCTTATGCACAACCTACCAGTAGTAATGAAAAGCAGATTTCAGTGGAAACAGAAGATGCCTGGAGCACTAAGCTTCAAGATTGAGACAAAATGGCACAGTTAAATGACACATCAATATCGACTAGTTATTGCACCCCGCGTCATGGCATCGAAACAGGACGGGAGAAATATTTTGAAATGGCTAAATGGCTGTCTGAAACAGTTTGATCATTTACCTGTCACATTTCAGCAAATTAAGATAAATATGATTGTCCATAAAATAAAATAGAACATTAACAAATCTATCATTAGAATGAAGCACCCAAGCTGTCATGAGTAAGTTGATGCTCTTGCATACTATTCCTATTGCTGATGGAATATGTAGAATGACTCCTGCCCCCAATGAACTGCTCCTGCTGGCTTTGTGACCAGTCCTGTCTGCCATCAAAATCATTCAAACTATTCTCCTCCTTATTTTTTGCTCTTGCACCTTCTTTCCTGAAGACAACTCATCGAGTTTCTGATTTCATAAATAAATGCAGTTCTCCAGTATCTTGCCTAAATAGGCTGACACGCTCAAGGTTTAACTGCACATCTCATTATGTTTTGTCAGTCATGGTTCAATGGTTGCACTCTTATCTTTGAGTCAAAAGATTATAGGTTCTTGCAGGGAATCAAGAATAAAATCCAGTCTGATACTTCAGTGCAGTACTGATGGAGTGCTCAGATGAGATGTTAAACTGTGGCCCCTTCTGCCCTCTCAGATTGATAGCAGTAGCACCATTGGTATTTCTTTTGCAAGAGATGGAGAGTTCTCCAAAACAGTGCCTGGCCAATATTTATCCTTTAATCTGGCTATGCTTCAAAGCGTAGATCATTGACTCTGGAGCACTTTGGGCCATCCTGAATCATGATAGCGGTTGAATAAATGTATGTTTCCTTCTTATTCACCGGTCTGCTTTGTTGTAGAGGTCTATGAAAGTGTTCAAGAGCTGGGATTGCCAGTTGATCTTGTTTAACCTCCTAGTCCTCTTGTGGAGCTGCCATTGTTGGCGGAGATCCGTTACCTCAACACTCAAGGGCATTTTCCGGGTCTTTTGTAAACTCAAGCTCATCAAAAACCTTGATGCCCATGTACTAACTTGCACCAGGTCTCATTCACCCAGCACCCACGTGTTCACTAAATCTACATTGTGTCCCGGTATAGTAAGGTCTCAACTTTAAAATTCTCTGCCTTGTACTCAAATCCCTCTTTACCACTCCCTACCTCTAGCCCTACAACCCTCCAAATATGTTCCCCCAATTGTGGTCACTGTTGCTTTGTTTAGCAACTTTGCCTCCAGCCTTCTAGATCTGAAATTCCTTCCCTAAATCCCACCACCTCTCAATTCCTCTTCATTGCTTCTTAAAACCTACCTCTTCGGTGAAGAATATAGTCACCTATCCAAATGTCTCCTGTTTTGGCTCAATGGAATGTTTTGTTTGATTATGCTCCTGAGGAGAACTTTGGAACTCTTTATTGTGCTAAAGACCCTGGTTGCAATAAATCTGATAAAACAGAGTTCTCATGTAATGAACATAGAACATACAGTGCAGAAGGAGGCCATTCGGCCCATCGACTCTGCACCGACCCACTTAAGCCCTCACTTCCACCCTATCCCCGTAACCCAGTAACCCCTCCTAACCTTTTTGGTCACTAAGGGCAATTTATCATGACCAATCCACCTAACCTGCACGTCTTTGGACTGTGGGAGGAAACCGGAGCACCCGGAGGAAACCCACGCCGACACGGGGAGAACGTGCAGACTTCGCACAGACAGAAACCCAGTGGGGAATCGAACCTGGGACACTGGCGCTGTGAAGCCACAGTGCTATCCACTTGTGCTACCGTGCTGCCCTCCATTATAATGTCTCTATTATATTTTTTCTATAGTACATTAAATAGACAGCGCACAAATGAATTCAATACTGGCTGCAGATGCCTATAACAGGGAAAGAGCTCCTTAGTGATGAGGGATCAGAATCAAAACACAAAACTGTGCTGATCCATGCGTATTTTCAGACAAAGGTCCATGATACCACTCAGCCACATTCCCGAATTTCTGCTCTTTTTTATCATGGTGGTTTAATGTTTCCTGTACACTTTTCGTTAGCTATTATAGAACATTATTAGATTAGTATGGACCCCAATATATCCACTCTCAAATCTCTTACATCATTTTGATTGTGGTGGATTGGGAGTTAGGTAAATGTTTCTCGCAATTTTTACCCACTATGGCTCTTTAAAACTGGACTATTGCACATTATAGTTTATAAAATAGTTACGAGAACAAAAGGCAGTGGGCTGGATTCTCCGAAGTCCGATGCCAAAATCGTGTTCGGAAATCGGGCGGAGAATGGGTTTTCCCGCCGAAATCGGGGCTGGTCTGCCATGGTCCGCCCCTCCAAACTGGCATCATTGCAAGATGCGGTGCGTGCCTTTTCAACGTCATTGGCGCATCATTGACCCGATGGGGTGAGTTCACAATTCCGTGGGATACATGAGATCACAGCGGGCGGGAACCCGGCATGCCGGCTGCGGACTGTGTCCAGCGTCGCCACACTCGGTCGGAATCCGTGCCGCTGACCGGGAAGGGGGGGGGTCTGCTCGGACTGGGGGTACTGCTGGGGGATGGCCATGCGCTGGGCTGTGGGGTAGCGGTTTGCGGGTTAGGTAATACGCACAGCCGACGCCATGTTGTACAGCGCGACCGCTGCAGGCCATCAGCCGTGAGCATGCGTGGCCAGTGACCCGGCCATTCTCCGGCCGTTTTCTGCGCGATCCACGGGCGTTTCATGTGCCGCCCCTTACCGGTACTCAAATCGGTGAGGGGTTCACGCCGATTTGCCGGTCGTGAAACACCACGGGTCCCACGCCGGCGACGGCACTGAGCCGCAGAAACGGAGAATCCAGCCCAGTAACTGTTGATAGGTGGTAACTGAATTGTTGACATTTTAAAGTGGAATGATTGATAAAGTTATATTATGGCCCTTCAAACTTTAGGTTTCAATAGTTTCTAAATATGTATATTTATAAGTTTCCAGGGAAGCACAAACATTCATTATCTCGAGTGTCTGATTCATTAATAGATAACTTGAAAGGAAGAATGTTAATGTTTTAAGATTATTATATGAGACACAAAGAGCTTCTTTTGATACTTACTTATCTTTTGTTGAGTTTAATTCTGATTCCAGTATCAACATTTGGTGAGTAGCAGTATGAGTTTACCAATTTACAAAATATATTGGGAGCAATACGAAAGACTACATGATTAGAAATTCTTTCCGATTCCTGCACTCCGAAAGACTAACATTCTGGAGAACCTTTCAAAGTCTTGAAAATGGATTCAGTCTTAGTTGTTTCCTGGTTATTTTGCCTGTCTCAGTTTACACTCATGTTACAGACCATCAAAAGCCACCGACTTTGTGGAGAAAGTAATGTTTTTGAAAGTCCAATTAGAGTATGTGAAATGTGAAAACTCAGGCAAAATGACTTTGCCATTAAAACAGTATTTTTGCAAGATGAAAATGTCCCTTTAAGAAGGCATTTTACTGCTGTTTTTGGCATGTCACAAGTCCCCTCATGTTACACAAACAACAGCTGCCTTTATACGCAGAGCACTACAGGAAATATTTTAAAAAGACAGACATACAAAGAGCATCATGAAGGGTAATATATATTAAACCACTTTGGAAGCACTGGGATATATGATTTTAAATCCCTGGCAATGTTAGCAGAAGTCAGATTTTCATTTTCGAATCTCATCACGCCAGGCCCCACTTGCCAACTGACAGCAAAGGCAGAATGCCTTCTGACAGGGCTCGGCCAATAGCATGCTTGACCTGGCCAACATTGGCTGCATGGATAGCGTGATTTCTTCCTTTTCTTCATGCATGAAAATGCCAAGTCGTTGCTCTGCACCTTTACCCCAACAGGGGCAAGAGCAGCTAATCATGTAAAATTGGTGCCCAACCATTCTGAGGCATAGCACATCAGAACCCCAACTAACTATATCGCTACAACATGATCTTTCGTTACCTTCACAACAAGGACTTCAAACTGGCCTTTGGTATGTCCAAACTGATTCATTCGTTATGCAACACAGACATTTTTCTTTGGCTCCACATTAGACTATTCCAAACAAGCCACGCTGCGAAAAATGCGTAGTTCAGGAGCAGATCTTCAAAGTAAGGCTCCAAGGTATAACGTTCAGTCAGGTCAAACTGAATTCATTTCAATCACAACTGGCAAATCGGGCTGGATAGTGGCCATTTTTGAGTGCTTAGAGGTCCCTCAAGGTTCCAAATTGGTGTCAGCAGAGCACACGCTTCTGATGTAAAGTGCTCCAAAGTTATACTGGTAATGGCGCACGTGAGCATGCACTGAACATCAGTGGCAGCAGACGCCTCAATGTCATTCAGCATTTAACACCGAGCACTGTCATTCTGGAGCACATTCCAGCCTATACCATCTGTTAGCCTGGCACAGGTGAATGTGCATTAAGCAGCAGGAAGGGCCTCCCCCCACCCCCACACCAACCAGCGCCATTTAAAAAGATGTTCATCTATTTACAGGTTAGCTTCTTTCCGATTTTTTCTGTTTATTGCTATGATTCTCCAAGAGTTTGGTGTTTTAGTTTTCCAGTTTAAAGTTTCAAATCTCAAAGATAGATGCTGAAGGACAATATGCTGACTTCAGGACGTTTACATAGAATTCCCATGGCTGCACTATTTGGACACACATAGAGACCCTGCAGACACACACACACGCACACGCAGACACACACACACACGCAGACACTCACACATGCAGACACTCGCACACTTGAGTGCTGCATACGCACAAACGCACCATCATGTTCGACACAGCCTTCACCACTAAGCATCAGGAGAGGAGCAGGAACACAAGGTGAAGGAGGAGAATGAGGAAGAGGAGGAGGTGGAAAAGGCGATGGAAAAAGAAGTGAGGTTGTAACTCTAAAAAGGCCCTTTCTGCCAGGCTCTACGTGAAGAACTCATTTGTCTAATTTACGTTAGCTTCAACCCCAATTCTCCACCTAACAGTACCAATTCCTTATCTTCCCTCTGTTAATGACCATCACTGCAGCCTCTAGGTCACAATGCAAAATTAAAAACAACCCAAAATACACAGTCCAATTCAAATTATAAATTATTTTGTGCCATACAAAAAAAAATCTAATCACCCTTATGCAACCCTAGTGCCATTTGGTAAATATCATTGACTGTCCTAGCACTAGTCCGGTGGCAGTAGCATGACTGGGTTGACATGGCTGCTGACTTTCAGTGGAGGAGAGTGCGGATGGCCTTTGAGGTTGACTAGGAGCAGCCTGAGGCCTAAAATGCCAGTTATCTATGGTGGAGGCTGTTAACAGTCTGGTCCAGCCTCAGACAGTGGCCAACGGGAAGGATGGAGTCAGTGGTTAGGGAATAGAATTTGTGATGTGAACTGAAGACAATGGCTTCAGGCTTCCCAATGTTTAATTGGAGCAAACTACTACTGAGTAATAAATTAATGTTTAAGGATAATATTAATAAGGATAGTGGGTGGTGATTGCATCTAATTAAACCATTCTTATTGACTCCCGGAGGTATTAGGAGAAAACAGTTATATTCACCTATTTGATGTGAACTCAGAATGTACACGACAACAAACAGATTACTGTGTTAATAGTTAGATTAAACTAAATAATTTTTGGTGTCTGATGTGCACACGCAATGGCTTGTATAATGATTTTCAGAATTTTAAAAATGGCTGGCATTGGAAAGATTATGGGAACATTGCCCCTTATGTTTAAGGGACAAATGGGTGGGTTATAATCACTAAGATTATTATTTGAACAATATTATTAAAGATGTGGTTTTAAATTGGACAGGATATGGTGACAGACTTGTGCATTCATTCCTGTAAATTCAACCGTCTTGAGGCTTGTGTCAACCCCTTCAAGTGCCAATTCTTGAGTGTGGAGGTGCAATGGTGGGAACAAGTTGGATTTCATTTTTGGAGGTACTGAGGAGGTTTGGCATTACTTGTAGAGAGCAGTATGTCAGGTTGATGACCGTTTGTCAGAACCAGTTCCAAGTTCTGGTGATAGGCCATCAGACTGACACACAGGAGGAGAAGTAGGCCATTCAGCCCATCAAGTCTGCTCCGCCATTCAATAAGATCATGGCTAATCTGATATGATCATCCTCTAGCCACCTGGGTCGGCCAAATCCCGATTTAAAATGGAGAACAGCAAAGGCTGAAGGGAAATTCAGCCAACACAGGCAGAAACTAGCAGGTGCAAGTTACTGTGTATTAAACTCTGCAAAAGCCCAGACAGCATCGATACAAGCAACCATCTGCATAATAATGTAGCAGTCATCTACATACTAATGAGCGATCCCAGGGAACAATCAAAACATTTGGGATAAACAAAGCCAAGCCAGACTCCCCGGCGCCAGCAGGAGCCAACACAAAAGAGGTTAACGGACACCTCAAGACTGCCCATCGATCAGGGAACCGCTCCAGTATTGGAGAAATCGAACCAAGCGATTGGAACGAAGTCCAATCACTTGGAACCAGGTACAGGATCCGCCCCAAAAGGCGGGAACTATAAAGGCTGGGGACTATAAAGTTAAGCCCCCAAGTTCAATCGTTCTTCTTGACCAGGCCACTCAGCAACGCGAACCAACCCTTGACAGTGATCGGTCCAGCTACCGCCGATATCCAGTAAGTCTTAAGTCAACGCTCGCTACGAGATAGGCGCTCCTAGCTACCAAT
Organism: Scyliorhinus torazame; assembly: GCF_047496885.1. NCBI lineage: Eukaryota > Metazoa > Chordata > Chondrichthyes > Carcharhiniformes > Scyliorhinidae > Scyliorhinus > Scyliorhinus torazame. Next base: position 134,495,165 of record NC_092713.1, on the reverse strand, counting down.
CCGTACCAACTTCGAATCCCGCAGGCTCAGAACCCGAATGACAGGCCTTTGTTCCCCTGACCTGGCGGGCCAGTCCGAAGCTAAGTATAGGCCTGTGAGTTGTAGAAGTAGCTTAGAAGTAGAATTTGTGCATGAGTAGCGATTACTGTGTATAATAAATGTGCTTTGATTTGAATCTTACTAATCGGCGTATTGAGTTATTGATCATTACTTGAACTTGAACCTCGTGGCGGTATCATAAAGATACCTGGTGACTTGAGAGCAAAGGTTATAAAACAGAACCAACTGAACCCAACCAAAAGTTAACAACATATTACTGGCGACATCTGACGGGACCCGAACTAAAAGTGGCTTAACTACTCCGGGAGAACCCAAAAATTTGAATTAGAGATCCAATTGGGAACAGACAACCACAAGTGTTCAAGCAGTTCTAATCAATCCTCATAATTCGGAAGTGTGTTAAATGCATGCATAACTAACAGGGCTATAAGGTAAAACTGATAGATTTTTTGTTGCAACAAAACTGTTGGGAGTTTGTATTTCGGAAATTAGCGAAAGCCGTACCTGTAATTACAGCACCGCCTTAATACCCCTGTTCCAAATTTAAAAGAAGCATCCAGATAAGAAAGATGGCAATGCAGGCAATGCAACGCCTCATGAACCCAGAAGTATTTGCGGTCGCAGCGACCAGCAGCAGTAGAGTAGGACAGTGTCCCGTTTGGGAGGAAGAAATCAGGAAGTACCTCAAAGAGAAAGGATGGCCCCTTTCGAGCGAATTCTGTAACAATGAGGAAACAGGTCCCGGGAGTATAGGACATACTTGGTGGGAGAACCTGAGCGAGATTCACAAGACGAGCTTAGGAAAAACTTGCAAGCCGATGGCAATCATGTCCTGCTTGACACAGTTGTGAGGCACAGAGGAGGTCGTTAGGACGCTCCGGAAAGAGATAGAAGGCATACATCGAATGAGCAAGGTCAATGTCAGCGAAGTAGAAAGAGAGAACTTAGAGTTAAGGAGGAAGTTGGCGGCAAAAGACGGAGAGGTGGATGATGCCAAGGGGGCACACCAGTCTTGTCTGGCGCACTTAAGCAGCTTCCAGTCCCAGTATGAAAAGGCCTATCAGGACACGCAACGTGCAGTCCTGGTACGAGAAGAAACCGAGAAGCAGGTAAAAGCATTGCAGAGGCAGTGTAGTGACCTGAAGGCAGCGTTAAGAGCACTCCATGCTGCCACCACGGAGCAAAGACAAAGCTCACTAGACCACGCAAAGTGCCGGAAGCAGATTGCAGAGCTGCAATCCCTGCTTTCAGTTCAAAAAGGATTCCAGGAAACCTTTGGAGCAAAATTAGATGAGGAAGACGGCCCTGATTGGGAAGAGTTAAATGAGACTGCGCAGAGATATGTTCAGGGAACATGTGCGCAGGGAAAGCCCCAAAAGAGAAAAGCGCCCAACCCCCCACAGAGCAGATAGTTCAGGCTCTAATGAACCCAGTCACCACCCACCACACAGCCACATCGGACGATACGGAATTTCTGTACACCATCCCCTTAACAGTGACCCAATTACGGGACGCGTGCGAGAAAATCACACCGTTCCTCCCCACCTCAGACCCCCACCACTTCTTTGCCAGAGTAAAGCAGCAGGCGACCATGTACGGCCTGGATGAGCGAGAGCACATAAAGCTTACAGTTTTGAGTTTAGACCCTTCGGTCGGAGCAGCTCTTCCCGACCCACAGAATGTAAGAGGAGGCACCCTTGCAGAAATGCATAGATGCAATCGGGTATATCCGGGGTGACCCCGTAGATGGGCTCAATAAATGCAGGCAAAAGAAAACTGAGCACCCCACAGCGTTTGCTGGACGCCTGTGGATCCACTTTGCAGCAGTTTTCGGGGACTTAGACCGTGCCCATTTGTCCCCAGACATCATGGCCAAATGGACCCGCACCCTTATCTCCCATGCCACAGAAACAGGACAAAAAGCTTGTGCGAATTATGATCCCTCAGCGGAGGCCCATAATGAGAAATGGGTCGTAAAAAGATTGTCCCGCGCCTGGGAGCAGTCTGTACAAAACAAACCCGCAATTAAAAATCCCGAAGAATAGCAGGCAGAAGCAGACATACAAGCAGTTAAGGCACACCAGAACCCCGCATGGGTAAATGAAAGCAAGAACAGCCCCCCACAAATGTCACAGGAGTGTTACAACTGTGGACAGTTGGGACACTTTGCAAGGGAATGCAATGCCCCAAGAAAGCCACAGAGAGCCCAGCAGACGGGCACTCTAAGTAAGAATAAGACAGAGCGCAGACATAGTGTGAGCACCCGTTCAGATCAGACGGACCTGAACGGGACGGACTGACGGTGTTCGGGCTCCCCCAGTTGGGTCTGCGACACCCTTTGGGATAGGTCCGGACGACCGGTAGTTGCAGCAAAAATACGGGGACAGCCCATCGAGTTTCTCTGGGACACAGGAGGGTCCCGCACCACAATAGATTCCTCCACCATGTTCCAAAAGGACACATGGCCCACTACAGCCACCATCACCCGCAGCGGCTTTACAGGCCACTCACAGCAGGGACACATCACAGCCCCTGTACCCATCCAAATCGGCCCCATCACCACCAAGCACCCCATAGTTTTAGTTGACCTGCCCCACACAGCTGAACACATTTTGGGCATAGATTTTATGAATTCCCACAATCTATCCTTTGATCCAGTCAACCAATGTGTCTGGAAAATGGCAAAATCTGCAAGAGCCCCCGCAACGCTCATAATAGGAGAATACGGCAACAAAATTAGCGCAGTAGGCGAATTTTGGTTTAACCCGACGACAATTAGCACAGAAAAGCAGGTTAGGGCAGTGTTACAAAAGAACAGGACAGCATTCGCGACCCACAAACACGACTGTGGCCGGATGTCTGGTTCAGTACAAATTACAGGACCTGACCCTAGACCCCAAAGACAATATGGATTTCCCCAAGAGGTAGAGGGAGAAATCGCAAAAGTGATCGACTGCTTATTAGAGCAGGGCGTACTTAGATCAGTAGCCTCCACTAATAATGCCCCCATTTGGCCAGTGAGAAAGCCCGATGGATCATGGTGACTGCCCATCGATTACCGGGAACTCAACAAAATCACCCCTGCAGCAGCCCCCACAGTAGCCACAAGTCCCGAGACCATGCTCAAACAGGGACTCAATTCCCGATACTTTACGTTTTTGGATATGAGTAATGGAGTCTGGTCCATTCCATTGGCAAAGGCGTGCCAGTACAAATTTGCCTTCACCTTTAAAAATCAACAGTACACATGGACAAGCCTTCCACAAGATTCCACAACTCCCCCTCCATTTTCCACTGACAGCTGGCAAATGGTTTAGCCAAATTCTCTCGCCCCGAATGTCTGGTCCAGGACGTAGATGACCTACTACTGCAGGCAGACACCAGGGAAGAGCACATCGAGCTTCTGTCCGAACTCCTGGAACTCCTACAAGCAATTGGATGTAAAGTTAACCCCAAAAAGGCCCAGATTTTGAAGATAAGGTGATATATTTGGGAACAATTATCACACATGGTAAACATGAGATCGAACATAAAAGAATTGACTCGATCGCTAAATTGCCCCTTCCCCAGAACGTTTCAGCCCTCCGGTCGTTTTTAGGACTGGTTGGCTACTGCCGAATCCACATTGACGGTTTTGCCAGCAAGGCAGCACCCCTCTCAGACCTCCTAAAGAAAGGAGCCCCCTGGGAATGGCTTCCGCAGCATACGGATGCTGTGGTTGCGTTGAAAAGAGCACTCATGGACTTCCGGTTGCGGCGATGACCAGCTAATCCGCACGTTTCGGCACCTCCCGTTTCAACGGACTTTTGGGCTCTTATCGGGAGCCCCAACGGAAATTTTCTACGGCCAAACCCAGTGTGAGGCGACAAAGGAAGAAGTCCCCCCGGGTGTGGATGGAAAGGAGTGACAGTAGTGTCCAGATTGCGGAGGATCCTCTGGAGCAGCGGCAGGGAAGAGAAGGGTGAAGCAAGATGGCAGTCGAGGGAGCCCAGATGGTATGGGGCCCGGAACAGCAGGAGTTCCTCCGACGATGTGTGGAGGAGTTCAAGAAAGAGGTGCTGGCGCCGATGTTACTGGCAATCGAGGGATTGAAGGAAACACAAAAGGTCCAGGTGATGGAACTCCGTGGAGTGAAGGCAAAGGCAGCCGAGAACGGAGACGCACGAGGCACTACATAAGAGGTGCATAGAAAGGCTGGAAGCCCTGGAGAACAGGTCAAGGAGGAAGAATCTAAGGATTTTAGGTCTCCCTGAAAGGACAGAGGGGGCTGATGCTGGGGCGTATGTGAGTACGATGCTCCATACTCTAATGGGAGCTGAGGCCCCAACGGGCCCCCTGGAAGTGGAGGGAGCGTACCGGGTCCTCGTGAGAAGACCAAAGGCAGGGGAAACACCACGAGCAATAGTGGTGAGGTTCCATCGCTACAGGGACAGGGAGATGGTCCTGAGTTGGGTTCAGAGGACACGGAGCAGCAAGTGGGAGAACGCGGTGATACGCGTATATCAAGATTGGAGTGCGGAGGTGGCGAGAAGGAGGGCGAGCTTCAATCGGGCCAAGGCGGTGCTCCATAGGAAGAAAGTCAAATTTGGGATGCTGCAGCCGGGAAGATTGTGGGTCACACACCAGGGCAAACACCACTACTTCGAGACGGCGGAGGAGGCATGGACATTCATTCAGGAAGAGAAATTGGACTAGACTTGAGAAATTGATGTCTGGAGAGAGCTAGCGAGGTGGTGGCACAGAAATGTAAAGTGGGGAGAGGGGGGGGGCTAATACAAGAATGTTGGACGGGGAATTTTTTTTTCTCCCCCCCCCCCCCCCCTGCTGAGGGGGACACACACGAAGAAATGTGGGCGCCGGTGGAAAAGAGGGGACAGGGAAGGGGAAGAGGGAACTGCACTATCAGGGGCGGGGCCGAGAGGGAAGCGTGGGTTTTTTCCCGCGCTATGGAAATTGAGGCGGGAAAAAGACCGCAGGAAGGAAGGGAGCCTCACACGCAGGGAGGTCAAAGGATAAACGGGGGAAGCCGAGGTCAGCCAGAGTTAGCTGACTCCCGGAAGCAATATGGGGGGAGCAATCAAGCTAGAGGGGAATCTAGCGGGGGGGGGGGGGGATTAACTGGGTTGCTGCTGCTGAGGGTAAGGGGGAGCTGATACGAGACAAGGTGGTCGGGACGGGAAGGCGCCGTCTGGGGGACAGAAAGGTGCGTGGGACCTGGGTGAGGAGCTGGCTTAAAAAAGGGGATGGCTAGTCGACGAGGGGGGGTGGGTGTAAATGGTCCCCCAACCCGGCTGCTTACGTGGAATGTGAGAGGTTTAAATGGGCCGAATAAGAGGGCAAGGGTGTTTGCGCACTTAAAGAGACGAAAGGCGGACGTGGTTATGCTCCAGGAGACGCACCTTAAATTGGCGGATCAGGTTTGACTGAGGAAAGGATGGGTGAGGCAGGTATTCCACTCAGGGTTAGATGCGAAAAACAGAGGGGTGGCAATACTGGTTGGGAAACGGGTATCGTTCGAGGCTAAGACCATAGTGGTGGATAGTGGGGCAGGTACGTGATGGTGAGTGGCAGATTGCAAGGTGAGGCAGTGGTGCTGGTGAACGTATATGCCCCAAACTGGGATGATGCGGGATTCATGAAGCGAATGCTGGGACGTATCCCGGACCTGAAGGCGGGAAGCTTGGTAATGGGGGGGGGATGTTAACACAGTGCTGGACCCAGGGCTGGACCGGTCCAGATCCAGGACGGGAGAAGGCCGGCAGCGGCCAAGGTGCTGAAGGGATTTATGGAGCAGATGGGAGGGGTAGATCCGTGGAGATTTGCTAGTCCGATGGGGAAAGAGTTTTCCTTCTTCTCCCACGTCCATAAAGTATACTCCCGGATAGACGTTTTTGTCTTGGGAAGGGCGCTGATCCCGAAAGTGGCAGGAACGGAGTACTCGGCTAAAGCCATTTCAGATCACGCCCCACATTGGGTGGATCTGGATCTAGGAGAGGAAAAGGAGCAGCGCCCACTTTGGAGATTAGATATGGGACTACTGGCGGACGAGGGGGTATGCGGAAGGGTGAGGGGATGCATCAAAAGATACCTGGAGGTCAATGATGGTGGGGAGGTCCAGGTGGGGGTAGTATGGGAAGCGCTGAAGGCGGTGGTTAGAGGAGAGCTGATCTCCATCAGAGCCCACAAGGGGAAACAAGAGGGTAAAGAAAGAGAGAGATTGGTTGGGGAGATTCTGAGGGTGGATAGGCAGTATGCGAAGGCCCCGGATGAAGGGCTATACAGGGAAAGATGAAGACTACAGACGGAGTTTGACCTGCTGACCACGGGAAAGGCGGAGACGCAGTGGAGGAAGGCACAGGGAATACAATATGAATATGGGGAAAAGGCGAGCCGGCTGCTGGCCCAACAACTTCAAAAGAGGGGGGGGGCGGCGAGAGAGATCGGAGGAGTTAGGGACGAAACGGGAAAGATGGAGCAGAGAGCAGGGAAAGTGAACGAGGTGTTCAAGACATTTTATGAGAGGTTGTATAAGTCCCAACCCACGGAGGGGAAAGAGGGAATGAGACACTTTTTGGACCAGCTGGAGTTCCCGAGGGTGGAGGAGCAGGAGGTGGCAGGTCTTGGGGCGCAGATTGGGGTGGAGGAGGTGATCAAAGGAATTGGGAATATGCAAGCAGGGAAGGCCCCGGGACCAGATGGGTTCCCAGTGGAATTTTACAGGAAGGATAGACCTGCTGGCCCCGCTTCTGGCGAGAACCTTCAATGAGGCTAAGGAAAGGGGGACACTACCCACGACAATGTCGGAGGCGACGATATCATTAATTCTGAAACGAGACAAAAACCCGCTGCAGTCCGGGTCATACAGGCCCATCTCCCTCCTAAACGTAGACGCCAAACTGCTGGCCAAAGTGATGGCGACAAGGATAGAGGAGTGTGTCCCAGGGGTGGTACACGACGACCAGACAGGGTTTGTTAAAGGGAGACAATTGAACACCAATATACGAAGGTTGCTGGGGGTGATGATGATGCCCCCACTGGAGGGGGAGGCAGAGATAGTGGTGGCGATGGATGCAGAGAAGGCATTCGATAGAGTGGAGTGGGACTATTTGTGGGAGGTGCTGAAGAGATTTGGGTTCGGGGAAGGGTTCATTAGATGGGTTAGACTCCTGTACGGGGCCCCGGTGGCAAGCGTTGTTACAAATAGGCAAAGATCGGAGTACTTCCGATTACATAGGGGTACAAGACAGGGGTGCCCCCTGTCCCCGTTACTGTTCGCGTTAGCAATTGAGCCATTGGCCATAGCGCTGAGGGACTCTAAGAAGTGGAGGGGGGTGCTTAGAGGGGGAGAGGAACATCGAGTGTCACTATATGCAGACGATTTACTGCTATATGTGGCGGACCCAGTAGAGGGGATGCCAGAGGTAATGCAGATACTTAGGGAGTTTGGAGAGTTCTCGGGATATAAATTAAATATGGGAAAGAGTGAACTTTTTGTGATGCACCCTGGGGAACAGGGCAGGGGGATAGATGCTTTGCCGCTGAGGAGAGTGACAGGGAATTTTCGATGCCTGGGGATTCAGGTGGCCAGGAACAGGGGAACCCTACACAAACTTAACCTGACGCGACTGGTAGAGCAGATGGAGGAGGACTTTAAGGGGTGGGATATGGTGCCCCTGTCATTGGCGGGCAGAGTACAGGCGGTCAAGATGGTGGTCCTCCCGAGGTTTCTTTTCGTGTTTCAGTGCCTCCCCATTCTGATTACTAAGGCCTTTTTTTAAAAAAATAGATAGGAGCATTAAGAGCTTTGTGTGGGCGGGAAAGACCCCGAGGGTAAAGAGGGGGTTCCTGCAGCGCAGTAGGGACAGAGGGGGATTGGCACTGCCGAGTCTGAGTGGCTACTATTGGGCCGCCAATGTGTCGATGGTCCGTAAGTGGATGAGGGAAGAGGAAGGTGCGGCGTGGAAAAGGCTGGAGATGGCGTCCTGTAAGGGAACAAGCCTGAAAGCGCTGGCGACGGCGCCGCTACCGTTCTCCCCGAAAAGGTACACCACAAACCCAGTGGTGGTGGCGACCTTGAAGATCTGGGGGCAGTGGAGACGACACAGGGGAGTGACGGGTGCCTCGGTGTGGTCCCCGATAAGGAATAACCACAGGTTCGTCCCGGGGAGGATAGATGGGGGATTTCAATGTTGGCAGCGAGCAGGAATTAGGAAGCTGAAGGACCTGTTTGTGGACGGGACGTTTGCGAGTTTGGGAGCATTGGAAGAAAAATATAAGTTGCCACCGGGGAATGCTTTCCGATACATGCAAGTGAGGGCATTTACGAGGCAACAGGTGAGGGAATTTCTGCAACTCCCGACGCAAGGGATCCAGGATAGAGTGATTTCGGGGGCATGGGTTGGAGAAGATAAAGTGTCGGAAATATACAGGGAGATGAGAGACGAGGGGGAGACGATGGTAGAGGAGCTGAAGGAAAAATAGGAAGAGGAGCTGGGGGAAGAGATTGAGGAGGGGCTGTGGGCAGATGCCCTAAGCAGGGTAAATTCCTCGTCCTCATGTGCCAGGCTTAGCCTGATTCAATTTAAGGTTCTACACAGGGCGCATATGACGGGAGCAAGATTGAGCAGGTTTTTTGGGGTGGAGGATAGGTGTGGAAAGTGCTCGGGAAGCTCGGCGAACCACACCCACATGTTCTGGTCGTGTCCGGCACTGCATGAGTTCTGGGAGGGTGTGGCAAGAGTGGTCTCAAAGGTGGTGGGGGTCCGGGTCAAATCAAGCTGGGGGTTAGCTATATTTGGGGTTGCAGAAGAGCCGGGAGTGCAGGAGGCGAAAGAGGCCGACGTTCTGGTCTTTGCATCCCTAGTAGCCCAGCGTAGGATTCTACTTATGTGGAAAGAAGCGAAGCCCCTGGGCTTGGAGGCCTGGATAAACGACATAGCAGGGTTCATAAGACTGGAGCGAATAAAATATGCGTTACGAGGATCGGCTCAGGGGTTCACCAGGCGGTGGCAACCGTTCCTTGACTATCTCGCGGAATGATAATGGAAAAACAGAAAGGACAGCAGCAGCAACCCAGGGGGAGGGGGGAGGTATTATCCTGTGTTTTTGTTTTTTGCCAGTTGTTGATATTTGATATTTGCTTTTTGTTTATCTTTTTTTTCATTTGTTGGTAGTTTAAGATTATTTAAATAACGTTTAATGCATATTCCTTTATTATGTTGTAAAAACGGAAAATCTCTGTTTGAAAAATGTCAATAAAATATATTTCAAAAAAAAAGAAAAGAGCGCTCATAGCAGCCCCCGCACTGCAAGTTCCAGACCCGCTTTCCCCTATGCAATAGAGGTAGCAAGCACAGACCGCACCCTTTCGGCCGTGCTCCTTCAGGAACGGCACGAACAGTTAAGGCCCATGGCTTACGCTTCCAGAGTTTTAGGTGCTGTGGAGCAGGGATTTTCAGCCTGTGAGAGGCATCTGCTCGCAGTATTCTGGGCAGTACAGTATTTTTCGTACATTACCAGACTGAACCCTATCACAATCCTCACAGAACACACCCCCACCCAACTTTTATTGGACGGACGACTCAAGGACGGTACAGTTAGTCAGATAAGAGCAGCCAGATGGACCCTTCTTTTGCAGGGACGGGACATCACTGTTAAAAGGACAAAGAACCACACTTTTTTAGCCGACAACCTGCAGAACCCCGGAACCCCCCATGAATGTGAAATTATATCTCCACACCACAACACAGGCCCCTTTATTGCTAAAACACCCCCCCAGAAAGATAGGTATTTCAACCCAGAGCCCCAAACACACAGACACGTGCGAACACATTAGGATATATGTGGATGGATCTTCCACAATATTAGAAGGGAAGTGCGTAACAGGATGCGGTATTTACATCGAGGATGCGCAGGGACGCGCCCTAGAAGAAATAGCAATAAAACTTCCAGGACACTTAGGCGCGCAGGCAGCAGAACTTGCGGCCATCGCATACATAGTGGAACACCCAGATTCTTTCCCCAGGCCAACAGACATATACTCGGACAGCCTCTATGTCTGCAAAAGCCTTATGGAACTCCTACCCCTGTGGAAAGCAAGAGGATTTGTTTCCGCAGACGGAAAACCGCTCCCTTCAGCCCCATTGCTCCGTCACATTTTAGAGCGAGCACAGAACTGGACATTTGGGATAGTCAAAGTTCATAGTCACCATCGTTCCTCCCCCCCTGGAAATGTAAAGGCGGACGCACTGGCTAAAGCAGGTTCCAGGCATGGATATTTTTGGACACCGCCCAAAAGCGCACCAGTGAATGCAGTTCAGGTCTCGCAGACTAGTATCGAGGATTTAGTGCAGGCCGAGAAGCAGGACAGCAATCTCAGGGAGATTTTGAAAGTAAACTATCTAGCCCCCTATGAGAGGTTTAAAAATGCTCTGACCACACATGACGGTGTGGTGTTAAAAGACATCCTTTATGTGGTTCCTGAACAGGACAGCAATCAACTGATTTGTTTATTCCATGACGGTCATGGACATCAGGGAATCAATCCCACTACAGCCCACCTCAAGCTGCTCTGTTGGTGGCCGAGTTTAAAGGACGATGTAAATCACTACATTGAGAATTACCTCATCTGTGCCCAGAACAACCCGGACAGGTATGCAAAAAAGGCTCAGCTCAGTCATACCCGACCCGTTAATGGCCCCTGGATTAACCTCCAGATTGATTATATTGGACCATTGCCCCCTTGCAGGAATGGTTATAAATATGTACTCGTGGTGATAGACACGTTTACCAAATGGGTGGAAGCATTCCCATCCAGAACGAACACGACAAAGACCACAGCCAAGATCCTAACCCACCACATCTGTATGAGGTGGGGACTCCCCCGCAGCATTGAATCCGACCAAGGCTCCCATTTTATGGGACGTGTTATGAAGAACGTCCTCACGATATTTGGCATTACCCAAACATTCCACATCGCATACCAACCTCAGTCAAGTGGTATCGTGGAGCGCATGAATCGGACCCTAAAATCCACCCTCAGAAAAATGGTCCAGCAAAACAACACCACTTGGGATTCGGTCCTCCCTTTTGCGCTGATGTTTTTGCGAAACACGGTTTCCACATCCACAGGTTACACCCCACACACCCTCATGACCGGACGCCCCATGAAAGGCACAGAATTTTTATTAGGATTAGATTTGACCAGCCCCGAAGTGACAGCCCTCACGCACGAGAAAGCAGTAGAACAATTAGTGGAAAACGTAAAAACGACTCAGCTAGCAGCCGCAGTGAAATTGGGCACAAGAAAGAAACAGAGCAAGGCCTGTTTCGATAAGACAGTGCATGCGACTGAGTTCAGTGTAGGACAGCAGGTCATTCTCTCCGTATACAACCCCAGCACATTCCTGTCACCGAACTATTCGGGTCCGTACTCCATTGCGGACAAAGTAAGCCCTTCCGTCTACAAAATAAATTACCCCAATGGAAAGACTGCGTGGTTCCATATCAACCAGATGAAGGCATATGGAACACAGTGTAACCACGCACACTACGTCATGCTCGACGCAGCAGACCACGCCCCACCCACAGCCAATGTAACCCTACCCACCCCCAACACGTCCAGCCCAGCCACGGACCCGACCTCCACTCCACCCCCGAAATATACACTCTGCCCCAGAACGCCCACAGACTGCAGCAGCAGCGACAGCGACTGTGACTCGGACAATAGCCACAGCACGCCTCCCTACTATCCCCATGCAACAGGACCGACACCCAGCGAATCTGACCACGATTTGAGTGATCCCTTCATGATCACTTTCCTAAACAAACCCCACCACCGACCACCGACCTACAATGACGACCACGATTCCGTCCCCACAGAACTAGACACCACCTTTTGGCACCGAGATAATTCGTACAGACTCGTCCGGAATGACGAGAGCGATCCAAAATCACACCATGCAGCCCTATCAGCCCTGATACACTCGAGAGTTTGGCATCCGGGAGAAGATGACGACTTTACGTCTGACTCCCAAAACGAGAACCCCTTTGCGACCCTGTTTGCAACCGATAACTGAGGTGTCCAGATGATGTTTTAAAAGGGACCGCTTGGGAGTAAAGGTGTCCTTTCTGATGGAACCTGCAGCATGTTTGATGTTGTTTGTACTTGTACTGTTAAATGTTGTATGTCAGACCAGAATTTTTTTTCCCACGGCCCCACAACACCACCCTTCTGACGCCCACTGGCAGTCAGAGAAACTAGTTTGGTCAGATGCTAGTTCAGCAGAACTAGTTTGTCCATAGAGACTTGTTAATGTCCCAGACGCCAGTTCAGAGGAACTCGTCTGTCGACTGAAACACAGACCCCCCGTTCGTAACTGCTTCTGGTTCGAGGAAAGAACCAATATGGCAGCCCCCCACGATGACTACATTTCTTGCCCGTTCTTGTCGGTTGCTCAGGCAGTGGAGAAACGGCTTGGGACCCGCCCTGCCTGGGAACCCCCCCTCTGGTCAGCTACGCTCGGGGAGGGCACACACGGCATTGGTCGCCGTCCTACCCGGGGACTCCATCCAAATCGTACCCGTCGCGGCCTATACGCACCTCATTTCGGCACGTTTTGTTCAAAAAAGTTTTGTTTTGTTTTCAGGTGACCCTTAGGTTGCCAACCCTCTGCTATTTACATCCTCACACATTTTGATGGTAAATCGCATAGTCTGCGAGACGGCTCGCACTGGTTCATTATTTGAAAGTGTGTCTTGTCCTGAAATTCGGTTTGGGGAAAAAAAAATGAGGGAGTCACACATAGTGACCAATTATAAAGGGAGTAATTGGCACTAAAGGACAGACAGGCTATCATACGAGATATTAAACCAAGATAGTAACAGACACTATCCTTGATCCCACAGAACTCCAGAAGCTCCAGGTCCAGAGAAGAGAAGAGAAGAGAAGAGAAGTGAAAGAAGAAGAACCATGAGGACATCCTCCGCGTGGCTCATAACCCTAATGGACATTTGGTTGCGCGCGAACGCGAACCCCCTGACCTCAACTCCCCCAGCCGTTAATGATTCACTTCCCCACAGTACCCAGAGCCCAGTCACAAGCGACACCACACCATCTTGGTGTGACAGGTTTATAACCTGGTACTCCCTGTCCTACTTGATAGAATCCCTATTGGTATTGGCGATACTCTGCTGCATCATGCAGACTATTCGTCTGAGAAAATGGAGTAGGAGAGCCTACCACGCTCGCACCACGGTATATAGGATAAGATCCCCTATTTTCGGATATGACCAGACCCCCGACCCCCGCGATCTATAATAAAGAGCATTCGTTTGAGATTTGTTGCAAATAAAGAAATGTTCATGAGCAATTGTACAATCCTGAGCTTGACTGCCAAGCCAGAAAAATGTGTATAATATTGCTATGATTTTGTTTGTATGGTTTAGGAAGTTAGTGTGATGAAATGTTTGAGTGAGTGTAGTTTATTAAGGATAGTTAGAGGTTCCGATTTTCTTGTTTTGTAATGCATGTCCCTGTTTGACACAGCGCACCACAGAATTGTCAGTTAACATTTTTTTGCATAGTTATGGTCAGTGTAGAGGCCATAGAAGAGTGCTCGCCGGGTCAGGGAATGAAAAACGACGCAGTTATGTGATCCTTCACGCGTTAGGATCACAAGGAGGGTGTGTAGCCACCTGGGTTGGCCAAGTCCTGATTTAAAATGGAGAACAGCAAAGGCTGAAGGGAAATTCAGCCAACACAGGCAGAAACTAGCAGGTGCAAGTTACTGTGTATTAAACTCTGCAAAAGCCCAGACAGCATCGATACAAGCAGCCATCTGCATAATAATGTAGCAGCCATCTACATACTAATGAGCGATCCCCGGGAACAATCGAAACATTTGGGATAAACAAAGCCAAGCCAGACTCCCCGGCGCCAGCAGGAGCCAACACAAAAGAGGTTAACGGACACCTCAAGACTGCCCATCGATCAGGGAACCGCTCCAGTATTGGAGAAATCGAACCAAGCGATTGGAACGAAGTCCAATCACTTGGAACCAGGTACAGGATCCGCCCCAAAAGGCGGGAAGCCCCTGGGGACTATAAAGTTAAGCCCCCAAGTTCAAATCGTTCTTCTTGACCAGGCCACTCAGCAACGCGAACCAACCCTTGACAGTGACCGGTGCAGCTGCCGCCGATATCCAGTAAGTCTTAAGTCAATGCTCGCTACGAGATAGGTGCTCCTAGCTACCAATCAGTACCAACTTCGAATCCCGCAGACTCAGAACCCGAACGAAAGGCCATTTGTTCCCCTGACCTGGCGGGCCAGTCCAAAGCTATGTATAAGCCTGTTAGTTGTAGAAGTAGCTTAGAAGTAGAATTTGTGCATGTGTAGCGATTACTGTGTATAATAAATGTGCTTTGATTTGAATCTTACTAATCGGTGTATTGAGTTATTGATCATTACTTGAACTTGAACCTCGTGGCGGTATCATAAAGATACCTTGCGACTCGAGAGCAAAGGTTATAAAACAGAGCCAATTGAACCAACCAAAAGTTAGCAACAATCCTCAACTCCACTTTCCTGCCTTATCCCCATAACCCTTGATTCACTAACTGATTAATAATCTGTCTATTTCAGCCTTAAACATACTTAACTATCCAGCCTCTACAGCTCTCTGCAGTAAAGAATTCTACAGATTAACTACCTTTCCTTCTCAACTCTGTTTTAAATGGGCCCTCTGGTCCTAGACTCTCTCACAAGGGGAAACAACCTCTCAGCAGTTACCCTGCCAAGGCCCCTGAAATCCAATACGTCTCCAAAAAAATCACCTCTCATTCTTCCAAACTCCAATGAGTACAGACCTAACCTACTCACCTCCCCTCATAAGAAAATCCCTCCATGCCCGTTTCTCTCTTCACCAAAGTTGCCAGAGTGATTGACTATTTCCAACATTTAGCCTTTATTTCAAATATCCAGCATCCCACAGTATTTTGCGACTGGATTATAGCTGTAAACCATAAACCCTGAAAATATCTTCCATCAGCTATTAACAACTTTTCACTTTACACTTGCTAACTTAAAAGAAATGAAAAGGCAAAATGATTGGATTTGAGACCAAATAGATATGAAAAATATTACAATGAAGTGTCACCACTAACTGAAAGCGCTAAGAGTGGGGACGCAAATAAATTTTAATTTAACCAGCAATCACTAGTATCCAGAGAAACAAGAGGCATGTTTAGGAAGAAAGTAGGTCCATGTGTGGAGGGGCGCACTCAAGCTTGGGGTAGCCTGAGCCAAGGTGCAAGGGGGAAAGGCAACTGTGTAAGGCCTTTTAGCCAATTTACAACAGGCTGGTACAAGTGCAGTGGAGAAGGCTGAGGAGTGACCTGACTGAGGTGTGCAAAATTATGAGGTGCATAGAAAGGGTAGATAGAAAGAAATGTTTCTCCTTAGCAGAGAGTTCAATAAGCATGGGGCATAATTTTAAGTTAAAGGGCAGAAGATTTAGAGGAGATTTGAGGAAAAGTCTTTTTCACACAGGTGGTGGGAATCTTTTATAGTAATCTTTATTGTCACAAGTAGGCTTACATTAACACTGCAATGAAGTTACTGTGAAAAGCCCCTAGTTGCCACATTCCAGCGGCTGTTCGAGTACACAGAGGGAGAATTCAGAATGTCCAATTGACCGAACAATCTGGAACTCACTGCCTGAAAGGGTGGTAGAGGTGAGAACCCTCACAACATTTAAGAAGCATTTAGATGAGCACTTGAAACACCATAAAGTATGAGGCTATGTGCTGGAAAATGGGATTAGAATAGATCGGTACTTGGTGGCTGGCACAGACACGATGGACCAAAAGAGCCTCCATCTGTGCTGTAAAACTCTATGGCTCAATGATTCTATAACCTGTAAGCTTGTTCTTGACTGGAAATAGTAAATGCAACTGTGTTAAAGCACCTCAGAGTGCAACATGACCTATGTATATAATTTGAACAGCATTGCACTTTATGTAATGAAAATATTGAAATATTTGTGATGTTCTCATTCCTGTATTGCAGCGCCTCACAGTGCATTTTGATCTTTGTGGGGAACGTGATATCATTGCAATTTCCTGTTATGACCATTTGAAATGTTTTGTAATATTTTCTTTATGAATAAAGTATATTTTTGCAAAAGGAAAAGTAGACGTATCTCACTTCACTAAACCCTGTGCCTCCGATCTGCTCTCAGTCACACTTGTTTTGCTAGTAATTGTGGAGATAAAAAGTGCAGAAAGTCTGCAAGTCATGAAGCACACAGCCTGTCTGATATTTTATGCACCAAACAATTCCAGCATTTGAACAAAGGGTTAAATAGCCCACTGTAAAACTGGGTGCGTGTTAACCGAAAATAAGACAGCCAGGGGGAAAACGACAACAAAAAAAGAGACAGGGCGGGATTAAATAGAGGGAAATTGGAGCTAAAATTCAACAAACACGAACCAAACTGCGAAACAAGTTTTGTGATTCACGTACCTGAGCCGATTGAACAAATAATCTTCTGATTATCCTGACTTTGCTCCACAAGGCTTTCAATCACATTCAAATCCAACCAGTAAACACCTTCATTAATGTCTCACCCTGCACCCAGAGTCCAGTTCCTGGCGCTCTGCACCTTAAATGACCGAGAGTCCAGCTCCGAGAAAGGGCAGGTAACATCTTCGGTTTTGTACAAAACAGCAGATTAACATAATGTATGTTTCAATCTGCCACTTCCGTCCAATAGAACTGGGAGGCAGATAATCACGGAGTCAGGTCGCGTCTGCAGGACTGAGTGCGGGAGCGCTTTTTCCTTCGCTCAGATCAAACCAAGTCTGCGCTTCTATCAGGATTGTAACGATTTAAATGGAATACTTGCAGAGAGCGGCTAAATCAAACATTTTCAAACACCGAGGTGAAAGCTTTCCCGGGTGGGAAGTTTTCAAGGAGAGCGGACAACAAGCGATTGCTGACACACGACTTGTGCCATCCGCCACACTTCGATCCAGTGGAGGAGTCGGCAGGTTTACTCTGCTGGGATTGTCCACACTGGCTCTCCTAGACACTGATTTTCACCACTTTGCCCCATCTCTCCTCGCATTCAGTCTGCGCCCCCTGAGGCATTCGTCCATGAAGAGGGCGATCCAAAGCGGGAAACTCAGCTTTCCGCCACAATGTGAGGGAAAAAAATGCTGCCAGCAAATCCAGATGTTGTTAATAATGTTCAGTCATCTCTGCACGATATAGCCCATGCTAGTTGGAATGGCAGAGTTATTTACAAGAAGAGTGTCTCATGCATAAAAGACACATTGAGGATTCCAGCAAAACAGCAAAGGACGTGCGTGGATGTACAAAATCCCTTTTTAATGTGAGAAAATAATCTCTCTTTTTAACATCCCCCAGCTCTTGACTCCTCCCTGAGCGTTTTCCAGCAAGGAAACCGGCTACTGCAGGACTTCTGCTCATGTTGTATTTAGACTCGAATTTCTTTGCTAATAGATGTGACAACCAAAGGAGAAGTTCATCCCATCTAGTAGGTTCGAACCATAGAATTCCTACAGTGCAGAAGGAGGCCATTCGGCCCATCAAGTCTGCACCGACCCTCTGAAAGAGCACCCAACAATAGGCTTACTGCCCTGTCCTATCCCTGTAACCCCCCATTACCCCAGCTAACCCATGCATTTTGGGGCACTCAGGAGCAATTTAACCTGGCCATTTCACCTAACCTGCTCATCTTTGGACTGTGGGAGGAAACTGGAGCACCTGCAGGGAACCCATGCATAGAAAGTGCAAACTACACACAGTGTCCCAAGGCTGGAATTGAACCCGGGCCCCTGGCGCTGTGAGGCAGCAGGACTAACCACCGTGCCACCGTGCATACAGCACAAACTTAAATCTTCCTTCCGGGAAGGAAAAATATTACCAATCAGAATCCCCAACTTAATGCTTTTAATAAAGTGCAAGTTAAACTGTTTCCACTGGTAGAAAGGTTGGCAAATTAAAACACACAAATTTATGTTCATTGACTAAAGAGCCAGGAAGAATGGAGGAGAATTTTTTTTTTTTTGTATCCTGAATTGTGAACTGGCAGCAGATTCAAGAGTAACTTTCAAGGGGAAATTGGATATATGCTTGAAATTAAAGCTGCTGTAGTCCTATGGAGGGCAGCAGGCTGGCACATTGGTTAGCACTGCTGCCTCACAACACCAAGGACCCAGGTTCGATCCCAGCCTCGTTGACTGTGTGGAGTTTGCACTTTTCCCCCTTGTCTGCATGGGTTTCCTCCAGGTGCTCAAGTTTCGTCCAAAGATGTGCAGGTTAGTTGGATTGGCCATGCTAAATTCCGCCTTAGTGTCCAAAGATGTGCAGGTTACCTGGGATTACGTACAGGGATAGGGCGGGGAAGTGGACCTAGGCAGAGTTTGCTTTTCGAGGGTCAGTGCAGACTCAATGGGCTGAATGGCCTTCTGCACTGTAGGAATTCCACGGAGGAACAGCATTGGAGTGGGACTAATTAGGTAGCTCTTTCACTGAACTTCCACAGGCACATTAGGCCTCATTTGTGTTGTATGGTCCTAAGTTACCATCATAATATTGTGACATAACTTTGATTGGAGAGTAACCACTGATTCAGGGAGCTGAAAGTTTTAGAAGGAACCAACCAGATTCCTGCTCCAGTGAAGGAAGCTTTGATCCCTGGAATATTTAATATAAATGAAAGCTACCTGGTGTGCGATTATACTGATTTGGCCTGATGGACATCCTATAGATATGATAGGCCGCTGCAAAGCTTATAACTAGAATGCCAGCAATGGCTCAGGTGGTAGCACTCTCGCCTCTGTACGAGAAGGTTGTTGGTACAAAATCTACAGGAGAGTACAAAGGAAGTATTTTAAAAATTCATTTTACGGGGTGTGGGCATTACTGGCTATACCACCATTTATTGCCCATCCTTAGTTGCTCTTCAGAGCTGCTTTCTTGAACCTCTGCGATCCCTGAGGTATAGGCACATCCGGAGTGCTATCAGGCAGGGAATTCTGGGAATGTGACCCAACAACAGTGAGAGAACAGCAATATATTTCCAAATCACCCACACAGTGATATAGAAGACACATGATCCAGAGGCAGTCTAGGATGGACAGTCTTGTAAAGACCTTGCATGGAGTCAGCTCCATACCTGTACCTTCTACTGTAGTTGAGTTTTTAATAAACACTTGCTGTTTATATACTCAAGACTACGAAGCCTGCTTCATGATGTCAAAGCAAGATTCTTCACTTCTGTCTATTTTTTAAGGGGAGACATTACATTATTTATTTTATATTTAAAGTAGATTAAGACCTCCATTGAAACCGAGGGCAGAGGAATGTCCTATGAAAATGCAAGTATTACCAGATTGGTATCACAAGCATTCATCGGCTTATTCGTATAGGTTCAGAATTTTTTTAAGCCTGGGCCAGGCCCATCAGATTCAGACATTCACCACTCGAATTGAACAGACTTGCACACTTGAAGGGAATAATTTGTTTCCTAGTGTCTTGGAAAGCATTTGGTTTCATTAATGTGACAGCAGCTGATTAAAAATAAAAAATTTAGAGTACCCAATCATTATTTTTTTCCAATTGAGGGGCAACTTAGCATGGCCAATCCATCTACCCTGCACATCTTTGGGTTGTGGCGGTGAGACCCACACAGACACGGGGAGAATGTGCAAACTCCACATGGGCAGTTAGCTGGAGCCAGGATCGAACCCGGATCCTGAGTACCATGAGGCAGTAGGGCTAACCACTGCACCACCATACCACCTGACCAGCAGCTGAGTCTGAGGACTGACAGCACTGCATTAAAAAATGTACTATGATTGTATTTTTTCCAGCATTTCACCATTTTTACTAAATATTTAAATAACAAAAACAAGGGAAAATAGCTCGTTCTTGCCCTTTCTCTCATACCGTTGTCTTTGCTGAAGTATCTACTGTTTCACCATATTTTCCACTTGTTTTTCTTGTCGGAAGTATCAGTGGCACTAGACATGTCCTGAAAGCCAAAACAACTGCATCTGGATGCCTGTAGGATTTGGTACTGCATTTCGTACATGTGGAGAGTGGGAGGGGATGAGGGTTGTGATTAAGTACATCTTATTATTGTGGCAGTACTCCAGAGTCGATGATGCAGTTAGCTAGGAGAAGAAAAATAAGGAACTTTTAATTGTTTTTCAATTTTGACATGGAAATCGGCTGTTCAGTCCAAACTTAGTGTTTAGCCTCCAAACATGTCATAGTTCTAACTCAATGTGACTGCCCTGTTCCCAAATCCCAATTTAATTCAGCCACCTATCTGACCGATTGTGAAATGTTGATGGGCAGTTTTTTTCCAATAATAATTAATTAACAATGAAGCTTGACTATCGTAAAAGCAAACAGAATGTGTTTGTCTCTACTTGGTATACAACACAACTTTGTGTAGACTGTATCCTGGAGCATTGCTAATGTGTGACCCAATTAAAGTGAGACTGCTTGCGGGGGCTGCATTTTTCCTGTGGGCTTCTGAACCCTGCAATCAGGCTCAAATGGTAGTCAGCTGTGAAACTAACTGCAATGTTTAAAAATATTGAGCTTTGATTGACAGCCCCTGGACCACTTCAAACAGAGTTAATTGCTATTAGTTACACAGCTGACCACTTCAGAGTCACTCAACTTGGAAGAGAGATGAATGGAAAGCACTTCATTCTGGTTGAAGTGGTCCAGGACCTGTCAATCAAAGCTTAACTTATAAACATTGTGGTTGGTTTCACAGCTGACCACTTAAAAAAATTACTCAACCAGAAGGGAGATGAATGGAACAATGCTGGCAGCTGGGGGAGGGGGGGGGCTGTCAATCGTAGCCTAGTAAAATCAATATCAAAGGGAAATGATTGAATGGCTTGCAGATCAACGATCTGAGGGGGTTTAACCCCAGCTGACTGTTTTATTTTCTCTTTCCAGGAATTGACAGGTGCTGCTTCCTCTGCCTAAGCCAGCAGGTGAGTGTTAAAGCAGTGATTTTTCTTTCACTGCCTCTGTCTGGACTGCGCTGTAGCTTCCAGACAGGGGTCTCTCTTCTGGGGGGGGGGGGGGGGGGTATGGGTGGCATCCTGACCGGGGTCTCTCTTCTGGGCATTAGACATATCCTGAAAGCCTGTGGGGGGTCTCTCTATTAGGGGGTCTGTGTGTGTGTGTGTGTGTGTGGGGGGGGGTCTCTATATTTAGTGGGACTCTAAGTCAGGTCTCTTTATTTAGGGGGTATGAGGGAAGTCTATTTGGAGGGCCTCTGTGGGGGGGGGGGGGGTGGGGGTTATCTATATTTAGTGGATCTCCGTGGGGTTTTCTTAATTTAGGGGGTCTGTGGGGGTCTCTTTATTTAGGAGATCTCTTGCGGGGGAGTGTGGCTGTGGGGTCAGATCATGGGGAGGAGGAGGTGCTGAATTGCGTTGCGGTGAGGGGAGGTTGGCACCAGGGAACTTCACTATCGGGCCCGCTAAAAATAGCAGCCCGATAGTGGGATTCCCTAGGCGATCCCTCATGATCTTCACCATTTTGCATGGCTAAGGAAAGCTAGCCAGCTCCCAGCAGAAGTGCAAATCAGGTTTAATGCAGCTCTGGCAAGAGAACATAGGGTTCTCCTTTTGCCGACGCCGAAATCGTATTTGGCGAGCGGGTGGAGAATACATTTTGACGCCAAAATCGGGGGCGGCGCCTGTTTTCAGATGCTTCGCCCCCTCCAAACGGCGTCATCGGTGAGTATGCCGCACACCATTGGGACAGCTTC
The DNA here is from genome assembly GCF_047496885.1 of Scyliorhinus torazame. Taxonomy (NCBI): domain Eukaryota; kingdom Metazoa; phylum Chordata; class Chondrichthyes; order Carcharhiniformes; family Scyliorhinidae; genus Scyliorhinus; species Scyliorhinus torazame. The sequence goes on along the minus strand of NC_092713.1, from coordinate 134,473,275 downwards.
AGGACGCCACCTAAAGGACCTCCCCCAATGCTCCGCCCCCGATGGGCCGACTTCACGATGGCGGTCTTGGGGTCTGAGTTTTCGTCAACCTCTAGTGGCAGCTGCAGACTGTGTCCAGCCCTGCCACAGTCAGGGTGGTGGGGGGGCGTTCCGCTGGCTGAGGGGGCTTAGGCGGGGACTAGGGGACTGGTGGGGGATGGTCCGGAGGGGTTAGAAGGGGGCACTATCTGGCAGGCCAGGTCCGCGCGCGGCTGGCGCCATGTTGTAGGCCACGACGGTTGCAGGTCGTTGCCGTGTACATGCGCAGCCACGGACCCAGAATACTCCGGCCGTTTCTGTCGGGAACGCCAAAGGTTTTACGTGGCGCGTCTACTAGCCCCCCACAGGGCGGAGCATCGGTGCGGGAGCGGCACGGACCTCTTCATCGTAAGACTGGACACATGCTCAGGATATAGTCTCAAAATTGGAGAATCCAGCCCATTGTCTCCCAAACAGAGAATCCTGCCCCTCACCCATTAATGGCGCTGAATCACTGTTACCGATATTTACTCGGAGGTGTTGGGACAGGAGAGTGAGTGGGAAGTCACTGAGAAAGGAGTTATATATTGTGGGGAGGTGAAATTTGGATATTACCAGTCAATTGCACCAAGGTAATCTTACTGTACTGTGGGAAAACAGGCCTTTTCATCGTGACCCACAAGCATTGCTGCGAAGCTACTTATGTCATGCATCCGGCCTTGTCTGTCTCTTTTTAATTGCCCTTAATGAGGTTTTAAGGAGTTTTAATTGACTTCTGTTGGAAGGAGAGCTGGATTCTTGTCCAGTCTTCCGTGCCCCCCTAGTGATTATTGCTGATGCCAGGATTGGTGTCTGGAAACTGTCACAACATCTGGCGTTGGTGTTCCTGCCGCTCTGCCCCCCTCCCCATTCTCAACCTTGGGGACCCTGAACCTTCAGCAAATATGTCTGTTTGCCATCAATTGTCGTCCATTGGCTTTGAGTGTCACAATTGATCTTTGGCTATCTTATGTCTGAGAAATTCCAACATCCATTTGGTGTTAGACAACCGCTACTCATTTGACCATGATGACTTTGTGTCAATGACAAAGAATACCATCACAGTGGATAAGTAACATCACTGATTGTCTTCAATTTGTTTCTGGGCTCCAATTTTCTTCAAAAATGCACCGCCAAGGTTGTAAATAAATTGGCAAGAAAAAGTTCAACCTGACTTTTCCATTTATCAGAAAAAAGGAAAATGTAGCAGAAATAGATGAGAATGGGACGGTCAGGATTAAATGTATAAATAAATTCAAGCAATAATATTGTAAGACTCTGCAGCCAGCACAGTGTTGCTAGTGCCAAGCAAGGCGTTGACAATTCATCATGTTGTTAAAGTAAAGTTGCCATAGTCCCAGGTGGCCATGGGATGCTTTCTCCTTCGAGGGGAAGAGCTGACTGGTGGTGAGTTAACCTGAGGATCACCACACCTCAGGAGAGGGGCAAGGTTGAGAAGTTGGGGCCATCATGAGTAACGTCAGCCGGTACGGGAATTGTGCTGTTAGCCTCACTCTGCATAATGAACCAGCTGTCCAACTAACTGAGCTAAACCAGCCCCCATCTACCTCTGCTCCTAGAAAGCCTCACAAAATTATTGCCGTAGTATAAAAACATAATTCGGTAAGTATACATAATTTTAGGTTCACCCTGTCAATTAACTTGTAATAATTTAAACATGTGCATTTGTTTAGAAACAGCAATGCAATCATAAAAAGATTTTCCTATATTTTTGGAAAAGGATGTGTATTCCATGGCAATGCTCACGTTTCTGGTTACATCTAACCATTATAGTTCTCTCACAGAGAAAGCATTCTTCAATGCTAGTACAGCGTTCTCAAAATGGCTGCCCCTCAAATCTCTTTCTATTTGGTTGGCACATAAAGGGCTTGAAAAAAATTACAAGAGAATGTCACCACAATATGGTTGTGATGGAAGAAAAAATGGAAAAGTTTGACAAGTTCCAGAGGTCACAGTAAAATGTGAAATTTGTATGAAGCAGTCAGACTAGCAACTTGGGTGAAGGCAGTTGGCCAGTAGGGACTCCATATCAGATTGATTACTTTTACCTTAAAGAGCACAGCAACCATTCCCTCCAAACCCCCTCCCACACAACTCCACTGGTGAAAATATGTGCATTGTCAGAAATAGAAGTCAGAATAACAGTTTTTACAAGAGAATATATCACGAGGCTTAGAGTTCTGCAGCTCTAATGGATTTTTCCATATTCCATCTCAGATTCTGAAATTCTTCCAGCTGCTTCACCCTTCGGGATTTGAAGTTTAACCTCAGTCCAAAAACAAGTCTACGAAGGGAGGTCGTGATTCAACTTGTGCGGCAGGTGATGCTTTCCAGAATCGCAATTTCTTATGATTTTCAAGATCTAGGCTGAAACCTCCTTCAGAATAATTCTTTCTTTTATGAAAATTATCCACTTGACAGCTATCTGGAAACCCCAATATAACAAATCAGAAAATAACTTCAGGTTGCTCTTGCTACTTACACACAGGAAACACCCTGCCATTCCCCTGTGCTGGACACTATGGAAAGCATTTATCAATGTCTCCCCGAAGCTTGAAGGACCTTTGTTGCCAATTCACACCAGAGACGCCAATAATGTTGCTCTTTTAATGAGTGGAATGCTATCCCACCAGCGTCATCAATAATGTTGCCAAGTCTGGGGTATCTAATTTAGTCAGATATTAGTCTGACCGTTATTAATGAGAATATTGCTTTCAGAGTCACCAGGTATCAAATGATACCAACATAAGGTTCAACCGGATATCGATCAAAGACCCAACAACCAGTCAGTTAGTTCAAGTTCAACAATAGTTTATTTACACACAAGATTAACTCACACATGCAACATAAAAACACTACAAGCTAAATTATACCTAACACTACAACAACCTGTACTTAACTTCAGGCACTCGGCTTTGGCAGAGGAACAAGGCCTTTGTTCGGATCTGGAGCGACTGGGTCTGGAGAAGTAACTTCGGTTCTGCTGGGCTCATTCGTCTGTTAGCGATCGTTGATCTTGAACTTGCTTCTTGTCGTGGTGCTGCAGTTGGCTTCAGGTATAGGCCGGGCCGAAGAGTGCCGGTGTGCCAGGGCCAAAAGGGATTGAACACATGGCAGTGTCTCTCTTTATCCTTTGGGGGTTTCGCGCTCTTTTGGGCGGTCCTTAGTTTTGGACCCAATAATTCGGCAGGCTTCGATTGCTGCCTTCGATTTGAGCCAATAAAGGGGCGGGTGCCTTGATGGCTGGGCGTGTCCTGAGCGGTCATTGACCTTGGCTGTTTGGGCTTCCTGGGTGAAGGGAGTGGCGCCGATGTATCTGGAATTGTATCTGATACCTGAGTACAAGTCCTTTGTCCTGGGGAAATGGGCCATTAGAATGCAAATCGGCTGGGGGTTTCGATACTGTCTGGTTCTCTGTTAGCAAATATGCATTTAGGCTCTGAGTTTGCCTGAATTCTGTATTGGCCATATTTCCCTTGAGTCTTTGCAAGTGCCCATGTTTCCTTTGTAAGTGGCCATCCCAGGTGGCTACACCTTCGTTGTTTGAAGGGGCATTCCTTAAAGAAGGAAGTTTGGCAATTCTTTTTTGATTAGGGAAATGGAGGCGCCAGAGGAGATGTGCACAAGAATTTCAAGATGATTTATGTTATGCTGGAAAGGAGAAGGTGTATTTATAGAGCATCACTCACAATCACAGGGTATGTTGCAAAGCACTTCACAAAAGCTTTACCCCATGCAGTATGCCTTACGTTCATGTAACACAATTAAGTCATACAGTATAGCTACAAGTAAAAATACAAGGATAGACCTTACAAAATGTCTTGACATGTTGTTACATGACAACCGGCAGTGACTAAGATGCAATTAAAGAGGAAATGCTTTTCTAATATAAGATCACTCTATAATAAAAAAAATCATCATTCTCAGACATTAACTCAGCTTAATATCTAACCAGTCTACAGTTGCGGTTATAGTATACGAATGGGCTGCGGCTGTTTGCCACAGAGTGAAAAGGCAGACAAGGAAGACAAGGCTACAAAGGAAAATAAGGCAGTTCCATACTTGTTAAATTGATATTTTGAACTAAGTGCATATCTAGATTTGGAGAATATGTTTTCAGCACTACAGCTAGAATAATATAAGGAACTGTAGCCTTTGCTATGTTCACGTTGAGAGAATTAAATGGCTGAATTGAATGGCTGAAGACTGATATCTGTGGTGGGGGCCTCAGGAAGAAGCCAAGATGGATCATTCAGGTTGAAGATGGTTTCAAATGCTTCAGCCTTGTATTTTAGCTCACTTGTGGTCTCTGCCGTCATTGAAGATAGGAACGTTCAAAGAGCTTCCTCCTCTCATTGGTTGCCTAATTGACCATATCATTTGCAACTGGATTTGCCAAGAAATTTAGTCTGAGATATTTGTAGGATCATTGATCTTTATATGTAACACGCCACGTCTGCGTTTTAGCATGAATCCTGTGTTGTAGCTTCACCAATTTGACACATCATTTTCAGGTGTCCCTGGTGCTTACCCTGGCATAGAACATAGAACATAGAACGATGCAGCGCAGTACAGGCCCTTCGGCCCACGATGTTGCACCGAAACAAAAGCCATCTAACCTACACTATGCCATTATCATCCATATGTTTATCCAATAAACTTTTAAATGCCCTCAATGTTAGCGAGTTCACTACTGTTGCAGGTAGGGCATTCCACGGCCTCACTACTCTTTGCGTAAAGAACCTACCTCTGACCTCTGTCCTATATCTATTACCCCTCAGTTTAAAGCTATGTCCCCTCGTGCCAGCCATTTCCATCTGCGGGAGAAGGCTCTCACTGTCCACCCTATCTAACCCCCTGATCATTTTGTATGCCTCTATTAAGTCTCCTCTTAACCTTCTTCTCTCTAACGAAAACAACCTCAAGTCCATCAGCCTTTCCTCATAAGACTTTCCCTCCATACCAGGCAACATCCTGGTAAATCTCCTCTGCACCCGCTCCAAAGTCTCCACGTCCTTCCTATAATGCGGTGACCAGAACTGTACGCAATACTCCAAATGCGGCCGTACCAGAGTTCTGTACAGCTGCAACATGACCTCCTGACTCCAGAACTCAATCCCTCTACCAATAAAGGCCAACACTCCATAGGCCTTCTTCACAACCCTATCAACCTGGGTGGCAACTTTCAGGGATCTATGTACATGGACACCTAGATCCCTCTGCTCATCCACACTTCCAAGAACTTTACCATTAGCCAAATATTCCTCATTCCTGTTATTCCTTCCAAAGTGAATAACCTCACACTTCTCTACATTAAACTCCATTTGCCACCTCTCAGCCCAGCTCTGCAGCTTATCTATATCCCTCTGTAACCTGCTACATCCTTCCACACTGTCGACAACACCACCGACTTTAGTATCGTCTGCAAATTTACTCACCCACCCTTCTGTGCCTTCTTCTAGGTCATTGATAAAAATGACAAACAGCAACGGCCCCAGAACAGATCCTTGTGGTACTCCACTTGTAACTGAACTCCATTCTGAACATTTCCCATCAACCACCACCCTCTGTCTTCTTTCAGCTAGCCAATTTCTGATCCACATCTCTAAATCACCCTCAATCCCCAGCCTCCGTATTTTCTGCAATAGCCTACCGTGGGGAACCTTATCAAACGCTTTGCTGAAATCCATATACACCACATCAACTGCTCTACCCTCGTCTACCTGTTCAGTCACCTTCTCAAAGAACTCGATAAGGTTTGTGAGGCATGACCTACCCTTCACAAAGCCATGCTGACTATCCCTGATCATATTATTCCTATCTAGATGATTATAAATCTTGTCTCTTATAATCCCCTCCAAGACTTTACCCACTACAGACGTGAGGCTCACCGGTCTATAGTTGCCGGGGTTGTCTGACATCCTTGTCCCCTTTCCTGCCTATGTCGTTAGTGCCAATGTGGACCACGACTTGGGGCTGCTCCCCCTCCCCCTTAAGGACCCGGAAAACACGATCCGAGACATCACGTACCCTTGCACCTTGGAGGCAACATACCAAACGTGAGTCTCTCACGCTCCCACAAAATCTCCTATCTGTGCCCCTGACTATAGAGTCCCCAATTACTAATGCTCTGCTCCTCTCCCCCCTTCCGTTCTGAGCAACAGGGACAGACTCCGTGCCAGAGGCCCGTACCCCATGGCTTACCCCTGGTAAGTCCCCCCCCCCACAAGTATCCAAAGCGTTATACTTGTTTCTCAGGGGAACGACCGCAGGGGATCCCTGCACTGACTGCTTCTTCCCAGTCCCTCTTACAGTTACCCATCTATCTCCAATCTTTGGTGTAACTAATTCCCTAAAGCTGCTATCTATGACCCCCTCTGCCTCCCGAATGATCCGAAGTTCTTCCAACTCCAGCTCCAGTTCCCTAACTCGGTCTTGGAGGAGCTGGAGATGGCAGCACTTCCTGCAGGTAAAATCAGCAGGGACACTAACGGCATCCCTCACCTCAAACATCCTGCAGGAGGAACATTGCACTCCCTTCCCTGCCATCCCTCTAACTTTCTACCAAGATCTGGCTAACAACTAAATTAAATTTTTTTTTTTTTTTAAATAATAATAAAATATGGTACTTACCTCACACCAATGGGTTTTATTATTAGGTTAGAGGAGGAGGGCGGGTGGGAGACACTACACGTGTAGTGTCTCGGGTTTCCTCTCCACCAGAATTTATTGGTGAGGGACTTCCCAGAAGTCCGCGGGTCGAACTTCCTGTTCCCGCCTTAAACACTAAAAAAAAATTTTAAACATCAAAGAGGGACCGAAAACGGGACCAGGTAAGTGTTTACCTAAATACTCACCCACCAGCTGCCTCTGCGTTCCGCTCCCGCTGAAACTCCAAGATCTGCTCCTCCCAGAAATCACTTGCGCACTGCTCCCGCTGAAATTGACTAGCCTGCTCCTGTGAAGGTCTCCCAGAAATCACTAATGCACTGCTCCTGCTGAAATTGACTACCCTGCTCCTGCGAAGGTAAGTGTTTTTAAAGGAGAAACTTACCTCCCAGAAATCACTTGCGCACTGCTCCCACTGAAATTGACTAGCCTGCTCCTGTGAAGGTCTCCCAGAAATCACTAACGCACCGCTCCCGCTGAAATTGACTAACCTGCTCCTGCGAAGGTAAGTGTTTTTAAAGGAGAAACTTACCTCCCAGAAATCACTTGCGCACTGCTCCCACTGAAATTGACTAGCCTGCTCCTGTGAAGGTCTCCCAGAAATCACTAACGCACCGCTCCCGCTGAAATTGACTAACCTGCTCCTGCGAAGGTAAGTGTTTTTAAAGGAGAAACTTACCTCCCAGAAATCACTTGTGCACTGCTCCCACTGAAATTGACTAGCCTGCTCCTGTGAAGGCCTCCCAGAAATCACTAACGCACCGCTCCCGCTGAAATTGCCTAGCCTGCTCCTGCGAAGGTAAGTGTTTTTAAAGGAGAAACTAACCTCCCAGAAATCACTTGCGCACTGCTCCCGCTGAAATTGACTAGCCTGCTCCTGTGAAGGTCTCCCAGAAATCACTAACGCACCGCTCCCGCTGAAATTGACTAGCCTGCTCCTGCGAAGGTAAGTGTTTTTAAAGGAGAAACTTACCTCCCAGAAATCACTTGCGCACTGCTCCCGCTGAAATTGACTAGCCTGCTCCTGTGAAGGTCTCCCAGAAATCACTAACGCACCGCTCCCGCTGAAATTGACTAGCCTGCTCCTGCGAAGGTAAGTGTTTTTAAAGGAGAAACTTACCTCCCAGAAATCACTTGCGCACTGCTCCCGCTGAAATTGACTAGCCTGCTCCTGTGAAGGTCTCCCAGAAATCACTAACGCACCGCTCCCGCTGAAATTGACTAACCTGCTCCTGCGAAGGTAAGTGTTTTTAAAGGAGAAACATACCTCCCAGAAATCACTTGCGCATTGCTCCCGCTGAAATTGACTAGCCTGCTCCTGTGAAGGTCTCCCAGAAATCACTAACGCACCGCTCCCGCTGAAATTGACTAGCCAGCTCCTGCGAAGGTAAGTGTTTTTAAAGGAGAAACATACCTCCCAGAAATCATTTGCGCACTGCTCCCGCTGAAATTGACTAGCCTGCTCCTGTGACGGTCTCCCAGAAATCACTAACGCACCGCTCCCGCTGAAATTGACTAGCAAGAAGAGGAATAGTCTTCTATTCCTCATTGAATTAGGGTTCTACTGGCTTGAAGATATTGATGGAGTGGAGGATATGCCAGGCCATGAACTAACAGATTGTGGTAGAATACAATGCTGTTGATGCTGATGTCCCACAACACCTCATGGATTCCCAGTTTTGAGTTGCTAAATTTGATGTTAATTTATCCCATTTAGCATTGCGGTTATGCGACAAAATGCAATGGAATATAACTTCAAACACGGTATTTAGTCTTCACAAGGTTTGTGTGGTTTCCACTCCTACCAGTGACATGATTGAGAGAAGCATGTGTGCTAGGTAGATTTGTGATGGACAGATCAGGTAGATCTTTCCCTCTTGGTGGTTTTCTCATCACCTGCTGCCAACTACCGAGCCACTCTCGGTGACGGGCATTTAAGTTCCCCATCCAAAGAGAACTCTGTAGCCTTGCCACCATCCGTGCTTCTTTCAAATGGTGTTCAATATGGAGGAGTACTGATTCATCAGCTGAGGTAAGGTGATAGGTGGTAATCAGCAGGAGGTTTCCTTCCTCATGTTTGACTTAAAGACATGAGACTTCATGTGATCCAGAGTCAATGTTGAGGACTCCCCAGGACCCTGCTGGAGTGGATAGATTGCAGCAAATCCATTCATTTATTTTAGACTCTCAATGTATTTTAAAATACTCTTGCAAAAAAAATTATATGAATTACTGAGATGAAAATGAATTAATTCACTTAAAAGAATGCGCAGCAAAATATAAACTCCCTAAAAATAAGTCCTAAGCCATTCCTAAACATGCTCAGAGACACTACGTGAAGTTTCGAACAGTTGTCATGAGTGGCTGTCAGAAATTCATGCAGCAAAACCCAAACTTCGGGTAGACTTTACTCAAAGCGAGATTTTAACAGAGAGTATTTCAAGATTCATTTTTTCCTGCAAGGTTCAGCTTGGTACTAAGTCCATTGACAATTTTTCAGAACATAAACAGGGGCAGCCAAAAAAGAACAGTTTTCAGTGACAACACAATTGTCAAGCTGCAAAATAATTCACTTGCGTGCTGCCTTTTCCATGAACTTTCTGTTGAGAGTTTGCATGTGATGTTTTATTTGGGATTTTGTTTAATAGATATATGAAACAGGTGTTAGGGTCATAGAGCCATGTTGTTTCATAGGAGTTAACAGGCCTCCAGTGCCTCATTCAGGCGTCCTTCTTATTTTAGAAGATCAGTAGGCCACGAGACTACAAGGACATTGCTGAGTGGTTCAATCCTGTTCTCACTCGCTGTCAACAAACATCAGCATAATTGTTGCTGTTGGGTAGAAATCCAAAGGCTTTCTCTTCTGTCAGACTAGCGAACGGAGCTGAAACCAATTTCCCATCTGTCCTAATCATGCCCCCCCCCCGATTGTTGGTCTCACAGAGATTGGCTACAGGTCACACCTTGTATCCCTCATAGTTAATGGCGCGATTTAATCACTGTGTTTATTACCCCAGCGCAAATCTGGGCGCTCCGGTTAAATAGCGGGAAAGGCCAAAATCGAGATTTGCGCCCGGCCCGCTCCCGATGGCGAGTTCTGGATCAGGCCCAAATATGACGAGTATATAATTGACCCCAATTTGCATCAATTTACATCTCATTAGCGAGATTGAAGTCGAATGTAAAGGCCTCCCGGAAATAAACCGGCCCACCAGCGAGAAATCGCCTGAGCGTCGTTTAGCACTCCTTTTTAAAAATGTGAAACTGGCGCAATGGCTGCTGAGGGGAACTGAGGAGGCGAGTGATGTGTTGGGTGTTCTGGATCACAAACAGGTCACCAACACTGGAAGTGGTGCAACTCTATTTTATTATAAGGTTAACTATATTAACATACTTGAACTGTGGGTAAATGCAATACCAGCTTTAACTGTTGACCCTTGCCTAGTCCTAACCAGGTGATGCACTCAGCACATGGTGAATGTCTGTGTTGCAGGCTGTGAGCTCTGTGCTCTGAGCTGGCTGCTACTAGAATGAGCGGGAACTCTCCTGTCCCCTGTTTTTATAGTGCGTGTGCTCTCACTGGTGATTGGCTGCGGTGTTGTGTATGCTGATTGGTCCCACTGCATGTCCATCAGTGTGTGTGTGTGTGTGTCTGCACCATAATATACTGGTGTATATTGTGACAGCGAGTAGCCATTTTCATTTTCCAGCATGTAGATCAAGGGCACTGGAGCTGCTGCCCCAGTGCTCGGTTGGGGGTGTGTGTGGGGGGGGGCGGGGGGGGGGGGGGGGGGGAGCAGGGCTTAGTAGGGGGGGCAGAAGCATTTTAGGCAGGGGGTCGCCCAAGGGACGACTCTGGATGGCCCAGCCCCATCAGTTCAGACCTCTGAGAGAATGGGCATGTGGTCAGCGAGAGGGAAGGATCATTTTGTCTGACATGAGCAACTCACGTGAGACAGATCACCTGGGTGAAAGGGCAGTGGATCCTCACCTCTGAGGCGCAGGCTAACCTCGCAGTCAGTGACTGGTCTCTTCTAGGTCAACCTTGGGATCTCCAGGGCCTGTTCCTCATACTTCGGGACAGGGTCAGACGTGCTTTGCTCGTGAGCGGGAAGGTGACTGTGTCTGCAGCACAAGGGAGGTCACAAGTCTCTTGATACAAATGAGATCATTTCAATTCATTCCCTCTTGCCAAAGAGAATGGACATGAGTGTTTGCCAGGATTGCCAGGTTACCCATGGTGCAGATTACCATTGACTGAATATTGTGGGCATTGCATGCCAGTTCTGCCCTACACTGGAACCAAAAGGGATTCCACTCCCTCACCTTTCAGTGCTGTGTGACCATAGTGAATGATGCTGGTCATTGTCCAGTATCCTGGCAGCAGTCACAATGCCTTCATTCTATGGCAGTCAGCTGTATTTCAACCCAAAGGGTGGCTAATGGGCAACAAGGATTACCCACTGATGACTTGGCTGATACCTTTTATGATGATTGTCAACACAGCAGATGAGGGTCATCTGGCTTGGGGGACGAATTGGGACTGAGAGTGGGTGATCACCCCAAGAGTTTGAGTCCTCTTTTAGGCAGAAAACATAGAATTCATGTAAGGACTGGGGCAGCAGCCGTGTGACTGCTGGCCTCCTGTACAGTTTTTCTTATTAATAAATACCTGTTGTGTTTCTAAAGAAATCTGCAAATGCATCATTACAACTTTAATATGCAAACCACCACACGTATGCAGCAGGCATACAATGAGAGCCAAGAAATGTGATGGAACAAACTATTGACTTGCTGAAGCAACAATTCTGCTGCTTGGAACACTTTGGGGAAGGCCTGTGGTACTTGACTGTGCAGGTCTGCCTACTGAACAATGTTGCCAATATGAGGGGCCAGGCTTTGTTGTCACCTATCAGACAAGACACCGAGGGGCAGGAGCATGCATAATAATCGGAGGAGGTGGCGGATGAGAAAGTGAGGCAATCCCTTTTTCCCTGGCTGTATGTGATGAACTAATTCAAGTACGATGCCAGTAACTACAAGTCCAATTCCCCATTCACCAACAGACACACACTCCTAACTTTCCCTCTGTCACTGACCATCACATCGTGTTCTTGGCTACAATGCAAAATTAAAAGACAACACGAAGTACACATTCTAAACAAATTGTATAAATGAAATCATGTTATGTGGTATACAAAATTAAACTATTCACTCTTCCACATTCCCTTAGTGCCAATCCCAGTGCTCCTGGACAAAACTGCTCCAATAGCTGCAGCATGGCTGGTGGAAGGCTGCTGCCTTTCAGGGAGGGAGACTGCAGCTGACCTTGGAGGATGGTTTTGGGCAGCTCCCAGCGGGGGTAAGAGGCCTGGGTTCACACTGAGCCACCTTGGCATCAGCAGTAGCAGTCTGGCTGACAGGCAATAGCAAGTGTATTGGCAGAGTATCAGTGACGGGAGTATGTATGGCATCATTGAGAGTGAGGACAGCAGGGGTTTGCTCTATGGAGCCACTGCAAGAACCTTGGGTGGAGCCTCAGCAATCCTAGTTGTTAATGTCTTTTCAATTACATTGTTACAATTAAGAGAATCAGGTGATGGGTATTAATTGTCTAAGCACATATAAGTAGGGTATAGCTGGGACACTGGTTGGAGTGGGAGAGGAGCTGCGAGACTGTACAAATCTATAAACTCTTTCAATAAGGAAATGCTCTGTGTCTTGCTTTTGGCTTCACCAACCAGCTTGAATCCTGTTAACACTAGTAATCTGATGGAGGGCAGATCAGTGGGCTGCTCTGGGACTTTGAAAGATCCTTTCAACACTGGTATCCACAGCCATGATGGTAGGTGGCAGACTGAGCTTGCTTTAGTCTGTGTTTACATTGCAGCATTGAGACATTGGGTGACCTCTGTGCTGGAATGAAAGCTGTGGCATCAGCCGCCTGATGTTGCATCATGGCTGGGCCCACCTATCTGTTGTTGGAGTTGGCCACCTTTTCCTTGCTGCCAGGGATGAGTTCTAATCACTGCATAAAACTGAATGCCAGCTTGGTGCCAGATTCCACCATCCTCCTTGACATTGACCGATAAGCTTTCTGGCAGAGCATCCAATTTACCAAACTGTGTTCTGCACACCCGTCAACCTTTTTCTGTAGGCTGGCCCTTCAAAGTCTTCACCTGAGCCCACTACTTCAGAACTCTTTGGTTAGACCACCAACTCAAACAAGATGCAATGTGCAACGCAAAGATTCCATCCATTTGAGTTCTGAAATGGCGGCAAGTTATAATAAGACCATAAGACACAGGAGCAGAATTAAGCCATTTGGCCCATCGAGTCTGCTCCGCCATTCAATCATGGCTGATATTTTCTCATCACCATTCTCCTGCCTTCTCCACATAACCCTGATCCCCTTATTAATCAACAACCCATCTGTCTCTGTCTTAAAGACACTCAGTGATTTGGCCACCACAGCCTTCTGCGGTAAAGAGTTCCACAGATTCACCACCCTCTGGCTGAAGAAATTCCTCCTCATCTCAGTTTTAAAGGATCGTCCCATTAGTCTGAGATGGTGTCCTCTGGTTCTAGTTTTTCCTACAAGTGGAAACATCCTCTCCACGTCCACTCTATCCAGGCCTCGCAGTATCCTATAAGTTTCAATAAGATCCCTCCTCAACCTTCTAAACTTCAACGGGTACAGACGCAGAATCCTCAACCGTTCCTCATACGACAAGTTCTTCATTCCAGGGTTCATTCTTATGAACCTCTTCTGGATCCTTTCCAAAGACAGCACATCCTTCCTTAGGTATGGGGCCAAAAATTGCTCACAATACTCCAAATGGGGTCTGACCAGAGCCATATACAGCCTCAGAAGTACATCCCTGGTCTTGTATTCTAGCCCTCTCGACATGAATGCTAACATTGCATTTGCCTTCTTAACTGCTGACTGAACCTGCACATAAACCTTAAGTGAATCGTGAACAAGGATTCCCAAGTCCCTTTGTGCTTCTGATTTCCTAAACATTTCCCCATTTAGAAAATAGTCTATGCCTAAAATTCCTCCTTCCAAAGTGCATAACCTCACACTTTTCCACATTGTACTTCATGTGCCTCTTCATTGCCCACTCTCCTAGCTTGTCCAAATCGTTCTGTAGCCCTCTTGCTTCCTCACTACCACCTGTCACTCTACAGATCTTTGTATCATCTGCAAACTTAGTAACATAAGAACATAAGAACTAGGAGCAGGAGTAGGCCCCTCGAGCCTGCTCCACCATTCAATGAGATCATGGCTGATCTTTTGTGGACTCAGCTCCACTTTCCGGCCCGAACACCATAACCCTTAATCCCTTTATTCTTCAAAAAATATCTATCTTTATCTTAAAAACATTTAATGAAGGAGCCTCTACTGCTTCACTGGGCAAGGAATTCCATAGATTCACAACCCTTTGGGTGAAGAAGTTCCTCCTAAACTCAGTCCTAAATCTACTTCCCTTTATTTTGAGGCTATGCCCCCTAGTTCTGCTTTCACCCGCCAGTGGAAACAACCTGCCCGCATCTATCCTATCTATTCCCTTCATAATCTTATATGTTTCTATAAGATCCCCCCTCATCCTTCTAAATTCCAACGAGTACAGTCCCAGTCTTCTCAACCTCTCCTCGTAATCCAACCCCTTCAGCTCTGGGATTAACCTAGTGAATCTCCTCTGCACACCCTCCAGTGCCAGTACGTCCTTTCTAAAGTAAGGAGACCAAAGCTGAACACAATATTCCAGGTGTGGCCTCACTAACACCTTATACAATTGCAGCAGAACCTCCCTAGTCTTAAACTCCTAGCAATGAAGGACAAAATTCCATTTGCCTTCTTAATCACCTGTAAACCAACTTTTTGCGACTCATGCACTAGCACACCCAGGTCTCTCTGCACAGCAGCATGTTTTAATATTTTATCATTTAAATAATAATCCCTTTTGCTGTTATTCCTACCAAAATGGATAACCTCGCATTTGTCAACATTGTATTCCATCTGCCAGACCCTAGCCCATTCACTTAGCCTATCCAAATCCCTCTGCAGACTTCCAGTATCCTCTGCACTTTTTGCTTTACCACTTATCTTAGTGTCGTTTGCAAAATTGGACACATTGCCCTTGGTCCCCAACTCCAAATCATCTATGTAAATTGTGAACAGTTGTGGGCCCAACACTGATCCCTGAGGGACACCACTAGCTACTGATTGCCAACCAGAGAAACACCTATTAATCCCCACTCTTTGCTTTCTATTAATTAACCAAGCCTCTATCCATGCTACTACTTTCCCCTTAATGCCATGCATCTTTATCTTATGCAACAACCTTTTGTGTGGCACCTTGTCAAAGGCTTTCTGGAAATCCAGATATACCACATCCATTGGTTCCCCGTTATCTATCGCACTGTTAATGTCCTCAAAAAATTCCACTAAATTAGTTAGGCATGACCTGCCCTTTATGAACCCATGCTGCGTCTGCCCAATGGGACAATTTCCATCCAGATGCCTCGCTATTTCTTCCTTGATGATAGATTCCAGCATCTTCCCTACTACCGAAGTTAAGCTCACTGGCCTATAATTACCCGCTTTCTGCCTACCTCCTTTTTTAAACAGTAGTGTCACGTTTGCTAATTTCCAATCCGCCGGGACCACCCCAGAGTCCAGTGAATTTTGGTAAATTATCACTAGTGCATTTGCAATTTCCCTAGCCATCTCTTTTAGCACTCTGGGATGCATTCCATCAGGTCCAGGAGACTTGTCTACCTTTAGCCCCATTAGCTTGCCCATCACTACCTCCTTGGTGATAACAATCCTCTCAAGGTCCTCACCTGTCATAGCCTCATTTCCATCAGTCACTGGCATGTTATTTGTGTCTTCCACTGTGAAGACCGACCCAAAAAACCTGTTCAGTTCCTCAGCCATTTCCTCATCTCCCATTATTAAATCTCCCTTCTCATCCTCTAAAGGACCAATATTTACCTTCGCCACTCTTTTTTGTTTTATGTACTTGTAGAAACTTTTACTATCTGTTTTTATATTCTGAGCAAGTTTACTCTCATAATCTATCTTACTCTTCTTTATAGCTTTTTTAGTAGCTTTCTGTTGCCCCCTAAAGATTTCCCAGTCCTCTCGTCTCCCACTGATCTTTGCTACTTTGTATGTTTTTTCCTTCAATTTGATACTCTCCCATATTTCCTTAGATATCCACGGTCGATTTTCCCTCTTTTTACCGTCCTTCCTTTTTGTTGGTATAAACCTTTGCTGAGCACTGTGAAAAATCACTTGGAAGGTTCTCCACTGTTCCTCAACTGTTTCACTATAAAGTCTTTGCTCCCAGTCTACCTTAGCTAGTTCTTATCTCATCCCATTGTAATCTCCTTTGTTTAAGCACAAAACACTAGTGCTTGATTTTACCTTCTCACCCTCCATCTGTATTTTAAATTCCACCATATTGTGATCGCTCCTTCCGAGAGGATCCCTAACTATGAAATCCTGACTCAATCCTGTCTCGTTACACAGGACCAGATCTAGGACCGCTTGTTCCCTCGTAGGTTCCATTACATACTGTTCTAGGAAACTATCGCGGATACATTCTATAAACTCCTCCTCAAGGCTGCCTTGACTGACCTGGTTAAACCAATCAACATGTAGATTAAAATCCCCCATGATAACTGCTGTCCCATTTCTACATGCATCTGTTATTTCTTTGTTTATTGCCTGCCCCACCATAATGTTACTATTTGGTGGCCTATAGATTACTCCTATCAGTGACTTTTTCGCCTTACTATTCCTGATTTCCACCCAAATGGATTCAACCTTATCCTCCATAGCACCGATGTCATCCCTTACTGTTGCCCGGATGTCATCCTTAAATAACAGAGCTACACCACCTCCCTTACCATCCACTCTGTCCTTCCGAAAAGTTTGATACCCTCGGATATTTATCTCCCAGTCGTGACCATCCTTTAACCATGTTTCAGTAATGGCCACTCAATCATAGTCATTCACGATGATTTGCACCATCAACTCATTTACCTTATTCCGAATACTACGAGCATTCAGGTAAAGTACACTTATGTTGACTTTTTTACCTCTGTTCTGAATCTTAACACCTCGATCAGTAACCTCTCCTAAGTTATATTTCCTCTTAACCTTTCTCCTAATTTTCCTTGTCGTTGAACCCATATCTTCATGTAACAACCTGCCGCGTCGCTTACCATTAATGTTTTCACTTCCCGTTTTATTTATTTTAGTATTCCTGGTCCTATTCACTGAGCTCCCCTCAGTCACTGTACCTTGTACTGTCGCCCTTTTTGATTTTTGACTATGGCTTCTCTGCCTTACACTTTCCCCCTTACTGCCTTTTATTTCTGTCCCTGTATTACTACCTTCCAACTTCCTGCATCGGTTCCCATCCCCCTGCCACATTAGTTTAAACTCTCCCCAACAGCTCTAGCAAACACCCCCCCCTAGGACATCAGTTCCAGTCCTGCCCAGATGCAGACTGTCCGGTTTGTACTGGTCCCACCTCCCCCAGAACCGGTTCCAATGTCCCAGGAATTGGAATCCCTCCCTCTTGCACCACCTCTCGAGCCATGCATTCATCCTCTCTATCCTGACATTCCTACTCTGACTAGCTCATGGCACTGGTAGCAATCCTGAGATTACTACCTTTGAGGTCCTACTTTTTAGTTTAACTCCTAGCTCCCTAAATTCAGCTTGTAGGACCTCGTCCCGCTTTTTACCTATATCATTGGTGCCTATGTGCACCACGACAGCTGGCTGTTCACGCTCCCCCCCCAGAATGTCCTGCAGCCGCTCCGAGCATCCTTGACCCTTGCACCAGGGAGGCAACATACCATCCTGGAGTCTCGATTGCGTCCGCAGAACCGCCTGTCTATTCCCCTTACAATTGAGTCTCCTATCACTATAGCCCTGCCATTCTTCTTCCTGCCCAGCTGTGCATCAGAGCCTGTCACGGTGCCATGAACCTGGCTGCTGCTGCCTTCCCCTGGTGAGCCATCTCCCTCAACAGTATCCAAAGCGGTATATCTGTTTTGCAGGGAGATGACCGCAGAGGACACCTGCACTGCCTTCCTACTCTTGTTCTGTCTTTTGGTCACCCATTTTCTATCTCCCTCAGTACCTTTCACCTGCGGTGTGACCAACTCGCTAAACGTGCTATCCACGACGTCCTCAGCATCGCGGATGCTCCAAAGTGAGTCCATCCACAGCTCCAGAGCCGTCAAGCGGTCTAACAGGAGCTGCAACTGGACACACTTCTTGCACGTGAAGGAGCCAGGGACAGTGGACGTGTCCCTGAGCTCCCACATCGCACACGAGGAGCATGACACGGGTCTGAGATCACCTGCCATGTCTTAAACCTTCGGTTAGCTTCAACAACTACAATTTCAACAAAAAAAACAACAAAGAAAAAATAAATAAATATACCACTGAAAAGAAACAGAAAAACAGAAACACTACTTACCAGTCACTTACCAGGGATTAAAAGCACTTCCTCCCCACCCAGCTTCCAATTCCCACCTAGATTCAAATTCCCAAACTCACTCTTAACTGTGTCTCACTCTGGCTCTGTCTTCTCTGGCTCACTGGGAGAACTCACTGGGAGTGAGTTTACAAGTTGCTCTTTTTAAACTGTCCTGAATTGACTCCCCTCCCCCACCTGCTTTTAGATCAAGGTAGATTTAAGTGACTGACACTTAACTGCCAACCAGTTATGTGAGTGGGTGGGGCAGCCCTTGTTAGCCCACACTGCACAATACTAGCTTAATTTAAACTCATGAAATTTAAAAGGAGCTGCCTTACTGATTTAATTCAATTCCCACCTAGATTCAAATTCCCAAACTCACTCTTAGCTGTGTCTCACTCCTGGCTCTGTCTTCTCTGGCTCACTGGGAGAACTCACTGTTCCTTCAGTTCCTTCTTCCAGATCATTTATGTATATTGTGAAAAGTTGTCGTCCCAGCACAGACCCCTGAGGCACACCACTAGTCATCCTGAAAAAGACCCCTTTATCCCCACTGTCTGCTTTCTGCCAGCCAGACAATCCTCTATCCATGCCAGGATCTTACCCTTAACACCATGGGCTCTTAACTTATTTAACAGGCTCCTATGCGGTACCTTGTCAAAGGCCTTCTGGAAATCTACATAAATCACATCCACTGGTTCTCCTTTGTCTAACTTCCTTGTTACCTCCTCAAAAAACTCTTAACAGATTTGTCAGACATAACCTCCCTTTGACAAAGCCATGCTGACTCAGTCCTATTTTACCACTTACTTCCAAGTACTTTGTGATCTCATCTTTAATAACACACTCTAAAATCTTACCAATGGCCGAAGTCATGCTAACCGGCCTATAATTTCCCGTCCTCTGCCTCCTTCCATTCTTAAACAGTCATGTTACATTAACCACTTTCCAGTCCTCTGAGACCCTTCCTGCCTCCAGTGATTCCTGAAAGATCACCACTAATGCCTCCACAATTTCCTCAGCTATCTCTTTTAGGACCCTGGGGTGTAGTCCATCCGGTCCAGGTGACTTATCCACCTTCAGACCTTTCAGTTTCAGTTGATATCGCTGGATCCCAGTTTAAATACAGAATTTAGTTGCGTACTTGCTTCAAGCAACTGCATGGAGGCTTACTCTGGAGAACCTGGAAAAACGACGATAGCCATGGCAACGGCAAGGATGGGATTGAAACCGTTAAGTTCTTCCTTGTGATTTTTAGGATGTCATCACCCTGTTTACGCAGGCCCGGAGACCAAAGCGTCTTTCTCTACAGCTTTGCATCATATCTGGCTATTCTTGACTGAAGTTCTCTTGAAGCCGAAAGTCTGCTTTGTGTCTCCGGGGAGCTCTGGCACACATTCCATCCACATTGTCGAATGACCTTTTAATCAAAGGATTAGATACACCTCACTCATGACCCTGCAGATGTCAGTGTTGTCAAACAATGTGCCTTTATGTAGGAATAATGATAGGCACCTAGATATTGCATTGTGCAGCTTTTAACTGCAGTACATCAACCTTCTAGTATAAATGCAAATTCTTCTTCTAATATTCGATCTAAATTCATGGCAATACCCTGAAGGGCGAATAGGATTAAATTTCATTTGTTTTTTCAGCAGCTGAAAAGTACTTGTCGTGCTGTGTAATTACACACGCACAGAACAGAAAAGGAAACATTTGCACGGTTATGGGAAAAGAAGAGGACATTGGCGACTACTAGGATTGCTCCTGCAAAGAGCCAGCACAAACATGATGGGCTGAATGGCCTCTTCCTGTTCAGTATGGTTACATGATACCTATAACTCCAAAAGGGCTTTATTATCAATAAGTTAACATCGCAATTTATGTATTTGAACAACATGGGCTGGATTTCCATCCTCGAGTTGGGAGAGCGAGTGGGGAAATTTTCCCAGGTGTCCCCTTCGCCTCAGGAGGAAGTGCCCGCAAAGACTGATTTTCATTGTGTGGTGGGGTGGGTGTTGGCTGCAGTCGGGCCTGCTGATCCAGGAAAGAGTTCAGCTGGGAAGGCAGGCTGTTTAAAAGGCAGTGTGACATCGTCCCAATTATAATTTTAGAAAAGCTCTCCAGCCCTTAACCCCGCAACCTCCACACACTCTCCATACCCCAACCCTGCCACCTTATGCACCCCTCACCCAACACCTATGGTCCGTCATGTCTCTCATGCCAAGTTAGACTCCAATCCAAAAACCATCCCCTCCCCAGCCACTCCTGCCTCCCATGCCAAGGCATCCCCATCCTCCATTTCATTTGCTTGTAGTAAATATGACTTTTTTTAAAGAAAGCGGTAAGTTATCAATTAATTATTTTTTTTGAAAGCTTCATTTTTACTCATCCTACTGTCACTATCGGGTTAATTGCTTCGACATGGCGTATGTTGGGTGAATTGGCATGGGATAAATGGGGGTATGGGGGTGCGGGAAGAAGGGTGGGGTGAGTGGGGCGGCACTATCGGGTCAGTGGAACATTTGGGGACTCTTTTGTAAACCATTGAAGTCTGTTGGCCTTGATCAGCATGATGCTTCTGGTCTCCCGGGTCCCTCATTCTCTCCCACGGCACAGCACGTGCAGGTGACAGGTGTGAGCGAACATACAGCAGACAGGCAGGAATCAGACTATTGCATTAAATGAGGAGTGCCAGCGCTCAGCTCACACCAGATTGTCATCACTCCCCTTGCCCTTGACCATGACCTGCTGACA
Organism: Scyliorhinus torazame; assembly: GCF_047496885.1. NCBI lineage: Eukaryota > Metazoa > Chordata > Chondrichthyes > Carcharhiniformes > Scyliorhinidae > Scyliorhinus > Scyliorhinus torazame. Next base: position 134,452,261 of record NC_092713.1, on the reverse strand, counting down.
GGGCCGACATAGTCCCATCACACTTGAAAGATGTTACATAGACCCTGGGAGGGTGGGAATGGGGGATTGGGGTGGGAGGATGGTGAAGGGGGCAGAGAGGGAAGGCAGAGGAATGTGAGTAGGGGGCAGAAGGGGCGATGGGACAGGGAGAATGATGGACGGGGCAATGTCCTAAGTGAAATGGGCTTGGATAAGGGCCTCGCTAGCTCTCTGGGAATGACAGCCCTTCGCCACTCCCAACTGTCTTCCATCCTTCGGCTGGTCATGTGGGTCCACCCTAGCTCGTCCTCTAGCCCCTCCTGGTCTAGCACCTCCTCGTCTTCCTTGGAGGAGGTGGCCACATATTCCTCCCCTTCCACCTCCAGCACATCACTCCGCTGCTGTGCCAGGTTGTGGAGGGCACAGCAGACCACCACAAAGCGGGTGACCCTCCGGGGTGGTGTACTGCAGTGCATCACCAGAGCGGTCGAGGCATTGGAACCGCATTTTAAGTAGTCCGATGCAGCACTCAATGACAGCCCAGGTGCCGCATGGGCCTCAATGTATCGGGTCTCCAGATCGGTCACCGGCCTATGTACTGGCATCATTAGCCAGGTCCTCAGCGGGTACCATGTATCCCCCAAGAGCTAACCAGCCATCCATGGTGGTGGGCTTCGAAGAGGCCGGAGATGTTTGACTGTCCCAGGATGTAGCTGTCGTGCACACTCCCCGGTAAGTGTGCACACATGTGCATGATCTTCATGTGGTGGACACACACGAGCTGGATGTCAGGGAGTGGAACCACTTCCTGTTGATGTAGGGCACTCTCAGACGGTCCGGTGCGAGCAAGGCGACATGCGTACCATATAAGCCCCTGGACCTGGGGCATCCCAGCGATGGCGAAGAATCTTGCCGCCCAGGCATCTTGTTCGGCTTGGTCCATGTCAAAGTTTACATAGATTTTTGCCTGGGCAAATAGGGCATCCGTGATCTCACGGGTGCACTTGTGGGCTGTAGCTTGTTAGATGCCACACAAGTCCCCACTCGAGCCCTGGAATAGTCCTGAGGTGTAGACATTCAGGGCTGTGCTGGCATTGACGGCCACTGGGAGTGGGTATCCTCCTCCTTCCCGTGGTGCCAAGTTCGCAAGGACAGCATGGTAGCATTGTGGATAGCACAATTTCTTCACAGTTCCAGGGTCCCAGGTTCGATTCCGGCTTGGGTCACTGTCTGTGCGGGTCTGCACATCCTCCCCGTGTGTGCGTGGGTTTCCTCCGGGTGCTCCAGTTTCCTCCCACAGTCCAAAGATGCACAGGTTAGGTGGATTGGCCATGATAAATTGCCCTTAGTGTCCAAAATTGCCCTTAGTGTTGGGTGGGGTTATTGCATTATGGGGATAGGGCGGAGGTGTTGACCTTGGGTAGGATGCTCTTTCCAAGAGCCGGTGCAGACTCGATGGGCTGAATGGCCTCCTTCTGCACTGTAAATTCTATGAAGACATAGCACAGGTGTCGCACCATCTGCTTGTTGAGACAGAGCTTCCTGCGGCCTTCTGATTGGAGCGCCCTTTAAAGATGGTGCGCCGATCTCTGTGAAGCTGGGTGCTGGCTCTATCAGGCCACACCCCATCATCGAGACATGTAAACTCCGCCCACTCTTTTTATTTATTTAAAGAGGCTCATGATCTGGAGAGAAAGCTGGTCTGTGCAATTGGAGAGTCACACAACAGGGGCGTCATTCTCCGAACGCCTGCCGGGTCGGAGAATGGCCGTTGGCCGCCGTGAATCCCGCCCCCGCCCCCGCCGAAGTCTCCGGTACCGGAGATTGGGCGGGGGCGGGAATCGGGCCGCGCCGGTTGGCGGGACCCACCGCTGGATTCTCTGGCCCGGATGGGCCGAAGTCCCACCCAGAAATTGCCTGTCCCGCCGGCGTAAATCAACCTGGTATTTACCGGCGGGACCAGGCGGCGTGGGCGGGCTCCGGGGTCCTGGGGGGGGGCGCGGGGCGATCTGACCCCCGGGGATGCCCCCACAGTGGCCTGGCCCGCGACCGGGGCCCACCGATCCGCGGGCGGGCCTGTGCCGTGGGGGCACTCTTTCCCTTCCGCCTCCGCCATGGCCTCCACCATGGCGGAGGCGGAAGAGACTCTCCCCACTGCGCATGCGCGGGAAACTGACAGCGGCCGCTGACGCTCCCGCGCATGCGCCGGGAAACTGACAGCGGCCGCTGACGCTCCCGCGCATGCGGCGCATTTCCGCGCCAGCTGGCGGGGCAACAAACGCCATTTCCGCCAGCTGGCGGGGCGGAAATCCCTCCGGCGTCGGCCTAGCCCCTCAATGTCAGGGCTAGGCCGCCAAAGATGCGGAGCATTCCGCACCTTTGGGCCGGCGCGATGCCCGTCTGATTGGCGCCGTTTTTGGCGCCAGTCGGCGGACATCGCGCCGTTGGGGGAGAATTTCCCCCCAGTTTTCAGTCTGAGTCTGACACATTGTCAAATTCTGATCATCATTTGTGAAGACAGTCATTTAACTCTAGCTATGATACCTCCACAGCTTGGACTCTCATAGGCCTAATAACAATGGAATTCAGCTTTCCCTCTGCCCACATCTCCATTACATTAGGATTACATGCTTGAACTGCAAAAGTAGTGAGTTAATTCCTCATAAAGCCCAGCATGTAACCTCACAGGATCGCTGAAATGAAGTTAGGACACAATGTCACCATTCACCTCATAAGGTTAAAAAACAACCTCACCTTACACCCCTGTCCCTCACTGCACCCCCAAAATCCCCACTTTCCAGCCAATAAGTCGTAAAATAAATTTTTATAATCAACGATCTGCACACAATGCCTCAGTTGTTGCTGTGGATTTCTTCCAGAGTGTTTGGCCTGAATTTAACGCTCCAACACTGGTGGATTTGAAGATGGGGTGCCACATAAAATCCAGCTGTTGGCCTGCCTGCCTTCTATACAACAACTCTTGCCCCACTGCAATTATACCAGTGACAGGGTGGTGTCTAGAAGTCCCTCCCCTGAAAACAGCTGTGATCACATGCGTTGGCGGGGGAAACGAGGATGGGTTCCAAATTGTACATCTGTGATACATGAAGGCAACAGCCCATATAAAATAACATCTTCCTCCAATCATGGCTGATTGTTTTGTTCGCCAGAAGTGGTAAACATGACATGTGCTGATTTGATCTGGTATGAGCAGGTCTATCTTTGTGAAGTTTCTCGGATAGGTTGGGTATCCTTTTGAAGAGGTAGGATAGCCTTTTGGACATGGTCCCAAAAAACCCTTGGGGTAGTCAGGTGCCCATTGGTAGAGGTAAGATACCATTTGGGATTATTAAAAATATAGATGAATGTGTATAAAAAGTACATTAACTCATTAGAACTGTCAAAAGGAACTGACAAAGGAACTGTATTGGAGCTGTCAAAAACTGCCTGGCTGTCAAGGCATTTAAAAAGTCTGCCATTTAAATATTTGGAAAAAAAATTCTACAGTGTTTTATGAAAAGCTCATTATTTCCCTTGTCAGTTGACATTAGCCTAAGGGTTTTCATTAGTAGATTACTGCTGCACAACTGATTTCACAACCTTCCGTTATCACAATGGGATGTCTCTCAATTCAATTTAATTGGCAATTTAGAATGGTATAAAGTCTTTGAAGGGAACAATGGATATAAATGTTGTTTTAATAAGGGATTATGCACTTGAATGAAAGATGTGTTTTTATGAGGCATTACATAGTTGAAGGAATGTAATATAGCAAATGAGTTTTTATCAATGAGAATGTTTTTTTAAATATAAAATTGAAGTCTGTAATAGGTACTTCGAACTTTATTTTATTTCATATAAGCATTGGACCTGTGGTCTGCCCCTGGTGAATATTCTTGGCATGGAAGGGCAAAGGGTGGAGGACATTGATTGGTATGAGTTTTCACTGAGTTGGTTAAGGCTATAAAGGGCCACGGGATTGGATAGAGGCGCATAGGATGGCATGGGGGGTACAAGAGGCCATAGACAGTGGGTGGGAAAATGAGGTGGCCATTTGTTGGCATGGATGGGGGTGAGGGGTAGGAGAAGTAAGGGCTGGAGAGTTGTTTTATGTTTTATTGCTGGTGCAGAGTCAAGCGTTTCACCCAGCCCATCTCTGTATTCTGCACTAATTCCCTGCCATGACGACCTGCAATCCAGCCAACAACACTCCCAATAGCCCTCTCCACACTGGACCAAAAAACTGTCCCTCTGGGACATTTTTCCCTGGGTTAGGTTTGCAAATCCGGTTATTTCCTTGACACTTGGTTTCCCGATCAGGGAGCAATACTCAGGTCTGTGAGTCTGCAGCTTGACCGAAACACATCACACATTCCAGCAAATTGTTGGGTGATTATTAGCCTGCCACTTCCTGGATGGACCAATACCACATCTTGTTAATTATAGTGGGCGGTGTTGCTAAATGCAGCCAATTAGAATAATCAAGTTCACACATGAAAGTCAGTTAGAAACAGTGAAGTCACGTCATTGTCTGAGTTAAGTAGCTGAATTTATTAAGATACACGAGTGAGCTGTTGCATTAAAACTAGGAGTAGGGAAGTCTGGCTTTCAATTTCTAACATTGGAATGAATTAATGTGATGCACTATCAATTACGATGAGACGAGAGTAGAGTGTAATCGAGGCTTTATTACGCAGAGATGTGTAGCCTCCCGCAGCTGCTGCCGAAATGGCTGCAGCTCGGAGAGCCCACACATTTATACTCCACCTACTGGGCGGAGCCAGCAGGCAGGGATTTACCCCCATACCTGTAGTACAGGGGCCTTACCCCACGTATGCGGTATATACAATACAACAGTGGTGACTACCACATTCACCCCCTGTTAAAAAAGAGTCCAGTGGGGGTGGTGGAGAACTATTTACATTCAGGTGTTTGACATTTTAAGGAAAAGTTTACAAATTCAGACGATCGGGCGCCTTGATCCGTCGTTGCGAGCGCCGCAGTTCTGGTGGCGATTTCGGCGTCGGTTCGGTCGTCAGTGACTCCGGGAGCGTGTCGACCTCATCTTCATCCCCGTGTGGGACCAAGGGGAGGACGGATCGTCCTGGGGCAGGGGCTGTGGTGGGGTGTGCTGGGGGGGGGGGAGGGAGGGTGGCGCCGGGGCAGGGGCGGGGGTGTGTGGGGACCCAGCTGGTGCCAGGTCCCTGAGGGAGACTGTGTCTTGGCGGCCGTCGGGGTATGCTACGTAGGCGTACTGCGGGTTCGCGTGAAGTAGCTGTACCCTCTTGACCAACGGGTCCGCCTTGTGGAGCAGCACATGCTTCTGGAGGAGAATGGGTCCTGGAGCTGCCAGCCACTTCAATTTCCTCCCTCTGAAATGGCCTGAGCATGTCACTCAGTTCAAGGACAATTATGGATAGGTAATAAATGCTGGCCTTTCCAGTGACTCTTACATCCCATGAAAGAATAAAGAAAAAAAGCTCATAAAAGTACCCCCAGTATTTATAGAATCTTACAGCACTTATGGGGGCCATTTGCCCCATCATTGACAGAGCTGTCCAATTAGCCCTTTTCCCCATAGCCCAGGAAATATCCCTCTTTTCAGCTTACAATAGAATCATTCCAGATCACATCCTGCCACTGTGTAAATACATTTCTTCTCACATCCTCCTGTTTTATTTAATCCTTTACCTTAAATCTGTCTCTTTAGTTGCCGACCCTCCTGTAAGCTGAACTTTAAGATTGTCTCTGATTTCTCCATTCCTCTGGTCATGGTCCAAATGCAAGTGATGCTAATCTCACAAGCCTCAATGACCTGCTGGCTGCTCATTTAACTACTGGGACCATCAGAGATAAAGCCAATTGTGTTATCTGTTATCTCCTGATGTCCACGCCAACATATTTCCTACATTTAGGTTTAGAAACCCCAACCAGATTCCGCTCAACACTCCCCACCTCACTCCCCGCCAAACCTCAAGACCGACATATCATGGGGTCAGTCCTGCTCCCTGAATAGAGATATAACTAATTTAATAGAGACCTGGAGCCAAACCCTACTGGTTTACAGCTCTTAGTCCTTCATTAGATGACCACACTGCACCTTTCTCTCACGCCTTTCTGAACGCGATGGTGCTGATGCAGATTTGGGTGGCAGTTAAACAGAGAAACGTTGACCGGGAGGAGATGGAATGCACAAATTTCCAGTTAGGATTCGGGTTGCTGATCCATTATTATTTTAATGTTAAAAGACCTTCCACAGGTTCCACATTGGCACGCGGGTCTGGCCATAGCTGCTGCCAATTCAAAAATTATGACTGGTGTTGTTTATAGCGGCATAAAAAGTTAGATTTTAGCCGGAATCAGACTGCTCTTTCCCATCTCTATAAGATGCAGTATGAAAACTACTGGGTTGACTGCGTATCTCTCCTCAGCTCATTTCCTGGGAAAGTTTAAATAGAACACATTTCATCAGAATTCAATTTACTCCTCGCATGCCAATAAAGTCTGCTCTCTGATGTACAAATGTTCTATTTTTTCCCCCCGATTGCTTCTTAGGATGAGGGAATCACTGGCAGGGATGGCATTTATTACCCATCCCACTTTGCCACGTCACTTCAGAAGGCAGTTAAGAGTTAAACATTACTGCTGTGGGCCTGGAATCACATATAATCCAGACTAGACAAGAACAACAGATTTCACTTGGGCTCATTCATCGACCAGTTGGGATCTTCTGACAGCCTGATAGCTTCACGGCCACTTTTAGTGATACCATCCTTTTAATCCTCGCTTTGTTTATTGTTCTGACCTATTACACTAAAGAGCAACAACACCATCCAAATTTATCAGAAATCCAATCAAGAAATCTCACAACAGCAATAATGCAAACATGTGTGGAACTAGGAGGAAATGCATTACGGAAAAATAAGAGAGGTAACAATCTGTGCACACTTACTGAAAATTGTGGCTGAGAGTTCAGAATCCTTTAGTGATGTTTAAGATAAAACAGTGCCACTAGTAATGGGGAGTTATGTGCTGAGGAATATTCAGAAAATGCGATGTGAAATATTCAGATCAAACCCTTTATGTCGGAGACTTGAACTCACTGCAGTCTGTCAAAGCAACAAAATGTAAGCATTTTTTTTAATAGCAGCTTTCACAACCTCAGGACATCCAGGAGTTCTTTACAGCCAGTGAAATATTTCTGAAGTGTAGTCACTGTTGTAACATAGGATACGTGGACCTCAATTTGCACAGAGCAAGATCTCATAAACAGCAATGTGATAATGAGCAGATATTCTGGTTACCCGATGTTGGTTGAGGTATGTGTATAATATCTATATTAAGGGCAGCATGCTAGCATAGTGGTTAGCACAATTGCTTCACAGCTCCAGGGTCCCAGGTTCGATACCCAGCTTGGGTTACTGTCTGCGTGGAGTCTGCATGTTCTCCCCGTGTGTGCGTGGGTTTCCTCCCGGTGCTCCAGTTTCCTCCCACAGTCCAAAGATGTGCAGCTTAGGTGGATTGGCCATGATAAATTGCCTTTAGTGTCCAAAATTGCCCTTAGTGTTGGGTGGGGTAACTGGGTTATGGGGATAGCGTGGAGCTGTGGGCTTGGGTAGGGTGCTCTTTCCAAGAGCCGGTGCAGACTCGATGGGCCAATGGCCTCCTTCTGCACTGCAAATTCTATGATATTGGTGAGGACCTGGGAGAACTCCCCTACTCAGTTCTCTGAATGGTGATGTGGATCTTTTACATGAGCGGCAGAGGGGAACATGGTTTAACATCTCATCCGCAACATAGTGGCTCCGACAGAGGAGTAATCCTTCAGCAGTGCATTGGGGTGTCAAGTTTGTTCAAGGCTCCCGAGTGGAACTTGAACTCCCAACCTTCTGACTCAAAGGCAAGTATTCTACCCACTGAGCCACAGGTGGCAAAAAGTGTGATATCTCCAATTCATCCGTGACATGCTTGTATATAAGTGTGCTTTGACCACAGGTAGCCTTTGTTTTTATCTGCAGTATTCCAATCATTTGGAGGTCTTTGTTCAATCCCTTTTAGTAGCTCTCCCTCACAATTGAAATAACATTGCTCCATTTTACAATGAATACCGTAGACCAGCAGTTCCTAACCTTTTCCTTTATGCAAACCATAGATTATCAAAAGCTTTTGTGGACCACAACATACGTAAGCCATCTTAAACATTATTTTTTACATAGGCTATGGCTGACACGAGTTAAACTTATATATCAACGCAGCTATTTCTAAAAGTTTATGATACACACTCATAAATATATTGCGGATTATATTATGCAAGGATGTTTGTGAAGCAAATTACATTGCAAATAATAAAGTAACATTGATTGTGATACATATGAGTTACACATAGTTGTATTTTTTGACTTTCCACGGACCACTTGCAGTACGTGGATCGCCGACCACAGATTGGGAACCACTGCCATAGACCACATGTGCCATTTATTAATCAGACCTTCAGATCTTGCAGCACCCAGCAAAGTATAAGATGCAGATACGTCACACCATGTTAAAATATAAAATTGGAGTCAAAAATGGTTTTAGATTTAAATTAAATCTAGACAGTGACTGAAACTTTCAAAAATGGTTTAAGTGATACATTTTCCCACTCTCTCATCTCACCAAGGGTATTGACTCCTGGGTGCAGGCAGTAGTTGCCTTCCAGTGCCTTAAATATGTGGAGCTAAATTATGACTCAACATTGGCTATTCAGCTGTGACAGGCATGACAGCCAAATCTACTCCTATCGTCAAGTGACTTCATGCTTCCAAGCTTAACAAGAATAGTTCCTGGATGGGAACCCGGAGTGGAAACCCCAGTTGATATTTACTTTTGCAATCTTAGGTACTGACTGCTAGGTCAATTCCCCACTTGCTACTCAAGTTTAACCAAAATTATTTTGAGGGAAACACTAGGCAGTACAAGCAACCAACTGAGCGACAGGTTTGAGCCCAGCACAATATATTCCAGATACATTTATGAAAGGAAGCAAAGGATATCACCGAATTATGAATGGCACCTATACACCAAAGCAGTTGCTGCTACTCCATCCGCCTTAAAATGTTCCAATAAATAACAGGACTTGGTCCAATGACAGCCAAAACCTCCATTGTGTGAACTGCAGTGGCCTCATAGTCGAAGATTGTATGGGTTTTGGGTGGGTGTCTTTGCTGCTTGCACAATCAGGGCCGGAATTCTCCGGCCATTGGGATTCAGTGTTCACGGTGGCAGTGCACCACCACCTGTGAGTTTCCCAGTGGTGTGGGGTGGCTTCAATGGGAAATACCATTAACAAGCAGCAGGAAGAGAGAATCCCGGCATCAGCGAATGGCGCGTGGCCGAGAAACCGACTGGGGGACCGGAGAATCCCACCCCAGGTAAAGGTTCAGAATTTATGGATTCCTGCTGGTTTTCCAGTGAGTTACAATAACCTGGCCAGTTATAACTGCCCACCTGCCTGGCTCCTGCGGGGTGGGGAGTCTGACAGTCACCAAGTACTGATGGTAATTCCTCCTTATAATAATCTTTCTATAATCTTTATTAGTGTGGCTTACATTAACGCTGCAATGAAGTTGCTATGAAAATCCCTAGTCGCCACATTCTGGCGCCTGTTCGGGTACACAGAGGGAGAATTCAGAATGTCCAATTCACCTTACAGCACGTCTTTTGGGACTTGTGGGAGGAAACCGGAGGAAACCCATGCAGACACAGGGAGAACATGCAGACTCCGCACAGACAGCAACCCAAGCTGGGAGTCGAACTGGGACTCTGGCACTGTGAAGCGACAGTGCTAACCACTGTGTTCTTTAAAAGAAAAGATAATTAAAGGACCAATTCAGAGAACCGAGGAAGCCTATGATTGGAACAGCTCTTTACATGTTGAAGTATTCGGGGCCTTATGATAGCTGATTTTACAGAAAAAAAAGTATGTTTGAAAATTGAGCAAGATCTCCCAGTACGCCAACAGTAAAACCTACCTATTTCTAACTGAGTTACCGTTTCGTGTCCACCTGACATTTCTTTGGAGCTGTGTAGACGAGTCCTTCAGACTCAAAGGCTACTCGTGTTTCTCTCCCCACAGATGCTGCCCAGTCGGCTGGGTTGTTCCAGCATGATCTGTTCTTATTTCAGATTTCCATCATCCGCAGTATTTTATTTTTATTTGCTTTTATTTCTAATTGATAGACACATCTCCTGAGCGGTGGATGCGGAGCGCAAACAACACCAATTAAAATGTCCCTTGCAGCTGGATGGATGGGAAGATTTTCAGTGAGTGTTAAGCTTCAAAATAATTTTGATTGTGTTGAAAAGGGACTTTTCGAACAAAATTAAGGGCCAGAACTTTATGCAAAGCAAATTGTATCTTTCTGTCAGCTTATGGCAGTGCGGTATAAAATTGACTTGGAAGTGTCTTTGGGTGGCTTAGGTAGTAAAGAAAGTCCTTGTGTTAGAACCCCTGCTCCAAGGTGCATGTATTCAGATACAGGGCTGGGATAGGGTTGGGCTCACCTTTATTAATTAATACTTTGCTAACACAAGATACAAAGTATTGGATGGCAGCTATAGTGCCAATAGAACTGTAACAGGAGTCAAAACCTTGAGGACAGACAGGGAGATATATATATGAAATACTGGTGGGATTTTCCGCTCGCATTCCGGGGGACAGGAACGGTGGAGGGGATGGAGAACTGAGCAGGAGTCCCAAAATGGACTCCTCCTTCGATTTTCCCCGCCTCCCCTTCGCCACTGACATAACAGGAATCCCTGACTTTAAATGTCAGGAGCCCCATTTGCATCTATTTAACTTTGCCTATCAGGACTTTGCATCTCATAGATCCCTCCCCCCACCCCCAGGTTAAATTGTCCATTCATGTCCGCGTGCCCTTATGGCGTGCACCTGGTGATCAGAACCCACCAGAGGTGTACAAGTGAGTACACTTGTGCGGGGTTGGAGAGTCCGTGGTGAGGATAGGTTATTCACATTTATTCTTTTGAAAGGGATCACTGATCTTTTAAAAGCAAGCTGGAGTTGTTGGTGGCCCTACCAGCATGATGTTGTGGAATTCGTCCCTTGGATTTATTTTGACCAAGTCCCTAAATAAACGGCGGGAAAAGCCGGCAGCACAGCCGACGGGCTACCCTCCACTTTTCCCACTGAGTTGACACATGGATAAAAAAGTTGATAAATTTTGCCCGTTATGTCAATGTTAAAGTAGATATTTATTCATCAGGCTGCAGCTGAGTTGAGAATTCCAAAAGATCGGGAGAATCGGAAACAGGAATTTGGTTTGTTGCCGTTCTTGCCTTGGAAAACGATCCCCTTTGCGTGCACTACTTATACAATCATTCCGTCAAAACACAAGAATGGGCTATTCAGTCCCACGAGCCTGCTGTAGTGGTGAGCCCTTTTAAGCGGGAGAGGTTTTGGGGTGGGGAGGTCATGTGACCAGACTGGCCAATCGGGCTGGAAAGCACGAACCATGGCGCTGAATGCGGATATCCCCAGCCAGTCTGGGACTGGGGTCGAAATAGTTGGTAGCACATTTCTAATATGCTGTACATAGTTTATTCCTTATAATAAGTAGTTTGTTTAGTTACTAAACTTGGTGCTCGCCCATCCTTGATACAACATCGTGGGCTGAAGGGCCTGTACTGTGCTGTACTGTTCTATGTTCTATTACACCTGCTCCGCCATTACATAAGATGATGGCTGATCTGACTGTGCCCTCAATTCCACTTTCCTGTTTGCCTCTCCATAACCTTTGACTCCCTTGCCAAACTAAAATCTTACCCAATCTTGAATATATTTAATGACCCACCTCCACTGTTCTCTGGGGAAGAGAATTCCACAGACAATTGATCCTCTGAGAGCAAAAAAAACATCTCCTCATCTCAGCCTTAATGAGACCCCTAATGTTTTAACTGTCTGGTAGCTCTTAGCATTCACCCTGTCAAACCCCCTCAGGATCTTGTATGTCTCAGATATCAGAAACATGGGGCGGGATTCTCCAATCTCGCGGCAGAGTGTCCACGCCGTCGTAAACGCCGTCGCGTTTTACGACGTTGTGAACGGGCTGCTCCCAGGACTAATTCTGGCCCCTACAGGGAGTCAGCATGGCACTGGAGCGGTTCGCGCTGCTCCAGCTGCCGATCTCGGCGCGAACTGTGCGCTGCGGGATCCACGCATGCGCAGTTGCGCCGGCGTCAACAAGGACATGCGCAGTGGCCTCCTTCAACGCGCCGGCCCCGACGCAACATGGCGCAGGGCTACAGGGGCCGGCACTTAGCAAAGGAGGCCCCCAGCTAGAGAGGGGTTGGGCCCCCCCGATTGCGGGGTTGGGCCCCCCGATTGCGGGCTAGGCCACATCGGAGGCCCCACCCGGGGTCGGATTCCCCCCCCCCCCACCGCACAGGCCGCCCCCCGACCCTACCAAGCCGAGTTCCCGTCGGCTGAGAGCAGGTTAGAACGGCGCCGGCAGGACTCGTTTTTTTTTTCACGGCCGCTCGGCCCATTCGATCCGGAGATTTGGTGGGCCGGCCGCGTAGAGTGGCCCGCGACCGGCGCCACGCCAACCACACCGGCGCCAATGGCACCGATTCTCCGCTCTGCGAAGAATCGTGGGGCGGCGGGGCCCGTTGGCGGGGATTCTCCGGCCCGGGAGAATCCCGCCCATGGTTTTGAAACAAAAGAACATCCCTGAGCAGGATGGGGTAATGGGAGAAAAGTTTGGCTGAATGCAAGATGTGCGGGAATCTCTGTGATTGAGCAACAGAGCTCCTCCACACATAAATTGAACTGAGAGCAGCGCAATACTACTGAAGATGAATGCACACATGCCATACAGTTTCTTTTACTTACTTTGAGTGATCTTCACTTGTTACAGAACCATCCTGCTCTTCAGGCTCCTCTTTTCATTTACCTTGCAGCACTAGGGTTTTTTTGACACTGTGGACTGGCAGTTTTGGTGCCTTTTCTCCAAAAGCAGTCCGGAACGTTGGAAATACTAAAATTAATAAGAAACAAAATAGTCAAAATGAACGGAATATCTGGTCTACAATTGAAACAAGGTCAAATCCTGAACCTCCAGTTGATTAGATTTTTTGTCTTCTCCCTTTGATTTGCTTCAGGCAAAATCCACTTAACTTCACTTCGCTGTATTTTATGATATTTCCAACAAATAATAGTCATGGGGATAATGCAGGTACGTTACATTTCCAAATTATATGCATTTGTCACAGAAAAAGAAATTTATATCGAGCATTATGCTTGAATTTGAGATGGAATTTCTACCTCAGCAACCAGGCGACCAAAATTGGGAAATGGACTTTCCTGAGCCTAGGATTTTCTTACCAAGGTTTTTTCTGAATGGACAAAATCCAGGTATACCACTGTGTTTAACTAATAATGGCTATTATTAGTTTCCATATTGCCACGGTACAAAAAGAAATAGAAAGATGTGTACTCCTATAACAACTTTCATGACTCCAGATGTCCTGAACTTCACAGCCAATGAAATACTTTTCAGGAGAGGTCTCTGCTATAATGTAGAAAGGGTGTTTTTATAATGATATGAATGCACCAACCACTCAGAAAAGCTTCAGTAAACGCATTGTGGGTGCATTTATTGAGACTGGGCACATGAAAACAGGTATACAAAGGTATGAAGCTCAATGACACCAGCAACAGAGCTGGTTGTTTGTGCTCTGCTTAAAAGTAAAAGTGAGGGCAGCACAATGGTGCAGTGGGTTAGCATTGCTGCCTCACAGCACCAAGATCCCAGGTTCGATCCCGGCTCTGGGTCACCGTCTGTGTGGAATTTGCACATTCTCCTCGTGTTTGCGTGGGTTTCCTCCCACAGTCCAAAGACGTGCATGTTAGGTAGATTGGCCATGATAAATTGTCCCTTAGTATCCAAAAAAGGTTAGGAAGGGTTATTGGGTTACCGGAATAGGGTGAAAGTGAGGGCTTAAGTGGGTCGGTGCAGACTCGATGGGCCGAATGGTCTCCTTCTGCACTGTATGGTCTATGTTCTATGTGCAGGGTAGGTGGATTGGTCATGCTAAATTGTCCCTTAATTGGAAAAAATGAATTGGGTACTCTAAATTTATTTTTAAAAAGTAAAAGTGAATTTAAAAATGGATCGCATGACACACTTCTTTTCACGTGATGTTATACTGCAATCCCTTACCAGCATATTACAGCAGGAAAGGCGGCAGCCATTTTGTGCACAGTAAGGTCCCATAAACAACAATGGCATAATGACTAAATAATCAGCTTTAATGATGTTGATTAAGGGATAAATATTGGACAGGGCACTGCAAGAACTCCCTTGCTGGTCTTCCAATAGTGCCATGGAATCATTTACACCCTCCTGAAAGGGAAGATTGGGCCTAATTTTGTGTGTCACTCCAAAGTTGGCACCTTCAGCAGACCAATACCACCTCACGACTGCTCTGGTCTGACCAACAAACCAACATTCCCTCAGTAATGCGCTGATGAGTCAGTCCAGATTATAAACTTAAATCTCTCGAGTCAAACTTGAACTCACAACCTTCTAATTCATTGCTGGGAGCATTGTCTCTGGGTCACAGCTGATAACACTAAGCCTTTTAAATGGCATTTAAACTTATCCTTAGCAATTTAATTTGAAGGAACAGTTTGTTCTGCGATACAAGTTTTTGAGACTCAGGGCTGGATTCTTCCGCTCTGCCCACTGCAAAATTGCCACGGGCGGGATGCGGAACACGTAAAGGCCCATTGACCTTGAGCGGGAATTTCCGGTTGCTAGGTGGACGTGGCTGGAGAATCCCGCACTAAGTACTCCCTCCAGCGGAGATTCAGAACATCGTCATGCTACTGCTAGGAGTGCCGGGAAGGCGCAATTCCATCCATGCAAATTAACCAGCAAGCTACCCACATGCACCCTGCCCCAGTACCGGTTCCCCAGGCACTAGATTCGCTGGGGTTGGGAAGCCCATTGTGAGCCTGATGGGTTGGAGCAGTTTTTAATCACTCCACTCACCCCAGACTCTCATTCCAGCCAAGAAGATGTCTGCTAAAAGGCCTGCACCACACTTCCTTGATCCGCAGAATGTTGGATGCCATTGAAGAGAGGAGGGACACCCTCTTCTCCAAGCGGTGGAGACACCAGCCAGCTACAATGAATAAAACCTGGGTTGAGATGGCAGATGCATTGAGTGCTGGCAACCTCACCATGAGGGCTGTTTTGCAATACAAGAAGAACAACCTCCTTCAAGCAACTCGGGTGAGTAAACACCTATGTGACCCTGGCCTCACTCCCACCCTTGACCCCTAACACCTTCCCCAAAACTTTATCAGCTACTAACACACCACCTACCTGAATGACCCTCGGAATCCACCCTCCAGGAACCCCAACACATGCCCTTCCGTCTTTGGCCAGTTGCCTTACCCACATATGACACCAGTTAGAAGCCCTCCCACCATAAAACTGGCGTTCTGGAGTCTAACTATGTCCTTTCTCTGTCCCCAAGGAAAAAGAGAGTCATGAACAAAGGGAGCGTCAGAAGACGGGTGTGGGCATGTCTGAGATATGGGTCCACACCCCCTTTGAAGAAAGGGCCATGGAACTCGCGGGGGGGTGGGGAGGAGCGAGTTATGGCTAACATGGAGGTTGGCATGCATCAAAGAAGTGAGTGCCCAATGCAACTTTATCCAGAATCCAGATGTCCTAGCTCAGCGAGTCTTTCATCTCCCACAGCCCTGTCCTTCCGAAGACCTGACCCCATGTCCTTTGTCTTACAGGGTCTCCATCAATGAGGCCAGGCCATCCGGGGTCACAGCCCCCCATCCAGACCACCTGGAGTAGACCTCAAGGGAAGACACTGACTTTACAGCTCTGCTTACACCAACAGTGTGAGACAGCCTAGTATAAGAGCATTCCCAGTCTATGACCCCAAAGCTTTCCCCATCTTGCACCCTACTTCAAAATAACATGGCTCTTGAGAAGGAGACCCATCGTACAACCAGGGTGAGAGTGGTATGTTATCTAAAAGACAGGAGTCAGACTTTGTCAGACATTGAGGAGCACCAGAGCTCATCTCAAAGCAAGTCGTCATCAACCCCCATCCCACAGACAAGACCCGCTGATCCTGCCAATCCAGGTCCAACACCCTGTAGTGATGCTGCTCTGACCCTTGGAAGGGGAGGGGGAGCTGTGGTCGTGAGAAGGGGAGAAAGGTTAAGGGGAACGTAGAGTGAAAGGGGAAGTTGGGTGGGGGGGTAATGGGACAAAAGGGAGTGAAGGAGAGGGGGTGATGGCGGTGGGGCTGCCAGTCTTTTGACCTCCTAGTTGAAGAACTGGGAGCTGATCAGGTTCTCCCTGGCTCAATGGCCCTGAAGGACTTGTGCGTAGTCTGTCAAACTAGCTTCAGGTCCTTACCTGGCTCATTTACATTGTGTATTTGATGTTTGCCCTATGTATTTTCTTTTCATATACGGAATGATTTGTCTGAACTGTACACAGAACAATACTTTCCACTGTACCTCGGTACATGTGACAACAAACAAATCCAATCCAATTCTGGACCATCTCCTCAGCCTCCTCATCTGATGAGGCTGTTGATCTTCGCCCTCGTCCAGCATGTTGCCCTGCTGCTGTGCAATGATGTACAGGATGCAGCCGGTCACTACGCGCGACCCTCTGGGGGCTGTATTGTAGAGACCCACCAAAGCGGTCCGGGCAGCGGAAGCGCACCATTAGGCTCCCGATGCACTGCTCGATGACACTCCTGGTTGCTGAGTGAGCATCGTTATAACACCCCCCCCCCCCCCCCTCAGTATGGGGCCTCTACAGCGGTGCCATCAACCATGACCTAAGCAGGTAGGCCTTGCCACCCAATAGCCGACCCCTCACCTGAGGGAGTGCCACTAATGTGCTGGGAACCTCAGAGTGTGCCGGGATGTAAGCAGCATGCATGCTACCTGGGTATCGGGGGCAGACGTGCATGATGTGGGGATCGCACATCAACTGCACCTTCAGGGAGTTGAACCCCTTCCAATTAATAAAGGGCACTCCCTGTTGAGCCGGTGCTCTGAGGTCAACTTGTGAGCCATCAATAACCCACTGGTTCTGGGGAATGCCAGCGATGGATATAAATCCAGCAGCTCGGGCAACCTGGTGAGACTGGTCTTGGTTAAAGGGGATGACGATAGCTGCACGGGTGCATAGGGCATCTGTGACATCTCGGATGCACCTGTGCGCGGATGTTTGCGAAACCCTGCACATTGACCACTGGAATGAGCCAGAGGTATTGGACGCAATCAATCGGCCTCATCACACCCAACACAGTGACACAACGAGGCTGGTAAATCTCACAAGAGGCGTCATGATTTGGATCTCGCCCTCACTGGGCGTGATCTAGATTTGCATATTCAAGTGATAGTTAGTTTCACTGGAACATGTCTAAGTCAGAGTTACCCAAGGCACAGGGTCGAATGGCCTCAGTTTGGAGACCACCCCAAGATGCCATTTAGCACTGGTTTCCATTGACATGGACTAGCCGGAGCAGCACTTGGTGGGTCTCCCAAGCGATCAGAGGCCCCGGGTGGACAGGCTCTGGGCAGGGTAATACCCTTGCACCCCTGGTGCCACCTGGGCACCCTGGCAGTGCTACCCAGGTGCCACCCTGGCAATGCCAAGGTGCCCCAGTGGCACTGCCAGGTGCCACGCTGGCAGTACTAAGGTGCCCGGGTGGCAGTTTGCCCGTACTGGGGATCGGGCCCGGGGGTACCCTGCCCTTATGAAGTGGGTGTGGGGGGCTCAAGGACTCCCTAATTAGTAAGTTGGGGCTCAGCTCGTCAGTGCAAGAAATGTGTCTAAGTGTGGCCTTGGCGGGGCATTCCTCATCAAGGCCCGTTTAATAGCGCAGTCGTTCTCAGTGCTGCAGGCGCTGAGAAACACTCCGCTAAATGCACCCACAATGGGACCTTTCTCCCCCATTAAATTGTGCCCAGAGAAGTTGAGGGCAGCCATCAACTAACAGACTTAGCCATATCTAAGTAATTTACATATCTCAAAAAAGCAGTGGTTCTAGACTAACCTATGAGGAGCATCATTGTCCAGCTGAAAAATAACCAGGACTCACTGCTTTCTGTCCTACAGCCATTTTTTGTTCAAGTTGACACAGACCCTCTTATTCCATGAGCCACAATTTTGTTAATCAGCATTTCATGTGGCACCTTGTCAAATGCTTTCTTAAAATCCATATAACTACACTTCATCAGCTTCTCTATTACGTCATTGGATTCGTCAAGCATGATCTGCCTTTTACTAATCTGTGCTGGTTCTGCTTAATTAACTTGTCCTTTTCCCTGATTATTTCAAAAACCTTACCCACCACTGATGTTCAAATTGACTGACCTGTAGTTTTCTTTTATTCGTTCTTGGGATGTGGGCGTCGCCGGCTGGGCCAATATTTGTTGCCCGTCCCTAATTACCCTTGAACTGAGTGGCTTGCTAGGGCATTTCAGTGGGGGGGGGGGGGGGGGGGGGGGGTGGCAGACCCACACATCCCATATGGGTCTGGAGTCACCTGTAGACCAGACCGGGTAAGGACGGCAGATTTTCCGTCCCTGAAGGACATTAGTGAACCAGATGGCTTTTTAACAACAATTGACAATAGTTTCATGATCATCATTAGAATTCAAACTTCACCATCTGCCATGGCGGGATTCAAACCCAGGATCCCAGAGCATTACCCTGGGTCTCTGGATCACTAGCCCAGTGACAATACCGCCTCACCACCGCCTCCCAGTTGCTGTCCTTGCACCCTTTCTTGAGTAAGGGTGTCATACTTGCCTTTTCAATCCTCAGGGACCTCCCTGTATCCAGGGACGATTAGATGATTACAGTAATTTCTTTCCCTCCACCCAGACTTCCCTTAGCAACCTGGGATGTAAACCACCTGGACCAGATGATGTCCAGTCTTAGCAGAGCCAGCCTTTCCAATAACTCCTGCCTCTCAGTTTTCACTCTACCTATGACCTCTACCATCTCCACTTCTGATGATGTTTTCTTAGTAAACACCGAGGCAAAGTACTCATTAAATATTCTCCCCTTTCTGTACCTCTAAGCATATCCCACCTCTTTGTCCTTGATAGGACCCACTCTACCTCTTATACCTGCTTACTATTTACATGCCTGTCATGATATTCAAACACACACATCATGATAGACACACCAAGAGACAAATCAGAACACACAACACCACAACCAATCACAGAAAGATATAAAAGCACAAACACGACACCTGGTGGTTAGTATTAGCTGGAGACAAGGACAAGGACAGACCTGCTACACGACACACTCAGGGAGACAGCACGTGCAGAGTATCCAGAACGAACTGTATACAAGAGTTAAAATAAAATAGAGTTGTACCACATACAACTGTGTTGGCTCATCTGTGCACCAGAGCACCCAACACCACATGGTACAGGAGTGGACCGATACCTGCCGGCATACCTCAGTGTACACAGACAACCAGCAGTGCCCAGGCAAAATGATAGAGCTCCCGGTTCCGCAGCCGCTCCAGTGCCACGGCGATCTCCGCGAAAACTGGCGGCGATTCCGGCAAGTGTTCGAATTGTTCCTGGTGGCAGCTGAACTCCAAGACCTGGATGATAGCGAAAAAATTGAATTTCTCCTCACCATCGCCGGTGCAAGGGCAAGAGAAATAGTCACAAGGTTCAGGTTCTTCAGGAGGCAGCAAAGGTACAATTACCAGGCAGTCCTGGACAAATTCTCCAAGTACAGTGAAGAAAACGCAATCCAATCGGCAAGTAAATGTAAGAAAAGCGGCAGTACTCACCTCGTGGCCGTGACCCCGGAGCCCGAATTCCCAGAGGCCGAAATCCCGGGCCTGAGAGAGGGCTGGGTCGAGGTCGGTGGCCATCTTGCTAAAGGTATCACGCTAGCACAGTTGCGCGAGCAGTGCGCAGAACCGGAAGTTTCGTTTGCACATGCGCGAGATGCTGCGCATGCGCAGTCAAGAAAACGGCCATCGGTAAAGGAACAGCGATCTGCGCATGCGCAGTCGCTTCCTACGTGCTACATACCGAGCGTCAGGATGTCAGAGGCCCCAGACCGCACCAATTTAAAGGGGAAACGTCCCAAATCCAATTTAAAAGGGAAACGTCCCAAATCAAAAAAACAAAAATCTGTTAAAGCTGTAAAACAACCTTCCCTCACCTGGAATGACAGCACATTGCCGCAAATTGACCCAGGAGATGAATTTGACCTCCGAAGAACCCTCCGACAAGCAGTTACCTACGCACAAGCCGATGATTCCGACCTTGAATACTTCGATGACGATCTTTACAGTGTTTCCGGACCTCGCGAGCCCAATGATAGCTCCGTGGTCCTATACGACTATGACTCGGACGAACCTTTCGTGTTGCACATTGGCGGCCCCCACATTGAATCCGACGCAGATGCGGATTCATTTTTCGGATTTGAAGATCTTCAACCCAGCAGATAGGACGTCCCAACTTATCAGTGCCGGATGATGCTGCAGCCTGACATTAACAGACAGGGAGCGGTGCAAGCACACGGAGAGCGCCCTGCTGCCACACAGAGCATGGTCCACGTCCCGCTCAGCGTTCCCGACTCTATGAAAGAAGACATGCAAGACTCCAGAGCACAGTCTTTGCATGAACAAGAAGTGACTCCAGAGTCACAAGCCTCCACAGCGAGCTCGTGGACAGCCTCCACGATAGAAGAAACGCTTGACTCCGATGCGCAGTCCTTGCAGGAACAAGACCATGAGGGTCTAGCAACCTCTCCTGACCAACCAGCGGCAGACGATGCAAGTCTGCCATGCTCACGTGAACAGCGCGAAGGCTATGACAGCCTACCATGCTCCACTGCACAGCAGCATGACCATGACGGTCTCTCATGCTACAATGAAGGGCACAGCGCTGATGACTGTTCAAGCCCAACTGAAGACAAGCCAAAGGAATCTCCTCTTCCAAGCCTGAAGGAAAAAGGTTCATGCGCTGACCTTCAGAATCATTGTAGCCGAACAGAGATTAATAATGCTGCACGGTCACAGAAGGATACTGAGGATTTGCTAAAGAAATTACCTGTATGTTTAACCACACTAACCCCAGTGATTAAGCAGTTATGTATGGGGAGTATAATGTGGGCAATTGAGAACAGTAAAAGAGAGACTGTGACCATGCCAGTCCCAGCAAAATCAGACCCAGAACCATGAAGGCATGTATATTAGACAAAGATACATATGAGGTACCTGAGAAGAAAAGTGAAACGGAATGTTCTTTGGAAAATAGTACAATGTTGATAGAAACATTGGATCCTATATTCGAGACCATACATATGGGAGAATTTGGGGGTAATAAACAAGGTTCTGCAATGTCTGGGGGAAGATTTAAAATTCCAAAGAAGAAAAGCCCAAATGAAGGACAACGGCAAGACAATGACAGTCCACCGACAAGGGGTACACCACCAGATGAAAACTCTGACAATTTACCCAACCCTAGTGAACAGCAAGCTGCTAATGAGGATCTATCCACGGGATGTGAGACGAGTGACGACAGCATCCCACTTCCCATGCAAAAGGTGCAAGGTGACAGACCTCGCCTAGTGCGTACCGAGGCACTCGACGATCACGGTGGGACCACTGACGACTGCGGTGGCGGCGCACCGCTTCCACCCTCGATGGCTCGAGCCTCTCCACTGGTCGGTTCATTCCGGCATGTTCCGACTCCAGAAGTGCAGCTTCAGGGAATCTCGGCTGCTTCCAGTGAACCTGTTGGGACTCCGGACGGGGAGCATCGACGGAAGGCAGACCGGACTCCAGATGGGGAGCAGCCAAGCGCCGACTCTGATTCGCGCACGCCAGACCTTGCTCCGGACGGGCGGTGTCGCGGCCTCGGTGATGGCACGCTCAGGGTGACGGCGGATGCCACGGCGACAGGGAATGGATCGTGTGGCAGTCCCACTGGGTCGGCAGTGGCGACCAGCACCGGCGGTCCAAGGCGGACACACCAATTCGCGCCATCGCCAGACGTTGATGCGAGCAACAATTCTCTCTCCAAGGCGACATGCTTCGACGTTTCTCTGCGGAGTCGCCCTTCCGGCACATCAGGTGGCCGGAACCAGCGTGCACGGTCTCGGCCAACTTCCACATCTGGCACAGTCATCGCCTTGCATGATATTAGTGATGGTGCTTCTTCGATGGCAACGACCCATTGGCTACAAGATGCCGTCCACCACAAACATAAAAAGAAAAAAGACTCCACCTTGTTCCTGGCATGCAGGGCGGATGGATTGGGGCGTAGGCGCAATCAGCGAGCTTTGCGCCGCCTTCCACGCTCGCAACTGAACCGTACGCACACGCCGGATCCTCCACTGGTTCCCAAGGATGACTTTGTGGAGATGCCACAGATCATGCCCCTTCCATCGCCACCCGTGACCAGGCCACAGCAGCTAAAATCCTCCCCATGCAGAAGCTAAGGCTGTTTCTGGGACCTTGCCACCTGTCAAATCCAGGGCAAACTTTATTGAAGCAGACAAGTATTTTCTCCCTTTTGAGTTGGCATGCCAGTCGAAATGTCCCCGCATAGTCAGCACATCATCTGACTGTTTACAGAAATTAATTGATAGAATTATAGACAATATGCGGTTGTTCTCAAGGACCACAAACCGACGAAGGTGTTCAGTTGCAGATAATTAAGGCCTTACTAACTACAGTAACATCTCAGCACATAGAAATACACGAAGGAACTGTGTTACAGGCTGTTAGAACGCGCTACAATATACACCTGGCCAGCAAAAAAAAAACTTAGTAAACCAAACCACAGCCAAGGCAACACTAACAAAGATGTTGAATGTTATATTTGCACGAATGAAAAACCAAGCACTGCACGAAGTACAACAAATGGAAAAGTAGAGACTTCGGCAACAGCATCACCTCCAACAGTCCAAGGTGAACCAGTGTGAACCCAAATCTCCACAGCTGAACCGGCTTGAGGACCAGCCTATTCTTGAGGCGGTCACCCATTAGACTGGACTTATAACGCTGTTCATACGTTCAAAAAGTCAAACACTTCTGTATTATAACCTGTTGTTGTTTATCGTTCCAGGTATCGTCTGACCGGACCACTGTTCAAGTTGTTTTTTTTCTCGCATTCATGCTTTGTTATGGTACAACCTTGTTAGTGTGACGCACCCGACATCGCCCCATGTAAATAGTTACGTCATATACACACGCTGTACACGACACACACACACACTCTTAGATGCACTCACGACACGATCATATTTATAAGCACATAGGCACATATCTTTGTAAAAAGGGGAGATGTCATGATATTCAAACACACACATCATGATAGGCACACCAACAGACAAATCAGAACACACAACACCACAACCAATCACAGAAAGATATAAAAGCACAAACACGACACCTGGTGGTTAGTATTAGCTGGAGACAAGGACAGACCTGCTACACGACACACTCAGGGAGACAGCACGTGCAGAGTATCCAGAACAAACTGTCTACAAGAGTTAAAATAAAATAGAGTTGTACCACATACAACTGTGTTGGCTCATCTGTGCACCAGAGCACCCAACACCACAATGCCTGTAGAAGGTTTTGGGGTTTCCTTTTATGTTGACTGCCATTGCAATCTCATATTCTCTCTTTTCCAGTTTTAATTTCCTCTCCGCCTCCCCTCACAACATAATTTAACCGGTGCAAGGATAATTTCAGATATAAAATTAGATCCTGCATCATTATTATGGGAACTTACATTGATGTAGCAGATTTAATGTAGAAACACCTCAAGACTTTTCAGAGAAGCCTAATTCAACAAAAATAGGAACCTAGCAAAGATATGAGGGGTGACTAAAATCTTGATCAAATAATCAGTTTTAAAGGATGGTCTTAAAGGAGATGAAAGCGGACTAGCAAAGTGGTTTAGGGAGGGAATTCCAGAGAAAAAACACCACAATATTCTAATGAGTGGTAGAAAAAAAATATTTATTGCCAAACAGACTTAGCCATATATTTGGGCCATTGTGAAAAGTTTTTCACTATTTCAAAAACAACCAGCCTATAAATTAATCTCCACAAGTATCAGCTGAGCCTGATACACGTTACCACTCTATAGATTCCGGTGCTAAAACTCCCGGATACATTGTAGTGGCCAGGGTATTGAATGCAATATCGGAATCCACAGATGGGAGTTAAGAGCTTGGTGATGTGCAATATTCCCAGATGTTACGAAAGCAATAATGGCAGCGGGGGGTCATGGGGACAGCGGAAAGCTTAGCTGGTTGAGAATGCATGAGGGTGATAGTGGGCATGGGTGGGTTGAGAATGCATGAGGGTGATACTGAGCATGGGTGGGTTGAGAATGCATGAAGGTGATATTGGGCATGGTTGGTTGAGAATGCATGAAGGTGACATTGAGTATGGATGGGTTGAGAATGCATGAAGATGATATTGGGCATGGTTGGTTGAGAATGCATGAAGGTGACATTGAGTATGGATGGGTTGAGAATGCATGAAGGTGATATTGGGCATGGGTGGGTTGAGAATGCATGAATGTGATATTGG
Source organism: Scyliorhinus torazame (assembly GCF_047496885.1). NCBI lineage: Eukaryota > Metazoa > Chordata > Chondrichthyes > Carcharhiniformes > Scyliorhinidae > Scyliorhinus > Scyliorhinus torazame. The sequence goes on along the minus strand of NC_092713.1, from coordinate 134,427,625 downwards.
GCATGGGTGAGAATGCAATGCTGGCAGTTTTGCATCATTCACCTGTTATACATTCACCCCGCCCCTGCTCCCAGTGACATTGTTTCCTGAGTATCAAGTGTGTTCCATTACAATCAGCAAAAACTCCACTCTTCTTGTGCCTCCGTCCTAGTCCAATTTCATCCTCAGCTTGTTTTAAATTATCATTGTGGTTATGTTTTTGCAGAACATATTGTGATTGCCAAATGGGTCAAAACAAGAAAGATATTGTTCAAATATAGCATCTAATAGATCTGCTCAATGCATCAGGGCAGGCCAAATGTTCTGAGAAGAAGTGAATCACCGATCTGCGTGATCCACAACAGAGCTGATCGGATGGAAATTAATCTCCAGTGGACAAGGAGCCAACTATATCAACATGTGCTTTTGAGCAGCTATAATGAAAACCGACAGTAGCTCACGGAACAGAAACCAGACTTGTTGACAGAATCTTTGCAAAGTCTTTTGTTTCCCAAACATCCAAATCATTTCATTTATGTTGGATGTTTCTTCAATTTTGTGGTTGGGATTAAAACATCCAATGTTGGAACTCTGGTGTAGTTAATTTCCCTGGGTGCTGAGCTCTGCCTGAATTTACCAGTCACCCGCTTACTAAGAGCTTTCAGCTGCCACAACACCAGAAGAAAATATATACATGGTCCCATTTTAACTCTGTAACATTTAATGGACTTTAAGTGAGTTAAAATCAGGCCCTACATATTTGGTTATTTTCAGCAGCATTGTAGATGAGGGTGTAGTTGGAGACCAGGTAGAGTAGCCAATGTATAAATAGATGTACCATAAGACCTTAATATATAGGAGCAGAATTAGGCCATTCGACCCATCAAGTCTGCTCCGCCATTTGATCTTGGCTGATATGTTTCTCATCCCTATTCTCCTGCCTTTTCCCTGTAACCCCTGATCCCCTTATTAATCAAGAACCTATCTATCTCTGTCACTCCTTCAATGGCAATGAGTTCCACAGATTCACCACCCTCTGGCTGAAGAAATTCCTCCTCATCTCAGTTTTAAAGGATCGGCCCTTCAGTCTGAGGCTGTGCCCTCGGGTTCTAGTCTCTCTTACCAGTGGAAACATTTTTTCCACTCTATCAGGCCTCACAGTATCCTGTAAGTTTTAATAAGATCCCCTCTTATTCTTCTGAACTCCATCGAGTGCAGACCCAGAGTCCTCAACCGTTCCTCAAACAACAAGTTCTTCATTCCCAGGATAATTCTTGTGAACCTTCTCTGGACCTCCTTCAAGGCCAGCACATCCTTCTTTAGATATGGGGCCCAAAACTGCTCACAATGCTCCAAATGGTGTCTGACCAGAGGTTTATACAGCCTCAGAAGTACTTCCCTGCTCTTGTATTCTAGTCCTCTTGAAATGAATCTAACATTGCATTTGCCTTCCTAACTGCCGACTGAACCTGCACGTTAACCTTAAGAGAATCCTGAACCAAGACTCCTAAGTCTCTTTGTGCTTCAGATTTTGGAGTCTTTCTCCATTTAGAAAATAGTCTGTGCCTCTATTCTTCCTACCAAAATGCATAACCTCACACTTCTCCACATTGTATTCCATCTTCCACTTTGCCCACTCTCCTAACCTGTCCAAGTCCTTATGCAGCCTCCCAGATTCCTCAACACTACCTGTCCCTATACATATATTTGAATCATCTGCAAACTTAGCGACAATGCTCTCAGTTCCTTCTTCCAGATCGTTAATGTATATGGTGAATAGTTGTGGTCCCAACACTGATCCCTGCGGAACACCACTAGCCACAAGATGGCATCCTGAAAAAGATCCCTTTATCCTCACTCTCTTCCTTCTGTCAGTCAGCCAATCTTCTATCCATGCCAGTACCTTGCCCCTAACACCATGTCCGACACCTCATCAAGGGCTTTTTGGAAATCCAAATAGATCACGTCCACTGGCTCTTCATAGGTCTAACTTCCTTGTTACCGCCTCAAAGAATTCTAAAAGATTTGTCAGACATGACCTCCCTTTGACAAAGCCATGCTGACTCAGTCCTATTTTACCATGCACTTACAAGTACTCCGCAATCTTATCCTTAGTAGTGGACTCTAAAATCCTTACCAATAACCAAAGTCAGGCTAACCGGCCTATAATTTCCCATCTTCTGTCTCCCTCCCTTCTGAAATGGGGTATTTAATTCGCTATTTTCCAGTCGTCTGGGACCCTCCCTCACACCAGTGATTCCTGAAAGATCACCACCAATGCCTCCACAATCTCCTCAGCTCTCTTCCTCAGAACGCTAGGGTGTAGTCCATCTGTTCCAGATGATTTATCCACTTTCAGATCTTTCAGCTTCCCCGGCATCTTCTCCTTAGTGATGGCCACTGCACTCACCTCTGCCCCCTTACTCTTGAGGTTCTGGAATGCCTCTGGTGTCTCCCATCTTGGGGACGGCACTAGGTACCTATTCAGTTCCTCTACCATTTCTTTATCCCCTATTAGTACTTTTCCAGCCTCATTTTCCAGTGGTTCAATGGTCATTCTGGCTTCCCACTAATCCTCGCCACTTTGTATGCTTTTCCTTTTGCTTTTATGCTGTCCCTGACTGTCCTTGTCAGCCATGGTTGTCTTGTCCTCCCCTTAGCATGTTCCCTCCTCCTTGGTATGCATTTCTGTTGTGCCTCCTGAATAACTCCTCAAAACTCCTGCCATTGCTGTTCCACCATCTTCCGTGTTAGGCTCCCCTTCCAAACAACTCTGGCCATCTCCTCCCTCATGTCATTTTAGTTACCTTTATTCAATTGTAATACCATTACATCTGATTTCAACTTCTCCCTCTCAAACTGCAGGGTGAATGCTATTATGTGTGGTCACTGCCCCCTAAGGGTTCCTTCACCTTATAGAACATAGAACATAGAAAAATACAGCACAGAACAGGCCCTTCGGCCCACGCTGTTGTGCCGAACCTTTGTCCTAGATTAATCATAGATTGTCATTGAATTTACAGTGCAGAAGGAGGCCATTCGGCCCATCTAGTCTGCACTGGCTCTTGGAAAGAGCACCCCACCCAAAGTCAACACCTCCACCCAACACTAAGGGCAATTTTGGACACTAAGGGCAATTTATCATGGCCAATCCACCTAACCTGCACATCTTTGGACTGTGGGAGGAAACCGGAGCACCCGGAGGAAACCCACGCAGACACGGGGAGGATGTGCAGACTCCGCACAGACAGTGACCCAAGCCGGAATCGAACCTGGGACCCTGGAGCTGTGAAGCAATTGTGCTATCCACAATGCTACCATGCTGCCCTTAAGAACAAATAAATCTACACTATATAATTTTACCGTAATCCATGTACCTATCCAATAGCTGCTTTTGGGTCCCTAATATTTCCGACTCAACTACTTCCACAGGCAGTGCATTCCATGCCCCCACTACTCTCTGGGTAAAGAACCTACCTCTGACATCCCCCCTATATCTTCCACCATTCACCTTAAATTTATGTCCCCTTGTAATGGTTTGTTCCACCCGGGGAAAAAGTCTCTGACTGTCTACTCTATCTATTCCCCTGATCATCTTATAAACCTCTATCAAGTCGCCCTCATCCTTCTCCGTTCCCTCATCAAGTCTGCCTCATTAGGGCGACATGGTGGCACAGTGGTTAGCACTGCTGCCTCACAGCACCAGAGACCCGGGTACAATTCCGGCCTCGGTGACTGTGTGGAGTTTGCACATTCTCCCTGTGTCTGCATGGGTTACCTCCAGGTGCTCTGGTTTCCTCCCACGGTCCAAAAATATGCAGGTTAGGTGGATTGGCCATGCTAAATTGCCTGTTAGTGTCCAAAAATATTAGGTGGGATTACTGGGTTACGGGAATAGGATGGGCCTAGGTAGGGTACTCTTTTCTAGAGTCGGTGCAGGCTCGATGGGCTGGAATGGCCTTCTTCTGCACCATGGGGATTGTTATGATTACACATCAACAAATCCAGAATTGCCTGTTCCCTCGTGGGTTCCACTACACACTGCACCAAAGAACTATCTTGTGGACATTCCAAATTCCTTTTCTTGGGGTTGGCTATCAACCTGATTTTCCCAGTACACCATGAAGTCATGATTACTGTAATATTGTGTTTCTTACATGCCTTTTCTATCTCCTGATTTATTTTCTGCCCCACATCCTAACTACTGCTAGGGGGCCTGCACATAACTCCCATCAGAGTATTTTTTCCTTTGTGATTCCTCAATTCTACCCACACAGATTCTACACCTTCTGCCCTTTTATTGCTTCTTGCTATCGATATAATTTAATTTCTTACTAACAAGGCAACCCCCCCCCACCCCCTGTGCATCTGCCTGTCCTTTCGATAGGACACATTTCATTGGATATTTTGATCCCAGCCCTGATCCCATTGCAGCCACGTCTCTGCGAGGCAGCAGTGCTAACCACTGTGCCACCATGGCGTCCTGTAATCTGTAAAATATTTCTTATTTAATCTTTCATCTGAAAGCCACTTAGAATAAGTAGCCATGATGTGGAGATGCCGGCGTTGGACTGGGGTGAGCACAGTAATAAGTCTTACAACACCAGGTTAAAGTCCAACAGGTTTGTTTCGATGTCACTAGCTTTCGGAGTGCTGCTCCTTACCTGAGGAAGGAGCAGCACTCCGAAAGCTAGTGACATCGAAACAAACCTGTTGGACTTTAACCTGGTGTTGTAAGACTTCTTACTAGAATAAGTAGTGCAGATTAGCAGTTGGTTACCAGCCAATGAATTTACTGTTTTCCTATGAAGTCACTCCTGGATTGTTTTTCAAACTTAGCCCGCTGCCCAGAGGTGTCCCTCTCAGCTCCTGCTCTTTTTAAATCTCCACTCTGACTCTCAGCTCCCGCTCTTTTTAAATCTCCACTCTGACTCTCAGCTCCCGCTCTTTTTAAATCTCCGCATGATAAGTGATCAAAGTAGTAAAGACTTACCGACCGTACCTACTATTTACCAATCAGCTCTCTCCCTTGAAGCTGCAACTGCTGAAGCAGGGCAAGACCACTCACTGAAGATTTAAAAAGTAACAAAGCAAGGAGAAGAAACAAAAAGCACCTCTTCCTATTCTGCATCAAACTCCCACTCTGTTTCAAATTCCTGATAATCACACTCACTCTGGCTGTGTCTCACTCCAGATGTGGACGTGGACACAGTCTTAGAGATGTTAAACAAGCATCAGTTTCAAAGTAATAAACAGTGAACAAAATGGAAATGAATAACTTGTTTTGTATTCGTTCAAGGTATATGAGCAAGACGAATATCTACTCCCTCTTCCAAACTGTCCTCAAAAAGGTGATTGGGAGCTGCCTCTTTGGTGAAGACACACCCACAGTGTTGTTAGGGAAGTTTATCCAGGAACATTACCCAACAATAATGAAGGAACGGTGGCATATTCTCAAGACAGGATGGTGGGTGACCTGAAGAGGAACTTGGAGGTGGTGGTATTCCCACAGGCCTGCTGCCCTTGCCCTTCCAGAGTGATGGACTTTGCAGGTTTGGGAGGTTCTGTCAAGGAAACCATGGCAAGTTGCTACAGTGCATTTATGTAGCTAGTACACACTGCTGCCATGATGCACTGGGTGATTTTGACATGGCATCTTGCCCACATTATCCGAAAAGCTTTTTCAGGAAATTAGTACAGCAGAAAGAACTAAGTTTCACAAGTTTCAAGTTTCACAAAATCTCGAAGAACATTCATTGCTGATGGCCAGAAATTTCCAGCCGTTCAAATCGGCGGGATCTTTTGTTCCTGCGATAGCACACCTCCACCACGGGTAACCCGGTGGCAAGGGGTGCATTCAAAGGGGGATCCCATTAAGAATGGTGGGACTAGACGATCCCGCCACTGGCCAATAGCAGGCCTCTGCCACCGCGAAACATGCACGGCGTGGGTGGGAAAATCCCATCCAATTAGTTACTTTTGAAATAAAGTCACTGCTGTAATGTAGGAAAATTGTGTAGATAATTTGCCTATGTCAGGTTTCCACAAATAGAAATAAATTCAATGATCAACTAATCTAATCTGGTGATTTTATGTGAGGAATAGATGTTGACCTCGGCCGTCAAAGGACTCTGTTATTCTTGGAGCGTTGGTCTAACATCTCATCAGATAGACTGAACCTGCACTCAGCAGCAACATCAAATTGGTTTTATATAGCACCTTTACATAGTCAAATGTGCAAAAGTGTTTCACAGGAGCATAACCAGGCAAAGAAAAAATTTACAGATGCAAAAGGTGGAGATATTAAGAGAGGCAAGCAAAACCTTGGTCAAAATGTTAGATTTTCAGAAGCATCTTAATGAGGAGTATTCTCTATCTCCTTAACCAATTCATTTTGAGGATGAAGAAGAAAACAGAGTGAAATAACAGATAAGGATGTAGGGTTTGATAGAGTAACATAAGAATAGAAAGAGAAGGAGAAAGATTGGATTTGAAAGAGAGAAAAGGAGACAGAAAGGAAAAGTAAGATAAAAGTTTAAAAGCATCGCATTTATAATTTCTGCAACCTTTAGGAACTTTATTTTTTACCCTCAGGAATGAAATCCCACGGTTTCAATCATTACCTTTCTGGACCAGAAAAGCTAAATTTCATGGCAGGACCATAGGTTATTTTTTTTAAACTTGGTCCTTCAAGCATGAGAAAGCAACCCTGATTATATGGTGAGATGCACTTGTACATGCAGCATCAACGATGCACTTGTACATGCAGCATCAACGATGCACTTGTACATGCAGCATCAACGATGCACTTGTACATGCAGCATCAACGATGCACTTGTACATGCAGCATCAACACAGACTGCTGTGAATTGACATGAACTTCCATTTTTTTTGTACTATTTGTCTCACTGAAAAACCCTTGTTGAATGAGGTGTAACTTAGCTTTAAACAGCATACTAATGCCATAATTACTGCTAACTACTCTTGTCTGGAATACGTTTTATATTTGTGCGATAGCAAATTTCTTAATTATAAAAAAAATTGTACATTTTCAATTTTAAAAAAAAGTTTGCTTGTGTTCATGATGGCTCCTGATCATAATCACTTATTTTGCCACCTGAAATTTTAAATTAAAAGTAACTTTCTGGTTTGCTGCCTGTAAGAATACGTAATTGGTTGATTTTCCTGCTTGCTGACATCACTGCTGCTGGAAGCCTGGAGGTCCCCTTAACTAGGCCAGAAATCCAGGTTCCCATTTTTGCAAGGTTAATAGCAGACAGCACAAAATTTCCAACAACTTGTGGTGATTCGCACATAACGAAGCATCTTTTTGTCGCCACAAATTGCTGTGTTTTTAACACATGAATAATGGCAGACGCCATGAACTTAGTATTATTTTTTCATAACTTCTGGTACAATTTCCCGTATTACTCATTCCTAAAGAACTGAATGGGAAATCGTTTAGTAAATTTATTTAGTATTTAATATGAAAAAAAATTAAGCCACAGTCTCTGATTCTGAGTATTCACTGATATGCTTTGTTTGTTCCAACTTAATTTAGAATGTGCCTTTATCGATTAACTCAGCAACTAACAGCAGTCCACTGATGTTTCTCTTACATTTCATCAAATGTGGTCCAGTGGTGACCAAATGGGAAACTAAATCCAAGTTAAAATGCCTCGACCAAAAAAAATTACTTTATTTACACATTTGCACTGAAATGCCTAAAGTGGAATTCTTTTATTTCTCATTGAGGCTTATTTTCCTATTTTGTGAAGAACTGCAGAATTTAGCTGAAGAAAGTCAGATGGCAAGGTTGTGCAATTTCACTGCCAAAAGATCTTTTACATTGTGAATTCCATAGAAGGAAAGAAAAGAGAAGCAACCAATCATGACACACCTTTTATCATGTTTCTGTCACACATCTCACGGTGTTCCTTCATCTGCGGCATGTGGAGAACTCTTGTAAATAATGACTCACTGATAAATCATTTCCACTGGTCAGGACCTGGATGTTTTTGATTGACAGCATTTTATAAAAATGAACTTTTAAAGATGAGGGGACAGGTCACAGACTTCCCTTCAGAGATCTAGTACAAGGATCAACAAAGCAATACATTACAGGCCAGGTCAGTTCGGAGCTGACTATTGCAACAAGCTGGCAGCAGGATCAGAAGATTGTTGGAGACTTGAAAAATAAATAATATGGAGATAAAGGGGATAACCTTTTTGCTTTGTGCCAAGTTTACTTATTCACTTTCAATTCTCTGTCATAATATACACCAGTATAGTGTTAGCCTCCAGACCCTTGAGGTTAAACCAACCATTCTTCCGTCGACCTGCCAACTAGTGGACTACAATGGCAACACCATTCCTGCTACCGGTTCATGCCAACTCGAAGTGACGCACAACTCGCGAAAAGCCATCCTTCCCTTCGAGATCGTGAGCTCCTCGAAGGACTCTCTGCTAGGCGCACAGGCGTACAAACTCCTAAACCTCGTTCAACGAGTGCACTCTCTCTCTCCAGAGGACACGTCTGCCTTCCAGGATGTGAACTTCAGGGCGCAACTCAATGCCATCATCGACCAGCACCGCGACGTTTTCGAAGGCATGGGCATGCTTCCATACACTTACAAAACCCTGCTCAAACAAGATGCCATGCCTGTGGCTCATGCACCTCGCAGAGTCCCAGCACCCCTCAAGGACCGCTTCAAGCAGCAGCTGCAGGACCTCCAGGACCAAGGAATGCTCTCCAGAGTGACGGAACCAACCGACTGGGTCAGTTCCATGGTGTGCGTAAAGAAGCCTTCCGGCGAGCTCCGGATCTGCATTGACCCAAAGGATCTGAATCGCAACATAATGAGGTAGCATTACACTATCCCCAAGCGCGAGGAGTTCACGTGCGAGATGGCTCGGGCCAACATCTTCACCAAACTTGACGCCTCAAAAGGATTCTGGCAAATTGAACTAGACAGGTCCAGCAGAAAGCTGTGTACCTTTAATGCCCCGTTTGGCAGATACTGCTACAACAGGATGCCGTTTGGGATTATATCGGCATCAGAAGTATTCCACCGGATCATGGAGCAAATGATGGAGGGCACTGAGGGTGTGCGCGTCTATGTTGACGACATCATCATTTGGTCCACCACCCCGCAGGAGCATATCAGTCGCCTCCAGTGCGTTTTCAAACGAATACGGGACCAAGGCCTTCGCCTCAACAGAGCCAAATGTTCCTTCGGCCAAACGGAATTCAAGTTCCTAGGGGACCACACCTCCCGGTTGGGTGTGCGGCCGGATGCGGACAAGGTAGCAGCCATCACGGCCATGCAGAAGCCAGCGGATAAGAAGGCGGTCCTCCGATTTTTGGGCATGGTCAACTTCCTGGGGAAGTTCATCCCCAACCTCGCCTCCCATACCACAGCTCTCCGGAACCTGGTCAGGAAGACGACAGACTTCCAATGGCTTCCCGCCCAGGAGCGCGAATGAGAGGAGCTTAAGACCAAGCTTACCACGGCCCCGGTATTGGCATTTTTTGATGCCACGAAGGAAACAAAATTTCAACGGATGCCAGCCAATCTGGCATTGGGGCAGTGCTCCTGCAACGCGATGCGGCCTCATCATGGGCCCCCGTTGCATACGCGTCACGTGCCATGACCCCCACGGAACAGCGCTACGCGCAGATCGAAAAGGAGTGCCTGGCCTGTTGACTGGGGTCGACAAATTTCATGATTACGTGTACGGCCTCCCCCAGTTCACTGTCGAGACCGACCATCGCCCGCTGATCAACATTATACAAAAAGACCTGAATGATATGACCCCCTCGCCTCCAGCGCATTCTGCTTAAACTCCGGCGGTACGATTTCCAGCTCCTATACACCCCGGGCAAGAACCTGATCATAGCCGACGCTCTGTTCAGGGCAGTCAACACCCCGCGTGACCCAGAGGGGTTCATCTGCCAGGTTGACGCCCATGTGGCCTTCACGCCCTCCAATCTGCCAGCCACGGATGAATGCCTTAGCCACATTCACCGTTAGATTGCGGCTGACCCCCTACTACAGCATGTTATGCGCCACATGACGGACGGGTGGCTCAAGGGCCAATGCCCGCAGTTCTACAATATCAGAGAAAATCTGGCAGTAGTCGATGGTGTCCTCCTGAAGCTGGACCGCATCGTGATCCCGCACAGCATGCGCCAGCTCGTTTTGGAACAGCTACACGAGGGCCATCTTGGCGTGGAGAAGTGCCGACGGAGGGCCCGAGAGGCTGTGTACTGGCCCGGCATCAATGAGGACATCGCCAACACAGTGCTCAACTGACCCACCTGTCAGCGATTCCAGCCGGCCCACCCACGTGAGACCTTACAGTCCCATGAGTTGGTCATGTCCCCTTGGTCTAAGGTAGGCGTTGACCTGTTCCATGCGCTCGGCAGGGACTATGTTCTGATTGTAGACTATTTTTCGAACTACCCAGAGGTCGTACGCCTGCACGACATCACATTATCGGCGGTCACCGTGCCTGCAAGGAGACCTTTGCTCGTAACGGCATCCCACTCACTGTGATGTCGGACAATGGCCCCTGCTTCGCGAGCCAGGAATGGTCCAATTTTGCCAGCAGGTACAACTTTGTGCATGTGACATCCAGTCCCCTGTACCCCCAATCCAATGGCAAAGCGGAAAAGGGCGTCCACATCGTCAAACGCCTCCTCTGCAAGGCTGCCGATGCAGGATCCGACTTCTACCTCGCCTTGCTGGCCTATCGTTCGGCCCCACTCTCCACGGGCCTGTCGCCAGCCCAGCTGCTCATGGGTCGCACCCTCAGGACCACGGTGCCGTCCATTCATGTCCCTGACCTCGACCACGTTCCGGTCCTTCAGCAGATGCAACAGTCTCGTGCACAACACAATGCGGTGCATGACACTCAGGCGACTGATCTTCCTGCTCTGGCGCCGGATGACAATGTCCGCATCCATCTTCAGGAGGGTGGCTGGTCTGCAACTGCTGTGGTTCTTCGGCAGGTGTTTCCCCGCTCGTTCCTGGTTCGTCTGTCAAATTGCTCCATTCGCCGCCGCAATCGGCGTGCCCTTCATCTCGTTCCACGCTCGCTACGTGATCCTCCACCGATGCCACACCCTCCTGTTGTCCCCAACCTGGACTATGTGGAGATTCCGAATACTCTGCATCCTCCTCACTCTGCCGTGGCCCAGCCCATTCCTCAGCCGGTGGCTCCTGACCCACCCTTGAGGCGGTCAACCAGAATTCGTCGCCCACCTCAAAGACTTGACTTATGAATTTAACAATGTTGGACTCTTTGATCTGTTCTGTTATCCTGTTTAAACGTTCCAGTAGTTTGTATATAATGTTCATTTCATTGTTGGTGTGACACCCTATTTCTCTGCACCAGGCACCTTCCCTTGTAAATAGATTAGCCTCATGTACATAGTCATGTAAATAACACGCACACACATAGTCAGGTATATTCACTGCACGATATTTATTGTCACGCAGGCACATGTTCTTTATATAAAAGGGGGGATGTCATAATATATACCAGTATATTATGGTGCAGACACACACACACACACTGATGGACATGCAGTGAGACCAATCAGCATACTCAACACCGCAGCCAATCACCAGTGAGAGCACACGCACTATAAAGACAGGGGACAGGAGAGTTCCTGCTCATTCTAGTAGCAGCCAACTCGGAGCACAGAGCTCACAGCCTGCAACACAGATATTCACCATGTGCTGAGTGCATCACCTGGTTAGGACTAGGCAAGGGTCAACAGTTAAAGCTGGTATTGCATTTACCCACAGTTCAAGTATGTTCATATAGTTAACCTTATAATAAAATAGAGTTGTACCACTTCCAGTGTTGGTGACCTGTTTGTGATCCAGAACACCCAACACATCATTCTCTTGAAAGAAAATCTGACATACAACAGAATATAAAGCTGATAAAAGGAGCTCTCCTCTTCCTTTTTCAATTTCCCACATCGATTCATTTTTTGCCTATTGTATTTTAATTCCAGGTTTCCTTGTACAGAGTTGGCGTTCAAGAGGAACTTCTGGTAACTTCAGAATGGGTTACATTGTAGTAGTGTTGGCATGGGGAAACTCAGCCCAAGAAATACAGCACAGGTACAGATGTGTCCTCTACAAACTATCAGTTTTGGTGCACGTCTGCTGGATGCAGATCAAACCTAAGTGGTTTGATCGAGTTGTACATAATCAGCAACATCAATGTTATAATTCCAGTGCCGATATAGGGAACATCTGACATCACTTTAAGGTCTGTTTTAATTACCATATTGCATCATGTGGTGTACTGTGAAACCAAAGGTTTATAATTTTGGTAGCGATCTGCCATGTGGTGTGAAAAATCAGACATCAAGGTGTAGTAATCCAGAGGACATGAAGAAGAAGAAGACTAAACAGTTTTATTTTAGCTCTAATGACAAAACCTCAACCACAACGTAACACATATTTCCCAGCCTGGGACTATTGCAACTTCTGCTCTGGGTCTGGGAACAGCATTTAAAGGACTCACTAATGAGTCCCAGCTGGGAAGGCCTCCACCCACTACCATGGGAACTCGTACTCCACCTCTGGTCTCCACAGGGAGATCGATTAATGATGCCCCGTGGTCCTCGTGCGAGTTATCGCACATGGATAACTCTTGAAAAAGGAAAAATGCCTTAGAATCCCTAAAGTATAAAACGGAGGCAATTCAGCCCATCGGGTCTGCACCAGCCCCTCTGAAAGAGACCCTACCTGGGCCCAATCCACTACATCACCATAACCCCATCTAACCTGCGCATGTTTGGACACTAAGAGGCAATTTAGCATGGTCAATCCACCTAACCTGCACATCTTTGGACTGTGGGAAGAAACAAGAGCACCCGGAGAAAACCCACACAGACACAGGAAAAACATACAAACTCCACACAGTCACCCAAGACCGGAATTGAACCCAGATCCCTGGCGCTGTGAGGCATCATGCTGTCAATGGTTTCTGCCCCACACCATAAAATTGGAATGTCAAGAGATGATTTCCTGGAGGTACAACAAAATCTTACTTTTTTCTGCTTCCTACGCTCTGCATTAAACTACTCGGCTTTCTGGGGATGGTAATAGAATTGGCTGGATTCCTTTAATATGGCATTGGTGCCTTCTTAAGGCCATCACAGAGCTCAGGTAAGCTCTCACCTATATGAAGTTGGTATTTCCCTGGATAACCTGAGATTTGGGAGGCACAAAGTCGAAAAACCACTGGTGTAAAATCAGGTTGCACTTCTCCCAATGGCTGGTTAATGGCATTGCGGTCTTCCAGCTGGCTGGTGGCGTGAATACCATTTGCAATTAATTTGCATCTAATGAATTCTCATTAAAACAGCTGCTGGCCAGCATCCTGTCAGGCCTTCCAATCTTGTGTCGTGCCAGCATTAAATTATATCCGTTTAAAACCCAATTGAGTGGCGTGCACAGGGAGATCCTCAGTTCGCAAGAAACTTCAAAATAAGTGCAACAACGTCTGTCTGTCATAATGCTGCACTGCTCCTGATGCTCTGTACACCACTCTGCCGGGGCAGACCAGTTCCTGCCTTCCATCTCCATGCTGAGCTGCCCTCCATCTCTATGCTACTGGACCCATGGACCCTCCTGTGCCTGGGGTTGGGGAATATTGGGTCTCTGCTGGTGCCACACACCAGTGTATATCTGGACAGCACTGTGCTGCAGGACTCGAGCAGCCACCATAACAAAGGTCCGACGTTTGACCGGGGGAGGAGTATGAGGTGAGGCTGCAGGGTGGGGCCGAAGACAAGGGGGACAATGTGGAAGGAGGACTGTGGAAGGAATGGGGGCAATGGTTTGGGGGTAGGGTGAGGCTCTACGGTGGCAAGCAGAGGGGCCAGCAAGTGGATGAAGAAGACAAACAATGTAAGGTAGAGGGAAAACCGAAGGGAGGGAAGCTGGACCCTGACAATGCTGCATAAAAAGCTCACAAACAAGGGGGTCAAGGGAATAATACATTGTTTACTGGAATGTGATGCACGAAGACTCCAGATGCGGTGGGGAGAGTGGGGCATTGGCGCTTCACAGATGTTGGGGGTGGGGGGTTGAATCAATGGTCAAACTTCTTCTTGAGGCTGCTAGCATTTGACCTCTGGGTTGCTGACATCCTGCACGGTCTGGTGAAGACAAGGCTGGATTGATATTTAAATATGGCACCGGGACCTTTGAATCCACCAGCTGAATGTGGGCGGATGAATCAGCTACTGGCCCACCAAGTGATTCGGAGGGGAACTCACCTGTGCATAATTAATGAGATTGCAAGTGCAGAATCCGGGGTGGGATTCCGCTATTCCGGTCAGCGGGAATGGCACCGTCAGCCGCCCACCACTGCACGGAGTCTGAAAAATGGAGAATTCCGCCCATTGTGTCCAAACCTGGATGCTGAACTTTAGGAAGGATGTGGAGGTGTTAGAGTGAGGGTAGAAAAGATGTAGGAAAGTGGTTCTAGAGATGAAGGACTTCTGTAACTTGAATGGTTTGGAGAAGCTCAAGTAGTTCTCCTCGAAGCAGAGAAGGTTGAGAGGTGATTTGATAGAGATATTCAAAATCATGAAGGGTCAACATGGAATAGATAGGTAGAAACTATTTCCACTGGCAGAAGTGTCAAGCATCAGAAGTCATATTTAAAATAAGTGACAAAAAAAACAAAGGTAACAGGGGGAAAAGCTTTTTTTATGCAACGAGTGGTTGGGATGTGGAATGCACTCGCTGAGAGAGAGGTGGAGGCAGATTCAATCATTGTTTCCAAGAGGGAATTGGATAAGCACTTGAAAGGAAAATAATATTTCAGGATTAGGAAGAAGAGAGGGAAGAGGTGTGGGACATTTAAATCACCATTGCAGAGAGCCAGAATGCACGCTACAGGCTGAATGGCCTCCTTCTGTGCTGTAACCATGTTATGAATTGACAGGAATTTAATGTGATTGCCACATCTTGGCCACATATTTCTTTATGCAATGACATTAATGGTCAAATAGATGTGAGTAGGCGACAGTACTGATGGAGACCACACATGGATTATTCATCAGTGTTTAAGCACGACTGGATTTATATTTCTCAAGAAACCCAAGTAAAAGTTTCAAAAGTATCACCGGATGCTTATTGAAGTCGAGAAATGAATCATCTGCTACAATGAGCAATTCAAAATGTCTTTAATATGTTTATTTGGCTCCTCAATTAAAGCTGGCATTCTGAATATCTGCTTTAAGATTCTATACAAACAAGAATCACCTTCAGAACTTATCGATACACTTGCAGCAAAAGTCCAGGGAGCAGAACATAAGAGAACAAACTCGCACAAAGTTTTCACAAAAACAGCTCATTTGCAATAAATCTTTGCCTCTGATTCAAGTGGCACATACACAGTCATAAAAGCTAAAGTAGTTCATGATTGCACAAGCACCAAGTTATTTAAGCATTCAGCTCTTACAATATGACAATCTTCTGGCATTTTATCATTTAAGTGATGTGTTCCTGATAAAGCATTGATGTAATTCTCTGGCCAAGTAAGGCCTCGATTCTGATTGATCTCTTCCATAATCAGTTAAAAATACACATGATGATTCCAAGAATCTCTGAAGGGTAAACTTAAAAATTTACAACCGGTTCAGCAACTTTTTAAGCATTCCATCTTTGGACCTTTATTGCAGTGGCTAAATATATCCTGCAGAGAGTGGTCATCAGAAGTCTTTTTCAGGTTGACCAAATGTAAGGAGTGGTGTGCCACAGGGATTAGTGCTGGGACCTCAACCGCTTGTAATGTATATAAATGAGTTGGATGAAGGGATAGAAAGGATGGTTGCCAAATTTGCTGATGACACAAAGACAGAAAGGGTGGAATGGTAGCACAGTGGTTAGTACTGTTGCTTCACAGCGCCAGGGTCCCAGATTCGATTCCCGGCTTGGGTCACTGTCTGTGCGGCGTCTGCATGTTCTCCTCGTGTCTGCGTGGGTTTCCTCCGAGCGCTCTGGTTTCCTCCCACAAGTCCCGAAAGATGTGATTGTTAGGTGAATTGGACATCCTGAATTCTCCCTCAATATACCCGAACATGCTTGGCGACGAGGGGATTTTCACAGTAACTTCAGTGCAGTGTGAATGTAAGCCTACTTGTGACAATAATACAAAAAGATAGGAAAATAAGTTGTGAAGAGGACATAACGAGGCTATAAAAAGATATAGATAGGTTAGTGAGTGGGCAAATATCTGGCAAATGGATTATAATGTGGGAAAATGTGAAATTGTCCATTTTGGCAGGAAAAATAAAAAATAAGCATATTATCTAAATGGTGAGAGATTGCAGAGCTCTGAGGTGCAGAGGGATCTGGGTGCCCTGGTGCATGAATCACAAAAGTTTAGTATCTAACTACAGTAATTAGGAAGCCTAATATAGAATGTTATAATTTATTGCAAAGGGAATTGAATAGAAAAGTAAGGAGGTTATGCTTCAGCTGTACAGGGCACGAGTGAGAGCACATTTGGAATATTGTGTACACTGCGTTGGAAGAAGTTCAGAGAAGGTTTACCAGACTAATGCCTGGGTTGTCTTATGAAGAAAGTTTAAACAGGCTAGGCTTGTATCTGCTGGGGTTTAGAAGAGTAAGAGGCGACTTGATTGAAACATATAATATCCTGAGGGATCTTTGACAGGGTGGATGTGGACTGGATGTTTCCTCTTGTGGGAGGATCTAAAAACTAGGGGTCATTATTTAAAAATAAGGGGTTGACCATTTAAAATGGAGATGGAGCAAAATAAATTTCATCCAGATGGTCGTGAGTCTTTGGAACTCTCTTCCGGAAAAGGCGGTGGAAGCAGAGTCTTTGAATATTTTTAAGGCAGAGGCTCTTAGTGAGCAAGGGGGTAGTAGGTTATTAGGGGTAGGCGGGCTGCAGATTTGAGGTTACTGTCAGATCAGCCGTGATCTTATTAAATGGTGAAATAGGCTCCTACTCCTGCACTTTGTTTGTATGTTCATACATTCTTCATCACGTTAATCACAGCCTAGTTCCAGTATGTAACTCTTACTTTATTCTCTAACATTAGTTCCTATCCTGAGCTGTTGATGTGTATTATCAAGCGAAAATATCCTTCCGACCATTTGCACTCTGCATTCACGCCCGCTGTGTTGTGTTTATAAATTGCCTTTGCACTAATACCACTGTTATGATGTATTATCATGCTGAATTTCCTTCCTGCTTAACATAGGTAAATGGTCGTGAAATTTAGCTCCAATGATATTGGAATGGAAATGGTAGACTTTGAGCAGCAAACATGCAAAACTAGAGTTGGCTTCATTCATCTGACCTTCAAAATACAATCTATATACTCTGCAAAATTGTTCATCCTGGTAGCATGTAACTGTAGGATTGTTATGACTAGCAAATCACAATATCCACATATAATGGAATCACGTGCTGTTATTATGTATCTCGTGTTATATTTTATGTTCCTGTGGTACATATTCACTTTGACCGTTGACTGTTCCAATCTTATTTTGGCTCCTTCCCTGCTGTTGTCTATTTATTGACATCAGTAAACTCAGCTCTCTGTCCTACTATGAGATGTTCTACAATTCAGAAAAAACAGACATTGTGTAATCTTCTAAAATGATAAATATCATGATGAGGCATAATTACCAATAGAAGAAAATTGTTAGCAGATGGGATTGACAAAAATATGTTGTTGCTTGGGAATGAGCAACCGCTGTAATTGACTTTGAATAACATATATTAAACACTGCTCCACTTTGGAGTAATATTAACATATGCAATGATTTGGTCATTTATCACCTCTGTCTCCATTGGGTGGATTTCAACAAAACTTGATAAACAGATAGGAGGAACTGATTAGTTTTTGTTGAAGATGTAGATCCTAATTCTGGATTTTTTTAAAGGATCCGTTCACACTGGGTGGACAGGGCAAATTGATTTTAAAAATATAATGTTGTGGGTTATTTGATTTCAAATTTTGTTGATTGTTTTAGAATATTGTGGATTGTCTGGGCTGCTGTGGTGGATTCTTTCACAGCTGTCAAAGTGTGAGCAGAAGCCTCCTCATTGAGATATAAGCTCTTGATAAAAATATGCAATTACACTGCATTAACCAGGCAGGGAAAAGCCTCAAGAAAGAGCTGCATAATTTTAATAACTTGAGTATTGCTGAAAAAGAGAGACAGGCTGCCGTATTGCCCTCATCAGGACAGAATCACAAGAATACCAAATACCAGAGGGAACAACAAATTGATTCTGCATGAGGAAAGAATGCAGGTTTGTTCGCAACTAGACTCTGATTGGTTGAGAAAGCAGGGAACAGACTTCCCTGATGAGCATAATGAATGGCAGAGCGGGTTTGAAGGGCCGAATGGCTTCCTCTTGCTCCTATTTTTTCGATGGTTCTATGTTTCCCCCAAGCTTCTTTTAAAATTCAAATTAGGCAAGCCAACTCTGATTAGTCAAGGCATTGCCATGCCGAATAGACCAGGGAACTGTGGTCCATCAAGCTTTTGTTTATCCCCAAAAAAGACTCAATACATGTACATGTTCTTTTTATTTGTTGAGGACAAGACCCTGCCTGTGAATATATGTAGCTCCTGGCAAGCGTAAATGTATCACATTGTGAGCACAACTGATAATATTGAATTTAAACAAGTCTGGGGGATATTACTGTGCCCTGGTGCATTCCTCATGGCAATGCCTTGACCAGAGTCCATCTGCTAACTAATCAGCACATTTTTAGCATGCAGTGCACATTTGTTGGTCCCTTTGAAATTTGGCATTCTTACAAATCTGCTGAGTGTAAGATGAAAAGCTTTGACAGCATCTTTCTTTTTTCAGAAATATGCATTTCCAATAATGTTGATTTACCACAGCATGGTGGAAGTATGTGCTCCACCGAGTTCCCTCTTCACTTGTGAAAGCAGTGACACTTGCTAAGTTCTACATATATGGGCTTAAGGCTGCATAATTCAGATTTGTAGTGCCTGTTTCTTTGGTGTTGCTACTGTTGTTTTGTCTCCAAAATGGTGTCAACAGCATGCATGCACACATCTGGTGCTAACCATCCTGGACACCATTTTTAATCAGCTCATTAGCATGGGATAATCCACAGGAAGCTGGCAGAGTAGACAGTTTGTGGTGTCAATCATTGAGGAGTGCCAACTTGACACCTGCATGCTATTTTAGATCATGATGCTTCAGCCAACAAATTCTGTTGACCTCACATGGCTGAACACATATTTAGCAGCTGTAAAGGGCAGCGCTATTTAAAGGGATCATCAACTACTCTCAGGGTAGTTGCCCTACTGGCTCTTACTGCGGTTTAGAAGGGTTTGGTAGTTTCCAAAGCATTCTCAGCTTGCATGGCAGCTTGGATGACATATGTCTGAGTTTCCACTGCAGCACTCAGAGGTTAGGTGGCTTTTGCTTGTGCTACAATGGCAGCTGAGACATCGGCCACCAGACACTGCATCATGGTTGGGTCAGCAAGTGTGCTCATGGAGCTGGTCAACGTTTCAACACTGAAGAGGATGGGCACTCACCCTGTGAAAACCCCATACCAATTTGGTGCCACACGCCTCCATGCTCATTGACGATGATGTGAGGCACTCTGGAAGAGCTACTAAGGAACCAAACATTTCATTGAGCATACTCAGCACTCCTCTCCTTATTTAGAAAAAAAAATGTTATTAAAGGCATTTTGCATATTTACATGAAAATATCAGAAGATCAAACATCAACAGGAATAAAAAACACAGGCCCACGACATCCCCCGATACAAAACCCCAAATTAACACAGATCCCTTCTCCACTGCCCATTTCCTCACCATTGTGATACTTGCTGCTCAGTAATAGTTCATCAAACTCGGCCATGCCAGCCCTCCCTCCCCGCCACCTCTCCAAAAACACCTTCCTCACCCGCGGGGTCTACCCTGCTCATACAAATCCCAAAATTAGCCCGTTCACCTTCCTGATAAAAGACTTGGGAAACAAAGATGTGGGGACTCTGGAACACGAACAAGAGCCTGGGCAGCACCGTCATTTTAACCGTCTGCTCTCGCCCAGCCAGTGACAGCAGCAATACATCCCACCTCTTAAAATCCACCTTCATTCTCTTCACCAGTCGTGCCAAATTCAATTTATGCAGCTGTGCCCAGCTCCACGTTACCTGAATTTCTAGATACCGAAAACTCACCCCCACCACCCGGAACAGCAACTCCCCCAGCCTCCTCCCCTGCCCTCTAGCATTAATCAGAAACACCTCACTTTTCCCCATGTTCAATTTATACCCCGAAAACCAGCCAAATTCCATCAGGATCTCCATGATCCTTTCGAAGCTGCCCAGCAGGTCCAAAATATATAGGAACAGCTCGTCTGCATCCAGCGAACCTCTGTGCTCAGCACCCCACCCCGCTCAATCCGTCTGCAACCCCTTGACGCCCTAAGTGCCATTGCTCGCTGCACTATTGCCAAAGCAAAAAGCAATGGGAGAGCAGGCACCCCTGCCTCGTCCTGGATGCAGCCCGAAGTACCCTGAGCTCATCCTATTCGTCCGGCCACTAGCCATTGGCACCCTGTACAGCAGCCGAACCCAATCCATGACCCCTGACCAAACCCAAACCGACCCAGCACCTCCAATAGATATGCCCACTCCACCCAATCAAAAGCCTTCTCCGCATCGATTGTCACCCCTTCTTCTACCTCCTGTCCCACCGGGAGCATCATAATGACATTAAGCAGCCTACACACATTCACCGACACTGCCGCCCCTTAACAAACCCCATCTGGTCCTCCCATATCACCCCAGCACACAATCCACATTGCTCCGGGTCCTTATCTTTCTTTAAAATCAGCAACAATGTGGGGGGGTGGGGGATCTCCCCCGCTTCCCTCCCCCCCTCCCCTCACCTTGTTGTACATCTTCACTAGCAGCAACTCCGCATCAAACGTCTTGTAAAATTCTGCCAGGAGCTCATCAGGCCTTGGGGTCTTCCCTGCCTGCATAGAACTGTCCAACACCCCCCCCCACCCCCCCCCCCACCCCACCACCCCCCCACCCCCTCCACCCCCAGCAGTGCCTCGGCCACCATGAAAAATCGATCCATGAAGTACTCCTGGTGCACATGTGAGAAGTACAAGAACTCCTTCGCCCTCAGCCTTCCAAACCTCCACGGGTCCAAATAAGGTCCATGGACCCCCACAACACCCTCGCCACCACCGACACCTTTAACGACCTGGGACATGACCGGTCCATCCTCGATTCCAAAACCGCGTTGAAGTCGCCCCCCATTATCAGCCGATGCATATCCAGATCCGAGATCTCCCCCAACACCCTCCTCATAAAGTCCACGATGTCTGAATTTTGGGCATAAACATTCACCAGGGCCACCAGCATGCCCTCCAGCTTCCCACTGACTATCACATACCTAACCCCTGGGTCAGCTCCAATACTACCCACCTCGAACGCCACCCTCTTATTGACCAGCACCGTCAAACACCTCGCCTTCACGCTCAACCCTGAGTGGAGCACCTGCCCCACCCATCCCTTCCTCAGCCTCGTCTGATCCCCCAACTTCAGGTGCGTCTCCTGCAGGAACAGAATGTCTGCTTCAACCTCCTAAAGCGAAAATATGCGACCGTTTAACCAGCCCATTCAACCCCCACACGTTCTATGTAACCAGCCTGGTAGGGGGGCTTCTCACCCCTGCTCCCCTGTCGATCAGCCATAATCCATCTTTAGCCAGCTCCCCGAGCCTGCTTCACAGACTTTTCCAGGCCTACCGCAAGATGTCCCCATTACCATTCCTCCTTACCCAACTGCGCCACACCAACCACACCCATGTCAGCATCCCCCCCACACACCTCCCTCCCCATAACCACACCAAAAATCAAACCATCCCCCCCCCTACCCCCAATTCCCACCTCCTGGAAACCCCCCACTTCACTCCCGTTAACTTGCCCAATCAGCTAGCGTGCTGGCCCCCGCCCAGGGCCTCTGACTACCCCTCATCCCCCACAATACGCCCCTTCCCCATCCCTCCAAATGACAAATATACATGGAAAAATAAAAGGTACGGTCACCATCACCGCTCCCCCCATCATAACCTTCACCAATTCACCCACCCTGCGTGCCCACATTTTACACAAAACTGCACTCCAAAGTTCAATGTCCTCACACTGCTCCCAGCCCATGGTCTCTCAAAAAGTCCATTACCTCCTCTGGCGAGTCAAAATAAAACTCTTGCTTCTGGTGCGCAACCCACAGATGAACGGGCTACAGAACCCTGAACCTCACCCCCTTCTTGTAGAGGGTGCCTTTGATCCGGTTATAGCCGGCTCCCCGCTTGGCCAGCTCTGCACCCAGTTCCTGGTAAATCCGCAGCTCACTCTTCTACCCACTACACTTCTTGGTCTGCCTCCCCCACCTCATAATCTTCTCCTTATCAAAGAATCGATGCAGCCTCACCACCATTGCCCTCGGTGGCTCTCCCACCTGCGGCCTCCTCCTCAGCGCCCTGCACGTTCGGTCCACCATGAGAGGCTGGTCAAAGGCCCCCTCCCTCATCAGCTTCTCCAGCATGGTCGCCACATACTTGGTGACCTCCGCGCCTTCAATGCCTTCAGGCATTCCCATGATATGTACATAAAAAGCAAGAGGGTAGCCAGGGAAAGGGTTGGCCCACTGAAGGATAGGCAAGGGAATCTATGTGTGGAGCCAGAGGAAATGAGTGAGGTACTAAATGAATACTTTGCATCAGTATTCACCAAAGAGAAGGAATTGGTAGATGTTGAGTCTGGAGAAGGGTGTGTAGATAGCCTGGGTCACATTGAGATCCAAAAAGACGAGGTGTTGGGCATCTTAAAAAATATTAAGGTAGATAAGTCCCCAGGGCCCGATGGGATCTACCCCAGAATACTGAAGGAGGCTAGAGAGGAAATTGCTGAGGCCTTGACAGAAATCTTTGGATCCTCACTGTCTTCAGGTGATGTCCTGGAGGACTGGAGAATAGCCAATGTTGTTCCTCTGTTTAAGAAGGGTAGCAAGGATAATCCAGGGAACTACAGGCCGGTGAGCCTTACGTCAGTGGTAGGGAAATTACTGGAGAGAATTCTTCGAGACATGATCTACTCCCATTAGTCACAAAGATGATTGATGCAGGTAGGGCAGTGGATGTTGTCTATATGGACTTCAGCAAGGCCTTTGACAAGGTCCCTCATGGTAGACTAGTACAAAAGGTGAAGTCACACGGGATCAGGGGTGAGCTGGCAAGGTGGATACAGAACTGGCTAGTCATAGAAGGCAGAGAGTAGCAATGGAAGGATGCTTTTCTAATTGGAGGGCTGTGACCAGTGGTGTTCCGCAGGGATCAGTGCTCGGATGTTTGCTGTTTGTAGTATATATAAATGATTTGGAGGAAAATGTAACTGGTCTGATTAGTAAGTTTGCAGACAACACAAAGGTTGGTGGAATTGTGGATAGCGATGAGGACTGTCAGAGGATACAGCAGGATTTAGATTGTTTGGAGACTTGGGCGGAGAGATGGCAGATGGAGTTTAATCCAGACAAATGTGAGATAATGCATTTTGGAAGGTCTAATGCAGGTAGGGAATATACAGTGAATGGTAGAACCCTCAAGAGTATTGAAAGACAGAGAGATCTAGGTGTACAGGTCCACAGGTCACTGAAAGGGGCAACACAGGTGGAGAAAGTAGTCAAGAAGGCATACGGCATGCTTGCTTTCATTGGCCGGGGCATTGAGTATAAGAATTGGCAAGTCATGTTGCAGCTGTATAGAACCTTAGTTAGGCCATACTTGGAGTATAGTGTTCAATTCTGGTTGCCACACTACCAGAAGGATGTGGAGGCTTTAGAGAGGGTGCAGAAGAGATTTACCAGAATGTTGCCTGGTACGGAAGGCATTAGCTATGAGGAGCGGTTGAATAAACTCGGTTTGTTCTCACTGGAACGACGGAGGTTGAGGGGCGACCTGACAGAGGTCTACAAAATTATGAGGGGCATAGACAGAGTGGATAGTCAGAGGCTTTTCCCCAGGGTAGAGGGGTCAATTACTAGGGGTCATAGGTTTAAGGTGAGAGGGGCAAGGTTTAGAGTAGATGTATGAGGCAAGTTTTTTTACACAGAGGGTAGTGGGTGCCTGGAACTCGCTACCGGAGGAGGTGGTGGAAGCAGGGACGATAGTGACATTTAAGGGGCATCTTGACAAATACATGAATAGGATGGGAATAGAGGGATACGGACCCAGGAATTGTAGAAGATTGTAGTTTAGTCGGGCAGCATGGTCGGCACGGGCTTGGAGGGCCGAAGGGCCTGTTCCTGTGCTGTACTTTTCTTTGTTCTTTGTTGATCCGCAGGTTTTGCCTCCTGGAGCAGTTCTCGAGATCCTCCAACTTCTCCTTCACCGTTTTATCGCTGCTCATCACCATTCTCATCTCCAGCGAGGTCAGCCGAACCACATGCTCCCGCACCAACTCCTCCACATTTTGCATCGTCAGGCCCTGTGCTGCCTCTGCTACACCCGCTTAATCGACGCCATAAGCAGCTCCACCACCTTAGCCAAGTTCTCTAAGACCTCCTTCCTCTGCTGTCAGAACTTGCTATTGAGGAATTCCACCAGCTGCTCCGTAGACCACTGGGCGGGCAGCATTGCCACCCCTGCCCTCCCCCATCTTCATCTGTGTCGCACCACAAAAGCCATCTTGCTTAAATTGCTGGCTCTTTCTCATAGCACGTCTCGTTCGATGAGCCATAGACCAGTCCCACCAGGGGAGTATCACATTCCCTTGGCACTCGTGCACCTTTTGCCATCAAACACCATATAATTTGGGTGGGGAAGGACCGAAAAGATCTATATTGAGCGGGAGTCACCAAATGTGTGACACTCGCTCCATGGCCACCACTGGAAGCCCCTCAGTACCCCTCTCCTGTAATGTACTCCATCAAAGTGCTCATTTGAGTACTTAGCAGTGACCATATGCTGCGGCCAGCTGGCACTGGTGATCATTCATGTCCAGCAGCTCACCACATGCAGATCCTGCCTGTAAACTATCCATCAAAGTATGCACAGTGTCAGTATCTGGTGGCTGAAAGTGTGAGTGTGAATGACAGTGTGAATGCTATTGTTCCACCTGCGCTTTCACCACTGCCTGGCCAGGTGGAAGTTCTTGGGTAGTGGAAAGGAGAAATGCACCAGGTCATGTTCAGGATTAGGCAGGGGGTGGGGGGGGGAGGGAGTGAAGTAAGAAGGGCATTCTGACACAATCTGCAGCCTGTGGTCAGAAGAGATTATGAGAAATGGGGTGTGAGAAGGATAATCAGGTAAGAGTGCACCATCATCGGCATTGTTTCTGACTCCCCACTGAGCATGGCCTCAGTTGTGGCTTCTCCAAGGATAGCGAATGATGTCTCCACATGGGGAGGAAAGGTGGGGGGGGGGGGGGGGTGGAGGACATGCAGCCATGCCTGCTGCCACAAGTTAGGTGCTGCTGCCTCAGATTGTGTGCCAATATGTCCTGCGAGAGGGAAGATTGTCAATGTAGGTGATGTGACTCTCGTGGTTGAATAGCTGAATATGGGCAAGCCGTGAGATGTTGGTGTAAGGCTTGCAGCAGTGCTGAATGTGTGAGAGTGGGGTGAAGCAATGAAGGTCTGAGTCGTGATTGAATAAGAATGTTGCTGGGTGATGGATGGAGGTCTCCTGTATTGGCTAGTTGTGCAGTTGTTAGGATATTTGAAGATGCGTTCACTGTCCTTGACCAGCCACGTGGTCATTGAACTTCTTGGGTCTTTACTCCTGGCATTAATCGCCTCAGCTATCTGGTTCCACTGTCTTCTGAAAGTTTGTCGGGGAATCTCCTCATCCCCTGTGGATAGATGACATCTCTCCTGCTCTCCAACTCCTCAACCAAGGGCTCCAGTGCAGCATCAGAAAGTATTGGAGCCCATCCTCTACAATGCTGTGACATTCTGGTGTCATTCCCAAGATAAACTCATTTATAGAGTAACTTCCACAATCTGCTGTAAACGTAATGCTCCTCTGCTGAAGGCAGAGGAATTTTATTCTTGCTGAGCTGAGGCTCACAGCCATTCAACAGTATGCTTAGCACTGACTGCACAATGCAATCATTCAGACACACAGACAGCACAAAGTCTGTATGCTGACTATATCAGAAGCAACCAATCACACAGTGCAATTTCCACGTCCGTTTTCAGGGGTCATTGAATTTTGTGTTCAAGGAAACGTTTTCTGGTCCTGCTCATTTCCACAGCACTGTTTCATTTCAGAAATGCAGAGTTTCATTGTTTATAATCTGGATCCATGAACCAATACACACATCTCCTTCATAATTAAAACATACGCTGTCATGTTTGCGAAACACATTTAAAATGGAATTTTAATTCCCACTGGTTAATTATTTCCACGTTCTGTTACTGGTCACACTCAAAATGTTTTCGGGACAGATATATTATTGGCCTTCCTGGGACAGATGTGATATAGTTCCAACTTGGAACAGTTTTAAAAAATTAATCTATGGGGTGTGTATGTCGCTGGCTGGACCAGCATTTATTGCCCATCCTTAATTGCACTCAAAAGGTGGTGGTGAGGTACCTTCTTGACCCACTGCAGTCCATGTAGTGTAGGTACACCCACATTGCTGTTAGGGAGGGAGTTCCAGGATTTTGACCCAATGACAGTGAAGGAATGGTGGTATAGTTTCAAGTTAGGAGGGTGAATGACTTCTCGGTGGTGGTGTTCCCATGTGTCTGTTGCCTTGTCCTTCTAGGTGGTAGTGTTTGTTGGTTTGGAAGGTGCTGTTTAAGGAGCCTTGATGAGTTTCTGCATCTTGTAGATTGTCCACATGGCTGCTACTGCGCAGCGGTGGCGGAGGGAATGAATGTTTGTGGATGGGGTGCCAATCAAGTGGGCTACTTTGTCCTGGATGGTGTCAAATTTCTTGAGTGTTGGAGCTGCACTCATACAGGCAAGTGGAGAGTATTCCATCACACTCCTGACTATCGCCCTGTCGATGGTGGACAGTCAGGTATGATACAGACCAACGTGAGACAGGTTATCAGTGCTGGAGTATTGAAAATATGACACTTTAAATTCTTAGATGATTGACTTTTCATTTGAATATTTCAGCTGAATATAAAGAGATACCTTTGGTGGGATTTATCGACCACCCCGCCTCGTGTTTTTCGGCGGCGGAGGTGGCCCATCAGCAGTTTTACCGACCCACTGTTGTCAACGGGATTTCCTGGTGACAGCACCCCCTCATCACCGGGAAACCCGTGCGCTGGCACGGGACCGGAATTTCCCGCCGGCATGAACAGCCGGTAAATCCCGGCCCTTATATAGAAACAGAAATTGAAACTTCACTGAAAGTTATCCCTCATTGATATACAGCATGGCATGCATTATTAGAACCTCCAGACTGCAGGTTTTTAATCATCGCCTCCTTAGGAGAGATATGTAGAGAACTGTATTTTCAATTCATGTACCTCTATGTGACTGGTGGAAGTGTGATTTTGAAAAGTGAGGGGTAGAGAGACAGAAATAGATAGAGAGGGACAGAAAGCACAACTGGAGATTGAACTGTAACACCTCTACTGAGTGAGAGAATGATGTGAAGCAGAGTGCTCTGTTCTGTGATTTGGGGAAGATAGAAGAAATTAGGTCAAATAAATTAAAAACAATCAGAGGTGAATAAGAACATATTAATTTCATGTTAGAACCTTCAGACACTCTGGGCAGGGTCCAACGGAAAACTTTCTCAGTGCCATTTCAGGTGGGTTTTGCTTGGAGGTTCCCGCTGGCTTCATCGGCGAGTTCCCCACCACTATCTCACCACGCTTCGGTCGGATTTACCGGTTGTGGATCACGACTGGTAAATGCTGGGAGATCCCACTTCCGGGATCTACCCGGCTTGCCATGCCTTGCGAGACCTAAAGCAATCTCATGAGATGCCACGATGTGAATCCTACCCATTGTGGGCAGGATGACTTTCTGGCAAATCTGCATATGCCTTCTCAAGATTTACCCAAGGCGCGGGATCTAACTCCTTTGCCTGGGGGACCTCGGGCGAGTGCTGGTCTCTACAAATGGGGACCAGATGAAAAGGCACTCATGGAGGTCTCCCAGGGGATTGGAGGCCCCCAGGTGCATCCTTCTGAGGAGTTCCTCGCTTAGGCCCCGATCTACCCAGATGGGCGTTCTGGGCGACGTGGCCAGTAGATTGCGCCCTACATATACTGTCATCCACTTCAGCAAGAGTCCTATTTTGGTGGGTTACTCATAATAACTAAATAACTAATCATTTGTTAACGTCACTAAAGTAAAGTATAGTAAAGTTTGTTTTCAAATGATGTGAACTGCTTACATATTCAAACACTATGTGAATAGAAACATATCAAAAATCGATTGAACCAATTTAAATTATTTTCTATTTTATTTCATGCTTCACAACATTCCTATTCAAGCATTCCTATTTCCTCAAACAAGCTATTGGCAGATTAGAGCTCCACATTAATAAAGCTGAAATTCATTTTTTTATCAATGGATACAAGTAATACTTGTGTAAATTATATATGTGAATATAAACAATTGACATACATATCTTGTCAGAGCCTATTACGATCAAACATAAATAGGCCCACAAGGGCATCCAAGAATGCAGAACGATTATACCCATATTTTGCCAGGATTTGGGGGCCTTGACATCTTTATATTTCAATCCAGTTTAAATTAAAATGAATTGCATGCTTTAATTCTGAATGAGCCCAGATCTTTTCAAACAAACCCATTTCTGAAATCTTGACACTGCCGCCATTTTCAAAATCTTTGCAAGTCCTGAATGAAGTTGTAGATATTTTTCGATTCACTTATGGGATGTGGACATTGCTGACAAGGCTGGCATTTATTGTGCTCGTAAAGGTGGTGGTAAACTGGAATGAATGTCTTGCCAGGCCATTTCAGAGCACAGTTCAGAGAAGCTCATTGCTGTGGAGGCTGACTTGTTTAAGTTTACAAACTCTTTAAACTTTTTGGGTGGCCACTTAAAGGAGCTAATGATATGCTATGCAGCAGACAGGCTATCGCTAATAGGGAATTGGCAGTGTTAGTAATGTGAGCACTTCACAGCTCCCAAGTGGATTCCTGTGGGTAGATGTGCCATGTCAAAGGCGGCTGCTACTGCCTGGCACCCCAATCAGACTGTGAGATCTGGACACTTGTCTTGAACCCTGGAGGCATCAACACCACAGAGGCAACAGCCAATAACCACACCCAAGAATTGGGCTTCAGCACTGGGGACATCCCCACGACCTGAGGATGTGTGGAACAGGGTGGACAGGGACTCCTGAGCCTGGTGCAGGCTATGTTCCCGGCGGGGGTCTGGGGTCTGGGGTCCGGTGCCCAGGGGCCCCTGCTGTGGCCAGGGGTGTGTGTGCAGGGTAGGATCCCCCAGCACAAGCGGCTTGTTGGATGGCACCCTGAGAGAAGGTGGAAAGTGTAAGGGTGGGGAGGCTTGGGGAACTCGACGGTCCCGGGGTGGTAGCCATAGTCGATTGTTGGTCTTGCACCCTCTCCAATTCATTTCAGATATCATAGTATGGAAGATATTGTGGACCCTACAGCAGCTGCCCTTGCGATGGCTGTCCAGGCAGCCAGATGCCGGTATAAGGGGTAACCGCTGAGGTCCTAACTAATGACGCCAGTGCGGAACTTAGAGCGATGTGAGGACCCGCTATAACAAGGCCCATGTGGCCACACGGGGTGTTACTGAGAGGTGCATCGGACTGCTGAAATGCTGTTCTAATGTCTTGACCGCTCTAGCGGTGCACTGCAGTACACCACCTGGAGTGTTGCCCGCTTTGTGGTGGTCTGGTGTGCAGTCCACAACCTGGCACAGCAGTGGGATGACGTACTCGGGTGACGGAGGAGGAACATGCGGCATCGTCAGAGGAGGAGGACGAGGAGGAGATGGACCAAGAAGAGCTGGAGGATGAGCTGGGGATGACCCATGGGAGGAGCCAGAAGGTGGAGGACAGGCAACGGCAGTGAAAGTCCGGCGTGCCCGAGGGCTAGGGAGGCCCTCACCTTGCCAACTTCTCACAGGAGTGGCTTTATCCATCATCTCAACATCTCTCCGCTTTCCACCCACGTTCCCCCCCCCCCACCCAATCTGTCTCTCCCTCACCCTCCCCATCCAACCATTCCCCACACACCCATTTTTCCCCCAGTCACTCTGTTCCACCCTCCCAGGGTATGTGTGTAACATCTCTCCAGGATGATGGGCCTGTGCCGGCACTGTTGGCAGGTCAATATACAAGGCAGGAGGGTGATGATAACCAGCTGTGCTCCTCAGTCTATGCCATAGACTGACTCCTGTCTATCTGCTGACAGCGTGCTCACACCCACCACCTTCATGTGGCATGCCTCGGAGAGGGGGGACAATTTTGCTGGATCTAGGACTTCCGTGCCTGGGGGGTTGGGGCTGGGGCCGGGGGAGGGCAACTGGGGGAGGGGGTGCAGGTCGGCCCTCAGTGTGCAGTAACCTGACAGAGGCTCCACAGGCTGGATTCTCCGCAACCCCACGCAGAAATAGCGTTCAACGCGGGGGCGGAGAATCAAATTTCACGCCAAAATCGGACCCGCCGCCGATCCGCCGATTCTCCGGGACCCGAGATTTGGCGTGATCACGGAGTACTCCATGCGGCTGGGGGCCCATTGATAGAGACCAGCCCAACGAACCTCCGCTCCCGACCGGCCGAGTTCCCGACTGCGTGGAACTAACCTGCTATTGCCGGTCGGGATGCTCACGTGGCGGCTGCAGACTCAGTCCACAGCCGCCCTGGTGGGGGGCGGGGAGGGATCGGACACCGGGGGGCCTTATAGGCGACCAGGGGACAGATCTGCATGGTCAAATGCTCCGGTGCGTGGCCGATCCGGGGGGGGTGGGGGTGGGGGGGGGGGGGGGTAGGGTCCAGTTTTTATGTGTGGCTCCGCGGTCTGAGTCCGCCATGGAGCTCGGTGCGGCTGTGGGAGGCCGCCATCGTGCGCATATGCTGACTCAAATCCAGAAGTGCAGGGGCCCGTATCCGCAGCGAAAGCTGTGTGAATTACCCTGGGTTCCTGCTAGCTCCCTGCAGGGCATTGAATCAGCTCATCTTTCTTGCAGGAATTCCTGAGAAAAATGCCAGCGTTTAAACGCCGACGTGGGGGCATAGTCCCAAGCAACCTGCTGCTTACTGCGACCTGTGGCCTTTGATGCGCTTGGCGGGTGTCCTCTGGAGGGCCTGGGGCCAGAGGGGCCCAGCTGACCAGGGAGCTGGGAAAGACATGGGGCGGGATTCTCCGAACCCCTGCCGGGTCGGAGAATTGGCGGGGGGCGGCGTGAATCCCGCCCCTGCCGGCTGCCGAATTCTCCGGCGTCGGGGATTTGGTGGGGGTGGGAATCGCGCCGCGCCGGTCGGCGGCCGCTGACAGCAGCCCCCCCCCCGGTGATTCTCCAGCCCGCGATGGGCCGAGTGGCCGCCCGTTTTTTTTTGCCGGTCCCGCTGGCGTAAATTAGAGTAGGTCCTCACCGGCGGGACATGGCGGCGCGGGCGGCCTCCGGGGTCCTCGGGGGGGGGCGTGGTGGGATCTGACCCCTAGGGGTGCCCCCACGGTGGCCTGGCCCGCGATCGGTGCCCACCAATCCGCGGGCGGGACTGTGCCGTGGGGGCAGTCTATTCCTCCGCGCTGGCTGGTGTACCGATCCGCCATGGCCGACACGGAGAAGATCCCCTCTGCGCAGCGCTGGGATGACGCCAGCACACGCTGGCGCTCCCGTGCAGGCGCCAACTCACGCCGGCCGGCGGAGGCCCTTCGGCGCCAGTTGGCGTGGCGCCAAGCCCCTTTCCCGCCGGCCGGCGCGGTGCAAACCACTCCGGCGCCGGCCTAGCCCCTGAAGGTGCGGTGGATTCCGCACCTTTGGGGTGGCCCGACGTCGGAGTGGTTCATGCCACTCCTCGGCGCCGGGACCCCCTGCCCCGCCGGGTAGGGGAGAATCCCGCCCATGGTTCATACTGTTATTCATCTGTTGTTTTGTACACATTTGACCCACAGTTAACGTTAATAAATCAATTTTAGCTTTAGCTACAAGTGTTTTTGTAATATAAATGAAGCCATCTGACAAGAACATTACATAGTACATGGTATTAAACACTTGCATTACAGTCAGGAGGGGAGGGACTTGGGGGAGCTGGTGACCTCCGTCATCTCCCTGTAGGGATGCTCCAGGTTGACTTCCAGCACTCCCTCCGCCAGGTCGGTGCCTGTGGGGCCCTGGGGGTCACCTTGGGACAGAGGGACAGCTGGCGGAAATGGCGTTTGTTGCCCCTCCAGCTGGCTGAAATGGCGTTTGGTGCCCCGCCAGCTGGCGCCGAAATGCGGCGCATGCGCGGGAGCGTCAGCGGCCGCCGACAGTTTCCCTCGCATGCGCAGTGGGGAGAGTCTCTTCCGCCTCTGCCATGGTGGAGGCCGTGGCGGAGGCGGAAGGGAAAGAGTGCCCCCACGGCACAGGCCCGCCCACGGATCGGTGGGCCCCGATCGCGGGCCAGGCCACCGTGGGGGCACCCCCTGGGGTCAGATCGCCCCGCGCCCCCCCAGGACCCCGGAGCCCGCCCACGCCGCCTGGTCCCGCCGGTAAATACCAGCTTTAATTTACGCCGGCGGGACAGGCAATTTCTGGGCGGGATTTCGGCCCATCAGGGCCGGAGAATTGAGCGGGGGGTCCCGCCAACCGGCGCGGCCCGATTCCCGCCCCCGCCCAATCTCCGGGAGCGGAGACTTCGGCGGGGGCGGGATTCACGGCGGCCAACGGCCATTCTCCGACCCGGCGGGGGGTCGGAGAATGACGCCCCATGAGTTGGACAGCACTGTCAGCCTTGGCCCAGTGGGAGCGCTCTTCTATCTCAGTCAGAACGTTGTTAGACTGGTGTCTTTGGTTGGAAGACACCAGTCAGCTGGCGGGGCGGAAATCCCTCCGGCGCCGGCCTAGCCCCTCAATGTTGGGGCTCGGCCCCCAAAGATGCGGAGCATTCCGCACCTTTGGGCCGGCGCGATGTCCGTCTGATTGGCGCTGTTTTTGGCGCCAGTCGGCGGACATCGCGCCGTTGGGGGAGAATTTCGCCCATGGGGTTGATCCGAATTAAACATCAGACCCTCCTTTCAACATATTCCTTACCAGCTGTCAATCACAGTCCCCAGAAAACCTATCAAATAATTTCATCTGTTCTGGATCTATAAGCATTTCCTCTTCTAGTTACTCTATCTATAATGATTAACAGAAAACCTTGCCAATTATTCTCATAGCAATCACTCCATTTGTGGAGCAGGAAATCCCAGTTGTCCCAGTACAGCAGTTGTGGTGGTCTAACTGATTGCTATGATTGACAGAACATAGCAGACAACTTAAAGAAGGTAAATTGAAAACATCCTTTTCAAATAACATGATTGTTACAGTATTCAACTTTGAAATTCTAAATCTATTAATAATAAATAGTGCGTTTCATGTGAAGATTAATGCTACATAATTTGATTTGAAAGTTTGAAATTCTTTTTTCACAAATTACTCTACCATTTCAACATCTGGGATGAATTTCCAAATGAAGCAAGAGCTAAATTACCATTGAACAATTGATTAATTAGCAGGAAAAGAATTCAGGTTTAAATCTCCAATTGAGTGAAATTGTCCACAATTATCCAGCCATTCCTGCTGGATCTCATGAGGCGTTGGGAGCCAGGTAGATCCCAGGAGCGGGGTCTCTCAGGTTTTATCAGCCCCATTGCGCCGCACGCGGCGAGCTGCTTTCGGGCGCAGCGTGGCCACTGAGTTTCACTTGGAAATTGTAAAATGATGAAAAATATCTGTTCTGATGGCACAACTTTTCCAGTTAGGAGCAGTTCAGGCAGAGTTAAGAATCAGGGGCGAAATTCTCCGTTATCGGCGGAAAGTCCGCCGATCGGCGCAAAAAACGGCGCAAATCCGACTTGCGTCACGTCGGAAAAATGGGTCGAATGTCTCCGGCCCGAAATGGGCTAGCAGCGACGTAACGGGATCCGCGCTTGCGCAGTGGTTCACGCCGTGCAGCGTCATACGCGCCGCACGGCGTGACGGCTCATAAGGCCGCGCTGCTCCCCCCCACCCGACCGGAAAACCCGACCGGAACACCCGACTGGATGGCTGGCCGCCGCTCAGCCCCGAGGTTCGAGTCACGGGATGTGGAGGCGCTCCTGGACGCGGTGGAGCAGAGGAGGGACGCCCTGTATCCCGGGCACGGCCGCAGAGTTGCCCCACGCCACAGCTGGCATCTGTGGAGGGAAGTGGCAGAGGCCGTCACCGCTGCGGCCCTAACACCACGGACAGGCACCCAGTGCCACAAGAAGGTGAACGACCTCGTCAGAGCAGGCAGGTGAGCATCCCCATATCCCCCCTCCCCCATATCCCCCCTCCCCCATATCCCCGCTCCCCCATATCTCCTTCCCCATATCCCCCCTCCCCATATCCCCCCTCCCCATATCCCCCCTCCCCCATATCCCCCTCCCCATATCCCCATATCCCCATATCCCCCACTCCCCCATATCCCACCCTCCCCCATATCCCACCCTCCCCCATATCCCCCCTCCCCCATATCCCCCTCCCCCATATCCCCCCTCCCCCTATCCCCCCCTCCCCCATATCCCACCCCCCCCATATCACCCCTCCCCCATATCCCCCCTCCCCCATATCCCCCCTCCCCCTATCCCCTCCCCCTATCCCCCCTCCCCCTATCCCCCCCTCCCCCATATCCCCCCTCCCCCATATCCCCCATATCTCCCCTCCCCCATATCCCCCTCCCCCATATCCCCCCTCCCCCATATCCCCCTTCCCCCATATCCCCCCCTCCCCCCATATCCCCCCTCCCCCATATCCCCCATATCTCCCCTCCCCCATATCCCCCATATCTCCCCTCCCCCATATCCCCCTCCCCATATCCCCCCTCCCCCATATCCCCCTTCCCCCATATCCCCCCTCCCCCCATATCCCCCCTCCCCCATATCCCCCCTCCCCCATATCCCCCCTCCCCGTATCCCCCACTCCCCCATATCCCCCCTCCCCCATAACCCCCCCTCCCCCATATTCCCCCCTCCCCCATATCCCCCCTCCCCCATATCCCCAAGTGAATCCAGCCCTAACCTTAACCTCTGCAATGCACGCGCAACCGATGGCGTGCATTCATATACCTGCCTAACAGTGTTGCCTTTTACCCCTGCCATCCCCCCCCCCCACAGGAGAAGCGCGCACACAACAATAGGGAGCATGTGAGGACTGGAGGAGGCCCCGCTGATGAGAGGCCACTGACCGAACACGAGGAAAGGGCCCTGGAACTGGCTGGCGGACCTGACGACCGGGAGGTTGCTGATGCAGAGGTCGGGGGCGTACTAGCAAGTGAGCCACCGACAGCCCGTCCCCATATCCCCACTCCCCTATATCCCCCTCCCCGTATCACCTGATAACTGCCTGATGTCTAACCATGCATGCTTCATTGTGTATCGCAGGACCAAACGTCCAGGCACCCATCCCCGCAGATGCAGACCGCCCGCAGGATGCCCCTCGGAGGCCACGGGAGACGGAGAGACACGAACCCTCCAGCATGCGACGCCCGCAGGATGCCCCTCGGAGGCCACGGGAGACGGAGAGACCCGGACACTCTAGCATGCGACGCCCGCAGGATGCCCCTCGCACACCACGGGAAACGGAGAGACCTGGAGCAACAGGGAGACGACACCCCCGTCACGTGCGGGAGCGACCACCCAGTGACGAGGGGGGCAGCCACAGGCCCCCGTCACATCCGAGCCAGGACACCACTACCCAGGACACCACTACCCAGGACACCACTACCCGGGACAGCACTGCCCAGGACACCCCTACCCGGGACAGCACTACCCAGGAAGACGAAATACCGGACAGTGACTCAGAGTGGATGGGTGGAGACGAACCCCCACCCCAAAGTGCCATGGACTCAGAGTGGGACAAAGAGCACGACACAACGCCACTGCTGTCACCAACACCCTCCACCATCGCAGAAACACTCACCTCGGTTGGGCACTTTAGTGATGAGGCGTCTGGTACACTCACTGGTGCGCACAACACAGCCGTCCCGGTACAGCAGGTGGAGGTAGGAGCAGCAGAGGGGCCGGGCGGTCAGAGGGCAGCCCAGCCCAAGCGAACATCTGCCGCCCAGATGGATCCCGGGTTCCTGGCGTTACCACACCCACACATAGATCCGATGCAACCACCGACCCGGAGACGAGCGAAGAGGGTGACGGGCGGCTTGCGGCGGCTGCAGTCGCAGGTGGAGGAGTCCACCCGCGTCCAGGAGCTGGGAGTGGTGCCGGTCATGCGTGCCACCCAGGCTGACACCGCATGGGTGGCGTCCGCGGTGGAGGCAATGGGTGCGACGGTGTCAGACATGGGGAACGGTTTGCGAGGCCTGGGGCTTTCCGTGCAGGCGGCGTCTGTGGCCCAGGACATGGCTGCCCTCTCACAGGAGGCCATGAGCCAGTGCCAGCGCCAGATGGCAGAGGCGCTCAACACCATAGCCCAGTCTCTGCAGGCCATGGCCCAGTCTCAGCAGGCCATGGCACAGTCTCTGCAGGCCATCGCTGAGGGCATCGGCGCCAGTGGCCATGTGCGAGCTGGCGTCGCACTGTCACAGACAGGGTTTGCCAACCCCCTGGGCTCCATGGCTGCAAACCTGCAGACCCCTGTCGATACCAGCACGGGCCTCCAGGACTGGAAGCGCCAGATGTCGGGGGGGGCGTCGGATGGCCAGTCCGTTCGCATCCCCCACCCATGTAGAGGCCTGGGGGCCATCGGGCACCCCGAGGGAGGAGGAGGTGGTGTGGTCCGTCCCGGCTCCCCCTGTAGGGGAGGTCCCGGTACACCGCGACACCTTGGACTCCCCCCTTTCCGTCCCAGGTGCATCGGGTGGGCAACGGGCAGGACAGGCTGGCAGCTCGCCATCCCAGTCACTCGGGCCGCAGCCTGGCCCATCTAGGCCAGGACGCCCCAGGAAACGGCCGCCAAAGGGATCCAGTGTCAGAGGGCAGGAATCACAGGAGTCCACCTCCAGTTCTGCTGCACCGTCTGGGGAACCACGTAGACGTAGTCAAAGGGCCCGTAAGGCCAAACAATTAGACACTGAGTAAGTTGGCACGGGTGCAGGGCACAGATGAGTTTTAGGGGCTAGGGCACGTGCATGAACTCGTTTGGTTATTAAAGTCAATGTTACACCTACAGAAGCTGCCTTTGTGCTCTGTCCAAAGCGTGCGGGGGTGTCATGTACGTTGAGCGCAAGTGTGTGTGTGAGGGGTGGTCTTACCTCAGCCCCAGGTGAGTCTGCCCCCTTCCCCCTGGGCCGCCATCAACATCCCCCGGGCAGAGGACGGGACCGTGCGCTGCAGTGTCACAGCCGCATGCAGGGATGGTCCGGGTGGATGGTGGTACTGTGGCCATGGGTCAGACATAGTCCAACGATGTGGATCCAGGAGCTCACCACAGGGCGGGTTCTCATCATCCTCCATGGCCTGCAATAGACACGCGTCCACCCGCAACTGTGTGAGCCCGGCCGTTGTGCCGCAGGTGGATGGGCAATGGGGGGGGGTGGTGTGCATGCGGGTGGGATGGGTGGGGTTGGGGAGGGGGGTGAGGGTGCTGGGTGGGTGGATGGGTGGGGGGTGTGGGTGGTCGGCTGTTGCCATGGTGTGCGGTCTGTGGCCATACTACCCGATTCCCACGCCCATCTAGTCAGTGAAGCGGGCGGCTATCAGTCTGTCCCGTGCCCACTGGGCCAGCCGGTAACGGTGGACAGCCACCCGCCTGTGTCTACCCCGTCTGCCCTGACCATTACCCCCATCCCCCTCATCTGAGGAGGACTGTGCCTCTTCCTGCTGCTCCTCCACTCCGCCCTCCTCTGCTGGGCTATGTTGTGCAGGACGCAGCACACCACAATGATGCGGCCGACCCTATCTGACCGATACTGGAGGGCGCCCCCAGAGAGGTCCAGGCACCTGAAACGCATCTTCAGCACACCAAAGCACCTCCCTATCACTCCCCTTGTCACTACATGGGCATCATTGTAGCGGTTCTTCGCCTCATTGCGTGGCCTCCGTACAGGCGTCATCAGCCACGATCGCAATGGGTAGCCCCTGTCGCCCAGCAACCAGCCCTTCAGCCGGGGATGGCGTCCCTCGTACATGCCGGGGATTGATGACCGCGACAACACGTATGAGTCGTGTACACTGCCTGGGTAACGGGCGCAGACGTGCAGGATCATCATGCGGTGGTCGCAGACCACCTGTATGTTCATCGAATAGGTCCCCTTCCTATTGGTGAATACGGCCCTGTTATCTGCAGGTGGCCGCACGGCGACATGCATCCCATCGATCGCGCCCTGGACCATGGGGAACCCGGCCACGGCAGAGAAGCCCACGGCCCGGGCATCTTGGCTGGCCCGGTCCACGGGGAAGCGGATGTAGCGGTGCGCCATGGCATATAGGGCATCTGTCACTGCCCGGATGCACCGATGCACCGATGTCTGCGATATGCCGTACAGGTCCCCACTCGGTGCCTGGAATGACCCCATTGCATAAAAGTTCAGGGCCACCGTAACCTTGACGGACACGGGGAGAGGGTGTCCCCCGCCAGTGCCACGCGGTGACAGGTGTGCCAGCAGGTGGCAGATGTGTGCCACGGTTTCCCGCCTCATCCGGAGTCTCCTCCTGCATTCCCGGTCCGTGAGGTCCTGGTATGACTGCCGGGGCCGGTACACACGGGGCGCCCTCGGGTGCCTCCGTTGCCGTGGGGCCGCGACGTCCTCCTCCCCCTCCTCGTCCTGTCGGTCAGGTGTCCCTCCAGCCTGGGCGGCTGCCGCCTGTCCCTCTGCGGCAGCCTGGGCCGCCTCTCTGGCACGCTCCTCCTCCTCATCCAGGGCAACATAGACATTAGCCGCTGCCGCCACGGCGGCCAACATCGCTGGATGATCGGAAAACATGACGGCCTGGTGGGGGGGAGGGGAACGACGACATGTCATCATTGCCCATATCCCCTCCTCCCCCCAGCCAGGTGGCATGGACCGCATGGGTCCAACTGTTGGAGGCTGGCACCTGGCCAGGTGGACCAATTCACTTGCCCTCGCATCCCCCTCCCCGGCATGGACCCCCCAT
The DNA here is from genome assembly GCF_047496885.1 of Scyliorhinus torazame. NCBI lineage: Eukaryota > Metazoa > Chordata > Chondrichthyes > Carcharhiniformes > Scyliorhinidae > Scyliorhinus > Scyliorhinus torazame. Next base: position 134,388,308 of record NC_092713.1, on the reverse strand, counting down.
CCCCCTCCCCGGCACGGACCCCCCCCCAATCCCCCTCCCCGGCACGAACCCTCCCCAACCTCCTCCCCGGTACGGACCCCCCCCAACCTCCTCCCCGGCACGGACCCCCCATTCCCCTCCCCGGCACGGACCCCCCCCAACCTCCTCCCCGGCACGGACCCCCCCCAACCTCCTCCCCGGCACGGACCCCCCATCCCCCTCCCGGCACGGACCCCCCCCAACCTCCTCCCCGGCACGGACCCCCCCCATCCCCCTCCCCGCCATGGACCCCCCCCCAACCTCCACCCCGGCACGGACCCCCCATCCCCCTCCTCGGCACGGACCCCCCCCCCCAACCTCCTCCCCGGCACGAACCCACCCCCAACCTCCTCCCCGGCACGGACCCCCCACCCCCCTCCCCGCACGGACCCCCCCCAACCTCCTCCCCGGCACGGACCCCCCCATCCCCCTCCCCGGCACGGACCCTCCCCCCAACCTCCACACCGGCACGGACTCCCCATCCCCCTCCCCGGCACGGACCCCCCTCCAGCACTCCCCCGGAGCCCAGCCCACTCTAACCACCCCCCCCCGCCGCACACACACACACACAACCCGAGACACACCTCTCCCCACACATTCAGACTGTGGCCACGCCATCGCCTGTCCAGAGCCAACCCCCCAGGCCGTCACTCACCTCCACGCTGGTCGGCGTGAACCTGGAGCACAGGGTCACGCCGATGAAAAGGAGGTTTAATTTACATCGACGTGAACGGTCATCATGTCGACGGGACTTCGGCCATCCGGAAGGGAGAATATCGGCAGGCCGAAAATCGGCTGCCTTGCGCAGACCCATGCCATTCTCCGACGGCAGCGGCGACATTAACGCCCCCGCCGACTTTTCTCCTTCGGAGACTTCGGCAACCGGCGGGGGCGGGATTCACGGCGGCCAACGGCCATTCTCCGACCCTCTGGGGGGTCGGAGAATGACGCCCGAGATTTGTGCCAGTCGCCATTTTCAATGTGGTGGAGCTGCATGTTTTTCAGCCAAGTGCTGCCCACTCAACGGACATCATTCATATTAATGGATTTTCACACCAACTGAGCTCTCTCTGAAATCCCTGTTAGATTCCCTCCAGTCTAAAGTCAGCATCGAAACAGACCATGTTACAGTCACAAACAAATCACATTTTCTTGAACCATTGATTGCCTCAGTCTCATCAGGCAACGTGTACAGCATGAAGTCATCGGTGGTAATAATGTGCTCCATTCCATAATTGTAATAATGAAGGTAGACATGCATCATGCACTTCGCTCTCTTGCTACTGACTTGGCGTGAGGTACTTTTAACCTGGCCGACTGGGCAGAAAACCCACGAGATTGGGTGGAACGTTAATTTTACGTTCCAAGCAAGATTCCTCTCCACTAATCAAAGAGTGTAAAACCAACATTGCATCTGATCCTGCCAGTCTCTCAAGCAGCAGGTTAGGTTAAAATTGTCCTTGATAGCAATCTTTGCTTGTGTGTGTGAGGAGTAAAAGAGAGATAGAGTATACTGGATGAATCATGAAGGATTACTATAATACAAAATAATTCAAAGGCCCAGCATATTGAATAGGGTTAGTGGGTTACGGGGATGGGGTAGAGACGTGGGCTTGTGTAGAGTGCTCTTTGTAAGGGCTGGTGCAGGCTCGATGGGCCAAGTGGCCTCCTTCCGCACTGTAAATTCTATGATTCTATGATATCATCCATCAATTAATTAAAAATTGAATTTTGTCCCATTGTGGAAGAACAGTTCATACATCTGAAGGTTGAGTAGATTTTTGTACCATAACTGTTCCAGACTCTTAGCAAGAGGGACATAGCAGCTATGGACAAAGAAATAGGAAGACTCTTTATCATAAATGACCTGCAAATATTCAGCAGGCCAGGCAGAATCCGTGGAGAGGGGAACAGAGTTAGTGTTGCAGGTTGAAAGAATTTTCTGTTTTTATTTCAGATTTTGAGTATCTGCAGTATGTTTGCTTTTGTACCCCTTATTCAACGGGTGTTGGACATTTTTTTCAAAAGACTAAACAACAATCCAAAACAAATTTACAAAAAGCCATTTATTTTTCCAACTCTGTGAAGAGAACATAAGAAATAGATGCAGACGTAAACCACTCAGATCCTTGAGCCTGCTCTGCCTTCCATTATGATCATGGCTGAGCATTTGCTTCAACTTCACTTTCTCACTTACTCTCATACCCCTTGGTTGCCTAAGAGATCAAAAATCTATTGACTTCAGTCTTGAATATATACCCAACAATGGAGCATCCATAACCCTCTGGGATAGAGAATTCCAAAGATTCACAACCTCTTGAGTGAAGAAGGTCCTCCTAATTTCAGTTGTAAATAATGTCGATTATCCTGAGTTGCAACCCCGAGTACTAGATTCCCCAGCCAGAGGAAACAACCTCTCAGTGTCTACCCTGCCAAAGCCCCTTCAGAATAATGTAAATTTCAATGAGGTCACCTCTTATTCTTCGACTCCAGAGAGAGAGAGTGACGCAATTTGCCCAACCTCTCATCTTTGGAAAACAGGAACCAATCTTGTGAACCTTTGTTGTACTGCCTCCATTGCGAGTCTCATCATCCTTAGATATGGGGACCAATATTGTACACAGTACAGCACTGGTCTCGCCAAAGCCCTGTACAATTGTAGCAAGACTTATTCATCCTTGTACTCTTAATCCCTTTGCAAAAAAGGCCTTACATTGCAACCTAATAGTCTAACATCAGCCAACTTGGGTACATTACTTCTGATCTCTTTGTCTAAGTCATTAATATATAGATTGTAAATATCTGAGACCCCAGTACAGATCCTTGAAACACTTCACTATTCAGAGCCTGCCAACTTGGAAGTGCCCCATTTATCCCTAATCTCTGCCTCCTGTCCATCAACAACACTACATCTACTGGTTCCCCTTTATTTACTCTACTTGTTACATCCTCAAAACACTGATAATGTTAAACAGAGAATGGGATCTTCCGGCCCCCCTAGCCATGTGTTTCTTGGGCGCATGCTGTTCGCTGGTGGTGGAATTCTATCTTCCCGCTGCTTTTCAATGGGATTTCCCATTGAAACCATCCCATGCTGCCATGAAACCCGCTGCCAGGATGCCTGCATTACTCTGAGGATTGTGATCAGGCTAACTGGCCGGTAGATAATTTTTTTCTCTCCCCCACAACAAGACTCATCCCCTATCTTGAATAGCAGTGTTACATTTGCTAACTTCCAAACTGCTAAGACCAGGTTAGAATCTAGGGAATTTTGTAAAATCATAACTTGTTCATCCACCATCTCCACAGCCACACCTCTTTTAGAACCTTATGATGTAGGCCATCACATCCTGGCATGTCAACTTTTAGTCGCTTAATTTTCTCTAATACATTTTCTCTGCTGATATTAATTAGCTTAAATTGCTTACTCTTTTTACCCCCAGATCATCTGCTTATACATAGAAATAGACATAGAAAATAGAAGCGGGAGGAGGCCATTTGGCCCATCAAGGCGACTCCACCATTTATAGAATCATAGAATTTACAGTGCAGAAGGAGGCCATTCAGCCAATCAAGTCTACACTGGCCCTTGTAAAGAGCAGCCTACTGAAGCCCACGCCTCCTCCCTATCCACATCTTCTGGCCAGTAACTCCACCTAACCTTTTGGACACTAAGGGGAAATTTAGCATAGCCAATCCAACTAACCTGCACATCTTTGGACTGTGGGAGGAAATCGGAACACCTGAAGGAAACCAATGCAGACACGGGGAGAAAGTGGAAACTCAGCACAGACTGTCGCCCGGGGCCGGAATTGAACACAGGTCCCTGGAGGAATGAGGCAGCGGTGCTAACCACTGTGCCACAGTGGCGCCCCTTCATTATGATCATAGCTGATCATCAAGTTCAATATTCTAATCCTGCCTTCCCACCATACTCCTTGATCCATTTAGCCCCACAAGCTATATCTAATTGCTTCTTGAAATTACACAAAGTTTTGGTCTCAACTACTCATGAATTCCACAGATTCACCACTCTCTGGATGAAGAAACTTCTCCTCACCTCAGTCCTAAAAGGTTTACCCCTTATCTTCAAACTATGAGCCCTAATTCTGGACTACCCCACCATCGGGAACATTCTTTCTGAATCTACCCTGTCTAATCCTGTTAGAATTTTATAAGTTTTATGAGATCCACTCTCACTCTTCTAAACTTCAATGGACATAATACTAACCGATTTAGTCTCTCCTCATATGACAGTCCCGCCATCCCTGGAATTACCTGGTAAATTTTGCGGCCTTCTTTCCATAGCAAGAGCATTCTTCCTCAGATAAGCACAACAAAACCACACACAATACTCCAGGTGCGGCCTCACCAACACCCTAAACAAGGGCATTCGTGAACTAGATAGTTTTTTAAAAAATCGTTCGATAATACTATTACTGGTCACTATGACCAAAACTACTTTTACAATTCCAGATTTTATTAATTGCACTTAAATTACACTAGCTGCGGAGCAGCGGGGTGGTGCAGTAGTTCGTGCTGCTGCCTCATGGAGCCGAGGTCCCAGGTTTGATCCCGGCTCTGGGTTGCACATTCTCCCCGTGTATGCGTGGGTTTTGCCCCCACAACCCAAAAGATGTGCAGGGTAGGTGAATTGGCCATGTTCAATTGCCCCTTAAATTGGAAAAAGTTAATTGGGTACTCTATATTTTTTTTTTTAAATTACACTAGCTGCCGTGGTGGGATTTGAACCCTGATCCCCAGTGCATTAGCCTGGGCCTCTGGATTACTACACATAGAATCCCTTATCATGGAATCCCACAGTGTGGGTGGAGGCCATTCAGCCCATCGAGTCTATACTGATGCTCTGAAAGAACATCCTACCCAGGCTCACTCACCCACCTAACCTTTGGACACTAAAGGGCAATTTAGCGTGGCCAATCCACCGAACCTGCACATCTTTGGACTGTGGGCGGTAACCAGTGCACCCGGAGGAAACCCATGCAGACACGGGGAGAAAGTGCAAACTCCACACAGTTACCCAAGGCTGGAATTGAACCCGGGTCCCTGGTGCTGTGAGGCACCAGTGCTAACCACTATGCCACCGTGTCACCCATGACTAGATCGGTGACAGTATCACGGCACGACGATCTCCCCTAGTAAAATAAACAAGCTTATAAAATGGATTTTACAGATTCAGAAACAAGAGTCCATGTACCACTATTAAACAGCTATAAAAACAACTGAGAAGGTACAATCTGTATAGACAGACAATACTTGTAAGCACAGTAAGACAGCTGAGCATAAGTAGATATGGACCGAAAAGGTTGTGAATAGATAATACAACATTAATGCGCGATCATAGCAATGCACACTAGTCTGTCAATGGATACTAATCCTGAAACATTCTACTTCCATGGATCCTAAAAGTTAAGAGCCGATGAAACCTGCATCTGGACACATAGCATGCACTGAAATTATCGGTGCTGTCGATGATCATCTGGTTATGCCTGCCATGCAGACAGCAAAAGAAAGTTAGATTTGAACCACAAAACTTTTCTTTTTTCACATTGCATCAGTTTTCAATACTAATGACTCCTTGAAATGAGAGATACAAACTATGTGCCCGCTTTTCATTTTCGTTAGATTTTAACGAGCCATAATTCATCTCTCTCTTCAAAAAAGTAGTAAGATTTTCCCAATTTAAACAAAAACACTGGAGGTCCAGCTCAGAGCTGCCACAAAGGATTTGCAAAGAAAACGTACCTTGATGATGAAGATCACTTTTCTCGACATGAACATCTAGAATATTTTGCTTTCTTGCCTGTGTGTATGTATACCAAGTTTCTTAGAATCCGTACTTTTTCTGTCATAAACTAAGCTGATGTAAGATGCCTGCAGCAAAAAAAAGCTAACATTCTGGGCATTCTTGGGAGCCAGCCAGGGATCCCAGAATTCCACCAGTAACACAGGCTGTTTCAATTAAAGGTGCTGATTATAACCAATCACGGCAGTTTAGACCCGTTTTTACTGGCCTGAGGGACGCTGCCTGCCTATTACTGACAGCAAGCTCTGTATGAAAAGTGCTGTCAGTCCCCAGGTCATGCAAGAGGACTTCTTTCTGTTATACGATTAGAACACTCCAAACCAAAAAAAACCCCAACAGCAAAATGGGAAGGAAATCAAACTGCAATGTCAGCATTATCACCCCAAATTTCAAGCGTGTGGACATTTGAATTAAACAGCAAATTTCTGACCTTCCCCCTCTCCCAGAATACATCTGCTAAAAGCAAGTACAATGTGCTTTAAATTAGCTGGACTGGACTTAAGCACTCATGAGATCGAATGCACTTGCATTTTGGAAACAAAACACTTTTTGTCCAACTGCCATGCATATTATTCAAACTAAATCTGTCAATGATTTTTGTCTCAGTCTGTTGCGCAGATTGTCGTAATATTGAAGGATCGAAAGTTATTTTACTTAATGATTTAACAGAACTGAGAGATTTTACATTGAATCTTCTGAGAGAACAGGAACTGAGTAGTGGGCAGGTAGTTAAAATCATTCAGGAGATGATTTTAACCACCCACATCTTAATCTGTTGCTTTGTTTTATGTTTTTATCTGAGCAAAAGCAAGGGTGTCTGGCTGAAGCCAGTGGGGGCTTGATGCAAATCAATTACGACGAGACGAGAGTAGAGAGTAATCGAGGCTTTATTACACAGAGATGTGTGGCCTCCTACAGCTGTTGCCGAAATAGCTGCAGCTCGGAGAGCCCACACATTTATACTCCGTCTACTGGGTGGAGCCAGCAGGCAGGGATCTACTCCCGTACCTGTAGTACAGGGGCCTTACCGTAATGCCCTTGTATGCAGTTCAATATATACAATATAATACAACAATGGTGACGACCACATTCACCCCCTGTTAAAAATGAGTCCAGCGGGGGTGGTGGAAAACTATTTACATACAGGTTGTCATTAAAATTTCAGAGAAGGTTACAAATTTAGACGGTCAGGCCCCTTGATCCGTCGTTGAGAGCGCCACAGTGCTGGTGGCGAGTCAGGCATCGGCTCGGTCGTCAGTGACTCCGGGAGCGTGTCGACATCCTCTTCATCCCCGGGTGGGACCAAGAGGAGGGCGGATTGTCCTGGAACGGTGGCTGTGGTGGGGTGCGCTGGGGGAAGAGAGGGTGGCGCCGGGGCAGAGGGTGGGGGGGTGTGGGGATCCAGCTGGTGCCAGGTTCCTGAGGGAGACTGTGTCTTGGCGGCTGTCGGGGTACGCTACGTACGCGTACTGCGGGTTCGCGTGGAGTAGCTGTATCATCTCAACCAACGGGTCCGCCTTGTGGAGCCGCACGTGCTTGCGGAGGAGAATGGGTCCTGGAGCTGCCAGCCACGTTGGGAGCGAAACCCCGGAGGTAGACTTCCTGGGGAAGGCAAAGAGACGTTCATGGGGGGTTTCGTTAGTCGCCGTGCACAGGAGCGACCGAATGGAGTGAAGGGCGTCAGGGAGGACCTCCTGCCAGCGGGTGGCCGGGAGATTTCTGGACCGTAGGGCCAGCTGGACGGCCTTCCAGACCGTCCCATTCTCCCACTCCACCTGCCCGTTTCCCTGGGGGTTGTAGCTGGTCGTCCTGCTTGAGGCAATGCAGTATATACAATATGATACAACAGTGGTGACTACCACAGGCCTATTATTTAAATATACAGGTCAGGGTTCCCAAATTTAACTGATGGCCTGAGCTGCAAAGCTTTCCCAACAGATGAAGACAGCAGGGAGACAGTCAGACACCAAAAGAAGCCCAATCACACAAGTTTGTTTATTAAAAAACTTTCCTTGTAAAACCAAGAGTTAAGAGGCCCTACAAGGGAAGTTCAGGCCTCTTTTTCCCTAGAAATACTCATCTTCCCAAATGCAAGACTATGCCAAAACTGCCCTCCCTACACCTTACCTAGTGCTGGCTAATGTTCCTTTTGTGCTGGCCAGGGACCTCCTTTCACCTTCAATTATGCTTCCACTCACTGGAAACAGGCAACTGAGCAAATACACAAGCTAAGACATGGAAAATAAAATTGAGTAGGTATTGCTGAGGTCATGTGAGCTTGGCACTCACCTCAGCCCCCGGTCTGCCTGATTCCCACTCCAGGTTAAACTTGATCCTCATGCATTTACACTACGGGTACATGCTTGGGTTGAGACCAGCTAGTTGATATAGTATTTACAGAGCCAGTACTCTATAATTTATACAGTTTTTAAGCGATGTTGGAAAGCTTGGTCTTCACTGTTGATATCAATCAGCCCAATTTTATATTCAGAGCTGCACCAGTCGAGCTGTACGAAGGACATCAAAGTGCCAGTGTGAAAATGGAAAAGTGGAGGGTGGGAGGTAGAGCCAAGAGTGCCAGGATGGATTAGATGGGTGGGGTGGGCGCAAGGCTGCAAAAAAGTGGAAAAGAAACAATAAAGGGCATGAGGCTAGAGGAGAAGCAAATCAATAAAGGATGGGTGAAGAATGCCAATATAAACTGTGTGTGTTGGAGAAGAGTGGGGGATATGAAGGATGTTTGTAGAAGGACAGAATCCTGAAATGTACCATCCTGAATTAGGAGAGGGAGAAAACTGCTGCTTTCAAAAAAAAGGAAGACGTGCATTTATATAGCATTTTTCATGATGACCCCGATCAGGCCATTCTCAACTGCTTAACAGTCATTGCAGTGCTTTTGAAGTATAGTCACTGTCATGATGTAGGAAACATGGAGGTCAGTGTGAACACAACAAGATCCCACTAACAGCAAGGAGTTCATAACCAGGTTCATAATCAGTGACCCGGCTTTGGTCACTGTCTGTGCAGAGTCTGCACATTCTCCCTGTGTCTGCGTGGGTTTCCTCCGGGTGCTCCGCTTTTCTCCTACAAGTCCCAAAAGACGTGCTTTTAGGTGAATTGGACATTCTGAATTCTCTCTCTGTGTACCCGAACAGGCGCTGGAATGTGGCGACGAGGGGATTTTCACAGTAACTTCATTGCAGTGTTAATATAAGCCCACTTGTGACAATATAGATTATTATTAAAGATTATTAATCGATCATCTATTTTTCCATGTCGGTAGAGGAATGGATATTAGCCAGGACACCTGGAAGATCTACAATGCTCTTCTTTGAAATAGTGGTTGCGATTCTCCACCCCCACGCCGAAGTGGCCGCGCCGTCGTGAACGGCGTCGAGGTTCACGACGGCGCGAAACGGCCCCGGTCCCAACCGATTCAGGCCCTGACAATGGGCCAGGATCGAGGCCGCGTCATCTACACGCGCCAGGCCTTGTCGCCCGCGTAAAAGCGGCGCCGCATAGATGACGCGGCCGGCGCCACATAATAGGCGTCATCCGTGCGTGCGCGGGTTGGCCGGCGCCAACCTGCACATGCGTGGTTGCCGTCCTCTCTAAGTCCGCCCCGCAAGAAGATGGCGGACGGATCTTGCGGGGCCGCGGAAGGAAGTAGGTCCTCCTTCAGAGAGGACGGCCCGACGATCGGTGGGCACCAATCGCGGGCCACCCCACATCTGAGGTACCCCCCGGTGCAGGATGCCCCCTCGCCCCCCCCAGCGTTCACGCACCGCTCACGACTGCAGCGACCAGGTGTGGATGGCACCAGGGGGAACCCGCCGTTTTGGCCTGGCCGCTCGGCCCATCCGGGCCTCAGAATAGCGGGGGTGCCGGAGAATCGTCATTTTCGGTGTCTCCGGCGATTCTCCGGCCTGCGGCCCGCGAAACTCGACCGGGCCGTTCCCGCCACTTGGGAGAATCATGGGAGGGTGTCGGACCGGAGTCCCGGGAAATTTTGGCGGCCCTGGTGATTCTCCCAACCGGCGTGGGAGTGGAGAATCGCGCCCAGTATGTTTGGATCTGAGATTGATGTGGTGGGGGGGGGAAGAGTGTTAAAACATCTTAAATCTGTGAAATGGATGATTTTCAGCTTGTCTCCCTTCCTGTCTTAAGCAGGAACGGTGGTGGGTACGTGGCCCACAGGCCTTCATGATGATTGGCCCATGAAGAAATAATGTTTGAATTGCCAATTTTCTACTGTCTGTTTTAACTTCCAACATCAGGAAGTGATCCCTTTTCCCTGTTGTGTCAATGCAGCATTTTGAGTTCCCACACCAAGAAAGCTTAGTGGCTTCTCTGAATGAGACTGGCAATTAGGGCCCAATTATGGGCAGTTCCTGCTCTGGGGACTCAGAACTATGCTGGGACTGTCTAGAGTACTCGCACACAGAGACTTTGTGGCCAGCGGACAACTAAGGCTTTACCCGATCAGATTGATCCATACCCAAATACCAGAGATCAAAGCATAATACGCTAACAGTACCACCCAGTCCTCTTTGAAGCGTACCTTTGAAGATAAAAACAGCAGAATTCAATTTGTCAATATGCTTTGCTAATCTTTCTCCACCCGCTCAGAATGAATTTTGAAAGTTAACTGAGATGATGTGTTGATTACAACTGACTGCCACAAGGGCAGATTGATTTTTTTGGCAGCGATATTTGCAGCGGGAGCATTTAAGCTTAATTCTAAACACTATGGGCATTTACCATATAGCGATCTTTTGTTTAGACAAATGTATCTGTGTAATTTTCCTTGAATTATAGGCTTCTTAGCCTCATTGTGGAATTGGCTCTTCAGAAAACTCTGGCGCCTTGAGCATCCCCGATTTTAATCGTTCCAACATTGACGGCCGTGTCTTCAGCTGCCAAGATGGAATTCCCTCCCTAAACCTTAATGTCTCTTTGCCTCTCTCTCATCCTTTAAGACGTTCCTTAAAACCCAACCTCTGTAATGAAGATTGAGGTCATGTGCCCCTAATATCTTCCACGTGGCTCACTGTTAAATCTTGTTTGATAATGCTTCTGGAATGTTTTGCTCGGGACAATATAAATGCAAGATATTGTTGTTATTACTACTTGTTAATCAAAAATGTTTGAACACTCAGTTTAAACACCAGCCAAGAATTCCGATGTGGCTAATTGTGTCACCATTTCATCAATAAAAATGATTTGCATCCAGAGCTCTTAAAGGGCATTTAGTTATACAAGTTTGGACGCAATCTTCCCAAAAGGGAACAAAATCTCCGAGCGAGCGCATTTTTAAAAAAAATCTTTCTTTATTCTTCCCCTTTTTCGCATTTCCCCCCAAATTTACATCCACCAACAATAAACAATAATCAGTAATAAACAATAATCAGTAACAAATACGTCAATCCCCATATCGATAACACCGATCCCATCCTCCCACCAAACCCAAAAAATTAGCCCACATGTTCACATAAACAACTGACAAAAAGGAATCAGGAATCCCCCATAGCCACCATTAACACCCACCGTCCCCCTCCCCTCGAACCCTCCCACCCACTCCCCCCAACTAATGTTCGATGTTATCCAGTTCTTGAAAGTGCATAATGAATAAAACCCATGAATTGTAGATCCCCTCCATCCTTCCCCTCAGTTCAAACTTCACCTTTTCAAGAATCAAGAATTCCAACAGTTCCCCTGCCATGCCAGGGCACAGGGTGGGGAGGTTGCCCTCCAACCTATCAGGATCCGCCTTCGGGCGATCAACGAGGCGAAGGCTACAACATCTGCCTCCGCACCCGTTTCCAACCCTGGCTGGTCCGACACCCCAAATATGGCCTCCCGGGGGCCCGGGTCCAGTTTCACGTGTACCACTTTAGAAATAATCCTTAAAAACCTCCTTCCTGTAATCCTCTAGCTTTGGACAGGCCCAAAACATATGAACGTGGTTAGCGGCCCCCCCCCCCGCAATGTTCACACACATCTTCTACTCCTTCAAAGACTCGGCTCATCCTTGTCCTCGTGAGGTATGCACTGTATACCACCTTCAGCTGTATCAGCCCCAACCTCACGCACGAGGTGGAGGCATTCACTCTCCGGAGCACCTCACACCAGAAGCCCTCCTCCATATCCTCTCCCAACTCTTCCTCCCACTTTGCTTTGATCCCTTCCAGAGGTGCCTTCTCCACCTCCAAAATAGCTCCGTAGACCGCTGACACTACCCCCTTCTCCAGTCTCCCTGGTCAGCACCTCCTCCAGCAATGTGGAGGCCGGCTCCACCGGGAAGCCATGTATCTCCTTTCTGGCAAAATCTCGAACCTGCATGTATCTAAATATTTCCCCCTGCTCCAGCCCATACTTCGCTTCCAGCTCCTTCAATCCTGCAAACCCACCCCTAAGAAACAAATCTTTTAGTGTCTTAATCCCCTTCTCCTTCCATTTCCGAAAATTTCCATCCCACCTCCCTGGCTCAAATCTGTAGAAAGTTAATCGAGCGAGCGCATTTAACGCATATTTTCCGGCACTCACAGTGTCGAGAAACACATGGCTATTCAACGCGACTCGCTTTGAATAAGGGGCCTAAATAGCCGAGGTTGCACATAGCCCCGTTTTTTTACAACGGGGAGCTCCGCAGGCCGATCGCCGAGGCCCTGAAAGAAATCCCCAAACTCCCCCCCCCCCTCCCCGCCCAGCCTGAACGCAACATGGAAGGTACATGGGAGGTTCCCCTGCCTCCCGCCCACCCTCGGCCCAATCGCGCGTGCACAGAAAATGCCAGCTTGGCACCTTGGCAGTGCCAACCTGGCAGTGCCACTGCCACCTGGGAACCTTGGCAGTGCCAACCTGGCAGTGCCACTGCCACCTGGGAACCTTGGCAGTGCCAGGTTGGCACCCAGGTGGCACCAGCAATGGGAAGGCAGCCAGCCCTACTGTAGGTGAAGGCAGCTTCACCAGAATCTTGTTGGATCCAACTTAGTGGCTGAAAACCCTCACTGTCACCTTCATTGTTGACATCACTATGGAAAAAGGACGTTCTCTATTTGCTTATTCCCAAAGCGGCAGAGGTCAGCCTGGAAATCCATTGCATCAATACGGGAGCAAAGAAGATGATGATGGCGATAATGAATAAGATGATGTCAACTGCAGCCCATCCATCCTGTGCTCCTTTGTTCCAATCTCCTGCACCTCATCGCCTGGATCACTTGTTGCTTCACTTCCAGGAACCAGCTCAAATACTTTCACCCAAGGATAAATCGATAATGTTAGTCAACGTGTTATACCGGTCAATTCCCAAAAGCGGGGAGGGGTGGGGGCGGGAGGGACAGGAGAATCGGTGGCAGTTGCGCGCACGCAGTCGATGCGGCGTCGGTTGGGGGCCGTTGAAAGAGGCCCCCACGGCGATTCTCCGCGGTCGACTGGCCGAGTTCCTGCTGGCGTGGTTCATGTATGGTTCCACCTGGTGGGAACACTGCATCGCAGCTGCAGTGGCCGTCCTGGTGGGGGTGGGAAGATCAGTCTCGGGGAGGGCGGTTGGGGGGGCCTCCACGATGGCCAAGCCCACGATCGGGGGCCACCGATCAGCGTGGGCGTGTCATCTGGTGGGGGGCCTACCTTCTTCCATGCTGGCCCGCTGTGTGGCTCTGCCATGTTGCGCGATGCCGGTGCGGAAGCGGCCGCTGCGCGCATGTGTGGACCCGCAGCCGGCCACCGCGCGCATGTGCGGACCCGCAGTGAGCAGCGCAGGACCGCGTACGGCAGCTGAAGCAGCGCGAAGCACTCCGGAGCCGTGCTGGACCCCTGTGGGCTACAGAATCACTGGGCCAAGAGACCCGTTGACGCTGGCGTGAAACACTCTGGTGTTTACGCCGGCATCAACACTTAGCCGCGTTTTTAGGGAATCCCGGCCATTCTACCTTCCTCCCAAAGGTTGAGGAGAAGATCATTTGTTGTTTAAGAATTGCGCAGCTCAGAACTCAACAGAAGATTGAGATTTCATAGAACCCCTACAGTGCAGAAGGAGGCCATTCGGCCCATAGAGTCTGCACTGACCCTCTGAAAGAGGACACTATTCATGGCCACTGCCCCGTCCACCCTATACCATAACGTGCACATCCCTGGACACAAAGGGATAATTTATCTTGGCCAATCCATCTAACCTGCATACCTTTGGATTGCGGGAGGAAACTGGAGCACACGGAGGAAACCCACACAGACACGGGGAGAACGTGCAGACTCCAAACAGACAGGTACCCAAGGCCTGGAATTGAACCCAGGTCCCTGGCACTGTGAGGCAGTAGTACTACCCACTGTGCCGCCACATCACAACATATTAAATGCAAACTCTGAGGTCAACCAACAATAATATGTAGCAACTGAGAGGTGTGATTTCTAAGACTACAGTTGTTATTTTGGTAACATCTTTGAAGATTTTTTGCATTGCAGAAATCAAGGACAACTTCAGTAGCATTTTCAACAGATCTTGAGTACATTGCCAAAATTGGGGGAAACAAGTTTATGAACAACTATCAAAAGGTCATTGGATATGTAATTGAAAAGGGAATTTAGCAGGGCTGTGGGAAAAGGACAGGGACATGGGACTAATTGGACAGCTCTTTCAAAGAGCTGGCACAGGCAAAATGGGCTGAATGGCCTCTTTCTGTGCTTATGATTCCACAATATTATTTATACACTCCTTATCATCGGCAATCACTCGTGTTGAGGATGATCTTCCTTACGGATTGCTGGGATTAAAGTGAGGTGTCAGTATTGGCTATGGGTTTGCAGATAGCTTATGATGCCTATCTTATCCAATAGCCTAATTTTCACGACTGAAATTAAGAAAATTGCAAGTAAATTATTCTCAGTAAAATTATAAAGAAACACCACAAGTGTGTCAAAAAGTCATTGTAATGTATCATTTCATTGCTTTGTGGTTATTGTTTGCATTTGCTATTGCAGAAATACAATCCTAGGAGTTATGATTAAAAAGGACAATTTTTAGAATATGAATTATAGGCCTCAAGCTGTGCTATGAAAGGCCAGGAAAATAAATGCTCAGCTTCTCAAATATAGTAACTTAGAATTACTTCCCTTGACAATAAGGCTTGATTTGACAAGAAATGCTGTAATTGAAAATAAATTATGACCCCCTGGGTTTGATTTCCACTGGAACTTGGAATTTCATTGCACTTCAGTGATTTCACAATTTTCTTTGAAAAGAAACGGAAGAAGCTTATCTTCATCTTGTCATCTTTCTGCCAATTTAATACCAAAAGTGCACTTTAAATTATAAGTTTACCTTTATCTTTGTCCACCTCCAATCATCGCTTGTTTGCAATCCCAAAATCTAAAAGCAGTTGACTGCTTTGCAATTTGTGGAACGTGGAAAGTCCTTTCTGGCAAAAAGGGCATTTGTTAATAGGAACAAGGCAAATGGAGCCCAGAGAATCATGGATAACAGGATTTAACATCTCTCTGCTTGCTTCAGTTCCGTGCACAATTCCCTGCTTGGTTGTCCAGTAGCTTTTAAGGCCCTCTCTCCCACAGCATGTATAAAAGCTTCAATAATCAGACAAATTTCATTTGAAACTAGTGTCCTTTTGGTCACCCACAATTCCTCAGTTCTCCAATGATCCAGTGCTAGGTATGTGTTAGAGTGTAGCGCAGATGCCATCGGTTTGGATGGGATTCTTTAAAGATAATATTGGGTGCAATTTAATGGCCATGTTGCACTCAAGCAAGAGCGCGACAAGGCTATTAAATCGTGGGAGAGGCCCAGCTTGAGAACCACGCTGGGCGCCGATCTGTTTGAGATCTAATTGGCCCGTTTCCGTTGGCGAGATCAGCATCCTGCCGTAACGTGGCAAGAAACCAATAATCAACACTTAAGTTCAATCTCCATACAATTAACGGTAGTGACCCCCTATCTAACGGCCCCCCGTGATCTAGCGGCCCTCCCGGCAAGTGGTCACGTGTGCGCTGATTAGTACTCCTTTTTTTAAATGTGAATTTGGCAGAATGGCTGCTGAAGGGAGGAGGCAATGAGCCATCTTCGTTCCCGGGCAAAGAGTTCGGGGGACTGTGGTTGCTGTCCCGGTGCTCGGAGAGTGGTGGGGGACCCACCAGGGGGCCAGCCTCGGTTGGGGTGGGTCCGCCATCAGTGGGTCGGGTTACGGAGCAGGTGGAATGGCTGCCCATGGTCTGGGAGAGGCTTGGAGGGTGGTGGGTTGGGGAGATGGCGTCTCAATGCCCACAGATCGACCATGCCAATCCCTGGAGAGTGTGGCCCCGTGCTGGGGGCAACCCCAGCATGTTAACCTTAAGAGGATCGTGAACAAGGACTCCCGATCCCTTTGTGTTTCTGATTTCCTAAGCATTTCCCCATTTACAAAATAGTCTATGCCTAAATTCCTCCTTCCAAAGTGCATAACCTCACACTTTTCCAAATTGTATTCCATCTGCCACTTCTTTGCCCACTTTCCTAGCCTGTCCAAGTCCTTCTGCAGCCCGCATACTTCAATACTACCTGTCCCTCTACAGATCTTTGTATCATCTGCAAACATAGCAACAGTGCCTTAAGTTCCTTCTTCTAGATCATTAATATATATTGTGAAAAGCTGTGGTCCCAGCACCGACCCCTGATGCACACCACTAGTCACCAGCTGCTATCCCCCAAAATACCCCTTTATCCCCACTCTCTGCCTTTTGCCAGTCAGCCAATCCTCTATCCATGCCAGGCTCGTACCCTAAACATCATGGGCTCTTAATTTTTTTAACAATCTCCTATGCTGCACCTTGTCAAAGGCCTTCTGGAAATCTACATAAATCATGTCCACTGTTTCTCCTTTGTCTAACTTCCTTGTTATTTCCTCAAAGTACTCTAACAGATTTGTCAGACATGACCTCCTTGACAAAGTCGTGCTGACTCAGTCCTATTTTATCATGCTCTTCCAAGTACTCCGCGATTTCATCTTTAATAATAGACTCTAAAATCTTACCAATGACTATAATTTCCCGTCTTCTGCCTCCCTCCCTTCTTAAACAGCAGTGTTACATTAGCCACTTTCTAGTCCTCTGGGACCCTTCCTGTCTCCAGTGATTCCTGAAAGATCACCACCTTAGCCTCTACAATTTCCTCAGTTATCTCTTTTAGAATCCTGGGGTGTAGTCCATCCGGTCCAGGTGATTTATCCACCTTCAAAACTTTAAGTTTCCGCAGAACCTCATCCTTAGTGATGTCACTGCACTCACGTCTGCCCACTGATTCTCCTGGAGCTCGGGCATCCCACTGGTGTCTTCCACCATGAACACTGATGCAAAGTAACTATTCAGTTCCTCTGCCATTTATTTGTTCCCTATTATTACTTCTCCAGCCACATTTTCCAGTCTATTTTTGCCTCTCTCTTACCTTTTATATATTGAAAAAACTCTTCCTATCTTCCTTTATATTACTAGCTAGCTTACACTCATATTTTATCTTCTCCCCCCCCTTATTGCTTTTTTAGTTGTCTCCTCTGTTTGCTTTTAAAGGCTTCCCAATCCTTTGGCTTCCCACTAATTCGCGCCACTTTGTATGCTTTTTCTTTTGCTTTTATGCTGACCTTGACTTCCCTCGTCAACCATTGATGCCTTGTCCTGTCCTTAGCATGTTTCTTCCTCCTTGGGATGAATTTCTGCTGTGACTCCCGATAACCCCAAAAATCTCCTGCCATTTCTGTTCTACTGTCTTACCTGCTAGGCTCCTTTTCCAATCAACTCTGGACAAGCTCCTCCCTCATGTCTTTGTAGTTACCCCTATTTAATTGTAATACCGTTATATCTGATTCCAGCTTCTCCCTCTCAAACTGCAGGGTAAATTCTATCATATTATGATCACTGCTCCCTAAGGGTTCCTTTACCTTAAGTTCCCTAATCAAGTCTGCCTCATTACACATCACCAAATCCAGAATTGCCTCTTCCCTAGTAGGCTATGTCACAAGCTGCTCCAAAAAAACATCTCTTAGACAGTCCACAAATTCCTTTTATTGGTATCCACTACCAACCTAATTTTCCCAGTCCACCTGCATATTGAAGTCCCCCATGATTATTGTAATATTGATTTTTTTACATGCCTTTTGTATCTCCTGATTTATTTTCTGCCCCACATACTAACTACTGCTAGGGGGCCTGTACATAATTCACATCAGGTTCTTTTTACCTTTGTGATTCCTCAATTCTACCCAGAGATTCTATGCCTTCTGATTCTATATCGCTTCTTGCTATCAATTTAACTTCATTCCTTACTAACAATGCAATCCCGCCCCCTTTGCTATTCTGCCTGTCCTTTCGATAGGACACATATCCTTGTGTGCAACAAGCTCATTTACCTTGTTCCATACACTGCGTGCATTTAGGTATAAAACCCTCAGTCCTGCATTGACCACCTCCCTTCTCACACTTGTCACCTTTTTTGCTCTGCCTGAGGGTGATGTTGTTCTCTTATTTTTATTCTCTACTTCCCCTTCAGTTATTACATCTTCTAAGCTAACAATCTGGTTCCAACGCCCTTGCCATACAAGTTTAAATCCTCCCGAGTGACTCTAGCAAACCTCCCAGCCAGCATATCAGTGCCCTTCCGGTTTAGATGCAACCCATCCTTCTTGTACAGGTCCCACCTATCTCGGAGAGATCCCAATGTTCCAGAAATCTGAAACCCTCCCTCCTACACCACCAGTTTAGCCATGTGTTCTACAGCGCCTTGGCAATGCCTACCTCGGACTGGAACGTGCTCCGCAGCACCTCATCAAGGTCCACCTGGTACTGGGTGATGTCCCCCAGCGCCTGAGACATGCTGTTGAGACGCTCAGCCATGCCCGTTACTGACTGAGCTATGCCTTGGACACCTCCACTCATGCTGTCAACATTGTGAACCAGGCCCTCCACTGCGGTCGCCATCCTTGCGGTGTCGTCCTCGGTGCCATGAATTGCCAGCGCCATCACCTGCACCCGTAGCCTCTGGGACTCCTCCAATCAGCTATGGGCCTGCTGGAATGTCGCTGGTATCCCCCTCTGAATCTCATGGCCACACCCCATTGTCTGCATCAGCTCCTGGTAAACATGTACCAGAGACTCAGCATCTGACTGGGACCCAACTGGGTCTTGAGATACAGCAGAACTCCGACTGCTGACTCACCTGGTCATTCTTGCCTCCACCTGATGTGCATCTGCTACTGTGTGGTGCTCATCAAATTCTGCCCCCGAAGCCTGCACTACTATCGCCCACCGAGGTGTATGTCTCTGCGTTAGTGGAGGGTGGGGATGACAACTATGCCACAACAACGGTGGCATCTTCGGAGCTCTCCTCCGTGGTGTTCTCTTGGGAGGTGGAGGGTTGGAGGGCACCTCGGATGGGCCACAGTCATCAGCCCATCCGGTCCTATGGCAGAATGGCCATGTGATCAGTGGGAGGGATGGGTCAGTCTGTATGGCATTAAGAACTCGCGTTTAACAGGTCATTTGGATGGGGGCCGGTGGATCCTTAGCTCTGCACCATGCGCCGACTTCTACAGTGCTCACTGCTCTGCCCTTGCTCACTCCCTCGATCTCCAGAGCCCTTTCCTCATAATGGGTGAGGACTCTAATGTTCGGCAGCCCGCCGCCCGTCTGGATCCTCTCCCATCGGATGTGGGCAAATTCTCCTGTGGGGACACAGAGGGGACATTGTCGGTCGCATGTGTGGTTCATCGCGGGGATGGAGGCTGTGCTCACGGGTTGGGTGAAGGGGTAAGTATTGAGGGGGGGAATGAGGCGGCGTGGGCGGCACTGCTGGACATAGATTGGCTGAGGCACGGAACGGTGCTGGGCTGGGGCGGTGCTAGGTGCATTCCCTGTGGCAGGAGTGGAATGTGGGCCTGGTGCAAACTCACCTGAGCGGCCCAGTGGAGGTCACTGAACTCTTTGCAGCACTGGGTGCTGGTCCTCCTGGTCAAGCTCCCCGTGCTGACTGCCGCTGCCACTTTCTCCCAGGTGGCACTAGCTGCCCTGTGGCTGACCCTTTGAAATGACAGTGGTGAAGAGCTGGAACAAAATTCAGATGAAACTAGGTTCTGCTTCATATTCCAAGTTACTGGTCTCCCCATGGGACCTACAGTGGGTTCTGGAAATTATATCTGCCTGAATGCCACAGAATGGCATGGCTGAAGGCCTCGGCAGCATGTCCAACTCACTGGGGGGGGGGGGCTGTATACCAGTCCCAGGTGGACCTTTCAAAGGCGCTTCAGAACACGTCCCAGTCACAGCTGGATCTTGCCGGGGCACGCCAGAGCATGTCCTAGTCACTGAGCAGCATTGCCGAGGGCAGACATTGGGGAGCAACACCATGGTGCAGACATTGGGGAAACACCAGGGCTGCCAAAGCCAAATGGCGCAGGGGCAGCTGGGGTTTAATGCAGCAGTCCCTCCTTCCTGAGGTGACCCCCAGGACTGTGTGGGCGGCATGGTAGCGTAGTGGTGGGCACAGTTGCTTCACAGCTCCAGGGTCCCGGGTTCGATTCCCGGCTGGGTCGCTCTCTGTGCAATGGCCTCCGTCGCACTGTAAATTCTATGATTCTATGATGAACGCAGTTGATGCCAAAACATTGTGGGCTGCAGCGCCGGTAACCATCCCGCTATCTGAAGCTCGCCAGCAGGAAAGGCTCCTCACAGATTAGGAGAGCATTTTGTCCAGCAGGCCCGATCTCCGCCTCCACACACACTTTCAGGCCCTCAGGGAGTTTTTGACTCCCCCCTCACCCTCCAAACTTTAGGAAAGTCCTTGGGAATCCCCTCATCTGCCCTCTACCTGGCAAGGCTCCACCCAGGGGTCTCCAATGGCCTGGGAAGCCCCCCAGGTGCGGTTACGACTGGTCCATATTTGTGTGAACCAGTATTAAAAGGCACGGCTGGTGAGTCCCAGCCACCGGATGAATCTGGCAATTCCATTATGCTTATTCAAATATTCGGATCTGGATCTTGTCCAGCGAGGGTGCGATCCAAATCGCCCCAGGTGGAACAAGTTGGGTGACTCGTAATTGGCCCGGCGCCAAACCCAATTTGGGCTCCCGCACGATTCACCCATTGCAGCTGGCTCCACAATGGGGGTCACTGAATTGCGTCCCACATGTTTTCAAAAAGCAGTTTGATATAGCACTTGGGGGAAAAGGGGATCAAAGGTATGGGGTTAAAGGCAGGGTCAAGCTATTGAGTTGGATGATCAGCCATCATCATAATGAATAGTGCAGAGGTTTGAAGGGCTGAATAGCCTCCTCCTGTTCCAATTTTCTATGTTTCTGTTTTCTATCATGGCCGAAATCAACTTAACTCAGCTCAGAGCAGGACTTGAATCTTCTCAGTCCGTATGATTTAAGAGTCATCAATTAGGGTATTGAGCGTTTGAGGGAATTGCAAGCTTTATACATTGTTAACACAGTGACACAAGGATGACACATGGTTCAAAGTAACAAGATGCTTTGTCTATTTTAAAATTTTTCAAATTAAGGGGCAATTTAGCATTGCTATACATCTACGCTACTCATCTTTGGGTTGTGGGGGTGAGACTTAAGCAGACACGGGGAGAATGTGCAAACTCCACATGGACAGTGACCTGGGGCCAGGATTGAACCCGGGTCCTCGATGCCGTGAGGCAGCAGTGCTAACCATTGCGCCACTGTGCTGCCCCAAAGATGCTTCGTCTTAACTAATGACTTTAGTCTCCAACAGTAAAACACTCTAGTGCAGTAACAGCAAGCAGGAGGACAAGAGTTAACACTGTTACGGTATTTATTGCTGCAGTCTCAAATTCACAAAGTTTACTATCCAGCTATTTGCTTTGCATGATAGCCAGGGTTACTGCG
The DNA here is from genome assembly GCF_047496885.1 of Scyliorhinus torazame. Classification (NCBI taxonomy): domain Eukaryota; kingdom Metazoa; phylum Chordata; class Chondrichthyes; order Carcharhiniformes; family Scyliorhinidae; genus Scyliorhinus; species Scyliorhinus torazame. The sequence goes on along the minus strand of NC_092713.1, from coordinate 134,366,576 downwards.
GGTTTGTTGACAATATTCCTTATGTATATTCGGGAGTGAGAATAACAAGGCATTCTGCTTCCAAGTAATTGAAGGGTAGAACGAGAGTAACTTTTTCTGCTGGTGGAAGAGTTTGGACAGACGTCAGGCTGTTCAGGAGACACATCTTCATGCAAAGGGTGGCAGAAGTGTAGAACTCCCTCCCACAAAAAGCAGCAAATGCTAGCTCAATTAATAAATTTAAAACTGAAATTGATAAAATCTTTGCGAGATAAGTTGGCAAAAGGATATGGAGCCAAGATGGCGTTAAGATACAAATCAACCATGAACTCACTGAATACTAGACCGGGCTTTCGGGGCTGAATGGCTTATTCCTGTGCCTACTGTTTTGTTACCTGTGTGGTAGGTAACATGTGCTACTCAATCCTTGGTTAGTGATGAGGTATTCTGAATCTCGATGAAGAAGATTCAAACTCGTCCAGCAGTAACAAAAGGTTTATTGAGTAACTACAACAATAATTGCATGAGTTCGTTACTTTAACTTTGATACTAGTGATAAGGTTAACAAGATCTTACTACGGTAACTATACGTAACTCCACTAGCCATCTGAACTAGTCTGCTATTGCCCTGGTCACAGTGCACCCAAGAGAAAGAGAGAGAGACCCAATGTGGTTGCCTTTTCTACCCCTGTTGGTTCAGCCCTCTGGTGATCATGTGGTGCTACTGATTACACATTAACCCATTGTGTACATGCATGTATAGAGATCACTACACCTACATTTTCCATCATTCTGTGGCCTGGAATTTTCACTATGGGTGTGACCCGAGAAATTACTCTTTCCCACACCAATGGTGCTCAAATCTTCCGCTATTCTTATTAGCATTTGCCCGAATGTGAAAATGGCCGTCAATCTGAGCACAAGGAGAGTACAACTGGTACACCACACATTTTGCTTCCTTAAGGATGAAAATTAAGGTTTCAAATCATGCTACCATCCGACATACACATCAAGCACAGCAGCTTCAAGAACTGGGAATCAGGGAAGCTTTCAATTGTTAATATTAATTATAGAGATTGTCATGTAAGATTCCCTTTAAGAAATGTGTGTTTCTCAAATGGCAGCAGTGATGTCAGAGTGTGGGTGGAGCTATGCTGTCTTTCACTTTCATTTTGAACTGAAAAGCTGCTTTGTGGCTCTGTTTAGTTTAGTTTTAGATTTGTAGAAGCTGCAGTCACAGCAAGACGTGTATGAATCTCTGCAAGCTAAAGAATGTTCATTTGGTGATTTCAAAGTGGTAACTGCTCTCAGTAGAGAATTTAAACCTACTGTCCATCTGTAAAAATGTTTTTTGTCTTATGGATGTTAAAAGGAAAGATTAAGGGTTACTTATAGAGTACTGTATTCTTGGGGGGGGGGGCGGTGTATTTGAATTGATAGTTGCTAAGATGTTCACTGTATGTTTATAAAATGTTAACTGGGTTCATAGAATAAACATTGTTTTTGTTTAAAAATACAATTAGTTCTCTGTTGCATCACCCCTGTAAAGTGGGCCCTTGTGTTCCCCATAACCATAATCTATTTAAAGTTGTGGGTCAGGTGAACTCCATGATACACTTTGGGGTTCTCTAAACCCTGGACTATAACAAGATGCTACAAAATCCATTAAGCAAAATATATAATGCAGAGCAGGTCTCAAACTTCAAACACAATTCTTAAAGACTTGTAATAAAGCATTTTAAAAATGATTTTGTGTGCTTCTACTGTGAGCATTTTTGGGCCCCGTATCTAAGGAAGGATGTGGCCTTGGAGAGGGTCCAGAGGAGGTTCACAAAATGATCCCCGGAATGAAGGGCTTGTCATATGAGCAGTGGTTGAGGACTCTGGGTCTGTACTCGATGGAGTTTAGAAGGATGAGGGGGGATCTCATTGAAACTTACAGAATACTGAGAGGTCTGGATAGAATGGATGCGGAGAGGATGTTTCCATGAGTAGGAGAAACTAAAACCTGAGGGCACAGCCTCAAACTGAAGGGAAGATCCTTTAAAACTGAGATGAGGAGGAATTTCTTCAGCCAGAGGGTGGTGAATCTGTGGAACTCTTTGCCGCAGAAGGCTGTGGAGGCCAAATTACTGAATGTCTTTAAGATGGAGATAGATAGGTTCTTGATCAATAAGGGAATCAGGGGTTCTGGGAAAAGGCAGGAGAATGGGGAAAAGAAACATGGCCATGATTGAATGGTGGAGCAGACTCAATGGGCCGAATGGCCTATGTGTCATGGTCTACTCCTGAAAGTCTAGTGATGATTGGCAGAGCGTCTGAACAAATGCGATTAAAGGAAAGTCATATGCAACAAACAGTTACTTGGAAACGGATAGTCTTATGGATAAAAATGCACCCAGGAGATTGACAGACAGCTGTAAAAGATCAAGACAATTTGCAGGTATTGCACATATGAGCCTAATTCTCTAATTCTCAAATTTCTGTCATTTTTGGTTGCATTATTGAGTTGCTCCTCAGTTACCCATAGTAGTTAGCACTGCTGCCTCATAGCACCAGGACCCGGGTTCAAATCTGGCCTTGGGTGACTGTCTCTATGGAGTTTGTACGTTCTCTCTTTATTTGCGTTGGGTCTCCTCCGGGTGTTCCGGTTTCCTCTCACAGTCCAAAGATGTGCAGGATAGGTGGATTGGCCATGCTAAATTGCCTCTTAGTGCCCAGGGATGTGCGGGTTAGGTGTGGTGGCAGGATATAGGGTGGTGGCCTCGGAAGGGTGGTGCTGTTCCAGAGGGTTGATGTAGACTCGATGGGCCGAATGGCCTCCTTCTGCACTGTAGGGATTCTATGATTTCCAGGTGCAGATAGACAGGATATTCCAAGCTACACAGCAATACTAGACAAGGCAGTAGACTTGCGCTCCCACATTTAATGACACTGCTACAAGTGACTCAAAAATTGCTGGTAGCCAAACTCATCTGAGCTGTTGTGCCCTTTACTTGGCAACTAAACTAGCTGTTGCAATAAGGCATTGTTTAATTGTTTTAAAATCCTGGGAAGCTGCAGTAGTGACCTTTTTGGCACTTTGCCGTGTCTGGGAGGAAGAGGTCCAGACTTCCCATAGGCGCTTTCTCAAGGAAGAGCTAAATTAATTATTGATCCATAGGAGCTCTGGGTTTATTTTAGAGAGTCACTTCTTGACCTGGTAATGGGTTTTTAAGCTCTCGGCTATTACAGGCTTTTTTTTTAACGACTAAAACTACAAGGTTTTAGGAAATAGGAATGCTCCTTCAGCTAGGATTCTCAATATTCACTTCTCACCCTTTTTGAATTCAATAGCTGTTTCACAGCATTTCACAATTCTGTCTTGGAGGAAGAATTCAATAATTGATTTACTTGGCTTGGAAACTCTAATGTTTTGCAATAGACAAGCTAAGTAAATTCGGACTGTGGTTTGCCTGGCAAAGCATCAGGCCCCTGTTTTCAGGATTGTGAAAGGTTTACGGTGAGCACTTTAGGAACCTATTTTGCAATACACTGTTTGAGAATGCTATAGTGCTTCTACGCTAGAGGCAGCATTGAAAGTAGGAGAATGCAATAAACTTGTGATCAGGTATGTGACTTATTATAATTATGATTTTACAGCTTCAGGCCTTTACATTTTTCACATTTATTCAAAATAGGTGTTTAAAAAGAAACTACTGCATACAATCCTTTTGTATATGGACCTGTAGAGGTCAATACCAAACCAACTAGATTAAGTTATTTGATTTGATTTATTTATTGTCACGTGTACCGAGGTAGAGTGAAAAGTATTGTTCTGCTTACAGGCAGATCTCTCCATACATGAAAACATAGAATATACACTAAATAACGGTTATAAAAGATGTAGGAAGAGGCTCTGCAGGGGAGGGCTTGTAGAGAGTCACCACGCTCCAGCGCCATCTTGGAAAAATGTTAAATTAAAAAACCCAGCTGCAGCCTGTTGTTTTTTGTTCCTTCTTTGATCTTAGTCCTGCATCACCGCCTTTGGCTTCTCCTTTCTCTTGTTTCTCCGTCCCTTCTACTCCTCCAGCCACTGCTGTTGGACATCTCTGGGAGTTTTCTCCCTGTTCTTGGCTTTTCCACTGCCACCCTCCAGTCCCCAGGCCCGGCCTACTGCTGCTGGGGGAAGCTGGGTCACTTCCGTGACGAGTGAATATGTTACAGGAGGCCTCACTGCCCTGGCTGCTGTGTCTAGCTTCCTTCCATCATGTCTATGCCTTGTTGTGCTAACCCTACCCCTGCCTGGCTGGACTGCCTCCCTGCCGGTACCGACACTCGCAGCCCCGCCGATGTGGGCCTGCTGTTGTCCCATACTCATCGTTTCCAAGAACGTCCGCCACAAATCCCGTGCTTTCGGAGCCGTTTCATTTACATCCTCCCTCACTGTCCAGAATACCTGCGTCGCTGGCTCGACTTCATCAGCCTATCACCGTCTCCAGCTCCTCCTCCGATCTGCTGGCCGGTCACCAGCCCCGTGGTTCAGTATCTCGCTCTCTCTCCAGCCGCCATGAATTTATCAATGTCAGTCCTATTGCTATCGATGATAACATTGGTTAAGGTACAAGCTAAATGTTCATACCTTTATTTTTCTCATTAAAGCATGAATGATTTCTTCCTTCTTTAAGTGAGAAAAATGGGTTCCTAAAGTAACACTGGTACTTTATTTAAAGTTGACACGTTTTTATTGGAAGACCTCAAAGTTATATCAACTTTAGGTACATATATGCTGCTCCTTCACTATCTTGTTCCTTCACCACCATCTCCCTTCCTGTCTGGCTAATGTGGTGCTCTCTTCTGTTCTAATCAAAATAAAGGGTAGGGTCATTTTCCATTCTCTATTTAGCTAATGCTCCACTTCATTGCTATACAGTGCTCTGCTGTAGTCCTATCATCGTGAGATAGATGAGAAGATTAAATCCTAAAATGTATTGATATCTTTGGATTTTGCATATTATGTTTAAAAAATGACAGTTTGATATATTGATTGAAACAAAATATTCTATTTATGTGGTATGGACACTTCCTTGAAGCCCATAGAAGTACGGGTTCAAATATTTGAATGAAATTATTGGACTTTATACTCATTCAATAATTAGAAGATTTATTAGTCTATAGCATTAAATTGAGAAGAGAATCAGCTAGGGTTTCTGCTATTAACCTTTGGTAATTCTTAGTGAAGGCAGAATTGGAATCGGTGGGCGCGCGCGATCTGGGGGGGCCTATCTTTTTCCACGCAAGCCCGCTGTGTGGTTCCGCCATGTTGCGTGGTGCCAGTGCGCAAGCGGCCGGCACGTGCATGCGCGGACCCGTGGCCGCACGCATGCGCGGACCCGTGGCCGCACGCATGCGCAGACCCGCGGCGAGCAGTGCAGGGCCGCGTACGGCAGCTGGAGCCGCGCAGAACACTCCAGCGCCGTGCTTGCCCCCTGTGGGCAACAGAATCGCTGGGCCAAGAGGCCCGTTGACGCCGGCGTGAAACACTTAGCCGAGTTTTCAGAGAATCCCGGCCCATGTGTCCCTGATGCATACTTAAAGGCAGCCAGTACCTTTTAAAGGGGTTGTAGGCATCAAGGGAACTTTCCAGATTGAGATACAAAATGGCTGGAAGATATCCACAGCATGTAATCAAACTCCTTGATGCCCTCGTGGATGTTCTATTCCAGGTGACAGACAGGAGCGAGATCCTGTTCCATGGGGAGGTTGGGGAAGGGCAGAAATCTCTCTGGACAACACTACTGTCACCAGTGAAAAGAAGCTGCAGAGGAGGTCACTCTCAGGAACTGAACACAAAAGTACAAAATGACGATGCCAAAAACGCTCAATGAGCTTATCAGAGTTGCCGAGGTAGAATAATGTTAATTATATACTCATTGTCCAGGAAACCTAAAGAGGAGCCCAATTTAACATGCTGGACAGCAAAATCTAGCATGGGACAGAGGTTCGTGCATTGATTGTCATATCGGATGCTGAGGTACCTGTTTTCATGACGCCAATGAAATTCAGCCCAATATTGTCACTTTTGCCATTTTTCTAATGTGTTTCCACTGCATTATAATTATTTATATCAAATCCTATTTCTCATTACTCCTACAGAACTTGTTGCCTACTCTCTTTGAGCCCAATTTGCGACTCCCATCTCCAAACATTGCTCTGGTCATCAGCTCCAACTACAGTTTTCAACAACTATAAATTTAACTTGAAAATTGCCATACATTAGTGTCCAGCCAAATCTATCCTTGCCTCTCCAACATCATAGAGTAGCAACTAACACTCATTGCCATGGTTGATACATAGGTGAGGTTCTGCAAAGCAGCCCAAACTGTACCCATGTAAGTACTTAATGCGCGGGTTCAACGTTGACCGACGGCGGAATTGCGGAATGCGATTGTGCGGAAAATCGATTTTGCTGCCGAAATCGTGGCAGGCGCTGGTTTTACGCTAAATCATAATTCTCCGGTGTCTTGGCAGTGGTTTCACTCCACATGTACAGTTAACGTCATTGACATATCATTAGTGGGCCAGACCTGGTATCCTCTGGGTCCTCCGAGATTCTCTGCCTCCACGGGGGAATTCCCAACGGGGAGGTTCACTTGTGCTTTCAAAAATTGAGAAACAGGTGCCATGGCTGATGAGGAAAAGAGGGGAGGTAGATCATGGAGAGGCACGACCGTGAGCTGCCGGTCCTGACACTGGCAGGGCAGGCTTGTATGGCGGGGGGGCCTCTGCCAGAGCAGGGTGAGGACGGGGGTGACTGGGGGATGGGTCGTGGAGCCAGGGTGACCCTCCATGGGACCAGGGTGACCCTCCATGGGACTGGGGACATGTCCAGGCACAGATCGCTATTGCCACGGTCTGCAAGACAGCCATCTTGCTGCTCTCCAAACTGACCACCCGCCTTGTCCCATGGTTCAGCAGAGAGCCACCGGGCCATATGGATGTCCCCACCCCTGCCCCCACATTCCATCCCAGCATCCACCCTCCAGCTCACCACTTCCGTACCCCAACCTCCACCATACCTTCCCCCCAATCGGTCGCCACCTGCTGGCGCGGCATCACGCAGCCCTCCCAAGGCCACAGTAGCCCCTACAGGGGGGCACCGGACTGGGGCCATGGAGCGTACCACTAACAAGGGCAGCGTCAGTTGACGGTACCCCTGACAGCAGGGACGGACGCCAGGGCCAGGTGCACCCACTGTGCCGGGCACGGACAGGGCCATGGGTGCAGGGATGGGTGGGAGGGGAACATGTGGGGACAGAGTCCGCAGTGCCAACTGGGGCCACCATGTAGCCCTTTCGACCTGGTTGGGCGGGGGGGGGGTACACACTATGCTCACATAGTGTCAGCCTATCACCCCATGCAGACAATGTATATTGGAATTCATCCAGCAATGGCGGCCTTCCTCCTCGTCAACGCAGCCCTGGAGGATGCATTGCAGCTTTACGAACTGGAGCTGCTCAAAGAGGAAGCTGCAGCAGCGGAGCCTACCCCAGAGGAACAGGAGGCAGCCACTGAGGATGGAGAGCCAAGGAGGAGGAGGTGTGGAGGAGGTGCAAAGAAGGCGCCACATGCGGCCTAGTGTGTACTGGCTGTGCCTGTCATTCGTGGACCTGCAGGACCGGGCATGCCATTGAAGACTCCGGCTGAGCAGGGGGACAGTGTTACATATCTGCCAGATCATGGCGCACCTGGCACCGTGGGGGCGGACACCCGCTCCCGGTGGCCGTCAAGATATTGGTCGCCCTGAACCTATACGCAATGGAGCCCTTCCAGGCGCTGAGTGGGGACCTGTCTGGGATCTTGCAGGGCTTGGTGCATTTGTGCATATGCGCCGTCACGGAGGTCCTATATGTTCAGTCGGCACAATACATCCATTTCAATGTGGACGATGCCCACCAGGATGCCCGGGCAGCGGGGTTCGCCGCCATTGCCGAGATGCCTGGGTCCAGGGGGTGATCGATGGGATGCATGCCGCCCTACGAGCACCTGCAGATGACAGGCTGCTCTTCACAAACCGAAAGGGGCTCCATTCGATGAACGTGCAGTTGGTGTGTGACTTTCAGATGTGCATTATGTACGTCTGCCCATGATACCGGGGCAGCGGGCACGACGCCTTCATCCTCGACGGTTTCCAGCCTCTTCGAGGCACTCCACTGGCTTGGGGGTTGACTTTTGGGTGACAGGGGTTATCCGCTGCGGTCATGGCTGATGACACCTACCTGAAGGCCACAGACTGATGCGGAAACCCGCTACAACGATGCCCATGCAGCGACCAGGGGCCTGATTGAGCGGTGCTTCAGCCTCCTGAAGATGCGGTTCAGGTACCTGGACCGCTCTTGAGGGGCCGTGACCATTGAGTCTCTGGCTGCGATGGGAGCAGGCCTCCAGGACTTTCAGCGCCAGATGGCAGGGGAGCCTCAGGGGTTATCTCCGCTCGCACACCCATCCCAAGGAGTAGCCCAGGGGCCATCAGGCATCCCAAGGGAGGAGGAGGTGATGGGGCCCGTCCCGGTGACTCGTGCAGGGGTGGTGCCCTCAGACCCCCCACTTCCGTCCCTGGTGCATCTGATGCGCAACGGGCAGAACATGGTAGCCCCATGCCACCTGGAACATCTGAGTGGCAGCCAGGCCCACCTAGGCTTGATCGCCCCAGAAGACGGCCACCAAAGGGGACCCAGGTCACAGGGCGGGAACCGCAGCAGGCCGCCTCCGCTCCTGATGTACCGCCTGGGGATCCACCTGGATGCAGCATTTGGGCCTGTAAGGCCAGAAAAGTAGACACCAGTTAAGTTTGCACCGATACTGCACATAGTATAGTGTTAGGGGTTGGAGCACACACCTGTCCATATATATTCATCATTTTACACAATAAAATGAAAAATGAAATGAAATCGCTTGTCACAAGTAGGCTTCAAATGAAGTTATTGTGAAAAGCCCCTAGTCGCCACATTCCGGCACCTGTTCGGGGAGGCTGGTACGGGAATTGAACCGTGCTGCTGGCCTGCTTTAAAACATAGCTCTTTAGTCCTGTGCTAAACCAGCCCCTGAATAAACATCTGTTCATAACATTTCAACTCGGTGCTCTGTCAGAAAGGTGTGTGGGATGGCTTGGGCTGGCTGCAGAGGGCTGGGGGGTGAGGGTGGGGATGAGATGGTGAGATGGGCGGACATTAGGGGTGGGCTTGGGCCAGGGACCCTAGTTCAGCCAGCGCTCACCACTCCTGTGCCCCACCCTCATCCCTCTCCACCCCATATCCCCCACCGCCACCCGTCCTGACCACCCCCACCCGTCCTGACCACCCCCACCTCCACCACTCCAAGGGTGCGGTGGGACCGTGTGATGGAATGGCCAGCTCGCATGCAGGGATCACCCAGGCGGATGGTATAAAGTATTAGCGTGAGCAAGAGTCACTGTCAAATGGTGTGGAGCACCAGAGCTCATGGCAAAATGGGTTGTCATCATCCTCCAACCCATGGACCAGACCGCTGTTAATGCCAAACCAGGGCCTGCACCCCATAGTGAAGCAGGTAGGCATCAAGGAGGGAGTATCAAGAGGGGGTTGTCGCCCTTATGCGTGTGTGCTGTGGGGGAATCTCTGATATTGGGGGGGGGGGGCTCTTGTCACCCTCATGCATGCATGTATGGGGGAGGGGGTTGACCCAGCAATTCCCATGGCTGGGAGGGGGGTGGGGAAGGAAGATGCCCCGACAGAGAGCAAGTTTTGCGTTGGGGGTTAGGGGGGGTACCCAATTTATTTCCCCAATTAAGGTGCCATTTAGCATGGCCAATTCATCTACCCTGCACATCTTTTTGGGTTGTGGGGCGAGTCCCACACTGCCGTATGTAATTTGAGGTGAAGAGGTTAGATACATTTAAGGGAATGCTACATGAGAAATAATGAAGGGAAGAGATGGCTATGTTGAAAGTGAGATGATAAAGATGAAAACACCTCAAGAGGAGCATAAACTATGGTATGGGCTGGTTGAGCCGAATGGCCTGTTTCTGAGCTGAGGTATGTTTCCATTTTTAACCATAGTGGATATCGCGGTGTACAAGTAACCCGCTCTGGAGATACGAGTGCATCATTCTTTAAGTGTAGCTCCATTAAAGGGGCTGGTTTAGCACACTCGGCTAAATCGCTGGCTTTTAAAGCAGACCAAGGCAGGCCAGCAGCACAGTTCGATTCCCGTACCAGCCTCCCCGAACAGGTGCCGGAATGTGGTGACTAGGGGCTTTTCACAGTAACTTCATTTGAAGCCTACTTGTGACAATAAGCGATTTTCATTTCATTTCATTTCATACTTTACCCCAAAATACTTAAAGGAAAGTCTCATTCAATAAGCGCATGGTTGCGGTTCTTCTCGATTCCAATCCTATTTCCACTCAACTTCTCTTAACACACCCAACTTCAAATTGCATATAAACTTAGACTTGTGTTTTGAACCCACTGTCCCCCTGCCCCAGCCAGATCCCAACTCCACCTTATTATCAATGCCAACATTCCAGCAAGAGAGAGCCTATTAACTGGAACTTGCCTTAAAGGTAGAATTTTCTCTAATCATTTGATAGGGAGTCACCAACTTAACAGCTATAAGATTAATAAGCAAACAATAAAATTAGATGATTTTATTTGACTGTGAAAATAATCACTATAAAAAGTGAGACACAGAATCAGCAATTTGCTAATGCTGCAAAAGCCACATACTGAATTTCTATGACAATACATCTCTTCCCATTATTGAACATTCTGTAGATGTAATTTAATAGTAAAATGTACCATCATTACTATTACAGAAAGTAAAAGTTAGAAAGATAGTTTTTATAAGAGCAGTAACAAAAATTAAAAGTTGCAGCATCTTTAGAGCATGGCTTTAGAATCCTACCAATAGGCTAAGAAGTTCAAGATAAATTTAAAATTTGGCCATGCCTGGCTTCAAAGGATCCTAATTTTGTTTCTAATGGGAGTTGTTCGTCCTCATTTCTTTACTGCTTGAAATCACTGTAGTAAAGTTTAATCTGTGTTACATGCCAGAGTATTGGTCCAGAATATGGGGTGATTTGGAACAGACATAATTAAATTGGACTGCAAGCTGCAATACAAACTCAGCTTTTGTGGGAGAAGGTGAGTATAGTAACTATAACAGACCAACTCTAATCTATGGAAATTATGCTTTAAAGGCTCAGTTTCAAAATATAAATATCCTAGTACCAATTGAAACCCTTCATATAGAACACAGACCTATAAATATGTGTGTGTGAGATAATGCAGTGAGTCATTTTTAATTGCAAGTGTAAGTTCCATAACTCAAAAGTGCTGTAACTGAGAGTTATGAAGGTCTTACCCACAATTAAAGAAATAATTAAGTTGAACCGTCACTCAAATGATATTCTAATTATTGTATGGGTTTTGAGTTTTAAAAAAAATCAAATCAATTGTCACATTGAATATCACGAGTAGATAAAACAATTAATTTTAATGTGAAATATTAGCCCTACAAAATTCAACTGTACCCAGTGACCAAAACCCATTCTACTGAAAAAATAAATCGGTTTCTATAATGCAAGTAATGATTTAAATACTAAAACTGTAATAGTTTACTAAAATTTTCTTTCAAAGAAAATATTTAAATTATAATTTAAGACCTGTTTGGCTATAACTGTTGCTGAACAATGTACAAATGGACCGAGTTACATTTTGTTGTGCAGTTTAACTGTTGTAAAAAGATGACGTCAGAAGGATCTTCCTATTCTGCTTCATGTTGCATTTTAAAGCCCATTTGCAGTCAATTCTCGGACTCCTTTCTCATCTATAATCAGCGGAGGTCGTAAATCTCGTCCTGCAACATATTTATCCAGACCCTGAAACACAAATTTCAGTTTTAATTCCAGTAAGATTAGTAAGAGATAGCACCATTCACATGGAATTAGAACACATTTTCAGGATGGTTGTGGATTATAACTGTTCTGTCAATACTTTAAAAAAATATATATTTTATTCCAAACAGTCACATCAACAAAATTACGCAGTCCATCAAAGCATAATCCAAAGTTTGTAGTTTTCTCCCCTTTTATTCTCTCCCCCTCGCTCCGACAAACAACTCCTCAAATAACATTATGAACGGCCTCACCGCATCTCGAGACCCTCCTCAACTTCTTCCCCGGCCAGAGAACGTTGCGCAAGTCCCCCAGCCAGGCTACCACCGCTGGCAGTGTATCCAATCTAACAGGATCCTTCGCCAGGCAATCAGAGAGGTGAAGGCCACAACATCGGCTCCCTTCTGCTCCAGCATCTCCGGAACCACTGAGACCACAAAGATTGCCACCATAGGTTCTGGCCTAACCTCTACCCCCATTACCTTAGATAATATCCCAAACACTGCCTCCCAAAAACTCTCCAGCTTCTCGCAGCCCCAGAACACGAGGATGGGGCTCCTTCCACTTGCGCTTTATTCTCACTACTTGTATCCCACCCAGCTACCCCAACCACCCGTATATATCCCCCAAATGGTCAGGGAGCAGCAGTTGCTCCAACAATGTGTACTCCAGTAGCTTGGGGAATGTCCACCACTCCTTTCGCGCAATGTCCCGCATCTGCATAGACCTAAACTCATTGCCCCTCGGCAGATTAAACCTCTCCGCTGTCATAATATCCACTCATGTATATAATGAGATGCAGACAGGCAGTGATTGACACACAGGATACCCAATGAACACACACGACACAGAACAACCAATCACCAGACAGGACACCACCACTACAAAACACACATGGCATTAAGACTCTCCCTCTTCTCACAGGATACAGCTACAGAGATAGTTAGAGTGCACAAGGCCGTGAGCACCGTCTCCATGTGACAGAGAGCTAGTCTGGTCAAGCCAGTCAGAGGTTATCAGTTTAGATTAATAGAGTGTCAACCCACAGCAGATTATGTACAGCAATCAGCAGGTTCAATAAAACAGTGTTGGACCATCTCCGGTGTCAGAAGCCTGTTTCTAGTCTCACTGCATCCAGTTGCAGTCAATGTTAAACCAACTCAGATAACACATCATGGTACCAGGGAACTATTAACTCTTTTTTTAAATTAAATAATTTTTATTAAGGTTTTCATAAAATATCAATAACAAAATGAAAAAGGAACCCAACAGGGTTAAGTACAAAACACAGTCTAGAAAAGCAACCCTCCATACCCCCCTCCCCCCGTACATGAATAATAAATTAACATTAACACCCCGACTTAACACAACAGGTATATACACCCCCTCAGACCCTCCAGTGTAAGTAACAAAAACAGGAATAAAGTAAAACCCCTCCCGCCGAGTTGCTGCTGCCATTGACCAATGTCTACCGTTCTGCCAGGAAGTCTAAGTACGGTTGGCACTGCCTAAAGAACCCTTGTACCGACCCTCTCAAGGCAAATTTCACCCTCTCCAACTTAATAAACCCCGCCATATCGCTGATCCAGGATTCCACGCTTGGGGGCCTCGCATCCTTCCACTGAAGAAGAATCCTTTGCCGGGCTACCAGGGACGCAAAGGCCAGAATACCGGCCTCTTTCGCCTCCTGCACTCCCGGCTCCTCTGCCACCCCAAATATTGCCAGCCCCCAGCCCGGTTTGACCCTGGATCCTGCCACCCTCAACACCGTCCTCGCTACACCCTTCCAAAATTCCTCCAGCGCTGGGCATGCCCAGAACATATGGGTGTGATTTGCTGGGCTCCCTGAGCACCTAACACACCTGTCCTCACCCCCAAAGAACCGGCTCATCCTTGTCCCGGACATGTGTGCCCTGTGCAGTACCTTAAACTGTATGAGGCTGAGCCTCGCACACGAAGAGGAAGAGTTCACCCTCCCTAGGGCATCTGCCCACATCCCTTCCTCAATCTCCTCTCCCATCTCCTCCTCCCACCTACCTTTCACCTCCACCACCCAGGCCTCCTCCTCCTCCTGCATCACCTGGTAAGTTTCCGAGATCTTCCCCATTCCCCCCCACCCCCCCCAAGAGCACCCTGTCCTGTACTGTGTGTGGCAGTAGCCGCGGGAATTCCACCACCTGCCGCCTGGCAAACGCCCTTACCTGTAAGTACCTGAAGGTGTTCCCCGGGGGGAGCCCGTACTTCTCCTCCAGCTCACCCAGGCTCGCGAACTTCCCGTCCACAAACAGGTCCCCCAACCTTCGTATCCGTGCCCTGTGCCACCCCAAAAACCCTCCATCTGTTCTCCCTAGGACGAACCGGTGGTTCCCCCGTATTGGAGTCCACACCGAGGCCCCAACTTCCCCCGTGCCGCCTCCACTGCCCCCAGATTTTGAGGGCAGCCGCCACCACCGGGCTGGTGGTAAACCTCCTTGGAGGGAACAGCAGCGGAGCCGTTGCCAGTGCCCCCAGACTCGTACCCACACAAGATGCCATCTCCAGCCTCTTCCATGCAGCCCCCTCCCCCTCCATCACCCACTTGTGCATCATCGTCGCATTGGTGGCCCAGTAGTACCCACAGAGGTTGGGCAGCGCCAGCCCCACCCATCTCTACTCCGCTCCAGGAACACCCTTCTCACCATCGGAGTCCCTCGCACTCACACAAACCCCATTACACTCCTATTTACCCGCCTAAAAACGGCCTTCGGGATAAACACGGGGAGGCACTGGAACAGGAACAAAAACCTTGGGAGCACCGGCATTTTGACTGGCTGCATCCTACCCGCCAAGGGCAGCGGCAACGCGACCCATCTCTTGAACTCCTCCTCCATTTGCTCCACCAGCCTTGTGAAATTAAGTCTATGCAGGGCCCCCTACCACCCTTTCCCCAATCTTACCTGGTCTGCCACCTTCAGGTGTGTCTCCTGGAGCATAACCACATCCGCCTTTAGCCCCTTCAGGTGCGCGAACGCGCGGGCCCGCTTGACCGGTCCATTCAGTCCCCTTACATTCCAGGTTATCAGCCGGATCAGGGGGCTATCCGCCCCCCTCCCCCGCCGATGAGCCATAACCCCTCCTCGGCCAGCCACGCGCCCGCACCCCACGCCCGGCCCATTCCCCACGGCGCCAGACCCCTGTCACGACCACCGCCCACTCGCTCCAGCTCCCCCTCGACCATAGCAGCAGCAACTCGATCCCCTCCCCCTCCCCCCCAGGACCATCCTAGCTGTTTTACTCCCCCCATTGCACTTCCGCAAGTCAGCTGACCCCGGCCACTCCCGCCTCTCCTCCGACTCCTCCCATTGTGTGACACACCCTCCTCTTCCGTTCCCCATCCACAGGCTCTCCCCCTCCCCCTTCCATCTTAAACGCGGGAAATAACCCTCGCTTCCCCGCCCCGGCCCAGCCCCCTCCAGTCTTCAGCACGGGAAAAAGCCCGCGCTTTCCACCTACCCGGCCCCGCCACCTCTGACGCAGCTCCTTTTACAGGCCCAGTCCCCTCACCCCCGACTCCAGCCTCCCCCTCCCCCACGGGGCCCCATCTCACCGCCGGCCATCCATCCCTGTTCCATTTGCTTACCCCCCTCCAAGAGCAGCCCCGACCAACCCAACCAAAACAGTGCCCAACCCGCCCTAACCGACCAGAAAGCGAAAAACACAAAGAAAAAGAAACCAAGAGCAAAGGACCCCCCATCAAAAAGTAACATATCAACCGCAGTCCCCAAACGCCCATCCCGACCCTCAATCTGTGTCCAACTTCTCGGCCTGAACAAAGGCCCACGCCTCCTCCGGAGACTCAAAATAATGGTGCCGGTCCTTGTAAGTGACCCACAGTCGCGCCGGCTGCAGCATGCCAATCTTCACCCCCTTCCTGTGCAGCACCGCCTTCGCTCGATTGTACCCGGCCCTCCTCTTCGCCACCTCCGCACTCCAGTCCTGGTATATTCGAACCTCTGCGTTCTCCCACCTGCTGCTCCTCTCCTTCTTGGCCCACCTGAGCACACACTCCTGATCAGCGAACCGATGAAACCGCACCAGCACCGCCCGCGGAGGCTCGTTAGCCTTGAGCCTCCTCGCCAGCACTCTATGGGCCCCTTCCAGCTCCAGGGCCCCCTGGAAGGACCCCGCTCCCATCAGCGAGTTCAACATGGTGACCACATAGGCCCCCACGTCCGGCCCCTCCAGCCCCTCCGGGAGGCCCAGAATCCGCAGATTCTTCTGCCTCGACAGATTCTCCAACTCCTCGAATCGCTCCTGCCATTTCTTGTGGAGCGCCTCGTACGCCTCCACCTTTACCACCAGGCCTAAGATCTCGTCCTCGTTGTCGGAGATATTTTGGCGGGCCTCGCAGATCGCCACCCCCTGGGCCGTCTGTGTCTCCAGCAGCTTATCAATAGAAGCCTTCATCGGCTCAAGCAGGTCCGCTTTAATCTCTCTGAAGCAGCGCTGGATACCCTCCTGTTGCTCCTGCGCCCACTGCAACCACGCTGCCTGGTCTCCACCCGCCGCCATTTTGTTCTTCTTCCCTCGCACCTTCTTCGGGTCCACCACCACCTTTTTAGTCGCCCCGCTCCTAGTAGAAGCCATATGCTATCGGGGAATTGTTGTAATCTCCTTCCCACACCGGGAAACGTCGAAAAAGTACCGTTGGGGGCCCTGAAAAGAGCCCAAAAGTCCGTTTTTGCAGGAGCCGCCGAATGTGCGACTTAACTCCGCATAGCCACAACCGGAAGTTGCGAAGAATCTAACAAACCCTACCTCGAGTGAATCCAACGACCAGCAAGCAACCATCCAGCGGCATGAAAAAATCCAGCCCCCTCCACAACTCCGGATTTCTGGCAACCTCGGTGCCAACTGGAAGGTCCTCAAACAGAAGTTCCTCCTGTATATCGAGGCCTCCGATCTCGAGGCAGCATTGGATGCCAGGATGATCGCGCTGTTCCTGTTGACTGTGGGGGATCACGCCATCAACATCTTTGATTCGCTCACGTTTGCCGATGGCGAAGACAAGACGAAGTTCAAGACAGTTCTGCTGAAATTCGACAGCCACTGCGAAGTTGAGGTGAATGAGAGCTTTGAACGGTACATCTTCTAACAGAGGCTTCAGGGTAAGGATGAACCTTTTCAGTTCTTCTTGACCCATCTCCGCATCCTAGTGCAGTCATGTAATTATGACTCGACGGCTGATTCCATGATCCGGGATCAGATCGTTTTCGGGGTCCAGTCAGACTCCCTGCGGGAGCAGCTACTCAAAATCAAACAGTTGACCCTCTCCATCGCCATCGAAACGTGCGTTGTCCATGAGCATGCCAGAAATCGTTACTTCCGCATAAGGGCGGCAGAAACTGCAAAACTGACCTCCCATGAGGCAGAAAGGGTGCAGGCCATCGCAAAAATACAAGGCCTGAGCATCGAGGAGAGTGGCCGTTTCGCGCGTTTTTCCCGGGTCCCTACGCATGCGCGCCACGACCGTGAGGACGATGAGGCCGAAGACCCTACTGCGCATGTGCGAACGTCGGCCGACCACACTGCGCATGCGCGACTGCGCACAGAATGCGCTGACGTCAGCGTCATGACATGTCCAAATTGTGGCTCCGCCCATTTAAAGCGGCAATGTCCAGCCAACGGCAGGCGATGTCTACAGTATGGAAAGCCTGAGCATTATGCCGCCCTCTGCAGGTCCGCTCCACTGAGCAACAGCCAACGAACCCAGCTGCAGCGCAGATGTGTCCACTGCGTACAACAAGGCATGCAGGATTCTGAGCCCGAAAGCCCGACAGACCCCGATGCTGACTGCCTCGAGTCTCCATATTGGGTGGGCATCATCACCACACACGAGCTGGTCTCCACCGCGCCTGCAAACCGCCTTTCAATCCTGAGTGTGGATCCTGACGACGAGTGGTGTGCTGTCATCACGGTCAACCAGTGTCGCATCCAAATCAAATTGGACACTGGCGCGTCTGCGAATCTCATATCACAGTCAGACCTCGACAGCATCCAAAACCAACCTAGCATTCTTTCACCTGCCTGCCAGCTCCTTGACTACAATGGCAATGCCATAGCTGCCAGTGGGTCCTGTCAGCTAGGTGTATCTCACAAGGCAATCAAGGCGCCGTTAAGATTCAAGATCGTCCGGCCTGACAAGGCATCCCTGGCTCAGTGCTCGTGCATGCAAACACCTAAATCTGGTCCAGCGAGTCCATGCCATGTCATCTACACCTGCGACTGCCTCGCTCAATGCGAACCTACAGGCTGAGATAGATGGCATTCTCACGCAATACCACAATGTGTTTGATGGGATGGGCATGCTCCCATATCGCTTCAAGATACTACTCAAGCCGAATGCCACCCCAGTCATTTATGCACCACGCCGGGTGCCGGCTCCTCTCAAGGATCGTCTGAAAACGCAGCTATGAGAGCTTCAAGACCAGGGCATCATTTCAAAGGTCACGGAACCAACAGACTGGGTCAGCTCTATGGTCTGCGTCAAGAACCTTCTTCACCCGGCTCCTGGGCAGCACGGTAGCATTGTGGATAGCACAATTGTTTCACATCTCCAGGGTCCCAGGTTCGATTCCGGCTTGGTTCACTGTCTGTGCGGAGTCTGCATATCCGCCCCGTGTGTGCGTGGGTTTCCTCCGGGTGCTCCGGTTTCCTCCCACAGTCCAACGATGTGCAGATTAGGTGGATTGGCATTGCTAAATTGCCCTTAGTGTCCAAAATTGCCCCTAGTGTTGGGTGGGGTTACTGGGTTATGGGGATAGGGTGGAGGTGTTGACCTTGGGTAGGGTGCTCTTTCCAGGAGCTGGCGCAGACTCGATGGGCCGAATGGCCTCCTTCTGCACTGTAAATTCTATGATAATTCAAAGGGTTGTGAATCTATGGAATTCCTTGCCCAGTGGAGCAGTAGAGGCTCCTTCATTAAATGTTTTTAAGATAAAGATAGATAGTTTTTTGAAGAATAAAGGGATTAAGGGTTATGGTGTTCGGGCCGGAAAGTGGAGCTGAGTCCACAAAAGATCAGCCATGATCTCATTGAATGGTGGAGCAGGCTCGAGGGGCCAGATGGCCTACTCCTGCTTCTAGTTCTTATGAAACACTCTGGTGAACTCCGCATTTGCATCGATCCCAAAGACCTGAATCGCACCATCATGCGAGAGCACTATCCGATCCCGAAGCGAGAAGAATTAACCTGTGAGATGGCTCATGCCAAATTCTTCACCAAGCTGGACGTCTCATGTGGTTTCTGGCAGATACAGCTGGACGAGTCCAGTACGAAGCTGTGCACGTTTAACACTCCGTTTGGCAGGTATTGCTCCAACCGCATGCCTTTCGGTATCATTTCAGCTTCCGAAGTCTTTCATCGAATAATGGAGCAAATGATGGAGGGCATCGAGGGGGTGCGAGTCTGTGTGGACGATGTGATCATCTGGTCCACGACGCCCGAGGATTACATCGCTCGCCTCAGACAGGTTTTCCAGAGGATCCACAAAAATGGCCCCCAGCTCAACAGGGCCAAATGCTCATTTGGTCGGTCCGCTACCAAGTTTCTGGGTGACCACATTTCACAGCAGGGCGTGCAACCTGATGCTGACAAGGTACTGGCAATCAATGCCATGAACACCTCAGAGGACAAAAAGACGGTCCTACGTTTCCTTGGGATGGTAAATGTTCTCGGAAAATTCATTCCTAACATGGCACCCCACACCACAGCCCTCTGGCATCTCGTAAAAAGGTCCAGAGTGTTCCAGTGGCTTCTTGCACATCAAACGAAGTGGCTTGAGCTGAAGGCAAAGCTCACCACAGTACTGGCGTTCTTTGACCCGACCAAGGATACCAAGATATCCACAGACGCAAGCCAGGTCGGCATTGGTGCGGTGCTCCTCCAGAAAGACGACTCCTCATCCTGGGCTCCAGTGGCATATGCATCCAGGGCCATGACTCCGACCGAACGGTATGCCCAGATCGAAAAAGAGTGCTTGGGTCTCCTGACAGGAATAGTCAAGTTTCATGACTACGTATACGGTCTGCCAAAGTTCACGGTGGAAACAGACCACAGGCCTTTAGTCCACATAATCCAGAAGGATTTAAATGATATAACACCTCGGCTGCAGCGAATTCTACTTTGTCTCCGTCGATATGACTTCGAACTCGTCTACACATCGGGTAAGGAGCTGATCACCGCGGATGCCCTATCCCGATCCATCACCACGCCGTGTGAACAGGGCGACTTCATTCGCCACATTGAGGCACAGGTACAGTTGTGTCCCAGCAACCTCCCAGCCACTGATGAACGAGTTGTCCAAATACGCGAAGAAACTGCCAAAGATCCTCTACTGCAGCGTGTGATGCAACACCTCGCCCATGGCTGGCAAAAAGGGCAGTGCCCCCAGTTCTTCAACGTTAAGGACGAGTGAACGGTTATTGAGGGAATCCTTCTTAAACTGGATAGAATCATCATTCCCCAAAGCATGCAAACCATGGTGCTCAGACAGATCCATGGGGGTCACCTTGAGGTTGAGAAATGTCGACGCAGAGCTCGGCAGGCAGTTTACTGGCCTGGCATCAGCCAGGACATTGCCAACACGGTCCTCGACTGCACAACATGCCAGAAATTCCAACCATCCCAGTCCAAGGAAACACTGCAACAGCACAAGACCGTGACCTCTCTGTGGTCCAAAGTGGGGATAGACCTCTTTCACGCAAATGGGCGTGATTACGTGCTTTTCGTCAACTACTTCTCCAGCTACCCGGAAGTGGTGAAACTGTCGGACCTCACGTCCAAGTCAGTCATCAAAGCCTGCAAAGAGATGTTTGTCAAGCATGGGATACCACTCACAGTAATGAGTGACAACGGTCCATTTTTCTACAGCCAAGAGTGGTCCGACTTTGCACGAGCCTACCACTTCAGGCATATCACATCCAGTCCCCATTACCCGCAATCAAATGGGAAGGCTGAGAAGGGGGTCCATATTGTCAAGCGGCTGCTTTGCAAGGCTGCAAACTCAGCCTCTGATTTTAACCTGGTGCTGTTGGCATACAGGGCAACCCCTCTGTTGACTGGTTTGTCTCCGGCGCAGCTGCTCATGAACCGCAACCTGCGGACGACTGTTCCAGCCATTGACCACCTCACGGTGCTGCAGAAAGTGCAACGATCCAGGGACCAGCAGAAGATCACGTATGATGCTCATGCCACTGATCTGCCTGCGCTGGCTCCAGAAAATGTTGTTCGCGTCCAGTTACCTGAGGGAGGCTGGTCAGCCTCAGCTGTTGTCGTCAGACAGGCCGCCCCCAGGTCTTTCATTGTTCAAATGGCTGATGGCTCCATTCTACGGTGCAACAGGGGGGCACTGCGCAAAGTTGCCTGCCCACCACCTGACCGCACTCCTCCGCATGTCATCATGCCACCTCAGGACATCTCGCACCACGAGGCCACCGATCTGGCAGCAATCCTGCCTGTCCACGAGGCCACCGATCTGGCAGCAATCCCGCCTGTCCAGGTGCCGACGTCCCCCCCTCCACCTCTGAGGTGATCGACAAGAATTCATCGGCCACCACAAAGATTGAATCTATAGACCTGAATCCTGTAAATTTTGTTCAGTTTGCTCTGTATCTGCACGATAGACACCTTCCCATGTACATATGTTCATTCACTCACCACTTGTGCATAGTCATACATGTATATACAGCCACATTCCAAAATTTATTTCAAAAAGGGGAAATGTCATAATATCCAGTCATGTATATAATGAGATGCAGACAAGCAGTGATTGACACACAGGATAACCAACGAACACACACGACACAGAACAACCAATCACCAGACAGGACACCACCACTATAAAACACACATGGCATTAAGACTCTCCCTCTTCTCACAGGATACAGCTACAGACATAGTTAGAGTGCACAAGGCCGCGAGCACCGTCTCCATGTGACAGAGAGCTAGTCTGGTCAAGCCAGTCAGAGGTTATCAGTTTAGATTAATAGAGTGTCAACCCACAGCAGATTTTGAACAGCAACTAGCAGGTTCAATAAAACAGTGTTGGACCATCTCCTGTGTCGGAAGCCTGTTTCTAGTCTCACTGCATTCAGTTGCATTCAATGTTAAACCAACTCAGATAACACATCATCCGCAGCTCGTCCAGTCCCCCAAACTTCCCCTCCAAGAATATATCCTTAACCTGCTCCAGCCCCGCCCCTGTCCACTTTCCAGATCTGTGGTTCCCACACTGTGGCGTCACACAGACATTCTTTCCAGCTTGAAATGCCTACTCAGCTGGTGCTATATCCTGATCGTCGACTGCACCACCGCACTCCCCGTATACTTCCCTGGAGCTAATGGCAATGGGGCCATCACCAAGGCCCACAGACTAGACCCCCTATAGGACTCTCTCCTCCAACCTGATCCACTCACCCCCACAACCTCCTCCAGTCGCACTCCTCCCTGGCCCCCACAAACCCCATTCTGTTGCCCAACAAAATGGCCACCCCCCTCGACTTTGAATCAAAAACTGTGAAATACTTGTTCCACCCATTCCTTCCTCTGCCGAATCTGATCCTTCACCTGGAGATATGTCTCCAGCAAGAAAATCACCTCCGCTCTCAAACCCCTCAGGTGTGCAAAAACCTGGGATTTTGACCTGCCCATTTAACCCCCATACGAGTCACGTTATGACTCTTACTAGAGGCTTGCGCCTCCATCCTCCTCTATCGTCCGCCCCATCCGTTCTGCCTCACCTAATCCCACTCTGAACCGGGCCCATCCAAGATGGCCCCACCTCTGCCCATGGCGACACTCAATCCCCTAACCGACCATGTTGCATTCCCCCCGTTTCCCCAACACGCACACCTGACCATCCCCTGCGACCTCCTCCCCCACCTCACTTCTGTTCACTACCATTGCTTGTTAGCGTTGCAACTCCTGCCCAAAGAATCCCTTGCACCCCCCCCCCCCCCCCACCAGTCCCTCCTTAGCCTGCGTAACCTGCCTCTAACTCACCTCACAAGGGCCCCATCAAATTAATTCACAAACAACCTCCTCTTAAAAAACATACGGTCGGGGGGAGTGATCGCTCCCTCTTACAAACTTACAGCTTCCAAAAAAAAAACCTTCGGCAACACAAAACAGCAGTAACATTCAACTTGTGAGAACTTAACTCCTCCATCCCACACTGCCCCTCAGTTCTCCACCAACTTATGATCCCTTTTAAAGCAATTCACCTCCCCTAGCGTCTCAAAATTATACTCCCAGCCGTCATAAGTAAGAGTCTGGCCGGATACAGCACCCCAAAGCGAACATCACCATGGCCTTGTTGAATCCCGCACGCCTCTTTGCCAGCTCTGGACCAATGACCTGGTAAATCTGGACTTGATTACCCTCCCAATCAGAGACTCGCTTCGCCCCAGCCCACCTCAGGATCTTATGGTCCACGAACTTGTCATGGCGCAGAATCACCGCCTGTGGCAGCTTCCCGCTCACAGCCTCTGCCTCAAGGACCTGTGGGCCCGATCCACTTTGGGGCCTTGTCCGACACCTTCTCCTTCACCAACCAACCAGCATCCTCGAAACATACTTTGTGGCGCTCATTCCCTCCACACCCTCCAGCAGACCCACAATCCGCAAATTCTGTCGTCTGGACCCATTCTCCCGCTCCTCCACCTTCAACCGCAGACACTTGCACATATCCTCCAGAATCAACATCTCCGCCTCCAACGATACAATACGGTCACTCTGGTCGGACACCACTTTTCCACATCGCGGATTGTCGCCCCTTGCGCCTCGAGACACTTTTCCAGCCAATCCAACGACCCTCGAAGAGGTGTCATTGCTCCCTCAATTGTCCTCGACCGGTCACTGTGCATCTCCTTCTGCTGTCGAAATTCCTCCTTGATGAAGCTCATCAATTGCTCCATCTGAGGCTTTCCTACCAACAAAGGCCCTTCCCCCTCCG
Organism: Scyliorhinus torazame; assembly: GCF_047496885.1. Lineage (NCBI taxonomy): Eukaryota > Metazoa > Chordata > Chondrichthyes > Carcharhiniformes > Scyliorhinidae > Scyliorhinus > Scyliorhinus torazame. The sequence continues at coordinate 134,342,690 of NC_092713.1, read as the reverse complement.
CCATTCTCATAATTGGTGCTGCGCCACATGTTTCCCCCAACTCCTTAGCCAGGTCCTTCACTATCTTCTGCCGAGTCTGATAGCCAGTAGACATGTCAATTGCCGGAGCTGCCCTGTATGCGACCACTCACAACATGGCCACCACTGGAAGTTGTGTCCTGTCACTAGTGGTTTCAAGTGATCCTCCCTATCTGCCATTTAGAAAAATCCCACATGTAGTGAGTTTTGGGAGCCTGAATTCAGCTTGCAGAGGGGATGAGCCGACAATATAGCACTGAAAGTTTAGAACAATTGACAGAAACTTGCCAATCCCATGCAGATAGGTCAAAGGGGACTGGGTTGTAAAGTGTAAACAATTGTACTGGAGGGTGTGTTCTTCTGATACTGGTGTTATAGGGACATAATGGGATGATTTCTTCTGTGTATTAGAACTGTTAAGTACAAAGGGCGTACAATTTTGCTGCACTAAAGGAAGTCATTCTTTCATTCTTAGAAAAAAAGCAAAGATGAACTTTATTCCACACATGATCCATCGTATGTGGTCTTGGAATGTTCTTATAGATACAGGGGAACCAAAATGCCTCATTCTTTGGCAAGCACAAAAATTGAATGAAAAAAACCACAATTTTTATTTATATTCGCTTGGTAGCACAGATCTTGAGTACTGCTGAAAAAAAGGCATGCTGTTGGAGCTTTTCATTTTGCATTTTCAGGACAGTATAAATTCTTGCTCTCTTTGAAACTTGGTATCTGTGCTGATGAGTTCACAACAAAAAAGCTTTGACAGCACATCTCTGTTTTCAGCAATGTTCTGTATTCAGCAATCAGCGCTTTCACCGTTACATTTTCAGATCTATCCTATTAATTGTTGAACAATGAAGGAGAATCTGGAGTATGTTTACACTGTCAATGCCTTCCAAGAATCCTTGAATGGTTCTTGCTGCTATATAGCACAGGACAATTTTTATGGTCCCCTGAAGTAATCTTAAAAGTACATTCAGCTAATCTATTTTCAAATCTCCTTCAATGAACATCCAAAGGTTTGTCATGATTATAGTAAGAAGTCTTACAACACCAGGTTAAAGTCCAAAAGGTTTGTTTCAAATCACTAGCTTTCGGAGCACTGCTCCTTCCTCAGGTGAATGAAGAGGCAAGTTCCAGAAACATATATATATAGGCAAAGTCAAAGATGCAAGACGATACTTTGAATGCGAGCATTTTGTTATGGGCGAGGTGTTTTCAGAACCCCAAAATGTATCATGGAGTTCAACCAACCTCTCCCTTTAATGGATTTGTTGCTTTTCCTAGCACACGGCTTTTCCCTAGGTGTGGGATTACAATTATGGACACGTGGGTTTTTAAACACAAAACACTGTTTATTCCATGAACTCAACTTCACATCTTAAATAAACATTGGATCTCTTAACACCCCTTATTTCAAAGATAACTCAGAAAATATTGCAACAGTAAATAACTCCTTAAAATGTTCCTTCAAACTTCCAAGAGACTTAACACCTTTAAACAGTATCGCATCAGGTTAAAGGATATATATTTTTTCTGTAGAATGGCAGAGACATATTAGCTTGGTTGACTTCAGCTCCAGCACCTTGCTTTCTTCCTGCAAACTGCAAAACACAGACACACACCCAGCTCTTTTCAAAACTGGCTTCTCCCTTCAGGCAACTCACAGCAAACCAGAACTTCTCAAGCTGCTGTCTCAAACTGGCTTTCTCCTTTTAATCAGCTCACAGCAAAACAGCCAGGCACTTTTAAACTACTCTCAGCAAAACCAGCCAGGCATATTTTAAAACTGAAACTTCAAAACCAAACTGCAAAATGGCTGAACTGAACTGAGCTCCACCCACTCTATGACATCACTGTTTTCTTAAAGGTACATTGCTTAAACATCCATGTCTTAAAGGTACCCTCACATGACAATTTGCAGGTAATTAAGTCTTTACAGATCCTGATAGAGGGGTAATCCCAGGTTAAAGAGGTGTGAATTGTCTCAAGCCAGGACAGTTGGTAGGATTTAGCAAGCCCAGGCCAGATGGTGGGGGGTGAATATAATGCTACATGAATCCAAGGTCCCGGTTGAGGCCGTACTCATGTGTGCGGAACTTGGCTACAAGTTTCTGCTTGGCGATTCTGCGTTGTCGCACGTCCTGAAGGCTGCCTTGGAGAACGCTTACCCGAAGATCAGAGGCTGAATGTTCTTGACTGCTGAAGTGTTCCCCGATTGGAAGGGAACATTCCTGCCTGGCAATTGTCGCGCGATGACCTTTCATCCGTTGTCGCAGCGTCTGCATGGTCTCACCAATGTACCATGCTTCGGGACATCCTTTCCTGCAGCATATGAGGTAATATGAGACAATGTTGGCCGAGTCGCACGAGTATGTACCACATACTTGGTGGGTGGTGTTCTCACGAGTAATGATGGTACCCATGTCGGTGATCTGGCACGTCTTGCAGAGATTGCCATGGCAGGGTTGTGTGGTGTCATGGTCGCTGTTCTGAAGGTTGGGTAGTTAGCTGCAAACAATGGTTTGTTTGAGGTTGCGCTTGTTTGAAGGCAAGTAGTGGGGGCGTGGGGATGACGTTGGCAAGATGCTCATCTTCATCGATGACGTGTTGAAGGCTGCGAAGATGATGTGTCATCACGTCATCGATGAAGATGAACGCTGAGAACCTGGGTTCGATCCCGACCCTGGGTCATTGTCCGTGTGGAGTTTGCACATTCTCCCAGTATCTGCGTGGGTCTTTTTTTGACTGAGGCTTCCAGTTCTGAGCTTTCACCTTCAAACAGCCAGAGCCCAAAGCATAGTCCAAGGAGATAGGGAGAGAAGTGGAACCTATAATAACTGGCCTTGACTGGGGAGCTCAACAGTGCCTTGTCAAGTGCAAGGGGATTAAGTTTCTAATTACAGGGTGAATTTCAGTGAAATAAGATTACCACTAGTTACAGGTGCAATATAGGGGCAACACTACTAGAACAGCTTATATTTCTTCAGCATCTTTCCTATAATAATATCCCACGATGTTTCACAGGAGTATTATAAAACAAAATAGGACACAGAGCCATGGAAGTAGGTATTAGGTTTGATGACCAAAAGCTTGGGCAAAGGAATTTTAGGGAGTGTCCTAAAGGAGGAAAGCATGGTAGAGAAACAGAGGTGCAAAGAGGGAATTCCAGAGCCGAGGATCCTGATACCCACCGAGGATTCAGAGCCCCCCCACTGCGATGATTGATGTGTGCGGCTAATGATGCCCCTCTGTGTCCCACAGGAGAAGTTGGCCCACAACAGACGGAAGAGAGACTAGACATGGCAGCATGGTGGTGTGGTGGTTAGCACTGCTGCCTCATGCCGCTGAGAACCTGGGTTCGATCCCGACCCTGGGTCATTGTCCATGTGGAGTTTGCACATTCTCCCAGTGTCTAAGTGGGTAGATGGATTGGCCATGCTAAATTGCCCCTTAATTTGAAAAAAATATTGGGTACTCTAAATATCTTTTAAAAAAGGGAGAGGGCACATATGTGCGGCAGGGTCTCGGACATCAGAGTCCTCACCCCCTACAAGGAACGAGCCCTGGAAGTCGCTGGGGGGCTGAGGAGAGATCAGTCACCAATGTAGAGGTGGGCATACGGTGCAGAGGTGAGGGTACATCGGCCCCCATCCAGATGATCTGTCACACGTGAGTTGTTACTGCCTTACAGAATGACACATCACTCCCACTGACCACATGTCCATTCTCCTGCAGGTTCTTCATCAGATGGTGCTGGCCCATCTGGGCTGCGGCCGTGAGATTTCGAGGGGGATGTCAGCGACTCTCCAGCAGATCCAAAGCCGATTGGAGGAGTCATAGAGGCTACGGGTGCAGGAGGTGGCCCCAGCAATGCATGCCACTGAGGCCAACACTGCTAGGGTGGCGACCACAGTGGAGAGCCTGGTGCACAACCTCGGTAGCACGAGTGGAGGTGTTCAAGGTGTGGCCCAGTCGGTGACGACCATGGCTGAGCGCCTAGACAGCGTGTCCCAGTCGCTGGGGGACGTGACCCCTGTACCAGGCAGACTTTGATGAGGTGCAGTGGGACATGTCCTAGTCTCAGGTGGACATTGCCAAGGTCCTCCGGAGCACGTCCCAGTCGCTAGGGGAGGTCTCCCAGTCCCGTGTGGGCATAGCCATGGCATTGCGGGACATGTCCCAGTCTCAGGTGGGCATAGCTGAGGTACTGCAGAGCATGTCCTGATCACTGGGGGATGTGTACTGCAGTTCACCACCAGAGTGGTTGAGGCATCGGGTCTGCATCTTGAGGAGTCCGATGCACCGCTCAAAGACAGCCCAGGTAGTCACATGGGCTTTGTTTTATCGGATCTTCATTTGTATCATCAGCCTCCGTACTGGAGTCATTAGCCAGATCCTCAGCGGGTATCTCTTATCACCCAAGAGCCAATTGGCCATTCTGGGATGGTCCTCGAAGAGGCCAGGGATGTCCGTCTGCCCTAGGATGTAGCTGTTATGCATACTCCCTGGGAAGCGTGCATACACATCTCATGCCTCTTGGAAACCTTCCCAGACAGAATTCTTAACTTTGTCTCATTGAAGGACCATCAAGTTGTAGTAGCAGTGGTTACAGTAATTATTAGCTGGGATAAAGGATGCACGTATTATTAGTTGCATTTATAGATTACATATCTGCAATAATTGAATCCAATCATTTGTCCAGTTTATTTGTTTCTGTTCTTAGTCTGCCATATTATTTTATATGCAATAATTAAAAAAAAAAATGCTGGAAACACTCAGCAAATCTGGCAGCAACTGTGCGGAGAGAGACATGTTAATGTTTCAAGTCCAATATGACTCTTCTAAAGGTGTGCTAGTCAGTGGCCAGTCCAGCATTTCTTACAAATCCCTAGCTACCCTGGTGGTGGACTTTAGTGAATTATGGTACTCGATGTGGTAACTGCACTCCCACAATGCTGTTAAGGTAGGGAATTCCAGGATTTTAACTCCGCGGTAATGAAGGAATGGTGAAGTATATTTAAGTCAAGATAGTCTGTGGCTCAAAGGGAACCTAGGAAGTGATGGTGTTCCTCTGCATTTGTTGCCCTTGTTCTCCTAGACTTTTGAAATTGCTGCCAAAGCGGCCATGGTGAGTTGCTGCAGTGCTTCCTGTGGATGAGACACTCTGCAGCCATGGTAGACCAATGGAGAAGGAAGAGGTTGTTGAAGCCAATGGATTGGGTAACAATCAAGCAGATTGCTTTATTCTGTATAGTGTCAAGCTACGAGTGTGTCAAGCGACGAGTGCTGAAGCTGCACGCGACTGAAGAGCATTCCATGACATTCCTGACTTGTGGCGTGATGGTAGAAGAGAGTGCTTTGAAGACTCAGGGTGTGCTATTTGCTGTTGAATACCTACTGAAATACAGCACAGGTGGCTATGCTCTATGATGTCGGAAATGGTTATTGCATGATAATTGTAAGATGTGTGTGTGTGCTACCAATGCCACTTACTATTTATCAGCCCAAGCCTGGGCACAGGATGGGCTACTTCATTATGTGAAGAATGAATTACTTTGTGCATTCAGCTCCATTTATAATTATAAGCAAGTGTTTCCATTTCTCACCTTTGTTGCAGAGATCATGGATGAAGCAGTCATCACGAAGGAATTCTTGCAGTGATACCCTGGGACTGACATGATTGTACTTAAACAACCACAACCATCCTTTGTGCCAAGCTGACTCCAGTTACTGATAATTAACTGTTAGGTAACAAGGCACTACTCACTTTTTGGAGCAGACAGGAAAATGTGGGGGTTCGCTCATCTGGCTTCATGCATTTTATAGGCCTGTGATATGCTGTATTATTCACTGTACTCATAAGGGTTCAGGTTCTGACTTACATAAGATTTGCTCGTTCATGGAAACTGCCATTTAGTTGTGAAGTTAAGATTTGGGAGGAACAGTCTTTTGCAAGTCTGTTCTAATCATACTGTACAAATACTTCTCAGAACTCATTGTTCAAAACCACTAATTAGTTGAAACAAAACTGTGACAAAAATTACTTTTAGACAAGTGGAAAAGATTTGCAATAAATCCCATGGGGGCGATTCTCCAATATTGGGCCCAAGAGTTTGCGCCGCCGGGCCCGGTTACGTATGATTCTGGCCCCCAAATGGGCGCCGCGCCAACCCGCGCATGCGTAGTTGGGCCGCGCCAACCCGCGCATGCGTAGTTGGGCCGCGCCAACCTGCGCATGCGCGGGGGACTTCTTTTGCGTGCCGGCCCCGACCAACATGGGGTCGGTCCCGGTTCAGGGTCCGGCCGCGCCAGGAATTAAGCCCGGGGGAGGGGAAGCGGCCGGCCCGCCGATCGGTGGGCCCCGATCGCGGGCCAGACACCATAAGAGGCCCCGTCCCGGTGAAGGAGCCCCCCCCCGCCATAGGTCGCCTCCCGACCGTTCCCGCAGATTCCTGCCGGCAGCGACCAGGGGTGAACGGCGGCGGTGGGACTCTGTCGTATCGGAGCGGCCGCTCGGCCCATCCGGGCAGGAGAATCGGCGGCCCGCACCGCGCCAAACGCGCTGGCGCCGATTCTCCGCACCTCGGGGAATCGCGCGCTGGCGTTGGGGCGTGGTTGCGCTGATTCTCCGGCCCGGCGCGGGGCTCGGAGAATCGCCCCCCATATGTCTCAAACAGAAAATAAAATTCAACTCTTACTCACTTTTACATATTGTCAGAATTTGATTATCTTGTGCCAGGTTTAGTAATCAGGAAGATTCTTTTATGAAATGAAATGAAAGTCGCTTATTGTCACAAGTAGGCTTCAAATGAAGTTACTGTGAAAAGCCCCTAGTCGCCACATTCCGGCACCTGTTCGGGGAGGCTGGTACGGGAATTGAACCGTGCTGCTGGCCTGCCTTGGTCTGCTTTAAAAGCCAGCTCTTTAGTCCTGTCTAAACCAGCCCAAGTAAATGTAGGTCTTCCGCTGTTCAAGCCAATGAATAATTATAAGTAATATTAGATTAGGACAATGATTTTTGAATTTAAAATAAAATTATAATATCAGTGACATTGTAAGTAGAATTAATTTAACTTTAGGTAACATAAAATGTATCAGAATTTGCTCTTCAAAATGGGTATGCTACCCGCCTGCTGATATTCTACTTTGGAACATAGGAAATATGCTGCTACCTCCAAGGTGACTCATGAGCATTGACTGCAGGGCCTGCATTTCACAAAAAAAAATTTAAGCCACAAGATGTAACCTGACCAACAGCCCATTGTCATTCGCCACGGACCACTGGCAACAGCATTAAGAGGGTCCTGCAATTTTAAAAGTAGCAGGATTCCCCAAAGTTTATCAAGCTATGGATATGTAACTGTGCAGCTAACGGTTCTCATTTGGGCGATCCCTTAATCGACTTTGCCCAGGACATTCATGGCCAGCAACACTGCATTATGCAAATGGATACTCACTTTATGGCAGCTGACAAAATAAAATTAAGGCAGTTTCACCCACACTCTTTGACTTAGCAAGGAACGTAACTGGATAGATCTTGGGAGATCAAGAATACCATTTTTAGGGTGGCACAGTGGTTAGCACCGTTGCCTCACGGCGCTGAGAAACGGGTTTGATCCTGGTCCCGAGTCACTGTCTGTGTGGAGTTTCACATTCTCCTCGTGTTTACATGGGTCTCACCCCTACAACCCAAAGATGATGTGCAGTGAAGGTGGATTGCCCATGCTAAATTGCCTCTTTATTGGGAAGAAAAGAACTGGGTACTCCAAATTTATTTTACATTTTTTTTAAAAAGAACACCATTTACAGCAAATACCAATGCTTCTGCAATTTATCAGGACACTTTAAATATGGTTATAACAAGGTCTATTTTGACAACAGTCATGATGAAGAATGCAACTAGAAATCTTAAAACAGTGGCCTGGATTCTCCACTGTCCACTGCCGGTAGTGGGGTTCCCGATGCAGCGGAGAATTGAAAAATCCAGACCGGTGCCGGTAGTGGGGTCCCCAATGCAGCGGAAAATTGAAAAATCTGGTGCTGGTCCGATCGTGATGCTCTGGCCCCTGCTGGTCGCGGTACTGCGGTTCGTGCCTGCGTGCCAGCGGGAGGATGTTAATCGACTTAGCGGGTCCGGCCTTCAGTGATTCTTCTGTCCTCTGGGCCAGGCTTTACGACAGCTCGCACCAAATGTGAGCCTGGTGTGGTGGCCCTTGCAATGGTCCAAGGGGGTTGCCCCTTAATGGAGTTGCCCCCAAAGTCAGCACCCCGCTCCCCCCCACCCACACACAATGAACAACTTGCCCATTCCTCCTGTATCATAAACTTGCATGACGAGGAAAATAGAATTTCTTCCTGATTTGCCTCCCAAGGGGAATGTGATCTGGCAGCAATTCTCCTCCGGTGGGAGAACATAGGGCTGGATTCTCCAGTCGCCGACGCCAAAATCGCATTCGGCGAATGGCCGGAGAATCCAAATTCCCGATGAAATCGGGGGGGGGGGGCACTTTAGCGATGCTTCACCCCCTCCAAAACGGCATACTCGTAGAGTACACCGTGCCATGTATCGACGGCCTCAAGCCATTGCCCGAGGCCCGCCCCCCCCTCAATGCTCCGTTCCCGACGACGTGGGACACGTGTGGTCTCATCCGTTGGGAACTCGGCGTGGCGGCTGCGGACTCAGTCCAGCGCCGCCACAGTCGGGGGAGGGCCGATCCGTTGGCAGAGGGGGGGGGGTCATATTCGGGGCTTGGGGCGCTGTGGTGGGGCAGTCTGGGGCGCGCGAGCCAGCCGAAGGGGGGGGGGGGGAGAGAAACTATTTGGCGGGCCGGGTCCGCGAGTGGCCTCCGCCACGAAGCACGGCGCGGCCGTGCCCATGGGTCCGGCAATTCTCCAGGGTGTATCGGCAGCTAGAGCCGGTGCTTTATGCTGCCACCCTACTAGCCCCCTGCAAAACGTGGAATTGGTGGCCGTTTTGCAACAGTTTTCCGCCACCGTTCCCACGAATGCGTGGGGACATAGCCCCAGAATTGGAGAATCCAGCCCATAGTCTCCCAAACAAGAAACTTATCTAGTGGTTGGAGCGTTCGGCAATATATTCTGGCTGGAGTCTCAAGGATTGTCCATGTTGGACCACTTGGAGGTACCAGAGAGAGGCAGGTACCCAAAAGCAGTTTGAAATAGGCCGGCAACTTAACCTTCCAATGAAAGGAACAATTAAAAATGGCAGCAGCTGGCTTGGTATTAATAAGAGTTAATTATAGGCTGTTACTGCTAAGTTGTATCAATTTGGTCTGGTGAAAATTAACCCAACGTGTGGAAGCAAGCCCAGTGATACAGCCCAATGTACACAGATTATGGGCTACCCACATGCTAGGAAATAGAAAATAAAGAGAGAAGCAGAAAGAAGCAGAATAAAGAAATAAGCAGAAAATTGCAAATGCACTAGTGATAATTTACCAAAATTCACTAGACTCTGGGGTGGTCCCGGCTGATTGGAAATTAGCAAACGTGACACCACTGTTTAAAAAAGGAGGTAGGCAGAAAGCGGGTAATTATAGGCCAGTGAGCTTAACTTCGGTAGTAGGGAAGATGCTGGAATCTATCATCAAGGAAGAAATAGCGAGTCATCTGGATGGAAAGTGTCCCATTGGGCAGACGCAGCATGGGTTCATAAAGGGCAGGTCGTGCCTAACTAATTTAGTGGAATTTTTTGAGGACATTAACAGTGCGGTAGATAACGGGGAGCCAATGGATGTGGTATATCTGGATTTCCAGAAAGCCTTTGACAAGGTGCCACACAAAAGGTTGTTGCATAAGATAAAGATGCATGGCATTAAGAGGAAAGTAGGAGCATGGATAGAGGATTGGTTAATTAATAGAAAGCAAAGAGTGGGGATTAATGGGTGTTTCTCTGGTTGGCAATCAGTAGCTAGTGGTGTCCCTCAGGGATCAGTGTTGGGCCCACAACTGTTCACAATTTACATAGATGATTTGGAGTTGGGGACCAAGGGCAATGTGTCCAAGTTTGCAGACGACACTAAGATAAGTGGTAAAGCAAAAAGTGCAGAGGATACTGGAAGTCTGCAGAGGGATTTGGATAGGCTAAGTGAATGGGCTAGGGTCTGGCAGATGGAATACAATGTTGACAAATGTGAGGTTATCCATTTTGGTAGGAATAACAGCAAAAGGGATTATTATTTAAATGATAAAATATTAAAACATGCTGCTGTGCAGAGAGACCTGGGTGTGCTAGTGCATGAGTCGCAAAAAGTTGGTTTACCGGTGCAACAGGTTGTCCTTCATTGCTAGAGGGATGGAGTTTAAGACTAGGGAGGTTCTGCTGCGATTGTATAAGGTGTTAGTGAGGCCACACCTGGAGTATTGTGTTCAATTTTGGTCTCCTTACTTGAGAAAGGACGTACTGGCACTGGAGGGTGTGCAGAGGAGATACGCTAGGTTAATCCCAGAGCTGAAGGTGTTGGATTACGAGGAGAGGTTGAGTAGACTGGGACTGTACTCGTTGGAATTTAGAAGGATGAGGGGGGATCTTATAGAAACATATAAGATTATGAAGGGAATAGATAGGATAGATGCGGGCAGGTTGTTTCCACTGGCGGGTGAAAGCAGAACTAGGGGGCATAGCCTCAAAATAAGGGGAAGTAGATTTAGGACTGAGTTTAGGAGGAACTTCTTCACCCTAAGGGTTGTGAATCTATGGAATTCCTTGCCCAGTGGAGCAGTAGAGGCTCCTTCATTAAATGTTTTTAAGATAAAGATAGATAGTTTTTTGAAGAATAAAGGGATTAAGGGTTATGGTGTTCGGGCCGGAAAGTGGAGCTGAGTCCACAAAAGATCAGCCATGATCTCATTGAATGGTGGAGCAGGCTCGAGGGGCCAGATGGCCTACTCCTGCTCCTAGTTCTTATGTTCTTATGATATGGGGCGGAATTCTCTGCTTCTGCGGCTAAATGCCAATGTCGGCGTGGAGCCTGTGGTGTGTCACGACCAGCAAATCGGCGTGAAACCCTCACCGATTCCAGTGAGGGGCTAGCACCGGCACCGGGTGAAACACCCGCGGATCGCGCCAGAAATGACCGGAGAATCGACGGGTCCCGGGCCGCACATGCGCATGGCTGATGACCTCCACCGGTCGTGCCGTACAACATGGTGCCGGCCGTGTTCGACCCCAACCTGCCAATCGCGACCCTACAGCCCACCCCCTGGCCACTACCCACCAGTCCTCCCAGCTCTAGCACATGCCCTCCCGGACAGCGGAACGGATTCCCGCTGAGTGTTGGAGCGCAGGATATAGCCCGCAGCCATCACGCAAGGTTCCCACAGTTGGGACCACACGTAGCCTGCGCCGTCGGGAACGTGGCCCATCGGGGCTGGAGCATCATGAGTGGGCCTACCGATGATGCGCCAACACCATTGAAACGGTGCGCGTCATGATGACGCCAGTTTGAAGGGGGAGGAGCATGGCAGACCGGCATGAAACTGGCGCTAGCCCCGACTTCAGCATGAAAATCCATTCTCCGCCTGATCGCCAAACACAATTTTGTCGCCGGGCTACGGAGAATCCAGCCCTGGGCCCTGGTTGTGTACAGCCCAATTCCACAATCTCTTTTGCAGAGGTCCTGAAAGCTTTCTCTCTTAAATCCTGTCCCTGAAGCTCCCAGGTTTCTTTCTGTTTCTCCTTACCAGACTTACCCTTAACAGACTCATTCTTCAAGTTCCTCAGTATATAAGTACATCCAAGTTTAAATTTCTTAAAATGAAAACAGGTTATACTTTGTATTATGGCATGGGTGAGAGGAGGTGGGTGTTGAGGAAGGGTGGAAGCCACATGGGATAATTCATTCAAAGGGGCATACTAAGGAGAAACAGGAAGCATAGGCAGCACGGTAGCACAGTGGTTAGCACTGTCGCTGCACAACTCCAAGGTCCCAGCTCGATTCCCGGCTTGGGTCACTTTCTGTGCTGAGTCTGCACATTCTCCCCGTGTCTGTGTTGGTTTCCTCCGGGTGCTCCAGTTTCTTCCCATGGTCCAAAGATGTGCAGGTTAGGAGGATTGGCCATGCTAAATTGCCTTTTGTGTCCATAAAGGTTAGGTGGGGTTACGGGGATAGGGTGGAGGTGTGGCCTTAGGTGGGGTGCTCTTTCCAAGGACCGGTGCAGACTCGATGGGCCGAATAGCCTCCTTCTGCACTGTAAATTCTATGATTCTAAGTCCCAGCAAGAGGTTCTTATGGCTCTGCAATATAATACTCCACCTGAAGGACTCATGCTCAAATCTTGCCGGAAGCATGAGAAACATGTTGAAGTGGACACCATTGCGAGATCGCCAGAGCTGATTCTGCCTGGGACTCATCTAACACTATGGCTGAAGATAGAACAGTACACCTTGCACCATGTGTATGCATGAATCATACTCACTTAGCAGCTCATGAGACATTCACCACTGCAAAATGAGCAAGTTTATCACAGTAGGTTTTCTGGTTAAATTGACTTCTCTGTACAAGGTTTGTTAGATTGGTTTATAGAATACTTGCTCGACTATATACCACATTTAGCCTTGTAGCTATTGAATTGATTTTGAATAACTTACTAACCCTCATACTAATTATTTATAATTAGGTTTTCACATCACTTCTTACTGGTGTTAAATAAATAGACTCACCTCTCCAGCATAAGACACAAGTGCAGAAATTTCACATTTGATTGGAACATCTGTTAACTCCTTCAGACTGAAAAGTAAAATATGATTTTCAGTAGTTTATTAAAAACTCACTCAGCAAATACCAAGTCTCCTTAGAATCTATCACCACAATTCTTGCATAGCCACTTTTTAACACCTCATTTCAATAGACTTCAAAAGGTTCATGTTAAACCAGAGATAATTGGATTCGAATTGTAAACAACTATGTACCCCATTTGGAGGTGATTGGAAATATGTATTTACAAAAAACTTGACAGCATACAGCAGTGCTTTCCACTTCCCTGTGATACTAAAATCAAGTGGTCTTATTCACTATGAATCACAGTCATTACAAAAGCATCAATACCGTCGAAACCTCCCATGTACTTCTGCAATCAGATCAAAACTTCATAATTATAAATGAAGGGAACATGTTACATTGAACATTTAAAAAATGTCAAATCAGGTTGCAAGGTGGAATAATGGTAAACATAACCCCTGGTTTTAATAACAGAACTGTTTCCCTTCTCTTATATATTCAATAGAAAGAAATGTGATAATGTTAGTATATCAATGGAATTTAAGTTTATTTCAATTTAAGGAAGTAAAGGCTGGGTTTGGAAGAGCCACTGTAAAAAAAGGTGAAGCTCAAAGATGAATTTGAGGGCAATTTGGCTTTCAGTTAATTTTGTGGTGTATGAGTGCACTCTAGTAACCTCAACACTAAAGGAATCAAATGAATAACCTGTAATTTTAAATTGGAATTTTGACTGATGTATTTGTGGATAGATTCTTTAGAAGACACAGCACTGCTGAATTAAAAGCCCAAACCGACCACCAATACTCAAGTTAACATGCTAAGAAGTGTTGAGGCATGCAATCCTTGGTTTGTGTTAGTATGTCTTTTCACCGCCAATCTAACAAGCCCAGCATTTACCTGCAACTGCCAATGTCTAAACCTAATTGATGTGTGAAAGAATTGCATTACGAACACATAGGCATGAACTATTCTCTTATGCTCAATGGCATTATCTCTATTCTATTGATGCACATTTTTAAAAAAAATCAAGGATTGATAAACAGCGAATATAGTGGGTGTTTTTTTAAAAATAAACTTAGAGTACCCAATTCATTTTTTTCCAATTAAGGGGCATTTTAGCATATTCAATTCACCTACCTTGCATATCTTTGGGTTGTGGGGGCCTAACCCATGCAAACACGGGGACAATGTCAACTCCACACAGACAGTGACCCAGAGCCGGGATCGAACCTGGGACCTCAGCGCCGTGAGACTGCAGTGCTTCCACTGCGCCACCGTGCTGCTCTGTAGTGAGTGTGGTTAAGTGGCTGCGTTGTACTTGAGCAAGAATGCAACCTGGCTGGTAGATCCCAGGAGAGGCCTCTTGCGGGCTTATCGGCAGCCTTCACGTCTCGTGGACATACCCAAGTCCCGTGAGGTGTAGGAATCGGAAATCATGCCCAACTACCGGTCTCCCGGTATCTACCAGCCTCCCCATACAGGCTGTATCTGGGCGCCATTCAGTACTGCTTCACACAAACGTGGACCAGACGGAACAGAACCCGGGGGTCTACCAGGCCATCAGAGGCCTCGGGTAGTCAAGGATAGTGCAGGGTGCCTCCCTGGCCCAACCCCTGGAATGCCAAGGTGCCCAGGTGGCACTGCCAACGGTCAAGGCCGGGGGGGGGGGGGCATGCCCAAAAAAGGAGAGTGACGGGGAAGAAATCTGAAGGGTGGGGTGAACGTGGCAGATACGTAGGGGCCTCAAGAGGGTCCAGGAAGGGGGGGGGGCTGAAGAGGGAGAATCCATAGGGTCCCCATTGTGGGGTGCCCTCACTTGGGAGTGAATGCGGGGTAGCGCACATGTGTGTGGGGGGTGACATTGCCCATGGGTGGGTTGGGGGAGTGCCCACAAGCTCACTTAGAAATCGGGGCACCCTTTCAAAATGGCAGCCCGATCTCGGAGTTCAGCTCCCCAGTGCTGAAATATTTTTTAAGTGTGGGCTAAACCGCTGAGAAATTCCCCAGGGCCCATAAAAATGACTGTCATTTGGTGGCAGTGGGAAACTCGCCGGCAGGGAACTCTCTGAAAAACCTGCCACAAATGAACTTAGAAATTTTTCCATTAAATTACACCCACCATTTTAAACAATGGGTCAAATTCAATATTTTAGTGGTTTGAGGTTGTATACACCCATGAATGGAATGATAGCAAACAATGAATCACGAAGCAGAATAAAACTGAAGTGCCAAGGACTGTCAAATTAAGAACAAACTTTTTAAAAAAGCATGGGCGGGATTCTCCGCAATCGGCGCGATGTCCGCCGACCGGCGCCAAAAACGGCGCGAATCAGTCCGGCATCGCGCTGCCCCAAAGGTGCAGAATTCTCCGCATCTGGAGGGGCCGAGCCCTCACCTTGAGCGGCTAGGCCCGGCGCCGGATTGATTTCCACCCCGCCAGCTGGCGTGAAAGGCCTTTGGTGCCCCGCCAGCTGGCACGGAAATGACTTTGCCGTGCGGCGCATGCGTGGGAGCGTCAGCGGCCGCTCACAGCATCCCCGCGCATGCGCAGTGGAGGGGGTCTCTTCCGCCTCCACCATAGTGGAGACCATGGCGAAGGCGGAAGGAAAAGAATGCCCCCACGGCACAGGCCCGCCCGTGGATTGGTGGGCCCCAATCGCGGGCCAGGCCGCCATGGGGGCACCCCCTGGGGCTAGATCGCCCCACGCCCCCCCCCCCCCAGGACCCCGGAGCCCGCCCGCGCCGCCTTGTCCCGCCGGTAAGAGAGGTGGTTTGATTCTCGCCGTCAGGGGGGGGGGCGGCCAACCGGTGAGGCGCGATTCCCGCCCCCGCCGAATATCCGGTGCCGGAAAATTCGGCAACCGGCGGGGGCAGGATTCACGCCAGCCCCCGGCGATTCTCCGACCCGACGGGGGTCGGAAAATCCCGCCCCAGGTCTTTAATATCAGTCTGGATAAGTGCAAGACAACTTTGCATTATTTTTGTTTTGTTTACAAGACTGATGATCTGTAAAGAATAGAGTTCTTGTGAAAATAACAGAACTTGAGCAGATCTATGGGTGACTACCCTTCACATGACTTATTTAATGTGTAGCCTCAAGGATCCAGATGTTCTTCTGCATTTATAAGGCATCTCTACAGATTTCTAGTGCAAAGGTAATAAATTTGGACTTGTGTAAAAAATTGGATCTTACACAATTTGCACATGCCCTTTTAACACTGCTGTTGTAAAATTTTCCAGAGGGCAATATTAAGTTCATAGTAAGGACCACAATATACAAAATGTGTTAATAGAATCTTGCTTTGCTTTATGAGCACTTACACTGGCAGTACAAAAAGGCAAGTCCTTTTCTACAATCTTTTTTTTTTAAGTCAGCAAAGCAGCCACGACCCATCACCATGCATTAAACCGAATCCAAGATATTTACTTGTCATTGACAACAGCAGTGACTGCTTCTGACATTCCAGTTGTCGAACTGCCACATGGGAAGAAAAAGTGAGTTAATGGGAAAATAAAATGCAACAAAACCACAATGTTACAAATAAATTTGGGATTAAGATAAAACTGAATTAATAAAAAACACCTCCTATAAAATGGTATTGCCTGAAAGTAAATTTTAATAAATGTGAAAGACCAAAATAAAGGATGCATAAATAAGATTTTTTCTCTCGACTTCCGGTTGCGGCTACGCCTTGGTAGGTTGTACGGTTGGCAGCTCCCGACGATAACGGACTTTTGGGCCCTTTTAAGGAGCTCCAGCGGCACTTTGACGATGATTCTCGGTGTGGGAAGGAAACAGTGAGCTGTATGGAGTGGACTAGGAATGGGACGGTCAAAAAAGAGGCTTTGGAGAAGAGAGGAGAACGGGCGTGAAAAAGCAAGATGGCGGCTGGCGGGGATCAGGCAGCGTGGGCCCAGTGGTCACGGGTGCAGCAGGAGTTTTTAAGAAACTTCTTTGCGGATTTAAAGGCGGAGATGTTGGCCCCTATGAAGGCATCGATTGAAAGGTTGGTGGAGACCCAGAAGATGCAGGGGACGGCGATCAAGGAGGTGCAGCAGAAGGCCTCTGATAATGATGACGAGGGGCGAAATTCTCCTACCCGCCCGGCCACATTTCTGCCCCGACCGGCCAGCGGGAGTCTCCGTAACACTGGCCGGTCAATGGGGTTTCCCATTGTGGGGCAGCCCCACGCCATCGGGAAACCCCCGGGCGCTGGCAAAACGGAGACTCCCGCCGGCGGAGAATGACGCCTGAGATTCTGGGCCTGACGGTTAGAGTGGAGGCGCACGGGCCGCTGCACAGAAAATGGCAGGAGAAGCTGGAGGACCTGGAGAATAGGTCAAGGAGGCGGAACCTGCGGATTCTGGGTCTCCCTGAGGCGTGGAGGGGTCGGATGCTGGGGCATATGTGACCACGATGCTGGGTACGCTGATGGGCATGGGGGCTTTCCTGCGGCCCCTGGGACTGGATGGGGTGCAGAGTCCTGGCAAGGAGGCTGAGGGCGAACGAGCCGCCGAGAGCTATGGTGGTAAGGTTCCACCGCTTCACCGACAAGGAGTATGTCCTGCGATGGGCGAAGAAGGAGCGGAGCAGCAGGTGGGAGAACACCGAGATCCGTATTTATCAGGACTGGAGTGCAGAGCTGGCCAAGAAATGTGCGGGATTCAACCGGGCCAAGGCAGTCCTTCACGGAAATGGGGTGAAGTTCGGTCTGTTACAATCGGCGAGGCTGTGGGTTACATATCAGGACCGGCACCACTATTTCGACACGCCGGACGAGGCGTGGACTTTCATCAAGAATGAGAAGCTGGATTCGAGTTAATGGACTGCAGTATGTTGTGGGGGTTGTTGGTGGGGGGGAGGGGGCGGTGTTATGTTGGGGTTTTCCCCGTGTTTTTTGGTGTTTTTGTGGCCCCTTTGCCCTGGGCCCTTGAGGCTTTGGGCGAGGTCGCAGATGGGAAGAGCTGCGTCACAGGAGGTGGGGCCGGCCCAGACAGGGAGTGTGGTTTACCCACAAAATGGTGGGGGTGGCACCTGAAGCTGGGGGTTTGAGGGTACGGTACTTTGTTTTGTTTTTCTTTCTCTGTTCACACGGGGTGTAGGGGTGTGACTCTCTCTACCCCACTTAGGTGGGGGAGGGGGTGGTTGGAGATTTGTAAGGGGAACCCACAGGGGGATTGGAGGTGGAGGTGGGAGCGGCCGGGGTCAGCATGAGTCAGCTGACTTACGGGAGTGCAATGGGGGGGCGGTGGTGGTAAGCGAACGCTTGACTTTGGGGGGGGTTAAAGGGGGGAGCTGGGATGCTGCTGTGCTGACTGAGGGGGTATCGATCTTAAAGAGGGGAATCGGGACAGGGAGCCTCTGGCTGGGGGGCTGGAGGGTGCGGGGGGCGCGGGCACGTGGCTGGCCTAAAAAAGATGGCTAGTCGGTGGGGGGCGGGGAGGGGGAGAGCCCGGGGGGGGAGGGGGGGTAGCCCCCCGACCAGGCTTATCACGTGAAACGTGAGAGGCCTGAATGGGCCGGTCAGGAGGGCCCGTGTGCTTTCACACTTAAAGGGGCTAAAGGCGGACATAGCCATGCTACAAGAAATGCACCTGAAGATCGCGGATAAAACCAGGCTGAGGAAAGGATGGGTGGGGCAGGTTTTCCACTCAGGGCTGGATGCGAAGAACAGGGGGGGGGGTCGCAATTTTGGTGAGCACGCTAGCGGCATTTGAGGCGGCGGGCATTGTGGCGGATAAAGGGGGTCGGTATGTTATGGTGAGTGGCAGGTTGCAGGGGGCCCGGGTGGTGCTAGTGAATGTGTATGCTCCGAACTGGGACGATGCAGGGTTCATGAAGCGCATGTTGAGTAGGATTCCGGATCTGGAGTCACGCAGTTTGGTAATTGGGGGGGGGGGGGGGGGGGGGGGAGTGGACCCGTGGAGATTGGCCAGGCCAAGGGCAAAGGAGTTTTTCTTCTTCTCCCATGTGCACAAGGCGTACTCGCGGATTGATTTTTCCGTGGTAAGTAGGGTGCTAATCCCGAGAGTGGAGGGGGTGGAGTATTCGGCCATTGCGATCTCGGACGATGCCCCGCATTGGGTGGAGTTGGGGCTGGGGGAGGTGAGAGGCCAACGCCCTCTGTGGAGAATGGACGTGGGACTACTGGCGGACGAGGAGGTCTGTGGGCTGGTTGGGAGGTGTATCCAAAGCTAAATGGAGACCAATGATAATGGGGAGGTTTCGGTGAGTGTGGTCTGGGAGGCGCTGAAAGCAGTTGTCAGAGGGGAGCTAATTTCAGTCAGGGCCCACAGAGAGAAAAGGGATAGGATGGAGAGGGAGAGATTGGTGGGGGAGATACTTAGGGTGGACAGGAGGTATGCGGAATCCCCCGAGGAGGGGTTGTTGAAGGAGCGTCGGAGCCTGCAGGCGGAGTTTGACTTGCTTACCACGGGGAAGGCTGAGCCTCAGTTGAGGAAGGTACAGGGAGCAGTGCATAAGTATGGGGAGAAGGCAAGTAGGATGCTGGCGTATCAGCTGCGGAAGAGAGAGGCGACCAGGGAGATTGGGGGAATTCCAGAGATGGGGGGGTAACACGGTGCTGAGCTCGGCAAGGATTAACAAGGTCTTCTACAGCAAATTGAACGAGCCAGAACCCCCGGAGGGGGGGGGGGTTGGGGATGAGACAGTTCCTGGACCAACTGAGGTTTCCACAGATGGAGGAGGGGAGAGTAGAGGGATTGGGGGCCCCGATTGAGATGGAGGAACTGGCTAAGGGTTAGGGGGTATGCAGGTGGGCAAGGCCCCGGATGGGTATCCCGTAGAGTTTTATAGGAAATTCTCGGAGCTGCTTGGTCCGCTGTTGTTGAGGACTTTCAATGAGGCTAAGGAAAAGGGAACCCTTCCCCCGACAATGTCGCAGGCTCTGATCTCGCTTATCCTCAAGCGAGATAAGGACCCGTTGCAATGTGGCTCCTAAAGGCCGATTTCGCTCCTTAATGTGAATGCCAAGCTATTGGCCAAGATTTTGGCCACTAGGATTGAGGACTGTGTCCCGGGAGTGATCAATGAGTTTCAGACGGGGTTTGTGAAGGGCAGGCAGTTGAATACAAATGTGTGGAGGCTCCTGAATGTGATCATGATGCCCTCGGAAGGGGGGGGATGCAGATGTGGTAGCGGCAATGGACGCGGAGAAAACCTTTGATTGGGTGGAGTGGGAGTACCTGTGGGAAATGTCAGGCAGATTTGGGTTTGGAGAGGAATTTATAGGGTGGGTCAAATTGTTGTAGTGGTAACCCAACCCGGTAGCGAGTGGGTTGACGAACCGGCTGCGGTCGGGGTACTTTAGATTACATCGAGGGACGAGGCAGGGGTGCCCCCTGTCCCCCCTGCTGTTTGCCCTGGCGATCGATCCTCTGGCCATGGCGCTGAGGGAGTCCAGAAACTGGAGGGGGTTGGTTCGGGGGGGGGAGGAGCATCGTGTTTCACTGTATGCGGATGACCTGCTCCTGTACATTGCGGATCCGGTGGAGGGGATGGGGGAGGTCATGCAGATCCTTAGGGATTTTGGAGACTTTCCGGGGTATAAGCTGAATGTTGGAAAAAGCGAGCTTTTTGTGATACATGCGAGGGGCCAGGAAAAGGGACTGGGAGAGCTACCGCTTAAGATGGTGGAGAGGAGCTTTCGCTACTTGGGCATTCATGTGGCTAAGAGTTGGGGTGTCCTACACAAGCTCAATTTAGCGCGGCTGGTGGATCAGATGGAGGAGGACTTTAAGAGGTGGGACATGCTGCCGCTTTCCCTGGTGGGCAGGGTGCAGCCCGTAAAGATGACCCTCCCCAGGTTGTGTTCGTCTACCCATTCTCATCCCCAAGTCCTTTTTCAAGCAGGTAAATAGGATTATTACGGGATTTGTGTGGGAAACAGGACCCCGCGTGTTAAGACTGTTCTTGGAGCGCAGTCGGGGGGTGGGTTGGCGCTGCCGAGCTTTTGTAGCTATTACTGGGCAGCGAATATTTCCACGATTCAGAAATGGGTAATGGAGGGAGAGGGGGCGGTGTGGAAACGGTCGGAAGCGGCGTCTTGTAAAGATACTAGCTTGGGGGCACTGATAACGGCACTGTTGCCGCTTCCGCCAACGTGGTATACCACGAGCCCGGTGGTGGCGGCGACATTGGGGATCTGGGGGCAGTGGAGACGGCACAGGGGGGAGGCAGGGGCTTCAGTCTGGCCCCGATATGGAACAATCACAGGTTCGTTCCGGGTAGAATAGACGGGGGATTCCTAAGTTGGCATAGGGCGGGTATCAAAAGGATGGGGGACTTGTTCATGATGGGACTTTTGCTAGTCTGAGGGCGCTGGAGGAGAGATTTGGGCTACCCCCGGGAATACCTTTAGGTACATGCAGGTTCGGGCGTTCGTGAAAAAGCAGGTGGGGGAATTCCCGCTGCTGCCTGCCCGGAATATACAGGACAGGGTGGTCTTGGGCGTGTGGGTAGGGGATGGCAAGATATCGGAAAAATATCAGGAGCTGCAGGAGGCCTCGGTGGAGGAGCTGAAGGGCATGTGGGAGGAGGAGCTGGGTGAGAAGCTGGATGAGCGCCTGTATGCTGACGCCCTGGGCAGGGTCAATTCCTCCTCATCTTGCGCCAGGCTTAGCCTGATTCAGTTTAAGGTGGTACACCGGGCGTATATGTCAGTGGCGAGAATGAGTAAGTTCTTTGGGGTGGAGGACAGGTGTGTGAGGTGCTCAGGGAGCCCAGCAAATCACGTCCATATGTTCTGGGCATGCCCGGCACTTACAGGATTTTGGAAAGGCTTCACAAAGGCTGTGTCTAAGGTCTTGGATACTCAGGTAAAACCGAGCTGGGGCATAGCGATATTTGGGGTATCAGACGATCCAGGAGTGCAGGAGTCGAAAGAGGCCGGAGTTCTGGCCTTTGCCTACTTGGTAGCCAGGAGAAGGCTCTTGTTAATGTGGAGGGACGCGAAACCCCCAAGCGTGGAGGCTTGGGTCAGTGACATGGCAGGATTTCTCAGGTTGGAGAGGATAAAGTTTGCCTGGCGAGGGTCCTTGCAGGGGTTCTCCGAGGGTGGCAACCGTTCCTTGACTTTCTTGCGGAACGTTAGGTGGAGGTCAGCAGCAGCAGCAAACCAGAGATGGGGTGGGGAGAGTGGAGGGGAGGGGGAGGATTGGTTTGGGCAGTGGATGGATTTCATTTGTAAAGGGCAGATACCCCACCTTGTTTTGTTAAATTGTTAAATGGTTAAGTTGTTTTCTGTTTTATTGCTATGTTTTCTTTTCGTTGTTTTTCTTTTTGTAGTGGTTTGTAAAAATTATTGAAACATTTTGAATAAAAACTAATTTAAAAAAAAAAGATTTTTTCTCTCACTTCAACGCACAATGTAATAAACTAGACTGACTATTCTATTGTTCAAATGACGAGTTAGAATGTAGACATTTCATATACTGGGCACCCCAAACAGAATTAAGATATCAAAAGAATTATGAACAAGTATTCATTGTGTATTAAACTTCTGTAAAAATAATAAAGATAGATTTTCTGGATTGCATTATATCGATTTATCAGCAGTCAAACAAACAGACTTTTTAATGCAGGTTCATGGCATTTGAGGAAAATAAAGCTAATATTTTTAACTGCTGGAATTACTTTACAGACATGGGAATGTGAAGCTCAAGTTTCCATATGATAGGGTAAAGGAAACTGCAAAAGAAAAATGCACATTAATTATGATGTACTCTAGTTAGTTTGAGAAATCAGGAAAATTCATGAAAACTCAGAACCATGAAAGTTTACCATGGGCTACTACCATAATGTATGCATAGGGATCATTAAATTGAGGTAGCAAATAAGCCACACAGGGCATGGGAAACATTTCATGTATCAACAGTTGTTTGGGAAGCTACCACCAAAATTAAAACCTAAATGTCATTGTTTCTGGCTATACTATCAATGACAGCCACTTATGTGAATGCAAAAGCATACATATGCATATAAAACACATACATTTCCACCAAGATTTCCTGATCGTTGATGTTTTGATTCTGGTGATAATCCATTTATGCTCAATGGTTACAGTGGCTTTTAAAAGGCAACATCATTTGGTAAATCTTAGCTTTTGGCATCCATAATAATAACTACTGTTACTATGAAGATGCACCTACCATGTATCAAATGAACTGAAGGCTATAATCCAATCTGTGTTCTAATAGTTATAAAACTTTTCAAACAGATTATGATTTTGAAATCTCTGCTTGTCTTTATATTCTACAACAGATTCTATTCCAGGTGTTATTGCTCATGCAATGAAATATTGTTGTTCTGTAGCAATCTCGAGACGCAATCTAGCATGTTTACAAGATTCCAGAACAAATACTGCAGGTAGGTGAAGACAATAGGTAGCCCCTGATACAGGTATAAACAGGGTTTCTATTGCTCTATTACAGGAGCCAATGTAATCACCTCCAAGAAGATTTTTTTTGATTACCTTCAATTTTATATCAACAGATGATTCCCACTTTGAAGATAGAAACACACCATGGAAGTCCAAAAGGTGAAGTTTACACTTGGAAAATGTCATGGGGCGTAATTAGAGATAAATTAATCTGCCCACCCAATGTTTTTACATTCATTTTTGGAAAGTAGGCATCACTGGGCAAGGACCATATTTAGTGCTCATCCCTAGATGTTCTTGAATAGATGGTGTAAACTTTGTTCTTGAACCACAGCAGTCACTGTGGCCAAGGTACTTCCATAATCCGGTTACGTAGAGCGTTCCATGAATTTGACCAAGAAGAAACAACAAAATGTTAAAGTTTGAATGAGACTTGGAGGGAGATTTGGTGCTGATCATCTTCACATAATCCTGCTACCCTTGTACTTCCAGGTGGTAGAGGTTGCTGGTTTGGGAGGCATTGCTAAAGGAGCCATGGCGAGTTGTTGAGAGTTTCATTCAGAATCTTAAAATTTGCTCTAGAACTTTGTGCAGAGATTTTGGTTGCTACATGAACTGCCTTTTTATTCTATTTAAACCAAAGTTAAAAACAGAGGTGGGGATCATTCCATGCGCATGTTGCCCATGACCTTCTAATTGGTAAAAGTCACGGGTTTGGGAGGTGCTGCCAAAGAAAGGTATATTTTATTGTAGAAATATTGCTTAATTATATACCTGGGAATTGCAGGAATCCTGGTTCCATTTTCATCAACAAAGTTTCCACCTGCATTTAGCACCCAACGATGGTGCAGGGACATCAGAGCATGGCATGCTGTTGTAGGTGTGTCCTTCCCATTCTGACTATCTGCATTCTTCAGTGGAGAAAATTCATCTTCTCGTAAGACTTCAAAGACTACAAATTTCCTATGAAAAAATATTTTAATTACATTTAAGAAACAGTTAGGATTGCCCCTTCACATGCAAGTGACTTGTCGAGGAGTCAAGAACGAGGAGACACAACTTAAAATGTAGGGGTCTCCCATTTTAGACAGATGAGAATTTCTTTCTTTCAGTGCGGTCGTTAGTCTGTGGAATTCCCGTCCGCAAAGAACAACGGAGGCTGGAGCATTGAATATATTCAAGGCTGAGTTAGATAGTTTGATGAGTGACAAGGGAATCAAAGGTTATGGGACAGATAGGAAGAGAGAAGATGAGGCAAAAACCAGAGCAGCCATGATCTTATCAAATGGCAGAGTGGGCGCAAGTGGCCAAGTGGCCTACTGCTGCCCCTAATTCTTGTGCATAATGTGAAAGTGATTCCAAATACCACACCTAAAAGGAAAAACAGTATAGATCGTAATTACAGTTACATGGGAAAGCTTACAATAGTCCAAAATTATACGTTAGTGAACAATTAGCCTACTTCCCTCCTAACCCTGGAAATTTAAACTACTTGATGATTAGGTACTTTCCTCCAGGCTAAAGAAAAACTTACCAGTGATAAAGGAATATTTAAAATCAGATCTATGAATTGGCTGGGTGAGAAACATTATGCATTTATAAATAGTAAAAGGTGCAGTGAACAACTGAAACAAGTTGTGTGGGAACCTCTGCAATGTTCTTTAAAGAAATTCTCAGCTGAGTACCAAATTTAATTTATACTATAAGATCCCTATCAATTGGGGTGCAACATTAGGACAGAATCATTAGAAAATGATGCTCAAATGTACACATCTTGGATGAGTGCAACATGACACCTAGAATTAAACTTAACCAAGGGTTCAAAATTATGAAAAATCACGCACATGTCCTGGTGACAAGGGGTGGGATTCTCTGTCGTGAACGCCGTCGAGGTTCACGATGGCGTGAAACGGCCCCGATCCCGACCGATTCAGGCCCTGACAATGGGCTAGGATCGGGGCCGCGCCAGGCCTTGTCACCCACGTAAAGGCGGCGCCGCATAGATGATGCGGCTGGCGCTGCATAACTGCCGTCATCCGCGCATGCGCGGGGTGGCCGGCGCCACCCCGCGCATGCGTGGTTGCCGTCCTCTCTAAGTCCGCCCCGTAAGAAGATGGCGGACGGATCTTGCGGGGCCGCGGAAGGAAGGAGGTCCTCCTTCAGAGAGGACGGCCCGACAATCGGTGGGCACCGATCGCGGGCCACCCCACATTTGAGGTACCCCCCGGTGCAGGATCCCCCCTCGCCCCACCGCAGGCCGCCCCCCCAGCGTTCGCACGCTGTTCCCGACGGCAGCGACGAGGTGTGGATGGCGCCGGGGGGAACCCGCCGTTTTGGCCTGGCCACTCAGCCCATCCGGGCCTGAGAATAGCGGGGGTGCCGGAGAATCGCCATTTTCGGTGTCTCCGGCGATTCCCCGGCCTGCGGCCCGCGGAACTCGACCAGGCCGGTCCCGCCGCTTGGGAGAATCGCGGGAGGGCGTCCGACCGGCGTCCCGGGAAATTTTGGCGGCCCAGGCAATTCTCCCAACCGGTGCGGGAGTGGAGAATCTCGCCCCTGATGTCCCAAAAAAATAAAAAGACCATTCATGGGAAGTAGAGGTGGGAACAATAATATGGGATCCAAAAGTAAAACCCTTCCAATGCAGTGCTTTAAATTATCACAGGTGGAATTCAGGAAGAGGATACTATTTTATTCCCACCCAAAGTCTAGCAGTTTCTCACTATTTTGTCCCATTTTGGATGTAAACATTATAAAATTTATATCGACAAAAGGAACTAGTATTTGGCAAAGGATTCATCACACAGCGCAAATTTAAAGAACTGGTTTTGGCTGCTTTTAGCACAAAAACAATACTATATCGCAGGAGTTTGTTTGCAGAGCTGACTCCGAAGATACTGAAGCCAAGGCCACCTCTACTATGAAGTCTCAACACTCTTCCTTCACACTTGATATAATAGAACTCCGATTTGACAAAGTTTACTTCCATATTATTTAGTTTTAAGAAAGGGAGCTTATGCTCCCCACGCTCTCTCAACATTAAAAAAAAAAGCTGATGGAGTAGAATAAATAACACAGCTCTTGTGCAGCCAGCAGTGCAAATAGTATTTTCTGGTTGCAAAATAGGACTCACTTTTAAAAAAAGTCTGAATGATGCAAGGCTATTTTCAAAACCAAAACAATATAATAATAAGTTAAGGAAAACATCATCTGAACAAAATCCGAGGAACTGTCTTTCCAAAGTTGGTATTAACTGCCACCTAGTGTTGCGAATGGCAAATCAGTATAGCTCAAAATGGTTCTCCATTCATCACGAAGAAAGAATGGGGGTTGAACACAAATAGGAACAAATCAAACATGGCCAAAGAAACTGAAAGGGAAACTCAGTAACACGGGCTTCTGGATGGTATTGCTGATTTTCCTACCCATTGTAGTCCTATAAATTATGTTTAATGAGTGCAGAAGAATAGATTACGTTTTAAATAAATGGGAATGCAAGTGTCTCAATTAGATGACAAAATACACACTGGATCAATGTATTTATCCATCAGATTCTTCCACTGGCTGAGGGTAAAAGGGCTGATGGGCGTATTAAGCCATTTATGTCAGGGAGGTTCAGGAGCGGATAAGGCTCTACTGCCCCTATAGTCAAATAGTTGTTGATGTTCATTAACTAGACTCTTTTGTAAAGGGCAACATGGCCAGGGTATTGAATGAACCACACCAAAGCATGTGTCATCACTTAAGAGGAGAAAGAGAACATTTATAAAGAGATTGTTATTTGCAAGAAAACTTACTTTGAAAACTGAAAGATGTCAAATACAAATTTTTCCAATTTGATTCCATTCGGACGGTCTGGTTTAATTTGCTGGCCGCGATCATCAATAAAAGCAATTTTCTTCTGCGCAACATGGTGTCGCAATTTGGGTTCATAATCTCTGATAGAGAAAAAGAAAACTTCAACTAATTCCGTAGCATGGAAACAGTCAAATGCATTTGCATAATGGTGTCTGAAAGCAATCATATTTCATAGAATAAACCCAAATGCAATAACTTACTTAACAATGTTCTTTAAAAACTTCAGTGTAAAGAAGTGGTTGCATATGTTCCCTGCGTTGAATGTTAGCCGCCCGTCAGCATTCCTTCTCTGTGCTGTAGTTAGGGCGATCTCACTGTATTCCACAACTTGATACAGGCCATTGACTTTACAAACAACACCAACAGCCTCAGTTGGATTGGTCTTTTCTACTACCTGAATTTAAACACAAAATATCACAAGAACGCAGTTTTCAGTGCTGCTTTACTCAATCATAGGCAGCTGGAATATTTCATAACAGCAGGAACAAAGATCAATAAATTGTAGACATTTAGCCAAGATTGCAAACCACATAATCCCCCTTTAAGCATCCCCATTACACTAAGTTTACATATGTAAAATTTACGTTTGCATTTATTTTGGTCACACCACTGAAACATGAAAATCTTGGAGAAAGCATATAAAATGACTGGGACCCAACATAAGCACTTGGCCTGCATTGAAATATGCATTTGCATAATCACAGTAGGAAACGTGGTCAAAATGTTTGAAGTAAATATTTTTAAAAATATATATCCTCAAGGTGACAATTGTTGTGTGGATTTCCCTCTCAAAGCCGAGAGATGCTAAGGCTTGAATTGCCCACTGAAAACGGAGTAGTGTGGGGCCTAAAATGGGAATGCTGCATTTATTACCTTGTCCCTTGACCTATCCCATATCCCGCCATTTCCCTCCACTCCAAAGAGATGGTGCTCATTAATTATGCAAATAAGGATCCTAACACAAATTCCAATTTTTGAGGACAAATGGGCAAAGCAGGTGCTGGGCACATTCCACCCATTTGGACCAGCTGGCGAGCAATGCTGGAGCCGGTACACAAAATGGTTCAAGTTATTTTGTTTTATTGGGGCCAGGAGAACCAAGAGTGTGGGTGTACAAAAGCAAATATCACTATGTTCTGCCTGTTTGTCCACCTCCTCCCAATGATGGTCTCTCATCCCTCACCACCGATTATCTGTTGGCAGCTCAGTATTGGAGCCAGCCAATTATATGTCAGGCTGCAGAAAGGGCACCGCAGCTTGCTGGTGCAATAAAGATGAATCCAAGGCCAGCCAATTATTAAAGGAGCTACATACAAAAACGAGCAGGCACACACCACCCATTCAACTCGCCGTGACACAGCATGGCCGATAAAGTCAGGAGACCCTGCTCCAAGGATCTGCCTAGCTTGCAACGCCTCGCGAGATCCAATGCAATTTTGCGACACATTGTGATGTAAACCCGATGTGGGCGGGGTCATTTTTTGGGCAAATCTGCATATTACTGCGAGACAGCAAGCCTTACTGTAATATGCAGATTCCAGAGGTGCCTGAGGCTTTGGGATTCATCCCTTCACCTCGGAGCCCTCGAGCGAGCGCCATTCAGCACTGATCCCCACAAATAGGGACCAGATGGAACGGCACTTGTCAGTGACTCCCAGGGGAACGGATGCCCCCAGCTACATACCCTTTGGGCAGGGTGGTGCCCTGGCACTGCTGGTGCCATTTGGGCACCCTGGCAGTGCCACTCTGGCAGTGCAGCCTGGCACTGTCAAGTTGCCATGTTGGCATTTTCCGCATGTGCCAATCGGGCCGGGAGTGCCCGATCGGCAAGTACTCTCGCTATACTGGGGAATTCGGCGAGCTGAGCTCCCAGTGTACAAAACTGGGCTCTGCGTGGCCTCGGCCACACGTTCCCTACTGAGGCCCCTTATCGTGTTGTGTAGCCATGTGTTTCTCGGTGCTGTGAGTGCCGGGAAACCTGTGGCTAAACGCACTCGGTACGGGACTGCGGCTAAACACACTCACTACGGGACTTTGTTCCCAATTAGTTGAATCAGGCCCCTAGTCTACAAATGATCTGATCACGTATACCCATATATTGACACCATGAATTAAAGGAAGCATAAAAAAAGCTGCTGAATATGCAAGATTATGTTCAAATATCAAAATACTTGCATATATTTTAGCTGCATCCATTGCATGAGGTGGTGGTGTAGTGGTATTGTCACTGGACTAGTAATCCAGATTAATACTCTGGGGTCCCAAGTTTGAATCCCACCATAGCAGATGGTGAAATTTGAATTCAATAAAAATCTGGAATTAAAAGTCTAATGATGATCAATGAAACCATTGTTGATTGTCTTAAAAAATATCTGGTTCACTAATGTCCTTCAGGCAAGGAAAACTACATGTGACTCCAGACCCACACAGCAATGTGGTTGACTCTTAACTGCCACCCATTGAAATGGTCTAGCAAGCCACTCAATTCAAGGGCAATTAGGGATGGGCAACAAATGCTGGCCCAACCAGGGATGCCCATATCCCCAAGAATTAATTTAAAAAAAGAATGATTACAGCCCTTGCGGGCTCTATGCAAGATCAATTTGACCTACTGCCCCACCCTTGCCCCATAATCTTATAATTTTTTTCCCCCATAATATGTTTAGCGAATTTCCTTTTGAAAGCCTCAATTGCATCTTCCTCCACTTCCCTTTCAGGCAGTGCATTCCAGTTCGCAGCCACTCACTACCTAAAAGTCATTTTACCCATCACTTTGTCTTCTGGTTCTCAACCCTTTAAACAAAAAGGGTTTTCATTACGCTAGTGTAATATGTCCATATATTTATAAAAGTTAGACACTCTACTTTTTGAAAGAACAGAATGAAAATGGTCAAGTGACTTGTGTGCTTTGTACAGATCACAGAACTGACATGGCTGGGCACATCTCTAAAAAGTTACTCAAAATGTAAATGCCTTCCCAGGTGTTGATGATTGTCCCTCTCCATTCCAGTTGCAGAGACCAAAACTAAACTAACAAAGGCTGTTAGACTTTGCTGGCCCCATGAAGATAGAATTACAAATAAAAGACATTTGAAAGCAATCCTCAACTGTAATGTTCATAGGATATCAAACATCCTCCATTATGAGAAAAATAGCTTAGCCATCAGTCCATTGTGTACACAATGGAAACAGAGGACTGAAAATTTCATTTTAAGAAATGTTTGTCTTCTCAAGTGGCTGCAGTGATGTCAGTGTGGGTGGACTGGGCTCTGGCTCTGCTTTTTACTTTTGTTTTGAGCTGGAAGATGTTTTTGGCTCTGAGTTTTAGTTTTGTTTTCAGTTGGAGAGCTGCATTCAAACCAAGGTGTATTTTGGTCTCTCTCTCTGCATGCTAAAGAATGTCTGCAGATCACGTGATGATTTCAATGTAATACCTGTTTCTGTAAGGAATGCAAACCTAATGCCTTTGTTAAAAAGGGTCTTTGACTTATGGCTGTTGTTAGGAAAGTTACTATGGGTTACCAAGAGTACTGTATCTTTGGGGGGGGGTATCAGTGTTGGTAGTTGATAAGATGTTTACTGTGTGTTTATAAAATGTTAACTGGATTCATAGAATAAACATTCTTTTGTTTAAAAATACTTTAGATCTCTGTTGCATCACACCTGTAAAGTGGGCCCTTGTGCTTCCCATACCAAAATCTATTCAAGGTTGTGGGTCAGGTGAACTCCCATGATATACTTTGGTGTTCTCTAAACCCTGGCCCATAATACGTGGTCCCCTGGCAGCTTGTTTCTCAGTGGTGCGGTGTTTGCTGGCGGCAGGATTCTCTACTCCCACATCTTGTCAATGGGGTTTCCCACTGAAGCCAGCCCACGCCATCAGAAAATCTGCATGCCATGCAGTGGTGCACTGCCGACGGGAACAGGGAATCCCAAAGACTGGAGAACTCTGTCGAGGGATACTGTTATCACATGATAGGAACTGGCTCTTGATTCAAAAGGGCAGTTAGTCTGGGATACAAAGACCAAAGCCATTCCACCTAGCAAAAGGAAGGATCATGCCTAGAAAATCCATCAAAGGAACTGAATTGGGGCTAAATCGTTTTGCTCAAGATTACATTTTTTTGCTGAGGGGCTCATCCATTTCAACTGGAAAACAGAAACCTGCTTTTGCATGGAATGAACTATTGTGAATTCATCAGAAATCTATGACACTTTTTCTCCAGGAAGCCAACAGAATTCTCAGGCCTGCATTGTTTCCAACCAAAGAATGCACCACTCAACACTGACAACTGTTATTGTCAGATACCGGCTGCTGCTAAGCTGTCTTAATAGGCCAAGAACAATGCCACGTATCATTTTTTTCTCACATGTAAAGGCCCTTTCCATTCACAGCATATTTGGGGATTAATTTTTTCTTGCACCCAATATTTAAGATATGCTCTAGAATCATACCGCACAAAAAGCCATTAGGCCCATCATTCCTGTTACAGTTTTCTGAAAGAACTATCAAATTAACCCCATTACCCCAGCACCTTTATCCCACAGGCCCATAATTTCAACTTTCCAGTTCCCTTTGTGATAATCCCAGTGGATGATGATACTGGACAAGCCAGATTCCAGAGTGAAATCTGTCTTGAAAGATCCTAACCTTTTTTTTTAAAGCTGTGGAGGAAAGTGAA
Source organism: Scyliorhinus torazame (assembly GCF_047496885.1). Lineage (NCBI taxonomy): Eukaryota > Metazoa > Chordata > Chondrichthyes > Carcharhiniformes > Scyliorhinidae > Scyliorhinus > Scyliorhinus torazame. Next base: position 134,310,986 of record NC_092713.1, on the reverse strand, counting down.
AGAGCCAGGCAGAACCTACCAGCCAAACCTGCCTGAAGTGACACTTTAGAAATTTTCCATTACATCGTGCCCCATGCTTCAAACTCACTTTCAGTAGCAACACCACAGAACTGATCACATTACTGAGTCCCATAATTGACTATTAAGTTAATTACCGTCCCATTTTTCTTTTCAAAGTTGAGAAACCCAGTCTTCCCTCTCTGACACACACTAAATGAAATGTCTCTCAGATCCGGTTTGTGTCTCTTGATCAATGTCATTCCGTGCAGCCCTGTTTTTCTACTTTGTTTTCACCCCCCCAAATTACTAATTTTGAATCCCTTATTAATCTCTTTCTAACTTCAGGGTGTTGTAATAACCCATTAAAATGTATATACATATAAACAAACCCACCCAGATTTCTAGGCATATATAAATAAATATATATATATATATATATATATACACAAATATATATATATATATATAAAAATTATACATTGTTCATCATACTTTTGAAAGTTACTACTGAATCCGTTTCCACCACAACTTCAGCCTGTGCATTCCAGATAATTTGCTGTATAAAAAAGAAATTCTTCACTTCCCTTCGGGTTCCTTTACTAATTATCTTGTTTCCTTGGATTACAGACCCTCATATCAGCAGAAACAGTTTTTCCTCAATCTTCTGTTTCAAGGAGACAATTTCAACTTTCTGCTCTTTCTTCATAACCAAAGTCCAACATCGATGATATAATTCTGGCTATCTCCTCTGCTCTGCTGAAGGCCTTGACTTCCTCCCAAAATTGAACATAATATTGCAGCTGAGGCCTATCCAGCAGCTGATAAAGATTTCTTCACACAGAGTTAAAGTTGGGCCTCATGCCTCTAAGGCACGGATCTATAAACTTTACCGTTCATCCACGTTTAGGTTTGTAACGGTGGGCAGAAACTTATAACTACAGGTCTATATTTTAGAGAAAAACCAACAAAATAAGATAGGAAAAAGAGCTTGCATTTATATAGTGCATTTCATGGTCCCAGGTCAACCAAAATTATACAGCTAATTAAGTACCTGTGAAGAGCAGTTTCACTTGTAAAATAGGAAGTACACCAGCCAATTTTTCTCATAGCAAGGTCTCATAAAATGTAGTGAAAAAATGGTCCAATCAATATATTTAGGTGTTCCTTAACAAATCCCCTGCTCTCTCTGCTGTGAGATCTTTTATGTCTACCATGGGGGTAGACATCTTGCCGGAGTAAGTTATAAACTGGACTGTACAGCAAGTTTAGGGTGCCAAAAGATGTTGAGCAGAGTTTTAAAATATATACATACCTTGGCTCCACAGTCAGCGTGCTGCTTCACACAGAAGCCAATAAATGTTGGATCTGCAACTTTAACAAGAATATTGTCCACACAGTACACATGAATAAAACCAATGCCTCGTTTTTCCATATCCTCCACAATCTTCTGATTTCGAAGTGCACGATAAAGACCCCCGTTCCCATCTGTGAAACAGAGTATTTTATATAACATCAACATCTCTTGAAATGTATATAGTACAACTGCCAGCTTTATATTCTATATATTTTGAATGTGAAACTTGGCTAAATTTCAAAATATTGGGGATAAATGCAACACCATAAACAGCATGGTTGTTGCAAAACGGCTGGTAAGTAAGGCTACAGGGCCACCCAGTGACTATTGGTGGTGTTGCAAGAACAGGCAATTCTATAAGACCATTTGTAGATATTGATAGAAGAGAAGCAGTCCAGGTGATTGGCACCCCATCCACTACCTTCAAAATGCACTCCCTCCACCACCAACACACAGTGGCAACATCTACAAGATGCTCTGCAGCAAATCACCAAGACTCCTTCGACAGCAGCTTAAAAATCCCGACCTCTACCACCTGGAAGGACAAGGGCAGCAGATGCATGGGACCACCACCACCTGCAGGTTCCCCTCAAAGTCATGCAGCATTCTGACTTGGAACTATATGGTTCTTCATTCACTGTCGCTGAGTCAAAATCCTGGAACTCCCAAACAGCAATGTGGGTGCACCTAGGTCACATGGCCTGCAGTTCATCATCACCTTGTTAAGTAAGGTCAATTAGGGGTGGACAATAAAAAATGTTGGCCTAGCCAGCATTGCCCATGACCCAGGAAAGATTAATAAGAACAAGGGTTTTCTAGCATTAGAGGCAATGATATAAATCTCAAGATAATTTGGGTGGGCCGGTGGCACATTGGTCAGCACTGCTTCTTCTCAGTGTCAGGGAGCCGGGTTCAATTTGGACCTTGGGTGACTGGAGTTTGCACTTTCTCCCAGTGTCTGCGTGGGTTTCCTCCGGGTGCTTTAGTTTCATCCCACAGTCCAAAGATGTGCAGGCTAGGTGGATTGGCCATGCTAAATTACCCCTTAGTGTCCAAGTCGTTAAGTGGGGTCATGGTGATAGGGATGGGGTCCTGATCCTAGGTAGGGTTCCCTTTCAGATAGGCAGTGCAGATTCGATGGGCCAAATGGCCCCCTTCTGCACTAAAGGGATTCTATTCTATGAATTCTCATCCTCATATTATTGCACAATAGTGGTTCTTTTTCAAAGGTTATAGCAGACATTCAAACAATCCAAGTTGACAAATTTATACTATACCGAAATATCACAACCACAAAGGGATCCACAGTGCCAGTAATACTCTATATTGAACTGACTTTAGAATGTAATCAAGTGATCTGGGATTTTAAAAGGATAATAGTTCCGTTACTTTTTGCAGAGTTAGGAGTAGACAAAGCTAAAGCAGATGCAGTTCAGAGTGGTGAAGTGGGGTTATTTTTTTCACTACCAAGACAGGAGATCAAGACCTGTGAAGCAGCAGGTGAATTTAGGTGCCCAAGTACACAAATTTTTAAAAGTTTGTGCGATGGTATAAAAAATAATCAAAAAAGGCTAATGGAAGTTGGCCTTTATTCAAGTGGTTGTAATACAAAAGTGAAGAAGAGCTGCTTCAGCTGTATGGAGTTAGGGTTAAACCTTATGTCAAGCACTGTGTGAAAATTAGGGCAATAAATCTAAGGACAGATTTATTGGCCTTAGAAGAATACAGCATAGATTCATTCGGTAAAGGGTTAAATTGACAACAGCTCACAAAACTGGCTCATATTTCATTCAGTTTAGAAAGTCAAGGGATGATAAAATTAAGATATTATAAATGATAAAGGGATTCAATAAGTTATAAGCAAGCGAGAGATTTTTTTCAGATGAGGGAATCCAGAACAAGAAGGCATAATCTTGAAATGAGAGCAAAACTGAACAAAATTAAGAACCTGAATCTTATCACAGACCTTCCATTTATTCTTGTTCCCACCCTTCCCTTACTCAAAACCTAGTTCTAACTTTCTCGGTGAAAGATCATTGAACTGAAACATTTCTCTCATAGACCTGTTGAGTGTTTCCAGCATTTTCGATATTTATTTCAAAACGAGGGAGCAATTCTTGCACACATTGTAATGAATGTAGGAATTTCAAGAATTTCAGATATATTGTATTATAGGTATTTGGTACCATAAGTGTTAAATTCCTGAATTAGTATGTGACTGCTGCAGCAGCCATGTTTTAAAATAATCTTGGCTTAAAGGGTTTTAAGAGCCAGGGGTGCAGTTCAGGCATCGGAAAAAGCTTGAGCTAATGCAGCATTGTTTGGATTAATGGGATTCCCTGTGGAGTTAGTTAGATTTCAGCTTGGTAAGATTATGTAATTACTGGATAGAGCTACGGTATCAGTCATTTTTTGCAGAAAAACAAGTTTAGTTGAGTTCTAGATGAAACTGTGAGCAGACGTCAAGCAATTTTCTCTCACTGCTGTTCACTTAAAGATATGTCTGTAGGTAGATTAGCAGTCTTTCCAAGCAGTTTAGAATGGTCTGATAAGGTGGTGAGCGGAAAACAGAGGAAGCAGCTTCTGGAAGAAATACTGCCAGAATTTCTGCATGGTTCTGACAGGATTCAGGTCTTTCCTTTAAAACAGTCTCAAAGAACATCTCTTTACAGTAGGTATTCCTGGGTGCTAACTGTATTTTAACAGTGGATTGAGAGCTGAGATGTTTTTTTAATTGTTTGAGTGGGAATAAAGATAGCAGTTAGGGGTTTCTGTATTCACTGTTTTGATTAGCATTATTTAAGGGGTAATTGGAAGTTATTTTCTGGTGTGATGTTAAAGATATTTTAATATTGTGTTAGGAATAAAGTTTATTCCTAGCTATACCATTATTTTTTTCATGAAATCACACCAGGAACCAGGGGCGAAAATCTCCCCAAACGGCACGATGTCCGCCGACTGGCGCCCAAAACGGCGCCAATCAGACGGGCATCGCGCCGCCCCAAAGGTGCGGAATGCTCCGCATCTTTGGGGGCCGAGCCCCAACATTGAGGGGCTAGGCCGACGCCGGAGGGATTTCCGCCCCGCCAGCTGGCGGAAACGGCCTTTGTTGCCCCGCCAGCTAGCGCGGAAATGACATGTCGGGGCGGCGCATGCGCGGGAGCGCCAGCGGCCGCTGACAGTTTCCTGTGCATGCGCAGTCTCTTCCGCCTCCGCCATGGTGGAGACCGTTGCGGAGGCGGAAGGGAAAGAGTGCCCCCATGGCACAGGCCCGCCCGCGGATCGGTGGGCCCCGATCGCGGGCCAGGCCACCGTGGGGGTACCCCCCGGGGTCAGATCGCCCCGCGCCCCCCCCAGGACCCCGCCCACGCCGCCTTGTCCCGCCGGTAAATAGGTACTCTAATTTATGCCGGCGGGACAGGCAATTTATCGGCGGGACTTCGGTCCATCCGGGCTGGAGAATCCAGCGGGGGGGCCCGCCAACCGGCGCGGCCCGATTCCCGCCCCCGCCGAATATCCGGTACCGGAGACTTCGGCAACCGGCGGGGGCGGGATTCACGGCGGCCAACGGCCATTCTCCGACCCGCTGGGGGGTCGGAGAATGACGCCCCAGGTATCCTTTCCTCACAGTCTTACAAATTTAAAATAAAATATTGGGGTATCTGTCCAGTATCCTAGTCACTGTTGGGGTCTGGTCTGGGATCAAAAAATATGGAAATCTGGAGTTCTCTCTCAAAACTCTACGGATGTTAAATGAATTGCAGTGTTTAACATGGAGATTTTCATTTGTCAAAATTATCAAGGGATATGGAGCAAAGTCAGATAAATACCTCAGCAATGATCTAACCGAATAGTAGAACTGGCTTGAGGAAAGAATAGTTTACTCCTGCCTTCCTATTACTTACCTGAACAATTTTAATTAATATCATAAAGCATTCTGATAACGTTCAATGATGTTTTTTTTAAATTAAAAAGCAAATAAAAGCTGCCATTAGTTATGTCTTTATGAAAACTGCTCAACATATAAATGTTATTTTGTGGAAGATGTAACACGTTCCACCTTGATTCATTTTGGACAAGGGGACGAGGGCAGCTATGACCAAGCATGCATTCTTCTGGGGCAGCACGGTAGCATTGTGGATAGCACAAATGCTTGACAGCTCCAGGGTCCCAGGTTCAATTCCGGCTTGGGTCACTGTCTGTGTGGAGTCTGCACATCCTCCCCGTGTGTGCGTGGGTTTCCTCCGGGTGCTCCGGTTTCCTCCCACAGTCCAAAGATGTGCGGGTTAGGTGGATTGGCCATGCTAAATTGCCCATAGTGTCCAAAATTGCCCTTAGTGTTGGGTGGGGTTACTGAGTTATGGGGATAGGGTGGAGGTGTGGACCTTGGGTGGGGTGCTCTTTCCAAGAGCCGGTGCAGACTCGATGGTCCGAATGGCCTCCTTCTGCACTGTAAACTCTATGATTCTATGATTCATCTAAACCCAGTTGTAATATTGAACCAACCGTATGCATGCAATTCTCCCCAAAGTTTTTAACCAACCTGGTGCCATTGAAATTTTGCTTTTTCCTTCAAGGATGGCTTTCCCATCAAACGTCATGGCCGGCAACATTCCCTGTTGGAAAAAGATGACATTTCCTTCCTCCAAGCCAAAGTAGCTATTTTTAGCAAAAAACGTTTCCGTAGATTCCATTGTCTGGCCACTTGTCATGATATACCTAAGAATTATTTTAAACGGCAAAAGAATAAAAAATAAAAGTCTAATCTATTGGTTCAATTAAAAAAAGACATTTGAGCAATATTAAAATTATCCAGAAAGATGTCCGGCGCATCAGCATACTACAGCATATTGATCTGAAAATAACAGGCATCATAGAGTAATAATATATGACAAAAGTAATATTTGATGATTCAATCAACAATGCTCTTCGACAGAATGAAGAATGTCATATCCATTAAGTATGTCTAATCAAAGGGCGGCACATGGCGCAGTGGTCCGCTGAGGACCCGGGTTCGAATCCCGGCCTTGGGTCACTGTACGTGTGGAGTTTGTACATTCCCCCAGTGTCTGCATGGGTTTCACCCTCACAACCCAAAGCTGAGCAAGTTAGGTGGATTGGCCACGCTAAATTGCCATAAATTGGAAGAAAAGTATTTGGGTACTCTAAATTTAAAAATAAATGTTTGTCTAATCAAGTTGAGAAAGTAAAAATGGCATATTCCAAAGTACTTTTCACAAGAAAATAAATCTTGCAAAAAGCAGCTGTGTTTTAAAATTTGGTTTGAATCCAATTAAAAGGCCATTGTATAGAAACAAGGGCCAGGATTCTCTGAGCCCGTGCCGGGTCGGAGAATCGCCGGTGACGCTGGAAATGCCCGCCACGCTGCTCCGATGTCGGGACGCGATTCTCGGGTGACCGGCGCGGGGCAATAGTCCCCGCGGTGATTCTTTGCGATTGACCCACCGAGTTCCCGCCGAATTCTGCCGGCGTGGTTCCAACCTGGTTCCACCTGGCGGGAGCTCGGACCTACAGCCCCACTGCCCATCCTGGTGGAAGGGGACGGGCGTGTCAGATTCCGGTGGGGGCCTCCACGACTGCCAGGCCCACAATCGGGGGCTACCAATTGGCTGGTGCGCGTGATCCGCGGGGGGCCTACCTTCGTTTGCGCCAGGCCGCTGTGTCACTACGACGCCGGCGTGGAAACGGCTACCACGCGGATGCGTCGGCATGGAAATGGCCGCTGTGCGCTTGCGCGGAAACGGCCGCCGCGGACTCACGCTGACAGTACAGGGCTGCATATCAGTACTGGAATTGCGTGCTGCACTCTGGCGCCTTGCTGGCTCCCTGTGGGCCACTGAATCGCTGGGCCAAGAGGCTTGTTGACACCGTCATGAAACACTCCGGTGTTTACACTGGAGTCAACACCTAGCCGGGATTTTGCAGAATCCCGGCCAAGATCTCTGTGGAAAGGCGCAGAGTATATTTTTAGATTCAGAATAAAACCAATTAATTCTCAGTAACTCACCAAGGATCCTTCAACAGCACCTTCTAAACCAGTGACCTCAACCATCCAAGACAAGGACAAGAAGTGTTTGGGAACAGGACTATCTACAAGCTCTACCCCAAGTCACAAAGTTTATAATTTAGCCATGTGACCCTTTTGCATCTTTCAAAGGTAAGGAGAATATATGGCAGCCTACGATAAAGCCAGCAGCTGAAACAAACTGAAGACAGTTCTCTACTTAATCGAGGAAGCTATTTACAGAGAAAATAAAACCACTAAAACACTGGGAGCCATTTGCATCAAAAACAGAAGCCAAAAAAATAACTAGTGCAAATAAAAGTAAATCCTCAAAATGGAAGGTACATTTTCTCATCCAGAATCACTCCTACACTAACAACCATTTTATTCCCCATAAGATCTACAGTAAGGGGCCATGAATTAAAGCAGAGAATTCATTAAAAAATGTGACTAGTCACCATCCTTAATTAACCCCACGTTAAACTGATTACGCAAGTGTATCCAAAGGTTCTGCAAGGGATCTCTACATGTCTTTTCTCCCCTCCCTATCCTTGGAGCCATGCAATTGTTTCCATATTTGGCATGGAAGCCAATTTCATACAGCTGAAGTAACATTGTAACAAGCACAAAAGCTATGACTGAATCAATTAAGACAAACTGAATTCAATCTACATCCACTTCAGTGATCCTTTTAATTGTGCAGCTGAAAGGAATACCCTTCATTCAAAATCTCATCTGTACATTTAAACACGTACAAGAGTAAAAATACTAAAATCGGATAGACATACTGACCATGGAATAGTGCATTTGTGACCAAACTGCTCTGTAGCCAACTGCTGAAGTTTCAGAATACGTTCAGCTTGAATTTGGAAGAGAGTTTTTCTTGAAAGTAAACCAACATTGTACATTCCTTTAGGATAGGATACTCCAAGGCGTGTTCCCTGTCCACCAGCTAAAAGCAATACAGCTACTTTGTTTTCTGAGATTCGAAGAAGACCTGAGGAAAAACAAAGATCAGAAAATGGATTTGTTTTTTCCCTATACATACTGAAATAAGCACTTATATGGTACTTAACAATAATAGCTCATCATTAAACCAGCAAAAAGAAAATTGCTGGTCGAACAGAACAAAGGGGAATCAAAGTATAATTTTAATGTAAGGCTTTTGGAGATTGCAAACCAAAAAATAGCTTTGTGAGAAAATTGCAAATGGTGAACTAACTGTAGTGATGGAAACATAATGAAAGAAATAAAGAATAAACAGCAATCAAGTGTCAGAGAATGAGGAAATTATTCAGTTAGGCACAGTAAGATTGTGGCAAGCTTGGATATTTAACTCCAAGTGGAAAATTGGCTGTTTCTCCATTTTTCCAAGCTTCGGCACGTCAGGAAAGATGCAATCACATCCTTACTGACATCAACGCTAAAATGACAGTTGGGTCCAAATGATTTAATCGGAACCCAATCTTTGGGCAAATGTCCTTGACACCTGCAATTGAAAACTATAGTTTGTGGGAATAGGATGGGACAGATCTCCTACTAAACTTCAACTGCCAGTGTGTGGGAGAAGTTATAATCACCTCTTAATATTTTTCAGTTCATAGGTAGCTGCAAGTATAATGAAGCACTGTTCAATCGCAGCTGACTGCAACGTCTATGTCATCATATTCACTACTGATGCCAGATAGTTGGAATGCATTTCCTTTTTTTTAATAAATATGTTTATTAAGAATTTTCAACAGAATTTTCAACCATATAAACAACCCCCCCCCCCCCACCCCGTAACAAAAAAGAAGAAAAATCTCGCATAGCAAGACATAAACATGGCAAATCATTATGATACAGAACTTTGTACATTGGATTCCTCCCGTACATATCAGTTTTCCGGATCGTTTATGTATTTTCTTGCTCAGATGCCCCCCCGAAGAACCGCCCCTTACCTATCCCTCCCTCTTCCCCCCCCACCCAGAAAGAGATACCCCCCCCCTCCCCCCTCTCCCCTCCCCCCCCCCCCCCCCACCACCCTGGGTTGCTGCTGCTGTCGACCAAACTCCATCTAATGCTCCAGGAACGGTTGCCACCGCCTGGAGAACCTCTGCACAGACCCTCTCAAGGCAAACTTTATCCTTTCCAACTTGATAAACCCTGCCATATCATTTATCCAGGCTTCCACACTGGGGGGCTTCGCATCCTTCCACACTAACAAGATCCTTCGCTGGGCTACCAGGGACGCAAAGGCCAGAATGCCGGCCTCTTTCGCCTCCTGCACTCCCGACTCGTCCGCTACTCCAAATAGTGCTAGCCCCCAGCTTGGCTTGACCCGGACTTTCACCACCTTAGATACTGTTCTTGCAACTCCCCTCCAGAACCCATCCAGTGCCGGGCATGACCAAAACATATGGTCATGGTTCGCCGGGCTTCCTGAGCACCTCCCACATCTGTTCTCCACCCCAAAGAACCTACTCAGCCTCGCCCCCGTCATATGCGCTCTGGTGAACAACCTTAAATTGTATCAGGCTAAGCCTGGCACACGAGGAAGAGGAATTAACCCTACTTAGGGCATCAGCCCATAGACCCTCCTCAATCTCCTCCCCCAGCTCCTCTTCCCATTTACCTTTCAGCACCTCTACCAAAGCCTCCCCTCTTCTTTCATCTCCTGGTATATCGCCGACACCTTGCCCTCTCCGACCCATACGCCCGAAATCACCGTGTCTTGAATCCCTTGTGCCGGGAGCAGCGTGAATTTCCTCACCTGCCGCCTCACAAACGCCCTCACTTGCATGTACCTCAAGGCATTTCCCGGGGGTAGTCCAAATTTCTCCTCCAGCGCGCCTAAGCTCGCAAACGTCCCATCGATGAACAGGTCCCCCATTCTTCTAATCCCTGCCCGATGCCAGCTCTGAAACCCCCCGTCCATCCTTCCTGGGACAAACCGGTGGTTATCTCTGATCGGGGAACACACCGAGGCTCCCATCGCACCCCTGTGCCGTCTCCACTGCCCCCAGATCTTTAGCGTTGCCGCCACCACCGGACTCGTGGTGTACCTTGTCGGCGTGAGCGGCAGCGGTGCCGTCACCAGCGCCCCCAGGCTCGTTCCTTTGCAGGACGCCATCTCCAACCACTTCCATGCCGCCCCCTCTCCCTCCAATACCCACTTACGGATCATCGCCATGTTGGCTGCCCAGTAGTAGCCACCCAGATTCGGCAACGCCAGCCCTCCTCTATCTCTACTATGCTCCAGGAACCCCCCTCCTTACCCTCGGGGTCTTGCTCGCCCACACAAATCCCATAATGCTCCTGCTTACCCTCTTAAAAAAGGCCTTGGTAATCACAATTGGGAGGCATTGGAATACAAAAAGAAACCTCGGGAAGACCACCATTTTAATCGACTGTACCCTGCCTGCCAGCGAGTGGCAACATGCCCCACCTTTTAAAGTCCTCCTCCATCTGCTCCACCAGTCGCGTCAAATTAAGTTTGTGCAGTGCCCCCCAGCTCCTAGCTACCTGGATCCCCAAGTATCGAAAGCTCCTTTCCACCCTCCTCAACGGTAGGTCGTCTATCCCTCTTCCCTGATCCCCCGGATGCACCACAAAGAGCTCACTCTTTCCCACATTGAGCTTATAGCCCGAGAAGTCCCCAAACTCCCTTAGGATCTGCATGACCTCAAACATCCCCTCCACTGGATCCGCCACATACAGCAACAGGTCATCTGCGTACAGCGACACTCTATGCTCCCCTCCCCCTCGGACTACCCCCTCCATTTCCCCGACTCCCTTAGCGCCATGGCCAAAGGTTCAATTGCTAATGCAAACAGCAGGGGGGACAGGATACACCCCTCCCTCGTCCCTCAGTACAGCCGGAAATACTCCGACCTCCGCCGGTTCGTGACCACACTCGCCTCCGGGGCTCTATACAGGAGCTTAACCCAACTAATAAACCCTCTCCCGAACCCAAACCTCTTCAACACTTCCCAGAGATACTCCCACTCTACTCGGTCAAATGCCTTCTCCGCGTCCATAGCTGCCACTATCTCCACCTCTCCCTCCACCGATTGCATCATAATCACATTCAGCAGCCTCCGCACATTGGTATTTAGCTGCCTGCCCTTTATAAACCCCGCCTGGTCCTCGTGAATCACCCCCGGGACACAGTCCTCAATCCTCGTAGCTAACACTTTTGCCAGCAACTTAGCATCTACGTTGAGGAGCGAGATCGGCCTATACGACCCACATTGCAGTGGGTCCCTATCCCGCTTCAGGATCAAAGAGATTGTCGCCTCCGACATTGTCGGGGGCAGGGTCCCCCCTCCCTTGCCTCATTGAAAGTCCTTACCAGCAACGGGGCTAACAGGTCTACATACTTTCTATAGAACTCCACCGGGAACCCATCCGGTCCCGGGGCCTTCCCTGCCTGCATGCTCCCCAGTCTTGTAACCAGCTCCTCTACCCCAATTGGCGCTAATTCCACCCAGTGCGGGGCGTGGTCCGAAACGTCTATGGCCGAATACTCCGTTCCCTCCACGTTCAAGATCAATGCCTGCCCAGAACAAAAAATCTATCCGGGAGTAGGCCTTGTGTACATGGGAGAAAAAAGAAAATTCTCTGGCCAAAGGCCTGGCAAATCTCCACGGGTCTACTCCCCCCATCTGGTCCATAAACCCCCTGAGCACCTTGGCCGCAGCCGGCCTCTTTCCGGTCCTGGATCTGGAGCGATCCAGTGCTGGGTCCAGCACCGTGTTGAGGTCCCCCGCCATTATCAAACTTCCTACCTCCAAGTCCGGAATGCGCCCCAACATACGTTTCATGAATCCAGCGTCGTCCCAGTTCTGGGCGTATACATTTACCAATACCACCCACGTCCCCTGCAACCTACCGCTCACCATCATGTATCGGCCTCCGTTATCCACCACTATGTTCTTGGCCTCAAATGACACCCGCTTCCCCACCAGTATTGCCACCCCTCTATTCTTCGCATCCAGCCCCGAATGGAACACCTGTCCTACCCATCCCTTTCTGAACCTGACCTGATCTGCCACCTTCAGATGTGTCTCCTGAAGCATGATCACGTCTGCCTTCAGTCCCTTTAAGTGCGCGAACACTCGGGCCCTCTTAATCGGCTCATTTAGGCCTCTCACATTCCACGTGATCAGCCGGATTGGGGGGCTACCCACCACCGCCCCCCTGCCGACTAGCCATCTCCTATTTTAGGCCAGTCCCGTGCTCGCGTCTCCTGCACCCTCCAGTCCCCCAGACGGGGAACCCCCGCCCCGAACACCTCTTCCATTTTCAGTTCCCCCTCGGCCATTGCAGCAGCAACCCTATTGCCCCCCCCCCCCCCCCCCCGCTAGATCCAAATCTAGCTCTTTTGCTCCCCCCATAATACTTCCGTAAGTCAGCTGACCCCGGCCCCCCCTGCCTTCCCGCTGACCCCTCCCGTGTGGAAATCCCTCCTCATCCTTGCGCTCCTCCATCCCCCCTCCCTAGCGCGGGAAAAAGCCCGTGCTTTCCTAAGCCAGCCCCGCCCCCTGTGGCAGCCTTATCCTAATTCCCCATCCCCGAGTCTCACCTCCCTCCAGCACCGACGTCCACATTCCTCACTGTCCCCCCTTCGAAAACTCTTCCCCCATTCCAATCCATTGTCCCACCCGTGAAACATTTTTTACCCATATTTACAACCCTGTATACAGTCAACATCTCCCCCACTACCACAGCCCCTCAGTTCGAGTCTAATTTTTCCGTTTGGATAATGGTCCAAGCCTCTTCTGGCGTTTCGAAATAGTGGTGTCGGTCCTGGTACGTGACCCACAGTCGCGCTGGCTGCAGCATTCCGACTCTCACCCTTTTTTTATGCAGCACCGCCTTGGCCCGATTGAAGCCAGCTCTCCTTTTTGCCACCTCCGCGCTCCAGTCCTGATAAACTCGGATCACCCCATTCTCCCATTTACTGCTCCGCTCCTTCTTGGCCCCTCTCAGGACACTCTCTCTGTCCGCGAAACGATGGAACCTCGCCACTATCGCCCTTGGTGGCTTGCCAGCCTTGGATCTCCTTGCCAGGACCCGGTGAGCCCCTTCTCGCTCCAGGGGGCTCGGAGAGGCCTCCGCATCCATCAGTGAATGGAGCATCATGCTCACATACGCCCCAGCATCAGCCCCCTCCACTCCTTCGTGGAGACCCAGAATCCGGAGATTCTTCCTCCGCGACCTGTTCTCCAGGACTTCGAATCTCTCGGTCCACCGCTTGTGCAGCGCCTCGTGCACCTCCATCTTCACCGCCAGGCCCAAGATCTCGTCCTCGTTCTCATTAGTTTTTTCCTTCACCTCTCGGAGCTCTACCGCCTGGGCTTTCTGGGTTGCCTTCAGCTCCTCAATCGCCAACAGCATTGGCGCCAGCACCTCCCTTTTAAGCTCCTTCACGCAGCGCCTGAGAAACTCCTGCTGGTCCGGCCCCCATGCTGCTCGATCTCCGCCCTCCGCCATCTTGTTTTCTCCCCCTCGTTTCTGCCGCTGCTCCAAAGCTTCTTTTTTTGTCCCTCCACACACGACGGAAGGGGGACCTCACTTCACCTTCCCACACGGGATTAGATCAAAAAAGTTCCGTTGGGGCTCCTCCGAAGAGCCCAAAAGTCCGTTCTAGCGGGAGCTGCCGAAATGTGCGGCTTAGCTCCGCATCGCCGCAACCGGAAGTCTTGGAATGCATTTCCAACAGTGCTTTTTGCCAATGGTAGCATGCAAATGATGACTAGAAGGAAGTCCAAGCAAAGAGTTCTGAAACACAGAGGAGGTGGTGCTAGCATTAAGGAAGAAACCTTTGAAAAGGTTGCAGTGCCTCTGCTAAATGCCGGCTGAAATGGAGAATTCGAGGGTGTTTTATGACGTCAAAATCGGCACCGAACACACCGAGTGTGGCGGCTAGACAGTCTGCAGATATCACGCTGGGTTCCCAACAGACCACATGTTAACCACGAGGTCAGGAACTCAGCCCAGCGGGGAGCGAGCATCGGGGGAGGGCCTTCCGATGACGCGCCAATGCCGTATGAAAGGCATGCGATGCGATGATGCCATTTCGAAGGGGGCGGAGACTCAAAAACCGGTGTCAAGCTGGCGCCACCCCCGATTTGGGTGTCAGAAGGGATTCTCCGCCCGATCGGCGATTACGATATCGGCGTCGGGCAACGGAGAATCCCGCCCAATGTTTCTGATATGGTCATCGCACCTCAATGTCTCTAGGCCCCTGCTAATCCTGTTACTGGGCAAATTGCATCTCATTATTCCTTTAGATGCCTGCTAATCTTTTATTAAAAATCAACTAATCTTGTTAACTTCCCACATTCCTAACAATGTTTAAGGAAAAAAGAGGTCAACGTGAACATATTCCCTAAGGAGCCTAAGATGGGGAAATAATAATGGGGAACCAGGAAATGGTGGAAGACACTAATAACCTTCCAAAATACCAAATAATCAAGGGAAAAGGTGGGGGGGGGGGGGGGGGAATAAATACAATAAGTATCACGAGAGAAAACTACTAGGGAAACCAATGGGGCTAAAGGCCGATAATTCCCTTGGACCCGATAGGTTGCATCCTAGAATTTTAAAGGAAGTAGCTACAGAGATGGTAGATGCACTGGTCGTAATCTTCCAAGAATCCTTAATTCTGGAAAAGTCCCAGAGAATTGGAAAACTGCCAATGTAATATCCTTATTGATAAAAGGGGAGACAAAAGCAGGTATCTATCAGCCAGTTAGCTTAACATTGTCATTGGGAAAATGTTAGTGTCCATTATAAAATTTGTAATAGCAGAGCACTTAAAAATACATAATATAATCAAGCAGAGTCAGCATGGCTTCATGAAGGGGAAATCATGCCTGACAAATTTTTTGGAATTATTTGTCGTGGTAATAAGCAAGATAGGTAAAGGGGAACCGCTGGATGTAATATACTTGGATTTCCAAAAGGTCCTTGATAAGGTACTGCACAAAAGGCTACTTTATAAGAGCCCACGCTGTTGGAGTAGTATATTAGCACGCATAGAAGATTGGCTAACTAACAGAAGTCAAGTTGGGATAAGAGACATTTTCAGGATGGCAAGCTGTAACTAGTGCAGCGCTACAGGGATCAGTGCTGGGGTCACAAATATTTACAATATATATTAATGACTTGGAAGAGGGAAGTGAATGTAATATTGCCAAGTTGGCGAATGATACAAAAATAGGTGGGAAGACAAGCGGATTACACAAAGAGTCTACAAAGGAATTTAGACAGATTTAGTGAGCGGGCAAAAACTTGGCAGATGGAATATAATGTTAGAAAGTGTGACGTTATGCACTGTGGTAGGAAGAATAAAGCAGCTGAATATTATTTAAATGGAGAAAGAAAGATTGCTGAAAGCTAGAGCACAGAGGGATTTGGGGGTTCTCGTGCATAAATCATAAAAACTAGCATGCAAGTTCTCGGGAAGGCAATGGAATGTGGTCGTTATTTCAAAAGGAATGAAGTATAAAAATAGTAAAGTTTTGCTAAGGCACTAGTTAGACCATACCTGGAATACTGCGAACAGTTTTGATCCCCTTAGCTAAAGAAAGATAAGACAGGCTTTGGAGGCTGTCCAGAGAAGGTTCACTCGGTTGATCCCGGGTATGGCGAGGTTTTCTCATGAGGAGAGATGAGTAGGTTGGACCTGTACTCATTGAAGTTTAGAAGAATGAGGCAACCTTATTGAGACATATAGGATTC
This sequence comes from Scyliorhinus torazame, assembly GCF_047496885.1. Classification (NCBI taxonomy): domain Eukaryota; kingdom Metazoa; phylum Chordata; class Chondrichthyes; order Carcharhiniformes; family Scyliorhinidae; genus Scyliorhinus; species Scyliorhinus torazame. The sequence continues at coordinate 134,294,877 of NC_092713.1, read as the reverse complement.
TCAGGGGGCTAGGCAGGGTAGCTGCAGCGAAGTTGTTTTCCCTTTTGGGAGAGTCCAGAGGGCATAATCTCAAGAGTAAGGGGTTGCACATTTAAGACAGAAATGAGGAGGAATTTCATCTCAGGACTAGTGAATCTGTGGAATTCTTTACTGCAGAGGCTGGGTCATTAAGTATGTTCCAAGGCAGAGATGGACAGATTTTTTTATCAGTTAGGAAATTAAGCATTATAGGGATAAGGTGGAAAAGTGGAGTTGATGATTATATCAGATCGATCATGATCTCATTCAATGGCAGAGCAGGCTTAATGGACTGATTGACCTACTTCTGCTCCCAAGTCTTATGGTCTTAAATGTGAAGGAGAACAAATACACAATTTGGAAAGCACCCACATCAGCAAATTGATAGAAGCCCAAACCACAAAAGAAATGCAAGGTGAACCAATTAGGAAAGATGAAACAAGTGCTAATCTTTACAATCCATACACACCTGAATTAGATCACCACCTGCTCTTCTACAATCAAGGGATTATTAACCTAGTTTATGCATATCTTTTTATTAAAACAAACCTTTCTTTGCTTTTGGTGACTGCAGTATCAAATCATTTTTGACTGGAAACATTACTTTGCTTCTCTCTCTACATGCTACCATACCTGCTGAGTATTTCCAATATTGTGTGTTTTTATTTTTGGGGTTCCTAATTTGTAGGAGCTGAGTGCCTCATTCAGTAACAGAGGACCATTTGGCTTTTAGAGCAAAAGTCTAGGGTTGAATAAAAGATTGACCTGGATTTCTGATCCATTAAATTTGGAATTATTAGTGCAGGACATTTTCTCCCCAACCTCCTGGTATCACCAAAAAAGTTGTCAATTTCAACAAGACCAAAACCGAAGCGGAGGTGAAAAGAATATCCATATCTGGTAAAATAGCATAATTGAGTGTAACAGCAAAGCCATGGTATATGCATCTTATGAAAGAGTATTAAGTAACCTAGTAGTTATCCAGCATTTTTCAAGTGAAAGTTATCTCAGAAGCTAAAACTTAATTAACTGCTACAGTATTTGAACAGAACTACTACATTTACAATTTAGCCCCTTTTGAAACAAGAAACAAGACTTGTAGCAAAGGAGTTTTCTCATTATATTAGCTGGCTTTCCAGTGGAATTTCTCCAAGGACAATTCTGCTCATCAGTAAAGTTGCTATGAATTTGTTCCTCATTGCAGAATATTTAATACTATAAATAGCTGCTGCAACTTGGAGGGAGGGAACTACATTTTTAAAATTAACTATCATTCACATACAAGAACTTTGTCACTTAATTTATACAATTACTCAGCTTTAATCAATTTACAACACTTGGATTGTTAGTAATTTTCATTGCTTTCTAATTTTGAAGACTGCAGAATAACTTTGTAACTGAGAACAGGAGCTACGCCAATTTATTTAATCACCTTAAACATTCTCCCTGTACAATTTCCAACGTTTACAAAGACAGAGAACTTGGTTCAGCAGTTGGCAAAATACATAGGCATCCCAAGTCTTTCCGCAGATATTTTACCAACTATTGCTATGACCCTGGTCCTAGATTAAACTGTGCCGGATAAAATGTGGTATAGTAGCACCTCAAATCCAGCTGTCCAAATATTGGAGTTGTCTGAAAACTGGACATTTTTAGAATGTGTCATGCATCGATTTTAATTGAGGAAAATTACCATGACAATTTGGCTAGGCACTGTATTGGCACGGTGCATCACCATACTAGTTATACCAATGGCTGTTTTTGTGCCGGTAATTTTTAATATATTTGTGAATGGGATGTTGGCCTCACCAGCTAGGCCCTTATTTATTGCCCATCCCGAATTGGTACTGAGAAGGTGGTGATGAGCTGCCTTCTTGAACTGCTGCAATCCACGTGTTTGGAACACCCACAGTGCTGCTAGGGAGTTCCAGGATTTTGACCCAGCTACAGTGAAGAAATGCCGATATAATTGCATCAGTATGGGTGTGTGGCTTGGAGGGCAAATTGCAGGCGGTGGTGTTCCAATGCATCTGCTGTCCTTATCTTTCTGGATCAGACAGGGGTTGTAAGGTACTGTTGAAGGACCCTTGGTGAGCTCCTGCAGTGCATCTTGTAGATGATACACACTGTTACCACTGTGTACTGAATGAATGTTTATAGTGATGGATCGGGTACCCATCAAGCAAGCTGTTTTGTCCTTAATTGCGCCAAGTTTCAAGTATTGTCGTTGCTACATTCACCCAGGCAAGTGGACAGAATTCCATCGCACTCCTGAATTTTGCCTTTAGACTCTGACCTGCTCTTGTAGCCACAGTATTAATATGGTTGGTCCAGTTTAGTTTCTAGTCAATGGCAAACCTAAATGTTGATATTCTTGTGCTCTAGGCAACCCTGACCCCCACCCGATCTGGCTTTTTTCTAACTGCCCATGGCCCAAACCTAAATCTGGCAAGATCTGAAATCCAGCACGACTTCAGTCCTGAGGTTGCCAATTTTGAGGCACTGTACCTAATGAATTCTGATTCGTTAGCTCTATCTTACATTCCACTTACAACATAACTTGGCTAATGGCTTGTAATGCAAGTCAGAATCTTGTGACGGCTCTATTCCAATACAATATTGCAAATGGAATACTGAAGGCTGGAGATTGGGTTGGATAATTAATTAGATATAATGGCTCAGCTTTTACTTTGAAATAACTGCACTATTAATAGGGTCTGCCGGGCTGGCAAGGTGGCACAATGGTTAGCACTGCTGCCTCACAGTGTTGTGGACCCAGGTTCGATCCCGGCCCCCGGGCACTGTGTGGGGTTTGGACATTCTCCCCGTGTCTGCGTGGGTCTCACCGCCACGCCCAAAGATATGCAGGGTAGATGGATTGGCCACGCTAAATTACCCCTCAATTGGAAAAAAATAATTGGGTACTCTAAATTTATATTACATAAGATGGGCGGCACCGTGGTTAGCACAGGTTCAATTCCAGCCTGGGCTTACTAACTGTGTGGAGTTTGTATGTTCTCCCTGTGACTGCGTGGGTCTCCTCCGGGTGCTCCGGTTTCCTCCCCACAGTCCAAAGATGCGCGGGTTAGGTGGATTGGCTATGTTAAATTGCCCCTTTTAAAAAATGGATCTGCCGGTGTCTAAACTCAGCCAGTAAACTTGCAGGAAGATGTCCCATCAGTTTTAAATTCATAGGCAATTTGACTCACTCTCCTTAGCTTCATAAAAATAGTAGCTGGCCCTCAATCATCTCAAATTTTGTTGAATTCCAGCATTTATGCATGTTTTTGCCAATTGAACTCTGCAGAAATTGAGGCTTGCTTGATAAGTGATACAGAACACTGGGCAGACAACAATTGGAGTGGTGTAGTCTTGGGGCGAAATTTACCAGCTGTTCACGCCAGTGGGATATTCCCGTCTCACTGACGGCGCATGGGTTCCCTGGCGACGAGGGGTGCAGTCAACAGGAAATCCTGGTGACAGAAGCAGGATCAGAAAATCCCACTGGCAGGCCACCTCCGCAAAACACACGGCGGGTTGATTGGTAAATCCCACCCTTTATCTCCTTCTTTAAGGAATGATGTAAATGTGTTGAAAGGTGTTCAGAGGTTTACTCGTCTAACATCTGGAATGGTCAGTTTGTCTTATTAGGAAAGACTGGATAGGTTAGGTTTGTATCTGCTAGAGCAATGGTTAGCACTGCTGCTTCACAGTTCCAAGGTCCCAGGTTCGATTCCCAGCTTGCGCCAGGGTCCAAGGTTCAATTCCTGGCTGGGTCGCTGTCTTTGCAGAGTCTGCACGTTCTCCCGTGTCTGCGTGGGTTTCCTCCGGGTGGTCCGGTTTCCTCCCAAGTCCCGAAAGACGTGCTGTTAGGTAATTTGGACATTCTGAGCTCTCCCTCTGTGTACCCGAACAGGCAACGGAATGTGGCGACTACGGGCTTTTCACAGTAACTTCATTGCAATGTAAGCCTCCTTTGTGACAATAAAGAGTATAAATATATATAACGATACATGAAGTTTGGAAGCTTCGAAAAGTTGAAAAAACAACTTTTATTATGGAAGTATGCAAAGCAAAACATTGAGTACTTTTTAAAACTAAACTGAATTGGCTCTTTAAGCCTGTATCCACTGGGAATGAATATTTACTGAAAAATATTTTACCCAACAGGCAGAGGAGAATTTCAACATTATGTTCAGCTTGGATTTTGACCAAGAACCTTTATGATGAATGAATAACTAATTTCAGTATACCAACCAGTCTCCAACTTGTTTTACGAATGCCTACTCTTTCAGAAGAATTTTGTTAACTTTAACATGCAATACTAAATGGAAAACTGGAATCTTCTGCCGATATAACAAATTGTTAAAAATTGATTTGGAAAGCTATAAAGATATTTTGTGAAGATGTCCACATGTTGGAACAACATGAACGTTTATACACAATTATCTCTGTGGGAAAAAAAAAGGTCTCATTGGAAGGATGCTAAATCAACCCTGCTTGAATTCAGGGCAAAATCGATTAGCTTATCTTTCATGATGTTCTTTGAAAAATCTAACAACTACAGCACATTTATAATATTCAGGTGCTAACATGGCATATCAACTGCCCCTTTCTGAGCACTACTCAGTTACTTCCCGTGCAATGCGTCTGAAAGGTCTAAAGTTGATTTCGGAATAAAAGTAAGCTCTTTTTGTTGTCAGCTACTAGGTAGCTCTCAAAATAAAAATAAACTAACGCAATTTTATTTTAACCTGCTTGGTAGAAAACCTATGGGATTAGGTTTGATGACAGCTTCTCTTTTTGTACACTTTTCCCTTAAAATTGTTGGTGCTTTACAAAAGGTGTGATGAATGACATGATTTTCAATGCAATTGTTTACCTCAATTAAAAGGCCAAGCATGTGACAAGAGACTTTTATCCATATTGTATTACAAGCAGAGGAGTAGGCCAGTACCCCCTCAAGCCTGTTGTGCCATTCAAATAGATCATGGCTGATCTGTACCTCAACTACATTTAGCCTATGTTCCAAATCCGTAGAATCCCTACAGTACAGGCCATTCAGTCCATCAGGTTGGCAGTGACCCTCCAAAAGAACACTCTACCGAGGCCCACTTCTCCGCCCTATTCCTGTAACCCCCTCATTGGTCATGGCCTAAGGGGCAGCACAGCGGTTAGCACTGTGGCTTCACAGCGCCAGGGTTCCAGGTTCGATTCCCCGCTGGGTCACTGTCTGTGCAGAGTCTGCACGTTCTCCCTGTGTTTGCGTGGGTTTCCTCCAGGTGCTCTGGTTTCCACCCACGGTCCAAAAGACGTGCAGGTTAGGTGGATTGAACATGCTAAATTGCCCTTCTGTCCAAAAAGGTGAGGAGGGATTATTGGATTACGGTGATGGGGTGGAGGTGAGGGCTTAAGTGGGTCGGTGCAGACTCGATGGGCCAAATGGCCTCCTTTTGCACTGTATGTTCTAATCCACCTAACCTGCACACCTTTGGAATGTGGGAGGAAACCGGGGCACCTGGAGGAAACTCATGCAGACACGGGAAGAATGTGCAAAATTTCACAGAGGCCGTATACTCCACACAGGCTGGAAATGAACCTGGGTCCCTGGCACTGTGAGGCAGCAGTGCTAACCACTGTGCCGTCCTTATCATTTAATATCATTTTACTGGATTACCTAACAATTAATTGATCTGTCTCTGAAGTTCAATTTATTTTTTTGACTTAGCATCCTCAGCTTTTGGAGAAATAAAGTTCCAGATTTACTTTGTGTGGAAGAAAATGCTTCCGGAGTTAACTCCTTGATGGCTTTGCTTTAAGATTATGCCCTCTTGTTTGGGATCGTCCTACCCTAACTTGAGGAAATAACACATCTATGCTACTGAATCACCTTTTCATTTTAAACATCTTGTTCAGATAACCCCAAATGTAAGCCATGTTTTTGTAACTTGTCTTATTATTTCAACCCTCATATTATTCTGGTGAATCTGTTATACCCCCAAAAAATGAAAGCAGTGCTCCAGGGGTGAGATCTGACCAAACCTCATACAACAAAAGCATCACTTTTTCTAAAGGGGGTTGACATTCTAAAGGGAAATATTCTATTAGCATTTGGTTATCGCTGTCCCTTTGCTCCTCAATAGTTCATAGGATTGTAGAATTTACAGTGCAGAAGGAGGTCATTGGCCCATTTGAGTCTGCATTAGCCCTTGGAAAGAGCACCCTACCCAAGCCCTCACCTCCATCCTATCCCACACCTCCACCCTATCCCCGTAACCCCACCTAACCTTTTTTGGACACTAAGGACAATTTAGCATCGCCAATCCACCCAACATGCACATTTTTGGACTGTGGGAGAAAACCCACACACATCTTCGGACTGTGGGAGAAAACCCATGCAGACATGGGGAGAATGTGCAGACTGCAATGACAGTGGCCCGAGCCAGGGATCGAATCTGGGACTCTGGAGCTGTGAACCAAGTATGATAACCACTGTGCTGCAAATTCTTCATGTTTCATCATTAAGAGAACACTTGGGGCACGATTCTCCGCTCCCGCGCCGGTTGGGAGAATCGCCTGGGTCACCAAATTTTCCCGCGACGCCGGTCCAACACCCTCCCGCGATTCTCCCAAGCGGCGAGAACGGCCCCGTCGAGTTCCGCGCGGCGCAGGCCGGAGAATCGCCCGAGACACCCAAAATGGCGATTCTCCGGCACCCCTGCTATTCTCAGGCCCGGATGGCCGAGCGGCCAGCCCAAAACGGCGGGATCCCCCCGGCGCCGTCCACACCTGGTCGCTGCCGGCGGGAACAGCGCGGGAACGCTGGGGGGGGCGGCCTGCGGGGGAGGGCCTGAAATGGGGTGTGGCCCACGATTGGTGCCCACCGATCGTCGGGCCGTCCTCTCTGAAGGAGGACCTCCTTTCTTCCGCAGCCCCGCAAGATCCGTCTGACATCTTCTTGCGGGGCGGACTCGGAGAGGACGGCAACCACGCATGCGCGGGTGATGCCAGTTATGCGGCGCCAGCCGCGTCATGTATGTGGCGTCACCTTTATGCGGCACCAAGGCCGGGCGCACGTAAATGACGCGGCGCCGCTCCTCGCCCATTATCAGGCCCTGAATCGGTCGGGATAGGGGCCATTTCGCACCGCCTTGAACCTCGACGGCGTTCACGATGGCGCGAACACTGCCTCCATTTCGGAGAATCCCGCCCTTGATGTTCCGATTACTTTTTGGATTCTGATTTTCTAGTCACAGGGTTAAATTTAGTTAGCATTAGCTCTTTTCTAATCAAAGCGAATAGACATAAAGGTCTGGCATGCCAAAAACAATATACATCTGGATCTTATTCCGATGGGACAATGGATATTTTAATGCCTGTTGACTGTTAAGCCATTCTGTCCAGATGGTTGGAATGTGATCATTTGCCATAACCACAAGTTGATTGAAATATTACAAAAAATTACATGGTAATTACAAAAAATTAACATGGTATCAAATTATTCAGTTTAAAACTCCAATATGATTGACTTCCTGAGAATCTTTTTGAAGCAATAGATTTGACTGACTGGAAGACTTAAGCCAGGTTTGTGACTGTGATTCTTCATTGTTCCTTTGACTGACAGCTCTCAGTTCGGATTCTCAAATCCCTCAGCTCAAACAAGCACTCTAAAAGTTGAGTGATATAGGCCTACCCAGAAGATGCTGTGACAGAGATAAAGAACAGCCATGCACAAGATGATAAGAAATTAGAAAAAGGCTATTGTGGTCTCCTAAGCTTGCTCCGGTTGATCTTCTACCGTAGCTACATTAACTCAGAGTGAGGCTATTCAAGTCTACACTGACCCTCCGAAAAAACTGCCTAGGCCCCACCATATCCACGTAACCCACACATTGATTATGACCAATCCAACTAACCTGCACATCTTTGGACTCTGGGAGGAACCTGGAGCACCCGGGGGAAATCCTCGCAGACATGGGAAAATGTGCAAACTCCACACAATCACCCAAGGCCAGAATCAAACCCAAATCCCTGGTGCTGTGAGGCAGCAGTGCTAACTACTGTGCAGCCGTGCTGTTCCTTTCTATCGAAACATTTATTGATCTCTGACTTGAATATGCTCAACAACCGAATATCCAGAGTTCTCAGAGTTCCAAAGATTCATAATTCTGAAAGTCAACATTTCTCCTTGTCTCAGTCCTAAATGACTGACTCTTTACCCTCAAACACTTAATTTTCAACTCCCCAGCCAGGTGAAACATTCTCCCAGCATCTAGCACATTAAGTCCTTTAAGAACTTTAAATTTGAATCAGACTTGTACAGTATTGTAAATTAACTCAGGAGAACAGTCTTTGTTGCTTTTATAATAATATTCGTGTCACCAGTAGGCTTACATCAGCAGTGCAATGAAGTTACTTTGAAAGACCCCTAGTCGCCACACTCCTCTGCCTGTTGGGTACACTGAGGGAGAACTCAGAATGTCTAATTCACCTAACAAGCATGTCTTTCAGGACTTGTGGGAGGAAACCGGAGCAACCAGAGGAAACTCATACAGACACGGGGAGAACGTACAGATTCCACCCCGACAGTGACCTAAGCTGGGAATCGAACCTGGGTCCTTGCGTCGTGATTTTGATCAAGGCGATTAACAAAAATATTATTGAAAATATATAGTGAAGATTGCTCTTTATTTGTTTGACAACACAAGAAATAGTGGGCTCCTGGAGTCCCTCCACCATTTAACAAAAGTTTGGTTCATCTTTTACAACTCCATCAACCTGCTCTATCCCCATATCCCTCAATATTTTATTATATGTCATTATGCGACGTGATAGATCTAGTAACTTTAGTCGTCACTACCGGTGTATTGGGAGGAATAGGCACATCTGAGTTCATGACAGAAGCAGGACCTGCTTTTGGGATTGATCTGTTAGACTAAGCCCAAGGGGAAACTCACATAAAAACGCATAATAAATGAGTAACACACCACATGAAAATAAATTACAGAATAGCAACTGAAAACCCAGTTTTATACGGATTTGGTTTCTAAAATCTGGGGCGAGATTCTCCAACCCCCCGCCGGGTCGGAGAATCGGCGGGGGCTGGCGTGAATCCCGCCCCCGCCGGTTGCCGAATTCTCTGGCACCGGATATTTGGCGGCGGCTGGAATCGTGCCGTGCCGGTTGGCGGCACCCCCCGCGATTCTCCGGCCCGAGTGGGCCGAAGTCCCGCCGCTAAAATGCCTGTCCCGCCGGCGTAGATTAAACCACCTACCTTACCGGCGGGACAAGGTGGCGCGGGCGGGCTCTGGGGTCCTGGGCGCAGGGCGATCTGGCCCCAGGGGGGGTGCCCCCACGGTGGCCTGGCCCGCAATCAGGGCCCACCGATCTGCGGGCGGGCCTGTGCCGTGGGGGCGCTCTTTCCCTTCCGCCTTCGCCACGGTCTCCACCATGGCGGAGGCGGAAGAGACTACCTCCACTGCGCGGAAATGCCGTCAGCGGCCGCTAACGCTCCCGCGCATGCGCCGACCGGAGATGTCATTTCCGCGCCAGCTGGCGGGGCACCAAAGGCCTTTTCCGCCAGCTGGCGGGGCGGAAATTCGTCCGGCGCGGGCCTAGCCCCTTAAAGTTGGGGCTCGGCCCCCAAAGATGCGGAGCATTCCGCACCTTTGGGGCAGCGCGATGCCAGACTGATTTGCGCCGTTTTGGGCACCAGACGCCGGACATCGCACCAATACCGGAGAATTTCGCCCCTGATCTTTTGAATACTTTTCTAAGCATTCAAGAGCATCATGTTCAACAGGATTATTGAAACAACAGTGATAAGTTTCTGAAATTCAGCAACTTTCAATGGGATAGCCGCAACTTTATCCCTATTTCGAACAAGTTCTTCCAGCGAATGTTAATGCTTAAAATTCCAAAATGTAGCAAATACGGCTAAAGGAGTTGTTGAAGCTTGTGAAGTCAAAAACAATTTCTCTGAACAATAAATTTGTGCAATGGAACTTATTAACTATGCTATCCAAAATGATATATGGGCTGATTTATTTCTTTCCCTGCAGGATATACATCAAGATTAGCAGTTTCTGCAAAATTAGGAAAGGCATATGTACCCTCCCACTTCCTCCTTAAAACCTTATTGACCAACCTTTTGGTCACCTGTCAAGTCAATGTTCCTGTTCAGTTGTGTACTTGTATGACTGCTCTGATCATTCCCTCCCTACATGAAACCATGTGCGCAAGGCCATGCAAAAAAATTTGAAAGAATCATGCATTGAAATAAACAGGCCACGCACAAAGAAATTTAGGGGGAACAACGATCTTAATACCTCTGCATGTGGCTCAATTTGTTTGTTAATGTTCAACGCCTTGTAGAAGTGCACATTTTGTTAAAGAAATTAAAACTCAGCATTATGCTGACAAGAGGGTACAGGGCCTTTTCACAATAACTTCATTGTAGTGTTAATGTAAGCCTACTTGTGACAATAAAGATTATTACTTTCAAAAGTTTACGTACACCAGACGACAGCTTTTTCTTTTGTGTATTGAGTCAGACAACTCCACACTTGCGTCTGGGGCCAGGGCCACAAAGGAATTTAGTGTTACTCTGGCTAGTTTCACTTAGCGGTACTGTATAGTAATTAGGGATTAATGGATTCACTTGCTCTCACAAAGATTAATAGCATTTGGGAATATTTTAAACTGGATATATTGCTTGTGACATGCTTCAATTCAGGACTCCCAGTTTGCTTTATTTTTTGTATAGAATGGTTCTGCAAGGCAATATAATGATTAAACTTGATTTGTTGAAGTAGAAACCAGATAAATCTAATCTAATCCACATTCTCAACACTTCAAATCTGGGAGCAAACACCATGAAAGACTAGTCAATAATTCTTCCTGTTTGCCTTTTCAGGTGAAGATGATCGTGCTCATCATTCGCAGTGTTCCAGTGGGTATGTGGGTGACAGCAACTTAAAGCTATTGACTTGAAGATGGAGAAACAAACTCATTACTTTATAATAATTTTAATTGTAGCAGAATCAGTGTAACACTATATAGTAAATAAATATATAGCCTGTGTTTGCAGCAAAATGCTGTTGCTTTATGGAGTTTGCGTAAATATTGACTTTTAACAAATGACACTTTCAGCTTCTTGTCTAGAGCAACATCGATAACTCATTAAAAACCTACCATTTAATGATTATTACCTTATGCTAGGCAATATTGAAGTGGGAAATATAGTTTTGCTCAATAAATCAAACAATATTTTTGAACAAAGTGATTAAACCTAGATCATTAGATAGATCAATTATGTATTTCACGTCAATTTGGATTGCAACATTTTCATGACTGCACAAAACATGGATCATTGAAAAAAAATTTAGATTGCTTAATTAACCAAGTTTATAAAGGAAAGAAAGACTTGCATTTATGTACCGCCGTTCAAAAATGCAAGATATTCCAAAACACTTTACAGTCTCTGAAGTACAGTCACTGTGGTAATGTAGAAAATATAGCCAATTTGTGTGCAAGTTCCCACAAATGGTAGTGATATGACTAGATAATCTGTTCTCGTGATATTGATTGAGATAAAGAAGATTAATGAATATTTAAGGTTTCATTGTAGAATTGTGGTGAGTGAATTGGTTCAACATGGCTGACATTATTATACATTACATTGACTGAACACAATTTCCTTGAAGTGATACAAGACTTGACATCTTTAACAAATGATTCTTTTTAGAAAATATACATCATCTAACTGATCAACTGGATTGACATTCATGTCAGCACTTCCACACAAAGCTGGAGCAATTATCTCAAATTTAGTTCAGGCAAATCATGTAATATTAAGTTAGTCATTCTTTCCACAGATGTTGCTAGATGTTTCCAACATTTCCCATCTTTGCTCCCTCAAATTTACAGTGGACAATAGCTACATACATGCAAAAACCAGCTGGTTCAATTAAAAAATAGCCTAGCCAGTCATAGTGAACCAGTGTTAAGCAGTTATTTTACAAGCAATTTTTACACAGGCGCAGTTGTCCTGTGATTGAGATACACATCTAAACTGACAAAAGTTACTGAATTTTTAAACCAATTCAATTTTTTTTAATGCACATGCAAGGATATTCATATTTTGTTTTTCACTGGTTAACAGGTCTTAGAAAAGATTTTGAGCAAACTTTGGGCCATATCCAAATTCAGGTTAGCTTTGCATTCGGTAAGCATGGAGGCTTTTCTATAATTCATTTTTAGATAAAATAAGTGTTTATTGTAAACCAATTTCCAGCAAAACCATTGTACTTTCAACATGTATGTTTGTATATATTTGTGCAGTACTGTGTTGTGAGCTTACTCAGGGTCACTGAACAATCTTGGATAAACAAATAGTGCAGAAACTTTGATACAGACTGAAATACAATTTTAATGTAATATACATTAACAGAAAAAGAGACTAAGTGGTTATTTTACCATTGGTTGTCATATTCTGTAAACTGGCCGAAGTGAATGATGAACGACAGAACATAGTTTTAAATAATTTATTATGGAACAAACTTTGTGGTAAGATAACTAGGATAAATTATCTAACAAACAACTAACACTAAATAACACCCGAGGAACTACTGCAAATACGTCTATCTTTCAGCACAATCAACTCCCAACTCCTAGATCACATGGTGATGTGATGAGTTTACAATGCCACCTCGTGGCCAGAGTTCATGCATTACAAACGTACAATATGCATATCATCACATTGGTCTTGAACCATAGACCAATGCTCAGTGTACACCCAAACTGAACTGCTAACAGCCCAGGTGTCCCAAAGGTACAGATTCAAACTTCTCCCAAAAGTGTCCATTGTATAGGACAGGGAGATGTTGACAAGCTAATGTTTACTTGCAAATTTCTTTACTTGCTAGTGTTATTGTGTGAAGAGTTTAAGTTGAAGTGACCCTTTAACTATTAGGTAACAAATGAATTGTCATAGGAGCTTTAAGTAAGCTTTCTTTTTAAACTGGGAAACTTCAGTCTTTTCTCTTTATAGATGCTGACTACTGTGTATTTCCCACATTTTCTGTTTGAGATTTCTGATATTTGTAATTTTTTTTTTTTTAATTGTCAAGTGTACCTAGTTAAGGTTCAGACAAAAAGAGAGCTCTGTTGTATTTGGCATTCTATAAATGTTTCACAACCTGATGTAATTAGGATACATAGTTTGACTTCTTTCATTCCTAGACAACTTTGGAAAGGTACAGATATAAACAATAAGAATAAACTTCTATGATTCTATTAAAAAGCATTTAGATAGTTACATGGGTAAGATGGGTATAGAGGGTTATGGGCCAAGTGCGGGCAACTGGGACTAGCTTAATGGTAAAAACTGGGCGGCATGGACTGGTTGGGCCGAAGGGCCTGTTTCCATGCTGTAAACTTCTATGATTCTATGAATGTATGCTCTGATGATCAGATTTCCACTGAAACCATCAGGAGGATGGCTATGATCTTATGCAAAGCTATAGTCATGGTATCCTACTTTCAAGCATGGAAATACCCATCAGTTAATTTTTATACAGGTTGAAAATCCCTCATCTGAAAAGCTTGGGGCCAAATGTGTATCAGATTTCGGAATATACTGCGCACAGGCAGTGTGCATTGGTAACTGCGCATGGGTGAAAGGTTGGGAACTGTGCATATGCAGGGTGTGTTGGGAACTGCGCATCACCCAGGCACCTTGTGGGATTTCCCACTCGTGATGTCATGTTGCCGTTCAAAAAAAAGTGTGGATTTGGGTATTTTTCAGAATTTCGGATAAGGGATGCTCAACCTGTACTTGCGCTTTTCTATGCACTTCTGTAAATCTGTTGCGTGGACCATAATAGACTACACAAGCTGAAAATAGTAGTAAGGGTCTCTCTTCGAAGTGTCTTTTGCTTATACTTTCTTGTTAATATTCGAAAACATTTTGCATACCTCAAATTTCTAAATTTACAGCTTAAATTTACTATTCTTTCTTCATAATTCAACTCTCCCCGAACAGGCGCCAGAATGTGGTGACTAGGGGCTTTTCACAGTAACTTCATTTGAAGCATACTTGTGACAATAAGTGATTTACATTTTCATTTAGACTTGGGATCAATGTTTTTGTTCTTCTTCCACCATCCACAACATAATTAATCTGGAAATGACAAGGTAAAGAAAAGGAATGATAAAGGGACTGTCCTGTCTCTGATACCCTCGTTCACATTTCATCAATCCTAATTGTAGTTGTCAGAGTTCCCATACAAAAGTGCAAGTTGCATCACCAGCTTATTTACCTCACCTACATCACGGTTGAGGGCTCATGAAAGAGCAATTTATTTGCACTTTTAGTCTGATCTATAATACTGTATATGCTGCCAGCATGCAGTCATCTCTATATTGAGGACAAGTGCGGACAAAACAAAGTGGTAACCTTAAGTGTGACAAGGGATCCTCACTTTAAGACCCCTAACCTCTCTGATCCTTGTCATTTCTACAGAGTTGCTCAACACACGCTTAAAGAACAATGTTTCAGTTTTCTTCTGGGCATTCTGAACCCTCTGGCCCAAACATTGATGTCAGTAACTTAGACTTAGCTACATCATTTTCAAACTGGTTTTAATTACGTTTTCCATCTCTCTCATTTCCCCAAACATACTTTTCAAGCCCTTTGTCTCTTTAGATATCTTAATCCTTCTTAATGCTCATTGGTACTTTAGAGTCTAAAACATCTGTAACCAAAACATTAACTTGTGTCCTTATTCCATAAATCTTGACTAACCTGTATCTATTTACAGCATTTTCTGTTTTACATTTCGGGCATCTAAAGTATTTTGCACTTCTCCCTCCAACATGAAATTCAATACATTCTCTCTAAAGCACATAACTTGTTTCCATAACCATAATGAACAGTGTTTCAAGAGTTGTCTGACCAGTTAATTACTTGACCCCAGAATTACTGGAACTGCTGCTAAACTGATCATTTGTTTGTTTTTGTAATTACCTTCCCACTTTGTTCTCACATTCAAAGTGGTGAGGTAACCATCAAGTGAAGATCACTTCAGTCTGCCAATCCAATCTCACCTATTGTATGATGTAAATGTCAATTTCAAAAATTGCTCAATGTTGAATTTAATTTGCTGTTTTTTCAATCCAATTGTGGATCATTCTGCAAATCTTTTAGTACATTCTCGATACAATCAATCTTTGAGCATTAATTTTTTTTAAAATTTAGAGTACCCAATTAATTTTTTCCAATTAAGGGGCAATTTAGCGTGTTCAATCCACCTACCTTGCACATCTTAGTGTTGTGGGGGCGGAACTCATGCAAACACAGGGAGAATGTGCAAACTCCACACAGATGGTGACCCAGAGCCGGGATCGAACCTGGGACCTCAGTGGCGTGAGACTGCAGTGCTAACCACTGCGTCACCGTACTGCCCTTTAGCGTTTTTTTTTAAACCACAGGGCACCATGGCCATTGACAGCTAACATGATATCAACAAACAATTCACTCAGTGGGAGGGGCTGTGGGCTGACGCCCTACGTAGGGTAAACTCATCGTCCTCGTGTGCCAGGCTAAGCCTGATACAATTCAAGGTTCTACACAGGGCGCATATGACTGGAGCACGGCTCAGTAGATTTTTTGGGGTAGAGGATAGGTGTGGGAGATGCTCGAGAAGCCCAGCGAATCACACCTACATGTTCTGGTCATGCCTGGCACTACAGGGGTTCTGGGTGGGGGTGGCAAAGGTGCTTTCGAAGGTGGTGGGGGTCCGGGTCGAACCAAGCTGGGGGTTGGCTATATTCGGGGTTGCAGAAGAGCCGGGAGTGCTGGAGGCGAGAGAGGCTGATGTTTTGGCCTTTGCGTCCCTAGTAGCCCGGCGCAGGATATTGTTAATGTGGAAGGAAGCCAAACTCCCGGGTGTGGAGACCTGGATAAACAACATGGCAGGGTTTATAAAGTTAGAACGGATCAAGTTCGTATTAAGAGGTTCGGCTCAAGGGTTCACCAGGCGGTGGCAACCGTTTGTTGACTACCTCACAGAAAGATAGAGGGAATGGAAAAGAAGAAGACAACAGCAGCAACCCAGGGGGGGAGGGGGGGGGGGGGGGGGGGGGGAAAGGAACCGGACAGACTCTCAGGGATGTCATTGTATATGTATAGACACTTGTTATAGGTAATGTATATTGGATTGTTGGATTGTATCTTTGGAGAGTAACTATTTTTGACAAGGCAGTTGCCACTTAGTTTTGTTTTTGTTTATATATTATTTATTTATTTGTTTAAAATTGGCCACGGTTATTTTTATTGCTTTGTTGTTGTTCAAAAGAAAAACTATGTACTGCTATGTTTGGCCACAAAATTGTGAATAAAATATATTTGTTTTAAAAAACAATTCACTCAGTGTTTAGTTCGGACCGTTAACTACTTCCAAGTTCAGTAGGATATGTTAATCATCTGAATGATTTGCATCCTGCCTTATAACTAATTCCAAATAACCACGATACTCTCTATATCATTTTTTTTTTGCCTTTCAGCATACTTAATAGCCTCAAAAGAAACAGCCACACCTCCATGTTTTGAGATCAGGAAATAAGCAATAGATGTGACCTGAAACCATGAATCAGTCTACTTTAAAATGGATGTTAAGTCGTCTTGTATCTGAAACACTAGCTAATGTGAAAGACTGGTAAGTACAGCCCTACAAAACATCTGTGGTTAAATTAATCTCATTATTGCAACAGTATTGCTTTAAACGTTTGTGCGACAGCATGCACATTATAATAATAATCTTTATTGTCACAAGTATGCTTACATTTACACTGCAATGAAGTTACTGTGAAAAGTCCCTAGTCCCACAATCCAGTGCCTGTTCGGGTACAGAGGGAGATTTCAGAATGTCCAAATTACCTAACAGCACGTCTTTCGGGACTTGTGGGAGGAAACCAGAACGCCTGGAGGAAACCCACGCAGACACAGGGAGAATGTGCAGACTTCGCTCAGACAGTGGTCCAAGTCGGGAATCGAACCTGGGACCCTGGAGCTGTGAAGCAACAGCCACCCAAATCAGACTGTGTAAAAACTGTGGAGGGTAAAGACTGCAACTATCTTCTTCGCTTATGGAATCATTACTGATGTACTGTTCTAATTTGTCTGGCAGCCCTCCTAAAAGTTTTTCATTCAAATCTAGCAAATTCTCACTTTTAGCACAAAGTTTCCAAATAATAAGTTGCATCAAATTGCCCCTGCCATTTTGCTGCACTTCACCAAATTTATCATTGCATCCACCCTTCCCATTCCTTTCATCTCCGTTTCTCACAGCAAGAATCTTGGCGGTCAGAGTAGTTTTGTTGTTGGGCTCCCCTTACCATCAATTGTTTTTGCTCTCAGCATGCCGCCCTCTTACCCACCATTTCCACCAACCACTGGCAACCATACGCAAGTTGGGTGCCCGTTTGTGCCAGGCACCACTCACCAAATAAACCCCATCAACAGGCTCGCCCTTGGTTGACCAATCAAGGTGGGCAGGGAAAACAAATATCATTGATGCTGTTTCATCAATGACAGTGGGAGAAAGCATGCAGCAGTTGAACAAAACATAAGTACTGAGCACAGGGCAGCACGGTGGCACAGTGGTAGCACTGCAGTCTCACGGCACCGAGGTCCCAGGTTCGATCCCGGCTCTGGGTGTGGGGTTTGCACATTCTCCGCATGTCTGCGTGGGTTTCGCCCCCACAACCCAAAAGATGTGCAGGGTAGGTGGATTGGCCACGCTATATTGCCCCTTAATTGGAAAAAATGAATTGGGTACTCTAAACTTTAAAAAAAAGTACTGAGCACATCAACAATTAGGGGTTTAGAAGACCGATGGACAGCAAAAATAAATCTGTTTTCCCAGGCATCTGGATACAATTAAGTGACTGGGATTGTAAAACCATGTGCGTCCCATGCTGCATGGAAAACACGTTTTTCTTCCTCTTTTACTGAAACTCACTTTTGTTAATGGCTCGCAGCTGTCACCCCATCGCCAACTCCACCGCCGCCCCATCCCCCTCGCTGTGGCGGCATGTACTGCCGGTTCGAGGTCTATAGGCACCGCTTGGTGCAGAGTGCCTACCCAGCTGAAGTTTCAAATCGGATTAAGGGGGGGGAAAAAGTGCCCAACACGGACTCACCCTCCGCCTCCCATTCGGGCAGCCGCCCCTCGTCTCTGGTCACGCTGCCCTGCACGTCCCTGGGCACCGGCTCCATCTGCTCGTCGATTTGCTTCTGCTGCTGCTGCCGCCGCCTCTGGAGCGCCGCCGGCACCTGCATGGCCCGCTCGAAGAAGCGCGTGATCTCGGCGAAGTGACAGCCGCGCAGGTCGCCCAGTAGCTCGGCTCGCTCGGCCTCGTTCAGCTCGTCCCAAAAGCGGAGTAAGTGAGCCTGTCCGGCCGGCTCCAGCTGCTGCCGCTGGGCGGCCAGCTCCCCGTCCATCCCCCCCCCCTCCCTCACCCTGAGCCGCCCGGACCAACCGACCCCGCGTTCGAAATCCGGTTTGAACCGAGCGCGAGCTCAGCGGAGGCAAATTCAAAAAAAATTATATAGCAAAATATTATATAGTTATTATCAATTTAAATATGTTTTGAAATTTCAAAATTGAGGCGGATTTACTGAACGCCGAATAGTATTTAAAATGTACAATCCTTCGGTTCCGACCGTTAATACGGTGAGTAATCGCTTATTTAAAAAATAACCTGCTGAAAAATATATATTAGCGGATTTTAAGTAAAACGCTGTCCCACTGATAGCATACACGCCTTTCCGTGTCCGGCTACACTCGGATTTAAAGTCACAGCATCTCAAAGGTGTCAGTAAGCACACGGAGTTGATGGACACGGATGGGGCTGTACCGCCCCGCCTCTCTCTCATGTCCTCTCCGCTGCTGCCCGATCGCCTTCCCCTCTCGGCTCAATGCGAAAGCGGCCCTCCCTCATTCCTTCCGCCAGCCTCACTGACGTGGCGCTACCGCAGGCTTTCTGTGCGAGGCCAGGACCCGCCTCACGGACGAACACACAATAGTCGGCGGTGTTGCCGCCTCCTCCTCCTCTTATCAGCAGGACCGACAACGAACAGGGCGGCTCTGCTCGGCTGCCAAGACACCACCGCGGGGCAGGGAGTTCCCCCGTGCTCACCCCGCACACATCCGCATTCCCAAAGTGCACGTAGACCTACATTCCCGGTGACACATTTTCGATGATAACACCCACACCGAAAATCTAACTATCTTTTCCTTGATATTAATATCTGTTGAATCCCTGCCCCATTCTGGGGGTGACCATTGACCAAAATCTGAACTGGACCAGCCATATAAATACTGTGGCAACTGTTGTGTTATGCTTCTTCATGCAGCATAAGGTGCTTCCTTGATATATACTCTGACAAAGGAAGGTTCAGACTTGGAGATAGGTTTAACACATTTATTGAACAGTTAACAATTCTCCTACTTGAGTTCGACTCTCCTGCTGATCTTACTATAGTAACTCAATCTAACTAACCAGTCTGCTCTAATCCACGTGTGGGTGTGATGTTTCCGATCTGCGCCTGTGGAAAGTGAAAGAGCATGTGTGCCCTGTCCTTTTATATGGGTTGCCCCCTTGTGGTAGTATCACCTCTGGGTGTCTTGACTGCCCATTGGTCGTGTCCTATCTTACTGACCTATTGGTTGAATGTCTGTGTGTCATGATGTCTGGTGCTCCCTCTAGTGTTTACTCAGTCCTAGTGTACCTACATTAACCCCTTGTGTATTTACAGTGATGCATATCACCACAGCAACAAGAACAGGCCAGAGCCTGGGAATTCTGCAAATGGTCACTGACCTCCTGCCTCCCCAAAGGCTGTCCATCATTTACAAGGCATAAGTAATGGAATACTCTCCACTTGCCTAGCTAAGTGCAGCATTTGAAACTCAACATAATCTTGGACAAAGCAGCTTGATGGGCACCCGATTTACCGTCTTAAACATTAATTATCTTGGGCGTAACTATGACTCTGGTGTTTTGTGATTTCTTACCCGAGTCGGGTAGGTACTTCTACATTGGTGCTGCTGGTAGCATCCTATCATATGGATGTCAAGCTATCCTGATTTATTCTACAGTGCTGTTTCCTTTATGGTAGATTGACGGCTAAATCAGATTATTGCAAAGTCACGTCCTGAGTGGTTGCGGCGCAGAGTGGCTCTGAAACAGAATGGCATTTAAATAGAGTGACTTAATTGGGAATTTGGAGACAGTGGGAAGTCCTGACAAGTATTGATAAGTGGAATCTATAAAAGCGGAAGCCTAGTTTACCTTGATTAAACTAGAATTTCTAAAGTTCTAAGTTTATCAGAACCTGCCTGCCAGTGGCAGTTAACTGTCAATCAGTTGTAAAGCGTTTGGTTTTGAACAGGTGCCGGGGCGGCATGGTAGCGCAGTGGTTAACACTACCGCCTCATGGCACCGAGGACCTGGGTTCGATCCCAGCCCCAGGTCACTGTCCGTTGCATTCTCCCCATGTCTGTGTGGGTCTCACCCCCACAACGCAAAGATGTGCAGGCTAGGTGGATTGGCTACTCTTTTGAGGTCAACCATATATAAGAAAGGAAACAAACTTAGGGACAAAGCAAAAATGGGCCACTCCTGATAGGGATCCTGCCCGAATGTAACAAAGATCAATGGAAACTTAAAAACATTAAAAGAGTGCAATTAAAAGAGTCAATAAAGCATCCGACCCCTCCTTTTCTTGATCTCATTGCCATTTGCATTCATCCTTGGTCGCAGTGCTGTCTGGAATGTGCAGCCTCTCAACAAGCTCAAGTGCCTGCTCTTCCGCTCCCATGATAGACTCGCGTTCCGTGTCCACAATGGAAAATGGTATGATGTGACATCTGTTGCTTCGAGCTCACATGTTCCCAATCTCATTCCCATTGTAGCTTTCAGTAGTCTTGTTTGATTGACGTCTTTCGGTTTAACTCGTAGTCCGTTCAAATCTGACAAACTGATAAGGTTTGACTTCGCTCCTGTGTCGAGCTTGCATTTGATCAGTGTGTGATTCGGCATCGATGGAATTGTCCATCTGTCTTCCATGGTATCGGCATCACCTTCACTATTGCCGCAACTAGTAAGTAAGACTTCTTCACTTTGCATATTCAGACTCAAGGGGCTGTTTAGCACAGGGCTAAATCGCTGGCTTTGAAAGCAGACCAAGGATGGCCAGCATAACGGTTCAATTCCCGTAACAGCCTCCCCGAACAGGCGCTGGAATGTGGCGACTAGGGGCTTTTCACAGTAACTTCATTTGAAGCCTACTTGTGACAATAAGCGATTTTCATTTATTTTTCATTGTGTCCTCAGTCAAAATCAGATCAACGAAAAACAGGTCTTTAATGCACATCTCATCAATCACGTTGACGGATCCTGTTTGGTCCACTGTTGGACGTGAAAAACATTGCTTCGCAAAGTGATTTTTTTCTGCAACACTTGGAACACACATTCCCAAATGCTGGACATTGTCGTGGCAAATGTCGATTGCCGCATCGCTGGCATAAACTGGCGGACCCGGTTGGTCGCTTAAAATGGATGCCCACATTGGGACCCTGGTTCTTATTCGACTGCGTCACAATGCTTATGGTTCTGGCATCTTCTCCCACATTGGCACCAAAATGTTTCAGATTGAACGTGCTAATCTGCTGTGCAGATTAGCTCGCAGGCATGACAAACCGTGATTGTGTTTCCTAGTTGAAGCTCACCTTTCCTCAATATCTTCTTGCATACCTTGTTATTTGATATCCCGAACACTATCTGATCGTGGTTATTGACGACTTTAAAGTACTAAAATTGCACGATTTTGCCTTCAAACGGAAGTCGGTTAGAAAACTATCAAACGATTCGCCAGCCTTCTGAGTAAGTGTGCAAAAGATGTAATGCTCAAACGTTTAATTTTTTTCGGGTGGGCAATGTCGATCAGAGTATTGTATTACTTCATCAAAGCTCTTGCTTTCTGCTTCGCTGTCGAACGCAAAAGTATTATAAATTTCGATCGCTTGAGGACTTGCTACCGTGAGCAGCAACGCAATATGCCTCTTGTTAGAGGTGAAAATACTCACACGAAGGCCTGAGTATAAGTAAAAAATGCAGTTTATTATATCAGAATTCTGGGAGAAAAGGCCTGAGGCTCTGCAGCCTATTGCAGCACCCTTTCTCACTTGAGCTAAGGCTCACACGGGTTAATATACAGATTCAAAAGCGAAATCAGTTTGTAGTCTCATTTACATACAGCCAATCACCTTTATTCGAGTCACAATTCATTACATGCAACTAATTAGTCCTCCATTATCTCAGTCATGCCATAAATGGTTATTAGTTTGTAATCTGCAGCCTTTTCCTGGTGTTGCTAGTTCTTCAGCTTGTAGCTCGCCGGGCCGAGCAGGGTTATCTTAAGGCATTTAGACCTTGGGCAAAGTTTGTGAATAGTCCGTTGTCTCTGGGTCAGCACCTGGCGATGAGTCATTTGTTTCGCACACAGGACTGTCTAGTAGCAGGCACAGAAAGCATATCGAGCTGCAAAGTTAGCTACAATTTGTAATATAATTAATAATTAGTTGTATAATGCAAAAAGCAGGATTTCCCACCAACATGTCCCACAGTCATATAATGTGAGAGACAGAATTGAATATAATGTGAGAGACAGAATTTTTCTCACCAATACCTCTCGTCAGGCTATGCCTGCAGGCCAAGGGCTGTAACAGAGAGCTTGAATTGCTGCTTAAAAACATGCCAATTCTCATCTACATTACCGGTGACTTGAAGCTGGTGAGGTGCCTTCAGACCTTCCATCTCTAACTTCACAGTCTTTCTGTGCATTGAGTTCCAGTTGCCCTTAGTAGTTTACCAGGTAGATGGAAGAATTTGCTTTTTTCATTCTTCGGTCTGTTTCGTCCTGTCTTCTCCGTAGTTATCTTCAATTGTTCAATTTCCCTGGTACCATGTTATGTTCTGTGTTTTGGTGGTGGTAAAGATGCACACACAACATCTAGTTCTTTACTAGTAATATAGTTAATTTACAAAATGAACACATGGAAAGATAACTAAAGGAACCATGATAGAAACGGTAACAATAAGTGAATTCTCCTGGAGCTACCTCTAATGCGACTGTCCTCGAGTACAACTTACTACCAACTGCCCGATCTCTGGAGTTATGTGGTGGATCTCTGTCCCCACCTGCTGGGCGGAGGTTGCAAATCTAACTATATACATTACTATGCATATGCATATCACCACACGCGTGTCGGCGTGGGTCTCACTCCCATAACCCAAAAAGGTGTGCAGAGTAGGTGGATTGACCATGCTAAATTGCCCCCTTAACTGGAAATTAAAAAGAATTGGGCACTCTAAATTTATTTAAAAAAGAAATACTTGTAAATGAAGAAGTGAAAGGGAGAAACTCAAAACAATTATAACCACCAGTGAAAGTGTACTGAGAAAACTATTAGAACTAAAGTCTGACAAGTCCCATGACCTGATGGCCTGCATCTTGGGGTCTTAAAATAAGTGGCTACAGAGATAGTAGATCGATTGTTTGTAATTTTCTAAACTTCCCTACATATCGGAAAGGTTCTATCAGATTGGAAAATAGCAAAAGTAATTCTTCGGCACAAGAAAAGAGGGGGTTAAAGGGTTGGAAACTACAAGACAGTTTGCCTAACAACTTAGAGAAAATGTTAATAACTTTTATTTTTTTTAAATAAATTTCGAGTACCCAATTATTTTTTTCCCAATTAAGGGGCAATTTAGCATGACCAATCCACCTAACCTGCACATCTTTTGGGTTGTGGGGGTGAAACCCACGCAGACATGGGGAGAATGTGCAAATTCTACACAGACAGTGACCCAGGGCCGGGATTCGAACCCGGGTCCTCAGCACCACAGTCCCAGTACTATCCACTGCGCCACATGCCACCCTCGCTAAAAACTATTATTAAGGAGGTTATAGAAGGGCACTTTGAAAATCTCTGCTCATACAAAGCAACAAGGTTTGGTGAAAGAAAAATGATTTTTGACTAATTTATTAGAGGCCTTTGAGGAAATAACAAGAAAAATGTATAAAGGGAAACCAGTCGTCGTGGTCTACCTAGTTTCCAAAAGGAATTTGATAAGGTGCCATTAAGGATTGCTACACAAAAAGGGAGCTTATTATGTAGGAGGTAACATATTAGAATGAAAGGGTGATTGATTAGCTAACAGGAAGCAGAGAGTAGGGATAAAGGGGTAATTGTTCTGCTGTCAAGCTGTAACTAATGATTGCCACAGTGTTCAGTACTGGGGCCTCAACTATATACAATCTATATCAATGACTTGGAAGAAAGGATGGAATGTATGGTTTCTAAATTTGCTGATGACACAAAGATAGGTAGGAGGGTAGATTGTGAAGAAAATGTCGGCGGAATTCTCCATTCCTGAGATTAAGTGTTGACACCGGGGCAGGATTCGTGGACTTCTATGACAGCAAAACTGGCGCTGCACCTGAACCAATTCAGTGACCATTGAGGGGCTAGCACCGACGCCACATGAAACACAATCTATTCCAATGAGAAACTGTGCCGGATTCACTGGATTCACAATGGACACTCAGGAGACTGACAAGCTGCAGCCGCATATACTCACACCCCACGCACACCATCCCAGCCAACAAGATGGCAGTGAGGAGAGCGGCACCCCCACATCATTGCTCCACACCCCCACCACCCCACTCCCTCTCCCCAGCCTGCGGTCTAATCATGCGTCCTGTCTTGCGTCTTGCAGGACCTGCTGATGATGGGGCAGGTCCTTTTGGTGTTCCCTGCCACAGCCAGTGCCATAGCCCCAGATGCCGAGCAGCGACAAGGATGATACCAACACTGACTGGAGCCATCAATCCAAGACCAGGCCAGCCCGGAGTTCGAGTCCGGCGATGTCACAGATTTCCTGTCACAGCTGGCTCAAACACCCTCCAGCATCCCAGAACCACTCACCTTGGTTGGTCACTTAGGAGAAGGGGTTCCTGGGACACTATCTGGTTCATACCACAGAGCTGATCAGGTATCATCAAGTGGAGATAGGAACTCTCAAGGAGAGGACGGTCAGAGGACAGGCCGATCCCAGGGACTAGAGCGACATGGTAGCACAGCAGTAGCACTGTTGCTTCACAGCGCCAGGGACCCAGGTTTGATTCCTGGCTTGGCCACTGTCTGTGTGGAGTCTGCACGTTCTCCCCGTGTCTGCGTAGGTTTCCTCCAGGTGCTCAGCTTTCCTCCCACAAGTCCTGAAAGACGTGTTTATTCGGTGGATTGGACATTTTGAATTCTCCCTCTATGTAGCAGAACAGGCGCTGGAGTGCGGTGCCGAGGGGATTTTCACAACAACGTCATTGCAGTGTTAATGTATGCCTACATGTGACACTAATAATGATCATTATTTTTAGCTGCCATCCGGATGGGTTTCAGGCTTCTGGAACGGACAGTCCCATTGACCATGGAGATGCAGACGCGGAGCCAGGGACTGCATGAGGGGTTCTCGGCTATCATCCAGCACCTGCAAGCACAGGTGGAGGAGACCAACCGTATGCCGACCATGCGCGCCACCCAGGCCGAAACCGCACGGGTGGCGTTTGCGGTGGTTGCCTCGGGGGTGAAGGTGTTGGCCAGGAGTCAAGATGTCCAAAGCCTAGGTCACTCTATGTGGGCACTGGCCGAGTCACCTGGACAATGCAGCGGTGCCCCTGAGCATGGTCCACTCCCTGTGCTGCATGGCTGCGAGAATGCAGACCCTGGTCGAGACGGCAGAGGGACTTCAGGACTGGTTGCGCTGGTGGCGGGGAAGCCTCAAGGCTTAGCTCCACTCCGCCACATGGAGTAACCCGGGGCCATCAGACACCCCGAGGGAGAAGGAGGTGATGGGACCCATGCAGGTGACTCCGGCAGGGGTGATGCCGGAACACCACAGCACCTCGGACATTCCCCCACCCCCCCACCCCTCCTGTTTCTGCTGCATTTGATGGGCAGCGGGCAGAAAAGAGTAGCATCACACCACCTGGGACACCCGAACAGCAGCTGGGCCCATCCAGGGCTGGTCACCGCAGAAGACGCCCGCCATAATGGACCAGGTCACAGGGCGGGAACTGCAGCAGGCCACCTCCACTCCTGATGTACTGTTTGGGGTTCCACCTAGACGTAGTGTTAGGGCCCGTAAGGCCAGAAAAGTAGACACCAGTTAGCACGGGAGCTGGGCGCAGTTAAATTTTAGGGGCTAGGGCATGTATCTGGATATATGTATTCACATTAAACCCCCCTGCTCTGCACAATGTGACAACCTGCCTCAGTGCTCTGTCAGAAGGATGTGAGGGGTGGACTGGACTGGTCTGAGCTGCCCCCCTCCCCCTCAGTCAGTGAACCTGGAGGTGATCAGAGCGTCCCTTGCATGTTGGACTTGGGCAACACATTTTGCGGCCTCCCTTGCCTGCTCAGGCACCATTTCCTGCCCAACCTCGTCCTCCCCTGCATCCTCCTCATTAGATGAGGACTGGCATTCATCCTCCTCCTCCAGTATGTCTCCCCTGTGTTGTGCAATGTTGTACAGGATGCAGCAGGCCGTCACGATGCGCACAACCCTCCCAGCATCATACTGGAGGGCCCCTCCACAGCAGTCTACATACCTGAACCACATCTTCAGGATGCTGAAGCACCGTTCGATCATGCCCCTGGTTGCGGCATAGGCATCATTGTAGCGGGTCTCCTCATTGGTCTGTGGCCTCCGGATATGTGTCATTAGCCACGACTGCAACGGATAACCTCTGTCGCCCAGGAGCCAACCCTCCCAGCTGGGAATCGTTGTGTGTGCCAGGATGAATGTGTCGTGCACATTGCCCGGGTATCAGGCGCAGGCGTGCATGCTGCGAATCTGATGGTCATACACCAGCTGCGCGTTCATCGAGTGGAACCTCTTTTGGTTTCTGAAGCCTGCCCTGTCATCTACAGGTGCCCATCGGGTGACATGCATCCCGTCAATCACCCCCTGGACCCAGGTCTTCTCGGCGATGGCGGCGGACCCCACTGCCCAGGCATGCTGGTGGGCTTGGTCCACATTGAAATGGATGGATAATGCCGACTGGGCATATTGGGCCTCCGTGCACCAAGATCTGTGAGATCCTAGACAGATCCCCACTAGGTGCCTGGACAGGGCCCGTGGCGTTGAAGTTCAGGGTGTTATGGGCCAGGGTTTAGAGAACTCCAAAGTGTATCATGGAGATCACCTGACACATGACTTTTATTAGATTGTGGTATGGGGAGCACACGGCCCACTCTACAGGTGTGGTGCAGCAGAAATCTAAAAGTATTTTTTAACGCAAAACAATATTTATTCTATGAACTCCGTTAACATTTTTAAAACATTCAGTGAACATCTTAGCAATCATCAATTCAAATATAACCCCCAAAGAATACAACACTCTAAGATCAAAATTACACCTTTGGCTGGCTGCAGCTCCAACATTAAAACAATACTAAAAAAACACAGACACACCCAAGCTTTTCCTCAAAATGAAACTAAAAGCAGAGCCAGAGCGCAGCTCCACCCACACTCTGATATCACTACAGCCACTTGAGCAGACAAACATTTCTTAAAGTGACATTCCCATGACACCTCTTCCCCCCCCCCCAAGAAAAAATAAATAAATCATCAACTTCAAGATGGTTTCATTTTTCACCTTTTCACTAGCCTTTAAGAAATGCACACAGTAAATATACTTTGTTGTTTTAAAAGCAACACACGCAAACAGGTATAATAACATAGTCCACTTTAGTTCTTCTTCCTCTACCAAACCTCTTCTTGATTGACAGTTTCTTTGGCCAAGAAGGTCTCTGCACGATCCATCCATTTCTTTATGCCTCGGCATTTCTCTTTAAAGTCAGATACTTTAGTTCAATCTGATCACAGAGTCACTTGTAATTCTCCAACACAGGAGCATTGATTATCACCGCTTTCAGGCAGTCAAATTCCTGTTGAAACTCCTCTGTCCACTGAACTTTTCGACTTTTCTTCAGCAAGTCCATCGGTGGAGCAACCATGCTACAAAAAATTGGCACCAATGTTGGATCAAATCCAATCATGCCAAGAAATCGCATTATTTCCCTTTGTGTCAAGGGTATTGGAAACTCCCCAGTAACGTTTGTTTTAACATCCCGAGGGACCATTCGACCCTGTCCGATTGCATGGCCAAGGAAAGTGACTTGGGCTTTTCCAAATTCACTTTTGGCTAGGTTTATCATCAAACCCGCCTCCTGAAGTCGATTGAAAAAGGGTTAAGTCTGTATGGATGTTGTTTAATTGGAACAGCGTTTCCCACATCTACATCATGTATAGCCATTTTAGTACTTCCCAATTTATCTCCACAAACCTACCCATGTGATATTAATAACTCTTTCAGGTCAGTCCGTTTTTCCTCTGGAAGGTAACTCAACAATTTATCCCAATTTTTAAGAACATCCTCGTTTTCCAATTTAATTTGAGGTATGTCAAAGTCGCAGTCATCTGGATTCGGGTCGTCATTTAGAGTTAGAATCATTAAAACCTCCTCTTTTTGCTCTCCTTCCCTTTCAAAGTACTTTTTAAGCATATTCACATGACACACTCGGTGAGTTTTCCTTCTATCCAGCGTTCTTACCACATAATTCACCTCACTTAATTTTCTTTCAATCTGATAAGGTCCACAAAACCTTGCTTTTAAAGGTTCAGCTACCATTGGTAATAATATTAAAACTTTATCTCCACAGGCAAAACTACGAACTTTGGATTTCTTGTCCGCTACCCGTTTCATCACATGTTGTGCACCTTTTAAATGCTGTCTAGCCAATTCACCTGCTCTATGTAATCATTCCCTAAAATTTGACATGTTGCTCACTCACCAATTTTTCCTTCATCAATTTAAGTAGTCCTCTTACCTCCTGACCAAAAATGAGCTCAAAAGGACTGAATTTGGTTGACTCATTAGGTGCATCCCTAACTGCAAACAGTATGAATGGAATTCCTTTATCTCAATCCTCTGGATAACCTTGACAATAAGCCCTCAACATTGTCTTTAGTGTCTGATGCCACCTTTCTAACGCTCCCTGCGATTCTGGATGGTACGCAGTTGATTTAAATTGTTATATTCCTAAGCTATCCATAACTTCTTTGAATAACTTTGAGGTAAAATTTGATCCTTGATCCGATTGTATTTCTGTGGGTAGTCCATATCTAGTAAAGAATTTAAATATCTCCTCCACAATCTTTTTAGCTGTAATATTGCATACTGGAATGGCCTCTGGAAACCTAGTAGATCCATTATAGTCAAAAGATATTGATTCCCACTTTTTGTTTTAGGAAGCGGTCCTACGCAATCAATTAGGACCCTTGTAAAAGGTTCCTCAAATGCTAGAATGGGTATTAAGGGTGCTGGTTTTATCACTGCTTGCGGTTTCCCTATCGCTTGACATGTGTGACATGATCGACAAAATGTAACTACATCTTTATGCAGTCCAGGCCAATAACATTTTTGGGGGATTTTACCTTGAGTTTTCCTTACTCCTAAATGACCTCCCACTGGTACCTCATGTGCTACTCACAACACCTCCTTTCTATACCCTACCGGCAATACCACTTGATGAACTTCTGCCCACTTTTCATCCGCCTGCATATGTAAAGGTCTCTATTTTCTCATCAAGACATCACTTTTACGGTAATAACACTCTGGTATACACTCAGATTCCTCTTCCGTGTATGCTTTCTGATACGTCTGGTTTATTTCTACATCTTTCTGTTGGAACTCCACCAATTTTCCTGAACTAAAAATATGCGCCTCATCCCCCCCTGTTCTTTTCCAACCATCTGATCAAAAATCGTTTCTGATAATGGCACTTCACCTTTATCTTCACTCTCTGATTTCTCCTCTTGTCTTAACCTGTGACTTTGCGACCTTGTTACTGCACAATCCAGAAAAATCCCAGGTTATTCGTCCTTCAACACTTCAGTTGTCTGATTTTTCCACTGCCTTATCAATCACAGTAGGCATCACTCCCACCTGTGATCCAGCTATATCGTTACCCAAGATAAACTGTATTCCTGGACAAGATAGTTTCTCTATTACTTCTACTACCACATCACCACTCTTCACTGGACTTTCCAACCTTACCTTATATAATGGAACACTACTCTTCTCCCCCTTAATTCAGCATATTACCACCTATTCTGGCAATATTCCACCCAAACTACATAACTCCTCATCTCTTACCATCAAGGATTGACCAGCTCCCCTATTTCATAAAATTGTGAATTCTTTACCTGCTCCTCCTGGTACACATGAGTAAACTTTACCCACATAAGTAAATTCTTTAAGGAGATCTGGCACCTTCTTATCAATCACCTCTTGATCAGGCTGTACAATCTTTTGCACCCCCTTCGCTTCACTTGGGCTTTCCTTTACCACTTTAACAAACCCCACTGTCTTATCCTGTTTTACCGTATCAGCCTTCCCAGTGCTTTTCTTCAACCACCAACACTGTGACTTTACATGGCCTAGTTTATTCCAGTGAAAACATTTTAAACTTTTCATGTCTCTTCCACCCTCCTGCATTTCCTTTTTAATCTGAGGTACACTCTTCTTATTATCTCCCATCAGATCACCTTTATCATTACCACTTGAGTATTTCTCATGTCCCCAGTTTCTATCCCTCACAGGCTGAAATGGATGTTGTTAACCAAACTTTGATTTATGAACAAATTCATAATCACCTGCCATTTCTGCTGCTAATCTCAGTTTTAACCCTCTGCTCTTCCACGTGAGTTCTCACTACATCAAGAATTGAATTTTTAAACTCCTCCAAAAGTATAATTTTTCTGAGAGCTTCATACGTTTGGTCTATTTTCAAAGCCCTTATCCACCTATCAAAATTACTCTGTTTGATCCTTTCAAACTCCATGTATGTTTGACCTGGTTCTCTCCTTAAATTTCTAAACCTTTGTAGGCTTCAGGCAGTAGTTCATATGCACCTAAGATGGATTTTTTCACCTCCTCATACGTCTCAGATACCTCCTCTGATAGTGATGCAAACACTTCACTAGCTCTACCTACCAACTTTGTTTGAATCAGTAATACCCACATCTCCTGTGGCCATTTCATTTGTTTAGCCACCTTCTCAAATGAAATGAAAAAGGCTTCTACCTCCTTCTCATTAAGCCTTGGTAATGCTTGGACATACTTAAATAGATCCCCAACAAGCCTTCGACTATGAAGCTCTTTCGCTTCATCCTCCTCATTATCCTCCAACTGAACGTTTTTCTTTCCATCCGCCAATCTTAACTGACTGTCATGTTTCATGGCCATTTTCCGAAGTTCAAACTCTCTCTCTCTTTCCCTGTCCTCTCTCTCTCGTTCTTTTTCCTCTCTCTCTTTCTTTCTTTTTCCCTGATCTGTATTTCACTTTCTCTTTCTTTTCTGCTAGGGTCATTATTTCTTTTCTCCTTTCTTCTCTCTCTTTTTCTTTTTCCTCTCTTTCTCTTTCTCTCTCTTTTTCTTTTCCCCTGATCTGTAACTCCCTTTCTCTCTCTTTTTGTTCCGCTAGGGCTATTCTTTCTTTTTCTCGCATTTTGTATTCAAGCTGCTTTAATTGTTTTTCATGTTCAAGTTGCTTGAGTTGTAACTGAAGTTTTGCCATTTCTAATGCGTCAGACTGTACCTCAGGCAATTTTAAATGCTCAGCTACAACCGTAAGTACTTCATCTTTTCGTACCTTGGCAGGTAATGTTAAATGTATTTGACAAATCTAACAGTCTGTTTTTAGTCTCTGTCCGTAAGGTACTGCGTGTGACCATCTCCACCCCGAAAAACGTCTGAGCCTCTGAAAGAGCCATTGTCCACAACATACTCCCGACTTAAAAATTAAAATACCACACCTGAAAAGCTACCACAATATGCTGACCCCTCACCATCTTTAAGTTCCCAAAGCCAACCCAATAGATAGACTTTTATTCCCCTCGAGCCCCCAATTTGTTATGGGCCAGGGTTTAGAGAACTCCAAAGTATATCATGGAGATCACCTGACCCACGACTTTTACTAGATTGTGGTATGGGGAGCACATGGCCCGCTCTACAAGTGTGGTGCAGCAGAAATCTAAAAGTATTTTTTAAAGCAAAACAATGTTTATTCTATGAACTCAGTTAACCTTTTTAAAACATACAGTGAACATCTTAGCAACCATCAATTCAAATACAACCCCCAGAGAATACAACACTCTAAGTAATCCTTAAACTTTCCTTTTAACATCCATAAGACAAAAAACATTTTTACAGAAGCACATCAGGTTTAAATTCTCTACTGAGAGCAGTTATCACCCTGAATTCACCAAATGATCTAGAGATAGTCTTTAGATGGCAGAGAGATCAAAATTACACCTTGTGGATAGCGATGAGGACTGTCAGAGGATACAGCAGGATTTAGATTGTTTGGAGACTTGGGCAGAGAGATGGCAGATGGAGTTTGATCCAGACAAATGTGAGATAATGCATTTTGGAAGGTCTAATGCAGGTAGGGAATATAGAGTGAATGGTAGAACCCTCAAGAGTATTGAAAGTCAGAGAGATCTAGGAGTACAGGTCCACAGGTCACTGAAAGGGGCAACACAGGTGGAGAAGGTAGTCAAGAAGGCATACGGCATGCTTGCTTTCATTGGCCGGGGCATTGAGTATAAGAGTTGGCAAGCCATGTTGCAGCTGTATTGAACCTTAGTTAGGCCACTCTTGGAGTATAGTGTTCAATTCTGGTCGCCACACTACCAGAAGGATGTGGAGGCTTTACAGAATGTTGCCTGGTATGGAGGGCATTAGCTATGAGGAGCGGTTGAATAAACTCGGTTTGTTCTCACTGGAACGACGGAGGTTGAGGGGCGACCTGATAGAGGTCTACAAAATTATGAGGGGCATAGACAGAGTGGATAGTCAGAGGCTTTTCCCCGGGGTAGAGGGGTCAATTACTAGGGGGCATAGGTTTAAGCTGAGAGGGGCAAGGTTTAGAGTAGATGTACGAGGCAAGTTTTTTACACAGAGGGTAGTGGGTGCCTGGAACTCGCTACCGGAGGAGGTGGTGGAAGCAGGGACGATAGTGACATTTAAGGGGCATCTAGAGAAATACATGAATAGGATGGGAATAGAGGGATACGGATCCAGGAAGTGTAGAAGATTGTAGTTTAGTCGGGCAGCATGGTCGGCACGGGCTTGGAAGGCCGAAGAGCCTGTTCCTGTGCTGTACATTTCTTTGTTCTTTGTTCTAAAACAAAACTAAAAAAACACAGACACATCCAAGCTTTTCCTTAAAGCGAAACTAAAAGCAGAGCCAGAGCTCAGCTCCACCCACACTCTGACATCACTGCAGCCACTTGAGCAGACAAACATTTCTTAAAGTGACATTCCCATGACAAGGGCGACCGTCACCTTGATGGCCAT
The DNA here is from genome assembly GCF_047496885.1 of Scyliorhinus torazame. Classification (NCBI taxonomy): domain Eukaryota; kingdom Metazoa; phylum Chordata; class Chondrichthyes; order Carcharhiniformes; family Scyliorhinidae; genus Scyliorhinus; species Scyliorhinus torazame. Next base: position 134,261,303 of record NC_092713.1, on the reverse strand, counting down.
TGGGAGCAGCTGTCCTTCCCCATTCCCCCATGGTGCCAGATGCGCCATGATCTGGCAGATTTGTCACACTGTCCCCCTGCTTAGCTGGAATCTTCGACGATGTGTCTGGTCCGGCAGGGTCCTCGAATGACAGGTGCTTCCAGTATACAAGAGGCCTCAAGCTGTGCCCCCTTTGCACCTCCTCCTCTTCAGCCTGTTGGGTGGCCGGCTCTCCTTCCATAGCGGCTGCCTCCTGTTCCTCTGCGGCATTCTCTAGCTGGATGGATCCAGAACTGGCTTGGCCATAGAAAACATAGGGTAGCAGTGGAAGGGTGTTTTTCCGAATGGAGGTCTGTAACTAGTGGTGTTCTGTAGGGATCAGTTCTGGGACCTCTGCTCTTCGTAATATATATAAATGACTTGGGAGAAAACGTAGCGTGTCTGATTAGCAAGTTTGCGGATAATACTAAGATTCCAGGAGTTACGGTTAGTGACAAAGATTGTCAGAGACTACAACAGAATATAGATAGGCTGCAAAATTGGGCAGAGAAATGGCAGATGGAATTTAACCCGGATAAATGCGAGGTGATGCATTTTGGTAGATCCAATTCGGGTGGGAGCAATAAAATAAATGGCAGAGCCATCAGAAGCATAGAGACACAGAGATCTGGGCGTGCAGGTCCACAGATCCTTGAAAGTGGCACCACAGGTGGAAATGGTGGTAAAGAAAGCATATGGCATATGGCATGCTTGTCTTCAAAGGACGGGGTATCGAGTATAAAAGCTTGAAAATTATGTTACAATTATATAGAATGTTGGTTAGGCCACATTTGGAATACTGTGTCCAGTTCTGGTCACCGCACTACCAGAAGGACGTGGAGGCTCTGGAGAGAGTTCAGAAAAGGTTTACCAGGATTTTCCCTGATATGGACCGTATTAGCTATGAGGAGAGATTGAATAAACTGGGATTGTTCTCCCTAGAGAGACGGAGGCTGAGGGATGACCTGATAGAAGTGTATAAAATGATTAGGGGTATAGTTAGGGTGAACAGTTGGAGGCTTTTTCCCAGGGCAGAAATTACCATTCCAAGGGGGCACAGGTTAAAGGTGAGGGGGGAAAGGTTCAGTGAAGGATGTGTGGGGGAGGTTTTTTATGCAGAGGGTGGTGGTGCCCTGGAATGCACTGCCAAGTGAGGTGGTTGTGGCAGATATGTTAGCGGCGTTTAAGACTTATCTGGATAGACACATGAACAGACAGGGTATAGAAGTATGCAGGCAGTTGGTCGAGATAAGACACGTGATTGGCGCAGGCTTGGAGGGCCGAAGGGCCCGTTCCTGTGCTGTATTGTTCTTTGTTCTTTGGCACGCTCCACTGCTGCAGCTTCCTCCTCCTCGAGCAACTCCAGTTCGTACAACCTCAATGCATCCCTAAGGGCTGCGGTGACTAGGAGGAAGGCCACCATTGCTGGTTGTATTCCAATATCCATTGTTTTCAGGAGGTGGAAGGCAGCCATGTTAGCATGGTGCGTACTCCTGTGCCCAACCAGGTCCAACGGGCTACACGGTTCACCTGGTTGGCACTGTGGACTCTGCCCCTGCATGTTCCCCTCCACTCCATCTTTTCGGCACACTGGGCCCCATCGGTGCCCAGCACCGTAGTGCCCTATAGCCCTGGCGCCCGCCCCTACTGCCAATGGTACCGTTGGCTGGCACTGCCCATGCCAGCAATACACTCTGTAGCCCCCTGTGGGGTTACTGTGGGTGTTGCCCTTGGGTAGGTCATGTAATGCCCCACCGGTGGGTGGCAGCTGGTTGGGGAGGGGGGTCATATGGCAGAGGGTGGGTGAGGAGAGTGGTAGGGTGGGGGCACCCATATGGCCGGTGACACTCTGCAGAACCAGGAGCCAAAGTGGGTGGTCAGTAGGGTGCGCAGGAAGATGGCTGTCTTGCAGCCCATGGCAATGGCGGCCTGTGCCTGAACACAGTCCCGGTCCCATGGTGGGGTCACCACAGCCTCCCCCCCCCCCCCCCCCCCTCCCCGCCCCTGCTATGGCCTTGGCAGGGCCCCTCCTCCTGGCCAGCTCACCAGTGTCTCTCCAGGTCCTACTTCCTCTTACTCCCTCATCAGCCACGGTGCCTGGTTCTCAGTTTTTAAAAGCACAAGTGAACCTCGCCTTCGGGAATTCGCCCCGGTGGAGGCGGTGAATGGCTGAGGCCAATCATGGTGCAGGCCCACTAATGGTATGCAAATGGCGTTTAATGTATGTGCGGACTGGAATGCATTGGCGCCGCAGTCAAGGCATCGGAGAATTGCGATTTGGCATGAAACTGGCCCCGCCACGATTTTGGCATCAAGACCGAGGGTGGGATTCTCCGATCCCGCGCCGGGTTCGTAGAATCGCCGGGGGGGGGTGCGAATCCTGCCCGTTGCTCCGCCGCCGGGCCGCCGATTCTCCGGTGACCGGAGAATCGGCGGCAATGGCGCCACGTGCTCGCTGCAGCGCCGCTCGCGGCCCCCCCCGACGATTCTCTGCGCTTGACGAGCTGAATGCCCGCTGAGTTTGCACGAGTCCCACTGAGGTCGTTCGCGTGTGGTCCTACCCGGCGGAACCTCTGCGTTCTGGCTGCGGGGGCCGTCCTGGTGGGGGGGGGGGGATCCAACTCCGGTGGGGGCCTCCATGGTGGCCAGGCCCGCGATCGGGGGCTACCGATCGACGGGCGGGTTAATTTGGGGGGTGGGGCCTATGTTCCTCCACGCCGGGCCCCTGTAAGGCTCCGCCATGTTGCCCGGGGGCCGGCGCGGGACGGCAACCCACGCGCATGCGCGCGGACCCGCGCTGGCCGTGCTGGCGCCCGTATCGGCAGCTGGAGCTGTGTGCTACCAAGTGCTCCAGTGCCGTGCTGGCCCCCCGTGCGGCGCAGGATCGCTGCTCCTAGCGGCCAGATGACACCGTCGTAAAACGCTCCGGCGGTTACGACAGCGTCAACACTTAGCCCCATTATTGGAGAATCCCGCCCCAATTCTCTGCACAATTGCATTTCCTGGGGCGAAATTCTCCGTAATCGGCGCGATGTCAGCCGACCGGCGCCAAAAACGGCGCAAATCAGTCTGGCATCGCGCCGCCCAAAGATGCGGAATCCTCCGCATCTTGACTGGCGGAGCCCTAACCTTGAGGGGCTAGGCCCGCGCCGGACTGATTTCTGCCCCGCCAGCTGGCGGGAAAGGCCTTTGGTGCCCCGCCAGCTGGCGCGGAAATGACATTGCCGGGCGGCGCATGCAGGGGAGCGTCAGCGGCCACTCACGGCATCCCCGCGCATGCGCAGTGGAGGGAGTCTCTTCCGCCTCCGCCATGGTGGAGACCGTGGCGAAGGCGGAAGGAAAAGAGTGCCCCCACGGCACAGGCCCGCCCTCGGATCGGTGGGCCCCGATCGCGGGCCAGGCCACCGTGGGGGCACCCTCCGGGGCCAGATCGCCCCGCCCCCCCCCCCCCAGGACCCCGGAGCCCGCCCGCGCCGCCTTGTCCCGCTGGTAAGAGAGGTGGTTTAATCCACACCGGCGGGACAGGCATTCTAGCAGCGGGACTTCGGCCCATACGGGCCGGAGAATCGCCGGGGGGGGCCCGCCAATCGGCGCGGCGCGATTCCTGCCCCCGCTGAATCTCCGGTGCCGGAGAATTCGGCAACCGGCGGGGGCGGGATTCGCGCCAGCCCCCGGCGATTCTCTGACCTGGCGGGGGGTCGAAGAATCTCGCCCCTGATTCCGGCATTAGCTGACGGAAAGTCCTGCCCAAGGTGTCTGCAAAGTTAGTTTACGTGAGTGGGCAAAAATTGGCCAATGGAAAATAATGTGGGAAAATCGAAAAGCCAGATATTATTTAAATAGAGCGTGATTGCAGAACTCTGCAGTACCGAGGGATCTAGGTTCCCTGGTGCATGAATACATAAAGTGTGCAGCAAGTAATTAGGAAGCCAAATGTGATTCCAGTATTTACAGCAATAGGACTGAAATAGAAAAGTAGTGAAATTTTATTCCAGTTGTCCAGAGTGTTGGTGAGACCACATCTTGGAGTACTGTGTATAGTTTTGGCCTTGTTACTTAAAAACAAGATAATTACACCAGAAGCAGTTCAGAGAAGGTTCATTTGACTAATTCCTTGAATAGGGGTGTTATGAGGAAAGGCTGGGCAAGTTGGGTTAGTATTGGAGAAGATTGAGAGGTGATCTTATTGAAACATTTAAGATTTTGAGGCGATTTGTCAGGGTGGGTACCAAGAGGATACATCGCCTTAAGGGAGATACTGGAACTAGGGAGCACAATTCAAAAATAAGAGGTGGGATTCTCTTCTCCAGAAACTAAGTGTTGATCCTGGGACTGAATCAGTGGACATCTACAACAACTAAATTGGCCCTGGTCGCAGAGCAATTCATGATCCGTTAATGGGCCAACACTGGCGCCACGTGGAACTCGATTGCTTTCAAAGAAAAACTGTCAGTTTTGCGGATATGGAGCTCGAGATCCTACTAGACGCCATGGAGGAGGGATGGGCCACCCTGTTCCCTGGAGTGGGTACGAGGCTGTCACCTGCTGTTTTACACCAGGCCTGGGCGCAGGTGGCAGAGGCCACGAGCGGCCTGGACCACACCGCTAGGACTGGACCGCAATGTTGCAAGAAGCTGTTTGACCTCAGGGCGGCCAAGGTAAGTAGGCAGCACTGTGCCCCTCGCAACAACTCCTGTCCTAAACACCCAGAACCCCCACTCATCCCCCAACCCAGAGGTGACCGAACCCCACCCGCCTGCAGTCTGCGCGCCCCCCACTATACACCACATGCCAGCACCCATTCCGCGTGCCATGGCCGGGCGCCAAGGCCATGAATGCCACAAGCTGCCCATTCCCTTTGCTGCCCGTTTCCAACTATCTAACACTGTGCGCTTTCTGTCCCAGCCCCCAGGAGAAGGTGGTGCATAACCGGAGAGTGGAAGAGAAGACTGGATGGGTACTGCCAGACCTGCAGCCCCTTACTACCGCGGAGCGGCGTGCACTGGATCTGGTTGGTGGGCCCAGAGAGAGGGCAGTCGCCGAGGGCGAGGTCGACATTGGGCAACCACGTAAGACCCCACTGCATTACTGTTTCCTTGGCACGCATGGCACGACCCTAATCACCACCCGAACCCGCAATCCAATCATGTGTCGTGACTTGTGTCTTGCAGGTTCACCTGGCGCCGAGGCGGGCCCTTGTGGTGTCCCCCACCCTGACCCCAACCCCGAGCAGATTCCAGCGATGAGAAGGCAATGGACAGTGGCATGAGCCCCCAAATGCCCGCCCACAACACCCCGGAGCACCAGTCTGGGGAGAACACTGACCTCCCATCATAGCTGTCTCCAACATCTTCCAGCATCCCAGAATCACTCATCCCGGTTGGGTACTTTAGTGAAGAGGCTCTTGGGGCACAATCTGGTCGCGTGCTCCACACATGTGCAGCGGTATATCAGATGGAGGTAGAAGCCCCAGAGGGGGCAGGCAGTCAAAGGGCAGCCCTACCCCAGGAACTAGTTGCTGTACAGACTGGTTTCGTATTCCAGAATGGGTGGTCCCATCAATAATGGAGAGGCAGACACAAAGCCAGGGACTACATGAGGGGCTGTCGGCAACCATCCAGCGGCTGCAGGTGCAGTTGGAGGAGTCCTACAGTGGTAGGATGCAGTGCTGACTACGCATGCCACCTAGGTGAACACCGCATGAGTAGTGACCGCGGTAGAGGCCTAAGGGATGAATTTATCGGCCATGGATCAGGATGTCCAAGGCCTGGGGCACTCTGTGTGGACAGTGGCCGAGGCACAGGATAGGGCTGACCTGTCACAGGCATCTATGTATCAGGGCCATCTGGACATTGCCCCCCCACAATGCCACCCCCTCCCGGTCCATGGCGCATTCAATGGGCAGCAGGCAGAACAGGGTGGCAGCACACTTTGGGCACCCGAGCAACTGCGGACCCATTCAGGCCCGGTCGCTTCAGAGGATGGCAGCCAAAGGGGACCCATGTCACAGGGCAGCATTCGCAGCAGGCCGCATCCACCCCGATGTACCACCTGTGGATCCATCTAGACATAGCGTTAGGGCCTGTAAGGCCACAATGGCAGGCACCAGTTATGTTGGCACGGGCGCAGTACATAGGATAGCGTTAGCAGCGAGGGCACAGACTTTTGCAGTGATGTTCACCTGTTATTTGCAAAATAATTACCTGTGCACAAAAGTTCCAACCTGCCTTGGTGCTCTTTCAGAAGGGTGTGAGGGCTGGGCTGGCTGGCTGCTGGGTCGGAAGATGGGCGGATGGTGGGGGTGGTTGCAGGCCAGGGCACCAAGTCGGTCACCGCACATTGCCCCGGTACCCTGCCCCTCCCCTTTCTCTCGCCCAAAACCCCTGCCCCGGCATCCCGTCCGCACCTCCGCCATCCCAGGGCTCTGGTGGGCCGTGTGATGCAATGGCCAGCTGGCATGCAGCATCACCTAGGCGGATGATGGGAACTGCTACCGTGGGCAGGAGTCAGACGTTGTCAAGCGATGAGGAGCACTAGAGGTCATCACAGAGTGGGGCATCATCATCCTCCACCCCATAGACCAGACCTGCTGTTGCCACCAACCCAGGAGTCGCACCCGCAGGTAGGGATCACGGAGGGGGTTGCAAGGGAGGGGTTGTGTGCTGCGGGTTGAATGGTCATGGGAGGGGGTGGTCGGCCGTGGGGGGAAGGACGGTGGGTGGGGGTGGGATGGGATGTTCGTGCTCTCGGCCAGGTCCCCTAGTCATAGAATGTATAGTGCAGAAGGAGGCCATTTGTCCCATCGAGTCTGCATCAGCCCCTGGAAAGAGCACCCTACTTAAGCCCAAGCCTCCACACTATCCCCGTAACCCAGTAACACCACCTCACATTTGTGACACGATGGGGCAATTTATCATGGCCAATCCACGTACCCTGCACATCTTTGGACTGTGGGAGGAAACCGGAGCACCTGGAGGAAACCCTGGCAGACATGGAGAGAAAGTGCAAACTCCACACAAACAGTCACCCGAGGCTGGAATTGAACCCATGTCCTTGGAGCTGCGAGGCAGCAGTGCTAACCACTGTACCACCGTTCAGCCCCATTTCAATCCTTCACTTTGCTCCCACTCTGACCTTGCTGTCCTTGGTCTGCTACAGTATTCCAATGAAGCTCAATGTGTCGGCGAACCTGGAGACGATTAGAGCATCCCGTGGGGACCAGCCCTGCGCATGTGTTGTGTGGCCTCTTGTGTCTGCCCGGTCTCCATGCCCTGCCCATCCTGGCCCTCTCCTGCATCCTCCTCATCGGATGAGGCCTGCCGTTTGTCCCCCGCCTACAGCATATTGCCCCTCTGCTGTGCGAGACGCAGCAGGTCACCATGATGTGGGAGGCCCTAGCGCTATACTGGAGGGACCCTGCAGAGCGCTCCAGGCACCTGAACCCCATCTTCTGGATGCTGACGTACCGCTCGATCAAGTCCTTGGTCGCAGCATAGGCATCGTTGTAGCGGGACTCAGCATCGGTCTGTGGCCTACGGATAGGCGTCATCAGGCATGACCACAGCGGATATCCGCTGTCGCCCAAGAGCTAACCCCTCACCCGGAGGTACTTGAACATGTCAGGGACCGTCGAGTGTGCCAGGATGAAGGTGTCGTGCACACTGCCTGGGTGTGCACACTGCCTGGGAAACAGGGTGCAGACATGCATGATGTGCAGCTCATAGTCACACACGAGCTGCATTAATCGAGTGGGACCCTTTTCAGTTTGTGAAGACCGGCCCGTCATGTGCCGGTGTTCGTAGGGGGACATGCATCCCGTCATCCACCCCCTGGACCTAGGACATCCTGGCGGTGACATCGAACCTCACTGCCCAGGCATCCTGTTGGGCTTCGTCCACATTGAAGCTGATATATTGTGCCGACCGTGGACATATAGCCTCCGTGATGGCGCGGTTGCACCTGTGCACCGAGGTCTGCGGATCCCTGACAGGTCCCCACTCGCTGCCTGGAAGGTCCCTGTGGCGTAAAAGCTCAGGGTAACCGTCACGGTGATGGGCACCGGGAGTGGGTGTCCTCCCGCATACCCCCGTGGTTTCAGGTGCGCAATGATCCAGCAGATACACCTTACGGTCCCCCTGTTCAGCCGGAGTCTTCGGTAACATGCCCAGTCCAGCAGGTCCTCAATTGACATGCACTGAGGTCTCATGTAGCGCCTGCTTCCCACCTCCTCATTGGCTTGTTGGGTGCCGACTCTCCCTTCTAACCGGCTGACTCCTGTTCCACTGCGTCCTCCCTGAGAAGTTCCTGCTCTTACAGCCTCAGTGCATCCTGTGGCCGTTAGAATGAAGGCCATCATTCCTGGATGGATTCTGAAATCCATTGTCTGTAGGGGGTTAAAGGCAGACAAGATAGCACGGTGAGTAATCCCGTGCCCAACCAGGTCCAACGGGCTACACGGTGACCCCAGACTGTACTGCAATCCCTGCTATGCATGCCCCTCTCCCCTCCGGCACCACTCCCATCCCCATAACCAACACTGGCCAGTGCCCCTGTACTCTACCCTCTGTGTCGTACCCCTGGCCCTGCCAGTACCAGGCACCGTTGGGGCCTCTGGCCCCAGCAGCCGTCCCTGCCCGTAGGGGTACCATTGGCATGTGCTACATGTGCCAGGGGCATGCTCTGTGGCCCCTGTCTGGTGCACTCCTGTAGGGGCTACTGTGGGCATCCTCCTTGGCTGGGTCGCTTGATGCCCTGCCAGCATGTTGGCACCCGGGTGTGGGGGGGGGATGGGTGGGGGCACCCATACGGCTGGTGTCACTCTGTGCAGCCATGGTGGAAGGTTAGTGGGGCGCACCACTGGTTTGTAGGCCACGGCAAGGACGGCCATGGCAAGGACAGCCCCGTCCCCGCCACATGGCCCATCGCCTGGTTGCCCCCATCAACCGAGGCTACTCCAACCCCCCACCCCCCTGCCTTGGCCCTGGAAGGCGCTGCTCCCCAGCCCCAGTCAGCCCTGCCAGCCCTGCCAGCGGCAGGACTCGCAGCCCATGGTCGTGCCTCGGGGAACATGTCCGACCTCCTCTCCCTCTCAGCAGCCAGTTTCACGATTTTTAAAGCTACGAGTGAACCTCTCTGTCGGTAATTCCTCCTGGCTGAGGTGGAGCATCACGGAGGCCCGGGAGAATACTGTTAGAGGCCCGTTAATGATATGCCAATGGCATTTACTGTGCGTGCAGAATAGAATGCATCGACGCTGCTGTCAAGGTACCGAAACTTGGCATTCCATCGGGTGCCCTGCGGCGGCCACGATTTTCGCCTCATGCACGATTCTCCGTTCAATCACGTCACTAGATGGCCCAAGGGGGTGTCCTACGTAAGACGGAGCTGAGAATTATTTTCTTAGCGTTGGTTAATATGTGGAATTTTCTTCCCTAACAAGCAGGGAAGGCATAGTTGTTGAATATTTTTAAGGCTGAGTTAGTTAGATTCTTGATTAGCAAACAAGTCAAAAGTTAGAGGGGTAAGACAGGAAAGTAGAGTTGAGACCACTATCAGATTATTCATGAATTTATTGAAGGGGGAGCAGGTTCAAGAAGCTGAATTGTCTACTCCTCCTAATTTGTATGTTTGCATGTTCCTCAGCAACATCATCCAAACACAGCTTCAGCTTTCACATGTATGTGCTGGTGCCATGCAGCTCTACCTCACCACCGCCCATCTTCACTCCGCCACTGTCTTTAATTTATCAAACTGCTGTTCGAACATGCAATAGTGGGTGAACAGAAATTGCTTCCAATTAAAGTTTGGAAAACAAAGCCATTGTCCTTGATTCTCCCACAATTCCACTTCCTTTCCACCAACTTCATCCTTCTGCCTGGAAGCAGTGAATAAAGTATATAGTATTCTGGGCTTTATTCCTAGGGACACAGAGCGTAATAGCAAGGGGGTTATGCTGAATTTATACATGAGTTCGACTTTTGGAAAATGGAGTACAGTTCTCTGCGCCACACTTTAGGAAGTGTGCACCACCTTGAAGTGCCATGGAGGCAGGTTTAATTGAGATACTTAAGAGGGCATTACATAATAACTTGACTAGAAACAATGTGTAGGGCTAAGGGAAAAGACATGGGAATGAGAGTAAGTCATGATGCTTGGTTGGAGAGTCTGTGTCGATACAATGGGCCAAATGCTCTCCTTCTGTGCCATAGCAACTCTGATTCTATGATACTCTCCGTAAGCTTGTGGTCAATCTAAGCTCTCCTGCCTGTCTTCTTGCTCACACTCAGTCCCAGTCACCCATCACCCCAGTGCTCACTGACCTTCAGTGGCTCACAGTTAATCAGCATCTTAACTTTAAAAATTAATTCTTGTTTATAAATTCCTTTGTTGCCTTGTCCTTCACTATCTCTGTACTCTCCTCAAGGCCCATAACCCTTTAAGATTAATTTGGTCCTCTAATTCTGGCCTCTTGAGCATCCCTGGTGCATTGTTCTATTATAAAGTTGTTTATGCGCTTCTCCCAATTAAGCAATCTAATTTTCATCCTCATTGGATTGTCTCTTTCACTACCACTTGAATAATTCACACAAGAAGCTTTTGTTGAGTTTTTATTTGTAGTGAGGAATGTTGATTAAATGCAGTCAACTGCATATAGAATATATGTAGCAGGGTAAAGACATGGCAAATAAAGTGAATATATAGCCTCCACATAGGAATTGCTGGCTAAATGTACTAACCTAATAAGATACTAACACAGGAGTGTCCCAGTTAGATCTCTGGAATATGCTCTGTTACCTGTCCTGTCAATTCGCAAGAAGAGTGCCTCCAACATCTGTTGGAAAGCTGAGATAATGTCAGCCAAAATTCCCACTGATGATTGCCACCCAATGAGTCCTGTTGGAAAATATGTCCAGACATCACTTGGAGCAAGATACTATGGTGCAAGTGAAAGTATTGGTCCTGCTTAGTACCACAAACTTATGTAAAGCTGGATAGTTAACATTGACATAGATGAAAATAAAGTAGCAATTCACCATGGTATGTGCAAGTCAAATACACCTTTACAGCTTGACAGAATTGTTGCTCAGCACCAACAACCGGTTTCATAAAAACAAAAGTGATAAATAGATACATTTAATTGGTTAACTGATCATTATATAGAAATGAATATTTGTGTTATGGGGGGTCCACCTATTTTTTATAACATTAGGTTGACTGTATGCTTTTAAGTGAGTTTGTGTAATTGTGGGCCCCTCTGTTCAGCCTCGTTTGGTACCACCACATTGGCACATGCAGAGATGGTCCTGTTGCTCCTGAGTGGGAGATACCAAGAGGGGTTGGTTTAGCACACTGGGCTAAATCGCCGGCTTTTAAAGCATGTGGAATGTGGCGACTAGGGGCTTTTCACAGTAACTTCATTGAAGCCTGCAGTAAGCGATTTTCATTTTCAAGAGAAGTGATGGTGACCAAGATAGTCTCGTGGATCAGATCAGATTGCTAGTTAAATCTTAAAATTATTAGCAAATCTGACATCTCCTTGGCATCCGAAACATACTACGCACTGGCTTGCACAATTCTCTGTCATGGTTCATCCATTGTGTCAGAGGGCGGCAAGGTGGCGCAGTGTTTAGCCCTGCTGCCTACGGGGCTGAGGATCCGGGTTCGATCCCGGCCCCTGTCTGTGTGGAGTTTGCACATTCTCCCTGGGTTCTCTGCATGGGTTTCACCCCCACAACCCAACGATGTGCAGGTTAGGTGGATTGGCCACACTAAATTGCCCCTTAATTGGAAAGAATTTGGGTTTTCTAAATTTAAAAAAAATCCACTGTGTCAGACTCATCATCCGACTCCTCAAATGAGCATGATGCTTGCTCCATTTGATCTTGCTCTCTATAAGCTTCCCGCTCGGAGTGCCAGGATGTACAAGGCACATATTACTTGAGTAGGAGAGTATTGAAGAGCATCACCTGATTAGTCTAAGAATTGAAATTGGTCAGCTCAATAATGGCCCTGGGTGAAGGGTGGCGCACGTAGTGCCTCTCCAGCTCAGCATGTGGATTTCAGACTGAGGTTATTAGACATCTTTTCAGGGGGTGTCCTTTGTCACCCAGAAGCCAACCATCCAAATATTCTGGTTCACAGAGCACCTCAGATACCTGGCAAGGCAGCATGGTAGCACAGTGGGTAGCCCTATTGCTTCACAGCTCCAGGGTCGCAGGTTTGATTCCCGGCTTGGGTCACTGTCTGTGTGGAGTCTACATGTTCTGCCCATGTCTGCATGGATTTCCTCCGGGTACTCCGGTTTCCTCCCACAAGTCCTGAAAAACGTGCTGTTAGGTAATTTGGACATTCTGACTTCTCCCTCTGTGTACCCGAACAGGTGCCGGAATGTGGTGACTCGGGGCTTTTCACAGTAACTTCTTTGCAGTGTTAATGTAAGCCTACTTGTGACAATAAAGATTTTTTTTTTTTTTAAGTGTTTAAGGATTATAGGCACCATGACTGCTGCTAAGATAGCGTGCACACACCTCCATTATCCTTTTCCTGTGGTCATGTGCAAATTGCACTTTGATGGAATCATAACCCTTTCTGTTAAGGAATGCCCCTGGCTATCCCAGTGACATTTTTACATATGCATGTGCAATCTATTATGTCTTGCACCTTTGGAAATCCTGCAATGTTCGATAAGTCTCTGGATCTGTCTGCCTGACGGGCATTGTCATGGCTAAATAGAATGAACTCATGGGCACACCTGAATATTGCATCTGTAAAAACCTATAAGCAATAATGGGTTGCTGGCTTTAAGATCCCACAAAGGCTGCCAGATTTTGGCTGTAAGGAGACTAGGTAAAAAGATTCAGGACCAATGTGACCTTCAATGCCACAGGCATGGGGTTTTTACCAGCATAATTTGAGGCAATCTTCTCAGCCACCATGTCACACAATAATGTGTCTGTCTCCCTGGAGAGATGCAGCCTTCTCAGGCACTGACACCCTGACATTTGAAAGTATGTTATCGTTTGCTGGTATATTTGTTGGCAGGCTAGTGTTTCTGCCTACTGTCTGCCTGCTGCTGTTGTCTCTCCTCTACAAGCTCTTGGTCAACAGCAGGTTCCAAAACTTGCTGAACCACAGGGTGTACTTGTCCTTGGCGAGCTTCCCTTCTCCTCACTGGAGGATCCCCCTCCAGAATGTACAGTGATTTCAGGGTCCAATACTGGGTTGCAGAACATTCGCTTTCTATCTATCTTGAGGTCACCTTCCCTGACAATATTTTCCACTGAAGGCTCAAAAGGATTATTAAAGTAACTTTCAACAATACTGGCAAACACAGGCAGCATGGTGGCACAGTGTTTAGCATGCTGGCTCACAGCTCCAGGGTCCCAGGTTCAATTCCGGCCTCGGGTGACTATGTGGTGTCTGCACATTCTCGCCGTGTCTGCGTGGCTTTCCTCCAGCTGCCCCAGTTTCCTCCCACAGTCCAAAGATATGCAGGTTAGGTGGATGGCCATGCTAAATTGCCACTTAGTTTCCAAAAGGTTAGGTGGGGTTACTGGATTATGGGGATAAGGTGGAGGCGTGGGCTTAAGTGCGGTGCTCTCGCCAAGGGCCGGTGCAGACCCGATGGGCTGATGGCCTTCTTCTGTACATTCTATGATTCTACCACCTCCTCCAGATGATCATTCTACGAAAGACAGCCATATTTCCCCTTGCGGCTTTTTTATTCGCCTGTGCAATGCCTCCTCATATCTGATGTAACTGCTTTCAAACATTTTCCTATGCACCCACGAAGAAAATGGCGTGGGCAATGTAAAATTTAAGTCGATTGGCCTGTTAACCATAGAATCATAGAATTTACAGTGCAGAACATAAGAACTAGGAGCATGAGTAGGCCATCTGGCCCCTCGAGCCTGCTCCACCATTCAATGAGATCATGGCTGATCTTTTGTGGACTCAGCTCCACTTTCCGGCCTGAACACCATAACCCTAAAACCCTTTATTCTTCAAAAAACTATCTATCTTTATCTTAAAAACATTTAATGAAGGAGCCTCTCCTACTCATTGGGCAAGGAATTCCACAGATTCACAACCCTTTGGGTGAAGAAGTTCCTCCTAAACTCAGTCCTAAATCTACTTCCCCTTATTTTGAGGCTATGCCCCCTAGTTCTGCTTTCACCTGCCAGTGGAAACAACCTGCCCGCATCTATCCTATCTATTCCCTTCATAATTTTATACGTTTCTATAAGATCCCCCCGCATCTACATTCCAACGAGTACAGTCCCAGTCTACTCAATCTCTCCTCGTAATCCAACCCCTTCAGCTCTGGGATTAACCTAGTGAATCTCCTCTGCACACCCTCCAGTGCCAGTACGTCCTTTCTCAGGTAAGGAAACCAAAACTGAACACAATACTCCAGATGTGGTCTCACTAACACCTTATACAATTGCAGCATAACCTCCCTAGTCTTAAACTCCATCCCTCTAGCAATGAAGGACAAAACTCCATTTGCCTTCTTAATCACCTGTTGTGCCTGTAAACCAATTTTTTGCGACTCATGCACTAGCACACCCAGATCTCTCTGCACAGCGGCATGTTTTAATATTTTATCATTGAAATAATAATCCCTTTCGCTATTATTCCGACCAAAATCGATAACCTCACATTTGTCAACATTGTATTCCATCTGCCAGACCCTAGCCCATTCACCTAACCTATCCAAATCCCTCTGCAGAATTCCGGTATCCTCTGCACTTTTTGCTTTAGTGTCGTCTGCAAACTTGGACACATTGCACTTGGTCTCCAACTCCAAATCATCTATGTAAATTGTGAACAATTGTGGGCCCACCACTGACCCCTGAGGAACACCACTAGCTACTGATTACCAACCAGAGAAACACCCATTAATCCCACTCTTTGCTTTCTATTAATTAACCAATCCTCTATCCATGCGACTACTTTACCCTTAATGCCATGCATCTTTATCTTATGCAGCAATCTTTTGTGTGGCACCTTGTCAAAAGCTTTGTGGAAATCCAGATATACCACATCCATTGGTTCCCCGTTATCTACCGCACTGGTAATGCCCTCAAAAAATTCCACTAAATTAGTTAGGCACAACCTGCCCTTTATGAACCCATGCTGCATCTGCCCAATGGGACAATTTCCATCCAGATGCCTCGCTATTTCTTCCTTGATGATAGATTCCAGCATCTTCCCTACTACCGAAGATAAGCTAACTAGCCTATAATTACCCGCTTTCTGCCTACCTCCTTCTTTAAACAGTGGTGTCACGTTTGCTAATTTCCAATCCGCGGGACCACCCCAGAGTCTAGTGAATTTTGGCAAATTATCACTAGTGCATTTGCAATTTCCCTAGTCATCTCTTTTAGCACTCTGGGATGCATTCCATCAGGTCCAGGAGACTTGTCTATCTTTAGCCCCAGTAGCTTGCCCATCACTACTTCCTTAGTGATAACAATTATCTCAAGGTCCCCACCTGTCATAGCCTCATTTCCACCAGTCACTGGCATGTTATTTGTGTCTTCCACTGTGAAGACCGACCCAAAAAACCTGTTCAATTCCTCAGAAGGATGCCATTCGGCTCATCGGGTCTGCACCGGCCCTTGGAAAGAGCATCCTACCCCTCCACGCTATCCCTGTAACCCAGTAACCGCATCTAACCTTTTGGAAACTAAAGGGCAATTTAGATGTTTGTGCCATTTGGCCTTGTTTATATTTTGTACTGTTTTAATAAAAAGATATGGCCAATCCACCTAACCTGCACATCTTTGGACTAATAAACTTAATAGCTTATTAATTTGTTTTTTTAAATGGCAGATGGCTTGACAATTTTGATGCTCACTTGACCTCTATTAGAGACTAACATGACGACGTTGGGTGGGCGAGCCGACATGAATACCCCAGATTTTACATAAGCATGGGTGGGCAGCAGTCCCGATTTCCAAATGTAAAATTCAATCTCATATGTTGATACTGAGCAAGAGATAAATGCGTAAAGCCTCATGGTAAATTCCAACAGAAAAAACCTGTAGGTCAAAGCACTGAAGTTTGGAGATACAGCATCTGAAAGAATGAAGGGTGCTGAAGTTGCTGGTTAGAATGTTGTTAAATTAAAATATTTGGAATTCCCATTGAACATCATGCAAATTCACATGCTGCCACAACCCATTGTCTCTTAGAAATGAGTAATCTGCATAATAATGGGTGATACAAATGTATGAACCATTAAATAAAGCAATTGCTCTTTTTGGGATTGTTCCTGATTATGCCTTTTACATTGCTATGTACTCATAATCAAGACCACTGAGGGTAATTTGATTACTAAGTTTATTAAGACACAACAGGAGGCATAGATAGTGGAATCAATTGATTAAAATGTCACTAAGTGGATTCAATATTCTCAAACACCGATGTAATTTAGAGGGATGCTACAGGTGAATATTCAAATATAGTCTGAAATCTCTCCACAATGGTGGTATTGGTTAAACAAGTCTTTCTGCCTGAAGACTGGGAGTTATTTTGAGTAAAGGGTGAAAGCAGATGTTAAATGGGTGTGTGAATAAGCCACTCGGCCCATCGAGTCTGCTCCGCCATTCAATCATGGCTGATATTTTCTCATCCTCATTCTCCTGCCTCCTCCCCATAACTCCTGATCCCCTTATTAATCAAAAACCTATCTATCTCTGTCTTAAAGACACTCAGTGATTTGGCCTACAACCTTCTGCGGCAAAGGGTTCCACAGATTCACCAACCTCTGGCTGAAGAAATTCCTCCACATCTCAGTTTTAAAGGATCGTCCCTTTAGTCTGAGATGATGTCCTCTGGTTCTACTTTTTCCTACAAGTGGAAACATCCTCTCCACGTCCACTCTATCCAGGCCTCGCAGTATCCTGTAAGTTTCAATAAGATCCCCCCCTCATCCTTCTAAACTCCCAACGAGTACAGACCCAGAATCCTCAACCGTTCCTCATACGACAAGTTCTTCATTCCAGGAATCATTCTTGTGAATCTCCTCTGGACCCTTTCCAAGGCCAGCACATCCTTCCTTAGATACGGGGCCCAAACTCCAAATGGGGTTTGACCAGAGACTTATACAGTCTCAGAAGTACCTACCTGGTCTTGTATTCTAGCCCTCTCGACATGAATGCTAACATTGCATTTGCCTTCTTAACTGCTGCCTGAACCTACACGTTAACCTCAAGAGAATCGTGAACAAGGACTCCCAAGTCCCTTTGTACTTCTGATTTCCTAAGCATTTCCCCATTTAGAAAATAGTCTATGCCTAAATTCCTCCTTCCAAAGTGCATAACCTCACACTTATCCACATTGTATTTCATTTGCCACTTCATTGCCCACTCTCCTCGCTTGTCCAAATCGTTCTGCAGCCCCCTTGCTTCCTCAATACTACCTGTCCCTCTACCGATCTCTGTATCATCTGCAAACTTAGCAACAGTGCCTTCAGTTCCTTCTTCCAGATTATTAATGTATATTGTGAAAAGTTGTGGTCCCAGCACAGACCCCTGAGGCACACCACTAGTCACCGGCTGCCATCCTGAAAAATACCCCTTTATCCCCACTCTCTGCCTTCTGCCAGTCAGCCAATCCTCTATCCATGCCAGAATCTTACCCTTAACACCATGGGCAGATAAGCCTGCTTAGTACTCATGACGTCACTTTCTTTGTTATTCAACACTACATTTCTGATAATGACATCTGTTGATGATTTAAGATCTCACTGAAAAAAATAAGGAGGTTTGTCCTCGAACTTGCCATGTTTAGTCTTCAAATGTCTTTGAAGTTTGGAGGGTTTTAAACGCTCATGCGGCAATCGCAAAGGTCCGTCACTGCCGACGTTTTTAAAGGCCAGTGGCGGCCATTTTGCCGTTCCTCCCACAATCGGGAACGCCGCGATCGAGTGTCGTGATCCTCCCAAAACCTGCCCAAAACACATCTGCAAGTTGTAACCCTGAGTTTGAAAACTGGTCTAGAAGGAAACAGATGTCCTGCATTTGCAGTGCGGAAGGAGTCTACTTTGCCCTCCTGTTTCTCTGTCTTCATCACCCTTCTCCTCTTCCTCTCATTTCTGCTGACCTTCACCCTGTGGCACAATTACTAATAGTAATGTCTGCTCTTGTGATTACAAGATTGTGGGGCATGCAGCAAGTCATCAGGATTCTGGAGCTCTTCTCACTCCCAGGATATCCTCTTACTCTCACTTGCAGCAGCTGGGATGGCTCTGCGTGGCTTTATCTCATTTTCTCATTCCTGCTGCAGACCAAGGATGGACCCCAAGCATGAAGCCAGTGACCAAGCATTCCTTTTCCCCCGGGGATTCCAATAAGGTGGAATAACCACTAGATGGCAGCACCAGATCTATGTATATAAGGTACACTCAGAGAGAGTTTCTGCCTCTTTGTATCAGGAGTGACTCGTGAACAGAGTGTTAGAGATATAGCTTAGTGTGCAGGTGTAGTTAAACAATATATATGTACTTAATCTTAGTTATCTAATCTACAGTTATAGTTATTGAAGAGTGAACAAACTCATAGTTAATTTATAATCGTTACTCAATAAACAGTATTTGCTTTATTTGAAGACTTCGAGTGTTACTGAACATCAAGCATACGTCCATTCTGGCAGTAAGCAAATGAGTAACAAGATATTACAATACGTAGTATAACAGAGGGCTTTCCAAGTTTGGAGGTGCTAGAGGAGGAGTGTGAGTTGCCAGGCGGGAACGGGTTCCGGTACCTGCAAGTGCGGGATTTCGTTCGGAGGCAGGTCCCGAGCTTCCTGCGCCTCCTACAAGGGGGGCTACAAGACAAGGTGGTGTCAGAAACATGAGTTGAGGAGGGGAAGATCTCGGAAGTATATAAGGAGCTGATGGAGTGGGAAGGAGTTCCAATAGGGGAGGTGTAGACGAAGTGTGAGGAAGAATAGGGAGGGGAGTTGGAGGTTGGGTTGTGGGAGGACGCCCTGCGGAGATTGAACGTGTCCTCATCATGTGCCAGGCTCAGCCTGATCCAATTCAAGGTAGTCCGAAGGGCTCATATGACTGTGACCCGGATGAGCAGAGTTTCTGAGGAGGTGGAGGACAGGTGTGGGCGCTGTGGGGGAGGTCCTGCGAATCATGTGCACATGTTCTGGGTGTGTCCGAGGTTGAGGGGCTTTTGGCAGGGATTTGCGGATGTCATATCTGAGGTCCTGCAATGGAGGGTGACCCTGAGTCCAGAGGTGGCGATATTTGGAGTGTCGGAAGATCCGGGAGCCCGGGGGGGCCAGAGGCCGACGTTTTGGCCTTTGCTTTCCTGGTTGCCTGGTGACGGATTCTGCTGGGCTGGAGGGACTCGGAGCCCCTGAAGTCGGGGGTATGGGTAAGCGACATGGCGGGGTTTCTCAGGTTGGAGGAAATTAAATTCACCTTAATGGGTTCATTACAGGGGTTTGCTCGGAGGTGGCAGCCGTTCATCGACTTCTTTAAAGAAAATTAGTCTGACAGCAGGGGGGGGGGGGGGGGATGGGGGGAAAGGGGGATACATGGGGGGAATGGGGGGAAAGGGGGAGGCATGCAAGGGATGAATAAGTGTAGGAAACCCCAATGAAGGGAGGATCGTGAGATGGAGTGTTTACATGGACCATATTAGTTGGGGTCTGTGTTTGGGGGGGGGGGGGGGGGGTGGCTATGTTATTATGGATTTTTTGTCTTTGTTGGATCTTTCCATTTAAAAGTGTTAAAATCATAAATGCCTTAATAAAACATTTTCTAAAAAAAAAAGAATTAATATTTGTTGTTAGCTTTTGTAGCTATGTAGCTCTTTTTACTTTTATGCTTAGGAATGTGTATTAGTTGACTGTATCATGTTATATTTTTAAGTGAATCTTGTTGTCTTAACTTTAGCACACCAAACACTTTTAAACACTGATTTTACATGGATTTTATATAGACTGTAATTTCTGTAACTTTGTAATTTTTGTAAGTACACCATTCTGTATTTTCCATTGACTTACACCAAGCATTGGCAGATATAACAAAAACATACAATTGCAAAGCAGTTTGAACAAAACGCACAGATACGCCCTGTTTCAATGAAAACACACTGATCAGCCCTATCTCCAATGAAAGTTCTGTAGGACATGTCATACTGATACCTATAAATCAATTAGAAACCTGGAATTATTAGACCTAGACATCACACACTCTCTTATCTCAAATAAGCAGATACCCAAACTATCTTAAGGCCTCTGTTATCCCAATAGAAAGTCATAAAATTTAATGAAATAACAGTAAAAGCTATAATACGATTGGTTCCACAAATAATTGACACTAAGGGCCGGTCAGGAGACAACAGGAAGGACTTCCGGTTGCGGCGATGCGGAGCTAAGCCGCACATTTCGGCAGCTCCCGCTATAACGGACTTTTGGGCTCTCCAGAGGAGCCCCAACGGAAACTTTTTGATTTAATCCCGTGTGGGAAGGCGCAGTAAGGTCCCCCCTTACGTTGTATGGCGGAAATTAGCGGTGGAGTGTCGGAGAAAGATGCTCTGGAGCAGCGGCAAAAATGAGGGGGAAAAAACAAGATGGTGGAGGGCGGAGATCGAGCAGCATGGGGGCCGGACCAGCAGGAGTTCCTTAAACGCTGTGTGGAGGAGCTTAAAAAGGAGGTGCTGGCGCCAATGTTGTTGGCGATTGAGAGGCTGAAGGAGACCCAGAAGGCCCAGGCGGTTGAGCTTTGTGAGGAGAGGGATAAAACGAATGAGAACGAGGACAAGATCCTGGGCCTGGCGGTAAAAATGGAGGCGCAGGAGGCGGTGCACAGGAGGTGGGCCGAGAGACTCGAGGTCCTGGAGAACAGGTCGAGGAGGAAGAATCTCCGGATTCTGGGTCTCCCCGAAGGAGTGGAGGGAGCCGATGCTGGGGCGTATGTGAGCACGATGCTCCATTCGCTGATGGGTGCGGAGGCCTCTCCGAGCCCCCTGGAGCAGGAAGGGGCTCACCGGGTCCTGGCGAGGAGACCCAAGGCTGATGAGCCGCCAAGGGCGATAGTGGCAAGGCACGGTCGCTTCGCGGACAAAGAAAGTATTCTGAGATGGGCCAAGAAGGTGCGGAGCAGTAGATGGGAGAATGCGGTGATCTGAGTCTACCAGGATTGGAGCGCGGAGGTGGCAAGGAGGAGAGCTGGCTTTAACCGGGCCAAGGCGGTGCTGCACAAAAAAAGAGTCAGGTTCGGTATGCTGCAGCCTGCGCGACTGTGGGTCACTTATCAGGACCGACACCATTATTTTGAAACACCAGAAGAGGCTTGGACCTTTATCCAAACGGAAAAATTGGACTCGAACTGAGGGGCTGCGGTTGTGGGGGGGGATGTTGGTTGTATATAGGGTTGTAAATATGGGTAAAGAATATTTCATGGGTGGGATGATGGATGGGGATGTGGGTAGAGTTCTGGTTAAAATTCTTTTTTTTTCTCCTGTAGACGAGATGGTGGGGAATGTGGGCGTCGGTGCTGGAGGGAGGTGAGACTCGGGGATGGGGGAACTGGGACAATGGCCACAACAGGAGCTGCGCCACAGGGGGCGGGGCTGGCTCAGGAAAGCGCGGGCTTTTTCCCGCGCTAGGGGGGAGGAAGGAGGAAGGTAAGGAGGAAGAGAGACTCCCACATGGGGGAGATCAACGGGGAGGCGGGGAAAGCCGGGGTCAGCAGAAGTCAGCTGACTCACGGAAGTAATATGGGGGGAGCAAAAGTGCTAGATGCGGATCTAGTGGGGAGGGGAGAGGGGGGGACATTAGCCCCCCAATCCGGCTGATCACGTGGAATGTGAGAGGCCTAAATGGGCCGGTTAAGAGGGCCCGAGTGTTCGCGCACCTGAAGGGACTGAAGGCAGACGTGGCCATGCTTCAGGAGACACATCTGAAGGTGGCAGATCAGGTCTGGTTAAGGAAGGGATGGGTGCGACAGGTGTTCCATTTGGGCTGGATGCGAAGAATAGAGGGGTGGCAATATTGGTGGGGAAGCGGGTGTCGTTTGAGGCCAAAAACATAGTAGCGGACAATGGAGGCCGATACGCGATGGTGAGCGGTAGGTTGCAGGGGACGGAGGTGGTACTGGTGAATGTATATGCCCCGAACTGGGACAATGCTGGGTTCATGAAACGGATGTTGGGGCGTATTCCAGACTTGGAGGGAGGGAGCTTGATAATGGGTGGGGATTTTAACACGGTGCTGGACCCAGCATTAGATCGCTCCAGATCTAGGACGGGGAAGAGGCCGGCTGCGGCCAAGGTGCTTAGGGGGTTTATGGATCAGATGGGCGGAGTAGATCCGTGGAGATTTGCCAGACCTTTGACCAGAGAATTTTCTTTTTTCTCCCACGTATATAAGGCCTACTCCCGGATAGATTTTTTTGTTCTGGGCAGGGCATTGATCCCGAAAGTGGAGGGAACGGAGTATTCAGCCATAGCCATTTCAGACCATGCCCCGCATTGGGTGGAGCTAGAGCTAGGGGAGGAGAGGGACCAACGACTGTTGGGGCGGTTGGATGTGGGACTGCTGGCAGACGAGGAAGTGTGTGGGAGTGTGCGGGGGTGTATCGAAATGTATCTGGAGGCCAATGACAACGGGGAGGTGCAGGTGGGAGTAGTATGGGAGGCGCTGAAGGCGGTGGTCAGGGGAGAGTTAATCTCTATCAGGGCTTATAGGGTGAAGAGAGAGGACAGGGAAAGGGAGAGGTTAGTGGGGGAGATTTTAAGGGTGGACAGGAGATATGCAGAGGCTCCTGATGAGGAACTACTCAAGGAGAGACGAAGTCTCCAGACGGAGTTCAACCTGTTGACCACAGGGAAGGCAGAGGCACAGTGGAGGAAGGCACATGGGGGGGATATATGAATATGGGGAGAAGGCGAGTCGGATGCTGGCACATCAGCTCCGTAAGAGGATGGCAGCGAGGGAAATAGGTGGAATCAAGGATGGCAGGGGAACTACGGTGCGGAGTGCGGTGAAAGTGAATGAGGCATTCAAGGCCTTTTACGAGGAGCTGTATAGGTCCCAGCCCCCAGGGGGAAAAGAGGGGATGCGACGATTCTTGGACCAACTGAGGTTCCCGAGGGTGGAGGAGCAGGAGGTGGCTGGTTTGGGGGCGCCAATTGGGGTGGAGGAGCTGGTTTAAGGACTGGGGAGCATGCAGGCAGGGAAGGCCCCGGGGCCGGATGGGTTCCCGGTGGAGTTTTATGGGAAGTTTGTAGACCTATTAGCCCCGTTGCTGGTAAGGACCTTCAATGAAGCAAGGGAGGGGGGGGGACCCTGCCCCTGACAATGTCGGAGGCGACGATCTCTTTGATTTTGAAGCGGGCTAAGGACCCACTGCAATGTGGGTCATATAGACCGATCTCGCTCCTTAACGTAGATGCTAAGTTACTAGCAAAAATGTTGGCTACGAGGATTGAGGACTGTGTCCCGGGGGTGATTCACGAGGACCAGACGGGATTCGTAAAGGGTAGGCAGCTAAATACCAATGTGCGAAGGCTCCTAAATGTGATAATGATGCCATCGGTGGAGGGAGAGGCGGAGATAGTGGCAACCATGGACGCGGAGAAGGCCTTTGACCGAGTAGAGTGGGAGTATCTCTGGGAAGTGTTGAGGAGGATTGGGTTCGGGGGAGGATTTATTAGTTGGGTCAAGCTCCTGTCTTGAGCCCCGGTGGCGAGTGTGGTCATGAACCGGCGGAGGTTGGAGTATTTCCGGCTGTATCGAGGGACGAGGCAGGGGTGCCCCCTGTTCCCTCTGCTGTTTGCATTGGCAATTGAACCTTTGGCCATGGCGTTAAGGGAGTTGGGGAAATGGAAGGGGGTGGTCAGAGGGGGAGAGGAACATCGAGTGTCGCTGTACGCAGACGACCTGTTGCTGTATGTGGCGGATCCAGTGGAGGGGATGGTTGATGTCATGCAGATCCTAAGGGAATTTGGAGACTTCTCGGGCTATAAGTTCAACGTGGGAAAGAGTGAGCTCTTTGTGGTGCATCCGGGGGATCAGGGAAGAGGGATAGACGACCTACTGTTGAGGAGGGCGGAAAGGAGCTTTCGATACTTGGGGATTCAGGTAGCTAGGAGCTGGGGGGCACTGCACAAGCTTAATTTGACGCGGCTGGTGCAACAGATGGAGGAGGATTTTAAAAGGTGGGACATGTTGCCACTATCGCTGGCAGGCAGGGTACAGTCGATTAAAATTGTGGTCCTCCCAAGGTTTCTTTTTGTGTTCCAGTGCCTTCCAATCGTGATCACCAAGGCCTTTTTTAAGAGGGTAGGCAGGAGCATTATGAGTTTTGTGTGGGCGAGCAAGACCCCGAGGGTAAGGAGGGGGTTCCTGGAGTGTAGCAGGGATAGAGGAGGGTTGGCGTTGCCAAATTTGGGTGGCTACTACTGGGCAGCCAACATGGCGACGATCCATAAGTGGGTGATGGAGGGAGAGGGGGCGGCGTGGAAGAGGTTGGAGATGGCGTCCTGCAAAGGAACGAGCCTGGGGGTGCTGCTGACGGCACCGCTGCCGCTCTCGCCGACAAGGTACACCACGAGCCCGGTGGTGGCGGCAACGCTAAAGATCTGGGGGCAGTGGAGGCGACACAGGGGAGCGTTGGGAGCCTCGGTGTGGTCCCCGATTAGGGATAACCATCGGTTTGTCCCAGGAAGGATGGACAGGGGGTTTCAGAGCTGGCATCGGGCAGGGATTAGAAGAATGGAGGACCTGTTCATTGATGGGACGTTTGCGAGCTTAGGGGCGCTGGAGGAGAAATTTGGACTACCCCCGGGAAATGCCTTCAGGTACATGTAGGTGAGGGCGTTTGTGAGGCGGCAGGTGAGGGGATTCCACTGCTCCCGGCACAGGGGATTCAAGACAGGGTGATTTCGGGCATGTGGGTCGGGGAGCGCAAGGTGTCGGCGATATACCAGGAGATGAAAGAAGAGGGGGAGGCTTTGGTAGAGGAGCTGAAAGGTAAATGGGAAGAGGAGCTGGGGGAGGAGATTGAGGAGGGGCTGTGGGCTGATGCCCTAAGTAGGGTTAATTCCTCTTCCTCGTGTGCCAGGCTTAGCCTGATACAGTTGAAGGTAGTGCACAGAGCGCATATGACGGGGGCGAGGCTGAGTAGGTTCTTTGGGGTGGAGGACAGATGTGGGAGGTGCTCAGGAAGTCCGGCGAACCATTTCCATATGTTTTGGTCATGCCCGGCACTGGAGGGGTTCTGGAGGGGAGTTGCAGGAATAGTATCTAAGGTGGTGAAAGTCCGGGTCAAGCCAAGCAGGGGGCTAGCACTATTTGGAGTAGTGGACGAGCCGGGAGAGCAGGAGGTGAAAGAGGCCGGCATTCTGGCCTTTGCGTCCCTAGTAGCCCGGCGAAGGAGCTTGTTAATGTGGAAAGAGGCAAAGCCCTCCAGTGTGGAGGCCTGGATAAATGATATGGCTGGGTTTATCAAGTTGGAGAGGATAAAGTTTGCCTTAAGAGGGTCTGCGCAGGGGTTCTACAGGCGGTGGCAACCATTCCTAGACTATCTCGTGGAGCGTTAGATGAAGGTCGGACAGCAGCAGCAGCAACCCAGGGGGGGAGGGGTGGGGGTAGGGGGGGATATCTTTCGAGGGGTGGGGAGGGAGGGAGGGGGAAGGCTTTTTTTTCTGGGGGGCATTTGAGCAAGAAATCACATGAACGATCCGGAAAACTGACATGTACGGGCGGAATCCAATGTACAAAGTTCTGTATCATATTGACTTGCCATGTTCACGTCCTGCTATGCGAGCTTTCTTTCTTTTTTGTTACGGAGGGGGGGTTGTTTGTATGGTTGAAAATTTTGTTAAAAAACTCTTTATAAATATATTTTTTTTAAAAGGAGACAACAGGAAAGTATATCAATAGATCACAGTCAGTCTCCAGAGAGAGGAAAAAAAATACCTCACATCACCTTGTGCCCTAGGCTGAATTTGGAATCAAGAACCACGTCTAGCCAGTAAAGTCATTGCTTCGATTGTGAAGTATAACTTTTGTTGCTTAATAAATATTTCTTGAGTTACATAAATTGCCTCCTATTGTCTGAATGGCTATAGTCTCAAAAGAACAAATTAATGTTGAGTGAGTGGATTTGGAAGCTAAACACCACTCCTCCCCCCGCCCCCCAAATATTACACTGTTACCTTCAATGATTTGTGCACATACAGTAACAGAGAGACCTAGGGGTGCATCACCTTTAGAATTGTATCCTTTAGTTTCTATTGCCTCTCCTCATTCTTCCTAACAAAATGCATCTTTTCACATTTTTCAGTGTTAAATTTCATCTGCTACCTCCGTTCTCACCGACATCCCTGGCAGTAAGTGGGCAGCTATAGGAAATAGGAGGTAGCAGCTATAGGAAATAGGAGGTAGCAGACAATAGAAGTACAGAACAGGAACAACCCTTCGGCCCTCCAAGCCTGCGCCGACCATGCTGCCCTTCTAAACTAAAATCTTCTACACTTCCGGGGTCCGTATCCCTCTATTCCCATCTTATTCATGTATTTATCAAGATGCCCTTAAATGTCACTATCGTCCCTGCTTCCACCACCTCCTCCGGCAGCGAGTTCCAGGCACCCATTACACTCTGTGTAAAAAAAACTTGCCTCGTACATCTCCTCGAAACCTTGCCCCTTGCACCTTAAAGCTATGCCCCCTAGTAATTGACCCGACATCCCCTCATGTAGTCCCTAGCTCTGTGACTGCATCACAGATGGCGGAGGGGGTGTGGGAACAGAAAATGACAGTGTTAGACAGTCCGACACATGCAGCCCAGGTGGTGGGTAGCTTGTGGCCTCAGCGGCCAGGGCACACGGCCATGGCGGCTAGTATGGATGCCGGCATGTGGTGCGGAGTGGTTCGGCCGCCCTCCAAGTTGTGCGGATGGTAGGTGTATGTGTGGAGGTGGGAGGGGGGCGGGGGGGGGGGGGGGGGGTTGGTGCCAGGGACACAGTGCTGCCTACTCACCCTGCCGCCCTGAGGAGGTTGTGTAGATTTTTCTGGCACTGCTGGCTGGTCCCGATGGTGTTGCCCACGGCGCACACCGCCTCTGCCACCAGTGCCCAGGTGTCATAGTCAATATTTTCTCGCTTCTGTGGTAGAAAAATTCAACACACTCGTTAAGACAGAATAACAAGCTTTATTTTCGAAAACAACTGCTTGCAGTAATGGCTGAAACTTGAAGTCAGAGGGCAGTCAATAAAACTGCTCAGTCTGTCACAAGTTGTAACTGTATGGTTCATATATGAAAGCATCCAGCTGGATAAAACGTCTTGCCTTCAGCTGTCATTTTACAGTAGGTAAACTGCACAGTCATTACAGCAGCATTCTTTCAGAGAAAGTAAATGAGACCCTTTTATTAAAAATATTTGTATGATAACAAACTTCAGTTTTAGAGTAAACGGAAATAACATAATAAAATCCACGGAGCAATTCCAGCACTTAAGCTGATTATCACCCCACCCAGTCTCAATCCCAGCCCAGAAAGATAGCAACTCAGACTCTTTTTGAAGAGGACTGCCTAAAGCTAGGCAGTCTAAGTACGCTCCTGTTCGGGGTCCCAACACCATCCCTGTTTATTTTCTTCATTCCTACAAGGGTTGGTGATTCACTGGGAAGGCCAGTATTTATTACCCTTGACTGAGTGGCTTTCTAGGCCAATGCAGAAGTCAGTTAAGAGTTAACTACATTGCTGTGAGTCTGGATATGCATGTAGGCCAGACCAGGGAATGATGGTAGATTTCCTTCCATAATAAACATTAATGAAGCCAGATGGGCTTTCAATTCCAGATTTATTAATTAAATTCAAATTCCATCAGCTGCTGTGGTGGGATTTCAACCCATGTTTCCTGAGCATTAGCCTGTGTCTCTGGATTACTCGTGCATTCCCATTACACCACAAACATTCCCCCAAAAGCTTGATATTCCTGTTTCCACTGTAGGCTTGCTGGTCACTTAACCTTGGCAGGACTCCGAGCAGTCAGGAATGCAAAAATTCCCATGTGACAATGTTAATGAAATTTTAAATCCTGTCATTGATCCTCAGAATGATTGAATCAGTTATAAAGTAGCCTTGATATATTGCATGTACATTTTTTTGTGAAATAACAAAGGGCACAGAAATGTGCAGGATAGGTAAAGCTATTTTGGAACATCCATGAACCCCACAACATGGGGCTGGTTTAGCACAGGGCTAAAGAGCTGGTTTTAAAAGCAGACCAAGGCAGGCCAGCAGCACAGTTCAATTCCCGTACCAGCCTCCCCGAACAGGCGCCGGAATGTGGCGACTAGGGGCTTTTCACAGTAACTTCATTTGAAGCCTACTTGTGACAATAAGCGATTTTCATTTCATTTCATTTCAATCAGCTGCACTTCAGTGAATCTGAAGCAGTGCACCATTAGTAAACTAATTCTGAGCCCACTGTACACCCCCAATCTCAGTTCCCAGGTCAAAGAAGACCCACCAAAACCACCATATTCTCTTGAAATCTATCACTTTTCTCCTCACGGTTTATTATACTTCCAAGTTCTGTGTGCAAATTTTGAGATTAATTATTAATCTAAGTTATTAATGTATATCAAGGAAAGCAGTGATCCTAGTGTCAACCTATAAGGAATACCACTGTAAAACAGCCTGCAAAACAATTCACCACTGCTCTCTTTCCTATCACTGCAAAATTTGTATCCATGTTGCCACTGTTTCTTTTATTCCATGGTCTTCAAGCTTGAATTGCTGCTTGTAGGTCTGCTTTGAAGACTGGGTGGTGTGGGCTCAGAATTGGTGTTTTAAAGACCACACTGCCTCAGATTAACTGAAGTGTGGCTGACTTAGAAATCATGTACATACCTGGCAGCTAAATCCTCTTCCTTCTTCTTCTGTTGCTCCTCCTCCGAGCTCCAGTGCTCACTGTCGTGTGATGTAGCATAAGGTGTAGAAGATCAGTACCATCAATTCAGCTCATGAATACTGAAGGGCATCCTCAGATATCCCAAGCAACCAGAATTGCATGTGCAGCGCCCCAATTTCAATTACAACTCTGGCTTCTGTGTACCTTTCCTGGACCTCAGTGGTAGTGATCCTCATAGAATTCATCAACCATTCTCTGAGGATAGCCCTCGTCTTCAGGGAAGCTTTCTCTGACTCTGCTTCGATGTGTACATATCTTTGGGAGACCCGGCTGGCACAGGAAGGCAGCCCCATGGGAGGCTTTCACATACATGCATATTGATTTTTCAGTGGTTGCAAACCAGCTAAGTATTGTTAAAGTGAAATCTTGGAACCACTACCATGCTGGCAGTTTCAGGTGCTTTAACCTGCTTCCAGCACAGAAAATGGCCCACCGAGACTGATTGAAACTTGGGTGGAAGATCCAAAGGGATTTGTCGGTACAGATACACAAATCACTGAATATAATGATTCAGATGAATAATGTCATAAAAAAATATTGGATTTCATATTTAGAGGAATAGAGCTTCAAAGCAGAGTCATTGGGCGGGATTCTCCGTTTCTGAGACTAAGTGTTGACGCCGGTGCAGGATTTCTGGAGTTCCACGATAGCAAAACTGGCGCCGCACCTGGACAGATTCAGTTCCTGTTAAGGGGCTAGCACCGGTGACACGAGGAACACAAACAATTCCAATGAAAAATGCTGCAGTATTCGCCAGTTTCACGATTGACACTCAGGAGGCTGACAAGCTGCAGCCGCATATACAGATTGCACTCCGTACACACACCATCCCAGTCAACAAGATGGCAGTAAGACGTGTGGTCCCATGCTTCAAGGATGCTGAGCTGGAGACCCTCTTGAACGCGGTGGAGAAGAGCCAGATGACCCTGTACCCCGGCCCAGGAAGGAGGCTGCCAGCTGCCACCATTTGTCATACCTGTGTGATATGGTACGAATTAAGTAATGGCATGATGGGAAAACTGGTCAATGGGAAGACTGGTCAAAAGGTTTGATACAATATAAGAAAGACTGAAACTATTCATTCCAGCTCCCCAGGCCCAGGTAAAGAATGCTGCCCTAACCATTTCCAGACTAGTATGGCCGTAGGCCAACTCTGCATAACTTGAAGTCTGAAAAGACCAGCGAAGGTCGAGCCATTCCAAAACACCGGACCACGGCAACTCCTGATAAAACTAACTCGTCATAACCCAGGGCCGTAGGAATTTAAAACAAAGATACGTTCAGGAAGAAACCAGTCTATTCTGACCTTTCAATGTTCCCTCCGAGGACTAAATAATGGTATGAGTGATATGACCAAACATGGCCTGGTCTTTGCTTCCGTTTGTATTTCCGATCAAACTCCTGACCATACTGTTGTCACATAATCTTGATAAAGATAATGTATAAATATTGACTTAATTCTCCGCGAAAGCGCGGAACTTGTGACAGTCTGAGCAGTTTTGTTGACTGCCCTCTGACTTCAAGTTTCAGCCATTACTGCCAGCAGTTGTTTTCGAAAATAAAGCTTGTTATTCTGTCTTAACGAGTGTGTTGAATTTTTCTACCACAGAAGCGAGAAAATATTGACTATGACTCCTGGGCACAGGTGGCAGAGGCGGTGTGCGCCGTGGGCAACACCATCGGGACCAGCCAGCAGTGCCAGAAAAATCTACACAACCTCCTCAGGGCGGTAGGGTGAGTAGGCAGCACTGTGTCCCTGGCACCAACCACCCCCCCCCCCCCCCCCCTCCCACCTCCACACATACACCTACCGTCCGCACAACCTGGAGGGCGGCCGAACCACTCCGCACCACATGCCGGCATCCATACTAGCCGCCATGGCCGTGTGCCCTGGCCGCTGAGGCCACAAGCTACCCACCACCTGGGCTGCATGTGTCGGACTGTCTAACACTGTCATTTTCTGTTCCCACACTCCCTCCGCCATCTGTGATGCAGTCACAGAGCTAGGGACTACATGAGGGGATGTCGGGTATTACTAGGGGGCATAGGTTTACGGTGCCAGGGGCATGGTTTAGAGAAGATGTACGAGGCAAGTTTTTTACACAAAGGGTAATGAGTGCCTGGAACTCGCTGCCGGAGGAGGTGGTGGAAGCAGGGTCGATAGTGACATTTAAGGGCATCTTGATAAATACATGAATAAGATGGGAATAGAGGGATACGGACCCCGGAAGTGTAGAAGATTTTAGTTTAGACGGGCAGCATGGTCGGCGCAGGCTTGGA
The DNA here is from genome assembly GCF_047496885.1 of Scyliorhinus torazame. Taxonomy (NCBI): domain Eukaryota; kingdom Metazoa; phylum Chordata; class Chondrichthyes; order Carcharhiniformes; family Scyliorhinidae; genus Scyliorhinus; species Scyliorhinus torazame. Next base: position 134,230,053 of record NC_092713.1, on the reverse strand, counting down.
GGGCCGAAGGGCCTGTTCCTGTGCTGTACCTTTCTTTGTTCTTTGTTCTTTGAGCATCCAGTACCCGCAGGCGCAGTTGGAGGGGTCCAACTGCATGCAGGAGCAGGAAGTGGTGCCGACCATGCGTGCCACCCAGGCCAACACTGCACGGGTAGCGTCCACGGTGGCAGCATTGGGGGTGATGATTTTGGTTATGGATCAACATGTCCAAAGCCTGAGGCATTCTGTGCAGGTGCTGGCCAAGGCCCAAGACAGGGTTGCCACCTCACAGGCAACCGTGTGCCAGAGCCACCTGGAAATTGCAGCGGCGCTCATGAACATGGCCCAGTCACAGCGGGCCATGGCTGGGAATGTCGGCGGCATTGCCCAGGCGCTGGCTGTCGTGGCGTAGACACAGAGGGAGGTGGCCCAATCCCAGAGGGAGATGGCGCAGTCACTGGCTGATGTGACACAAATCCAGAAGGTGGCGCAGTCACAGTGTGATGTGGCACAATCCCAGACGGAGATGGTCCACTCCCTGTGCGAGCGTGCAGACCCTGGCTGAGACCAGAGCAGGCCTGCAGGACTGGCAGCACCAGGTGGTGGGGAAGCCTCGGGGGTTAGCTCTGCTTGCACCCCCATCCCATGGTGTAGCCCGGGGACCATCGGGCACCTCGAGGGAAGAAGGCGTGATGGGACCCGTGCCGGTGACTCCTGCAGGGAAGGTGCTGGAACACCGCAGCATCTCGCGCACACATCCCCATCTCCTGTCCCTGGTGCATCTGGTGGGCAGCAGGTGGCACCATGCCACCTGGAACGCCCGAGCAGCAGCCGGGCCCATCCAGGCCTGGGCGCCCCAGAGGACAACCGCCAACAGGGACTCAGGTCGTAGGGCAGAATTCAGCAGGTCACCACCACTCTTGCTGTACCGTCTGGGGACCTACCATTAGGGCCCGTAAGACCAGAAAATTATGTACCAGTTAACTTGCCCGGGTGCAGGGCACAATTTTGTTATAGGAGCTAGGGCACAAATCTCTATATATGTTGTCACATTAAACACCTGTTCACACTGTTGCAACCTGCCTCGGTGCTCTGTCAGATGGGTGTGAGGGGTGGGCTGGTCTGGTCTGGCCAGAGAGCGTGAGGAATGGGCAGACATTGTGGGTGGCCTGCACATCCCCCCTGCCCCCCATGGACCATCCCCACCACTGTAACCCCAGGGATTTGATGGCACCATGTGATGGAATGGCCAGCACGCATGCAGGGATCACCCAAGTAGATGGTGGAAAGTGCTACCATGAGCAGGGGTCAGGCATCGTCAAACGATGTGGACAACCAGAGCTCATCGCAGAGCGGTTTGTCATCATCCTCCATCCCTTCGACCAGACCCGGTGTTACTGCCAACCCAGGGCCCCCACCCCATAATGCGGCAGGTATGTATCATGAAGGGGGTTGCAGGTGGGGAGGGGGGGGGGGGGGGATGGCCAGTGATCCTGGCCAGTCCCTTCCACCCCCCCACCCCCCCTCCAGCACATCGCCCCTCTGCTGTGCAATGTTGTGGAGGATGCAGCAGGCTGCCATAATGCGGCCGACCCCCTCAGCGTCATACTGGAGAGCCCCTCCAGAGCGGTCCAGGCACCTGAACCACATCTTCAGGAGGTCAAAGCACCGCTCGATCACGGACATGGTCACTGTATGGGCGTCGCTGTAGTGGGTCTCCACATCGGTCTGTGGCCTCCGGATAGGTGTCATGAGCCACGACCGCAGTGGATAACCCCTGTTGCCCAGGAGGGGAGGGAGGGGGCGTCTCGCATTTGTCAAGAATTGTCGAGTGTGCCAGGATGAAAGCGTTGTGCACACTGCCCGGGTTCCGGGCGCAGCTGATGATCACATATCAGCTGCACGTTCATCGAGCAGAACACCTTTCGGTTTGCGTAGAGTAGCCTGTTATCTGCAGGTGCTCGTAGGGGGACATGCATCCCATTGATCACCCCCTGGACCCAAGACATCCCGTCGATGGAGGCGAACCCTACTGCCCGGGTATCCTGGTGGAGTTGGTCCACATTGAAATGGATGTATTGAGCCACATGGCACATAGGCCTTGGTAATGACACGGATGCACCTGTGCACCGAGGAGTGGGAGATCCCGGACAGGACCCCGTGGAGTAAACGTTCAGGGCGACCGTCACCTTGACGGCCACCGAGAGTGGTGTCCGCCCTCATACCCCTGCGGTGCCAGGTGAGCCATGCTAAATTGCCGCTAAGGTCCAGGGATGTGAAGGTTAGGTTATAGTTTGGGCCATGGTTCAGTGCAGACTCGATGGCCACGTCCTGCACTGTAGGGATTCTATGATATTATTCTATGATCTGTCAGATATGTAGCTGTGTCTCCCTGCTGAACCAGTATGGCAGGTCCTCGAATGACTGCTGACGAGGTGACAGATAATTGCAATTTGGCGTCAAATTGGCACCCGTGGCGATTTTGGCGTCGGAACCTATTTTCTGCCCAATCGCGAGGGCCAACAGAGATTCTCGCCCATATGTTTAACTTGAATGCAAGTTGGTTAGGTCAAAGCTTTCACCGCCAGATGGAGATGGGTTCAGTTGTGTATGGGGTCGGGAAAGTCTGAGAAAATGACAATTATAGGAACTCCTGATTTTATCCCGCTGTTATAAAACCAATGAAACCCATGGTTGATTATTCTTTTTGTCTACTATATACCTTCTGTGTACGTTCCCTTGGCCGCAGAAAAATACTTTTCACTGTACTTCGGCACATGTGACAATAAATCAAATCAAATCAAGGGACGATTAATCTCCTGGGAGCTTCTTGGAGTATGAGCATCCCCACTGAGGGGCAGAGGCCCATCAGTGGGATAGTTAACTCAGGACCTTAAAAGCCGGCCAGATGGGAGCTGAGCTGCAGAGTAGTCCCAGGACTGAGACTGTACTTGTAAATACTTTACTATTGGTAATAAATCTTTTGTTTTACTCTCCTTTCCAGACTCCTCTATGACTACGAAACCCACTCTCCTCTGGCTTTCCCTGAAATAGATTTAGTTTCCTGCAGGGAAACACCTTGAGTCTGCCAGGAAAGCAATTGAGGCGGAGATTTAAAAAGAGCGGGAGCTGAGAGCCAAGCGGTAGAAGTCAGAGAGGGGACCAGTGGCTAGGATACTGGATACTGGACTGAAATCCCAATATTTTTGTTCATTTAAGACTGTGCAGAAAGAATGATTGCATGAAATCAGCAGTGATTGCATGAAAGAAAGGCTTTGGTATTTCTAAAATAAAACTTTATTATGAATACAATATTGAACTTTTAACTTCACATCCTAAAAGAACAGCTCACAATTACCCCTTAATACTACTACACAATTTCCCAATGAACAACAAGTAAAGAAACATGCAGCTCTCAATTCGACTTAAAAATTAGTAGAGCACAGATTAATACTTGCTTTATAAAACAGATTTGGCTCCGGTTCGAAACCCTTCAGACTCTGGCTGAATATCTTCAAAATAGCTGCTTTAACCAGATTGTTTCAGCCTCTTCGTTGTCTTCAGACCAGAATGCTCTGCTTTAAAAAATTATTACTCTTTTTAAACTATATTACTGCCAAAGAATGATGGATGGTTCAGGCAGATCTGAATTAAGCCCCTCTTCTCTCTCTCTCTCCCCCTCAAAGCTTACTGCCTCTCTGCTTCCTGAGCTCTACACAGCAATGACCTTATCTCCCCAAGCTCAAAAACAAATTATCTCTGCAGGTTGCAAAAGCACATTAACTCCCAGGGACTTTGCCAGTCAGCCCACATTTCCCTGGTCAATTTCACTGCTGTTTCCTAGAAGCAAAACAAAATCCTTTTTAAAACATGACCATTGCAGTGAAACACTCTATATCTCCAGACTTTTAATTCTTGTCCAAATATTTGGAATGCAATAATCTTAAAATTTTCCAATCGTTACAGCTTTTAAAAGAGCGGGAGCCGAGAGTCAAATCGGAGATTTAAAAAGGCGAGAGCTGAGAGTCAGAGTGGCGATTTAAAAAGAGCGGGAGCTGAGAGTCAGAGTGGCGATTTAAAAAGGCGAGAGCTGAGAGTCAGAGTGGAGATTTAAAAAAAGTGGGAGCTGAGAGTCAGAGTGGCGATTTAAAAAGAGCGGGAGCTGAGAGTCAGAGTGGCGATTTAAAAAGAGTGGGAGCTGAGAGTCAGAGTGGCGATTTAAAAAGAGCGGGAGCTGAGAGTCAGAGTGGCGATTTAAAAAGGCGAGAGCTGAGAGTCAGAGTGGAGATTTAAAAATAGTGGGAGCTGAGAGTCAGAGCGGAGATTTAAAAAGAGCGGGAGCTGAGAGTCAGAGTGGCGATTTAATAGGAGCAGGGGTTTACAGTCAGGGCGGAGATTTAAAAAGAGTGGGAGCTGCCAAGGACACCTCTGGGCAGCGGGCTGAAAGCAATCAGGAGTGACTACATAGGAAAACGTTAAGTTTATTGGCTGGTAACTGATTGCTAATTTGTATTACCGATTCTAAATTGCTTTCAGATTAAAGGTAAAAAGATAATTATTTTACAGATTAGAAAGTCTGAAAACCAGCTGGAAATAAAACGAAAAATTAAAAATTAACCAAATAAAATAGAGAGACAGGGCCAGGTGATGTGTTGTATCTACGTGATGTGGGAGCTGGTGGACCCCATTGTGAACACATCTGTATCAAGTTGGTTGCTTGAGGAACTTCGGCTCAGAATTGATGAGCTGGAGTCTGAGCTTCGGATGCTGCGACATATCAGGGAGGGCGAGAGGTACCTGTACGCTGTGTTTCAGGAGGCAGTCACACTCTTTAGATTAACTACATGGAATTTGGCCAGTAGTCAGGGACTGGAGAGTATGACTATAAATGAGGTAGGTAGAGGGATCGAGAAGGTAGGGTTGCAGGAGCCTCAGCCCTCGTCCTTGTCAAACAGGTTGAAGGTTCTTGCTCCCTATGTGGATGAGAGCCGGTACTGAAGGGAGAATGAGCAAACCGACTACAGCTCCGTGGTACAGGAAGCCATTCAAATGGGGGGAGGGAGAGAAAAGAAATATAGTCGTAATCGGGGATGATATATAAAATTAGGGGCATTAACTTTGTTCTCTGTGACCAGGATCGAGAGTCCCAAAGGTTTGTGTTGCCTACCTGGTGCTCGGGTTCGGGATATCTCATCTGGGTTACAGAGGAACATGGAGTGGGAGAGTAACGATCCAGTTGTCATGGTCCATGTATAGTCATGGTTACACAGGTAGGACAAGGATAGAGGTTCTGCTGAAGGAATATGAGCAGTTAGGGACTAAATTAAAAAGCAGAACCAAAAAAGGTAATAATTTCTGGATTGCTACCTGAGTCACAATCTAATTGGCACAGGGTCAATAAGATTAAAGGGGTAAATGTGTGGCTGAGACTTCCAGTGATGGGGATGTCCTCTGAGGAAACCAAATTTAGGCAGTTTTCACTGGCGGGTCGGCTACAGGCGGTTAAAATGAACGTGTTGCCGCGATTTCGGTTTATTTTCCAATGCCTGCCGATTTTCCTGCCAAAGGCATTTTTCACAGAGATTGAAGAAATGATTACTTTGTTCGTATGGGGAGGGAAGGTGATCAGAGTTAGAAAGGCGCTGCTACAGAGGGGAAGGCAGACATGGGGTTTGGGTCTTCCGAACCTAATGTATCATTACTGGGCGAATGCGGAGAAGATGCGGAGCTGGGTCAGAGGGGTTGATTCCCAGTGGGTCAGAATGGAGGAGAGTTTGTGCAGGGGGTCGGGGCTGAAGGCACTAGCAACCACGCCGCTCCCGATAGCTCCGGGGAAATACTCGGGGAGTCCGGTAATAAAAGCTTCTTTGAGAATTTGGAGGCTGTTTCGACAACACTTCGGGTTGGGGGCAGGGTCAAGGGAAATGCCGATTCGGGGGAACCACAGATTTGAGCCAGGGAAGTGGGATGGAAATTTTAGGAAATGGGAGGAGAAGGGGATTAAGACACTAAAAGATTTGTTTCTTAGGGGTGGGTTGCAGGATTGAAGGAGCTGGAAGCGAAGTATGGGCTAGAACAGGGGGAAGTGTTTAGATACATTCAGGTTCAAGATTTTGCCAGAAAGGAGATACAGAGCTTCCCTGTGGAGCCGGCCTCCACATTGCTGGATGAGGTGTTAACGCCAGGGGGACTGGAGAAGTGGGTGATGTCGGCGGTTTTGGAAGCGGAGAAGGCACCACTGGAAGGGATCAAAGCAAAGTGGGAGGAAGAGTTGGGAGAGGATATGGAAGAGGGGTTCTGGTGTGAGGTGCTCCAGAGAGTGAATGCCTCCACCTCGTGCGCGAGGTTAGGGCTGATACAGTTGAAAGTGGTATAGAGAGCACACCTCTCGAGGGCGAGCCGATTCTTTGACGGGGTAGAAGATGTGTGTGAACGTTGCGAGACGGGGGGAGGGAGGCGCAAATCACGTTCATATGTTTTGGTCCTGTTCAAAGCTGGAGGATTACTGGAAGGAGGTTTTTCGGGTAATCTCTAAAGTGGTGCACGTGAAACTGGACCCGGGCCCCCGGGAGGCCATATTCGGGGTGTTGGACCAGCCAGGGTCGGAAACGGGGGCGGAGCCAGATGTTGTAGCCTTCGCCTCGTTGATCGCCCAAAGGCGGATCCTGATAGGTTGGAGAGGAACCTCTCCACCCTGTGCCCTGACGTGGGGGGGGGGACCCGTTGGAATTCTTGACTCTTGAGAAGGTTAAGAATGAACTGAGGGGAAGGATGGAGGGGTTCTACAATTCTTGGGCATTATTCATTATGCACTTTCAAGAACTGGATAACATCGAACATTAGTTGGGGGGGGGGTGTTTGGGAGGGCTGGGGGGAAGAGGACTGTGCGTGTTAGTGATGACTGTGGGTGATTCCTGATTCCTTTTTGTCATTTGTTTGTGTTAACATGCGGGCTAATGTTTGGGGTTTGGTGGGAGGATGGGATCGTTGTTATTGACATATTTGTTGCTGATTATTGTTCATTGTTGGTGGGTGTAAATTTGGGAGAAAATGTGAAAAAGGAGAATAAAAATATTTTTTTTAAATGTAGGCAATTTTAGACATAGAATTTACAATGCAGAAGGAGGCCATTCGGCCCATCGAGTCTGCACCGACCCTTGCAAAGAACACCCACACCTCTACCCTATCCCCGTAACCCAGTAACCCCACCTCACCTTTTTGGACACGAAGGGCAATTTAGCTTGGCCAATCCACCTAACTTACACATCTATACGGCGCTATTCTCCCTCCCACGCCGGGTGTGAGAATCGCCGGGGTGCCGTGCGAATCGCGCCATGCCGCCCTGACCCCCGCATGCGATTCTCCCACCCCCGGAAACCAGCGGCGCGCGATTCGCACCTGGACGCTCGGGGAACCAGCGAGCGGCGATTCTCCGGCCCGGATGGGCCGAGCGACCGCTACGACACGGCAGGTTCCCGACGGCGCCGTCCACCCCTGGTCGCTGCCGGCGGGAACTCTGCGGGAATGCTGGGGGGGCGGCCTGTGTGGGAGGGAGGGGGGCTACTTCACCGGGGTGGCCTCCGATGGGCTCTGACCCACGATCGGGGCCCAGCGATCGGCAGGCCGGCCTCTTCCCCCCCCCCGGGCCTACCTCCTTCCGCACGTGGCCCCAGAACACGGTGCCATGTTGGTGAGGGGCCGGCATGCGTAAGACGTTCCCCGTGCATGCGCAGGATGGCGCGGTCCAACTGCACATGCGCAGGATTGAGCTGCCCCAACTGTGCATGCGCAGGTTGGCGCGGTGCCCATTTGGCGTGAACCGCTCCAGCGCCGTGCTGACCCCTATGGGGGCCAGAATAGGTCATGCCCGGGCCCTGGTCGCGCCATCGTGAAACGCGACGGCGTTCACGACGGCGCGAACACTTGGCCTCCATATTGGATAATCGCCCCCTTGGACTGTGGGAGGAAACTGGAGCACCCGGAGGAAATCCACGCAGACACAGGGAGAACATGCAAACTCCACACAGACAGTCACCCAGCGGGGAATCGAACCTGGGACCCTGGAGCTGTGAAGCAGCGGTGCTAACCACAGTGCTACCGTGCTGCCCTTTTAGCTGAAATAATCTGTCTGAACCAAGAAAAAAAAGCATCCCCTCACCACCCTCTGCAACCTACACAAAAAGCTACAGGAAATGTTGAAAAAGGCCGAGCAACAGCTGCACCAGGGGCCGCAAGGAAACCAGGGGCAACAGGAGCCTGGAGAAAACGGCAAGCAAGATGGCAGATCCACGAGGCGAAGAAGCCCCAACGGCATCTGAACGAGAGGGGCCATTTCATTTTTTCATTTCACAAGGAACTCCCCCTCGCCGGAGGGTGGCTGGAGGAAGTTCCTCACCAGAGAGCTAAAGGAGCTCAAGGAAACATAGGCTCAGAATCCTTGACAACGGTCAAGGTGGCGGTCGTAGAAGCGCTGGCCGCCATGCAGGTGGCCCTCAACAAAGCAGAAAGGCGACTAGAAGCTCAGGGAAGCACAATCAGGGAGCTAGAAAAGGCCTCCACAGACCAAAGTGACCGGATCATCGCCCTGGATGCAGAAATAACCAGGTTGGTGACGGCCAAGGGAAACCTTAAAGGGAAGGTCGAGGACCAAGAAAAGCAGTCGAGGTGCCAGACCTTCAGAATAGTGGGACTGCCTGAGGGAGCCAAAGACAGCAATCCCACAGACTACGTGGCCCAGATGGTGGGAAGCCTGGTGTGAAGGGATAGCTTCCCCAGCCCGCCAGAGATAAACAGAGCACACAAGTCGCTCCGGCCAAAACCCAGTGCCAGGGAACAGCTGAGGGCAATTATCGCGAAGATGCACAGGCACCAAGAATGGGAGAGAATGTTGAGATGGGCCAGGCAGAGAAGAGCCTGCAACAGCGAGGGACACCACATACGGATTCATCAAAAATATTGGGGCAGACCTGGACAAGCGCCAAGCCGAATTCAACAGAGTGAAGTGGCCCTGATCAAATGTGAGGTGAAATTTGGATGCTCTACTTAGCCAAGCTGTGGGTGACCTACCAGAGCAGAGAGCACTATTTTAAAGCCCCTGCAGAAGCGGATGAGTTTGTCCAAAAGAACAGAGGTCAAACCATCTCCCTGAGGAATTGAAAGGCTGAAATTGTACTGCCCCATTCTGAATCCAAAAGCTAACGCACAGAAAGGAGGGTGCGAGGGCAGCGGGGAGCAGAAGAAAGGGGAAGAAGGAAGAAAAACAGCGGGCGAAGGTAAGGTTCAGACCATCCCAGGAGTGGGTGCCGCCACACTAGTGGGAAAGCTAGTGCGGGGAAGTATGAGCAAGGAGGGCAGTGGTGCAATTCCCATGGGAGAAAGAGTGCCTGGCAAAGGTGGGGGGCAAATACAACGAGGAGGCAACAAGTAGTGGGGTAGAAATGGGAGAGAGATGGGGGTGCATGGGTAGGGGGGAAGGTGCAGATCCAAAGGGAGTGGAAGGGCAATAGACTGGCTACAACAGGCCACACATGGCATCAGGGAATAAGATGGTGCTGCAAGCAGTCACTTTGGCAGGTCCCCAAACAAAAGGAAACCCTCTGCAGGGTGCAAGGGCTCACCCACATGCCGTACACATTGGGGGTGGCCATGTTGAGTGGCCCCTGGACAAATGGAAGCCCCGGAGGACAGGGGCCCGGCCTCATGGTGAGTACGGTGACCGCGGCCATTTGGATGGGCCCCTAACAAAGGGAAACCTGGCGTGCAGGAGTGCTTCCACGAGGTAAGTATGGTTGATCCTGCAGGGGTGGGGTGGACAGAAACCCCCCCATCAGGTTAGTCACCTGGAACATCAGGGGACTTAGCGGTCCGGTGGAAAGACCGAGAATCTTTGCCCACCTGAAAAGTACAAAAGTGGACATAGTCTTTCTCCAAGAGACGCATCTGAGGGAGGACCAACTGCGGGTAAGAAAGGCTGGGTGGGATAGACCTACCATTCTTACTATGGGACGAGAGCTATACTGCTCAGTAAGAAGATGGTGTTCATGGCGATGAGAATGGTTATGGACCCAGGGGATGGTATGTCATGATCAGTGGTGTTCTGGAAGGGGCACAGTGGTCTTGGTTAACTTGTGCGTGCCCAACTTGGATGACACGGAGTTCACAAAAAAGACGATGGCAGAAATCCCCAACATAGACACTGACTCATAATCGGAGGAGACTTTAACTGTGTACAGGCCCCACGGTCATAACCCAAAACAGGGAAGACCTCCAGCATGGCGAAAGAAGTCAGCACATTTATGCAACAGATGGGGGCAGTGGACCCATGGAGGTTCACGCACCCAGGGGAGAAGGCGTTCCCCCTCTTCGTCCAAGTACATAAAGTTGTAGTCACCTAGCAAGGGGTAGATTTCAGCCTGATTAAAATTGGGGGCTTGTTGTACCCTCAATAATGACGCTTCGAGTGTAAACGGTAAAGAAGGCTTTAATAAGCTAAGAACTAGCCTGGTGCCGTGACGTGTGTAACAGAGGTGCCACCCACAAGGCGGCCCCTTATATACGGCTCCCAGATGGGCGGAGCCAGAGGCGGAGTCCCCCAGGGTTCCAAGCCCGGTCTTAAAGAGGACATCACCTTACATGATGACAAGGGTACAGCATTACAGTAACCGTTCATCACATTCACCCCCTGTTTAAAAAGAGTCCGGCGGGGGTGAAGTGCCATCATAAGTCCATTTGTCTCGGTGGCCTGATCGTCCTTATCGACCTCCTCAGCTCGGGCGGTGGTGCGGCGGACACGGACGTCTTGGTTGAGGGTACGTCCGCGAGCACGGTGGGCGGAGCCTTGGTCCGGGTCGGGGTAGGGGAACGGGGCGCAGGGGGAATAGGTGGGGCCGGGGGTAGCGGTGCCGGCGCCGGCGGGGTGTGTAGAGGGGGGGGGCTAGGGAGCGTGCGTGTTAGGTGCTCACCAATGGGGAGTGGGGCCGAGAGGGGGTGTGTTGTAGGGGGTGCTGGGTCCTGCAGGGGAGCGGCACGGGAAGGGGCGTCTGTTATGGAGGACCAGCGGGTGCCAGGTCCCGGAGGGAAACCGTATCTTGCCTGCTGTCGGGGTACTCAACGTAGGCGTAACTGGGGTTGGCGTGTAGTAATCGGACCTTCTCGACCAGGGGGTCCGTTTTATGGCTCCTCGTGTGCCTCCGGAGAAGAACAGGTCCCGGAGCGAAGAACAGGTCCCGGAGCCGTCAGCTAATGTGGAAGCGAGACCCCGGAGGTAGACTTCCTGGGGAAGACAAACAATCTGTTGTGAGGGGTCTCATTCGTGGCCGTGCAGAGGAGTGACCTAATGGAGTGTAGGGCATCGGGCAGGACCTCCTGCCAGCAGGTAGTTGGGAGACTTCTCGACTGTAGGGCCAGAAGGACAACCTTCCACACTGTCGCGTTCTCCCTCTCCACCTGCCCGTTTCCCCGCGGGTTATAACTGGTCGTTCTGCTCGAGGCGATGCCTTTGCTGAGCAGATACTGACGCAGTCCTTCGCTCGTGAACGATGTAACCCGGTCACTGTGGATATAAGCGGGGAAACTGAACAGGGTGAAGATGCCTTAATCACGGTGGCTGAGGTCATGCCAGGGCAGGGAATGGCGAATGGGAAGCGGGAGAACTCATCAATAACGGTGAGGAAATAGGCATTACAATTGGTGGACAGAAGGGGCCCCTTGAAGTCCACGCTCAGTCGCTCAAAGGGCCCCGAGGCCTTCGCGAGCCGAGCCTTGTCTGGTCGGTAGAAGTGCGGTTTGCACTCCGCGCAGATCTGGCAAGCCCTGGTCATGGCCTTGACCTCCTTGGTTGAGTAAGATAGGTTGCGGGACTTGGTAAAGTGGATGAGCCGGGTAACCCCTGGGTGGCAGAGGTCATTGTGGATGGCTTGCAGGCGGTCCTCCTGCGCGTTGGCGCACGTGCCGCAGGACAAAGCATCTGGGGGCTCGTTGAGCTCCCCTGGACGATACTTGATATCGTACGTGTAGGTGGAGAGTTCGATCCGCCACCTCAAAATTTTATCGGTTTTTATTTTGCTCCGTTGCGTGTTATCGAACATATAGGCGACCGACCGTTGGTCGGTGACGAGGGTGAACCTCCTACCGGCTAGGTAGTGCCTCCAGTGCCGTACAGCCTCCACAATGGCTTGTGCCTCCTTCTCAACTGCAGAGTGTCGAACCTCGGAGGCGGTGAGGGTTCAGGAGAAGAACGCTACTGGTCTGCCTCCTTGATTGAGGGTAGCAGCCAGGGCGATGTCTGACGCATCGCTCTCTACCTGGAAGGGGATGGTTTCGTCCACCGCACGCATAGCGGCCTTGATGATATCGGCCTTGATGCGGTTGAATACCAATCGAGCCTCAGCCGAGGGGGGAAATATGGTGGTCTTTATGAGTGGGCGGGCTTTGTCCTCAAATTTGGGGACCCACTGGGCGTAGTAGGAGAAGAGCCCCAAGCACCATTTGAGGGCCTTGAGGCTGCGGGGAGGGGGAGTTCCTTTAGGGGGCGCATGCGGTCGGGGTCGGGACCTAGGACCCCGTTTTCCATGACATAGCCGAGGATGGCTAGCCGGGTTGTGTGGAAAATGCATTTGTCCTCATTATAGGTCAGGTTAAGGGCTCGGGCGGTCTGGAGGAACTTTTTGAGGTTTGCGTCATGGTCCTGCTGGTCATGGCCGCAGATGGTGACATTGTCCAAGTACGGGTATGTAGCCCGCAAACCGTACTGGTCCACCATTTGATCCATCACTCTTTGAAAGACAGAGACCCCATTTGTGACGCCAAAAGGGACCCTGAGGAAGTGGAAGAGCCGGCCGGCCGCTTCAAAGGCAGTATAGGGGCGGTCTTTTGGTCGGATGGGGAGCTGGTGGTAGGCGGATTTGAGGTTGACCGTGGAAAATACTCGGTATTGGGCGATCCGATTGACCATTTCTGCTAAGCGAGGAAGGGGATACGCATCAAGCTGCGTGAAGCGGCTTATGGTCTGGCTATAATCCACGACCATCCGTTTCTTATCCCCGGACCGGACTACCACCACTTGTGCTCTCCAAGGGCTGTTGCTAGCCTCGACGACCCCCTCTCCCAGTAAACGTTGGACCTCTGACTTGATAAAAGTCATGTCTTGGACACTGTACCGCCGGCTCCTGGTGGCGACGGGCTTACAGTCGGGAGTGAGGTTCACAAATAGCGAGGGAGGTGCGACTTTCAGTGTCGCAAGGCTACTTACCGTGAGGGGGAGCAAGGGTCCACCGAACTTCAGTGTCAGGCTTCGGTGGCTGCACTGGAAATCCAGTCCGAGCAGCAGGGGAGCGCAGAGGTGGGGGAAGATATAAAATTTGAAACGGGTGTACTTGGCGCCCTGGACCGAGAGATCCGCGATACAGTACCCCTTGATTTGTACCGAGTGGGACCCGGATGCGAGGGCTATGGTTTGGGATGCGGGATGGGTGCGCAAGGAGCAGCGCCTTACCATTTCTGGATGGATAAAGCTCTCCGTGCTCCCGGAGTCGAAGAGGCATGCAGTGTCGCGCCCGTTGACTTGGACCTTCATCATCGAGTTTTGCAGATGTTTTGGCCGAGTTTGGTCGAGGTGATCGCTCCCACTCGCGGGTAGTCCGAGTCCTCAGCCGAGTCGGACTCGTAAAATGGCCACCGCCGTCGGTTGCACGTGTCGGGTCGAGAAGATGGCCGCCGGCAAGATGGCCGCTCCCATGATTCGCACGAAGCTGATGACGCATCAGAAGGGGGCGTGTCGGGTCGGTGCGCAGCCGCATTGCGAGGCCTGCGGGCCTGAGAGCCTGATTTTCAGGCCGGCTGTTCTTTGTTCTTCTGGCCCCTGGGCCTGGCCAGGCAGACCCTCGCAAAATGCCCCTCCTTCCCGCAGTCGCTGCAGATCGCGGAGAGGGCTGGGCAGCATGGCGTGGATGCTGGCCCTGCCCGCAGAAGTAGCACGGTGTGCCCCCAGGATGAGCGGGTCGCCACACGGTGCAGGCCCGTAACGTGGCTGAGTCTGAGGAAGTCCGAGGGGGGCTCACAGAGTCCGCGGGGTACGTACCAAATTATGTCGGGCCGCCTCCAGCGAGGAGGCGAGCGTTAGCGTGTCCTGGAGGTCTTTTGCCCCATTTTCGAGCAGCCGCTGCCGGATGTAGGTCGAGCGGGTGCCAGACACGAAAGCGTCTCTGATGTGCAGGTTCATATGGGTTTCCCCTGTCACATCCTGGTGGTCACAGTCCCTGGCAAGCGCGGTGAGTTTTTCGACGAATTTGTCTAGCGATTCCCCCGAGTGCTGCCGGCAGGTAGAGAGCAGATGCCTGGCGTGTACCTCAGGTTTGACAAACCGCTTGTGAAGTAACTCGACCGCCTCTTCATAAGTCATCGCTTTTTCGAGCATGGCGGAGATTCTGTGACTCACCCGGGCGTGAAGTAGGCGCAGCTTGCGTGGCCTCAGGATGGGAGTCTCTGAAGAGTCCAGGTAGGCCTCGAAACATCGGAGCCAGTATTTAAAATTTTCTTTGCCTCCGGTGTCCGTGCTTCCAGGTTCAGTTTCTCTGGTTTTAGGCCTGCGTCCATCCTGATGTAGTTTAGTTTATCAAATTATTGTACCCTCAATAACGGCGCTTAGAGTGTAAACAGTAAAGCAGGCTTTAATAAGCTAAGAACTAGCCTGGTGTCGAGACGGGTGCTAAGGCGGCCCCTTATATACGGCTCCCAGATGGGTGGAGCCAGAGGCGGAGTCCCCCAGGGTTCCAAGCCCGATCTTAAAGGGGACATCACCTTACATGATGACAAGGGTACAGTATTACAGTAACTGTTCATCACAGGGCTGGATTCTCCGCAACCCCGTGCTGCAATCGCGTTTGGCGTGGGGCAGGAGAATCGAAGTTCGTGACTGAATTGGGCCCAGCGCCGCTCCTGCGATTTTCTGCACCCTGGAGAATCGCTCATCTGCGAATTACGTTGTGCAGCTGGGGGGCCAATGCCAGAGGCCCTCCCAGCGATATTCCGCTCCCGACCGGCCGAGTTCCCGATGGCGTAGAACTAATGTGGTATGGCCGATCGGGACTTAAGCGCGGCAGCTGCGGACTCAGTCCCTGGTGGGGGGGGCGGAGGGATCGGGTACCGGGGGAGGGGGGTCTTATGGGCGGCCGGGGCAGCGATCGGGTCGGTCTGATGCAGCGGCGTGCGGCTGATCGGGAGGGCCTACATTGTCCGTGTTGGTCCGCAGTCCAAGTCCGCCATGGCACTCGGTGCGGCCGCTGGAGGCTGCCGCCATGCGCATGCACAGACTTGGAACCAGAATTGCAGGGCCCGTATCCACAAACAAAGCTGCGAGCTTCACGACGAGTCCCTGCTAGACCCCTGCAGGTAAGTGAATCGCATTTTATTTTTTGCAGGAAACTGGGGAGTGCAAAGCCAGCGTTTTTACGCCAGTGTGGCAACATAGCCCCATTTTGGGAGAATCCAGCCCTGGTTATCTTAAATTAAAGAATTCGCCCGATTAAATTGGATATCCTAAATTAAAGAATTGGGCATTTTAAAATCATACTGCAGTTAAACCTCAGGCAGGCGGTCGAAATTCAGACTTGACCAAAGTCAAATACACAACCAACAGACAAGCTGCCAGAACATGCCTGGGCTGTCCCATTCAATTACCCATCAAAGATCATCAGCCTACTGAGACCCAGCAGGAGATCATCGCACCCCATTGAAATGCACCAGCCTATTGTTAGAAGCCCAGATCAGGCCAGACTTTCTGTCGCCTAGAGTTCTTGCCGTTATCTTATGTGGCAACAGGTCACAACTGGTTGATTCGATACTGGAGATAGACCAACCGATGTTCCGTGGCCCCGGCCGTAGTGCTTCGGGTAAGAGGACAAAGCTACAAATGGACTTTGACCTGCTCTCCACGAGGAAAGCAATGCACTCTGCCAGGCACAGGGCACCTTTTCTGAACACGGCGACAATGCCTGCTGGCTCACCAGCTGAGAAAACAGGCAGCCATGAGGGAAATAGCTCAAAATTGGGACAACAATGGCAGACTAGTTGCAGAGCCGGAAAAGGTTAACGATGCATTCAAGGCCTTCTACTGGGGGCTGTGCACCTCAGAATCCCCCAAGCAGAATCTAGGATGAAACGAAAGAGAAAATGCTGGAAAATCTCAGCAGGTCTGGCAGCATCTGTAGGGAGAGAAAACAGCTAACAAAACACCTTTGTCAAAGAGTCATCAGACTCGAAACGTTAACTCTTTTCTCTCCCTACAGATGCTGCCAGACCTGCTCAGGTTTTCCAGCATTTTCTCTTTCGTTTCAGATTCCAGCATCCGCAGTAATTTGCTTTTATCCGGAATCTAGGATGAAGCGGCTCCTCGCTGGACTGGACACGCAAGTCATGGGGGAGGACAGGAAAAGGGGGCTGGAAGCACCAATAGAACTGGGAAAAGTCATGGAGAGCATCAACTCCATGCAGGTGGAGAAGGCGCCAGGACCAGATGATTTCCTGGCAGACCTCTACAAAACATTTGTGACAACACTGGCTCTGCACCCGCGGGAGATGTTCACAGACTCGCTGGCAAAGGGTACCATGCCGTCTGTACTAACACAAGCCTCAATCTCATTGATACCCAAAAAAGGTAATGACCCAACAGACTGCGGGTCTTACAGACCCACCTTGCTGCTCAATGTAGATGCGAAGATTTGTAACTTTGTCCTCTTCGCCCGAAGCATTACGGTCGGGGCCGCGGAGCATCGGTTGGTCTATCTCCAGTATCGAATCAACCAGTTGTGACCTGCAGCCACATAAGAGAATGGCAGGAACTCTAGGTGACAGAAAGTCTGGCCTGATCTGGGCTTCTAACAATAGGCTGGTGCACTTCAATAGAGTGCGATGATCTCCTGCTGGGTATGCGAAGATACTGGCCAAAATCTTAACCAGGCGACTGGAGAACTGCGTACCAGAGATGGTGGCAGAGGATCAGAGAGGCTTTGTTTTGTTTAATATAAATTTAGAGTACCCAAATCATTTTTATTTTCCAATTAAGGGGTAGTTCAGCGTGGCCAACCCACCTACCCTGCACATCTTTGGGTTGTGGGGGTGAGACCCATGCAGAAGACACGGGGAGAATTTGCAAATTCCACATGGACAGTGACCCAGGGCCGGAATCGAACCCAGGTTCCCGGTGCCGTAAGGCAACAGAGCTAACCACTGAACCACCATGCTGCCCTAGACGGACTTTGTTAAAGGTAGGCAGCTAACGTCGAACATCAGGCGCCTGTTAAACGTGATAATGACCCAATCTGGGGAAAGGACACCAGAGGTGATCATCTGGACGCAGAAAAGGCCTTTGACACAGTTGAGTGGAAGTACCTCATTGAGATACTGGAGTGGTTTGGGTTTGGAGCGGGGTTCACAGCATGGGTGACACCACTGTACAGCGCCCCATGGTGAGCGTGCGGATCAACACCATTAGCTCTAAGTACTTCCAGCTGCACACAAGGCAAGGATGACCGTTGTCCCTGCTGATATTTACCCTGGCGATCGAACCACTGGCGATTGCACTCAGAGCGCCGAGAAGCTAGAAAGGGATCTGGAGGGGGCTGGAGAGCATAGAGACTCACTCTACGCAGATGACCTCCTCCTCTAAGTTGCAGACCCACAAAGCGCATAAAAGGGATTATAGCGCTCTTGAAAGAGCTTGGAACCTTCTCGGGCTACCAACTCAGGCCGAGCAAAAGAGAGATCTGCCTGGTGGAACCGCAAAGGAGGGGGGGCAGAGCTGGAGGGACTGCCATTTTAACAAGCCCAAAATAAATTAAGCAAACTGGGGATCCAAATCACCCACAACTGGGCACGGATCCACAAATGGAATCCGGTTAGTCTTGGGGAGGAAGTAAAAAAGGACCTGCAGAGGTGTGACACACTCCCACTGTCCCTGGGGAAGGGTGTAGATGAAGAATGTAGACAATCAAGATGAACCTGCTGCCCAGGTTCTTCTTCCTGTTTAGTTCCATACCGATCTACACCCCTAACGTAGTAGATTATAGGGAAGGGAGGAACCCAAAAAAAGTCCCTCAAAGAACGAGAAGCATGAGGGGCATGGCCCTCCCAAACCTGCAATATTACCACTGGGTAGGCACAGCGGAATGTGTGAGGGGATGGGCAAAGGAATCAGAAGCTGAATGGGTGAAAATGGAACAGACTTCCTGCACTGGGCATCCCTCCGTGCCCTGGCCACAGCAACGTTCTCATCCCCACCAATCAAGCACTCAACAAGCCCAGTGATGGTAGCCACACTCCGGTCTTGGAACCAACTAAGACAACACTTCGGTCTGACCAAAATGTCCACTATGGCCGCCATCTGCAACAATCACAGGTTCGCGCCAGCCAAAATGGATGCCACCTTCAAACGGTGGAGACTGGACGGAGGAAACTGACAGTGACTGATACACGGACAACAGACTGACAACGCTAGAAGAACTGATGGAGAGGCTCCAATCGATAAGGGAAAACGAGTTGTGACTCATGCAAATCAAAAACTTCATCCATAGGGAAACAAGGACATACCCACAGGCGCCAGGACAATCGCTATTAGAAAAACTCTTAGACGGAGGAGGATAACTGCAGAGACTGATGCAGGGTGTCTGTTGGGAAAAGCATGCTCCCCACTGGACAAGACAAGGGAAAAATGGGAGGAAGAGCTCGGGATTGAAATAGGGTGGGGACTCTGGAGAGAGCACTGAACAGGGTCAACTCCACCTCCATTAGGCTAAGTCTAATGCAGCTGAAAGTGGTGCACAAAGCCCACCGAACTAGAACCCGAATGAGCAGGTTCTTCCCGGAGGTGGAGGACAAATGTGAATGGTGTCAGGGAGGCCCAGTGACCCACACCCACATGTTCTGCACAGCCTTCTTCGAGGCAATGTTCAAGGTTGTGGGGGTGAGGGTGGAGCCGTATCCAAAAGTGGCAGTTTTCAGGGTATCGGATTAGCCAGAACGTTTTGTGGGGGGGGGGGGGGGGGGGGGGGGGGGGGGGCAACGCCGTAGCCTTTGCTTCCCTAATCGCCCACCGAAGAATCCTGCTCGGCTGGTGATCGGCGGCACCACCCAAAGCTGGCAGACTTGGCGGAATTTCTCCAAGTGGAGAAAATCAAATTCACCACCTGGAGGTCAGAAGAAGACTTTCACAGGACGTGGAGGCCATTCACCAACCTGTTCCAGGACCTTTTTGTAGCCAACAGCCAATAGAGCGGGGGGAGGGGAGGGGGGGAGGGGGGGAGGGGGGGGAGGGGGGGAGGGGGGGAGGGGTGGAGGGCCCACAGAGGGACCTTAAACTGCAACGAAAAGGGAGAGGGACGGGACGGGGGGTGGAGGTGGTTAGAAAATAAGGCACATATGCTGACCACACCCTACAACGGGGGTGCCCCCCCCCCCCCCCCCCCTCCCCATGTGGTGATGTGTCGTGAACAAGATTGTATGCAGTTAGCAATGCGGCCTCCAATGAGCTGGTGGCGGCTGACCTTGGTCACGTGATGTGGCAGACTCATCAGTTGGTAGTAAGGCATACATAAGGGTAGTCGCATATCGGGTAGTTCCAAAGCATAAGTTCCTACTCTGTATAGTATGCTGCATGTTATCCTTCCACGTGTTAATCAATGAAGCATCAGTCTAAGTAAATCATCAGCAGTTCTGTGAGCATCATTGCAACAGCAAGATAACAAAACACAACATCCCAGACCTAAAGTGTGTAAGCACAGGCAGCCGAAGTGGGATACCCTACCAGGATGTTAAATGCTTGTCACCATACGATCCTATTATGTATGACAATGAAAACCAATAAAGAAAACATAATATATAAGAAAAAGGGGAGGGGGGTTAGGGGGAGTGCAAGGGGGGTAGGGTGATGGAGGCTAACGCCCGTCCGAATGCACGCCCTTCCGGACCATCACGCCACACATGTGCGGCGCACCAGCGACTCAAGTCAACTCAAGTCGCTGGTCCCAGAGAAAGTTTTGGGTCATTGAATTGAGTTACAGGTTATCAATTTCAAAAGCATGCAAATCACATACTCACCCTATCTGGGTGAGATCGGATCACGCCAGCGTGAAAGGCACAGAAAGATCTCAAACTGGCCAAACCGGGTTTTGGACCTCACGTTAGATAATCTCGACAATACGGGATTTGCGTCGGGCGTAACATGGTTGGAAAACCACCCCGACATGTTAAGGTGAAGCATTATTGGAGATATAAAAATTGTGTCATGGACTTACCAGTCCAAATTCCAATCCTCCCAACATTGAGGATAATAATTAAAATAATTTTTTTATCTTGCTGATAAAAAATGCTTTCTCTACGAAGAAAATCAAATAATGCAAATACATTTTTGTAAAATTGCTCTCTAAGTATTTTTGAATATTCTTTTGAACATTATACAACTGAGCTCCTGTTTTGTGGTGTGGCAGAAAATTCAATCATTACAGCTGTTCTGAATACCACCTCATTCTCCTCTGGGAATATAGAATAATGAACTGTAATTTTGTTTAATACCATGAAGTGTTGAACTAGCAATTGAGAAAGTGTCTTGATATGGTGCTCTTAAATTTAAATTATTAATGTGAAGGCAAAAATATAAAACTCGCCACTTGGTGGCAGTACTGTTATTGTTACCAGAAAAATTGACAGTATAATCTCCATCTATTATAATAATTATTGTACTGAATGGAAGGCAAAGTCATGTTTATCTCGCAACATAACATTTTTTCCCTGTAAAATCTTAAATCTATGGTTAGTGCAGGTCTAGGCATCTAACTAATATAATTTCATAAAACAAGTGTATTTCAACAGAAAAATAAGGTACTAAATTCACACAACACATCTGCCTGCACTTGATAAAATACAGGATAATATGTTGGCTGGAAATGAAGAACTGACTAATTTGATTGGGAATTGAGGAAAACAAGGGAATAATCAAGAAGGGAGACGGATCACGAGGTAATTATGGACAATTGGTCCACCTTAGCTCATTTATTCATTAAGATTCTAAAGTCCTCAATCCCAGCATTAAATTGGTTTCCAAAAGATCTCTGGGTTTTCTCTACTGCTCCTCCTGACATTCTATTCCATACTTCAATCACTCTGTGTAAAAATGAATTCTTCGATAGGGATTATCCGTGAATGACCGAGTTATATCAAATACTGGCCGGTTAGCTCAGTTGGCTGGACGGCTGGTTTGAGATGCGGAGCGAGGCTAACTGCTTCAATTCCCGTACCGGCTGAGGTTATTCCTGAAAGCCCCACCTTCTCAACCTTGCCCCTCACCTGAGGTGTGGGGACCTTCAGGTTATATCACCACCAGTCAGCTCTCAAAGGAGAGAGCAGCCTATGGCCCTCTGTGACTGTGACAACACTTTTTTTGGCATCAAATACAAACTTTTGGCATATTCAGTATGAAGAATACACTGTATATGATTCTTAATGGCCTAATAATGGATACGATTGTTGTGCCAGCAGCTGGTTTGTGGAAGTGGGTTAGGATGGGTGTTGGTGATTCACCACATTTTATGAGCTCAGGCCCTATTCCAACAACTTATTGGCGGGATGCATCAGCCCTTCCTGCCAGCGGGGTCTTCCGGTCCCACCAAAGGTCCCACCCCTGCAACAGGCTCCCTCGCAGTAGGGCGGGTAGACTAGAAGATCCCACCAATGGAGAGCTGCTGGAAAACATGCCAGGAAGGGGGAAGGAGGGGAGGGGGGGGGGGGGGGGGGGGGGGGGCGGTCCTTGGGGAGGAAAATCCAGGCCCTAATCTTGTACTTACATTTAAGTGCCAAATTTGATGTCACATTTGTCGTGTTGGGTGTTCCGATACACAAACGAACCAACACGATTGTAGATGGTACAACTCTGTTTTATTATTCTGTACAATAATAACTATTAACTTCTGTCTGTGGTTCGTACTTCACCAGCTAACCTGTGGACCCAGCCCTAACACTATCTTAGTGAGGCACTCAGCACATGGTGTATGTCTGAGTGGCACGCTGTGAGCTCTGAGCTATCTCCTGGTAGAATGAGCGGGAACTGTGGTGTTCCCTGTTTTATAGTGCGTGTGCTCTTACTGGCGATTGGCTGCGATGTGTGTGTGTTGGTTGGTCCAACTACCTGTCCATCAGTGTGTGTGTGTGATTGCACCATGATATGCTAATGTGGATATCATGACAACATTTTGAAAGTTTGTGAATCCTGAATTGTAAGAACTTTTGTACAACTCCTCAACTTTAACTTTTTCCATATATTTCAAAGTGATTGCACTAATTGTTCATTGCTCCAAATGCTGGGCCGAGTGGAATTGTAGAAGTTCAAACAAGCACAGCTTGTGTATCAGTTCAAAGTCTTGATTATTGAACAACAGTTTTTTTTACTTTGAGGGTAAAAGGAGCAAACTTCGAGTAGCAAAGTAACCATGTTTGTTTATTATTATAGAGTTTTCACAGCAGCTTCACAATGTTTGTAATGTGTACCCTGTTAAATTGCAAATATGTGCTTTGAGTTTGTGAATTAATTCCAGCAATGCAAAATAATATTCTAATTTCCATTGTTTTCAGCTCAGCAAAATCTAACATGGGGTGAGATTTAATGGAAATGTTGCTGAGTGCGGTAGCGAGTGGGAACTGCCGCGAGCTTCCTGACGCTTGACCTGGTGAGGCCGTCATCGGTATCAAACGTTAATTGGTTCACTTAACAAAGTCCCACGAGCCTCACGCCGCAAATGATGGTCCAACCGGCTGATTCGCCGGGACTGTGTCCGCCAGCTCCCCACTAACAAGGGGGAACTGCATTTAAACCGATCCAGCAGTGCAAAGCCCACACAGCTTGCAGGCAATGCCGCCCAGGAGATTCGGACGATTTGGAGCTGCCGACATGGCCAGATTGTTCAACGCTGTCAAGAACAGATGGAATGCCATGTTCTCCCGAGGGGCTCTGAGGGTCAGCCACAAGGCAGCCAGTGTCGCCTGGGAGGAAGTGGCAGCGACAGTCAGCTCAGGAAACATTATCAGGAGGGCCGGCACCCGGTGCCGTAAGAAGATCAACGATCTCCACTGGGCCAAGAATGACCCCGCTATTGAACGGGGCTCTGTGGTTTTTTTCTGGCCTCGGTCGGGAACACCTCACCGAGGCTGCCCTTACCTCACTTCCTCAGCTCATTTTAAAATGCCGACCCTATTTCTCGGACACTCCACCACGGCATCCGAGTACCCGATATTATAAGGATTCTTATAATAATTTTTATTAGTGTCACAAGCAGGCTTACATTAACATCACAGTGAGGTTACTGTGAAAATCCCCTAGTCGTCACACTTGGCGCCTGTTTGGGTCACTGAGGGAGAATTCAGAATGTCCAATTCACCTAAACAAGCACATCTTTAGGGACTTGTGGGAGGAAATCGGAGTACGCAGAGGAAACTCACGCAGACACGGGGAGAATGTGCAGACTCCACACAGATAGTGACCCAAGCCGGGAATCAAACCTAGGTCCTGGCACTGTGAAGCAACAGTGCTAACCACTGTGCTACTGTACTGAGAGGGTCCTCAAGCTCCACCTCATAAGGGCAGGTCACCCTGGGCCCGATCCCTGGCACAGACATTCTGGCGCCTGGGCACTGTGAAACCTGGGCAACATGGTACTGCCATCCTGGTACCCTGACGATGTCTGCCAGCATGGCAGTACCAAGGTGCTGAGGTGCCAGGGGAAATGCCAGGATACCAGAGCCTGACCACCCAGGGGCCACCGATGGACTGGGAGACCCCATTTATGTGGACCAGTGTCTTCAACAATTGATTTTTGCCAAGAGCACAGTTCCGGTGCTTCTACATCTATGGAGCTTAGCTTGCTCCCATTTCAAATAAACGGGGAAAGAAAGAGTAATCCTCAGACAGATCTGGCGCCAAACCATGACTGGGCATAAGGTCCAAAAGACATAAAATTTAACACATCAGAGAACTGAAGCACATTTGGGAATAGACACGAATAATACTTGCCTCGTCCTGCATTTCCGGAAGTAGATCCATTCTGATAAGGCCAATTTTATTAGGTGCAATTGTGATGCCGATCATGGTGAATAGCTCAGTGTCACTCATGATCCAACCTCATTGTCCAATCAAGGAAGATATGGGAGGATCGCCACAGCCCAGGGAACTTTATTTCAGTTGGCATCAGTATTTTAGGAATAAAAAGGGCTGGAGAAAATAGTTGGGAAGCAGAGAAGGGATTAAAAAAAAGCAGGTAAAATGTGCGATAAGGGGTGAAAAAGACTTGGGGTGTGATTCTCCGGCCTCGTTATGCTCTCACTCAAGTGAAACGAGGCAGGTGAATAGAGGGAGAGGCCAAAAATGCGAACTGTGCCAGGCAGCAAACAGTTTGCCATGCAACCAGCCCGCTCCTGTAGACAAAATCCGGATCATGCCGTAACGTGGGGAGAAACCAATAACCACCACTTAAGCTCAATTTCCATACAATTAACGGGAACCACACCATATCCAACGGCCTGTCATTCAGCGGCCTCCCCAGCAAGTGGTCATGCTGGCGCCGAGAGGTACTCCTTTTGAAAAATGTGAACCTGGCGGAAGGGCTTCTGTGGGGAGCCAAGGAGGTGAGTAGCCATCTTTGCTCACAGGGAAAGATCCTGGGGATAATGGGATTGCTGCCCCAGTGCTCGGTGTGGGGTGGGGGACCCTCTGCAGGAGTGGGCCGCTATAGGTGGGTGGGAGGCGCTGGGTGTTGTGTTATGCTTCTTCATGCAGCATAAGCTGCTTCCTTGATATATACTCTGACAAAGGAAGGTTCAGACTTGGAGATGGGTTTAACACATTTATTGAACAGTTAACAATTCTCCTACTTGAGTTCGACTCTCCTGCTGATCTTACTATAGTAACTCAATCTAACTAACCAGTCTGCTCTAATCCATGCAGTGGGTGTGATGCTTCCTGATCTGCCCCTGTGTCTCTGAGTGTCACCTATGGAAAGAGAAAGAGCATGTGTGCCCTGTCCTTTTATATGGGTAGCCCCCCTGTGGTAGTGTCACCTCTGTGTGTGTCTTGACTGCCCATTGGTCGTGTCATATCTTACTGACCTATTGGTTGAATGTCTGTATGTCATGATGTCTCTGGTGCTCCCTCTAGTGTTTATTTAGTCCCAGTGTATTTCCATTAACCCCTTGTGTATTTACAGTGATGCATATCACCACACTGGGAAGGCAACCGGGGGGCAAACGCGTGTCGCACCACCTTGCCAACTCCTGGATTGTTTACCCGTTCTGGGAGCAACCCTTGTCCCTGCCCATCTGCCCCGCTGACCACCCATAACCCTCAACGACTGCCAAGGCCTCTGGCCGTGCAGCTGAAGGCTATTGTTAATAGGGAATTGACAATCGTGGTTAAGTGAGCGCTTCACACAACTCAAGTGGATTCCCGTGCGTGGGTGGGTCTTGTAGCTTGTGGGAGTCATTGCCGAGCAGCCTAATCACACTTGATGCCTGGACATTGTGCCTGAACACAGCGGGAAAAACACCACACACGCAACATCTGAACACCCAGGGGATGGGTCACAGCTCCGGGGACATGTCCACGGCTGGAGTGTGGGTGGGTGCCACGGGGAGGGAGAGATGCCTGGAGAGATGGTCAAGGGATCGGAGGGCAGGCCGCATTGCAGAAGAAAGTATCAGAGCCATCATAATACTTGTGCACAAAGGTGTTTAATATTTTTTACAATACCCCACTCTCCCGAGGGTGCTGTCCCTCACCCCCTCCCCAACTCCCCGGTGCCCTCAGTGATCCTCAAAATGCTTTGCCCTCCTAGCTGTACCACTACGTCTAGGTGTTTTCCCAGGATGCACATCTGAGGTGGAGGCAGCCAGCTGCCTACCTTGCCCGGTGGCCTCCGATGCCCCGACAAAATGCCCCCACAAACATTCCTACAAAATGTTTTCCCAACATGTTAATTAATGGTGGGCGAAGGTGTCTTCACCCCCCCACCCCCGCACCGCAACCCACCCCCTCCCCCCAACATCGGAGCTAGATCATGCTCATCGCACATTGTGACTGAGACTTCATGCTGGGGAACCCCACTGTGTGGTTATAATCAGATTCCATAACTTCAGGAAGAGGGAACAGGTCCTTCGATGGGCCAGGGAACACCGGGAGATAAATTGGGAAGGCCACTCCGTTCAGTTGTATCAAGGCCTCAGTGCTGATCTGGCAAGTGCTGGAGCATAAGTATTCAGTACTGTTGCTGGAATATTTTTAGGGCCTATAGCCTTTGCAGTATCCAGTGTCTTAAGTCATTTCTTGATGACATATGGGGGTGAATGAAATTGACTGAAGACTGGAATCTGTGCTGCTGGGAACGTCTGGAGTACACCGAGATGGATCATTCACTCACCCCTTCTGGCTGAGGATTATTGAGAATCCTTCAGCCTTGTCTGAGGATTATTGAGAATGCTTTTGTTTTGCAACTGTCCCTCGAGACTGAACAATGATCGTTGATGTATGAGAACACGTGCATCAATCTGCTCGGAAAGTACTGGGAAGGACTGAAAGCTCCTTTTATTAAATTTATGAAGATGGGGAGTGATACTGAAAAAATGAAAAGAAAAATAACACCCAATGCTGACTTTTGACCTGTTATCAGAGAACAGATTCAGTAAAGGTTTGAGAGACCTGCATTGCAAATGTAACCAGCATCGTACAATGTCAACCAACGTACATTTTTAAATTAGGATTTTACAACAAAAATCCTCCATTTTCATTTTTAAATAATCTGAGGATTATTGAGAATGTTTCAACCTTGTCTGAGGATTATTGAGAATGCTTCAGTCTTGTCTGAGGATTATTGAGAATGCTTCAGTCTTGTCTGAGGATTATTGAGAATGCTTCAGCCTTGTCTGAGGATTATTGAGAATGCTTCAGTCTTGACTGAGGATTATTGAGAATGCTTCAGCCTTGTCTGAGGATTATTGAGAATGCTTCAGTCTTGTCTGAGGATTATTGAGAATGCTTCAGTCTTGTCTGAGGATTATTGAGAATGCTTCAGCCTTGTCTGAGGATTATTGAGAATGCTACAGCCTTGTCTGAGGATTATTGAGAATGCTACAGCCTTGTCTGAGGATTATTGAGAATGCTTCAGCCTTGTCTGAGGATTATTGAGAATGCTACAGCCTTGACTGAGGATTATTGAGAATGCTACAGTCTTGTCTGAGGATTATTGAGAATGCTTCAGCCTGGTCTGAGGATTATTGAGAATGCTTCAGCCTTGTCTGAGGATTATTGAGAATGCTTCAGACTTGTCTGAATATTATTGAGAATGCTTCAACCTTGTCTTTTGCTGGGCTCCTCCTTCATTGAGGATGGGGATAATTGTGGGGCCTCCTCCAGTAAATTGTTTAATTGTCCACCGCCATTCACAAGTGGATTGTCAGGACTGAAGAGCTTAGATTTGATCCATTGATTGTGGGGTCGCTTAGCTGTCTATCACTTTCTGCTTATGTTATTTGGTATGCAACAGTCCTTTTTGAAGCTTCACCAGGTTGACACCTCATTTTTCAAAATGCCTGGTGCTGCTCCTTCCTGCACTCTTCATTGAATCAGGGTTGATCCCTTGGCTTGGGTGATATGCTGGGCCATGGTTGAGTGGGAGATATGCTGGGCCATGAGGTTGCAGATTGTGATTGAGTACAATTCTGCTGCTGATGATGACCCACAGCGCCTCATGGATTCCCAGCCTTGAGTTGCTAGATCTTCTGAATATATCCCATTTAGCACTGTGTTAGTGCCACACAATATGAAGGAGGGTATCCTCAATATGAAAGTGGGACTTTGTCTCCACAAGGATTGAGTAGTGATCACTCCTACCAACACTGTCATGGACAGATGCATCTGCAGCAGGCAGGTTGGGAAGGATGAGGTCTAATATGTTTTTCTCTCTCATTGGTTCCCTCAACATCTATCAAAGATCCAGCCTAGCAGTTATGTCCTTTAGGACTTGGCCAGCTCGGTCAGTAGTGACACCACCCGGCCACTCTTGGTGATGGATATTGAAGAATGCATTCTGTGCCCTTGTCACCCTCAGTGCTTCCTCCAAGTACTGATTCATCAGCTGACGATGGCCGGTACGTGGTAATCAGCAGGAGGTTCTCTTGCCCACGTTTGACCTGAAGCTATGAAACTTCATGGAATAAAGAGTCGATGTTGAGGATCCCAGCGCAACTCCCTCCTGACTATATACCACTGTGTCGCCACCTCTGCCGGGTCTGTCCCGTCGGTGAGACAGGACATATCATGGAATGGTGATACTGGTGTCTGGGACATTGTCTGTAAGGTATGATTCTGTGAGTATGACAATGTCAGGCTGTTGCTCGAATAGTCTGTGAGACAGCTCTCCCAACTTTGGCACAAACCCCCAGATGTTAGTAGGAGGACTATGCAGATTCAACAGGGCTGAATTGCTGTTGTCGTTTCTGGTGCCTAGGTTGATGCCGGGTTCCCGTCTGGTTCCGTTCCGCTTGGACGTTATAGCGGTTTTGATACAACTGAATGGCTTGTTAAGCCATTTCAGAGGGCATTTAAGAATCAATCACATTTCTGTGGCTCTGGAGTCACAAATAGGCCACACCAGATGAGGACTGCAGATTTCCTTCCCTCATGGACATAAGTGAACCAGATGGGTTTTTATGATAATCGACAATGGTTTCATGGTCGTCATTAGACTTTTAATTCCAGGTATTTATTGAAAACAATTTCTACCATTTGCTGGGCAGGATTCGAACCCAGACCCCAGAATATTACCCTGGGTCCCTGGATCACCAGTCCAGTGACAATACCATTACGTCACCTCTTGTAAGTATTGCATTTTTACATAAACCTTCTTGAATACTTTATTTCCTGAGTATAGCTCTTTAATAATTACACAGCCTTTAAACTTAGGTTGAGCATACATAACTTTTTTCCCCCTAAAGATTATGATAGACGCAATTTGGCAATGTTGTTCACATGCCAAAACAAACCATTCTTCTACCTCAGCTTTATTACATTCCATGAAATTTTCCTTTTCTCCCAATCGGTTGTACCACAGACGATACATTTTCCACAAGATCATTCAATGACAATTTAAGTTCCTCTCTGTTACATTGTGTTAGTTTGCATGCTAGTCATGATCATTTGAAGGTCACAATATGCGTCTGGTAAGAGGAAAGGTTCTAGGAGTGAGATCCAAAACAAACCTAC
Source organism: Scyliorhinus torazame (assembly GCF_047496885.1). NCBI lineage: Eukaryota > Metazoa > Chordata > Chondrichthyes > Carcharhiniformes > Scyliorhinidae > Scyliorhinus > Scyliorhinus torazame. The sequence goes on along the minus strand of NC_092713.1, from coordinate 134,200,787 downwards.
AAGTATCTATTGTTATCGAAGGTAACTGGAACAATATTGAAAGACTACAATAGTGCGAATCCTTTGAATTACTAATAGCAATTATTATTAAGTAATTGCTATTCACTATATGCATGCCTAATCTGAATCTGCTCAATGATTATCAGATAGACACGATAAAGCAAATTATCATCGAAAAGCATTTGCTATTTATTGTTCTTATTAAGTTCTTTATTGGCAATTTCCTAATTCTGCATGTAGAGGGAGCAAAGCGCCAACAAATTAATCAGATTGGATCAAGGCGAAAAAGAATGGGCTTGCATTTATGCAGCACTTTTCACAACCATCAGATATCTCAAAGATTTTTACAACCAATGAAGTACTTCTTCAAGTCGTCATTGTCCCAGATGACCATAGGCTGCTTTCCCCTTCGAGGGGGAAAGCTGCCTGGTGCTAATTCAACCTGAGGATCACCACACCTCAGGTGAGGGGCAAGGTTGAGAAGGTGGGTCTTCATGAATAAACTCAGCCGGTGCGGGAATTGAACCCATTGCTCTGCATCACAAGCCAGCCAGCCAGTCAACTGAGCTAAACCAACCCCAAGCCTTGAAGTGTAGTCATCATTGCAATGTAAGAAATGTGGCACAACAAACTCCCAAAAATAGCAATGTGATAATCATCAGGTAATTTTTTTTTTGTCATGTTGATCGAAAGATAATATTGGGCAGGGCACTGGGATAACTCCTTTCCTGTTCTTTGAAATAACACCATGGGATCTCCACACGAGCAGGCAGACGGAGCCTTCGTTTAATGGGTGGGATTTTCTGGTGCCGCCCGGCCCGGATCTTGAAATTCCCACTCGGGATCAACAAATCTTTTGCTAGTCCGTCAAATTATCCGTCCCTGACACCAACTATTCCCGCTGTGGGTGGTCCCGGAAAACTTAGGCCAATGTCTCAACCAAAAGATAGCACATCTGACAATACAACACTTCCTCAGTACTACCGTGGACCTTTGATTTTTGTATTCAAGACGTGTGTTGTGTTTGGTCTTCTATGTCTTGCAAAGGAATCTACCAAACACCTAGACTTGTCCAAACCAGGATCGTTATTCAATCACATGCGGTAAGATAGCGATCTGTTACAGCGCAAGGTATCATGGAGTTTCTTTGTACTCCTCTGAAACTGCACCTACCATGCCTGTTCACCAGTATGTCTTACCACCATCTCCTTCAATCATTTGGTGATGGCTGGATGTGTCTCCACTTATATGGGAGTCCCTGGTCACATGCCCACGGTCTTGAGACCGCATGGTGTGTCTGCATCGCCACCTGCTGGTTGGAGGTCGCACTCCATCAATCTATGATATTTCTCACAGGCATATCACCACACCGTGCAGTGGACTTGAACACAGAACCTTAGGACTCAGATTAAAGAGAGTTACCAAGTAAGCCACAGTTTGACCTTCTGATGAGAATAATGGAAATGCACCATTGGGGCCAACTTTGAAAGATAAAGGCCCATTGTGACTTAATAGTTAGACATTCAAACAGCAAAGCGGTTTTGTTATTACATTGAAATCGCTCAACTAAAAAATGACATTGTTCAAATAAATGTCATTCTGCAAAGAGCCAGGTGGGTACTGAATAATACTTGTAGGGGGTCTGGATAGTGTATTTTCTTTTCATAAATTTCATAGAATTTACAGTGCAGAAGGAGGCCATTTGGCCCATCGAGTCTGCACCGGCTCTTGGAAAGAGCACCCCATCCAAACCCACATCTCCACCCTATCCTTATAACCCAGCAACCCCACCCAACACTAAGGGCAATTTTGGACACTAAGGGCAATTTAGCATGGCTAATCCACCTAACCTGCACATCTTTGGAACGTGCAGACTCCGCACAGACAGTGACCCAAGCCGGGAATCGAACCTGGGACCCTGGCGCTGTGAAGCAATTGTGCTAATCACTATGCTACCGTGCTGCCCATTCCTGTGCTAACATCTTTTCCCTCTTCATCACAAAGTTCCATTAGCAGGTAATATGGACAAATTCCTTTCCTGTATTTAAAAAGGGATGGTTCACAGACATTATACCAACATTCGAATGCTGCTGAATTGACCCAATATGGAGGAGGGCCTGCTTTAGAACCTGGATTGAAGCAGATATAATATTTCTCACTTTGCAGAACAGCACTGCATCAGCAGAAACGTAACTTGCCAATGGAATAGCAGCCAAGAAGAAGCCCATGACCGAATCCTGCATGTTTCCAAACAGAAGGTCGGAAGTCTGGAGTTGAGTAATAAAAATCCAAGGAGGAGAAAAATAATTAAATACAGGAAAGGAATGTGTCTGTATTACCTGCTAATGGAACTTTGTGATGAAGAGGGAAAAGATGTTAGCACAGGAATTCTGCTCTTTCGTGGGCAGAGTTTCAATGGGTATAGCAATGGAGGGGGAAGAAAATTGGAACGCAACCTGTTTCTGCCCCTCAATGTTTGATAATAGCTTCTGGTGGAGGTAAGGGGCAAGTTTTACAATCAGACCCTTCTCTGTTCCAATGACACTTCCGTGGGTATAATTGGGAGGATCCCAGGCTCCCCCAGAAATTCTCCATTGACTATCCCACTATGTGACCAGTGCTAAGGACACCTAAAGCTAGCATGGGTAGATTTTACTTTGCTCTCTGCAATGTTGTTCTCAAATGGCAATTGATTTCTAAGGGATTGATTTTGATTTAAATCTGAGATCTGCCTATAAGGGATCTTCAAGGCAACATTTTGTATGCCTTCTCATCTTTAGCCAGATTGGCCCACCCAAATAAGTAAATGAGCCTGTCCCTGGGATTTCAGGTGGGATCATGCTAGTACAATTGGACAGGTGGACGTTGTGCCCACTCCTAGGAGTGGTGTGTTTTGCTGCTACGGATAACACAGGCTGCTACTTGATGCAGTCTTAACTAAAGGATGCTCCAGACTCTGAAATGAGTTCAACGTGTTTATTGAACTATTAACACAGTTCTCAAATGAGTTTGACTCTCTGCTAATCTAACTGTAGTAACTCAGTCTAACTGTGCCAGTTTGCTCTAAGCCACGTGCTGGGGTGTGATGCTGCTGATCAACCCTGTCTAACTCTCTAGATGTCTGTCTGTGGAAAGAGGCAGGGTGTGAGTGCCTCATCCCTTTTATAGTGTTTATGTCATGCCCCCTTGTGGTGATGCCACCTCTGAGTGTCCTGACTGCCCATTGGTTGTGTCCTATTCTGAGTGCTCATTGGTTGCATATTGGCATAGCATGACATCTCTTTTTTAGATGTATATGCATGTTATGGGTCAGGGTTTAGAGAACCCCAAAGTGTATCATGGAGTTCACCTGACCCACAACTTTTAATAGATTGTAGTATGGGGAGCACACGGCCCACTCTACAGGTGTGATTCAGCAGAAAAGGACAAGTATTTCTTTAAAACAAACCAATGTTTATTCTATGAACGTAAGTTAACCTTTTTTAAAACAAACAGTGAACATCCAAGCAGCCATCAATTCAAATACAATCACAAAGACTACAATACTAAGTAACCCTGTAAGCTGTCCTTTGAACATCCAAAAGACTTAACAAATCTTCAAACAGGAGCACATTAGGTTTACATTCAATACTGAAACCGTTTACAATTCTGGGTTCACCAAATGATCCATAGATAGTCTTTGGATGGCAGAGATCAACAGTACAGCCCTTTGTTTTAACTCCAGATGCAGCTCACTGAAAAACACAGACACATCCAAGCTTTTTCTCAAACTGAAACTAAAAAGCAGAAATAGAGCTCAGCTCCACCCACACTCTGACATCACTCCAGTAACATGAGCAGCTTCATTTCTTAAAGGTACATTTCTTAAACACCCATTTCTTAAAGGTACTCTCACATGACAATGGATGTGAATGTGTCTGTCTAATGTGACTGACTGAGGAATACAGAACAGAACAAACAAAACAAATGCTCATAAGTCCAGTCTCTGAGGCTTGCGTATGATCCACGTCGACCGCCGGAGAGGTGGTGGAGGGGATGACGGTGTCCTGACAGGCGAGTGGGAGGCACGACTGGTGGCCTCATGGTTCGAGGTGTCTGGAGGTGGCAATTTGACATGTGGAAATGGAGGGGAAAGTGGTTGTGGACAAGCAACTTTTCGCAGTGCCCTTCGATTCCTTCACACAATGGAGCCATCAGCCATACGTATGACATAGGATCTGGGCGCGGCCTGTCGAACAACGACAGCCGGAGCAGACCACCCAGCATCCGGTATCTTGATTCTGACCGTGTCTGCTGGGAATAGCACTTCCAGATCGGTGGCATGTGCATCATAGCCCTGCTTCTTCTGTAGCACCGGGAGGTGATCAAGGTTGGGCAGGTGTATGGCTGGAAGCAGAGTCTGAGGCCTTGCGGATGAGCTGCTTAACGATGTGCACCCCTTTTTCGACTTTGCCATTGGACTGCGGATAGTGCGGACTGGATGTGACTTGCCTGAAATTGTAGTTCTTGGCAAACGTGGACCATTCTCGACTGTGGAAGCACGGGCCATTGTCGCTCATGACGGTGTTCGGGATGCTATGCCGTGAGAATGTCTCTTTACACGCTTTGATGACGTTCCGTGATGTGAGGTCTGGCAGCTTCAGCACCTCAGGATAGTTCGAAAAGTAATCGATGATTAAGATATAGTCGCGACCATTCGCATGGAATAGGTTATTTCGCATGGAATAGGTTAATGCCAACCTTGGACCACGGAGAGGTCTCTAGGTCATGTGGTTGGAACATCTCCTTGCTCTGCGCTGGTTGGAACCTCTGACAGGTTTCGCAGTTCAGGACCATGTCTGTGATGTCCTGGTTGATGCCGGGACAGTAGACAGCTTGCCGGGCCCTGCGTCTGCACTTTTCTACGCCCAGGTGTCCCTCATGAATCTGCCGCAGCACAATGCTCTGGAGACATAGCGGGATGACTATCCTGTCCAGCTTGAGCAGGATGCCGTCGATCAGCGTCAGGTCGTCCTTGACGTTGTAGAATTGAGGGCATTGCCCTTTCTGCCAGCCATTGCTGAGGTTGTGGATGACTCGCTGCAACAGGGTGTCTTTGGCCGTCTCTTCTCGGATGAGAACGATCTTCTCATCTGTTGCCGGAAGAGTGCTTGCACACAGCTGTACTTGCAATTCAATGTGCTGGATGATCTCCAGTGGTTCATTGGGTGAGTTGACGGAGCGGGACAATGCATCGGCGATGATTAGCTCCTTGCCAGGTGTGTACACCAAATTTAAATCATACTTCCGGAGTTTGAGCAGAATTCTCTGCAAACGAGACGTCATGTCGTTCAGGTCCTTTTGGATGATGTGGACCAGAGGCCTATGATCCGTCTCAACAGTAAATGTTGGCAAGCCGTTGACATAATCATGAAATTTGAGGATGCCGGTGAGAAGACCTAAACACTCCTTCTCAATCTGCGCAGATCTGGTCTCCGTGGGTGTCATTGCCCGTGACGCGTATGCTACTAGTACCCAGGATGACGTGTTGTGTCTTTGAAGCAACACCGCCCCAATGCCATCCTGACTCGCATCTGTGGATATCTTGGTCTCTCGGTCTGGGTCAAAGAATCAAGGACGGGTGCAGTGGTGAGCTTGGCTTTCAGCTCCAGCCACTCTGTTCGGTGCTCCGCCTTCCACTCAAAGGCGGTTGATTTTTTCACCAGGTTGCGTAGGGCCGTGGTGTGTATGGCCAAATTCGGGATGAACTTGCCAAGGAAATTGACCATTTCCAGGAAGCGCAGTCCTGCCTTCTTGTCCTCGAGGACTTTCATTGCCTCGATGGCTTTAATTTTGTCTGTGTCTGGGCTCACACCGTGTCGCGAAATCTGATCGCCCAGGAACTTCAGCGTGGATGTCCCAAAACAGCACTTGGACCTGTTTAGCTTGAGGCCATGTTCATGTATGCGTCGGGATACTTTCTTGAGTCGCGACACATGTTCCTCTGGGGTTGTGGACCAGATTATGATATTGTCAACGTAGACACGAACCCCTCCTATTCCCTCCATCATCTGTTCCATGATGCGATGGAAAATCTCTGATGCCGAGATGATGCCAAATGGCATTCGGTTGTAGCAGAATCTGCCAAAAGGCGTATTGAAGGTGCAGAGCCTTCTGCTGGATTCTTCAAGAAGGATTTGCCAAAATCCTTGGGATGTGTCCAATTTTGTGAAGAAGTGCGCGTATGCCATCTCACTCATGATTTCTTCCCTCTTCAGGATGGGGTAATGTTCTCGCATAATGTTTTTGTTTAGATCCTTGGGGTCAATGCAGATGCGCAGGTCCCTCGAAGGCATCTTTACGCATATCACCGAGCTGACCCAGTCGGTTGGTTCAGTGACCTTGGAGATGATGCCTTTTTGTTGTCGACTCGTGAGTTCTGCCTTCAGGCGCTCTCTCAATGGAGCAGGGACACATCATGGTGCGTGGACCACTGGCTTGGCATCAGGCCACAGTAGAATCTTGTACTCGTACGGCAGCGTGCCCATCCCGCTAAATACATCGGGTTAGGATGCTGTCGGTGCTGGCCTGAAGATCCGAATGGGACGGCGTTGTGGTGTAGACCCTTTGAATGAGGTTCAGTTGCTTGCAGGCGTGCGCACCTAGCAGGGATGCCCTGTCTGGTTTAACAATCTCGAAGCGTAAGCTTGCTTGTGTGTGTCGGCTGGACACCTGCAGATGGCAGGACCCCAGTGCCTTGATTGCGTTTCCATTGTAGTCCAGGAGTTTGCAGGCAGCTGGAAGGATTGTGGGGGGCTTCTTGATTCTCTTGAAGTCCACCTACGAAATCAGGTTGGCGGAGGCATCTGTGCCCAGTTTGAACTGGATGGGTCAGTGGTTGACCTTCATCACGGCATCCAATTCGTCCTCTGAATCCACGGCCAGGATTGATTGGACTTGCGATGTGTCCGGTGTGGCATAATCGCACTTTGTAATAATGCCCACTCGGTACGTGTTGTCCAGGTATTCACCATCTGGATCCGTCGCACTGCCTGGATCAGAGTCATGCATTCGGTATTGCACACTTCTGATGCGCCGCTGTCGGAATTGGGAGCGCTGGCTCCTGACTGGTGGTGCAGATCTGTACAGGGCTGCATAGTGGTTTGGTTTCCCACAGTTTAAACAGCGTTTGCCTCTTGCAGGGTAGTTTTTAAAAAAAATGGGGTGCTGCAGTTCGCACACGTCATGACGTCGGCGTCATGACGCTCAGTGCGTCATTGCGCATGCGCGGTGCGGTTCTCTGACGTCTGCACATGTGCAGTGCGGTTTTTGGCCGCTTCATGTTCCCGATTGCATTGCACATGCGTCGGGCAATGGGAAGAGCACGCAAAATGGCCCGTTTCATCAATGTGGAGGCGCTGCATCCGGGAGATGGCCTGAACACTCCACCTCGTGGGAGGCTTGTTTTTCACTTTCTGCCATTTTGTACTGTGAATAGCGATTTTTAGAGTGCTCATGCACAGTACACATTTCAATCGAGACTGGCAGGGTCATGTGCTTGATTTTCAACAATTGCTCTTGCAGAGGATCTGAGTTGAACTCCAAAAACAATTTTGTCTCTGATCATGGAGTCAGTGCACCGAAGTTGCAGGATTGCGCTAGCAGTCTAAGGTTAGTTAGATAGGAGTTGAAGGATTCGTCTTTACCTTGCATCCTCTGCTTGGAGATTTCGTTGGTGTCCACCTCGCAGTGGCTGTCGAATTTGTCCAGGATGGTTTGGTACTTCGTCTTGTCCTGCCCTTCGGAAAAGTGAAAGGAGTTGAAGATCTCTATCGCATGGTCAACTGCAGTGGTGAGTAGAAGAGCTATCTTCCGCGCATCGGTCGCGCCATTGAGGTAGGATGCTGCCACGTATAGTTGAAATTTCTGCTTGAATGATCGCCAGTTGACACTAAGATTGCCGGTAGTCCTGAGCTGATGAGGAGCCTGAATCTTGTCCATTGTGCCTGTATTCAGTAGCTGGTTGTCACGGATCTTGCTGAGTTGAACTAAATAGATTGAGCAGTCACTCCTGGTATCGTGTTGTGTTATGCTGCTTCGGATAACACAGGCTGCTACTTGATGCAGTCATAACTAAAGGATGCTCCATACTCTGAAATGAGTTCAATGTGTTTATTGAACTATTAGCACAGTTCTCAAATGAGTTCGACTCTCTGCTAATCTAACTGTAGTAACTCAGTCTAACTCTACCAGCTTGCTCTAAGCCATGTGCTGGGGTGTGATGCTGCTGATCAATCCTGTCTAACTCTCTAGATGTCTGTCTGGAAAGAGGCAGGGTGTGAGTGCCTCATTCCTTTTATAGTGTTTATGTCATGCCTCTTGTGGGATGCCACCTCTGAGTGTCCTGACTGCCCATTGGTTGTGTCCTATTCTGAGTGTTCATTGGTTACATGTCTGTATATCATGACAAGGAGCACAAAGGCAAACTGGAATTTCTGGGCTATATTTTCCAAGATAGGATAGCTTTTATTTCCATGCATCCCTCCCCAGTTCAGAAAAATGCAATAAACCTAGTCCCTTCATCCCCTTGCACTCATGGAAACCAGAAATAAATACACTCTATACCCAATTGAAGTAGTCCGATAAAATACTCTACATTCTGATTGAAATAATCCAACATGACATTCCTAAAGAAAAACACATTGAGTGATTGAAATTCTGGTTCCAAACTTTGGAGAAATTGGGATGCTTCTTAATGGATTCCATTGCTACATTTAACAAAAAAAACACATTTCAGTCAATTATCCAGGACATTTTTTTGACAATTTCACAGTCAATAGAAGCAGATGTTCTCAGGGACGGTCTAAGTTGGTCGGGTCAAAAGCAATTGACCCATGTGTATTATGTTTCTTTAGGATGCAATGTTTACAAAGTGTTCATGACAACTGAAGGGAACGTATGCACTTTGGGACTGCCCATCAACTGAAAGACTCATTAAATCTACAATCTCATGTAACCTTTAACAATGTTCCCAGGACACACTGTAAATTCATCTGGAGTCATCAAATAGATAACATTTGCAGGACACTAAAGGAATTACAACCCAAAATGTATTTTAAAATGTTTCAGGGGCAGGAGTATGATTGAATACCCTCCATTTACCTTGACGAGTGCAGTTTAAACAACAACCAAGCAGTCCAACAGCATCCAAGGAAAATAGTCTGTTCGACAGACACCCCCATCCTCACACCTTAAACATTTACTGCCTCTACCAATGGCACACTGTGGTTGAATGTATGATATGCATTGCAGAAAGTTACCCATCTCCTCTTTGACAACAACACCTAAAGGAAAGACAAGGGCAGCAGGCACATGAGAATACCACCTACTCCACGTTCACCCAAATCACAGCATCCTGACTTGGAAATATATCACTGTCCCTTCATTGTCACTGGGACAATATGCTGGACATTCTCCCTAACTGCTGTGATTCACAAAAGGTGGATCACCGCCACCTTCCAAGGGCAATTAGGAATGAGGAATATATACCTGCCTTGCTAATGATACCCACATCTCACGAATGAATAAGAAAACATATAAGCTGGAAATTGTTCAGCCAAATTATCTAGTATACCACACAACATTTTTAAATTGTTTAAAATTCCATGTTAATGATTTAAGTCAATATCATTGGGAATTGGGAATGTTCTGACATACTGAAAACAGATGGTAGCATGTGCGCACACACATGCAATCATCCATACTGTAATTTACCAAAGTTACATAACTTATCAAACTTCCGGCATGGTGGCACAGGGGTTAGCACTGCTGCCTCACAGCGCCAGGGACCCGGGTTCAATTCTGACCTCGAGTGACAAGTTTGTACATTCTCCATGTGGGTTTCCTCCGGGCGCTCTGGTTTCCCTCTCACAGACCAAAGATGTGCAGGTTAGGAGGTTTGGCATGCTAAATTGCCCCTTAGTGTCCAAAGATTAGGTGGGGTTACGGGGATATAACACGGGATTGTGCCTGGATATGGTGCCCTTTTGGGGGGTCGGGACAGACTCGATGGGCCGACCAGCCTCCTTCTGCACTGTAGGGGTTCCATGATTCTATGAAATTCAGCTGTGCTGTAATCAGAAAGTGCTGAATGGAGACTTCAGCCTGGAAATTGGGCTCCATTGAACCAGTTTTTCAGCTACTCATCAGCCAATTTAATCCCCAGAATAGTGGACAAGCAGCACACACCATATGGCTGTCTGCCATATTGGGCGAGGACAAAGAAAGTGTCCTTTACCCATGTCTGAAGCAGTTATTACGCTTTTTAAAAATGTAAGTAAGAAGTTAGTCCTACTCCCCTGCTCATTCCTGATATCCCTCTCTTTTCTTTTGGAAGTATGTTTCCAATTCCCTTTTTGAAGGTTGATTTTGAGTCTGTATCCATCAGCCTATCAAGCAGTTCATTCCAAATCCGAGCCAATCTTAAACAAAAAGGGTTTTCTTGACATTGTCACTGTTCTTTTATCATTCACCTTATTCCTGCTTATCAATGTTCTTTCAGCCAGTAGAAACATTTATCTTTATTTATAAACAAACAAATCTGAGGTATCGCCTTACAAAACGTGCATGGTGTTTTGAGGTTTTTAAAATAATAAAAAGGTCGTGCACGATCAATTGCACAAAGACAAGAGTTGAATGCAACTGAGGTTTTATTACACTAAGATGTGTGGCCTCCTACAGCAGCTGGCGAAATGGCTGCTATATGGGGAGCACACATATTTATACTCCGCCGACTGGGCGGAGCCAACAGGCAGGGAATTACCCCCGTACCTGTAGTACAGGGCCTTACCACAAATCATCCAATATATACACCAGTGGTGACTACCGCATTCACCCCCTGTTAAATTTGAGTCCGGCGGGGGTGGTGGAGAACTAGAGACAAGTACATGTTTTAACTACAGAGAAAAAATGGAGTCCCGATCAAGTGGTGGCAGCGATTCCGGTGTCGGTCTGGTCCTCGGTGACTCCGGGAGCATGCCGAAATCCTCGTCATCCTCGGGCGTGGGCAGGGGGAGGACAGATTGTCCTGGGGCGGGGGCTGTGGTGGGGTGCGCCGGGGAAGGGGAGGGTGATGCTGGGTCGGAGGGGTGTGTGTGTGTGGAACAAGCTGGTGCCAGGTCCCTGAGGGAGACAGTGTCTTGGCGGCCGTCGGGGTACGCTACGTAGGCGTACTGCGGGTTGGCGTGGAGTAGCTGTACCCTTTCAACCAATGGGTCCGCCTTGTGGAGTTGTACGTGCTAATGGAGGAGTGCGGGTCCAGGAGCTGCACGCCGGAGGTGGACTTCCTGGGGAAGGCAAAGAGACTTTCATGGAATGTGTCATTAGTCGCAGTGCTCAGAAGCGACGGAATGGAGTGCAGTGCGTCGGGGAGGACCTCCTGCCAGCGGGAGGCCGGGAGATTTCTGGACCGTAGGGCCAGCTGGACGGCCCTCCAGACCGTCCCATTCTCCCTCTCCACCTGCCTGTTTCCCCGGGGGTTTTAGCTGGTCGTCCTGCTCGAGGTGATACCCTTGTTCAGCAGGAACTGGCGCAGCTCATCGCTCATGAATGAGGATCCCCTGTCGTTGTGGACATAGGCGGGGAAGCCGAACAGAGCGAAGATGGTGTTCAGGGCTTTGATGACGGTGGCAGACGTCATATCAGGGCATGGGATGGCGAAGGGGAATCTGGAGTACTCATCGACCACACTGAGGAAGTACGTGTTACGGTCGGTGGAGGGGAGGGGCCCTTTAATGTCCATGCTGAGGCGTTCAAAGGGGGCGGGAGGCCTTCACCAGGCATGCATGGTCTGGCTGGTAGAAGTGCGGTTTGCACTCCGCACATACCTGGCAGTCTCTGGTGATTGCCCTGACTTCCTCGACGGAGTAGGGCAGATTGCGGGCCTTGATGAAGTGGTACAAACGTGTGACCCGGGTGACAAAGGTTATCGTGCAGAGTCCGGAGTCGATCCACCTGTGCGCTGGCACATGTACCTCGGGATAGGGCATCGGGGGGCTCGTTGAGCTTACCGGGGCGATACAAAATCTCGTAGTTGTAGGTGGAGAGCTTGATCCTCCACCTCAAGATTTTATCGTTTTTGATCTTGCCCCGCTGTGTGTTATTGAACATGAATGTGACCGACCTTTGGTCAGTGAGGAGAGTGAATCTCCTGCCGGCCAGGTAATGCCTCCAATGCCGCACAGCTATCACGATGGCTTGGGCCTCTTTTTTGACGGAGGAGTGCCGAATTTTGGAGACATCATTATCATAGAATTTACAGTGCAGAAGGAGGCCATTCGGCCCATCGAGTCTGCACCGGCTCTTGGAAAGAGCACCCTACCCAAGGGCAACACCTCCCCCCTATCCCCATAACCCAGTAACCCCACCCAACACTAAGGGCAATTTTGGACACTAAGGGCAATTTATCATGGCCAATCCACCTAACCTGCACATCTTCGGACTGTGGGAGGAAACCGGAGCACCCGGAGGAAACCCACGCGCACACGGGGAGGATGTGCAGACTCCGCACAGTGACCCAAGCCGGAATCGAACCTGGGACCCTGGAGCTGTGAAGCAATTGTGCTATCCACAATGCTACCGTGCTGCCCCAATGAAGGGCTAGTGAAAGGAATGCCATGGGCCTGCCTGCCTTGTTGAGGGTGGCGGCCAAAGCGATGTCTGATGCATTGCTCACGACTTGGAAGGGAGCATCTTGTCGACTGCGTGCATCGTGGCCTTGGCGATGTCGGCCTTAATACGATTGAAGGCCTGGTGAGCCTCGGCAGTTAGGGGAAAAAGAGTGGATTGGATGAGTGGGCGTGCCTTGTCTGCATAATTTGGGATCCACTGGGCGTAGTAAGAAAAGAACCCCAGGCAACGTTTGAGGGCCTTGGCGCAGTGGGGGAGGGGGAGTTCCATGAGGGGGCACATGCGGTCGGGATCGGGCCCCAGAACTCCGTTCTGGACCACATAGCCGAGGATGGCTAAGCGGTTTGTGCTGAATACGCACTTCTCCTTGTTGTAAGTGAGGTTGAGGAGAGTGGCGGTGTGGAGAAATTTGGCAAGGTTGGCGTCATGGTCCTGCTGATCATGGCCGCAGATGGTGACATTGTCAAGGTACGGGAAAGTGGCCCGCAGCCCGTAACGGTCAACCATTCGGTCCATTTCCCTTTGGAAAACCGAGACCCCGTTGGTGACGCCGAAAGGAACCCTGAGAAAGTGGTAAAGGCGGCCATCTGCCTCGAAGGCAGTGTATGGGCGGGTCCGCCTTATGGATGGGGAGCTTAGGCGGATTTAAGGTCTACAGTTGAGAAGACCCGGTACTGTGCAATCTGATTGACCATATCAGATATGCGTGGGAGGGGGGTACGCGTCGAGCTGCGTGTACCGATTGATGGTCTGGCTGTAGTCCACGACCATTCTGTGTTTCTCCCCAGTTTTCACCACTACACTTGGGCTCTCCAGGGGCTGTTGCTGGCCTCTATGATGCCTTCCCGAAGCAGCCGCTGGACTTTGGACCTGATGAAGGTCCTGTCCTGGGCGCTGTACCATCTGTTCCTGGAGGCGATGGGTTTGCAATCTGGGATTATGTTTGCAAATAGGGAAGGTGGGTCGACCTTTAGGGTTGCGAGGTCGCACACAGTAAGGGGTGTTAGGGGCCCGCCGAATTTCAATGTTAGGCTCTGGAGGATGCACTGGAAGTCCAGGCTGAGTAGCAAGGCTGTGCAGACGTTGGCGAGGACGTAGAGACGGAAGCCGGTAAACACCATGCCCTGGACAGTGAGAGTGGCTATGCAGTACCCACAGATCGCCACGGAGTGGGACCCAGAGGCCAGGGAGATTCTCTGATTGGCAGGGTGTACCGCGAGGGTGCAGCGCCTCATCGTATCGGGATGAATGAAGCTCTCGGTGCTCCTGGAGTCCAGCAGGCAGGAGATCACGTACCCATCGATTTTCACGTTTGTAGAGGCAGTTGCTAGGTTGCGTGGGCGAGACTGGTCAATTGTGACCGAGGCTAGACGCAGCTGATTGTCGATGGTGACAGACGATGGGGTGTCCGGGGGGCATGGGTCATGGTAAGATGGCGGCGCCCACGGGCCGCACGTGCCGTGGGGGAGACAAGATGGCGGCGCTTGATGTTCCTGGGGCGGACAAGATGGGGGCGCCCACGGGCCGCACGTGGTGGGGGTTGAACAAGATGGCGGCACCCACGGGCTGCACGTGGTCTGAGGAGGGGAAGATGGCGGCACCCACTGTCCGTGAGTGGTCCGAGGAGGGGAAGATGGCGGCGCCCACTGGCTGTACGGGGGGAGGGGGGAGTTGGAACAATAGCAGTGACTGAATGGGCCTGGCACACCGCCGCGAAGTGCCCCTTCTTGCCGCAGGCCTTGCAAAGGGCACTCCGGGCCGGGTAGCGTTGTCGGTGGTGTTTTGGCTGCCCACAGAAGTAACATTTGGGGCCCCCGGGGTTGGTTGGCTGCCGCGTGGCACAGGTGTGGGGTTGGCTGAGCGGGGTCCCCGATGGGGCGGCTGACTGCGGAGTCCACGTTGCGTAGGAGGGGTGGGCCGCGCGGCCGTCGGTGTGGGCCTGGATGTTGTGTGAGGCGACCGTCAGCAAGAGCGCAAGCTTTTTGGTTGCCGCAAGGTCAAGCGTGTCCCCTTCTAAAAGGCGTTGGTGGATGTAATCAGACCCTATCCCCGTAACAAAAGCATCCCTCATAAGCAAGTTCGAGTGTTCCGGGGCCGTGACGGCCTGACAGTCACAGTCTCTGGCAAGGGGAATTAGAGCATGCCAGAAGTCTTCTACTGACTCACCAGAGAGTTGACTGCACGTGGGGAGGATGTGTCTGGCGTAAAGCGTGTTAGTCCGCTGAGCGTAGTTTTCTTTCAGTAGCGCCATGGCTTCGTCGTAGTTCGGCGCGTCCTGGATAAGTGGAAAGATGTTGGAGCTCAGCCGCGTGTAGTGGAACTGAATCGTCTGAGCTTCCGGAATTGGGTCTCGTGCAGACCTAATGTAAGCTTTGAAACAGGCGAGCCAATGTTCAAAGTCCTTTTTGGCGTCGCTTGATTGCGGATCTAACTGCAGGCGATCCGGCTTGATGCGGAGGTCCATCTTCTGAAAACTTTAGTGTAATAAATTGATGCACGATCAATTATACAAAGACAAGAGTTGAATGCAACTGAGGCTTTATTACACTAAGATGTGTGGCCTCCTACAGCAGCTGGCGAAATGGCTGTTGTATGGGGAGTCCACATATTTATACTCCGCCTACTGGGCGGAGCCAGCAGGCAGGGAACTACCCCCGTACCTGTGGTACAGGGCCTTACCACAAATCACCTAATATATACATCAGTGGTAACTACCACAAAGGTGCATGCTAATTTATTTATTTATTTGAATTAGATAGATTAGGGAGTACAATGAAAGAGGACTAAAATTTAAATATGCACAGCAATCGGAGTTACTTATTTTAATAGAAAGTTGCCGGCTCATGCTGTGTACATGCATTCACTGTAAATTTTGGAAAGGAAGCTGGTCACAGTTTCACTGAATTTGATTGATAGCACTTATTGTGTAAGTGCTTATTGAGGAATGTGCCTCTTAGTCGCTCTCTTGGAAGTTATTGGTTCACCTTTTGTTTCCCAGGTTTTATTTCCTAAATTGGCTTACCTGTCTTTGCCACTTTCAGGTGATCAAATGGTTAGTTGCTAGTGGGAGCTTGTGGACTGAGTTGATGGGAGTCATTGTGTGAGGATGTTACACCGTGACTGTATGAAGGAAAAGTTATTTTTTTCCTTTACCTTCATTTCCATAAGTTTCTTAAGTGGCCTTATTACATCTTTTTGGCTACGTGTTATGCTGTTAATCCTTTGACCATCATTTCCTTTAACGTTAGTCTGTAAAAGGTGGATTTATCATCTGGCAACAGATTCTTTAGAATCGGGAAGTGCAAATTCCATTAATGTCAGAGATGTTACTTTTCCTTTCTTCTACAACATTTAATAACAATAATCTAATCTTTATTATGGCCACAAGTAGGCTTACATTAACACTGCAATGAAGTTATTGTGAAACTTGTAGCTAGCTTGAAAAAGATCATAAATTGTTAAGAAACCGTAACAGAAGTTTATGATTGTTGCTTGAGAAGGGTGAAACTTTAATACAATACTGTGAAATACAGAATAATTTAAATCTCTTTTTATAAATGAGCGATATTATGTGGTTAACTAAAAATAAGAAAACATTTTGGACCTTGTAACGAAACTCTGCATGGGCAGGTCTTTCCAAAGCTGGAACCTTAGTTAACCAGTGGTATATCATGGAGCTTCACGACATCTTGTGTCATAGATTTCTGCGGAAAAATTGAAATCGGCCTCATCAAACATTCATTTGCTTTCTTTCCCCTCCATGTGTACCCTTCCTCCTCAGCTGCCGAAAGTCTAATTCACATGTTTAAACCTGGAGGTTGAACTTGGCAATGTTGTCCTGTTGGTCTCTCTACTTTGATTAGTCATAGTTTAAGTCATCAGATTGTTATGACTCATGTCAACACCCAAATTTAAGGCTTGCATATCCATTAAGCCTAGTCTCAGCAGGTTTGATGAACTTCCAGTTCTAGAGAGCTCACTGGTTAAGATTCTCATCCTCCCATTCCAATCACTTGATTGTCATGCTCCTTCTTACTCGGTGTGTAATGCTGGAGAACATCTCTGATGAAAGTTCACAGGCTCGAAATGCTGACTCTTTTGCTTTTCAGATTTCCAGCATCCACAGTATTTTGATTTTGTATCACACCAAAAAGGCCCAAATTGATTAAAAGCACAAAATTAGTTAAACTCCTATCTCAAGTCCCAAGCCTTTAGAGAGCATTGGTGACCATGGATTTTCAGTAGATCGGTCCTTGATTATGGTTGGTAAACTACCACAATTGTTGCTGTTGCCTTATGCATTGTGGCTGGTCAAGAAACAGTCTCACTTTTACTGTCTGCCATCAGACATTTTGGAAAGATTTGCCTGGCCATAATATGAACAAGGAACAATGCATCTACTATGTCTGGGCCAGAGCTTCTGGCCCAGACATATGGGCGCTACCATAAGCCCTCTGACCTCTTAAAAATCACACTCTTAAAATCAATGGTAACCTCATACACAAAGGACAATGGTCAATGCAAATAATAGCACAACACAGAATCATTCAATATAGCGGGCTGAACAAGAGGTTCTGCACATTAGATCATGCCACTCTAGGGTTCATGCTAGAATGAGAATCATTATGAACCCGGACCTGAATCATTCTGAATGTGAATCATTCTGAACCCATACCTGAATCATTCCAAACCCAGACAAGAATCATTCTAAACCCGGACCTGAATCATTCTGAATGTGAATCATTATGAACCCGGACCTGAATCATTCTGAATGTGCATCATTCTGAACACGGACCTGAATCATTTTGAATGTGAATCATTCTGAATGTGAATCATTCTGAATGTGCCTCATTCTGAACCCGGACCTGAATCATTTTGAATGTGAATCATTCTGAATGTGAATCATTCTGAATGTGCATCATTCTGAATGTGAATCATTCTGAACCCAGAGCTGAATCAGTTTGAATGTGAATCAATCTGAACCCAGACCTGAATCATTCTGAATGTGAATCATTTTGAACCCGAACCTGAATCATTCTGAATGTGAATCATTCTTAATGTGAATCATTCTGAACCCGAACCTGAATCATTCTGAATGTGAATCATTTTGAATGTGAATCATTCTGAATGTGAATCATTCTGAACCCAGACCTGAATCATTCTGAATGTGAATCATTTTGAATGTGAATCATTCTGAACCCGGACCTGAATCATTCTAACTGTGAATCATTCTGAATGTGAATCATTTTGAATGTGAATCATTTTGAATGTGAATCATTCTGAATGTAAATCATTCTGAATGTGAATCATTCTGAACTCGGACCTGAATCATTCTGAATGTGAATCATTTTGAATGTGAATCATTCTGAACCCGGACCTGAATCATTCTGAATGTGAATCATTTTGAATGTGAATCATTCTGAACCCGGATCTGAATCATTCTGAATGTGAATCATTTTGAAAGTGAATCATTCTGAACCCGGACCTGAATCATTCTGAATGTGAATCATTTTGAATGTGAATCATTCTGAACCCGGACCTGAATCATTCTGAATGTGAATCATTTTGAATGTGAATCATTCTGAACCCGGATCTGAATCATTCTGAATATGAATCATTTTGAATGTGAATATTCTGAACCCGGACCTGAATCATTCTGAATGTGAATCATTTTGAATGTGAATCAATCTGAACCCAGACCTGAATCATTCTGAATGTGAATCATTTTGAACCCGAACCTGAATCATTCTGAATGTGAATCATTCTGAATGTGAATCATTCTGAATGTGAATCATTCTGAACCCGAACCTGAATCATTCCGAATGTAAATCATTCTGAATGTGAATCATTTTGAATGTGAATCATTCTGAACCCGGACCTGAATCATTCTGAATGTGAATCATTCTGAATGTGAATCATTCTGAATGTGAATCATTTTGAATGTGAATCATTCTGAACCCGGACCTGAATCATTCTGAATGTGAATAATTTTGAATGTGAATCATTCTGAACCCGGACCTGAATCATTCTGAATGTGAATCATTCTGAATGTGAATCATTCCGAATGTGAATCATTCTGAATGTGAATCATTCTGAATGTGAATCATTCCGAATGTGAATCATTCTGAATGTGAATCATTCTGAATGTGAATCAATCTGAATGTGAATCATTCTGAATGTGAATCATTCTGAACCCGGACCTGAATCATTCTGAATGTGAATCATTCTGAATGTGAATCATTCCGAATGTAAATCATTCTGAATGTGAATAATTCTGAACCCGGACCTGAATCATTCTGAATGTGAATCATTTTGAATGTGAATCATTCTGAACCCGGACCTGAATCATTCTGAATGTGAATCATTCTGAATGTGAATCATTTTGAATGTGAATCATTTTGAATGTGAATCATTCCGAATGTGAATCATTCTGAATGTGAATCATTCTGAACCCGGACCTGAATCATTCTGAATGTGAATCATTTTGAATGTGAATCATTCTGAACACGGACCTGAATCATTCTGAATGTGAATCCTTCTGAATGTGAATCATTCCGAATGTAAATCATTCTGAATGTGAATCATTCTGAATCCGGATCTGAATCATTCTGAATGTGAACCTTTTTGAATGTGAATCATTCTGAACCCGGATCTGAATCATTCTGAATGTGAATCATTTTGAATGTGAATCATTCTGAATGTGAATCATTCTGAATGTGAATCATTCTGAATGTGAATCATTTTGAATGTGAATCATTCCGAATGTGAATCATTCTGAATGTGAATCATTCCGAATGTGAATCATTCTGAATGTGAATCATTCTGAACCCGAACCTGAATCATTCTGAATGTGAATCATTTTGAATGTCAATAATTCTGAATGTGAATCATTCTGAACCCGGACCTGAATCACTCTGAATGTGAATCATTTTGAATGTGAATCATTTTGAATGTCAATAATTCTGAATGTGAATCATTCTGAACCCGGACCTGAATCATTCTGAATGTGAATCATTCTGGATGTGAATCATTTTGAATGTCAATAATTCTGAATGTGAATCATTCTGAACCCGGACCTGAATCATTCTGAATGTGAATCATTCTGAATGTGAATCATTTTGAATGTGAATCATTCCGAATGTGAATCATTCTGAATGTGAATCATTCTGAACCCGGACCTGAATCATTCTGAATGTGAATCATTCTGAATGTGAATCATTCTGAACCCGGACCTGAATCATTCTGAATGTGAATCATTCTGAATGTGAATCATTCTGAACCCGAACCTGAATCATTCTGAATGTGAATCATTCTGAACCCGGACCTCAATCATTCTGAATGTGAATCATTCTGAATGTGAATCATTCTGAATGTGAATCATTCCGAATGTGAATCATTCTGAATGTGAATCATTCTGAACCCGAACCTGAATCATTCTGAATGTGAATCATTCTGAATGTTAATCATTTTTATTGTGAATCATTCCGAATGTGAATCATTCTGAATGTGAATCATTCTGAACCCGGACCTGAATCATTCTGAATGTGAATCATTCTGAATGTGAATCATTTTGAATGTGAAGCATTCCGAATGTGAATCATTCTGAATGTGAATCATTCTGAACCCGAACCTGAATCAATCTGAATGTGAATCATTTTGAATGTCAATAATTCTGAATTTGAATCATTCTGAATGTGAATTATTCTGAATGTAAATCATTCTGAATGTGAATCATTCTGAATGTGAATCATTCTGAATGTGAATCATTCTGAACCCGGACCTGAATCATTCTGAATGTGAATCATTTTGAATGTGAATCATTCTGAACCCGGATCTGAATCATTCTGAATGTGAATCATTTTGAATGTCAATAATTCTGAATGTGAATCATTCTGAACCCGGACCTGAATCACTCTGAATGTGAATCATTTTGAATGTGAATCGTTTTGAATGTCAATAATTCTGAATGTGAATCATTCTGAACCCGGACCTGAATCATTCTGAATGTGAATCATTCTGGATGTGAATCATTTTGAATGTCAATAATTCTGAATGTGAATCATTCTGAACCCGGACCTGAATCATTCTGAATGTGAATCATTCTGAATGTGAATCATTTTGAATGTGAATCATTCCGAATGTGAATCATTCTGAATGTGAAGCATTCTGAACCCAAACCTGAATCAATCTGAATGTGAATCATTCTGAATGTGAATCATTTTTAATGTGAATCATTCCGAATGTGAATCATTCTGAATGTGAATCATTCTGAACCCGGACCTGAATCATTCTGAATGTGAATCATTCTGAATGTGAATCATTCTGAACCCGGACCTGAATCATTCTGAATGTGAATCATTCTGAATGTGAATCATTCTGAACCCGAACCTGAATCATTCTGAATGTGAATCATTCTGAACCCGGACCTCAATCATTCTGAATGTGAATCATTCTGAATGTGAATCATTCTGAATGTGAATCATTCCGAATGTGAATCATTCTGAATGTGAATCATTCTGAACCCGAACCTGAATCATTCTGAATGTGAATCATTCTGAATGTTAATCATTTTTATTGTGAATCATTCCGAATGTGAATCATTCTGAATGTGAATCATTCTGAACCCGGACCTGCATCATTCTGAATGTGAATCATTCTGAATGTGAATCATTTTGAATGTGAAGCATTCCGAATGTGAATCATTCTGAATGTGAATCATTCTGAACCCGAACCTGAATCAATCTGAATGTGAATCATTTTGAATGTCAATAATTCTGAATTTGAATCATTCTGAATGTGAATTATTCTGAATGTAAATCATTCTGAATGTGAATCATTCTGAATGTGAATCATTCTGAATGTGAATCATTCTGAACCCGGACCTGAATCATTCTGAATGTGAATCATTTTGAATGTGAATCATTCTGAATGTGAATCATTCTGAATGTGAATCATTTTGAATGTGAATCATTCTGAATGTGAATCATTCTGAATGTGAATCATTCTGAATGTGAATCATTCTGAATGTGAATCATTTTGAATGTGAATCATTCCGAATGTGAATCATTCTGAATGTGAATCGTTCTGAATGTGAATCATTCTGAACCCGAACTTGAATCATTCTGAATGTGAATCATTCTGAACCCGGACCTGAATCATTCTGAATGTGAATCATTTTGAATGTGAATCATTCTGAATGTGAATCATTTTGAATATGAATCATTCTGAATGTGAATCATTCTGAATGTGAATCATTCTGAACCCGGACCTGAATCATTCTGAATGTGAATCATTTTGAATGTGAATCATTCTGAACCCGGATCTGAATCATTCTGAATTTGAATCATTTTGAATGTGAATCATTCTGAACCCAGACCTGAATCATTCTGAATGTCAATCATTTTGAATGTGAATCATTCTGAATGTGAATCATTCTGAATGTGAATCATTCTGAATGTGAAGCATTCCGAATGTGAATCATTCTGAATGTGAATCATTCTGAACCCGAACCTGAATCATTCTGAATGTGAATCATTTTGAATGTCAATAATTCTGAATGTGAATCATTCTGAACCCGGACCTGAATCATTCTGAATGTGAATCATTTTGAATGTGAATCATTTTGAATGTCAATAATTCTGAATGTGAATCATTCTGAACCCGGACCTGAATCATTCTGAATGTGAATCATTCTGAATGTGAATCATTTTGAATGTGAATCATTCCGAATGTGAATCATTCCGAATGTGAATCATTCTGAACACGGACCTGAATCATTCTGAATGTGAATCATTCTGAATGTGAATCATTCTGAATGTGAATCATTCCGAATGTGAATCATTTTGAATGTGAATCATTCTGGACCCAGACCTGAATCATTCTGAATGTGAATCATTTTGAATGTGAATCATTCTGAATGTGAATCATTCTGAATGTGAATCATTCTGAATGTGAATCATTCCGAATGTGAATCATTCTGAATGTGAATCATTCTGAACCCGAACCTGGATCATTCTGAATGTGAATCATTTTGAATGTCAATAATTCTGAATGTGAATCATTCTGAACCCGGACCTGAATCATTCTGAATGTGAATCATTCTGAACCCGGACCTGAATCATTCTGAATGTGAATCATTCTGAATGTGAATCATTTTGAATGTGAATCATTCCGAATGTGAATCATTCTGAATGTGAAGCATTCTGAACCCAAACCTGAATCAATCTGAATGTGAATCATTCTGAATGTAAATCATTTTTAATGTGAATCATTCCGAATGTGAATCATTCTGAATGTGAATCATTCTGAACCCGGACCTGAATCATTCTGAATGTGAATCATTTTGAATGTGAATCATTCTGAATGTGAATCATTTTGAATATGAATCATTCTGAATGTGAATCATTCTGAATGTGAATCATTCTGAACCCGGACCTGAATCATTCTGAATGTGAATCATTTTGAATGTGAATCATTCTGAACCCGGATCTGAATCATTCTGAATGTGAATCATTTTGAATGTCAATAATTCTGAATGTGAATCATTCTGAACCCGGACCTGAATCACTCTGAATGTGAATCATTTTGAATGTGAATCGTTTTGAATGTCAATAATTCTGAATGTGAATCATTCTGAACCCGGACCTGAATCATTCTGAATGTGAATCATTCTGGATGTGAATCATTTTGAATGTCAATAATTCTGAATGTGAATCATTCTGAACCCGGACCTGAATCATTCTGAATGTGAATCATTCTGAATGTGAATCATTTTGAATGTGAATCATTCCGAATGTGAATCATTCTGAATGTGAAGCATTCTGAACCCAAACCTGAATCAATCTGAATGTGAATCATTCTGAATGTGAATCATTTTTAATGTGAATCATTCCGAATGTGAATCATTCTGAATGTGAATCATTCTGAACCCGGACCTGAATCATTCTGAATGTGAATCATTCTGAATGTGAATCATTCTGAACCCGGACCTGAATCATTCTGAATGTGAATCATTCTGAATGTGAATCATTCTGAACCCGAACCTGAATCATTCTGAATGTGAATCATTCTGAACCCGGACCTCAATCATTCTGAATGTGAATCATTCTGAATGTGAATCATTCTGAATGTGAATCATTCCGAATGTGAATCATTCTGAATGTGAATCATTCTGAACCCGAACCTGAATCATTCTGAATGTGAATCATTCTGAATGTTAATCATTTTTATTGTGAATCATTCCGAATGTGAATCATTCTGAATGTGAATCATTCTGAACCCGGACCTGCATCATTCTGAATGTGAATCATTCTGAATGTGAATCATTTTGAATGTGAAGCATTCCGAATGTGAATCATTCTGAATGTGAATCATTCTGAACCCGAACCTGAATCAATCTGAATGTGAATCATTTTGAATGTCAATAATTCTGAATTTGAATCATTCTGAATGTGAATTATTCTGAATGTAAATCATTCTGAATGTGAATCATTCTGAATGTGAATCATTCTGAATGTGAATCATTCTGAACCCGGACCTGAATCATTCTGAATGTGAATCATTTTGAATGTGAATCATTCTGAATGTGAATCATTCTGAATGTGAATCATTTTGAATGTGAATCATTCTGAATGTGAATCATTCTGAATGTGAATCATTCTGAATGTGAATCATTCTGAATGTGAATCATTCTGAATGTGAATCATTTTGAATGTGAATCATTCCGAATGTGAATCATTCTGAATGTGAATCGTTCTGAATGTGAATCATTCTGAACCCGAACTTGAATCATTCTGAATGTGAATCATTCTGAACCCGGACCTGAATCATTCTGAATGTGAATCATTTTGAATGTGAATCATTCTGAATGTGAATCATTTTGAATATGAATCATTCTGAATGTGAATCATTCTGAATGTGAATCATTCTGAACCCGGACCTGAATCATTCTGAATGTGAATCATTTTGAATGTGAATCATTCTGAACCCGGATCTGAATCATTCTGAATTTGAATCATTTTGAATGTGAATCATTCTGAACCCAGACCTGAATCATTCTGAATGTCAATCATTTTGAATGTGAATCATTCTGAATGTGAATCATTCTGAATGTGAATCATTCCGAATGTGAATCATTCTGAATGTGAATCATTCTGAACCCGAACCTGAATCATTCTGAATGTGAATCATTTTGAATGTCAATAATTCTGAATGTGAATCATTCTGAACCCGGACCTGAATCATTCTGAATGTGAATCATTTTGAATGTGAATCATTTTGAATGTCAATAATTCTGAATGTGAATCATTCTGAACCCGGACCTGAATCATTCTGAATGTGAATCATTCTGAATGTGAATCATTTTGAATGTGAATCATTCCGAATGTGAATCATTCCGAATGTGAATCATTCTGAACACGGACCTGAATCATTCTGAATGTGAATCATTCTGAATGTGAATCATTCTGAATGTGAATCATTCCGAATGTGAATCATTTTGAATGTGAATCATTCTGGACCCAGACCTGAATCATTCTGAATGTGAATCATTTTGAATGTGAATCATTCTGAATGTGAATCATTCTGAATGTGAATCATTCTGAATGTGAATCATTCCGAATGTGAATCATTCTGAATGTGAATCATTCTGAACCCGAACCTGGATCATTCTGAATGTGAATCATTTTGAATGTCAATAATTCTGAATGTGAATCATTCTGAACCCGGACCTGAATCATTCTGAATGTGAATCATTCTGAACCCGGACCTGAATCATTCTGAATGTGAATCATTCTGAATGTGAATCATTTTGAATGTGAATCATTCCGAATGTGAATCATTCTGAATGTGAAGCATTCTGAACCCAAACCTGAATCAATCTGAATGTGAATCATTCTGAATGTAAATCATTTTTAATGTGAATCATTCCGAATGTGAATCATTCTGAATGTGAATCATTCTGAACCCGGACCTGATTCATTCTGAATGTGAATCATTCTGAATGTGAATCATTCTGAACCCGGACCTGAATCATTCTGAATGTGAATCATTCTGAATGTGAATCATTCTGAACCCGAACCTGAATCATTCTGAATGTGAATCATTCTGAACCCGGACCTCAATCATTCTGAATGTGAATCATTCTGAATGTGAATCATTCTGAATGTGAATCATTCCGAATGTGAATCATTCTGAATGTGAATCATTCTGAACCCGAACCTGAATCATTCTCAATGTGAATCATTCTGAATGTTAATCATTTTGAATGTGAATCATTCCGAATGTGAATCATTCTGAATGTGAATCATTCTGAACCCGGACCTGAATCATTCTGAATGTGAATCATTCTGAATGTGAATCATTTTGAATGTGAAGCATTCCGAATGTGAATCATTCTGAATGTGAATCATTCTGAACCCGAACCTGAATCAATCTGAATGTGAATCATTTTGAATGTCAATAATTCTGAATGTGAATCATTCTGAATGTAAATCATTCTGAATGTGAATCATTCTGAATGTGAATCATTCTGAATGTGAATCATTCTGAACCCGGACCTGAATCATTCTGAATGTGAATCATTTTGAATGTGAATCATTCTGAATGTGAATCATTCTGAATGTGAATCATTTTGAATGTGAATCATTCTGAATGTGAATCATTCTGAATGTGAATCATTCTGAATGTGAATCATTCTGAATGTGAATCATTCTGAACCCGGACCTGAATCATTCTGAATGTGAATCATTCTGAATGTGAATCATTCTGAATGTGAATCATTCTGAACCCGGACCTGAATCATTCTGAATGTGAATCATTTTGAATGTGAATCATTCTGAATGTGAATCATTCTGAATGTGAATCATTTTGAATGTGAATCATTCTGAATGTGAATCATTCTGAATGTGAATCATTCTGAATGTGAATCATTCTGAATGTGAATCATTCTGAACCCGAACTTGAATCATTCTGAATGTGAATCATTCTGAACCCGGACCTGAATCATTCTGAATGTGAATCATTTTGAATGTGAATCATTCTGAATGTGAATCATTTTGAATATGAATCATTCTGAATGTGAATCATTCTGAATGTGAATCATTCTGAACCCGGACCTGAATCATTCTGAATGTGAATCATTTTGAATGTGAATCATTCTGAACCCGGATCTGAATCATTCTGAATGTGAATCATTTTGAATGTGAATCATTCTGAACCCAGACTTGAATCATTCTGAATGTCAATCATTTTGAATGTGAATCATTCTGAATGTGAATCATTCTGAATGTGAATCATTCTGAATGTGAATCATTCCGAATGTGAATCATTCTGAATGTGAATCATTCTGAACCCGAACCTGAATCATTCTGAATGTGAATCATTTTGAATGTCAATAATTCTGAATGTGAATCATTCTGAACCCGGACCTGAATCATTCTGAATGTGAATCATTTTGTATGTGAATCATATTGAATGTCAATAATTCTGAATGTGAATCATTCTGAACCCGGACCTGAATCATTCTGAATGTGAATCATTCTGAATGTGAATCATTTTGAATGTGAATCATTCCGAATGTGAATCATTCCGAATGTGAATCATTCTGAACACGGACCTGAATCATTCTGAATGTGAATCATTCTGAATGTGAATCATTCTGAATGTGAATCATTCTGAATGTGAATCATTCCGAATGTGAATCATTTTGAATGTGAATCATTCTGGACCCAGACCTGAATCATTCTGAATGTGAATCATTTTGAATGTGAATCATTCTGAATGTGAATCATTCTGAATGTGAATCATTCTGAATGTGAATCATTCCGAATGTGAATCATTCTGAATGTGAATCATTCTGAACATGAACCTGGATCATTCTGAATGTGAATCATTTTGAATGTCAATAATTCTGAATGTGAATCATTCTGAACCCGGACCTGAATCTTCTGAATGTGAATCATTTTGAATGTGAATCATTTTGAATGTCAATAATTCTAAATGTGAATCATTCTGAACCCGGACCTGAATCATTCTGAATGTGAATCATTTTGAATGTGAATCATTCCGAATGTGAATCATTCTGAATGTGAATCATTCTGAACCCGGACCTGAATCATTCTGAATGTGAATCATTCTGAATGTGAATCATTCTGAATGTGAATCATTCTGAACCCGAACCTGAATCATTCTGAATGTGAATCATTCTGAATGTGAATCATTTTGAATGTGAATCATTCCGAATGTGAATCATTCTGAATGTGAATCATTCTGAACCCGGACCTGAATCATTCTGAATGTGAATCATTCTGAATGTGAATCATTTTGAATGTGAATCATTCCGAATGTGAATCATTCTGAACGTGAATCATTCTGAACCCGAACCTGAATCAATCTGAATGTGAATCATTTTGATGTGAATCATTCTGAACCCGAACCTGAATCATTTTGAATGTGAATCATTCTGAATGTGAATCATTCTGAATGTGCATCATTCTGAAGGTGAATCATTCTGAACCCAGACCTGAATCAGTTTGAATGTGAATCAATCTGAACCCAGACCTGAATCATTCTGAATGTGAATCATTTTGAACCCAAACCTGAATCATTCTGAATGTGAATCATTCTTAATGTGAATCATTCTGAACCCGAACCTGAATCATTCTGAATGTGAATCATTTTGAATGTGAATCATTCTGAATGTGAATCATTCTGAACCCGGACCTGAATCATTCTGAATGTGAATAATTTTGAATGTGAATCATTCTGAACCCGGACCTGAATTATTCAAACTGTGAATCATTCTTAATGTGAATCATTTTGAATGTGAATCATTTTGAATGTGAATCATTCCGAATGTAAATCATTCTGAATGTGAATCATTCTGAACCCGGACCTGAATCATTCTGAATGTGAATCATTTTGAATGTGAATCATTCTGAACCCGGACCTGAATCATTCTGAATGTGAATCATTTTGAATGTGAATCATTCTGAACCCGGATCTGAATCATTCTGAATGTGAATCATTTTGAATGTGAATCATTCTGAACCCGGACCTTAATCATTCTGAATGTGAATCATTTTGAATGTGAATCATTCTGAACCCAGACCTGAATCATTCTGAATGTGAATCATTTTGAATGTGAATCATTCTGAACCCGGATCTGAATCATTCTGAATGTGAATCATTTTGAATGTGAATATTCTGAACCCGGACCTGAATCATTCTGAATGTGAATCATTTTGAATGTGAATCAATCTGAACCCAGACCTGAATCATTCTGAATGTGAATCATTTTGAACCCGAACCTGAATCATTCTGAATGTGAATCATTCTGAATGTGAATCATTCTGAATGTGAATCATTCTGAATGTGAATCATTCTGAACCCGAACCTGAATCATTCCGAATGTAAATCATTCTGAATGTGAATCATTTTGAATGTGAATCATTCTGAACCCGGACCTGAATCATTCTGAATGTGAATCATTCTGAATGTGAATCATTCTGAATGTGAATCATTCCGAATGTGAATCATTCTGAATGTGAATCATTCTGAACCCGGACCTGAATCATTCTGAATGTGAATCATTTTGAATGTGAATCATTCTGAACCCGGACCTGAATCATTCTGAATGTGAATCATTCTGAATGTGAATCATTCTGAACCTCCCCAGACATGAATCATTCTGAATGTGAATCATTTTTAATGTGAATCATTCTGAACCCGGACCTGAATCATTCTGAATATGAATCATTCTGAATGTGAATCATTTTGAATGAGAATCATTCCGAATGTAAATCATTCTGAATGTGAATCATTCTGAACCCGGACCTGAATCATTCTGAATGTGAATCATTTTGAATGTGAATCATTCTGAACCCGGATCTGAATCATTCTGAATGTGAATCATTTTGAATGTGAATCATTCTGAACCCGGACCTGAATCATTCTGAATGTGAATCATTTTGAATGTGAATCATTCTGAATGTGAATCATTCTGAATGTGAATCATTCTGAATGTGAGTCATTTTGAATGTGAATCATTCCGAATGTGAATCATTCTGAATGTGAATCATTCCGAATGTGAATCATTCTGAATGTGAATCATTCTGAACCCGAACCTGAATCATTCTGAATGTGAATCATTTTGAATGTCAATAATTCTGAATGTGAATCATTCTGAACCCGGACCTGAATCACTCTGAATGTGAATCATTTTGAATGTGAATCATTTTGAATGTCAATAATTCTGAATGTGAATCATTCTGAACCCGGACCTGAATCATTCTGAATGTGAATCATTCTGGATGTGAATCATTTTGAATGTCAATAATTCTGAATGTGAATCATTCTGAACCCGGACCTGAATCATTCTGAATGTGAATCATTCTGAATGTGAATCATTTTGAATTTGAATCATTCCGAATGTGAATCATTCTGAATGGGAAGCATTCTGAACCCAAACCTGAATCAATCTGAATGTGAATTATTCTGAATGTGAATCATTTTGAATGTGAATCATTCCGAATGTGAATCATTCTGAATGTGAATCATTCTGAACCCGGACCTGCATCATTCTGAATGTGAATCATTCTGAATGTGAATCATTCTGAACCCGGACCTGAATCATTCTGAATGTGAATCATTCTGAATGTGAATCATTCTGAACCCGAACCTGAATCATTCTGAATGTGAATCATTCTGAACCCGGACCTCAATCATTCTGAATGTGAATCATTCTGAATGTGAATCATTCTGAATGTGAATCATTCCGAATGTGAATCATTCTGAATGTGAATCATTCTGAACCCGAACCAGAATCAATCTGAATGTGAATCGTTTTGAATGTGAATCATTCTGAATGTGAATCATTCTGAACCCGAACCTGAATCATTCTGAATGTGAATCATTTTGAATGTGAATCATTCTGAATGTGAATGATTCTGAACCCGAACCTGAATCAATCTGAATGTGAATCATTCTGAATGTGAATCATTCTGAACCCGAACCTGAATCATTCTGAATGTGAATCATTCTGAATGTGAATCATTTTGAATGTGAATCATTCTGAATGTGAATCATTCTGAACCCGGACCTCAATCATTCTGAATGTGAATCATTCTGAATGTGAATAATTTTGAATGTGAATCATTCCGAATGTGAATCATTCTGAATGTGAATCATTCTGAACCCGAACCTGAATCAATCTGAATGTGAATCATTTTGATGTGAATCATTCTGAACCCGAACCTGAATCAATCTGAATGTGAATCACTCTGAATGTGAATCATTCTGAACCTGGACCTGAATCATTCTGAATGTGAATCATTTTGAATGTGAATCATTCTGAACCCGGATCTGAATCATTCTGAATGTGAATCATTTTGAATGTGAATCATTCTGAACCCAGACCTGAATCATTCTGAATGTCAATCATTTTGAATGTGAATCATTCTGAATGTGAATCATTCTGAATGTGAATCATTCTGAATGTGAATCATTCTGAACCCGGACCTGCATCATTCTGAATGTGAATCATTCTGAATGTGAATCATTCTGAACCCGGACCTGAATCATTCTGAATGTGAATCATTCTGAATGTGAATCATTCTGAACCCGAACCTGAATCATTCTGAATGTGAATCATTCTGAACCCGGACCTCAATCATTTTGAATGTGAATCATTCTGAATGTGAATCATTCTGAATGTGAATCATTCCGAATGTGAATCATTCTGAATGTGAATCATTCTGAACCCGAACCAGAATCAATCTGAATGTGAATCGTTTTGAATGTGAATCATTCTGAATGTGAATCATTCTGAACCCGAACCTGAATCATTCTGAATGTGAATCATTTTGAATGTGAATCATTCTGAATGTGAATCATTCTGAACCCGAACCTGAATCATTCTGAATGTGAATCATTCTGAATGTGAATCATTTTGAATGTGAATCATTCTGAATGTGAATCATTCTGAACCCGGACCTCAATCATTCTGAATGTGAATCATTCTGAATGTGAATAATTTTGAATGTGAATCATTCCGAATGTGAATCATTCTCAATGTGAATCATTCTGAATGTTAATCATTTTGAATGTGAATCATTCCGAATGTGAATCATTCTGAATGTGAATCATTCTGAACCCGGACCTGAATCATTCTGAATGTGAATCATTCTGAATGTGAATCATTTTGAATGTGAAGCATTCCGAATGTGAATCATTCTGAATGTGAATCATTCTGAACCCGAACCTGAATCAATCTGAATGTGAATCATTTTGAATGTCAATAATTCTGAATGTGAATCATTCTGAATGTGAATTATTCTGAATGTAAATCATTCTGAATGTGAATCATTCTGAATGTGAATCATTCTGAATGTGAATCATTTTGAATGTGAATCATTCTGAATGTGAATCATTCTGAATGTGAATCATTCTGAATGTGAATCATTCTGAATGTGAATCATTTTGAATGTGAATCATTCCGAATGTGAATCATTCTGAATGTGAATCGTTCTGAATGTGAATCATTCTGAACCCGAACTTGAATCATTCTGAATGTGAATCATTCTGAACCCGGACCTGAATCATTCTGAATGTGAATCATTTTGAATGTGAATCATTCTGAATGTGAATCATTTTGAATATGAATCATTCTGAATGTGAATCATTCTGAATGTGAATCATTCTGAACCCGGACCTGAATCATTCTGAATGTGAATCATTTTGAATGTGAATCATTCTGAACCCGGATCTGAATCATTCTGAATGTGAATCATTTTGAATGTGAATCATTCTGAACCCAGACTTGAATCATTCTGAATGTCAATCATTTTGAATGTGAATCATTCTGAATGTGAATCATTCTGAATGTGAATCATTCTGAATGTGAATCATTCCGAATGTGAATCATTCTGAATGTGAATCATTCTGAACCCGAACCTGAATCATTCTGAATGTGAATCATTTTGAATGTCAATAATTCTGAATGTGAATCATTCTGAACCCGGACCTGAATCATTCTGAATGTGAATCATTTTGTATGTGAATCATATTGAATGTCAATAATTCTGAATGTGAATCATTCTGAACCCGGACCTGAATCATTCTGAATGTGAATCATTCTGAATGTGAATCATTTTGAATGTGAATCATTCCGAATGTGAATCATTCCGAATGTGAATCATTCTGAACACGGACCTGAATCATTCTGAATGTGAATCATTCTGAATGTGAATCATTCTGAATGTGAATCATTCCGAATGTGAATCATTTTGAATGTGAATCATTCTGGACCCAGACCTGAATCATTCTGAATGTGAATCATTTTGAATGTGAATCATTCTGAATGTGAATCATTCTGAATGTGAATCATTCTGAATGTGAATCATTCCGAATGTGAATCATTCTGAATGTGAATCATTCTGAACATGAACCTGGATCATTCTGAATGTGAATCATTTTGAATGTCAATAATTCTGAATGTGAATCATTCTGAACCCGGACCTGAATCTTCTGAATGTGAATCATTTTGAATGTGAATCATTTTGAATGTCAATAATTCTAAATGTGAATCATTCTGAACCCGGACCTGAATCATTCTGAATGTGAATCATTTTGAATGTGAATCATTCCGAATGTGAATCATTCTGAATGTGAATCATTCTGAACCCGGACCTGAATCATTCTGAATGTGAATCATTCTGAATGTGAATCATTCTGAATGTGAATCATTCTGAACCCGAACCTGAATCATTCTGAATGTGAATCATTCTGAATGTGAATCATTTTGAATGTGAATCATTCCGAATGTGAATCATTCTGAATGTGAATCATTCTGAACCCGGACCTGAATCATTCTGAATGTGAATCATTCTGAATGTGAATCATTTTGAATGTGAATCATTCCGAATGTGAATCATTCTGAACGTGAATCATTCTGAACCCGAACCTGAATCAATCTGAATGTGAATCATTTTGATGTGAATCATTCTGAACCCGAACCTGAATCATTTTGAATGTGAATCATTCTGAATGTGAATCATTCTGAATGTGCATCATTCTGAAGGTGAATCATTCTGAACCCAGACCTGAATCAGTTTGAATGTGAATCATTTTGAATGTGAATCATTCTGAATGTGAATCATTCTGAACCCGGACCTCAATCATTCTGAATGTGAATCATTCTGAATGTGAATAATTTTGAATGTGAATCATTCCGAATGTGAATCATTCTCAATGTGAATCATTCTGAATGTTAATCATTTTGAATGTGAATCATTCCGAATGTGAATCATTCTGAATGTGAATCATTCTGAACCCGGACCTGAATCATTCTGAATGTGAATCATTCTGAATGTGAATCATTTTGAATGTGAAGCATTCCGAATGTGAATCATTCTGAATGTGAATCATTCTGAACCCGAACCTGAATCAATCTGAATGTGAATCATTTTGAATGTCAATAATTCTGAATGTGAATCATTCTGAATGTGAATTATTCTGAATGTAAATCATTCTGAATGTGAATCATTCTGAATGTGAATCATTCTGAATGTGAATCATTCTGAATGTGAATCATTTTGAATGTGAATCATTCTGAATGTGAATCATTCTGAATGTGAATCATTCTGAATGTGAATCATTCTGAATGTGAATCATTTTGAATGTGAATCATTCCGAATGTGAATCATTCTGAATGTGAATCGTTCTGAATGTGAATCATTCTGAACCCGAACTTGAATCATTCTGAATGTGAATCATTCTGAACCCGGACCTGAATCATTCTGAATGTGAATCATTTTGAATGTGAATCATTCTGAATGTGAATCATTCTGAATGTGAATCATTCTGAACCCGGACCTGAATCATTCTGAATGTGAATCATTTTGAATGTGAATCATTCTGAACCCGGATCTGAATCATTCTGAATGTGAATCATTTTGAATGTGAATCATTCTGAACCCAGACTTGAATCATTCTGAATGTCAATCATTTTGAATGTGAATCATTCTGAATGTGAATCATTCTGAATGTGAATCATTCTGAATGTGAATCATTCCGAATGTGAATCATTCTGAATGTGAATCATTCTGAACCCGAACCTGAATCATTCTGAATGTGAATCATTTTGAATGTCAATAATTCTGAATGTGAATCATTCTGAACCCGGACCTGAATCATTCTGAATGTGAATCATTTTGTATGTGAATCATATTGAATGTCAATAATTCTGAATGTGAATCATTCTGAACCCGGACCTGAATCATTCTGAATGTGAATCATTCTGAATGTGAATCATTTTGAATGTGAATCATTCCGAATGTGAATCATTCCGAATGTGAATCATTCTGAACACGGACCTGAATCATTCTGAATGTGAATCATTCTGAATGTGAATCATTCTGAATGTGAATCATTCCGAATGTGAATCATTTTGAATGTGAATCATTCTGGACCCAGACCTGAATCATTCTGAATGTGAATCATTTTGAATGTGAATCATTCTGAATGTGAATCATTCTGAATGTGAATCATTCTGAATGTGAATCATTCCGAATGTGAATCATTCTGAATGTGAATCATTCTGAACATGAACCTGGATCATTCTGAATGTGAATCATTTTGAATGTCAATAATTCTGAATGTGAATCATTCTGAACCCGGACCTGAATCTTCTGAATGTGAATCATTTTGAATGTGAATCATTTTGAATGTCAATAATTCTAAATGTGAATCATTCTGAACCCGGACCTGAATCATTCTGAATGTGAATCATTTTGAATGTGAATCATTCCGAATGTGAATCATTCTGAATGTGAATCATTCTGAACCCGGACCTGAATCATTCTGAATGTGAATCATTCTGAATGTGAATCATTCTGAATGTGAATCATTCTGAACCCGAACCTGAATCATTCTGAATGTGAATCATTCTGAATGTGAATCATTTTGAATGTGAATCATTCCGAATGTGAATCATTCTGAATGTGAATCATTCTGAACCCGGACCTGAATCATTCTGAATGTGAATCATTCTGAATGTGAATCATTTTGAATGTGAATCATTCCGAATGTGAATCATTCTGAACGTGAATCATTCTGAACCCGAACCTGAATCAATCTGAATGTGAATCATTTTGATGTGAATCATTCTGAACCCGAACCTGAATCATTTTGAATGTGAATCATTCTGAATGTGAATCATTCTGAATGTGCATCATTCTGAAGGTGAATCATTCTGAACCCAGACCTGAATCAGTTTGAATGTGAATCAATCTGAACCCAGACCTGAATCATTCTGAATGTGAATCATTTTGAACCCAAACCTGAATCATTCTGAATGTGAATCATTCTTAATGTGAATCATTCTGAACCCGAACCTGAATCATTCTGAATGTGAATCATTTTGAATGTGAATCATTCTGAATGTGAATCATTCTGAACCCGGACCTGAATCATTCTGAATGTGAATAATTTTGAATGTGAATCATTCTGAACCCGGACCTGAATTATTCAAACTGTGAATCATTCTTAATGTGAATCATTTTGAATGTGAATCATTTTGAATGTGAATCATTCCGAATGTAAATCATTCTGAATGTGAATCATTCTGAACCCGGACCTGAATCATTCTGAATGTGAATCATTTTGAATGTGAATCATTCTGAACCCGGACCTGAATCATTCTGAATGTGAATCATTTTGAATGTGAATCATTCTGAACCCGGATCTGAATCATTCTGAATGTGAATCATTTTGAATGTGAATCATTCTGAACCC
Organism: Scyliorhinus torazame; assembly: GCF_047496885.1. Classification (NCBI taxonomy): domain Eukaryota; kingdom Metazoa; phylum Chordata; class Chondrichthyes; order Carcharhiniformes; family Scyliorhinidae; genus Scyliorhinus; species Scyliorhinus torazame. The sequence goes on along the minus strand of NC_092713.1, from coordinate 134,164,331 downwards.
GGACCTTAATCATTCTGAATGTGAATCATTTTGAATGTGAATCATTCTGAACCCAGACCTGAATCATTCTGAATGTGAATCATTTTGAATGTGAATCATTCTGAACCCGGATCTGAATCATTCTGAATGTGAATCATTTTGAATGTGAATATTCTGAACCCGGACCTGAATCATTCTGAATGTGAATCATTTTGAATGTGAATCAATCTGAACCCAGACCTGAATCATTCTGAATGTGAATCATTTTGAACCCGAACCTGAATCATTCTGAATGTGAATCATTCTGAATGTGAATCATTCTGAATGTGAATCATTCTGAATGTGAATCATTCTGAACCCGAACCTGAATCATTCCGAATGTAAATCATTCTGAATGTGAATCATTTTGAATGTGAATCATTCTGAACCCGGACCTGAATCATTCTGAATGTGAATCATTCTGAATGTGAATCATTCTGAATGTGAATCATTCCGAATGTGAATCATTCTGAATGTGAATCATTCTGAACCCGGACCTGAATCATTCTGAATGTGAATCATTTTGAATGTGAATCATTCTGAACCCGGACCTGAATCATTCTGAATGTGAATCATTCTGAATGTGAATCATTCTGAACCTCCCCAGACATGAATCATTCTGAATGTGAATCATTTTGAATGTGAATCATTCTGAACCCGGACCTGAATCATTCTGAATATGAATCATTCTGAATGTGAATCATTTTGAATGAGAATCATTCCGAATGTAAATCATTCTGAATGTGAATCATTCTGAACCCGGACCTGAATCATTCTGAATGTGAATCATTTTGAATGTGAATCATTCTGAACCCGGATCTGAATCATTCTGAATGTGAATCATTTTGAATGTGAATCATTCTGAACCCGGACCTGAATCATTCTGAATGTGAATCATTTTGAATGTGAATCATTCTGAATGTGAATCATTCTGAATGTGAATCATTCTGAATGTGAGTCATTTTGAATGTGAATCATTCCGAATGTGAATCATTCTGAATGTGAATCATTCCGAATGTGAATCATTCTGAATGTGAATCATTCTGAACCCGAACCTGAATCATTCTGAATGTGAATCATTTTGAATGTCAATAATTCTGAATGTGAATCATTCTGAACCCGGACCTGAATCACTCTGAATGTGAATCATTTTGAATGTGAATCATTTTGAATGTCAATAATTCTGAATGTGAATCATTCTGAACCCGGACCTGAATCATTCTGAATGTGAATCATTCTGGATTTGAATCATTTTGAATGTCAATAATTCTGAATGTGAATCATTCTGAACCCGGACCTGAATCATTCTGAATGTGAATCATTCTGAATGTGAATCATTTTGAATTTGAATCATTCCGAATGTGAATCATTCTGAATGGGAAGCATTCTGAACCCAAACCTGAATCAATCTGAATGTGAATTATTCTGAATGTGAATCATTTTGAATGTGAATCATTCCGAATGTGAATCATTCTGAATGTGAATCATTCTGAACCCGGACCTGCATCATTCTGAATGTGAATCATTCTGAATGTGAATCATTCTGAACCCGGACCTGAATCATTCTGAATGTGAATCATTCTGAATGTGAATCATTCTGAACCCGAACCTGAATCATTCTGAATGTGAATCATTCTGAACCCGGACCTCAATCATTCTGAATGTGAATCATTCTGAATGTGAATCATTCTGAATGTGAATCATTCCGAATGTGAATCATTCTGAATGTGAATCATTCTGAACCCGGACCTGAATCATTCTGAATGTGAATCATTTTGTATGTGAATCATATTGAATGTCAATAATTCTGAATGTGAATCATTCTGAACCCGGACCTGAATCATTCTGAATGTGAATCATTCTGAATGTGAATCATTTTGAATGTGAATCATTCCGAATGTGAATCATTCCGAATGTGAATCATTCTGAACACGGACCTGAATCATTCTGAATGTGAATCATTCTGAATGTGAATCATTCTGAATGTGAATCATTCTGAATGTGAATCATTCCGAATGTGAATCATTTTGAATGTGAATCATTCTGGACCCAGACCTGAATCATTCTGAATGTGAATCATTTTGAATGTGAATCATTCTGAATGTGAATCATTCTGAATGTGAATCATTCTGAATGTGAATCATTCCGAATGTGAATCATTCTGAATGTGAATCATTCTGAACATGAACCTGGATCATTCTGAATGTGAATCATTTTGAATGTCAATAATTCTGAATGTGAATCATTCTGAACCCGGACCTGAATCTTCTGAATGTGAATCATTTTGAATGTGAATCATTTTGAATGTCAATAATTCTAAATGTGAATCATTCTGAACCCGGACCTGAATCATTCTGAATGTGAATCATTTTGAATGTGAATCATTCCGAATGTGAATCATTCTGAATGTGAATCATTCTGAACCCGGACCTGAATCATTCTGAATGTGAATCATTCTGAATGTGAATCATTCTGAATGTGAATCATTCTGAACCCGAACCTGAATCATTCTGAATGTGAATCATTCTGAATGTGAATCATTTTGAATGTGAATCATTCCGAATGTGAATCATTCTGAATGTGAATCATTCTGAACCCGGACCTGAATCATTCTGAATGTGAATCATTCTGAATGTGAATCATTTTGAATGTGAATCATTCCGAATGTGAATCATTCTGAACGTGAATCATTCTGAACCCGAACCTGAATCAATCTGAATGTGAATCATTTTGATGTGAATCATTCTGAACCCGAACCTGAATCATTTTGAATGTGAATCATTCTGAATGTGAATCATTCTGAATGTGCATCATTCTGAAGGTGAATCATTCTGAACCCAGACCTGAATCAGTTTGAATGTGAATCAATCTGAACCCAGACCTGAATCATTCTGAATGTGAATCATTTTGAACCCAAACCTGAATCATTCTGAATGTGAATCATTCTTAATGTGAATCATTCTGAACCCGAACCTGAATCATTCTGAATGTGAATCATTTTGAATGTGAATCATTCTGAATGTGAATCATTCTGAACCCGGACCTGAATCATTCTGAATGTGAATAATTTTGAATGTGAATCATTCTGAACCCGGACCTGAATTATTCAAACTGTGAATCATTCTTAATGTGAATCATTTTGAATGTGAATCATTTTGAATGTGAATCATTCCGAATGTAAATCATTCTGAATGTGAATCATTCTGAACCCGGACCTGAATCATTCTGAATGTGAATCATTTTGAATGTGAATCATTCTGAACCCGGACCTGAATCATTCTGAATGTGAATCATTTTGAATGTGAATCATTCTGAACCCGGATCTGAATCATTCTGAATGTGAATCATTTTGAATGTGAATATTCTGAACCCGGACCTGAATCATTCTGAATGTGAATCATTTTGAATGTGAATCAATCTGAACCCAGACCTGAATCATTCTGAATGTGAATCATTTTGAACCCGAACCTGAATCATTCTGAATGTGAATCATTCTGAATGTGAATCATTCTGAATGTGAATCATTCTGAATGTGAATCATTCTGAACCCGAACCTGAATCATTCCGAATGTAAATCATTCTGAATGTGAATCATTTTGAATGTGAATCATTCTGAACCCGGACCTGAATCATTCTGAATGTGAATCATTCTGAATGTGAATCATTCTGAATGTGAATCATTCCGAATGTGAATCATTCTGAATGTGAATCATTCTGAACCCGGACCTGAATCATTCTGAATGTGAATCATTTTGAATGTGAATCATTCTGAACCCGGACCTGAATCATTCTGAATGTGAATCATTCTGAATGTGAATCATTCTGAACCTCCCCAGACATGAATCATTCTGAATGTGAATCATTTTGAATGTGAATCATTCTGAACCCGGACCTGAATCATTCTGAATATGAATCATTCTGAATGTGAATCATTTTGAATGAGAATCATTCCGAATGTAAATCATTCTGAATGTGAATCATTCTGAACCCGGACCTGAATCATTCTGAATGTGAATCATTTTGAATGTGAATCATTCTGAACCCGGATCTGAATCATTCTGAATGTGAATCATTTTGAATGTGAATCATTCTGAACCCGGACCTGAATCATTCTGAATGTGAATCATTTTGAATGTGAATCATTCTGAATGTGAATCATTCTGAATGTGAATCATTCTGAATGTGAGTCATTTTGAATGTGAATCATTCCGAATGTGAATCATTCTGAATGTGAATCATTCCGAATGTGAATCATTCTGAATGTGAATCATTCTGAACCCGAACCTGAATCATTCTGAATGTGAATCATTTTGAATGTCAATAATTCTGAATGTGAATCATTCTGAACCCGGACCTGAATCACTCTGAATGTGAATCATTTTGAATGTGAATCATTTTGAATGTCAATAATTCTGAATGTGAATCATTCTGAACCCGGACCTGAATCATTCTGAATGTGAATCATTCTGGATTTGAATCATTTTGAATGTCAATAATTCTGAATGTGAATCATTCTGAACCCGGACCTGAATCATTCTGAATGTGAATCATTCTGAATGTGAATCATTTTGAATTTGAATCATTCCGAATGTGAATCATTCTGAATGGGAAGCATTCTGAACCCAAACCTGAATCAATCTGAATGTGAATTATTCTGAATGTGAATCATTTTGAATGTGAATCATTCCGAATGTGAATCATTCTGAATGTGAATCATTCTGAACCCGGACCTGCATCATTCTGAATGTGAATCATTCTGAATGTGAATCATTCTGAACCCGGACCTGAATCATTCTGAATGTGAATCATTCTGAATGTGAATCATTCTGAACCCGAACCTGAATCATTCTGAATGTGAATCATTCTGAACCCGGACCTCAATCATTCTGAATGTGAATCATTCTGAATGTGAATCATTCTGAATGTGAATCATTCCGAATGTGAATCATTCTGAATGTGAATCATTCTGAACCCGGACCTGAATCATTCTGAATGTGAATCATTTTGTATGTGAATCATATTGAATGTCAATAATTCTGAATGTGAATCATTCTGAACCCGGACCTGAATCATTCTGAATGTGAATCATTCTGAATGTGAATCATTTTGAATGTGAATCATTCCGAATGTGAATCATTCCGAATGTGAATCATTCTGAACACGGACCTGAATCATTCTGAATGTGAATCATTCTGAATGTGAATCATTCTGAATGTGAATCATTCTGAATGTGAATCATTCCGAATGTGAATCATTTTGAATGTGAATCATTCTGGACCCAGACCTGAATCATTCTGAATGTGAATCATTTTGAATGTGAATCATTCTGAATGTGAATCATTCTGAATGTGAATCATTCTGAATGTGAATCATTCCGAATGTGAATCATTCTGAATGTGAATCATTCTGAACATGAACCTGGATCATTCTGAATGTGAATCATTTTGAATGTCAATAATTCTGAATGTGAATCATTCTGAACCCGGACCTGAATCTTCTGAATGTGAATCATTTTGAATGTGAATCATTTTGAATGTCAATAATTCTAAATGTGAATCATTCTGAACCCGGACCTGAATCATTCTGAATGTGAATCATTTTGAATGTGAATCATTCCGAATGTGAATCATTCTGAATGTGAATCATTCTGAACCCGGACCTGAATCATTCTGAATGTGAATCATTCTGAATGTGAATCATTCTGAATGTGAATCATTCTGAACCCGAACCTGAATCATTCTGAATGTGAATCATTCTGAATGTGAATCATTTTGAATGTGAATCATTCCGAATGTGAATCATTCTGAATGTGAATCATTCTGAACCCGGACCTGAATCATTCTGAATGTGAATCATTCTGAATGTGAATCATTTTGAATGTGAATCATTCCGAATGTGAATCATTCTGAACGTGAATCATTCTGAACCCGAACCTGAATCAATCTGAATGTGAATCATTTTGATGTGAATCATTCTGAACCCGAACCTGAATCATTTTGAATGTGAATCATTCTGAATGTGAATCATTCTGAATGTGCATCATTCTGAAGGTGAATCATTCTGAACCCAGACCTGAATCAGTTTGAATGTGAATCAATCTGAACCCAGACCTGAATCATTCTGAATGTGAATCATTTTGAACCCAAACCTGAATCATTCTGAATGTGAATCATTCTTAATGTGAATCATTCTGAACCCGAACCTGAATCATTCTGAATGTGAATCATTTTGAATGTGAATCATTCTGAATGTGAATCATTCTGAACCCGGACCTGAATCATTCTGAATGTGAATAATTTTGAATGTGAATCATTCTGAACCCGGACCTGAATTATTCAAACTGTGAATCATTCTTAATGTGAATCATTTTGAATGTGAATCATTTTGAATGTGAATCATTCCGAATGTAAATCATTCTGAATGTGAATCATTCTGAACCCGGACCTGAATCATTCTGAATGTGAATCATTTTGAATGTGAATCATTCTGAACCCGGACCTGAATCATTCTGAATGTGAATCATTTTGAATGTGAATCATTCTGAACCCGGATCTGAATCATTCTGAATGTGAATCATTTTGAATGTGAATCATTCTGAACCCGGACCTTAATCATTCTGAATGTGAATCATTTTGAATGTGAATCATTCTGAACCCAGACCTGAATCATTCTGAATGTGAATCATTTTGAATGTGAATCATTCTGAACCCGGATCTGAATCATTCTGAATGTGAATCATTTTGAATGTGAATATTCTGAACCCGGACCTGAATCATTCTGAATGTGAATCATTTTGAATGTGAATCAATCTGAACCCAGACCTGAATCATTCTGAATGTGAATCATTTTGAACCCGAACCTGAATCATTCTGAATGTGAATCATTCTGAATGTGAATCATTCTGAATGTGAATCATTCTGAATGTGAATCATTCTGAACCCGAACCTGAATCATTCCGAATGTAAATCATTCTGAATGTGAATCATTTTGAATGTGAATCATTCTGAACCCGGACCTGAATCATTCTGAATGTGAATCATTCTGAATGTGAATCATTCTGAATGTGAATCATTCCGAATGTGAATCATTCTGAATGTGAATCATTCTGAACCCGGACCTGAATCATTCTGAATGTGAATCATTTTGAATGTGAATCATTCTGAACCCGGACCTGAATCATTCTGAATGTGAATCATTCTGAATGTGAATCATTCTGAACCTCCCCAGACATGAATCATTCTGAATGTGAATCATTTTTAATGTGAATCATTCTGAACCCGGACCTGAATCATTCTGAATATGAATCATTCTGAATGTGAATCATTTTGAATGAGAATCATTCCGAATGTAAATCATTCTGAATGTGAATCATTCTGAACCCGGACCTGAATCATTCTGAATGTGAATCATTTTGAATGTGAATCATTCTGAACCCGGATCTGAATCATTCTGAATGTGAATCATTTTGAATGTGAATCATTCTGAACCCGGACCTGAATCATTCTGAATGTGAATCATTTTGAATGTGAATCATTCTGAATGTGAATCATTCTGAATGTGAATCATTCTGAATGTGAGTCATTTTGAATGTGAATCATTCCGAATGTGAATCATTCTGAATGTGAATCATTCCGAATGTGAATCATTCTGAATGTGAATCATTCTGAACCCGAACCTGAATCATTCTGAATGTGAATCATTTTGAATGTGAATCATTTTGAATGTCAATAATTCTGAATGTGAATCATTCTGAACCCGGACCTGAATCATTCTGAATGTGAATCATTCTGGATGTGAATCATTTTGAATGTCAATAATTCTGAATGTGAATCATTCTGAACCCGGACCTGAATCATTCTGAATGTGAATCATTCTGAATGTGAATCATTTTGAATTTGAATCATTCCGAATGTGAATCATTCTGAATGGGAAGCATTCTGAACCCAAACCTGAATCAATCTGAATGTGAATTATTCTGAATGTGAATCATTTTGAATGTGAATCATTCCGAATGTGAATCATTCTGAATGTGAATCATTCTGAACCCGGACCTGCATCATTCTGAATGTGAATCATTCTGAATGTGAATCATTCTGAACCCGGACCTGAATCATTCTGAATGTGAATCATTCTGAATGTGAATCATTCTGAACCCGAACCTGAATCATTCTGAATGTGAATCATTCTGAACCCGGACCTCAATCATTCTGAATGTGAATCATTCTGAATGTGAATCATTCTGAATGTGAATCATTCCGAATGTGAATCATTCTGAATGTGAATCATTCTGAACCCGAACCAGAATCAATCTGAATGTGAATCGTTTTGAATGTGAATCATTCTGAATGTGAATCATTCTGAACCCGAACCTGAATCATTCTGAATGTGAATCATTTTGAATGTGAATCATTCTGAATGTGAATGATTCTGAACCCGAACCTGAATCAATCTGAATGTGAATCATTCTGAATGTGAATCATTCTGAACCCGAACCTGAATCATTCTGAATGTGAATCATTCTGAATGTGAATCATTTTGAATGTGAATCATTCTGAATGTGAATCATTCTGAACCCGGACCTCAATCATTCTGAATGTGAATCATTCTGAATGTGAATAATTTTGAATGTGAATCATTCCGAATGTGAATCATTCTGAATGTGAATCATTCTGAACCCGAACCTGAATCAATCTGAATGTGAATCATTTTGATGTGAATCATTCTGAACCCGAACCTGAATCAATCTGAATGTGAATCACTCTGAATGTGAATCATTCTGAACCTGGACCTGAATCATTCTGAATGTGAATCATTTTGAATGTGAATCATTCTGAACCCGGATCTGAATCATTCTGAATGTGAATCATTTTGAATGTGAATCATTCTGAACCCAGACCTGAATCATTCTGAATGTCAATCATTTTGAATGTGAATCATTCTGAATGTGAATCATTCTGAATGTGAATCATTCTGAATGTGAATCATTCTGAACCCGGACCTGCATCATTCTGAATGTGAATCATTCTGAATGTGAATCATTCTGAACCCGGACCTGAATCATTCTGAATGTGAATCATTCTGAATGTGAATCATTCTGAACCCGAACCTGAATCATTCTGAATGTGAATCATTCTGAACCCGGACCTCAATCATTTTGAATGTGAATCATTCTGAATGTGAATCATTCTGAATGTGAATCATTCCGAATGTGAATCATTCTGAATGTGAATCATTCTGAACCCGAACCAGAATCAATCTGAATGTGAATCGTTTTGAATGTGAATCATTCTGAATGTGAATCATTCTGAACCCGAACCTGAATCATTCTGAATGTGAATCATTTTGAATGTGAATCATTCTGAATGTGAATCATTCTGAACCCGAACCTGAATCATTCTGAATGTGAATCATTCTGAATGTGAATCATTTTGAATGTGAATCATTCTGAATGTGAATCATTCTGAACCCGGACCTCAATCATTCTGAATGTGAATCATTCTGAATGTGAATAATTTTGAATGTGAATCATTCCGAATGTGAATCATTCTCAATGTGAATCATTCTGAATGTTAATCATTTTGAATGTGAATCATTCCGAATGTGAATCATTCTGAATGTGAATCATTCTGAACCCGGACCTGAATCATTCTGAATGTGAATCATTCTGAATGTGAATCATTTTGAATGTGAAGCATTCCGAATGTGAATCATTCTGAATGTGAATCATTCTGAACCCGAACCTGAATCAATCTGAATGTGAATCATTTTGAATGTCAATAATTCTGAATGTGAATCATTCTGAATGTGAATTATTCTGAATGTAAATCATTCTGAATGTGAATCATTCTGAATGTGAATCATTCTGAATGTGAATCATTTTGAATGTGAATCATTCTGAATGTGAATCATTCTGAATGTGAATCATTCTGAATGTGAATCATTCTGAATGTGAATCATTTTGAATGTGAATCATTCCGAATGTGAATCATTCTGAATGTGAATCGTTCTGAATGTGAATCATTCTGAACCCGAACTTGAATCATTCTGAATGTGAATCATTCTGAACCCGGACCTGAATCATTCTGAATGTGAATCATTTTGAATGTGAATCATTCTGAATGTGAATCATTTTGAATATGAATCATTCTGAATGTGAATCATTCTGAATGTGAATCATTCTGAACCCGGACCTGAATCATTCTGAATGTGAATCATTTTGAATGTGAATCATTCTGAACCCGGATCTGAATCATTCTGAATGTGAATCATTTTGAATGTGAATCATTCTGAACCCAGACTTGAATCATTCTGAATGTCAATCATTTTGAATGTGAATCATTCTGAATGTGAATCATTCTGAATGTGAATCATTCTGAATGTGAATCATTCCGAATGTGAATCATTCTGAATGTGAATCATTCTGAACCCGAACCTGAATCATTCTGAATGTGAATCATTTTGAATGTCAATAATTCTGAATGTGAATCATTCTGAACCCGGACCTGAATCATTCTGAATGTGAATCATTTTGTATGTGAATCATATTGAATGTCAATAATTCTGAATGTGAATCATTCTGAACCCGGACCTGAATCATTCTGAATGTGAATCATTCTGAATGTGAATCATTTTGAATGTGAATCATTCCGAATGTGAATCATTCCGAATGTGAATCATTCTGAACACGGACCTGAATCATTCTGAATGTGAATCATTCTGAATGTGAATCGTTCTGAATGTGAATCATTCCGAATGTGAATCATTTTGAATGTGAATCATTCTGGACCCAGACCTGAATCATTCTGAATGTGAATCATTTTGAATGTGAATCATTCTGAATGTGAATCATTCTGAATGTGAATCATTCTGAATGTGAATCATTCCGAATGTGAATCATTCTGAATGTGAATCATTCTGAACATGAACCTGGATCATTCTGAATGTGAATCATTTTGAATGTCAATAATTCTGAATGTGAATCATTCTGAACCCGGACCTGAATCTTCTGAATGTGAATCATTTTGAATGTGAATCATTTTGAATGTCAATAATTCTAAATGTGAATCATTCTGAACCCGGACCTGAATCATTCTGAATGTGAATCATTTTGAATGTGAATCATTCCGAATGTGAATCATTCTGAATGTGAATCATTCTGAACCCGGACCTGAATCATTCTGAATGTGAATCATTCTGAATGTGAATCATTCTGAATGTGAATCATTCTGAACCCGAACCTGAATCATTCTGAATGTGAATCATTCTGAATGTGAATCATTTTGAATGTGAATCATTCCGAATGTGAATCATTCTGAATGTGAATCATTCTGAACCCGGACCTGAATCATTCTGAATGTGAATCATTCTGAATGTGAATCATTTTGAATGTGAATCATTCCGAATGTGAATCATTCTGAACGTGAATCATTCTGAACCCGAACCTGAATCAATCTGAATGTGAATCATTTTGATGTGAATCATTCTGAACCCGAACCTGAATCATTTTGAATGTGAATCATTCTGAATGTGAATCATTCTGAATGTGCATCATTCTGAAGGTGAATCATTCTGAACCCAGACCTGAATCAGTTTGAATGTGAATCATTTTGAATGTGAATCATTCTGAATGTGAATCATTCTGAACCCGGACCTCAATCATTCTGAATGTGAATCATTCTGAATGTGAATAATTTTGAATGTGAATCATTCCGAATGTGAATCATTCTCAATGTGAATCATTCTGAATGTTAATCATTTTGAATGTGAATCATTCCGAATGTGAATCATTCTGAATGTGAATCATTCTGAACCCGGACCTGAATCATTCTGAATGTGAATCATTCTGAATGTGAATCATTTTGAATGTGAAGCATTCCGAATGTGAATCATTCTGAATGTGAATCATTCTGAACCCGAACCTGAATCAATCTGAATGTGAATCATTTTGAATGTCAATAATTCTGAATGTGAATCATTCTGAATGTGAATTATTCTGAATGTAAATCATTCTGAATGTGAATCATTCTGAATGTGAATCATTCTGAATGTGAATCATTCTGAATGTGAATCATTTTGAATGTGAATCATTCTGAATGTGAATCATTCTGAATGTGAATCATTCTGAATGTGAATCATTCTGAATGTGAATCATTTTGAATGTGAATCATTCCGAATGTGAATCATTCTGAATGTGAATCGTTCTGAATGTGAATCATTCTGAACCCGAACTTGAATCATTCTGAATGTGAATCATTCTGAACCCGGACCTGAATCATTCTGAATGTGAATCATTTTGAATGTGAATCATTCTGAATGTGAATCATTCTGAATGTGAATCATTCTGAACCCGGACCTGAATCATTCTGAATGTGAATCATTTTGAATGTGAATCATTCTGAACCCGGATCTGAATCATTCTGAATGTGAATCATTTTGAATGTGAATCATTCTGAACCCAGACTTGAATCATTCTGAATGTCAATCATTTTGAATGTGAATCATTCTGAATGTGAATCATTCTGAATGTGAATCATTCTGAATGTGAATCATTCCGAATGTGAATCATTCTGAATGTGAATCATTCTGAACCCGAACCTGAATCATTCTGAATGTGAATCATTTTGAATGTCAATAATTCTGAATGTGAATCATTCTGAACCCGGACCTGAATCATTCTGAATGTGAATCATTTTGTATGTGAATCATATTGAATGTCAATAATTCTGAATGTGAATCATTCTGAACCCGGACCTGAATCATTCTGAATGTGAATCATTCTGAATGTGAATCATTTTGAATGTGAATCATTCCGAATGTGAATCATTCCGAATGTGAATCATTCTGAACACGGACCTGAATCATTCTGAATGTGAATCATTCTGAATGTGAATCATTCTGAATGTGAATCATTCCGAATGTGAATCATTTTGAATGTGAATCATTCTGGACCCAGACCTGAATCATTCTGAATGTGAATCATTTTGAATGTGAATCATTCTGAATGTGAATCATTCTGAATGTGAATCATTCTGAATGTGAATCATTCCGAATGTGAATCATTCTGAATGTGAATCATTCTGAACATGAACCTGGATCATTCTGAATGTGAATCATTTTGAATGTCAATAATTCTGAATGTGAATCATTCTGAACCCGGACCTGAATCTTCTGAATGTGAATCATTTTGAATGTGAATCATTTTGAATGTCAATAATTCTAAATGTGAATCATTCTGAACCCGGACCTGAATCATTCTGAATGTGAATCATTTTGAATGTGAATCATTCCGAATGTGAATCATTCTGAATGTGAATCATTCTGAACCCGGACCTGAATCATTCTGAATGTGAATCATTCTGAATGTGAATCATTCTGAATGTGAATCATTCTGAACCCGAACCTGAATCATTCTGAATGTGAATCATTCTGAATGTGAATCATTTTGAATGTGAATCATTCCGAATGTGAATCATTCTGAATGTGAATCATTCTGAACCCGGACCTGAATCATTCTGAATGTGAATCATTCTGAATGTGAATCATTTTGAATGTGAATCATTCCGAATGTGAATCATTCTGAACGTGAATCATTCTGAACCCGAACCTGAATCAATCTGAATGTGAATCATTTTGATGTGAATCATTCTGAACCCGAACCTGAATCATTTTGAATGTGAATCATTCTGAATGTGAATCATTCTGAATGTGCATCATTCTGAAGGTGAATCATTCTGAACCCAGACCTGAATCAGTTTGAATGTGAATCAATCTGAACCCAGACCTGAATCATTCTGAATGTGAATCATTTTGAACCCAAACCTGAATCATTCTGAATGTGAATCATTCTTAATGTGAATCATTCTGAACCCGAACCTGAATCATTCTGAATGTGAATCATTTTGAATGTGAATCATTCTGAATGTGAATCATTCTGAACCCGGACCTGAATCATTCTGAATGTGAATAATTTTGAATGTGAATCATTCTGAACCCGGACCTGAATTATTCAAACTGTGAATCATTCTTAATGTGAATCATTTTGAATGTGAATCATTTTGAATGTGAATCATTCCGAATGTAAATCATTCTGAATGTGAATCATTCTGAACCCGGACCTGAATCATTCTGAATGTGAATCATTTTGAATGTGAATCATTCTGAACCCGGACCTGAATCATTCTGAATGTGAATCATTTTGAATGTGAATCATTCTGAACCCGGATCTGAATCATTCTGAATGTGAATCATTTTGAATGTGAATCATTCTGAACCCGGACCTTAATCATTCTGAATGTGAATCATTTTGAATGTGAATCATTCTGAACCCAGACCTGAATCATTCTGAATGTGAATCATTTTGAATGTGAATCATTCTGAACCCGGATCTGAATCATTCTGAATGTGAATCATTTTGAATGTGAATATTCTGAACCCGGACCTGAATCATTCTGAATGTGAATCATTTTGAATGTGAATCAATCTGAACCCAGACCTGAATCATTCTGAATGTGAATCATTTTGAACCCGAACCTGAATCATTCTGAATGTGAATCATTCTGAATGTGAATCATTCTGAATGTGAATCATTCTGAATGTGAATCATTCTGAACCCGAACCTGAATCATTCCGAATGTAAATCATTCTGAATGTGAATCATTTTGAATGTGAATCATTCTGAACCCGGACCTGAATCATTCTGAATGTGAATCATTCTGAATGTGAATCATTCTGAATGTGAATCATTCCGAATGTGAATCATTCTGAATGTGAATCATTCTGAACCCGGACCTGAATCATTCTGAATGTGAATCATTTTGAATGTGAATCATTCTGAACCCGGACCTGAATCATTCTGAATGTGAATCATTCTGAATGTGAATCATTCTGAACCTCCCCAGACATGAATCATTCTGAATGTGAATCATTTTGAATGTGAATCATTCTGAACCCGGACCTGAATCATTCTGAATATGAATCATTCTGAATGTGAATCATTTTGAATGAGAATCATTCCGAATGTAAATCATTCTGAATGTGAATCATTCTGAACCCGGACCTGAATCATTCTGAATGTGAATCATTTTGAATGTGAATCATTCTGAACCCGGATCTGAATCATTCTGAATGTGAATCATTTTGAATGTGAATCATTCTGAACCCGGACCTGAATCATTCTGAATGTGAATCATTTTGAATGTGAATCATTCTGAATGTGAATCATTCTGAATGTGAATCATTCTGAATGTGAGTCATTTTGAATGTGAATCATTCCGAATGTGAATCATTCTGAATGTGAATCATTCCGAATGTGAATCATTCTGAATGTGAATCATTCTGAACCCGAACCTGAATCATTCTGAATGTGAATCATTTTGAATGTCAATAATTCTGAATGTGAATCATTCTGAACCCGGACCTGAATCACTCTGAATGTGAATCATTTTGAATGTGAATCATTTTGAATGTCAATAATTCTGAATGTGAATCATTCTGAACCCGGACCTGAATCATTCTGAATGTGAATCATTCTGGATTTGAATCATTTTGAATGTCAATAATTCTGAATGTGAATCATTCTGAACCCGGACCTGAATCATTCTGAATGTGAATCATTCTGAATGTGAATCATTTTGAATTTGAATCATTCCGAATGTGAATCATTCTGAATGGGAAGCATTCTGAACCCAAACCTGAATCAATCTGAATGTGAATTATTCTGAATGTGAATCATTTTGAATGTGAATCATTCCGAATGTGAATCATTCTGAATGTGAATCATTCTGAACCCGGACCTGCATCATTCTGAATGTGAATCATTCTGAATGTGAATCATTCTGAACCCGGACCTGAATCATTCTGAATGTGAATCATTCTGAATGTGAATCATTCTGAACCCGAACCTGAATCATTCTGAATGTGAATCATTCTGAACCCGGACCTCAATCATTCTGAATGTGAATCATTCTGAATGTGAATCATTCTGAATGTGAATCATTCCGAATGTGAATCATTCTGAATGTGAATCATTCTGAACCCGAACCAGAATCAATCTGAATGTGAATCGTTTTGAATGTGAATCATTCTGAATGTGAATCATTCTGAACCCGAACCTGAATCATTCTGAATGTGAATCATTTTGAATGTGAATCATTCTGAATGTGAATGATTCTGAACCCGAACCTGAATCAATCTGAATGTGAATCATTCTGAATGTGAATCATTCTGAACCCGAACCTGAATCATTCTGAATGTGAATCATTCTGAATGTGAATCATTTTGAATGTGAATCATTCTGAATGTGAATCATTCTGAACCCGGACCTCAATCATTCTGAATGTGAATCATTCTGAATGTGAATAATTTTGAATGTGAATCATTCCGAATGTGAATCATTCTGAATGTGAATCATTCTGAACCCGAACCTGAATCAATCTGAATGTGAATCATTTTGATGTGAATCATTCTGAACCCGAACCTGAATCAATCTGAATGTGAATCACTCTGAATGTGAATCATTCTGAACCTGGACCTGAATCATTCTGAATGTGAATCATTTTGAATGTGAATCATTCTGAACCCGGATCTGAATCATTCTGAATGTGAATCATTTTGAATGTGAATCATTCTGAACCCAGACCTGAATCATTCTGAATGTCAATCATTTTGAATGTGAATCATTCTGAATGTGAATCATTCTGAATGTGAATCATTCTGAATGTGAATCATTCTGAACCCGGACCTGCATCATTCTGAATGTGAATCATTCTGAATGTGAATCATTCTGAATCCGGACCTGAATCATTCTGAATGTGAATCATTCTGAATGTGAATCATTCTGAACCCGAACCTGAATCATTCTGAATGTGAATCATTCTGAACCCGGACCTCAATCATTTTGAATGTGAATCATTCTGAATGTGAATCATTCTGAATGTGAATCATTCCGAATGTGAATCATTCTGAATGTGAATCATTCTGAACCCGAACCAGAATCAATCTGAATGTGAATCGTTTTGAATGTGAATCATTCTGAATGTGAATCATTCTGAACCCGAACCTGAATCATTCTGAATGTGAATCATTTTGAATGTGAATCATTCTGAATGTGAATGATTCTGAACCCGAACCTGAATCAATCTGAATGTGAATCATTCTGAATGTGAATCATTCTGAACCCGAACCTGAATCATTCTGAATGTGAATCATTCTGAATGTGAATCATTTTGAATGTGAATCATTCTGATTGTGAATCATTCTGAACCCGGACCTCAATCATTCTGAATGTGAATCATTCTGAATGTGAATAATTTTGAATGTGAATCATTCCGAATGTGAATCATTCTGAATGTGAATCATTCTGAACCCGAACCTGAATCAATCTGAATGTGAATCATTTTGATGTGAATCATTCTGAACCCGAACCTGAATCAATCTGAATGTGAATCACTCTGAATGTGAATCATTCTGAACCTGGACCTGAATCATTCTGAATGTGAATCATTTTGAATGTGAATCATTCTGAACCCGGATCTGAATCATTCTGAATGTGAATCATTTTGACTGTGAATCATTCTGAACCCAGACCTGAATCATTCTGAATGTCAATCATTTTGAATGTGAATCATTCTGAATGTGAATCATTCTGAATGTGAATCATTCTGAATGTGAATCATTCCGAATGTGAATCATTCTGAATGTGAATCATTCTGAACCCGAACCTGAATCATTCTGAATGTGAATCATTTTGAATGTCAATAATTCTGAATGTGAATCATTCTGAACCGGAACCTGAATCATTCTGAATGTGAATCATTCTGAATGTGAATCATTTTGAATGTGAATCATTCTGAACCCGGACCTGAATCATTCTGAATGTGAATCATTCTGAATGTGAATCATTCTGAATGTGAATCATTTTGAATGTGAATCATTCTGAACCCGGACCTGAATCATTCTGAATGTGAATCATTCCGAATGTGAATCATTCTGAATGTGAATCATTCCGAATGTGAATTATTCCGAACGTGAATCATTCTGAATGTGAATCATTCTGAATGTGAATCATTCTGAATGTGAATCATTCTGAATGTGAACCATTCCGAATGTGAATCATTCTGAATGTGAATGATTCTGAACCCGAACCTGAATCAATCTGAATGTGAATCATTCTGAATGTGAATCATTCTGAACCCGAACCTGAATCATTCTGAATGTGAATCATTCTGAATGTGAATCATTTTGAATGTGAATCATTCTGAATGTGAATCATTCTGAACCCGGACCCCAATCATTCTGAATGTGAATCATTCTGAATGTGAATAATTTTGAATGTGAATCATTCCGAATGTGAATCATTCTGAATGTGAATCATTCTGAACCCGAACCTGAATCAATCTGAATGTGAATCATTTTGATGTGAATCATTCTGAACCCGAACCTGAATCAATCTGAATGTGAATCACTCTGAATGTGAATCATTCTGAACCTGGACCTGAATCATTCTGAATGTGAATCATTTTGAATGTGAATCATTCTGAACCCGGATCTGAATCATTCTGAATGTGAATCATTTTGAATGTGAATCATTCTGAACCCAGACCTGAATCATTCTGAATGTCAATCATTTTGAATGTGAATCATTCTGAATGTGAATCATTCTGAATGTGAATCATTCTGAATGTGAATCATTCCGAATGTGAATCATTCTGAATGTGAATCATTCTGAACCCGAACCTGAATCATTCTGAATGTGAATCATTTTGAATGTCAATAATTCTGAATGTGAATCATTCTGAACCGGAACCTGAATCATTCTGAATGTGAATCATTCTGAATGTGAATCATTTTGAATGTGAATCATTCTGAACCCGGACCTGAATCATTCTGAATGTGAATCATTCTGAATGTGAATCATTCTGAATGTGAATCATTTTGAATGTGAATCATTCTGAACCCGGACCTGAATCATTCTGAATGTGAATCATTCCGAATGTGAATCATTCTGAATGTGAATCATTCCGAATGTGAATTATTCCGAACGTGAATCATTCTGAATGTGAATCATTCTGAATGTGAATCATTCTGAATGTGAATCATTCTGAATGTGAACCATTCCGAATGTGAATCATTCTGAATGTGAATCATTCTGAACCCGGACCTGAATCATTCTGAATGTGAATCATTTTGAATGTGAATCATTCTGAACCCGGACCTGAATCATTCTGAATGTGAATCATTCTGAATGTGAATCATACCGAATGTAAATCATTCTGAATGTGAATCATTCTGAACCTCCCCGGACAAGAATCTTTCTGAATGTGAATCATTTTGAATGTGAATCATTCTGAACCCGGACCTGAATCATTCTGAATATGAATCATTCTGAATGTGAATCATTTTGAATGTGAATCATTCCGAATGTAAATCATTCTGAATGTGAATCATTCTGAACCCGGACCTGAATCATTCTGAATGTGAATCATTTTGAATGTGAATCATTCTGAACCCGGATCTGAATCATTCTGAATGTGAATCATTTTGAATGTGAATCATTCTGAACCCGGACCTGAATCATTCTGAATGTGAATCATTTTGAATGTGAATCATTCTGAATGTGAATCATTCTGAATGTGAATCATTCTGAATGTGAGTCATTTTGAATGTGAATCATTCCGAATGTGAATCATTCTGAATGTGAATCATTCCGAATGTGAATCATTCTGAATGTGAATCATTCTGAACCCGAACCTGAATCATTCTGAATGTGAATCATTTTGAATGTCAATAATTCTGAATGTGAATCATTCTGAACCCGGACCTGAATCACTCTGAATGTGAATCATTTTGAATGTGAATCATTTTGAATGTCAATAATTCTGAATGTGAATCATTCTGAACCCGGACCTGAATCATTCTGAATGTGAATCATTCTGGATGTGAATCATTTTGAATGTCAATAATTCTGAATGTGAATCATTCTGAACCCGGACCTGAATCATTCTGAATGTGAATCATTCTGAATGTGAATCATTTTGAATTTGAATCATTCCGAATGTGAATCATTCTGAATGTGAAGCATTCTGAACCCAAACCTGAATCAATCTGAATGTGAATCATTCTGAATGTGAATCATTTTGAATGTGAATCATTCCGAATGTGAATCATTCTGAATGTGAATCATTCTGAACCCGGACCTGCATCATTCTGAATGTGAATCATTCTGAATGTGAATCATTCTGAACCCGGACCTGAATCATTCTGAATGTGAATCATTCTGAATGTGAATCATTCTGAACCCGAACCTGAATCATTCTGAATGTGAATCATTCTGAACCCGGACCTCAATCATTCTGAATGTGAATCATTCTGAACCCGAACCTGAATCAATCTGAATGTGAATCGTTTTGAATGTGAATCATTCTGAATGTGAATCATTCTGAACCCGAACCTGAATCATTCTGAATGTGAATCATTCTGAACCCGGACCTGAATCATTCTGAATGTGAATCATTTTGAATGTGAATCATTCTGAACCCGGATCTGAATCATTCTGAATGTGAATCATTTTGAATGTGAATCATTCTGAACCCGGACCTGAATCATTCTGAATGTGAATCATTTTGAATGTGAATCATTCTGAATGTGAATCATTCTGAATGTGAATCATTCTGAATGTGAGTCATTTTGAATGTGAATCATTCCGAATGTGAATCATTCTGAATGTGAATCATTCCGAATGTGAATCATTCTGAATGTGAATCATTCTGAACCCGAACCTGAATCATTCTGAATGTGAATCATTTTGAATGTCAATAATTCTGAATGTGAATCATTCTGAACCCGGACCTGAATCACTCTGAATGTGAATCATTTTGAATGTGAATCATTTTGAATGTCAATAATTCTGAATGTGAATCATTCTGAACCCGGACCTGAATCATTCTGAATGTGAATCATTCTGGATGTGAATCATTTTGAATGTCAATAATTCTGAATGTGAATCATTCTGAACCCGGACCTGAATCATTCTGAATGTGAATTATTCTGAATGTGAATCAATTTGAATTTGAATCATTCCGAATGTGAATCATTCTGAATGTGAAGCATTCTGAACCCAAACCTGAATCAATCTGAATGTGAATCATTCTGAATGTGAATCATTTTGAATGTGAATCATTCCGAATGTGAATCATTCTGAATGTGAATCATTCTGAACCCGGACCTGCATCATTCTGAATGTGAATCATTCTGAATGTGAATCATTCTGAACCCGGACCTGAATCATTCTGAATGTGAATCATTCTGAATGTGAATCATTCTGAACCCGAACCTGAATCATTCTGAATGTGAATCATTCTGAACCCGGACCTCAATCATTCTGAATGTGAATCATTCTGAACCCGAACCTGAATCAATCTGAATGTGAATCGTTTTGAATGTGAATCATTCTGAATGTGAATCATTCTGAACCCGAACCTGAATCATTCTGAATGTGAATCATTTTGAATGTGAATCATTCTGAATGTGAATGATTCTGAACCCGAACCTGAATCAATCTGAATGTGAATCATTCTGAATGTGAATCATTCTGAACCCGAACCTGAATCATTCTGAATGTGAATCATTCTGAATGTGAATCATTTTGAATGTGAATCATTCTGAATGTGAATCATTCTGAACCCGGACCTCAATCATTCTGAATGTGAATCATTCTGAATGTGAATAATTTTGAATGTGAATCATTCCGAATGTGAATCATTCTGAATGTGAATCATTCTGAACCCGAACCTGAATCAATCTGAATGTGAATCATTTTGATGTGAATCATTCTGAACCCGAACCTGAATCAATCTGAATGTGAATCACTCTGAATGTGAATCATTCTGAACCTGGACCTGAATCAATCTGAATGTGAATCATTTTGAATGTCAATAATTCTGAATGTGAATCATTCTGAATGTGAATTATTCTGAATGTAAATCATTCTAAATGTGAATCATTCTGAATGTGAATCATTCTGAATGTGAATCATTCTGAACCCGGACCTGAATCATTCTGAATGTGAATCATTTTGAATGTGAATCATTCTGAATGTGAATCATTCTGAATGTGAATCATTTTGAATGTGAATCATTCTGAATGTGAATCATTCTGAATGTGAATCATTTTGAATGTGAATCATTCCGAATATGAATCATTCTGAATGTGAATCGTTCTGAATGTGAATCATTCTGAACCCGAACCTGAATCATTCTGAATGTGAATCATTCTGAACCCGGACCTGAATCATTCTGAATTTGAATCATTTTGAATGTGAATCATTCTGAGTGTGAATCATTTTGAATATGAATCATTCTGAATGTGAATCATTTTGAATGTGAATCATTCCGAATGTAAATCATTCTGAACGTGAATCGTTCTGAACCCGGACCTGAATCATTCTGAATGTGAATCATTTTGAATGTGAATCATTCTGAACCCGGATCTGAATCATTCTGAATGTGAATCATTTTGAATGTGAATCATTCTGAACCCAGACCTGAATCATTCTGAATGTGAATCATTTTGAATGTGAATCATTCTGAATGTGAATCATTCCGAATGTGAATCATTCTGAATGTGAATCATTCTGAACCCGAACCTGAATCATTCTGAATGTGAATCATTTTGAATGTCAATAATTCTGAATTTGAATCATTCTGCACCCGGACCTGAATCATTCTGAATGTGAATCATTTTGAATGTGAATCATTTTGAATGTCAATAATTCTGAATGTGAATCATTCTGAACCCGGACCTGAATCATTCTGAATGTGAATCATTCTGAACCCGGACCTGAATCATTCTGAATTTTAATCATTTTGAATGTGAATCATTCTGAGTGTGAATCATTTTGAATATGAATCATTCTGAATGTGAATCATTTTGAATGTGAATCATTCCGAATGTAAATCATTCTGAACGTGAATCGTTCTGAACCCGGACCTGAATCATTCTGAATGTGAATCATTTTGAATGTGAATCATTCTGAACCCGGATCTGAATCATTCTGAATGTGAATCATTTTGAATGTGAATCATTCTGAACCCAGACCTGAATCATTCTGAATGTGAATCATTTTGAATGTGAATCATTCTGAATGTGAATCATTCTGAATGTGAATCATTCCGAATGTGAATCATTCTGAATGTGAATCATTCTGAACCCGAACCTGAATCATTCTGAATGTGAATCATTTTGAATGTCAATAATTCTGAATTTGAATCATTCTGAACCCGGACCTGAATCATTCTGAATGTGAATCATTTTGAATGTGAATCATTTTGAATGTCAATAATTCTGAATGTGAATCATTCTGAACCCGGACCTGAATCATTCTGAATGTGAATCATTCTGAATGTGAATCATTTTGAATGTCAATAATTCTGAATGTGAATCATTCTGAACCCGGACCTGAATCATTCTGAATGTGAATCAATCTGAATGTGAATCATTTTGAATGTGAATCATTCCGAATGTGAATCATTCTGAATGTGAATCATTCTGAACCCGGACCTGAATCATTCTGAATGTGAATCATTCTGAATGTGAATCATTCTGAATGTGAATCATTCTGAATGTGAATCATTCTGAACCCGAACCTGAATCATTCTGAATGTGAATCATTCTGAATGTGAATCATTCTGAATGTGAATCATTTCGAATGTGAATCATTCTGAATGTGAATCATTCTGAATGTGAATCATTCTGAACCCGAACCTGAATCATTCTGAATGTGAATCATTCTGAATGTGAATCATTTTGAATGTGAATCATTCCGAATGTGAATCATTTTGAATGTGAATCATTCTGAACCCGGACCTGAATCATTCTGAATGTGAATCATTCTGAATGTGAATCATTCTGAATGTGAATCATTCTGAACCCGAACCTGAATCATTCTGAATGTGAATCATTCTGAATGTGAATCATTTTGAATGTGAATCATTCCGAATGTGAATCATTTTGAATGTGAATCATTCTGAACCCGGACCTGAATCATTCTGAATGTGAATCATTCTGAATGTGAATCATTTTGAATGTGCATCATTCCGAATGTGAATCATTCTGAATGTGAATCATTCTGAACCCGAACCTGAATCAATCTGAATGTGAATCATTTTGATGTGAATCATTCTGAACCCGAACCTGAATCAATCTGAATGTGAATCACTCAGAATGTGAATCATTCTGAACCCGGACCTGAATCAATCTGAATGTGAATCATTTTGAATGTGAATCATTCTGAATGTGAATCATTCTGAACCCGAACCTGAATCATTCTGAATGTGAATCATTTTGAATGTGAATCATTCTGAACCCGAACCTGAATCAATCTGAATGTGAATCATTCTGAATGTGAATCATTCTGAACCCGAACCGGAATCATTCTGAATGTGAATCATTTTGAATGTGAATCATTCTGAACCCGAACCTGAATCATTCTGAATGTGAATCATTTTGAATGTGAATCATTTTGAATGTGAATCATTCTGAACCCGAACCTGAATCATTCTGAATGTGAATCATTTTGAATGTCAATAATTCTGAATGTGAATCATTCTGAACCCGGACCTGAATCATTCTGAATGTGAATCATTCTGAATGTGAATCATTTTGAATGTCAATAATTCTGAATGTGAATCATTCTGAACCCGGACCTGAATCATTCTGAATGTGAATCAATCTGAATGTGAATCATTTTGAATGTGAATCATTCCGAATGTGAATCATTCTGAATGTGAATCATTCTGAACCCGGACCTGAATCATTCTGAATGTGAATCATTCTGAATGTGAATCATTCTGAATGTGAATCATTCTGAATGTGAATCATTCTGAACCCGAACCTGAATCATTCTGAATGTGAATCATTCTGAATGTGAATCATTCTGAATGTGAATCATTTCGAATGTGAATCATTCTGAATGTGAATCATTCTGAATGTGAATCATTCTGAACCCGAACCTGAATCATTCTGAATGTGAATCGTTCTGAATGTGAATCATTTTGAATGTGAATCATTCCGAATGTGAATCATTTTGAATGTGAATCATTCTGAACCCGGACCTGAATCATTCTGAATGTGAATCATTCTGAATGTGAATCATTTTGAATGTGCATCATTCCGAATGTGAATCATTCTGAATGTGAATCATTCTGAACCCGAACCTGAATCAATCTGAATGTGAATCATTTTGATGTGAATCATTCTGAACCCGAACCTGAATCAATCTGAATGTGAATCACTCAGAATGTGAATCATTCTGAACCCGGACCTGAATCAATCTGAATGTGAATCATTTTGAATGTGAATCATTCTGAATGTGAATCATTCTGAACCCGAACCTGAATCATTCTGAATGTGAATCATTTTGAATGTGAATCATTCTGAACCCGAACCTGAATCAATCTGAATGTGAATCATTCTGAATGTGAATCATTCTGAACCCGAACCGGAATCATTCTGAATGTGAATCATTTTGAATGTGAATCATTCTGAACCCGAACCTGAATCATTCTGAATGTGAATCATTTTGAATGTGAATCATTTTGAATGTGAATCATTCTGAACCCGAACCTGAATCAATCTGAATGTGAATCATTCTGAACCCGAACCTGAATCAATCTGAATGTGAATCATTTTGAATGTGAATCATTCTGAATGTGAATCATTCTGAACCCGAACCTGAATCATTCTGAATGTGAATCATTTTGAATGTGAATCATTCTGAACCCGAACCTGAATCACTCTGAATGTGAATCATTCTGAACCCGAACCTGAATCAACCTGAATGTGAATCATTCTGAATGTGAATCATTCTGAACCCGAACCTGAATCATTCTGAATGTGAATCATTTTGAATGTGAATCATTCTGAACCCGAACCTGAATCAATCTGAATGTGAATCATTCTGAATGTGAATCATTCTGAACCCGGACCTGAATCATTTTGAATTATCTCCTTTTGTCCTTCGTACTTTTCACTATCGAACTTGCAATTATAATAATTAGCTGGCTTATGTTTGCCCTGCTTTTTGTGGACAGGACATACTATTGGGCAATTTTCCACATTGCCAGATGGATGCCTGTGTTACAAGCAGACCTGAAAAAGCTTGGCTAGAGGCATAGAAAGTTCTGAAGCACAAGTCTTCAGTATTATTGCCGGAATGTTGTCTGGGCCTCATAGCCTTTGCAGTTGCCAGTGCCTTCAGCCATTTTTCTTCATATCACATAAAGTGAATCGAATTGGCTGAAGATTGGCATCTATGATGCTGGGGCCCTCAAGTGAAGGCCGAGATGAATCATACACTCAGGACTACACAGAACTTTTGGCTGAAGATGGTTGCAAATGCTTGTGTGACTGTCTGTGCATGATCTCCCGGCGTCTGTGTGGGTTACCTCCGGGTGCTTTGGTTTATCCCTCAGTCCAAAGATGTGCAGTTTAGGTGGATTGGCCATGCTAAATTTCTGCTTAAGTGTCCAAGGATGTGCACGTTAGGTGAATTGGCTATGATTAATATGCAGTGCGACAGGAATAGGGTGGGGGAGTGCTCCTTTGCATCTGACAGCTGCTGCTGACCTGGATTCAATATGCCTTTGCTCTTTCTCCCTGCCACTCTCCCCTTCCCATGGATCTGCCTTCAGACGCTAATTGCATTGTCAATTGACATTACTTTGGCTAAAAACTAATGAGCTTCCTTGGGACAGGCACCTGTAGCATTAATCACACACCACAACACGAGAGAATGTATCTTGAATGATCCCTATAAAGAGGCAATTTGCCAGTTCCTTGACAAAATGACAAGTTTTCTCCGCCCAGAACTTTCATGCGTTACTCATTCTGACTTTCTTTTTCATCTGTATACTTATTGCTGAATTCAAGACAAAGGGGAGGACACAAGAACTTGAATTGAAATCAAACAATGTCAAAGTGTTTTTGTACTGATGGTATTGGAAATATCAAATTAGAAAGCACCAGTAATTTTATCAGTTTCTAATAGTGATGGTACAATTGTCAGCATTATTAATGCACTTTAAATGGACAGCATGTTCTCAGCTTTGTGCATTACTTTCTTTAGAAACACCCATAAGAATATGATTCAGACATCAGCAATATTGTTTTTAGTGTCAAGCATTTAATTAAAGGTTGTTCAGTATTTTACAAGGGTACAGTGAATGTTCTTTTAATATAGTTTATCCAGAGTGTTCCGTCAAACAACATTGATGATTGCTGTCTCTTCCCACATCCTTTTATCAGTCAAGCCTTTATTTTTATTGTCACTTGTGCACTTAGGATCTGGCCACCTGAGATAGGATACTGTGCATTCTATTAGAGGTACCAAAATGACGTTGGACTGAGCAATCACTGGAATGAATCAGAAACCAATTTCCCTGCATTTAACACGATCATAATGTATTCTTTATAACTGCTGCATGGTTACTTGCCACATATCCTCCCACAAGCATGTTCAAAGCATGATACATCCATGTCCTGATTCTTTTCTTCCCATCCAGTTTTATGGCATTAAATCTCCATCAAATGTATGCAATATTATTAATAGAATTTTCTTTATCCCCTTTTGTCCTTCGTACTTTTCACTTTCAAACTTGCAATTATAATGAAATTACAGGATGCGTCAATGGGCTTTGCCATCTGGACATATCCGGTTCTCTCGGGCGGCATACAATAGTCATGCTATCAGCTCATTTTAGCCACAAAGGCTGTGGCCAGTGGCCCTTGTGGTGATATGCCTGTAAGCAATATCATAGATGGATGCTGTGTGGCCTCCAACCAGTAGGTGGCGGTGCAGACACACCATACAGTCTCAAGACCGTGGTCATGTGACCAGGGCTCCCATATAAGTGGGGACACATCTGGCCATTAGCAGATGGTTGTAAGACATACAGGTGAACAGTCATGTCAGGTGTAGTTCCAGAAGATTACAAAGAAACTCCATTGCTCTTAACAGATCGCTATCTTACCACCTGTGATTCAATAAAGATCCTGGTTTGGACAAGTCAAGGTGTTTGGTGGATTTCTTTGCAAGACATAGAAGACCAAACACAGCATGGTACCACGAGTGATGAAGATTTGAAGATACCAATGGCAGTGACAACGTCAGGCATTCGGCTGACAGACCGATCTGATGAACTGCAGTCTGAGGTGACTCAAAGCGCTAGAAGATGTTGAAGCTCATGATGGATGGACTGAGGGACCCCCACCAGCTTCAGATATCCGATAATGTAGTTGAAAACTGGTGGCTATTCAAGCAGCAGTTCAAACTCTATGACCCAGAGGAAGATCTGATGACAATCTCAATATCTAGCTCAACTGATCACTCATACATTCTTGAATTTGACCAAGATAATACAGGCATTGACAGAGCACCGTAATTTTGAGTGACAAAGAGCAAGTGAGTGATGCTCCAGTGAGCCAAGAAGGGGTGGTACCTGTTGCCCTAGTTTCAACCTCCACCCAGGCAGAAACCGAGGCACTCCAACATTTTGGACTCCAACATTTTGGTGAGGCTGCAGAAGTGGTCGTGGCCACAGAACCCAATGATGGCGTGACGATCCCTCAGGGTCCACCTGAAACTCCGCAGACCTCTGAGCACAGGGTAAAAACCAGCACCATACTAGAGGCTGCTAAGCCAAAACACAAAAGCAAGAAATACACAAAACTATGTCATGGCATTCTCAAACTGAAGAGAAGAAAGAGGAGAGGACTGGGGGAGCTAGCTCATCCGACTGACAAACCAGAAATGGAAACAAAGAGAAGCAGCAAACGGTGTCATGCCAGCAAGCGCAAAACAAAGAGGCTGGTGACGCAAACGTGGTAATTACGGACACAGACCTTCTAAAGGCACAGAGCAAACAGGAAAAGAAAGAAGAGGCTGGCAGGTAAACCAGTCTTTGAAGAGGCTGGCAACAGCCCGAATGATCACAGAGGTGATCCGTGAGGGAGGCACAATGATCTGTGCGAAAGAGACGGACGCTGGCCAGGCATATCATGTTTCTGGACACCCTAATAAAACTCATTCATGTTGTTAGACAAATATGATTGTATAAAGTTAAAAGATCAATGTTGGTTGTAAAGGGAGATGTGGTGATATGCCTGTAAGCAATACCATAGATGGCTGGTGTGTGACCTCCAACCAGTAGGTGGTGATGCAGACACACCGTGCGGTCTCAAGGCAGTGGCCATGTGACCAGGTACTCCAATAAAAGTGGGGACACATCCGGCCATCAGCAGATGGTTGTAGGAGATGGTAGTAAGACATACAGGTGTACAGTCGTGCTCGGCGTAGTTCCAGAGAAGTACAAAGAAACTCCATGATACCTTGCTCTGTAACAGATCACTATCTTACTACGTGTGAGTCAATAAAGATCCTGATTTGGACAAGTCAAGGTGTTTGGTGGACTCCTTTGCAAGACATAGAAGACCAAACACAACATCACCTGTGTTACTCATTTGCTGCATGTACAATGCAAGAGGTTGTATGTTTGATGGAGCGGACATGTCCTCACAAAACGTAAGTGCACCCTGGCCGTAGAATTAAGAAAATGTATCTGAGCACATAAGTAAATTTTGATAATGTATTCTGCCATTTGCACACTCTGTGTGTCCACTCCTGCTGCCGGTGACCACAACCAGCTGTCCCAATAACTAGGGATGTAGGGAGGGCCTTAAACTAAACACAGGGAGGTGAGGAATCAAGTTTGGGTAGATGTAGTAAATCAAGTGGTAGAGACAAGACAGGGAAGCACAATAGTAATATGGGAAATGAGGGTAAATGAGGGTCAGAGACTGGTATGAAGGGACTGAGAGATATAACCTAAGAATACACCAACACTCAAGACTAGATGTGACAAAGATACAATATGAAAAAATAATGGCTCTGGGGGTGATTTTGAGCTCTTTTTCTCCGTTCATGAGAAACTGAGTGCGGGCTCAATATCTGAGTTGGAAAATGTGCTGCTTTCGAACGTGATTGACAATGGGAATCCCCTCCCCCCATGCCCCGCAAATGGAGTAGTATAATCATGCCGCGCTAGTCTGGGAACTTCATTTTAATACAATAGCATGTCATTAGCGCGCACTTTCTCCAAACGTTCCCCCCCACAACGGATAACATCATGCCGGTGGCATTTACTTTATTTATATAAATTTAATGTACCTAATTCTTTTTTTTCCAATTAAGGGGTAATTTGGTATGATCAATCTACCTACCCTGCACAGCTTTGGGTTGAAGGGCGGCACGTTGGCACAATAGTTAAACTGCCATCTCATAGCGCCAGGAACCCAGGTTCAATTCCAGCCTCGGTTCACTGTGTGGAGTTTGTATGTTCGCCCCGTGTCTGTGTGGATTTCCTCCTGGTGCTCTGGTTTCCTCCCACAGTCCAAAGACGTGCAGGTTAGGGAGATTGGCCATGCTAAATTGCCCGTAGTGCCCAAAAGGTCAGGTGGGGTTGCAGGGATAGGGTGGGGTGCTTGTTCGGAAGGTCTGTGTAGACTCGATGGGCCGAATGGCCTCCTTCTGCACTGTAGGGATTCTCTGATTCTATGACACGGAGAGAATGTGCAAACTCCAAGCGGACAGTGACCCGGAGCCTGAATTGAACCCCGGTTCTTGGCGCTGTGAGGCAGCAGTGCTAACCACTGCGCCACCATGCTGCCCACTGCCGGTATTTACAACAGGTCTACAAAAGCATAAACCTTCACCTCCAAGCGAGATATCGGAGGCGAGCACTCAGGCATCCATGATTCCCCAGGCTCTTTACTGCTCAGGGTGCACCAGAGGGGACATGGGGAACACAGATAAGTTCAACTTGGGGCCAGGGCTGAGGGTCAGACACTCATTCTCGGGTGAGGGTCACTAACAGGCCTTCCCTTCCATTCACTTCGGAGAGCCCTTGCTTTAAGGGGATTTGGAGACTGGCATGCAAGCGTCCCTTCCTGTGTCTTCCTTGCTGGGCTTGTGGCCATATCATCTCCAAGGGAATACCCATCCTTACTGGGAGCTGGAAAGTGGGTGGCAGGGCGTGAGTACTGAGGGTTAACACTGGCTGTAACTATGAGGTAACAGGGTGGGGTCCCACAAGAAACCAGGCTGCAAGGGCAGAGTGGGCACCTCAGGAATAGCTTGCATCAAGGGTAATGAAGACCTATCACTTGGGGAAGCGTAGAACCCCATTCTCAGGCACAACCCAAGTACGAGAGGGTTGAGCTCTATCGAATACCAATTGCACTTGTCTAGGATCTTTATCTCTCAGGAATAAGTGTGGAGGGCTGTGAAATGGTGAAAATGAGGGTGCCCTCTAGATATGTGCTTGACATGCTCATTGCAGACTTTACTCCAATTAGCTATGCCTCCTCTGTCTCAAGAGGCATTCAATTGATTGGAATATGATTTCCCCCATAATTGGCAACTCAGTAGTGCCAATGACACACGCAAAGCTAAAGAGAATTTCCCTGATTTCAGTCCCATGCATTGAATCCGAATGCTCAATCAAGACTTTGCATCACACAGGATACATTGAGGTGACCTGCAAAGCAAGGCTTCATGGTGAAGTCCTAGCATCACTTACTCCATTACATGTCATGACGAGGGGCTTCTTTGGAGTTGCCCAGTGAGGATGCAGATGCGGGTCGTAAGACGAGACACATGCTCCAGACATAGCCCCAAAATTGGAGAATCCAGCCCTTAATCTCAGGAACGGAGAATCCCGCCGGTTATGCTTCAGTTATAAAGGGCATTGGTAAGACCACTTCTTTAATACTGTGCGCAGTTTTGGTCTTCTTATTTAATATTTAAGGGAGGATGCAAATACGTTGGAGGCAGTCCAAAGGTGGTTTACTAGATTGATACCTGGAATGAGCGGTTTGTCTATTAAGGAATGGTTAGACATACTGCACATGTTTTCACTGGCGTTTAGAAGAGTGAGGGAATGAGGGATAACTTGGTTGAAGTATATAAGAACCTGACGTTCTTGACAAGTTGGACAGGGAAACAACCGGCTGGATTCTCCGTTCCTGAGACTAAGTGTTGACGCCGGTGCAAGATTTATGCACTTACATGACAGCAAAACTGGTGTTGCACCCGGACCTGGACCGGTTCAGCAACTGTCAAGGTGCTAGCACCGGCACCACATGGAACACAATCGATTCCAATGAGAAACAGTGCTGGAATTCACTGGATTTGCGACTGACACGCAGGAGGCTGCAGCAGCATAAACACACTTCATTCCCTGCGCACACCATCCCAGCCAACAGGGTGGCAGCAAGGAGAACAGCACCATGCTTCATGGATGCCAAGTTGGAGACCCTCCTGAGCGCCGAAGTGGAGAGGCGGGCCACCCTGTTCCCCCGGCCCGGGAAGGAGGCTGCCAGCTGCTTCTGCTCGCCATGCAGAGGCGGCGGCGGTCAATGCTGTGGGCAACACCATCCAGACTGGCCAGCAATGCAGGAAAAACTGCACAACCTCCTCAGTGCGATCAGGGTGAGTAGGCAGCACTGTGCCCCTCATGACATGCACCATGACACTCCCCCCCCCCCCCCCCCTCCACAATGAGGGCAGACAAACCCCCACCCTGCACCACATGACGGCACCCATACAGGTCCTGGCTACTGAAGCCATCATCTACCCACCCCCTGGGCTGCATGTGTCGGGCTGTCTAATGCTATTTCCTGCCCCTGCCCCCTGTCCCAGTCCCTGTTCCGGGAGAAAACTGGAGGGGGACCACCGGGTCTGTGGCCCCTCACTGCGGCAGAGCAGCGGGCCCTGGATGTGGTTGGCGGCAATGAGGAAAGGGAAGTCGCTGGGGTCGAGGTCGCCCCCCCACCCCCGTGTGCTGACCACTTTCGAGGACGCTGACACGGATGGGAGCCATATTATGCCTATGACCCAAGACACCTCCCGGAGCTCGGGTCCGAGGATGACACAAATTTCCCGTCACAGCAGTATCCAACACCCTCCGCCCTCCCAGAGACACTCACCTCGGGTGGGCACTTTAGTAAAGAGGCTCGTGGGACATTGCCTGTGTGCATCACACAGATGCTCCAGTACATCAGGTCGAGGTAGGAACTCCCAAGAGGGTGGATGGCCAGAGGGCGTGCTGACCCCTGGGATCAGCTCCTGTCCAGATGGGTCTTGGGCTTCTTGAACAGACAGTCCCAACTATAGTTTACATGCAGTCGCAGAGTCAGGGACTGCATGAGAGGTTGTCGGCGAGCATCCAGCATCTGCAAGTGCAGTTAGTGGAGATGCATACAGTTAGTCCAACTGTATGCATAAGAAGGAGGTGATGCCGACCATGCGCGCCAACCAGGCAAACACCACATGGGTGGCATCCACGGTGGAGGCATTGGGGGTGAGGGTTTTGGCTATGGATCAGCATGTCCAATATCTGGGGCATTCTGTGCAAGCACAGGCTGAGGCCCAGGACAGCACTTCCCTCTCACAGGCAGGCCATGTGGCACAGTCGCAGACCGAAATATTCCACTCCCTATGCTCCATGGCGGTGAGCATTCAGACCCTGGTCGAGACCAGAGAGGGCCTCCTTGACTGGCAGAACCAGGTGGTTGGGGTACCTCAGGGGATAGGTCCACTCGCACCCCCATCCAATGGAGTAGCCCAGGGGCCATCAGGTACAGTGAGGGAGGAGGAGGTGATGGAGCTTGCACTGTTGACTCCCACAGGGGAGGTGCTGAAACTCCTCAGCACCTCAGGCTCCCTCATCGTCCCTGGAACATCTGGCAAACAGCGGGCAGAACAAGGCAACACCATGCCACCTGGGACATCTGAGCAGTAGCTGGGCCCATCCAAGCCCGGTCGCCCCATGATGCACTAAGCGTCAAGAACCACAAAGACATGTGAGACTTTAACCAAGGCTTTAATACACTACATAGGAAGCTTACCCGACACAGACGACCCCAGACAAAATGGTCCGGTCTCAGAATCTGTGTATTATCCCTAACTCCCGGGGGAGTGGCCAAGGCGGAGCTCTCCGTGGCCAGGTCAGGTTACATACAGGTGACCGAACCTCTACAGAGCTACAGTACAATACACAGTACAATACACAGGATTACAGGGCCACGTTACATACAGCTATTATATAACTATGTACAATGCTAGGGAAGTACAGTGGTGTATCACCACATTCACCCCTTGTTTAGAAGGAAGTCTGGGGTGAAAATATGGAGTAGCAACACAGTGAACAAACAGGGAGTAACGAACAGAGTCCATCAGGAGGTTCCGTGTCGTCAGAGGTCGAGACGAGCGATTGGTTTGGTCGATCTCTTTGAATGTCGGAGCTGCGGCGCTGAGGTAGTGTCCGGCGGTATCCGTGCGGTCGGTGGTGCTGGGTCGCGAGGCGGCATGACGTCCCCCACCGCTTCGGCTGGCTCGAGGCGAAACTGCGGGATGACAGAGGCTGGCACGGAGCAGTAACAGGCCAAGGGATCGACGGGAGCAGAGAGGGAGCGGGGTGGAGGTTGCGGGGCGGGGGCGGCAGGGGCCCCAGAGGGGGCCAGGTCCTTGATGGAGACGGTCTCCTCACGCCCGTCGGGATACGCTATGTACGCGTACTGTGGGTTGGCGTGGAGGAGACGGACTCTCTCCACCAGGGGCTCTGCCTTAGAGGTCCACACGTGCTTGCGGAACAGGACGTCGCCCGGGGACAGGAGCCAGGACGGAAGCGATGTCACGGATGCCGATCTCCTGGAGAAGAGAAACATCCGCTCATGAGGGGTAGCATTCGTTGCAGTACACAACAGGGACTGGATGGAGTGGAGTGCGGCAGGGAGGGCCTCCTGCCAACGGGAGACTGGTAGGCCTTTGGACTTGAGGGCTAACAGCACGGCCTTCCAAACTGTCGCGTTCACCCTCTCCACCTGTCCGTTCCCCCGGGGGTTGTAACTGGTCGTCCTGCTCGAGGCAACGCCCCTGGCGAGCAGGTACCGACACAGCTCCTCACTCATGAAGGAGGAGCCCCGGTCACTGTGAATGTAATTGGGATAACCGAACAGCATGAAGAGGTCGTGCAACGCTTTGATGACGGTGGCGGAGGTCGTGTCGGGGCAGGGAATGGCAAAGGGTAACCGCGAGTACTCGTCGATGACGTTGAGGAAGTACGTGTTGCGGTTGTGGGTGGGGAGGGGCCCTTTGAAGTCAATGCTGAGACGTTCAAAGGGGCGGGTAGCCTTGATTAGGTGCGCCTTGTCTGGCTTGTAGAATTGCGGCTTGCACTCCGCACAGACTTGGCAGTTCCTAGTCACGGCCTTGACCTCCTCGAATGAGAAGGGCAGGTTGTGGCCCTTGATGTAGTGGTAGAACCGCCTGATGCCCGGGTGACAGAGGTCATTATGTAGTGTCCGCAGTCGGTCATCCTGTGTGTTGGCACAAGTACTACGGGACAGGGCATCAGGAGGATCATTGAGCTTACCTGGCCAGTATAAGATATTATAATTGTAGGTGGAGAGTTCGATCCTCCACCGTAATATCTTAGCATTTTTGATTTTACCTCGTTGTTTGTTGTTGAACATGAACGCAACTGATCGTTGGTCAGTAACGAGGGTAAATGGTTTTCCGGCCAGGTAGTGCCTCCAGTGCCGGACGGCTTCCACTATGGCCTGTGCCTCCTTCTCAACAGAGGAGTGGCGGATCTCGGGGCCTTGAAGTGTGCGGGAAAAGAAGGCGATGGGCCTGCCCGCCTGGTTGAGGGTGGCACCCAGGGCAAAGTCGGAGGCATCGCTCTCGACTTGGAATGGTGCAGACTCGTCTACCGCATGCATGGCGGCTTTGGCGATAGCGGTTTTTAGGAGGTGGAAGGCCTGGCAGGCCTCGGGCGGGAGGGGGAATGAGGGAGAACGGAGGAGGGGTTGGGCCTTGTCAGCATACTCGTGCACCCACTGGGCATAGTAGGCAAAGAACCCGAGGCATCGCCTCAGTTCTTTGGGGCAGGTGGGAATGTGGAGTTCGAGAAGGGGGCGCAGACAGTCGGGATCGGGGCCGAGGACACCGTTCTCCACCACGTAGCCGAGTATGGCTAGGCGGGTGGTGCCGAAAACACATTTTGCCTCGTTGTACGTGAGATTGAGGCGTTTGGCAGTTTGGAGGAATTTAGTGAGGTTGATGTCATGGTCCTGCTGGTTGTGGCCGCAGATGGTGATGTTGTCCAGATACGGGAAGGTAGCCCGCAGTCTGTTCTGGTCCACCATTCGGTCCATCTCCCGTTGGAAGACCGAGACTCCATTGGTGACGCCAAAGGGTACCCTAAGAAAGTGGTAGAGGCGGCCGTCCGCCTCGAAGGCCGTGAAGTTACGGTCCTCCGGGCGGATAGGGAGCTGGTGGTAGGCGGATTTGAAGTCTATGGTGGAGAACACCCGGTACTGTGCAATCCGGTTGACCATGTCAGATATACGGGGAGGGGATACGCATCAAGCAGCGTGTACCCGTTGATGGTCTGACTGTAGTCAATGACCATGCGGTGTTTCTCGCTAGACTTGACTACCACCACTTGGGCTCGCCAGGGGCTGGTGCTGTGAGCAATGATCTTTTCCGAGAGAAGGCGCTTAATCTCGCTCGAATGAATTGGCGGTCCCCGAAACTGTAACGCCGTCTTTTAGTAGCCACGGGCTTGCAGTCGGGGGTGAGATGAGCAAACAGTGAAGGGGGGGATCCTGAGCGTGGCGAGATTACAGGTGGGACCCGGGGGGGGGGGAATCAGGGAAGAACTGGGGGTTGGTGACCGTGAGGGGGCGGGAGGGGGCCGTTAAAATGCAAGGTGAGGCTGCGCAGGTGGCATTGGAAGTCCAGGCCGAGGATCGCGGCGGCGCAGAGGTGAGGGAGGACCATGAATTTGAAATCCTGGAACACCGCGCCGTTCACAGAGAGGGTGACGACGCAGTAGCCCGAAACCTCGGCCGACTGGGAGTTGGAGGCCATGGAAATATGCCTGCGCGTGGGTAGTACCTTGAGGGAGCAGCGGCGCACGGTGTCCGGGTGGAGGAAGCTCTCCGTGCTGCCGCTGTCGAAGAGGCAGGTAACAGTGAATCAATTTACCTGAACCTCCATGGTGGATCTGGCGAGCTGATGCAGTCGGTCCTGGTCGAGGACGATGGATGCGATGGTGGAGCTGTTGGAGAAGGGTGCCGGATCCAGGGAGCGGCCTGCGGAAGAAGGTGGCGGCGCCCAGGCGTCGTAGGCTGCTGTTGGAGGCCAGGTTGCTGTCTTTGGCTGCATCTCAGTTGTTTGCAGCATTTCGGTCGGGTGCGCAGGACCGGAAGTGACGATCGGCAGTGGACCGGAAGTGACGATTGGCGGTGGACCGGAAGTGCCGATCGGCGGTGGACTGGAAGTGAAGATCGGCGGTGGACCGGAAGTGACGATCGGCGGTGGACCGGAAGTGACGATCGGCGGTGGGCCGGAAGTGATGATCGGCGGTGGACCGGAAGTGAAGGGAGCCGGGCCGGGGATAGTCAAAGATGGCGGCGCCTATGCATCGCACGTGTGGAATAGCGAGCCAGGAACGGAGGATGGCGGCACCCAGGAGTAGCAGGCCGCGGTGTTGGACCCCGAGGCAGCGGTGGAGCGGCAGACGTTTGCAAAAGGCCTTTCTTGCCACAGACCGAACAGGTAGCATCTCTAGCAGGGCAACGTTTCCTGGGGTGTTTTGCCTGGCCACAAAAGTAACACTGGGGCCCAGGTGTTCTTTTTACTGCTGGTGTGGCTGGGTGGGCCGTGACTTGCAGGGGTTGTTGCTGGGCGGGCGGCAGGGAGGTAGCGGCCACGTAGGGAACGTGGGCAGGTGCATAGGAAGTTTGGGCAGGCGTGTAGGACGCATTATTGTCGTAGGCTGCCTGTTGGGCCTCTGCCATAGTGACTGCCGTGTCCAGAGTCAGGGTAGTTTGTGCCAGTAGGAGTTGGCGAATTGGGGCGGAAGCGATGCCGGCTACAAAGGCATCGAGCGCCAGGGCCTCAGTGTTCTGCTCAGCGGAGACTGCTGGCGCGTTGCAGGTGAGCGCGAGGGCACGGAAGTCCCGAATGAACACGGATAGGGGTTCACCCGGCTGCTGGTGCCGGGAGGCGTGGCAGTGGCGGGCTTAAATAGAATTAACAGTTCGTGCATACCGGCTTTTGAGCTTCACGATGGCATCAGCGTAGGTCGTTGTTCCCGTGATGAGGTCGAAAAGCCCGTAGTTGAGTTGTGAGCACAGGAGGTTGAGTCGGTCAGCGTCCGTTTTGGCGAAGGCGGAGGATGCTTCCAGGTAGGCCTCGAAACACCGGAGCCAGCATTGAAAAGGTGATCCGCGCGTGGAGCGTGGGGGTCGAGCGAGAGCTGGTCGGGTTTCAGAGCAGCCTCCATTATAACTGTAGTGTATTAAATTGATGCACTAAGCGTCAAGAACCACAAAGACATGTGAGACTTTAACCAAGGCTTTAATACACTACACAGGAAGCTTACCCGACACAGACGACCCCAGACAAAAGGGTCCGGTCTCAGAATCTGTGTCTTATACCTAACTCCCGGGGGAGTGGCCAAGGCGGAGCTCTCCGTGACCATGTCAGGTTACATACAGGTGACCGAACCTCTACAGAGCTACAGTACAATACACAGTACAATACACAGGATTACAGGGCCACGTTACACACAACTATTATATAACTATGTACAATGCTAGGGAAGTACAGTGGTGTATCACCACACCCCAGAAGATGGTGACGAAGGGGGACCCAGCTCGCAGGGCAGGAATCATAGCAGGCCTCTCCATTCCTGATATACTGTCTGGGGCTCCAACTAGGCGTAGCGATAGGGCCCATGTGTGGTAATGTTAAAACCAAGGTTTGAAAATATTGTAACTGTGGGGAAGTCAAATAAATAATTAGTTGGGTTGTAGATGAAATACAAACTTGTATTGTTCTGAGTCAAGGTCAGATTATACATTTGCAGTTTGGCAGTGATAAAAGGGAAGTGTTACACCAGCCTTTCAGGATCCAGACAGAAAATGTGCACAGTCAGTAAGTGAGATACCAGCGTGAGTGATGGTATGGAGCACCATTCCGAAGTCACAATTCAAAATTTGAATGTTAATTAGGAGCAGAGAGGGGGGAGGTACCAGAAAGTACAGGTAAAAAACTCTTGGTGCATGTGGTGTCCTCTCTCTACTTTGTTCCCTTTCTATTGTTCTCTTCCTTATGCCCTGCTGGGACTTTGTTTCTTTTGTGTGTATTTGAAAGTGTACTAACCAAGTTTTGCAATAAACTCAATCTCAAACTACCACCATTAGAAAATAAGAGATTCTACAGCCCGTAAGACCAGAAAGTTCGACACCAGTTAAGTTGGCATGGGTGCAGGGCACAGTATAGTGATAGGGGCTGGGGCACATATATGTATATATTTGTTCACATCAAACACATGTTAACACTGTTCCAACCTGCCTCGGTGCTCTGTCAGATGGGTGTGAGCGGTGGGCTGCTCTGGGCTGGCTAGAGAGGCGGTGCGGGGCGGGGGTGGTGGAATGTGCGGACATTGTGGGTGGGCTGGGCTCTCCCCCTCCCCCCCTCCTCCCATCAAATGATGTGGAGCATTGGAGGTCATCGCAGAACGATTTATCATCATCCTCCATCCCATCGACCAGACCCGCTGTTACTGCCAACGCAGGGCCCACACCCCCGTAGTGCGGCAGGTATGTATCACAGAGGGGGCTGCAGATGGGGGGGTGGGGGGGTGGGGATAGGATGCGGTGTGCATGCTCCTGGCCAGTCCCCCCTTCTCAGTTGGTGAACTTGGAGGCGGTCAGAGCGTCCCGTGCGCATTGGCCTGGCGCAAACAACATGCAGCCTCCCATGTCCTGCCCATCTTCCATATGACCGGTGCCACCCTCTGGAACCAAGGCCAAAGTGGATGGTGTTGCTAACTTTTGCCTTAGTTTAATTGCTCTGTTTTCTCACTTTTGCTCTTGAGTCGCCAGGTATCTTTATGATACCGCCACGTGGTTTAAGTCCGAGTAATGATCAATAATCCAATACACCGCTTAGTAAGAATTAAATCAAAGCACATTTATTATACACGGTAATCGCTACTCATGCAAAATTCTACGTCTAAGCTACTTCTGCAACTAACAGGCCAATACTTAACTTGGAACTGGCCCACCAGGTCAGGGAAACAAATGGCCTTTCGTT
The DNA here is from genome assembly GCF_047496885.1 of Scyliorhinus torazame. Taxonomy (NCBI): domain Eukaryota; kingdom Metazoa; phylum Chordata; class Chondrichthyes; order Carcharhiniformes; family Scyliorhinidae; genus Scyliorhinus; species Scyliorhinus torazame. Next base: position 134,124,091 of record NC_092713.1, on the reverse strand, counting down.
CGGGTTCTGAACCTGCGGGATTCGAAGTTGGTACAGATTGGTAGCTAGGAGCACCTATCTCGTAGCGAGCGTTGAAGTAAGACTTACTGGATTTCAGCGATGGCTGGACCGGTCACTGTCAAGGGTTGGTTTGCGTTGCTGAGTGACCCGGTCAAGAAGAACGATTTGCACTTGGGCTTGATTCTTATAGTCCCCAGGGGCTTCCCGCCTTTCGGGGCGGACCCTGTACCTGGTTCCAAGTGATTGGATTTTGTCCCAATCACTTGGTTTGATTTTCTCCAATGCTGGAGCGGTTCCCTGATCGATGGGCGGTCCTGAGGTGGTTGCTCACCTCCCATTGTGTAGGCTTCTGCTGGCGCCGAAGAGTCTGGTTTGCCTTTATGTGTCTAAATGTTGCTCATTGTTCCCGGGGATTGCTCATTAATATGCAGATGGCTGGTGTTTTGTTATGCTGATGGTTGCTAGTATCGATCTTGTCTGGCCTTTCCAGAGGTAAATACACACTCACCCTGCAGCTGCTCGTTTGTGGCCTGTTGGCTGACTTTCCCATCAGCCTTTGCCGTTCGCCATTTTAAATCGGGAGTTAGCCATTCTAAATCAGGAATTAGCCATTTTAACTGGCTACATTGGTCAGTGGGGTGAGCAGCAGGATGGCTGCTGTGCAGGCCACAGCAATGGAAGTCTATGCTTGGACACTCCCTAGTCCCGTGGGGGGTCGCCCCAGTCACATGTCCCGATCCCCCGTCACAATCGTCTCTCCCCAAACCCTGGCATGGGCACCCCATCGCCCCAGCCAGCCCGGCCAGTGTCCGGCCTGGCAGCCTATGGTCGCGCCTCTCCGTGCCCTACCTCCAGAGGCAGTGCCAGGCCTCACCTAATTTTCCTTCTTTGCAGTGTTGATTTGGGGACTGTTGGATTCTTGCACCCCCCCCCCCCCCACACACACACACACACAGACACCGTCATTAATTTGTCTACGTTTTGGAAGAAGGCCTTGGGGATGCACGGTAGCATTGTGTATAGCACAATTGCTTCACAGCTCCAGGGTCCCAGGTTCGATTCCCGGCTTGGGTCACTGTCTGTGCGGAGTCTGCACATCATCCCCGTGTGTGTGTGGGTTTCCTCCGGGTGCTCCGGTTTCCTCCCACAGTCCAAAGATGTGCGGGTTAGGTGGATTGGCCATGATAAATTGCCCTTAATGTCCAAAATTGCCCTTAGAGTTGGGTGGGGTTACTGGGTTATAGGGATAGAGTGGAGGTGTGGACCTTGGGTAGGGTGCTCTTTCCAAGAGCCGGTGCAGACTCGATGGGCCGAATGGCCTCCTTCTGCACTGCAAATTCTATGATATGAAGATCGCTATGGACCTAAACAGGAAGAGAAACCTTGGCAGCACGTTCATTTGATTGCCTGCACCCTCCCCTCCAGGTTTTACAATTTTTAAAAGCACAAGAGAACTTCGCCATCGGAAATTCGCCCCAGTGGAGGCGGAGTATTGTGGAGGCCCCACAGAATGCCAGGTCGGGCCTGCTAATGGTATGCCAATGGTGTTTCTTGCATGTACATTCTGGAATGCATTGACACTGCTGTCAAGGTGATGGAGAATTGCAATTTGGCGTCAAATCAGCGCCTGCCGTGATTTTAGCATCGGAAATGGTTCTCCATCCAATCGGGTTTCCTGATTCTGGTATCAGCCGACGGAGAATCCTGCCCAGTGTTTCCTCTTGTAGATGAGGGGCGGCACGGTAGCACAGTGGTTAGCACAGTTGATTCACAGCTCAAGAGTCCCAGGTTCGATTCCCGGGTTGGGACACTGTCTGTGTGGAGTCTGTACGTTCTCCCCGTGTCTGCGTGGGTTTCCTCCGGGTGCTCCGGTTTCCTCCCACAACCCAAAGATGTGCAGGTTAGGTGGATTGGCCATGATAAATTCCCCTTGGTGTCCAAAAAGGTTGGGTGGGGTTACTGGGTTGCGGGGATAGGGTGGAGGTGTGGACTTAGGTAGGGTGCTCTTTCCAGGAGCCGGTGCAGACCCGATGGGCCGAATGGCCTCCTTCTGCACTGTAAATTCTATGAGTCCAGAACTCGAGGGCACTGTTTTACAATTAAGGGTCACCCTTTTAGGACAGAAATTAGGAGAAACGTTTTATCTCAATGGATTGTACAATTTTGGAACTCTGCCTCAGAAGGCAATGGAGGAGGGTCTTTGAATATTTTTAAGGAGGAGGTAATTATCGGGATAGATGGGAATATGAAAATTGAAACATAAAAAGACCAGCGCTGATCTCTTGAATGCCGGAGAAGGTTTGAGGGGCCGAATGGCCCACTACTGCTCCTGTTTCGTGTGTTCGTATGTAACTGGGTACCAGGGCACATCTAGCTGCAACTATGAGGATAGCTGCAATTTCCCGTGCATCATATCAGAACATCATTTAATGCCTGAAAGATGGATGCTGTATGGCTGCATTTCTAGGCCTTAAGATAGAAGTAATGCAGATAGGTTAGGATTTTCAGATGTCAGATTAACTTAGAATTTCTGTTGATTGAGGACTTGGTAAATATAGCACCGAGTCTCACAGATTTGGAAGTTCTGTGCTGAGTCATTGGTGATGCTCAAATGCTGGTAGTGATCTTGGACAAGATTGGTAGATGGGAGGAAAGCTCATTACATATTGATTTCTGAAGCAACCCTGAGCATACGGGCCTGTACGTTTCAAAATGGTTGCCAAGTGGGAACAGGTTCCAGCTTGGTCCCAATGAATTTGAGAGGCATTACCTAAAATAAAAGATATTCACCAATAAGCCAAAGAGTGAATTCAGGAGAAACATCTTTGCTCAGCAAGTGGTTAGAATGTGGAATGCTCTTATCAAAAGGAGTATTTGAGAAGAATATCAGAGATGCAGTAAAGGGAAAGCTAGATACATGAGGCAGAAAGAATAAGATACGCTGATAGGGTTAGAGGAAAAAGATGGGAGGAGGCTCATGTACAGCATAAATGCTGGCCCCAGCCAATTGGGGCACAGTGGTCTGTTTCTGTGCTGTAAATGCTGTGTAAATAGCATTTACAGTGCAGAAGGAGGCCATTCGGCCCGTCGAGTCTGCACCGGCTCTTGGAAAGAGCACCCTACCCAAGGTCAACACTTCCACCCTATCCCCATAACCCAGCAACCCCACCCAACACCAAGGGCAATTCTGGACACCAAGGGCACTTTATCATGGCCAATCCACCTAACTATAAGTAAATCTATTTAAAAGTATTTAATATCAAGTGACTGCTCATTAATCTTTGGAGCTGGTTTTCAATTCCAATTCCAGAATGGATGGTAGAACACCAATGATTTAGGCAAAAAAGATCTCACAGCTTTCTTTTTAAAAATAAACAAAATACAGATATTAGATGCTGAAGCTGTGTATGTTAATTGGAAATTAAGGCAGAATAGAAAAATAGAAGAGTGAGAATAAGGGGAAAGAGAAAACAGGATAAGTAAATAAAAGTTATCCTGTTTTATTACAAGTGAGTATTTTAGATGATTGGGGTTTCTAATATAATGATAAAATTATACATGATCATTTGAATTGCTTCGTTGCTATAACATTAAAGTTTATGCCAGCATCATAGTGTGTGAACTGCCAAGTTCAAAAGTGGCAGTTCACAGCATATGTAAAGCTTAAAGATTATACTACTTGTGGTCTCTCTTACTGCACGTAGTAAACGTTCACATCTGTGTATCATTCTATGACCAAAGTACACATTAAACAGGAACAATTCAATGACCTCGCAACAAACTTATTTTTAAAACACTTAAATAATCCACAAATGAACTTCAGACAGAGCATCACAGCAACCAGAATGCTTTGCTTTCCAATAAACAATCTGGGTGAGGGAAAGGACTTCAGTCAAGACATTCCACTCTCCACCACTTTCCAGTCACTTTTCCTTCCAGAGGTTACTGGCAAACCATTCAAAAAGTATATACATTTTTATAATTACAGTAACACTTCTTTTTTTAAGGGAACCTGCCAGTTTGTATACCAAAGGTGGGATTTTTCAGCTCTTCCCGTTGGTATTTTGGTCCCACCAAAGCCAATCTCCCTACAGTGCAGAAGGAGGCCATTTGGCCCTTCAAGTCTACACTAACCCTCTGAAGGAGCACCCCATCTAGGCCCATGTCCCTGCCCTATCCCATAAACCCACCTAACCTTTTGGGACTATGGGTAATTTAGCATGGCCAATCCACCTAATCCGCACATCTTTGGACTGTGGGAGGAAACCTGAGCACCCGGAGGAAACCCACGGAGACACGGGGAGAACGTAGTCACCCAAAGTCGGAATTGAACCCGAGTCTCCGGCACTGTGTGGCAACAGTGCTAACCACTGTGCTACCGTGTCGCCCCATGATGGATGTAACTTCAATGTACTTTCCAAAGTTATATATTTTAGTAGAGAAGAAATGTAGCAATCCATGTCCAAGAAAATTTCTGATACCAGGAAAAACTACAAACTATTAATTTTTAAGGATAAAAGACTTGTACTTACCATGTATCAGCAAAAAAGAATTATGCAATCAATGTAGGTCAGGAATGTATCAAAGATTGTACATGGCCTGTTTGAAGAAGAAGGAAGGATTATTTGCAGAGACATTACATTACCATAAACTATTCCTGAACTGTTATTTACCAGATAATCCCATTTGGCTCAATCAGCATTTAAGCAAGTTCACGGTCAATATAAAAACTGGACAGAGCCTTTTCATTTACTACTAATCCAAGTAAAACAGCAGGAGCACGAAGCTCATCTCCTGCTTTGAAAAAACAAGCAACATTACATCCTTTCCCACAGAATACATTTTTCCATTTAGTCCTCCTGATGCACAAAGTATACTCTTACATAACCACTACACTCATCTAAATCCAAGTGATTTAAATTGACATTTAAGTTGAGAAAGTCAGCTTTTTAATCTTTGAGGTTCTGCTACAATGGATTAGGTTACCCAGTAAGGCATCCCAGGTTGACAAGCCTATCAGTTAAGGCTGATATTTTGAAGGTAGCCCTGGATACCAGTCTACTTTTTTACCTCTGTGCTACCAAACACAAATAACAAAATAAATGGCTGCAACACTGACAAGAACTGTAAAATAAACTTCCTGCGAACCTGACTACTCCCCTCCTCGCGAGGATCACACTATATATTTTTAATCTTGAAGTTTACTATGTTAACCTGATGTTACACAGTATTAACACATTAATTAAAAAGTATTTTAGGCAAGTGTGACAAAGTGTGCATTCAATAGCTCGCCACTGAGTATTCTACTTATATGAGGACGTGCAGATAAAATCAGTAGAGCAAGATGTCATATGTAATCTTTCAATTAAATCTCAAAACATTGGGCAGGATTTTCTGGCTGTTCACATAAGATCCCGGCAAGGTGGTGAGGGGTGCATTCAGCGGGAAACCCCATTGACAATGGCCGGACCAAAAGATCCCAACGTTGGCCACTGGAGAGCCGCCTTCCCTCGCTGTGAAACGTGCCGTGGTGGGGGGAGGAAATCTCTGTTTTTTTCTCCCTCTAGATGCTGCTAGATCTGCTGAGCCTTTCCATCATTCTCTGTTTTCGTTTTACAACTTTTAAATATTGTTCTCATAGATTATTGTCTCCGCCAAACGTACTCAACTAAAAATAAAAACACAAGACAATAGGAATAAAGAGCAGGTCCCTCAATACATGGAAAGATTTTTGTTTGTTGATAAATCCTTTTCCTCAGAATTGCTTAGTATTGTCAGCATTTTGGGTTTTAACTCCAGATTTTCAACTGTCACTGGTTTATATTTTCCCTGTCTGCTGTTGCTTTGTAATAATTCCCATTGCTCTGCATAAAATAACTTTCAGTCACCTACCAATTTTAAAAGAATACCCTACTGAGGCTAAACAGAATGAAAACATGTCTTAAAATTGACACTGAAAGTATTTGGATTAAGCCATGATTAGTGTGTGTGTGTGTTGTAGTTTTCTGTCTGTTGGTACATGGATCACAAAACATCAGTATGCAGATGGAGCAAGTGATTAGGAAGGCAAGTGAAGTGTTGTTTATTGCACAGGGAATGGAATATAAAAACAGATGTTTTGCTACAGCTGTACAGGGGGGTTGTGAGGTCACATCTGGAATATTGGGGGGGATTTTCCGGCCATTCTCGCAGCGGGATCTTCTGGTCCTGCTGACCGCAAACCTCTGCCACTGGTTTCATGGCGGCGGGGGTGGGCGGAGGGTGGCGTTGATTCAATGGGAAATCCCATTGACAATGGTGGGACTAGAATATCCCACTGCTGAGAAACACACCATGGAGTCCACACTGTGTACAGTTTTGGTCTCCTTTTTTAAGAAAGGATATAAACAAGTTAGAAGTAGTCAGAGAGGTTCTCTCGACTGATACCTGGGATAGGGTGTTATCTAATGATGAAAGATTGGACAGACTGGACCTGTACCCATCGGAGTTTAGAAGTATGAGAGTTGATCTTAAGGAAACATGAAAGATTGTTATGAGATCAAAGATGTAGCAGACACCTTAGGGGATAAACAGACTGAGGGAAAAACTGCGAGCACGGAATCAGAAGAATACGTGCACAGCGGACTGAGTTACATTGTCCATTCAGACTTAAACTTGTTAGTGGGAATACACAAGATGTCCCTGTTCAGCAAAGGTGAGTCACTCAAGATCTATTGTCCTTCAGGACACTCCTGTCTGACTGGCCATTAGCTCATTACAGAGTCCGATTAACTCTTTGTCCATCAATGGGAGGTTAATTGCATTTTAATAGAATGGCTCTGTTCTTTTGTACAAACGGGAATGAAAAAGCAAATAGCCCAGATGACGCTGATAGGTTCAAGTCTGGATACCCCAGGAGAGAACCTTTATTTGAAGGTCTGGGTGGAGCTCAAAGAGCAAGAAAAAGAATCCTGTTTTGAACAGGTGGGGAGAAGGATTTGAAAAGCCGCCAAGAGCGGTCATGGAATAAACAGTCCCAGAGACAGGCTTCTGAAAAGGATTCTAAAAGGAACTTGGCTATCAGCAGAAAATTGCTTCCTAAATACAAGTATCATCGTTGCCTGCCTATGTAAGTGGAATGAGAGCGGTATGGTCAGTTGAAGTGATGTTTAATGGGAACTCATGTGTTAAGGTTAAGAAACTACCTGAATCTGTTATTGTTAGTGTTGAAATTTAAAAGTTTAAATATTGTTTTTCTTTTGTTTTAATAAAATTTGCTTATAAAATAACCATGCCCTATTTCTTATGATATCACTCCTGGAATGAATCAATCTTTCTGTGCTACCTTAAAAAATTTATGCTACTGGTCCAGTCTCGTACCCACTGTTGAGAGCTGACCAGGCGCCTGTAACAAGATACCGGGGGGGATTTGACAGGGTGGATGTTGAAACAATGTTCCCCCTTGTGGGAGAAACTAGAAATAGGGGCCACAGTTTAAAAATAAGCGGTAAGTTGCTCCGTCCTACCACGCCACATTTCTGCCTTACTCTGCCGGTGGTATGCTCCGTTACGCTGGCCGGCCAATGGGGTTTCCCATTGTGAGGCAGCCCCACGCCATCGGGAAACCCCGAGTTGCCAGCAAAACGGAGCATCCCGCTGGCGGAGAATCCCACCCAAGGACTTTCCTAGAAGAATATTTTTCCCTGAGTGTCATGAGTATTTCAAACTCACTTTCCCAGAGAGTGGTAGAGACAGGGTGATTGAATGTTTTTAAGACAGAGGTGGATTGATTCTTCACTAACAAGGGAGTCAAAGAGTATCAGGGAGTAGGGGAAATGTGGAGATGAGGCCACAATCTTTCTTATTGAATGGCGGAGCAGGCTCGAGGGGCCGAATGGCCTACATTTGTTCCCAATTCATTTGTTTGGATTACAAATTATTTTGTTATTTTTTTGATTAGAACCCTCATTATATATGTTACAAATATTATTGATAGGTGGAACAGGCTCGAGGAGTCCTGCTCCTAAGTCCTATGTTCCTAAATATTATCCAGCTTGTTAGAAACTAAAGGCATTACATACAGAATACCACACTCGAACTTGCCCGACTAAGAACAAAGAACAATACAGCACTGGGACGGCCCTTTGGCCCTCCAAGCCTGTACCGGTCATGAAACTAACCTTTACCAAAACCCTCAGCACGTCCTTGTGTCGTATCCCTCTATACACATCTTACCCATGTGTTTGTCAAGATGTCTTTTGAGCACCGTTAATATATCTGTTTCCACAACCTGGCAACGTGTTCCAGGCACTCACCACCCTCTGCGTAAAATATCTGCCTCGCACATCTCCTCTAAACTTTGCCCCATGGACCTTAAACCTATGTCCCCTGGTGACTGACCCCTCCACCCTGGGAAAGAGTGCCTGCCCATCCACTCTATCCATGCCCCTCATAATCTTGTAGACCTCTATCAGGTCACCCCTCAACCTCCATCTTTCTAATGAAAACAGTCCGAGTCTATTCAGCCTCTCCACATAGCTAACACCCTCCAGACCAGGCAACATCCTGGTAAACCTCCTCTGCACCCTCTTCAAAGACTCCACATCGTTCTGGTAGCGTGGCGACCAAAATTGTGCGCAATATTCCAAGTGCAGCCTTAGCAAAGTTCTATACAACTGTAGAATGACTTGCCAGTTTTAATACTCGATGCCTCGATAATACTATGCTTTCTTGACCACCTTGTCCACTTGTGATGCCACCTTCAAAGATCTGGGGACTTGTACACCCAGATCTCTCTGACTTTCTATATTCCCAAGGATTTTGCCATTTACGGTATATTTCCCCTCTATGTTAACCTACCAAAATGCATTATCTCACATTTGTTTGGATTAAACTCCATTTGCCATTTCTCTGCCCAAGTCTCCAACCTATCTATGTCCTGCTGTATTTTCTGACAATCCTCAACACTATCTGCCACTCCACCAGCCTTGGTGTCATCTGCGAACTTACTAATCAGACCGGCTGCATTTCCTCCAAATCGTTTATGTGCACTCCAAACAACAGAGGCCCAAGCATAGATCCCTGTGGAACACCTCGAGTCACAACCTTCCACTCAGAAAAACACTCTTCTATTGCTACCTTTTGCCTTCTGTGGCTGAGCCAGTTCTGTATCCATCTGACCACCTCACCTCTGATCCCAATTGACTTCACATTTTGTACCAGTCTACTGGTGTTGGTTCATGGCCGAGAAGGGGAAGCCATTCATGCAGATAATGTAGGGGAGCTTTGCTTCACTTTGACACGTATCAGCTACCCCTGGCATGTATGTAAACAATTCTGTTTATTTTATTTTATCTATCCACATGGTTAAAACCACAATCCATATAGTTATCAACCATTGAAAGTCTGTGTCTGTAAAAGTGTACCAACTCAATGAACCTATTTGAATAAAGTGTTTCACAGCGGTGAATTGTGTCATAACCTGCCTGAATGTACTGTAAAATATACTTGTGATTATGATAGAAATCAGTATCTGCCTCAAAAATGTCCTCTATGTTTGTTTGATCTTTTGTCAATTCTGATTATAGAGGGGGAAAGTGCTTTCTACATCTACTCAGAAGTATTCCCAGCTCCAATATGGAGTCTGGTGAGAAATGGAGTGAAACTTATTCTATACTGTCCTCACAATGTGCCTGAAATTAATCCTTAGAAGAGAACATCCTGTGGCATTTGTAGGATATCGCCAGCCATTCTTATTGTCTTTCTGGGCGAAAGTGTCAACTTAATGTTAATTTGTACATGCCACAGGAAGTTCTGTACATTTGTATCCTTAACCACTGCAACTTAAATGGAAGAAACTTTCATCCCACCAAATGGGATTCCATCTGAACCTAGGTCCCAGAGATGAAAAACCCAAGCGGGAAAATTGGGATAAGGCCCATTTTCGGGATGGGAATTGAGGTACACTATTAGCCTAACACCTGGTTCTGTTGAGGCAGGCAGTGCACTAACTTTGCGCTGTCTCCTTACCTAGATAATTCAGTATGCAACCCAGTGTGAACACGGAGCCCAGCACTATGTGTGGTTGACACGATGCAGATCTAGGCAAGCTCTCTAAAAGGCTCCTGCTGCTCGGAGAAGGGATCAGCATGCATTTTACTGAAGCTGCTGCAGGCTGTTAAAGACTTGGCTGGAAGTACAGCAAATAAAGCAACAGGCAAAAGGAGAGGGCCCCCAGGTTTTCTGGCACAGCCTTGGAGGCATTATTGATAGAGGTGGAAAGGCACCATGGGCAGAATCTTACCCTCTTAGCACAACAGTGGAAGCATTTCCGGTTTTGTAGCATGGTTCGTCGATATGCAGCCTTTGTTGTTACACCTTTCCAGAGCAAACCAGTTGGCAACAACGGCAGCAGCTTGTATTTATATAGAGCTCTTAACTTAATGAAATGTCCCAAGATGCTTTACAGGAGCATTATAAAGAAAAGTATGTCACCGAACCTCATACTACATATCTGATATTACACAGGTGATCAAAAACTGGGTCAAAGAGCTAAGAAGTGAGGTTGGTGAAGATTACAGAGATAGGAAGGGGCAAGGCATGGAGTGCTCCATGCTGGGCACAATGTGGTGGCTGAATTGCACCCATGGTGCACAGGTGAATGCTGATCAACAATGTGCATGATTTATTAGGTCTGCCACAAAGTCTCTTGTCACTGTTAGGAACCCTGGAGGAGTCTAACTCCAGCTTGTCAAAGGGCCTTCCAGGGTGGAAATGGTAACCAACTCCATGGCAGCACCAGCTGATCCTGCTGCAATGTCCCTGCTTTCATTGCAGCACAGGCAAAAGCCACCCAACATCTCGGTGTGGAACCTGAAGCTTTGGCTCAGTTCATGAAATTCACGCTTAGAGCCATACAGGCCCAGACTGCTGCTTTCAGATAACAGTGCCCAGAGACACATGTGGGCTCTCACAGCAATGCAGCAACATGTTCTCCAGCAGACGACTAAGATTATTGAGGTGGCACTGCAGGGGAGTGGCCCCCTGGAGTACAAATCCACTGTCTTTACCCTGTTACTGCCACCTTGCTGTTGCCCCTCAGCCAGCCATCCTGGATTGCTGCCGCGAATGCCAAGGTGGTGGAGCTTGAAGCCTCAAAGTCAGCAGCCTTCTATCCACCACGCTGCAGCCACTGATCTAGCCCTGCCTAGGGGCACTAGGGCAGGGAAAGAGAAAGGCACCCACTTAAGTTTAGTTGTGTGTGTATTATTGGAAGTGTTGTTGGATAATGTTACTATGGGATTTTTTTGTTGATTTTTTTTCAGGGTTTGGCTAAGAGGATGCTGTGATGTATGTAGCAGATGGAATGAATGGTGTGGAATTGTGAAGTAGTGTGATGTTGGAATGACTCTCAGGGGAGCAGGAATCGGAATATCCACTGATGGAAAAATGTTCCCTCTAAGCCAGTAACCAGAAAGTTCCTGTTCAGGTTAAGCAGAAGTTGGCCTCTTTAAATTGCCGTGCGAGCGCAGTTGTGCAGAACATTTTAAAAGGGCCCTTGCAGTTAAATGAATAGGCTGCACACAACGACAAAATATTGGAAGGAGCCTTGCTCCTCTGGAACAATAAAGTGTATTGACTGTCTCACTCCTTTGTCCTCCCAATGTTTTTTTAAATTATTTATGTTTGGTCAGCATTTATTAATTGCCCTTCAACTGAATGAGGCCATTTCAGAATCAACCACATTTCTGTGGATCTGGAGATATGTAGGCCAGATCAGATAAGAATGGCATATTTCTTTCGCTAAAGGGCATTAGTGAATCAGATGGATTTTTATGGCAATTGACAATAGTTTCATGGTCATCATTAGACCTTCAATTCCAGATTTTTATTGGATTCAAATTTCACCATCAGCTGTGGTGGGATTTGAACCCAGGTCCCTGAAGTAATACCCTGGGTCTCTGGATTATCAGTCTAGTGAAAATACCAATAGGCCACTGCCTCACAGCCTCCTCCTGTTCTCTCTGCATCTGGTAGTAAAGAATGTAAATATAAAATAGTAGAGAACCCAACAGTCAAGCCTGCCCCACCATTCAATATAGTTTTGACTGATTTTCAACTTAGACCCCACTTTCTCGCCCACTCCCCACATCCCTTAATTTTGAAACTGCTCATCTCAGCCTTAAATATATTCAGGTAATGGAGCACCCACAAACCAATAGGGTAGAGAATTCCAAAGATTTGCATTCCTTGGACCGAAAGGATTTCCCCTCACCCAGTCCTAAATGATCAGCCCCATATTTTGAAACTGTGCCTCCATGTTCTAGATTCCTTAAGTCAGGAGAAACAACCTTCTTACCTGCTACCCTGTTAAGCCTCTTCAGAATTGAGCGGCACGGTAGCATGGTGGTTAGTACAATTGCTTCACAGCTCCAAGGTCCCAGATTCGTATTCCCGGCTTGGTTCACTGTCTGTGCGGAGTCTGCACGTTCTCCCCGTGTGTGCGTGGGTTTCCTTCGGGTGTTCCGGTTTCCTCCCACAGTCCAAAGATATGCAGGTTAGGTGGATTGGCCATGCTAACTTGTCCTGAGTGTCCAAAATTGCCCTTAGTGTTGGGTGGGGTTACTGGGTTATGGGGATAGGGTGGAGGTGTGGGCTTGGGTAGGGTGCTCTTTCCAAGAGCCGGTGCAGACTCGATGGGCCGACTGGCCTCCTTCTGCACTGTAAATTCTATGTAAATTGTGTATATTTCATTCTTCTAAATTCCAGAAAATAATCGGCCCAGTTTACTCAGCATCTCATCACAGTACAACCCTCCAATCCCAGGAAGCAATCTGGTAAACGTTCACTGTACTGCCTCCAAATCAAACATATCTGTTGAATCTGCGGTAAGCAGAACGCATGGACGATAGGTAGAAATTAAAGAACAAGGTTTATTAAGATACAAATCCAAACTCCCCCACTCTCCTAAGGATCTCCTTCCCCGATCTGCACCCAAGCCAGGGTTTTTATGTGACTTTGGGCTCTCTTTGTTAAGGGGAAGCCTGCCCCTTTAAAGGGGCAGTTCATATTCCGGGGAAGTCATGGGAAGCCGTATAGTCCTGATCCCGGGATCTCCATTGGGGTTATAATACTCCTCCTCCACAAGTCTGTGGCAAGTCCACATCCATGGGTAAGTGCACCGGGCATTTTGACCGTTTTACCTGTGGATCCATGAGCAGACTGTGCAGCGTCAGGAGGCATATATCGGACTGAGGAGCTGTGTTTGCGTGATGAGCGTCGGGACGGTGGCGCTGTTGTGGGTGCGGCCACGAGAGCCAGCAGGGGTGCCTCTGGCAGTGGTGAGATGTCCATCTTGGTTTCAGAGTCGGAGATAGGTGGTTCCTCGTCCGGCATGTCGGTACCCTCAAAAACGACCCCTGGATCCTCGACAGCCAGTAGAGCCGGGGGCGGCTGCAGCATCATGACGGCAGGAACAGTGGCAAAGACGGTGGTGCTGGTACATCTGAATGAATGGCCGGTACGGTTGGAGCACCTGGCACACACCTTCGAAGGTGATTCACATGGTGATTAGACTCGTGGCCCTGTGTCTGTATTCGGTAGGAAACGGGTCTCATTTTCGCCAACGTGACATCCAGGATCCAAGTGGCACCAGTGCTGAAATTCCGGATGCATTTCCAGGGGCGAGCTCTTGGCTTGTGGCGGCCTGCCACCGCCTCAGTTTGGTCCTGAGCATGGCAGACTTTCCTGCTAATATCCAGAAAGACAAGTCAGAACTGGGTGTGGAGGCGGCGACCCATCAACATCTCGGCTGATGCTGTTATAATATACACCAGTATATCATGGTGCAGACACACACACTGATGGACACACAGCAAGACCAATCAACACACACAACACCGCAGCCAATCACCAGTTAGAGCACACTCACTATATAGACAGAGCGCATCAGAGTTCCCGCTCATTCGGGATGCAGCCTCTCAGAAGGACAGAGAACAAAGAACAAAGAACAAAGAAATGTACAGCACAGGAACAGGCCCTTCGGCCCTCCAAGCCCGTGCCGACCATGCTGCCCGACTAAACTACAATCTTCTACACTTCCTGGGTCCGTATCCCTCTATTCCCATCGTATTCATGTATTTGTCAAGATGCCCCTTAAATGTCACTATCGTCCTTGCTTCCACCACCTCCTCCGGTAGCGAGTTCCAGGCACCCACTACCCTCTGTGTAAAAAACTTGCCTCGTACATCTACTCTAAACCTTGCCCCTCTCACCTTAAACCTATGCCCCCTAGTAATTGACCCCTCTACTCCGGGGAAAAGCCTCTAACTATCCACTCTGTTTATGCCCCTCATAATTTTGTAGACCTCTATCAGGTCGCCCCTCAACCTCCTTCGTTCCAGTGAGAACAAACCGAGTTTATTCAACCGCTCCTCATAGCTAATGCCCTCCATACCAGGCAACATTCTGGTAAATCTCTTCTGCACCCTCTCTAAAGCCTCCACATCCTTCTGATAGCCTGGCGACCAGAATTGAACACTATACTCCAAGAGCTTACAGCTTACAGCACAGATCTTCACCATGTGCTGAGTGCAGAGACTGGTTAGGACAGGCATAGGTCTTTAGTTTAATCTAACATCGTGAAAGTATGTTCAACAGTTTCTATCTTAATAAAATAGTGTTGTACTATTTTAAGTGTTGGTGGCGTGTATGTGTTCCATGGATCCAGAGCAGCCAACACAACATGATACCAGGAGTTGAGGGATGTTAGAACTTCTTAGACCTACCTGCAAGTTATCTGCCTTCCACCAGCATACAGCCATCCTGCAAAATGGACAGCGTCCGCCCGCCGCCGCCGTTCCGCATCACCGGTAACCTAGGGGCCAACTGGAAGATATTCAAACAACGCTTCCAGCTCTACCTTGAAGCCACAGACCGGGAAGCTGCCTCAGACACCAGGAACATCGCTCTCTTCCTATCCACGGCCAGGGAACATGCCATCTACATTTTCAATTCTCTCACCTTTGCTGATGGTGAAGATAAATCAAAATTCAAGACGGTCCTCCTCAAGTTTGACAGTCATTGCAATATTGAGGTGAATGAAAGTTTTGAGCGTATGTATTCCAACAGCGTTTGCAGGGTAAGGATGAACCTTTCCAGTCCTTTCTCACCCACCTGTCGCATCCTTGCGCAGTCCTGCAATTACGGGCCCACCTCCGACTCCATGATACACGACCAGATCGTTTTCGGTGTTCAGTCGTCCCCCCTACGCCAGCAGCTCCTCAAGGTAAAGCAGCTCACCCTAGCGATTGTCATCGAGACCTGCGTGCTACATGAACACGCCACTCGTCGGTATTCCCACATCCCAGCGGCTGAAACGGCGCGGCAAGGTCCCCATGAGGCAGAATGGGTCCAAGCAATCGAGCAACTCCAGGGCCTCAGCCTGGATGAGGGCAGACATTTTGCGCGCTTTTCGCGGACTCCTGCGCTTGTGCGCACCGAACGAGGGGACGGCGACGTTGACGAACGTACTGCACAGGCGCGCGCCACGTACGACCGCACCGCGCATGCGCGGTGGCGCAGCGAAAGTACTGACGCTACAACGTGCGGCAACTGTGGCTCCGCCCACTTAAAGCGTCAATGCCCTGCCAAATCCCGAAGATGCCTGAGATGTGGCAAACTTGGCCACTATGCTGCTTCATGCAGATCAGCTCAGCCTGCCAACTCTTGTCACTCCAGCCAGCTTTGCAGGAATGTCCGGGCCATTCAACCCACGGTCACCGAGTCCGATTCGGACCTGCTACCCGATATTGACACCGAGGACGCCTTTTCAAGTCGGTATCGTTACAAAAAACAGGGTGCCCTGAAGCAAAGAATCTAGCCTCTATCGGTATACAGCATTGATCCAGACGATGAGTGGTGTGCCACCCTTACAGTCAACCGGTCCCAAATACGATTCCGCCTGGACACTGGTGCCTCTGCCAATCTCATTGCGCGGTCTGACCTCCAAAGCCTTTGTGTCAAACCAGCCATCCTCCCATCAGCCTGCCAGCTATTAGATTATAATGGCAATGCCATTGCTGTCAGTGGCTCATGCCAACTTGAAGTGACGCAAAGATCACGCAAAGCCATCCTTCCCTTTGAAATCGTGGGCTCCTCGAAAGCCTCCCTGCTTGGCGTGCAGGCATGCAAGCTGTTGAACCTAGTTCAGAGAGTTCACTCTCTCTCCTGCTGACGTGTCAGCCTTTCAGGACACCGACTTCAGGGCGTAGCTCGATGCCATTATCAACCCACAACGTCTTCGAGGGCATGGGTACGCTCCCGTACACCTACAAGATTTTATTAAAACCGAATGCCACGCCTGTGGTGCACGCACCTCGCAGGGTCCCAGCACCCCTTAAGGACCGCCTCAAGCAGCAGCTGCAGGACCTCCAGAACCAAGGAGTGATTTCCAAAGTCACGGAAGCGACCGACTGGGTCAGCTCCATGGTATGTGTAAAAAAGCCTTCCGGCGAATTGAGAATTTGCATTGTTCCCAAGGATCTAAATCGCAATATTATGAGAGAGCACTATCCAATCCCCAAGCGCGAAGAGCTCACATGTGAGATGGCTCACGCCAAGCTCTTTACCAAACTCGACGCCTCAAAAGGATTCTAGCAAATCCAACTCGATAAATCCAGCAGGAAACTCCACATTTAACACCCCCTTTGGCAGATATTGTTACAACACGATGCCGTTTGGGATCATCTCTGCATCAGAAGTGTTCCATAGGATTATGGAACAAATGATGGAAGGTATTGAAGGTGTTCGCGTCTATGTCGATGACATAATCATTTGGTCCACCACCCCGCAGGAGCATGTTAGTCGCCTCCAGCGCGTATTCAGACGTATACATGAGCATGGCCTCCGCCTCAACAAGGCCAAATGCTCTTTTGGTCAGACAGAACTTAAGTTCCTCAGGGACCACATCTCCCAATTGGGTGTGCAGCCGGATACGGACAAGGTAGCTGCCATCACAGCTATGAAAACACCAGAGGACAAGAAGGCGGTCCTCCAATTTCTGGGCATGGTCAATTTTTTAGGGAAATTCATCCCTAACCTCGCCTCTCATACCATGGCTCTCAGGAACCTGGTCAGGAAGACGACAGACTTCCAATGGCTCCCTGCCCACGAGCGCGAATGGAGAGAACTCAAGACAAAACTGACCACGGCCCCGGTCTTAGCTTTCTTTGATCCAGCAAAGGAGCAAAATTTCGACCGATGCCAGTCAATCCGGCATTGGGGCAGTGCTCCTGCAACGTGATGAGGCCTCATCATGGGCCCCCGTTGCAGATGCGTCACATGCGATGACCCCCACGGAACAGCGCTATGCGCAGATAGAAAAGGAGTGGCTGGACCTTCGGACCGGTGTGGTTAAGTTTCATGATTATGTCTACGGACTTCCTCAATTCACCGTCGAGACCGACCATCGCCCGCTGGTCAATATAATACAGAAAGACTTGAACGACATGACGCCTCGCCTCCAGCGTATTCTTCTCAAGCTCCGGTGATATGACTTCCAGCTGGTATACACCCCAGGCAAAGACCTCATCATTGCTGACGCTCTCTCCAGGGCAGTCAACACTCCATGTGACCCAGCGGGATTTGTCTGCCAGGTTGACGCCCATGTGGCATTCGCGGCCTCCAATCTACTTGCCTCGGATGAACGCCTCGTCCAAATTCGGCGCGAGACGGCGGCTGACCCCTTGCTAACGGACGGGTGGCTCAAGGGCCAATGCCCTCAATTCTATAATGTCAGAGATGATCTGGCGGTAGTAGACGGGGTTTTTCTAAAACTGGACCGCATTGTCACCGCATAGCATGCGCCAGCTTTTCCTGGAACAACTACACGAGGGCCACCTTGGCATGGAAAAGTGCCGCCGACGGGCCCGAGAGGCAGTGTACTGGCCCGGCATTAATGATGACATAGCCAACACAGTGCTCAACTGCCCCACTTGTCAGCGCTTCCAGCCGGCCCAACCACGTGAGACCCTGCAGCCCCATGAGTTGGTCACGTCACCATGGACCAAGGTGGGCATCGACCTGTTCCACGCGCTGGGTAGAGACTATGTCCTGATCGTGGACTACTTTTCGAGTTACCTGGAGGTGATACGGTTGCATGACCTCACTTCGTCTGCAGTTATTCGTGCATGTAAAGAAACCTTTGCTCGACACGGCATCCCGCTTACGGTTATGCCCCTGCTTCGCCAGCCAGGAATGGTCCAACTTTGCCAGGCGGTACAATTTTGCCCATGTGACGTCCAGTCTCCTGTACCCCCAATCCAACGGCAAAGCGGAGAAGGGAGTACATATCGTCAAACCGCTCCTATGCAAGGCTGCCGATGCTGGGTCCGATTTCTACCTTGCCTTGCTGGCCTACCGCTCCGCCCCACTGTCCACTGGCCTGTCGCCAGCCCAGTTACTCATGGGTCGCACCCTGAGGACGTTGGTGCCGTCCATCCATGTCCCATGCCTCGACCACATTCCGGTCCTTCGCCGGATGCAGCTGTCTCGTGCACAGCACAAGGCAGCTCATGACTCCCGTACAGCTGATCTCCCTGTTCTGACTCCAGATGACAACGTCCACGTCCATCTTCCGGATTGTGGCTGGTCTGCAACCGCTGTTGTCCTTTGGCAGGTGGCCCCCGCTCGTTCCTGGTTCGTCTACCGGATGACTCTATTCTGCGCCGCAATCGACGCGCCCTTTGTCTCGTTTCACGCTCGCCACGTGATCCTCCAGTGTCGCCTCGCCCTCCTGCTGACCCTGCATGGACTATGCAGAGCTCCCTGTCACTCTGCATCCCCCGACTCTGACGCAGTCCAGCCCGCTCCTGAACCAGCAGCTCTCGACCCACCCTTGAGTCGGTCAACCAGAATCCGTCGCCCACCTCAGAGACTAAATTTATGAACTTTTCGAACTTATGGACTCTCTGAATTGTTTTGTTGCTTTGTTTGATCGTTTCCCTAGTTTGTATATAGTGTTGATCTCGTTATTCTTGTTGGATACTGCTTCTCAGCACCAGGCACCTTCCCATGTAAATAGCTTAGTTCTCATGTACGTAGTCCTGTAAATATGTCTTCGCACCCCACACGTAGTTAAGAACATTCTCACCACACATTATTTATTGCCACACACATACATTTATTTATAAAAGGGGTGATGCCATAATATACACCAGTATATCATGGTGCAGACACACACACTGATGGACACACAGCAAGACCAATCAACACACACAACACCGCAGCCAATCACCAGTTAGAGCACACTCACTATATAGACAGAGCGCATCAGAGTTCCCGCTCATTCGGGATGCAGCCTCCTACAAGGACAGAGCTTACAGCTTGCAGCACAGATCCTCACCATGTGCTGAGTGCATAGACTGGTTCGGACAGGCATAGGTCTTTAGTTTAATGTAACATCGTGTTAACCCACAGTGAAAGTATGTTCAACAGTTTCTAACTTAATCAAATAGTGTTGTACTATTTTAAGTGTTGGTGGCCTGTATATGTTCCACGGATCCAGAGCACCCAACACAACAGACGCGATACCTGTCATGGCATGCGGGATCGTCAGGTAAAGAGTAAGAAGCTGGACAAGCGGGTCTCGATGTCTGGTTCTTCGTTCCAAGCTTGAAAGTTTGCACCGTCCGCTCGGCCAACTCATTTGAAGCTGGGTGGTACGGGGCAGTCCTCACGTGACGGATCCGTTGGCGGACACGAATGCCACAAATTCTGCACTTGTGAAAACCATACCAATGTCTGACACCAACACTTGGGTATGCTGTGCATGCGAAAAATATGCTGGAATTTCTCTATGGCCATTGTCGCTTATATCTTGAGGACCCCCATCCACTTGGAGTGAGCATTGATGAGGATGAGGAACATTGCGTTCTGGAAAGCGAGACCACGGACGATCTGGCCATTCCCATGGGTGGAGCGGGGCTGCAGGAGGAAATTTCTGGTGTGCCTGACATTGGACGCAGCACTGGGCCACCCGCTCGATGTCTGCATCGATGCTGGGCCACCAAATTTAGCTATAAACTGACATTTTCATTTTGTGGAGGTCCATCGGGAGCGGGCCATTTCGATGTTCAGGGACCACTATGCAGGTCCCCAAAGGAGTGCTCCATCCTATATGCTCAGCTCTGGCATTTTTGTGGTGTAGGCCTTCAGGTCCTGCGGTAAAGTCCGGTGCTGAGCCCCACACTGCACCATGTGACGGCCACGTAACAGCTGAGAGTCAGTCTGAGTCCACCCACGAATGCGGGACGCTGTGACTGGTAACAAGTCCAGAAAATGGAGGGCAGCATTGATCTCGCCAGATGCTGCTGGTGTAGGTGGCCTGGTAGGCAGGGGCAGATGGTTTAGCGCATCGACATGGAGAATCTTTGCCCCAGAGTGGTGTTCTGGAACATAATCAAATGCCAGCAGCAGCAGTGCCCATCGCTGGATGCGGGTGGAAACAATGGGGGGAAATCACCAGATCTTCCTTCAAGAGCCGTAGGAGGGGCTTGTGGTCCGCGAGAACAGTGAAGCAATGCCACAGACATATTGATGGAATTACTTGACCTCCAACACAACGGCACAACCCTCCTTCTCGATTTGCATGTATTGTTTTTCTGCATCTGCCAATGTTTGGGAGGTGAAAATGATGGGACGTTCAGATCCACCGTCCATGGTGTGAGCCAGCACAGCACCAACGTCAAAAGGAGAAGCACCACAGGTCGACGCGTCGATGTACATCAGCAGTCTTGCTGATGAAAGCTGTTGCTTCACCTTGGTGTTATCGCACTGTTATCCCTGTTGCCTTTTTTACTTCCAGTAAATATGACAATCAATGAAGTTGCCCTTCTTTCTTTGGATATCAATATTATATTGCTCAGAGTTGCCAGGTATCAAATGATACCACCACAAGGTTCAACCGGATATCGATCAAAGAGCCAAACACCAGTTAGTTAGTTCAAGATCAAGGGTACTTTATTTACACACACAATTATCATGCAACATAGGCACTACTAGTTAAACTACACCTAACAACTGTGACAACCTGTACTTAACTTCAGGCACCCGGCTTAGGTCAGAGGAACAGCGCCGTTGTTCGATTCTGGATCTCTCGGGTCTGTAGAAGTAACTGCTGCTCAGCTGGGCTCATCCGTCTGGTAGCGGGCGTTGAACTTGAACTTGAACCTGCTTCTGGTAGTGCTGAAATTTGGATTGGATTGGATTGGATTTGTTTATTGTCACGTGTACCGAGGTACAGTGAAAAGTATTTTTCTGCGAGCAGCTCAACAGATCATTAAGTACATGAGAAGAAAAGGGAATAAAAGAAAATACATAATAGGGCAACACAACATATACAATGTAACTACATAAGCATCGGATGAAGCATACAGAGTGTAGTGTTAATGAGGTCAGCCAATAAGAGGGTCATTTAGGAGTCTGGTGACAGTGGGTAAGAAGCTGTTTTTGAGTCTGTTCGTGCGTGTTCTCAGACGTCTGTATCTCCTGCCCGATGGAAGAAGTTGGAAGAGTGAGTAAGCTGGGTGGGAGGGGTCTTTGATAATGCTGCCCGCTTTCCCCAGGCAGCGGGAGGTGTAGATGGAGTCAATGGATGGGAGGCAGGTTTGTGTGATGGGCTGGGCTGTGTTCACGACTCACTGAAGTTTGTTGCGGCCCTGGGCCGAGCAGTTGCCATACCAGGCTGTGATGCAGCCAGATAGGATGCTTTCATTGGAGGTAGAGGTTGCCGGAGCGCCAGGTCCAAGAGAGGCCTAACACATGGTGGTCTCTCTCTTTATCCTTGGGGGTTTTCACGCTCTTTTGGACGGTCCTTCAGTTTGGACCCCACTAATTGGGTGATTCTTGATCACTGTGTTCGATTCAAATCAATAATGGGGCGGGTGCCTTGATGGCTGGGCGTGTCCTAAGATGTCATTGACCCTGTTGTTTACGCTCCTGTGCACAGGGAGTAGCGCCAAAATGTCTGGGATTGTATCGGTTGCTCAAGTATCAGTCCTTTATCAGACGGGATTGGCCATCAAAATGCTAATCAGTTGGGGGTTTTGATACCGTCTGGATTCTTCGCTCACAAATATACATCCAGGCTCTGAGCCTGCCTGAACCTTGCATTGTCCCTTTTTCCAGTTATGCTTTGCGACCATCCATATTCTTTATTGTAAGTGGCCATCCCAGATGGCTACAGTCCGTCCTCTTGATCCTCAACGCGAAGGGTGAAGGATCACACGACTGAATCTTCTCCTGTTTTCTGACATGCTGGGTGCCCTCAATCAAGGACTGGTTCTATCCTACTCTGTCCTATGGGTTAAAACATTTACCTAAGTTTTCCCGAATACAACACATATCTCTGAAAATTCTAAGGGGGCACTATAACATTCAAACATACATTTCAGTCTCTTTACACAAAAAGGGGAACCTCTAACTGTCTTTAACTAAACTACACTCATGCTGCTATCTAATAACCAAATAACTTATATTACAACACAAAATAACCAATAGCAGCATCGCATTCCTACTTAACACTAATGTCAATTTAGAGAGAAAGTAACTTTATTAAAAAAACAAACCGCGGAATTTATTAGGGAGAGAGGGTTCAGAAAAAGTGTGGGGTTTGCTGGAGTCCGAGGAAAGGGGCTCTAAGTGTGTATACTTGAGGGCGGGAGACTCTCCTTTGCCATTTCCAAAGTCTGATCGCCTGGATGACACTGCAAAGTATACCTATAACCAATAGGGCTTCTACTGTGTACAAAAGGGAGTACCATTGTATGATATTATCACACCATGTGGGGGTATTAGTGGCTGTGACTATGGGTGGTGTAGTGTCCGGGCTGGGGGTGTCGTGTTGGGTGGTCATGTTTAGGGCCTGTGTGGTGAGGGGTGTAGGGGCGGGTAACACGTGCAACTGTATTGATCCAACGACGATCATGGTTCAGATCATCAGGTTCGTCTTCATCTTGTCTGTACCTTCCTCTGCCTTCTGGTATATCCGTATCTTCCTGGGGGTACAAGCATAATATCTGTTATTATCTTGATGTTTAATATCTCGTGTGTCTGTCTGTTTCTCCTTAACGTCCATTTCCCATTTGGAATTGTCACCATATGTGACTCCCTCATTTTTTTTTTAAACCAACCATTTGGGAGACAAGACATCTGAAAAATAATTCTGTCACAGTGCGAGCACTCTCGCAGCCTGTGTTTGATGGGCTGAGTGGGCGGACAATTTCTCCTTCCAGTGCAAACTCGTTTCAACCAAGTATTTTAACATGTAAATAGCAGGTGGGGGATAGCACCCGTAGGGTCGCCTGAAAGAGAACAAAAGTTGTGGCAAAGTGCATTCTTTAAACCACATTTTTTATAAAGAACAACAAAAGAGTTTCGAAAATAATTTTACGAATGGGGTGCGTATGAGCCGCGGCGGCAGGGCAAGAATGGGTGGAATCCCCGGGTAGGCCGGTGATCAGTGCTGTTGCCACCACCCGAGCTTGGCTGACCAAATACATAGGGGGTCCTCAGGCAGGGTGGGGATCAGTACCGTTACTCCACTGCCTGAGTGACCTTCCAAGAGCGGTAAGAATTTGAGCATATATGGACTTTCAGCAAACTTGTGCCTTTAACTGCCATGTGGCATCAGAGGAGTAGTCATAACTGTATCAAGAAATGTGTCTGAGATCGACATACAAAGTTGGACAAGAGAGAGAACATTCAACATTAAAAATAAACTAACTAAAGAAGAAAACGGGCAGGTTCCTTCAGGGAGTAGGACACCGTAAATCTCAATCGGTTCCTTTCTCTCATCATCTGGACACCTCAAGGTTCCATTCCACAAAGGGTCTCAAAGAGGTTCACATGGTGGGAGTCAGACTCTGAGTCATCAGCATCTCCCGGGTGCCAAACTCATGCCTGGAGTTTCAATGCCAATGCGGCATGGGCCGATGTGGGGTCCATCTCGTCGTTCCGTGTCAGACGACAGGAATTGTCGCGGTCCCAATGTTTCCTCTTCTGTAGGGCGATAGGGGCAAGGGGGGTGTTGCTATCGTCGGGTGGTGGGTCAGTTTCTGGTCAGGGCAAATAGATTGTGTCCGAGGGGCCGAACATATCGTGGTCTCTCACTTTATCCTAGGGGATTTTCGTGCTCTTTGGGCGGTCCTTCAGTTTGGACCCCACTAATTGGGTGACTCTTGATCACTGTGTTCGATTTGAACCAATAAAGGGGCGGGTGCCTTGACGGCTGTGCGTGTCCTAAGCGGTCATTGACCCTGTTGTTTACGCTTCCTGAGTACAGGGAGTGGTGCCGAAATGTCTGGTATTGTATCGGTTGCTCAAGTATCAGTCCTTTGTCTGACGGAGATGGGCCATCAAAATGGTAATCGGTTGGGGGTTTAGATACCGTCTGGATTCTTCGCTCACAAATATACATTCAGGCTCTGAACCTGCCTGAACCTTGCACTGTCCCTTTTTCCAGGTATAGTTTGCGACCGTTCATGTTCTTTATTGTAAGTGGCCATCCCAGATGGCTACAGTCCATCCTCTTGATCCTCAACGCGAAGGGTGAAGGATCACACGACTGAATCTTCTCCTGTTCTCTGACATGCTGGGTACCCTCAATCAAGGACTGGTTCTATCCTACTCTGTCCTATGGGTTGAAACATTTACCTAAGTTTTCCCTAATACAACACATATCTCTGAAAATTCTAAGGGGGCACAATAACATTCAAACATACATTTCAGTCTCTTTACACAAAAAGGGGAACCTCTAACTGTTTTTAACTAAACTACACTCATGCTGCTATCTAATAACCAAATAACTTATATTACAACACAAAATAACCAATAGCATCGCATTCCTACTTAACACTAATGTTAATTTGGAGAGAAAGTAACTTTATTAAAAAAAAAACGTGGAATTTATTAGGGAGAGAGGGTTCAGAAAAAGTGTGGGGTTTGCTGGAGTCCGAGGAACGGGGCTCTAAGTGTGCATACTGGAGGGCGGGAGACTCTCCTTTGCCATTTCTGAAGTCTGATCGCCTGGATGACACTGCAAAGTATAGCTATAACCAATAGGGCTTCTACTGTGTACAAAAGGGAGTACCACTGTATGATATTATCACACCATGTGGGGGTATCAGTGGCTGTGTCTATGGGTGGTGTAGTGTCCGGGCTGGGGGTGTCGTGTTGGGTGGTCATGTTTAGGGCCTGTGTGGTGAGGGGTGTAGGGGCGGGTAACACGTGCAACTGTATTGAGCCAACGACGATCATGGTTCAGATCATCAGGTCCGTCTTCATCTTGTCTGTACCTTCCTCGGTCTTCTGGTATATCCGTATCTTCCTGGGGTACAAGCATAATATCTGTTATTATCTTGTTGTTTAATATCTCGTGTGTCTGTCTGTTTCTCCTTAACGTCCATTTCCCATTTGGAATTGTCACCATATGTGACTCCCTCATTTTTTTTTTAAACCAACCATTTGGGAGACAAGACATCTGAAAAATAATTCTGTCACAGTGCGAGCACTCTTGCAGCCTGTGTTTGATGGGCTGAGTGGGCGGACGATTTCTCTGTCCAGTGCAAACTCGTTTCAACCAAGTATTTTAACATATAAATAGCAGGTGGGGGATAGCACCCGAAGGAATCTAAACCCCCAACCGATTAGCATTTTGATGGCCCATTTCCGTCAGACAAAGGACTGATACTTGAGCAACCGATACAATCCCAGACATTTCAGCGGCACTCCCTGTACTCAGGAAGCACCGCCATCTTACCAGGACCCATGCCACCTGGGCAACTCATCCGGCTGCGCGCCGCCCGCAACCGCCGACGTCCAGCCGCGTCTCGCCTCGGTCACGATTGACCAGTCTCGCCCACACAACCTGGCAACGGCTTCTACCAACGTGAAGATCGATGGGCACGAGATCTCCTGTCTGCTGGAATCCGGGAGCACCTAGAGCTTCAGTCATCCCGATACGGTAAGGCGCTGCTGCCTCGCAGTACACCCCGCTAACCAGAGAATCTCCCTGGCTTCTGGGTCCCACTCCGTGGCGATGCAGGGTACTGCATCGCCACTCTCACTGTCCAGCTGGTGGAGTTCAGTGGCTTCCGCCTCTACGTCCTCGCCAACCTCTGCGCTGCCCTGCTACTCGGCCTTTACTTCCAGTGTAACCTCCAGAGCCGAACATTGAAATTCGGCGGGGCCCTACCACCCCTTACTGTATGCAGTCTCGCGAGCCTAAAGGTCGACCCACCTTCCCTATTTGCAAACTTAACCCCGGATTGCAAACCCGTCGCCACCAGGAGCAGACGGTACAGCGCCCAGGACAGGACCTTCATCAGGTCCGAGGTCCAGCGACTGCTTCGGGAAGGCATCATCGAGGCCAGCAACAGCCCCTGGAGAGCCCAAGTGGTAGTTGCGAAAACTGGGGAGAAACACAGGATGGTCGTTGACTACAGCCAGACCATCAATAGGTACACGCTGCTCGACGCGTATCCCCTCCCACGCATATCTGATATGGTCAATCAGATTGCACAGTACCGGGTCTTCTCAACTGTGGACCTGAAATCCGCCTACCACCAGCTCCCATCTGTAAGGCGGACCGCCCATACACTGCCTTCGAGGCAGATGGCTGCCTTTACCACTTTCTTAGGGTTGCTTTTGGCGTCACCAACGGGGTCTCGGTTTTCCAACGGGCAATGGACCGAATGGTTGACCGGTATGGGCTGCGGGCCACTTTCCCATACCTGGACAATGTCACCATCTGCAGCCATGATCAGCAGGACCATGACGCCAACCTTGCCAAATTTCTCCACACCGCCACTCTCCTCAACCTCACTTACAACAAGGAGAAGTATGTGTTCAGCACGAACCGCATCGCCATCCTCGGCTATGTGGTCCAGAACGGAGTTCTGGGGCCCGATCCCGACCGCATGCACTCCCTCATGGAACTCCCCCTCCCCCACTGCCCCAAGGCCCTCAAACGATGCCTGGGGTTCTTTTCTTATTACGCCCAGTGGGTCCCAAACTATGCGGACAAGCCCAGCCCACTCATTCAATCCACTCTTTTTCCCTTAACGGCCGAGGCTCACCAGGCCTTCAACCGTATCAAGGCCGACACCGCCAAGGCCGCGATGCACGCGGTCGACGAGACGTTACCATTCCAAGTCGAGAGCGATGCATCAGACGTTGCTCTAGCCGCCGCCCTCAACCAGGCAGGTAGGCCCATGGCGTTTTTTTCACAAATCTTACATGTCTCCAAAATTCGGCATTCCTCCGTCGAGAAAGAGGCCCAAGCCATCGTTGAAGCTGTGCGGCATTGGAGGCGTTACTTGGCTGGCAGGAGATTCACTCTCCTCACTGACCAACAGTTGGTTGCCTTCATGTTTAATAACACACATCGGGGTAAGATCAAAAATGATAAAATCTTGAGGTGGAGGATCAAGCTCTCCACCTACAACTACGAGATTTTGTATCGCCCCGGTAAGCTCAACGAGCCCCCCGATGCCCTATCCCGAGGTACATGTGCCAGCGCACATGTGGATTGACTCCGGACTCTGCACAACAACCTCTGTCACCCGGGGGTCACACGTTTTTACCACATTATTAAGGCCCGCAATCTTTCCTATTCCATCGAGGAAGTCAGGGCGATCACCAGAGACTGCCAGGTCTGCGTGGAGTGAAAACCGCACTTCTTCCTGCCAGACCGTGCGCGCCTGGTGAAGGCTTCCCGCCCCATTGAACGCCTCAGCGTGGACTTCAAAGGGCCCCTCCTCTCCACCGATCATAAGACATACTTCCTCAGCGTGGTCGATGAATATTCCAGATTCCCCTTCGCCATCCCATGCCCTGACATGACGTCTGCCACCGTCACCAAAGCCCTCAACACCATCTTCGCTCTGTTCGGCTTCCCCGCCTACTTCCACAGCGACAGGGGATCCTCATTTATGAGCAAGGAGCTGCGTCTGTTCCTGCTCAACAGGGGTATCGCCTCGAGCAGGACGACCAGCTACAATCCCCGGGGGAACGGGCAGGTGGAGAGGGAGAATGGGACGGTCTGGAGGGCCGTCCAGTTGGCCCTACGGTCCAGAAATCTCTCGGCCTCCCGCTAGCAGGAGGTCCTCCCCGACGCCGTTCACTCCATTCAGTCGCTCCTGTGCACCGCGACCAACAAACCCCCCCATGAACGTCTCTTTGCCTTCCCTAGGAATTCCACCTCCGGGGTGTCGCTCCCGACTTGGCTCGCAGCTCCAGGACCCATACTCCTCCGTAAACACGTATGACTCCACAAGATGGACCTGTTGGTTGAGAGAGTACAGCTACTCCACACCAACCCACAGTATGCCTACGTAGCGTACCCTGATGGCCGCCAAGATACAGTCTCTCTTAGGGACCTGGCACCAGCTGCTTCCGCACACTCACATCCCCCCGGCCCGGCGCCACCCCCCCCCCTCCCCCGGCACACCCAGCCGCAACCCCCGCCCCAGGACAGTCCGTCCTTCCCCTGCCCACATCTGGGGATGAAGAGGACTTTGACACGCTCCCAGAGTCACCGAAGACCAGACCGACACCGGAATCGCCGCCAGTACTGCGGCGCTCTGAACGGCAGATCAAGGCTCCGGACTGACTGAATCTGTAACATGACCTGGACTTTTAAAACATCATCACTCTGCATATAATTTTCCCCTCCTCCCCGCTGGACTCAATTTTTTCTCTCTCTCTACTTTAAAATGTCTACCTGTATATAGTTCTTCACCACCCCCGCCGGACTCAATTTTAACAGGGGGTGAATGTGGTAGTCACCACTGATGTATATATTGTATATAGAGGATGTCTGTGTAGGTGCTTTACGGTAAGGCCCTGTACTACAGGTATGGGGCTAGTTACCTGCCTGCTGGCTCCGCCCAGTAGGCGGAGCATAAATATGTGTGCTCCTCGTACAGCAGCCATTTCACCAGCTGCTGTCGGAGGCTACACATCTTAGTGTAATAAAGCCTTAATTGCATCCAGCTCTCGTCTTTGTGTAATTGATCGTGCATCAGTAATTGACTAGGCCCAGGAATGATCGGAGTTCCGTCAAAGAACAAAGAACAAAGAAAAGTACAGCACAGGAACAGGCTCTTCGGCCCTCCAAGCCGGTGCCGACCATGCTGCCCGTCTAAACTAAAATCTTCTACACTTCCGGGGTCTGTATCCCTCTATTCCCATCCTAGTCATGTATTTGTCAAAATGCCCCTTAAACGTCATTATCGTCCCTTATTCCACCACCTCCTCTGCCAGCGGGTTCCAGGCACCCACTAACCTCTGTGTAATCGTACATCTCCTCTAAACCTTGCCCCTCGTACCTTAAACCTATGCCTCCAAGTATTGACCCCTCTACCCTGGGAAAAAGTCTCTGACTATCCAATCTGTCTATGCCCCTCATAATTTTGTATACCTCTATCAGGTCGCCCCTCAACCTCCTTCGTTCCAGTGAGAACAAACCAAGTTTATTCAACCTCTACTTATAGCTCATGCCCTCCATACCAGGCAACATCCTGGTAAATCTCTTCTGCACCCTCTCCAAAGCCTCCACATCCTTCTGGTAGTGTGGCGACCAGAATTGAACACTATACTCCAAGTGAGGCCTAACTAAGGTTCTATGCAACATAACTTGCCAATTTTTATACTCAATGCCCGGCCAATGAAGGCAAGCATGACGTATGCCTTCTTGACTACCTTCTCCACCTGTGTTGCCCCTTTCAGTGACCTGTACGCCTAGATCTCTCTGACTGTCAATACTCATGAGGGTTCTACCATTCACTGTATATTCCCTATCTGTATTAGACCTTCCAAAATGCATTACCTCACATTTGTCCGGATTAAACTCCATCTGCCATCTCTCTGCCCAAGTCTCCAAACGATCTAAATCGTGCTGTATCCTCTGACAGTCCTCATCGCTATTCGCAATTCCACCAACCTTTGTGCCATCCGCAAACTTACTAATCAGACCAGTTACATTTTCCCCCAAATCATTTATATATACTACGAACAGCAAAGGTCCCAGCACTGATCCCTGCGGAACATCACTAGTCACAGCCCTCCAATGAGAAAAGCATCCTTCCATTGCTACTCTCTGCCTTCTATGACCTAGCCAGTTCTGTATCCATCTTGCCAGCTCACCTCTGATCCCGTGTGACATCCCCACCTGGCACGGGGGCTTGCCAAATTGCCTGTACTTTTTCTCCCACCAGGTGCAAACCATGGCTGTCAAAGTGGTAGCCGAGGTACATTACCTCGGTGGCGTTGAAGACGCATTTCTCCTGCCGGAGGCTGACGCCGACTTCCTCAAGATTCCTCAGCACCTCGGCCAGGTTTCGCAGATTCTCTTGGTCAGACAGGCCCGCGATCAGGATGTCATCCAGATAGACCACCACACGAGGTAGGCCTTGCAGGGGGTTCCCCATTATGCGTGGAATATTGTGCACGGGGGGGAAACCCCATAGGTCAGGCAGGTGTATTCAGATATGCCCCAGTGCGTGTTCATAGTTATGAAGCATCTGGGCTTGGGGGCCAGGACTGACTGGAAATAAGCGTGACTCATGTTGAGCTTCATAAACATGCGTCCCTCACTCAGCTTTGCTTAAAGATCGTCGACCGAGGGACTGGATAGTGGTCCAGCTGAGACACACGGATGGCTGTCATCTTATAGTCCCCACATAAATGCACTGATTCGGCAGCTTTCATTAATGGGATGACCAGCACCACCCAGTCAGTGAACTGCACCGGGCGTATGATGCCCAAACTCTCCATCCGGTCCAATTCTGCACCCAGCTTGAGTCATAGGATGTATGGAACAGGTCGGGCGAAATAGCGCAGTTGAGCCAAATGGTCTACGCTTATTTCGACCACTGCCTTTTGATGGTACCCAAGCCATCCTGGAGTATCGATGGAAATCTGGTCAGAACCTCTTCAGGGCCATGTGGGTGCATGCAGCACACCTGCTGCCAATCTAACCACAGGTGACATACCCAGTCATGCCCCAGCAGGCTTGGACCGCTCCCGTGGACCAGCACCAGAGAAAGACTTGTGGATTGCTGATTATACTCAACCAGGACAGTTGAAGTGCTTGCTATTGCCAGCGGTTCGCCTGTATAAGTGGCCAACCGCACGTTGGTATCGAACAGGGTCAGTGATTGAAGGCCAGACCAAATGGGGTCAAACGTATGCCGACGGACTACAGATACTGCTGCCCAGTGTTGAGCTCTATGCAGGTGGGGTGTCCATTAATTTGCAGAGAGATCTAGATGGGCACCATCTAGGTGCTGACGTTGCCTTCCACATAGTTAGCCCTGTCACATGGTGGGGCGGTCGACCAGGCGGGGCAGTGGGTGGGTAGATTCTCGCGGGCCTCCTGTTCCCCTGGTCCCTGCGGCCTGTTGTAGCCCCCACTGGTTGGCTGTCGTATTCCTGCTCCTCAAGGTCGGGAGAGAACGCCTGGTGGCGTTCCCAGCTTCTGTTATGGCGGTCCATGTGCCTCCTGTAGGTGTCCCACTGCCAGGGGCCGGCTTCCTCAGTTCTAACTGAGTGTTGTTGGCGCTCACCTTGGCATCCTAGACTGAGCACCACCATTCCCTGGAGTTCCTGGACTCCTTGTTCAGCCCTTTCTCTGGAGATGGCTATCTCCACCGCACGTTGCAGGTCCAAATGGGTCTCACTGGTCTTCTGCATGGCCGCGTCGCAGAGTCCACAGACCAAGCCATCCCGGAGTATCTCATTTAAATGTTGCCTCTGCCAGTTTTTGGAGGTGGGCCAGGAGGTCACTCACCGACTTGGCTTGGGCCTGAGTGGCCGTGTGGAACCGGAAGTGAGGTACAATGAGCAGCGGTCTCAGGTTGAAATGCTCCCCAACTAAGGCCACAAGGGTGGCAGACAACCGGGTATCAGGGAGGTCTGGGTGAGTCAGACTTTTTATCACACTGTAGGCAGGCTCTCTGCAAGTTATTAGCAATACCACAGTTTGTCTGATTGCCAGTAATTGCATTAATCTTAAAAGAAATATTGCATGCGTTCGATGTATTGTCCCCAATCGTCTGTACCTGTATTGAATGGCTCTAGCTTCCCTATATTCCACATTTCAGAGGTCAGTAGAGGAGCCTCCTGATACCTAGATGAGATGGACCGGGCAGTTCCACTGAATCCTCACAGGGTGCAAAGACGATAGGTAGAAATTAATGAACAAGGTTTATTACGATACAAATCCAAACTCCTCCACTCCCTTAAGAGTTTTCTTCCTCGACCTGCACCCAGGCAGGGGTTTTTGTGTGAGTTGGGGCTCTCCTTGTTAAGGGGAAGCCCCTCCCCCTTAAAGGGACAGTTCTTATTCCGAAAAGGTCATGGGAAACCATATGGTCCTGATCCTGGGACCTCCATTATCCTTCCTTAAATATGGAGACCAAAACACTGCACAGTACTCCAGGTGTGATCTCACCAAAACCCGATATTACTGTAGCAGGACTTTCTTCTGAGACAGCACTCTTCTTGCAAGAAAGGCCAGCATGTCATTTGTTTTACTAATTACTTGCTGTGTCTGTGTGCTAACTTTCTGTTTTCCTTGTATGAGTACACCCAAGTCGCTCCGAACATCAACATTTACAGCTTTCATGCCCTTTAAAAATGATTCCCATTTTCTGACTGCCAAATTGAATGACCTCATGCTTCCCTCATGATAACAAGGCTGTGGAGGATGCAATCAATCATCAGAAGTTGTACCAGTGATTACTGGATGTCTGCCCCAAGAATTCCAGACAGCAAAATAATGTCTTCAGCACAGCAATGGTTTTGACCCACAATGTTCCAGTGGCTGCATGGACTTTCCATGCTATAGGTGCACTTTCCATGCTAGGCCAGGGATGAGTCTTGAGACAGGTGTTTAGTGGATATCTTTTGTCACCTAACATCCAGTGTCTGGTTCTTCAAGGTGGGACAAAGGTGGAAGGTACGGTTGGCTGGAGCAGGATGAATGCATTGCGGGTGCTGTCAGGACTGTGGGTATTTACCAAGAGGATCTTATTCACAGGGTCACATTGTCATGTGAGAGCACCTTTAAGAAATGGGTGTTTAAGAAATGTACCTTTAAGAAATGTGTATTATCAGTGATGTCAGAGTGTGGGTGCAGCTGGGCTGTCTGTCAGTTTTTTACTTTTGTTTTAAGCTGTTTGCTGCAGGGTATGTTTTAGTTTCATTTTCAGTGTTGGAGCTGAAGCCAGACCAAGCAGGTGTACTGCTGTTCTCTCTGCCATCAAAAGACTATCTCTTGATCATTTGGTGAATTCAGAATTCTAAATGTTCTCAGTAGTGAATGTAAACCTAATGTGCTTCTGTTGAAAGGTGTTTCTTCTGTCTTCTGGATGTTGTTTGGGAAGTTATTAAGGATTACTTAGTGTTGTACTCTTTGGGGGTTGTATTAGAATTACTGGTTGCTAAAATGTTCACTGTATGTTTTAAAAAGGTTGCGTTCATAGAATAAACATTGTTTTGCTTTTAAAAAATACTTTTCAATTTCTGCTGTACCACACCTGCCGAGTGGGCCGTGTGCTCCCCATACCACAATCTCGTAAAAGTTGTGGGTCAGGTGAACTCCATGATACACTTTGGGGTTCTCTAAACGCTGGCCCATAACAAATTGGGGGCTCGACGGGGGTAAAAATCTGGCTGTTTAGCACAGGGCTAAATCGCTGGCTTTGAAAGCAGACCAAGGCAGGCCAGCAGCACAGTTCAATACACGTACCAGCCTCCCCGAATGTGGCAACTAGGGGCTTTTCACAGTAACTTCATTTGAAGCCTACTTGTGACAATAAGCAATTTTCATTTTCATTTCATTTTTCATTTCTATTGGATTGGCTTTGTGAACTTAAAGACAGTGAGGGGTGAGCATATTGTGGGTGCTTTTCAGGTGTGGTATTTTAGTTTAAGTAGGGAGTGTGTTGTGGACAATGGCTCTTTCAGAGGCTCAGAAGTTTTTAGGAGTGGAGATGGTCACACGCAGTACCTTACGGACAGAGGCTAAAAATAGACTTGGTTAGATTTGGCAAAAACATTGCAGTTAACATTACCTGACAAAATGCGAAAAGATGAGGTAATTATGGCAGTGGCTAAGCATTTAAAGTTGCCTGAGATCCAGTTTGACGCATTGGAAATGGCAAAAATTCAATTGCAAATTAAACAAATGGAACATGAGAAAGAATTAGAACAGCTTGAATATGAAAGAGGAGAGCGGAAAAAGAAAGAGAAAGAGATAGAGAGGAAAAAGAAAAAGAGAGAGAGGAAAAAGAAAAGGAGAGAGAGGAAAAGAGAAAAGAAAAAATAGCCCGAGCAGAACAAAATGAAAGAGAAAGGGAGATACAGATCAGGGAAAAAGTTAAAGAAAGAGAGTTTGAACTTCAGAAAATGGCCATGAAACATGGCAGTCAGTTAAAATTGGCAGGCATAAAGGGAAACGTACAGTTGGATGATAGTGATGAGGATAGTGAGAGAGCGTCATAGTCGAAGACTTGGTGGGGATCTATTTAAACATATCCAAGCATTGCCAAGGTTTGATGAGAAGGAGGTAGAAGCCTTTTTCATTTCATTTGAGAAGGTAGCTAAGCAAATTAAATGGCCACGGGACATGTGGGTATCAATGATTCAAACAAAGCTGGTAGGTAGGGCTAGTGAAGTGTTTGCATCACTACTGGAGGAGGTATCTGATCTGGGACGTATGAGGAGGTGAAAAAATCCATCTTAGGTGCATATGAACTAGTGCCTGAAGCCTACAGACAAAGGTTTAGAAATTTAAGGAAAGAATTTGGTCAAGCATACGTGGAGTTTGAAAGAATCAAACAGAGTAATTATGATAGGTGGATAAGGGCTTTGAAAATAGACCAAACGTATGAAGCTCTCAGAGAAATTATACTTTTGGAGGAGTTTAATAATTCAATTGCTGATGTAGTGAGAAATCATGTGGAAGAGCAGAGGGTTAAAACTGCGAGATTAGCAGCAGAAATGGCAGATAATTATGAATCAGTTCATAAATCAAAGCTTGGTTTACGACATCAGTTTCAGGCTGTGAGAGATAGAAACTGGGGACATGAGAAATACTCAAGTGGTAGAGGCAAAGGTGATCTGATGGGAGATAATAAGGAGAGTGTATCTCAGATTAAAAAAGAAATCCAGGAGGGTGGAAAAGAAATGAAAAGTTTCAAATGTTTTCACTGTAATAAACTAGGCCATGTAAAGTCACAGTGTTGGTGGTTGAAGAAAAGCACTGGGAAGGCTGATGAGGTAAAACAGGATAAGACAGTGGGGTTTGTTAAAGTGGTAAAGGAAAGCCCAAGTGAAGCGAAGGAGGTACAAAAGATTGTACAGCCTGATCAAGAGGTGATTGATAAGAAGGTGCCAGATCTCTTTAAAGAATTTACTTGTGTGGGTAAAGTGTATCAGGAGGAGCAGGTAAAGAAGTCACAATTTTAAGAGATACGGGAGCTAGTCAATCTTTAATGGTAAGAGAAGAGGAGTTATGTAGTCTGGGAAGAATGTTGCCAGAAAAGGTGGTAATATGTGGAATTCAGGGTGAGAGGAGTAGTGTTCAATTATATAAGGTAAGGTTGGAAAATCCAGTGAAGAGTGGTGAAGTGGTAGTAGGAGTAATAGAGAAACTATCTTGTCCAGGAATACAGTTTATCTCGGGTAATGATATAGCTGGATCGCAGGTGGCAGTGATGCCTACTGTGGTTGATAAGCCAGTGGAAAATCAGACAACTGAAGGACGAATATCATGGGATTTTTCCGGATTGTGTAGTAACAAGGTCGCAAAGTCACAGGTTAAGACAAGAGGAGAAATCAAAGAGTGAAGATGATGTTGAAGTACAATTATCAGAAACGATTTTTGATCAGATGGTTGAAAAAGAACAACAGGTGGAGGATGAGCGGATATTTTAGTTCAGGAAAATTGGCGGAGTTACAACAAAAAGATGTAGAAGTAAAACGGATGTATCAGAAAGCAGACACGGAAGACGAATATGAGTGCATACCAGAGTGTTATTACCGTAAACGTAATGTCTTGATGAGAAAATGGAGATCTTTACATATGCAGGCGGATGAAAAGTGGGCAGAAGTTCATCAAGTAGTATTGCGGTAGGGTATAGAAAGGAGGTGTTGCAAGTTGCACATGAGGTACCAGTGGGAGGTCATTTGGGAATAAGGAAAACTCAAGCTAAAATCCAAAAACATTTTTATTGGTCTAGATTACAGAAAGATGCAGTTAAATTTTGTCAATCATGTCACACATGTCAAGTGATAGGGAAACTTCAAGCAGTGATAAAACCTTAATACCCATTCCAGCATTTGAGGAACCTTTTCCAAGGGTCCTCATTGATTGCGTAGGACCGCTTCCTAAAACGAAAAGTGGGAATCAATATCTTCTGACTATAATGGATGTGTCTACTAGGTTTCCAGAGGCCATTCCAGTACATAATATTACAGCTAAAAAGATTCTGGAGGAGTTACTCAAATTCTTTACTAGATATGGACTACCCACAGAAATACAATTGGATAAGGATCAAATTTTACCTCCAGGTTATTCAAAGAAGTTATGGATAGCTTAGGAATAAAACAATTTTAATCAACTGTGTACCATCCAGAATCGCAGGGAGCATCAGAAAGGCGGCATCAGACATTAAAGATAATGTTGAGGGCTTATTGTCAAGATTATCCAAAGGATTGGGATAAAGGAATTCCATTTGTACTGTTTGCAATTAGGGATGCACCTAATGAGTCAACCAAATTTAGTCCTTTTGAACTAATCTTTAGTCATGAGGTAAGAGGACCACTTAAATTGATTAAGGAAAAATTGGTGAGTGAGAAATCGGAAATTACATTATTGGAATACGTGTCAAATTTTAGGGAACGATTAAATAGAGCAGGTGAATTGGCTAGATAACATTTAAAAGTTGCACAAAATGTGATGAAACGGGTAGCGGACAAGAAATCCAAAGTTCGTAGTTTTGCCAATTGAGATAAAGTTTTAGTGTTGTTACCAGTGGTAGGTGAACCTTTAAAAGCAAGGTTTTGTGGACCTTATCAGATTGAAAGGAAATTAAGTGAGGTGAATTAAGTGGTAAAAACACCAGATAGAAGGAAGACTCACCGAGTGTGTCATGTGAATAAGCTTAAAAGGTACTTTGAAAGGGAAGGAGAGAAAAAGGAGGAGGTTTTAATGATTTTAACTCAAAGTGACGCACCAAATCCAGATGACTATGAATTTGACATATTCTCAAATTAAATTGGAAAATGAGGATGTTCTTAAAAATTGGGATAAATTGTTGAGTTATCTTCCAGAGGAAAAACGGACTGACCTGAAAGAGTTATTGGTATCACATGGGCAGGTTTGTGGAGATAAATTGGGAAGTACTAAAATGGCTATACATGATTTAGATGTGGGAAATGCTGTTCCAATCAAACAACATCCATACAGACTTAACCCTTTAAAATTGGCACAGGTTAACAAAAAGATTGAGAGTATGCTTAAAAATGGCATAATTGAAGTGGGTTGCAGCCAATGGAGCTCACCCATAGTGATGGTACCAAAACCAGACGGTATCCAACGGTTGTGTGTGGACTATAGAAAGGTTAATGCAGTTACAAGAATGGACTCTTATCCTATCCCACGTTTGGAGGATTGCATTGAGAACGTGGGACAATCAGCTTTTATTTCCAAACTGGATTTACTTAAAGGTTACTGGCAGGTACGTTTATCCGAAAGGGCGAAGGAGATTTCAGCTTTTGTGACTCCAGATGGTATATCCCAATTCAAAGTTATGCCATTTGGCATGAAAAACGCCCCAGCCACATTTCAACGGTTAACTAACAAAGTCATTTCAGGATTACCCAATTGTGCGGTATACATCGACGATCTGGTAATTTTCAGCCAGACATGGACAGAACATTTGAAACACCTGATGGAGTTATTCGATCGACTTCAGGAGGCGGGTTTGGTGATAAACCTCGCCGAAAGTGAATTTAGAAAGGACCAAGTCACTTTCCTTGGCCATACAATCAGACAGGGCCGAATGGTCCCACGAGATGTGAAAACAAAAGTTATTGAGGAATTTCCGATACCCTCGACACAACGGGAAATAATGCGATTTCTTAGTATGAGTGGATTTTACCGGAAATTTGTACCCACTTTTAGCAGTGTGGTCGCTCCACTGACGGACTTGCTCAAGAAGCGTATCAAATTCCAGTGGACAGCGGAGTGTCAACAGGCATTTGACGGCCTGAAGGCTGTGTTAAACACTGCTCCTGTGTTAGTCATCCCAAATTATACGAAACCATTCAAAGTGGTGGTTGATCCGAGAGATGTGGGTGTAGGTGAGGTGCTTCTACAAGTTGACGACGAAGGGCTAGAACGGCCTATTGGTTATTTTTCAAAGAAATTGAATTCTCACCAGAAAAAGTATTCCACGATTGAGAAGGAAACTTTGAGTTTGGTGCTGGATTTGCAACATTTTCACATTTATGTGATCAGTAAGCCCTCTGACTCTATTATATATACTGATCATAATCCGTTGATGGTTTTGGAGCGATTCCGGAATAACAATGCAAGGTTGTTTCACTGGAGTGTATTGTTGCAGCCATTTCGTTTTAAAATAGTACATGTGGCAGGACGAGAAAACGTGATAGCCGATGCTTTGTCACAAATGTGATGAACGGAAGCAATTTCAGTTGGAGGAAGAAAAACGAAAAAAAAATGGACTATATTATTATACCTGTTTGCGTGTGTTGGTTTTTGAAATGAACAAGTATATTTACGGTGTGCATTTCTTAAAGGATAGTGAAAAGGTGAAAAATGAAACCATCCTGAAGTTGATGGGGGTTTTTTTTTGTCTTGGGGAGAGGTGTCATGTAAGAGTACCTTTAAGAAATGGGTGTTTAAGAAATGTACCTTTAAGAAATGTGTATTATCAGTGATGTCAGAGTGAGGGTGGAGCTGGGCTGTCTGTCAGTTTCTTTACTTTCATTTTAGCTGTTTGCTGCAGGGTGTGTTTTAATTTCATTTTCAGTGTTGGAGCTGAAGCCAGGCCAAGCAGCTGCACTGCTGTTCTCTCTGCCATCAAAAGACTATCTCTTGATCATTTGGTGAATTCAGAATTATAAATGTTCTCAGTAGTGAATGTACACCTAATGTGCTTCTGTTGAAAGGTGTTTCTTCTGTCTTCTGGATGTTGTTTGGGAAGTTATTAAGGATTACTTAGTGTTGCATTCTTCGGGGGTTGTATTTGAATTAATGGTTGCTAAGATGTTCACTGTATGTTTTAAAAAGGTTGAGTTCATAGAATAAACATTGTTTTGCTTTAAAAAAATATTTTTCCATTTCTGCTGTACCACACCTGTAGAGTGGGCCGTGTGCTCCCCATACCACAATCTCGTAAAAGTTGTGGGTCAGGTGAACTCCATGATACACTTTGGGGTTCTCTAAACCCTGGCCCATAACAACATGTCAACTAGAAGGTAAGGCGTGTTAGTGCTTACGATTGCCGGGCACTCTGCACTAAGGCCCACAGAACCACAGTTTATTGCATCCTGCACCTGTAGGAAGCTGGGCAGCCTGACAAAAGTACAAGCTTTCTCCTCCTTATTCCCCTCTGCTTCCATGCAGGGCCTCAGTCACTCACTGAGGCAGCGATGGAGAGAAAACGGAGAGGTGTTGCTATTGCTGCTGGCTCCCACTTTGAAGGATTCATTGACTTAGGAAGTAATGGTGATGGTGATATTGAGGGTCACTGGCAGTGCCATCCATGCCAATTCAGGTTGTAGGAGGTGGTACACTTTAGATGTAACTTCCTCGGTGAAACACTTCAGAGATTTCTTTTGTTTGTGGTGACAATACGAGGAGAAAAAACCCATGGTGAGAATGAGAACCTCCTCCCTCTGTTTCCTGGGCACTAATTTCAACTCATGCTGCAGCCCAAGGAGGACTGAAACTGTAGCCCCATCACTGAGCAGATTTTCTCCTGACAAGCCAATTAGTTCAGATAACCCCGTCAAGATCCAGCATCACTCCATTCCAAATCCAAAAGGTTAGCAATTCTCCTCCAATATATCTGAACACAGTACTTTTGCTAGCTCTCCATTAATGAAAGACAGTTAAAAGCATCTCACCTGGAAGTTGGATGTTAAAGAACACTAAGTGGGTGGAGGAGGTGAGGAGCCCCTCGTGCCACTGCACTCATGTTCAGCTGGGAATGTTTAAGAGAGTGTGTTATGTGGGCCTGCATGGTTCAAAATGGCAGATAATATGCCAAATCAGCATTAGAGGCTGATTGATATCATGGCCTGCCCACTTTCCGTTGTCCTGGCACATGCACAGCATGTCTACGCTGGTTTTGTGCAAGTCTGAATCATTCCAGTCACCATTCTTGAAGTTTGCGGTTTCTCTAGTGTCAGCGCCAGCAGCAATGCAGAGCCCTATTCCATGGCCATTAGAACCATAGCATTGCTACAATGCAGAAGGAGGCCATTCAGCCCATCAAGTCTGCACTGATCCTCTGAAAGAGCACCCTACCTGGACCCACTCCCCAATCCTATCCCCATAACCCTACCTAACCTGGACATCAAGGTAGGGAGGAGGCATGGGCTTAAGTAGTGTACTCTTTCCAAGGGCCGGTGCAGACTCGATGGGCTGAATGGCCTCCTTCTATACTGTAAAGTCTATGATTCTATGATCTTTGGACACTAAGGGACAATTTAGCATGGCCAATCCACCTAACCCGCACATCTTTGGACTGTGGGTGGAAACCGGAGCACCCGGAGGAAACCCACGCTGCCACTGGGAGAATGTGCAAACTCCACACAGTCACCCAAGGTCGGAAATGAACCCAGTGCAAACCACTGTGACACCGTGCCGCTCCATTGTTCTAATCTATTACACTACCCAGTTGTTTGAGTCTCTCGTCTTTATGATTCTTCCAAATTATAGTTAAGGTTTGAATAAAAATCAAATTCATTTTCAAAATGAGAAAATTAAAAAAATATATATAAAATGGTTTATTTATTATTTTAAATATCAACAAAAAGAGCTTCCATTAGTAATATTAGTAGAGTTTATGATCAAACTTCTGGACTTTTGTAAAAATGCACGGACATATTTTCACCAGATTGCCGTGTACTTTCCAAATGTATGCTATTTCTCATGACCAACTTTGTAAACTATATTTTTGTTCCAGCTGACAATCAGTAAGTGAATAATGTAATTGTAATACATTACAGATGTACAAAAAGCATATGTTCAAACCTTCAAATTCCCTTCATTTATGAATTGTAAAAGTTAAAGATCCCTTAAGACAATTTTATCATTTAAAATACATCATTTAATTTACTTTTATGTTTTTTATACGTGTGTCATTCCAAATGTGGCAATAAATCACTGTCTCACGACACACCAATTGTCAGATGATATCTTCCTGTGTGCCAGAGGGACCTTTCTCTATTATTTTCGCTGGTATAAATATCTGCAAAACAATGTTTTTCAATGCCATCATACTGTACTCAGCAAAATAACCTTTAAACAATAATCTGCAATACTCTCCATGCGACACCTCGTTATAGTTCTTTCATGAACATGAACAATCTATAGAAAGGGTATTTTCAATACATTGTTATAATTTGCTGATTGGGCTATGGCCAATGTGAGACCAGACAAGGCTGCAGTGAGTATATCAAGGCTTACTGTACGTGTAGCAGGAAATAGCAGACTTCATAACAACATGAAAGCAATTAAGGATCACTTTTAAAATCTTGATTACCCAAACAAAATTCAAGTTTTAGTCACGTTTAAGCAATCACAACAAGCTATAATTTCCTCTCGGTTTGAAGATAAGGTCCAAGATTTGGTGCATGTTGTGCTGTGTGTTTTGTCAGATTCAATTAGAAGAGAATAACTTGCATTTATCTGGTGCTTCTCGTGCAAAATTACATTTCACAAGACTGCACAAGATAGAAAGAGGACACAGAGCAGGAAAGGAGGAATTTGGGAGGGATGAGATCAAAAGAATGGTCGAAGATATTGGTACTGAGGGCAGCACGGTGATGCAGTGGTTAGCACGGCTGCCACACAGCGCCGAGGTCCCAGGTTCGATCCCGGCTCTGGATCACTGTCCGTGTGGAGTTTGCACATTCTCCCCGTGTTTGTGTGGGTTTCGACCCCACAACCCAAAGATGTGCAGGGTAGGTGGATTGGCCACGCTAAATTGCCCCTTAATTGGAAAAAATGAATTGGGTACCCTAAATTTATTTTAAAAAAGAAGACATTGGTACTGATAAAACCTTTGAAAGCTGGGAAAGAGATCAGAACGCCTATTGCTTTGGGGGGTGGGGAAAACTTTAGACAGCTCATGCTTAGTGACTGGAAGATGGTGCAGGAAAATCAGAAGAACATACACAGTTGGAACTGTGATTTATGTCACAAAATGGTCAGTTCGGGATGGTGGTTTTAGAAACACTGTTGAGACCTTAGCTTGGATGAAAGGAACCAGCAGCGATTGGGAAAATGTTAGAGATTACGGGTTTGTGAATTTTGTGCATGCAAAGATTTGCACAGCAGAGATCTGAATTAGTTTATGTTGTGAAAGTTGGTGGTCATTGAGGAGAAAATGTGGCAAGATCAATCATTTAACTGATGTATTAACTTTTCAGGTGTCCTGTGAGATCCAGCCCTATGGTGCACCATCCAGCCTGAAGACTCAGGTAAATCACACTGCACAACTCCAATATGATTACATGATTCTTTATTATTGAGTTCACAATTACATCACATCCACGACCCATTGTGACGATATATGCAGTGGTTCACTCAAAACTCATTTCAATTCTACCTTTGAACTCTACATTTATGCATAGTACACAAAGTTACAATCCACAAAAAGACACACATTGAAGTAACAACATGGGGTCAAGTTGATGCATTTAATCCATCTTTACCTCTCCTAATCATCCTGTTGCCATAGTTATATGGTCCATTTCAGCATTTTAATCACTTTATTTATGTAAACACACTGATCAGAACGACATCTGCCCAGACCCCCATGTCATGAATGAATCACATTCATACATTCCTTCAACTCCTTCATCTTGCTTCAGGCTTGTTCACAAAGTGTTCCTGTTCCGGGGGGGGGGGGGGCTATTTTAACTCATGTACTGATCCCACAAACAACAAGGCCCGCAGGTAGTGTGAACCCATATTCCCACACGTCGCACTGTGCAACTGGAAGGTCACGAGTAACGAGCGAGAGAGAAATATGCATCGAAGTGGCGACAATTCCTCTGATGGTCTTGGAGGGATAAGGCAGGCCACAAATAGGCTGCCTTGAGAAAGTAAAGGAGTTGTGTGTGTCGGCACCTTAAAGAAGAGGGGGATGATGAAAATTGCACAAAAGATGAACACACCAGTAGAAGATAAGGAGTAGTGGAGAATGTTAGCAAGGATGGAGACAAAATGGAGTTGGGTAGCTGGGAACTGGATCATAAGGGAGGTCAAGAGAGCAGGATTAGAGCTAGGTCAACAACAAGGTCACTGCTGGATAAAAAGTTAGTAGATCACAGCACAATGATTCTTTTCAAGTTATATTTTCATTTTGAAAACATTTTGAACTCCCACTGGGTGGGGGTGAAGAAAGCATGAGAACAGCTTCAAACAGATTCAATAATCACTACTGAAACTACAATAATAACAACTTGCTGGTAGAATTGTGTATAACTTTGTGCATCAGGCTAAACAAGGACAGATCCCCTCGGATACAACATGACCTGCCTCACATCCCTTTTCTTCTTCTTCCAATTTACACAATAAGAGAAAACTCACCACCAGGACTCACTTTTTGGAATTATAACTGTGGCATTTGGAAAATCTGGGAGTCAGGAGTTGACCAAAAGTGTTGAAAATGGTCATAAATTATCTCCAGAAATAACATCCAGCACAGTACAGTGCCAATTTCCATAGTTCCTCTGAAGACACATGTAATGTCACCCTTTAAATGCTTCCTGATTGTGCTCATTGCCCATTTTGAAGTGCAAACATGGTGCACAATATATTCTTGGTGGGAATCACAGGAAAATACACATGTACTAATATACACCCTATTACCACAGAATTAAATGAAGCACTTGCTGCTTTTGGTGTTAGCTTCTTGGGTCATACTAGAAAACTTTGTATGCAAAAGATTCAAGCAGATTGATCTCGG
The DNA here is from genome assembly GCF_047496885.1 of Scyliorhinus torazame. NCBI lineage: Eukaryota > Metazoa > Chordata > Chondrichthyes > Carcharhiniformes > Scyliorhinidae > Scyliorhinus > Scyliorhinus torazame. The sequence continues at coordinate 134,079,815 of NC_092713.1, read as the reverse complement.
TCCAGATTTTCCACCCAGTCCCACCACAGGACCTGATCTGTTCCAGAATCAACAATAATATAGCGCAATGTAATTTTTTCAAAAGCTATGAACCTGGTTAACTTTCTATTTTCCTATGTTAGAGTCGTATGAAGGCTCACACAGTATATAAAAAAAGACAATGGGGTGGGGTTTTCCATCCCGCCAGCCCAGTTTTCCGGAGCGGCGCGCCCCAGCCGGCAGCGGGATCCTCCGTTCCGGCAGCCGGCCAATGGGTTCCCATTGTGGCCATCCTACACCGACGAGAAACCCGCGGGCGTGAGTCCGCTGCCGGCGAAGTAGAGGATTACTCCAATGGAGAATCTCCCTTTGTGGGTGTGATCTAACGGAAAGGTTTCTGCAGGCAGGATTTACCGGCTGTTCATGCCGGCGGGATATTCTGGTCCCAGCGACGGCGTACGGCTTTTCCAGCGACAAGAGGTGCAGTCAACAGGAAATCTCATTGACAACAGCGGGACCAGAATATCCTGCGTGTGGGCCGCATCCTCCACTGAATAACACACAGCGGGTTGCGTGGTAAATCCTGCCCCAAGTGTCATTTAAGGCAGGTTTGGCTGGGACTGTATCTCCAGCCATGTATTTGAGTTTCCCACCGCTATCTAACCACACTAAGTCAACTTTGTAAGCCCTGGGGAGTTTCTCTCCGGGCTAACCCACATTTAGAATTATTTTCATCACTGGGGAACTGAACCCGCTGGCCAGACCTGCTCCTCTTTTGAAAGGGTTTCCGATCTCTAAGTAAGCTTGTGGCTCCCCACCCACAGGCAATGTCTCCCCTACACTCCTCACCCATGCGCAATGTCACCCCCACACATATGGGCATTACCCCCCAAGTGAGGACACCCCACTATAGGAGTGCTGAAGACCCCTATTTGCAGACCTTCTCATGCCCCCTTTTAGCCCCCCCTCAATTCAGGACCTCCACCCTTTCAGAGGCTATTTCCCACCTTTCCATGCCCCCCCCCCCCCCGCCACCCTTCATTGCCTCCTCATCTCTCCATTCATGGGCATGGCTCCTCTCAGGCCCCGGCCCTTGGCACGCTGGCACCCCAGCAGTACCCCTATTAGCCTGTCAGTACCACCAAGGGTAGTTGTGCCAAGGTGCCAACTTGGCAGTGCCAAGGTGCCTGGGTGCCAGGGGGAAGAGTCAGGGTGCCACCCTGCCCTGTCCCTGACCATCCAGTGGTCTGCACCTGATACTCCCCAGGTGCTGTGTTGCCTGGTCCAAGTTTCTCTGGACCAGTACTAATCGGCGCCCGCGTGACCTCTCACTGGGGAGCCGGTTAGATCATAGGAAGTAGTTAGATTGGGCTTCCACCTCGCTAATGAGATCGTAATTGCCCTTAATTGGCCTCAATTAGCTTTGCACCACATCTAGCTGGGATCCGGATTCCGCCAACGGGAGCGGGTTGGTCAGATCACAGGCGCGGTTCCTGATTTGGGCTCAATCTAACCGGCCCCCATGGATCCTCGCCGGGCGCAACACAGCTATTAAATCACACCAAATAGATGGTATTAGCTTGTATCCAATGGGAACGTCATATAACACAATAGCTGTGATTTGGCAGCCCCACTAGCCGCAGGTACAATCCCCGTAATAGTCATTAAAATTTCACGAGGCCGAAAACAGGATTTGATTTCCGACGAGATTTCGGAACGTGATATTCTCCAACCCCCTCCGATGATGCAATCAGGTGGGCGAAAGCCTGTTAAGCATAGATTATAATATATTTAAATATTATTAGGGGGCTGAACGCTGTTACTTCTGCTGTCAATTTATTGTCTCACCCAGCTGGGATGACGTCACGTTGGCGCGAATCACTGCTGGCATTCAAATATAAAAAACAATCCCGATGACCACATTGGAACATACAGGTAAGTATAGCCCCTGGTGGTAAGGGACATGCTGGCACTGGGGCAATGCCAACATGGCAGTGCCAAGGTGGTACTGCTGGGGCGGGCCCTCTGGGGTGACTCATGTGGTGGGGGAGTGTGACCTGATGCCTTTGAGGGTGTGGGATGCCTGAGGGGGTGGAGGATGGTGGTGTGCCCTGGTGCTTGTGAGGGCTGGTGTAGTTTATTTCTAATGTAGATCAGGGTGTCCTTTAATGATGGCACTTCAATCTCTGTGGAGCTGGCATTGCCGCCTCTAATCAGGCCCACCCCGCCTGTGTGAAGGTAAAAGCCACGCCCCAGATTCTCTGTGCCCAGAGCGCAAGAACATCTGGAGTGAAAACTCAACTGTGCATCTGGAGAGATATATGTCGGTTTTTAGTCTGAACATAACACTCTTGAAAATTCTGCACAATATTTTCATCACCAATAAAAAAAATACAATGTAAAGATTATTTTATATTTTCAGATGGCCTTGATCTTATGCTAATGCAATACTCTTCCTTAACCCTGATTACATTCCTTCCGACTGTGGCATTCTATTCAAAATTATTTATAGCCTCCCTCCTCCCATTGAACACCTGATACAAAATGATTTCCCAGTACATTATCCGAAAAATAATAATAAGCACTCAAAAATACCACTTGATATAAGTATGTCCAATTTGAGTGTGCGACTTTTCATTGATGCAGTGAGCAATGGTTCTATTACAGTGCAGCAAATTCACACAGTGAAGCAGTGAAGCTGTTTTCGTTAGAGAGAAGAAGGTTAAGGGGTGACTTAATTGAGGCATACAAGATGATCAGAGGTTAGATAGGGTGGACAGTGAGAGCCTTTTTCCTCAGATGGTGATGGCTAGCACGAGGGGACATAGCTTTAAATTGAGGGGAGATAGATATAGAACAGATATCAGAGGTAAGTTCTTTACTCAGAGAGTAGTAAGGGCGTGGAATGCCCTGCCTGCAACAGTAGTGGACTCGCCAACATAAAGGGCATTTAAATGGTCATTGGTTAAACATATGGATGATAATGGAATAGTGTAGATGGGCTTTAGATTGGTTTCACAGGTCGGCGCAACATTGAGGGCCGAAGGGCCTGTACTGCGCTGTAATGTTCTATTCTATTTTATTCTAGTCTATCTAAAATAGTGAGCACTCATTTTTAGTTAATAATGAAAAAACCAATGATCTACATCTTGTTTTTGTAAAAATCATGACACAGTTCAATTTTTCAAGGAAGTCCACTTGAAAATGTTTACATACAGAGGGTTGTTGCGACACATAATGCTTTGCCATTGGGGAATGTTTGATGCAGAGATGTTCCCATCTGTTAATGGGCAATTGAAATAAATATTTGAAGCAGACGAAGATGCAAAGCATGCAGTGGAGCTAATTTGCTCTAGAAAAGAGTTGGAAGAGGGCCGAATGGGCTTTTCTCGCAATATCTAGCATACTTGTCAATACTCATTCACCACCACTGTCTTCCCCATGAGGTTACTGTTCTGTAGTCTTACGGGGCAGCACGGTAGCATTGTGGATAGCACAATTGCTTCACAGCTCCAGGGTCCCAGGTTCGATTCCGGCTTGGGTCACTGTCTGTGCGGAGTCTGCACATCCTCCCCGTGTGTGCGTGGGTTTCCTCCGGGTGCTCCGGTTTCCTCCCAGTGGCCAAAGATGTGCAGGTTAGGTGGATTGGCTATGATAAATTGCCCTTAGTGTCCAAAATTGCCCTTAGTGTTGGGTGGGATTACTGGGTTATGGGGATAGGGTGGAGGTGTTGACCTTGGGTGGAGTGCTCGTTCCAAGAGCTGGTGCAGACTTGATGGGCCGAATGGCCTCCTTCTGTACTGTAAATTCTATGATAATCTATGATTCTTTGTAAGAATTGACCAATGACAAGAACTTGGAGCTTCTCGATGTTAGAAACATAGAATATAGGGGTAGGGGTAGGCCATTCAGCCCATCGAGCTTACTCTGCCATTCAACATGATCATGGCTGATCCTGTATCTCAACATTATACTCACAGCACTCTCCCCATACCCCTTGACACCTTTAGAGTCTAGAAATCTATCCACTTCCTTCTTAAATATAATCAGCGACTAGGCCTCCACAGCCTTCTGTGGTAGACGTTCCATAGGTTCACCCTCTGAGTGAAGAAATGTTTCCTCATCTCAGTCCTAAATGGCCTACCCCATATCCCAAAACTGTGACTCCTTGTTCTACAACCCGCGGCCAGAGAAAACAAAATCCCTGTATCCAGTCTGTCCAGCCCTGTGTATGTTTCAATTAGATACCCTCTCGTTCCTCTAAATTCTAGTAAATACAGGCCCTGTCAACCCATTTCTCCTCATATGACAATCCTGCCATCCCAGGAATCAGTCTGGTGAATCTTTGCCACACTCTATTTATGACAAGTATATCCTTTCTAAGATAAGAAGACCAAAACTGACCTCAATATTCTAGGTCTGGTCTCACCAAGGCCCTGAACAGTTGCAGTAAGACATCCTTTCCCCTACACTTGAGTCCTCTTGCAATAAAGGCCAACATACCATTTGCCTTCATAACTGCTTGCTGTACCTACATGCTCGCTTTCAGTGACTGGCTACTTGATGGCATCTGTTAACAAAGGCAAAATGTACGAAAGCCAGCAAAACTGGAGCTTTATGAACATCAGGGGCGAAATTCTCCGGTATCGGCGCGATGTCCGCCGACCGGCGCCCAAAATGGCGCAAATCAGTCGGGCATCGCGCCGCCCCAAAGGTGCGGAATCCTCCGCATCTTGGGGGGCCGAGCCCCAACCTTAAGTGGCTAGACCCGCGCTGGACTAATTTCCGCCCCGCCAGCTGGCGGAAAAGGCCTTTGGTGCCCCGCCAGCTGGCGCGGAAATTACATCTCCAGGCGGCGCATGCGCGGGAGCGTTAGCGGCCGCTCACGGCATCCCCGCGCATGCGTGGTGGAGGGAGTCTCTTCCGCCTCCGCCATGGTGGAGACCGTGGCGAAGGCGGAAGGAAAAGAGTGCCCCCACAGCACAGGCCCGCCTGCGGATCGGTGGGCCCCGATCGTGGGCCAGGGCACCGTGGGGGCACCCCCCGGGGCCAGATCGCCCCGCGCCCCCCCCAGGACCCCGGAGCCCGCCCGCGCCGCCTTGTCCCGCCGGTAAGGTAGGTGGTTTAATCTACGCCGGCGGGACAGACATTCTAGCAGCGGGACTTCGGCCCATCCGGGCCGGAGAATCGCTGGGAGGGGGGAGCCGCCAACCGGCGCGGCGCGATTCCCGCCCCCGCCGAATATCCGGTGCCGGAGAATTCGGCAACCGGCGGGTGCGGGATTCACGCCAGCCCCCGGCGATTCTCCGACCCGGCGGGGGGTCGGAGAATCTCGCCCCAGAAGAGGAAGGAGTTTTGTTCAACTTTATGGTCAGTTGGATGAGATATTGTTGAGCATCCAATTACCTCATTAATAGCTTACCAAGAAGTTTTCTAAGGGGGTTTCGCCTGAGCTTTGATAGTGTTGCCAATCTCAAAAAGCGTTCCATGTTTTTGCAATTGTTTGTCTTTCACTAGGTTTGGCTATTTTCTCTGAAAATGGATACGGTGCCTTGTGTGACCTATAACATTCATCTCATCTTTTCAGAACAGTAAAATGCCAGTATCACATAAATAAAACATTTTGAATTCTTCAGATGATGGGAAAAATGAGCAGGAAAATAAGACGGTCAAATTTGATAAGAAATAGTTTTTAAAAAACTGTTGGTTAAAAGATCTGAAAACAAGGTTATGATTTTCAATTATAAAAAGTATTACATATAGTGTACATTTGTATCACCTAATTTCAATGCCTAAACTAGGAATCTAAGCGGAAATGGATTAATATTTACAAACTGTGTAATCAGTACATGTATACGGGAAAATGGATGGATTGTAAATTACTGTTCTATTTATGGGAATATACACATTGCTCATAAAATGGAGACATTTCCCATAAGGAAATCAGCACCATAAAACAGAATTGGTCTATCTGAAATTATTAGTTTTATTGAGCCACATTATCAGTGGCAGCCACTCCTAGTATGACCAGTGCCATCTAGTCTGATGTGAAAGTAAATAACTGTGTGTGGCTGGAAGCTTGATGTTGCCAATAATGGTAAGCTGAGCTTTACTGGAAATTAGGAACAAAAATAATAATTGTGGTTTTCCAATGTACCAACACGCCAGTCATAATCACTTTAACAACAACTAAATAAGTGGTCTTTTATTAAAGTACAGCTTATCTGAAACATATGGTTACTAAGTGCTTTAAAAGTTTTATAGGGGCAATTACCCATTCTTAACAGTGCTGATGCATTCCACAGTTCCTTTTGTGATTAATTTCTTTTGAAGTAAGCACACATGGTCTCCAAGAGTTTTGCATAAACCTTGAATAGCTTTGGATCTTGACACATAAATTACTTTAATCTTGTATTTATTTTTCAAATAGAAGGCAAATCCAAGTAGGTAAATGCATTATAGATATCCATCTACGTAAATTGGTAGCGATAAAGTACAAAAAAAGAGAAATTAATGAAAAGTAGATTGAAAACAAATGCCAGAAAGAGCCTGAAGCCAATATATGATAAATATTTGGAGTGGCATACAAAAAGGGCAGTGGAAGCAACAAAATAATAAAATTGTTCAAAGTACAGTTGGATACTTGAAGAGTTAGGGTACCAGAGAGATGAACTTTGTTGTCTTTTGCCCTTTGACTTTACATATGTTCTATACAAATCCCTCTCTTTGCTCCTTGTTTACCAGTGTTATGTGACTGACCTGTCATTGCAGTACTTTGGCCTCGTCTGATATTTAAATAATTTACTTTGCTTCTCCATCCCAGATTTTCTCCTTGTCTTTTCCTGGAGATGCTGATTCTGGAGATGCTGGGGCAGCACGGTAGCACAGTGGTTAGCACCGTTGCTTCACACGCCATGGACCCGGGTTCGATTCCCGGCTTGGGTCAATGTCCGTGCGGGTCTGCATATTCTCCCTGTGTCAGCGTGGGTTTCCTCCGGGTGCTCCGGTTTCTTCCACAAGTCCCGAAAGACGTGCTTGTTAGGTGAATTGGACATTCTGAATTCTCCCTCAGTGTACCCGAACAGGTGCCTTAGTGTCGTGACTAGGGGATTTTCACAGTAACTTCAACGCAGTATTATTGTAAGCCTACTTGTGACATTAATAAAGATGATAATTATTATTATTACAGTTGGATCTGCATCATCGGCGTTTCTGTATCTCATCCTTAGTGGACATGCTCCCAGACTTACATCTCAACACTGAGTGTTAACAGGCCATTCAATTGTGAAATATATAGGGCACGATTCTCCACTCCCACGCCGGTTGGGAGAATCGCCTCGGCCGCCAAAATTTCCGGGAACGCCGGTCCGACGCCCTCCCGCGATTCTCCCAAGTGGCGGGAACGGCCCGGTCGAGTTTCGCGGGCCGCAGGCCGGGGAATCGCCGGAGACACCGAAAATGGTGATTCTCCGGCACCCTCGCTATTCTGAGGCCCGGATGGGCCGAGCGGCCAGGCCAAAACGGCGGGTTGCCCCGGCGCCATCCACACCTGGTCGCTGCAGTCGTGGGCCGTGCGTGAACGCTGGGGGGGCGGCCTGTGGGGGGCCGAGGGGGGAACCTGCACCGGGCTTCACCTGGAATGTGGGGTGGCCCGCAATCGGTGCCCACCAATCGTCGGGCCATCCTCTCTGAAGGAGGACCTCCCTCCTTCCGCGGCCCCGCAAGATCCGTCCCCCACCTTCTTGCGGGGCGGACTTAGAGAGGACGGCAACCACGCGCGGATGACGTCCGTTATGCGGCGCCGGCCGCGTCATCTATGCGGCGCCGTTTTTACGCGGGCAACAAGGCCTGGCGCGTGTAGATGACACGGCCCCGATACTGGCCCATTGTCAGCGCCTGAATCGGTCGGGACCGGGGCCGTTCCGCGCTGTCGTGAACCTCGACGGCGTTCACGACGGCGCGGCCACTTCAGCGTGGGAGTGGAGAATCCCGCCCATAGTAAGTGAAGAAAAACCTGACCTTACCCACACATGTCTAATCTCTAGTGCAAGCCCCTAAATACATAACCGTCATTGATTAGTTTTTTTTACCTTTTAAAACTTGGGGTCTGTGGCTGATTAAGCAATGCTACCAATGACCTAACTGATAAGAACTAGCCCAGAAGAAACCAAGGATTGAACCTGAGACTTCTGCAGTGAAACATTAGGCAACACACTTAAACACTAAGCCATCACAGGCACAGACATTCTGATATAACAATTACGTTAGGATTAAAAGCATTCAAACCTATATTACCTTTAATTTCAATTCAAAGTGTTACTCTGAAAGTTTTACAAATGACATAAACATCCATGATGGTATTTGTTGCAAGCATTGGTGCAGAGGCATGCTTGTCATTAAAACAACACATTGTTCTATTGTGAGAAGCATTGTTTATATTTTTGCTATGGTGAGAGGCAGATTCTAATCACACTATTCTGCTACCACAACTTGGTGGCACTGTGGCACAGTGGTTAGCACTGTTGCCTCACAGCGCTGAGGACTCGGGTTCGATCCCGGCCCTGGGTCACTGTCTGTGTGGAGTTTGCACATTCTCCCCGTGTCTGCGTGGCGCCCCCACAACCCAAAGAAGTGCAGGGTAGATGGATTGGACACACTAAATTGCCCCTTAACTGGGGAAAAAAATGAATTTGTAACTTAAATTTATAAAAAGAAAAAAAAAATCCTGCTGCCACAATACAGTGGCTTCTGTCAGCAGAAGACGTTGAGTAGCAAAGGGTGCTTAGATGATTTGTAATTTCACTTGCTTTGCTTCCTTTGCTGAAGTAGTTTTTTTATTAAGTTTTAAAATTCATAGCAGGGTGAAATTTGACATCCACTCAAAAAGGGTGTGAAGTTAGTCCCACTGTGCTTCCTTACACCTGTTGCAAATATCTGGGGCTGGATTCTCCGCTGGCGGGATTCTCCGTTGAGCCGGCAGCGCACCCACGCCCGGGAATTTCCCGACATGTGGGGCTGCCCGCAATGGGAAACCCATTGGCCAGCTGGCGGGATGGAGAATCCCGCCGTTCGCAGGGGCGAGCCGCACCAGAAAACTGGCGTGGCAGGACGGAGGATCCCACCCCTGACTTTTTTCTTTTGTATCTTTTGGAAGTAGAACTTTCAGTTTGCAACTTGAATGTTTAAAAACAGGATAAATGGAAGAAATCTGGGTTTGTGAAACTGGTAAACACCTCTTGGGTAATTACAATTCAAAGGACGGTCCATGTTTACCTAAAAGGGGTTAATTAGAGGTGTGAAAATGATAAACACCTGGGGCGGGATTCTCCGACCCCCATGCCGGGTCGGAGAATCGTCGGGGGCTGGCTGTGAATCCCGCCCCCGCCGCCTGCCGAATTCTCCGAAGGGTGAAAGGTCGGCGGGGCGTTAAGCGCGCCGCTCGCCTCGGAGAATGGCAGGGGCGGGCGGGAGACAATGGACACCGGGGCTGCCCATATTCTCCCGGCTGGATGGGCCGGAACGGCGTCAACCAGTGCTGATGGTTGACGCCGTCCAGCATGGAGATAGGTCACAGCCTGGGGGGTGGCCGCAGGAGAGGTGATGGCGTGGCCGCAGTCTGTGTGTGTGGGGCAGAGGTGTGTGTGGGTGTGTGTGCGGGGGGTGGGGTGGGCTTCGGGGAAGTGCCGGGTACGGGGGGATGAGTGCCGGCGAGGGGGACGGGGGAATGAGTGCCAGGTAGGGGGGGGAGCGCCAGGGATGGGGGATGAGTGCCGGGTATGGGGGGGTGAGTGCCGGGTACGGGGGGTTGAGTGCCGGGGATGGGGGGATGAGTGCCGGGTACGGGGGGGATGAGTGCCGAGTACGGGGTGGTGAGTGCCGGGCACGGGGGTTGAGTGCCGGGGATGGGGGGATGAGTGCCGGGTACGGGGGGATGAGTGCCGGGGATGGGGGGATGAGTGCCGGGTACGGGGGGGATGAGTGCCGAGTACGGGGTGGTGAGTGCCGGGCACGGGGGTTGAGTGCCAGGGATGGGGGGATGAGTGCCGGGTACGGGGGGATGAGTGCCGGGTACGGGGGGATGAGTGCCGGGAACGGGGGGATGAGTGCCGGGTACGGGGGGATGAGTGCCGGGTACGGGGGGGGGTGAGTGCCGGGGACGGGGGGATGAGTGCCGGGTACGGGGGGATGAGTGCCGGGTACGGGGGGATGAGTGCCGAGTACGGGGTGGTGAGTGCCGGGCACGGGGGGGTGAGTGCCGGGGATGGGGGGATGAGTGCTGGGTACGGGGGGATGAGTGCCGGGTACGGGGGGATGAGTGCCGGGAACGGGGGGATGAGTGCCGGGTACGGGGGGATGAGTGCCGGGTACGGGGGGGGGGGGGGGGTGAGTGCCGGGGACGGGGGGATGAGTGCCGGGTTCGGGGGGATGAGTACCGGTTACGGGGGGATGAGTGCCGGGTACGGGGGGATGAGTGCCGGGTACGGGGGGGGGTTGAGTGCCCGGGACGGGGGGATGAGTGCCGGGTAGGGGGGGATGAGTGCCGGGTTTGGGGGGAATGAGTGCCGGGTAGGGGGGGTGAGTGCCGGGGATGGGGGGGGGTGGGGTGGGGGGGGGGGTGAGTGCCGGCGAGAGGGACGGGGGGGATGACTGCCGGGGATGGGGGGTGCGAGGGCAAGGGAGTTTGTCCGCCTGGCCAGGTGCCATCCTCCAACAGTCGCGCCCATGCAGCCCGTGCCACCTGGCTGGGGGGAGGGGGGGTATGGGCAATGATGACATGTCGTTGTTCCCCCCCCCCCACAGGCCGTCATGTTTTCTGATCAGCCAGCGATGTTGGCCGCCGTGGCGGCAGCCGCTATTCTCCATGTTGCCTTGGAGGAGGAGGAGGAGCGTGCCAGAGAGGCGGCGCAGGAGGAGACTCCGGATGAGCCAGGAAACCGTGGCACACATCTGCCACATGCTGGCACACCAGGCACCGTGTGGCACTTGGGGGGGACACCCTCTCCCTGTGTCCGTCAAGGTTACGGTGGCCCTGAACTTTTATGCCACGGGGCCATTCCAGATGTCAGGTGGGGACCTGTCCGGCATCTCGCAGACATCGGTGCATCGGTGCATCCGGGCAGTGACAGATGCCCTATATGCCATTGCGCACCGCTACATCCGCTTCCCTGTGGACCGGGACGGCCAGGATGCCCGGGCCATGGGCTTCTCTGCCATAGCCGGGTTTCCCATGGTCCAGGGCGCGATCGATGGGATGCACATCGCCGTGCAGTCACCTGCGGATAACAGGGCCGTGTTCACCAATAGGAAGGGGACCTATTCCATGAACATCCAGACGGTCTGCGATCACCGCATGATTATCCTGCACGTCTGCGCCCGGTACCCAGGAAGTGTACATGACTCATACGTGTTGTCGTGGTCTTACATCCCCGGCATGTACGAGGGACGTCACCCCCGGCTGAGGGGCTGGTTGCTGGGCGACAGGGGTTACCCGTTGCGGTTGTGGCTGATGACGTCTATACGGAGGCCACAGAATGACGTGGAGAACCGCTACAATGATGCCCATGCAGCGACAAGGGGTGTGATAGAGAGGTGCATTGGCGTGCTCAAAATGCGTTTCAGGTGCCTGGACCTCTCTGGGGGCGCCCTCCAGTATCCGTCAGATAGGGTCGGCCGCATCATTGTGGTGTGCTGCGTCCTGCACAACATAGCCCAGCAGAGGGGCGATGTTCCACAGGCAGAGGAGGGCGGAGTGGAGGAGCAGCAGGAAGAGGCGCAGTCCTCCCCAGATGAGGGGGGTGGGGGCAATGGTCAAGGCAGACGGGCTAGACATGGGCGGGTGGCTGTCCACCATTACCGGCTGGCCCAGCGGGCACGGGACAGGCTGATAGTCACCCGCTTCACTGACTAGGGGGCGTGGGAATCAGCGAGTATGGCCACATACCGCACACCATGGCAACACCCGAACACCCTCACCCCCCCCACCCATCCACCCACCCAGCACCCTCACCCCCCCTAACCACACCCACCCCAGTCGCATGCACACCCCCCCCCCCATTGCCGATCCACCAGCGGCACAACGGGCCGGGCTCACCCAGTTGCGGGTGGACGCGTGTCTATTGCAGGCCATGGAGGATGATGACAACCCGCTCTGCAATGAGCTCCTGGCTCCACATCGTTGGACGATGTCTGACCCATGGCCACAGTGCCACCATCCACCCGGACCATCCCTGCATGCGGCTGTGCACGGTCCCGTCCTCTGCCCGGGGGAATGTTGATGGTGGCCCAGGGGGAAGGGGGCAGACTCACCTGGGGCTGAGGTAAGACCACCCCTCACACACACACACTGGCGCTCAACGTACATGACACCCCCCGCACGCTTCGGACAGAGCACAAAGGCAGCTTCTGTAGGTGTTAAAGTGATCTTAATAACAAACAGTGCATACATGTGCCCTAGCCCCTATAAGTAATCTGTGCCCTGCACCCGTGCCAACTTACTCAGTGTCTAATTGTTTGGCCTTACGGGCCCTTTGACTACGTCTACGTGGTTCCCGAGACGGTACAGCAGGACTGGAAGTGGACTCCTGCGATTCCTGCCCTCTGACACTGGATCCCTTTGGTGGCTGTTTCCTGGGGCGTCCTGGCTAGATGGGCCAGGCTGCTGCCCGGGTGACTGGGATGGCGAGCTGCCAGCCTGTCCTGCCTGTTGCCCACCCGATGCACCTGGGACGGAAGGGGGGGAGTCCGAGGTGCTGCAGTGTTCCTGGACCTCCCCTACAGGGGGACCAGGGACGGGCGCCAGCAACTCCTCCTCCCTCGGGGTGCCCAATGGCCCCCAGGCCTCTACATGGGTCGGGGGTGCGAACGGACCGGCCATCCGACGCCCCTCGACACTTGGCGCTGCCAGTCCTGGAGGCCCATGCTGGTATCGACAAGGGTCTGCAGGTTTGCAGCCATGGAGCTCAGGGGATTGGCAAACCCTGTCTGTGACTGTGCGACGGTGGCTAGCACATGGGCAATGGCACCGATGCCCTCAGCGATGGCCTGCTGAGACAGGGCCATGGCGTTGAGCGCCTCTGCCACTGGCGCTGGCTCATGGCCTCCTGTGAGAGGGCAGCCATGTCCTGGGCCACAAACGCCGCCTGCACGGAAAGCCCCAGGCCTCGCAAACTACTCCCCATGTCTGACACCGTCGCGCCCATTGCCTCCAACGCGGACGCCACCCGTGTGATGTCGGCCTGGGTGGCACGCATGACCGGCACCACTCCCAGCTCCTGGATGCGGGTGCACTCCTCCACCTGCGACTGCAGCTGCTGCAAGCCGGCCGTCACCCTCTTCGCTCGTCCCAGGTTCAGTGGTTCCATCGGAGCTATGTGTGGGTGTGGTAACTCCAGGAACCCGGGATCCATCTGGGCGGCAGATGTTCGCTTGGGCTGGGCTGCCCTCCGACCGCCCGGCCCCTCTGCTGCTCCTACCTCCACCTGCTGTACCTGTACGGCTGTGTTATGCGCACCAGTGAGTGTACCAGACGTCTCATCACTGAAGTGCCCAACCGAGGTGAGTGTCTCTGCGATGGTGGAGGGTGTTGGAGAAAGCAGTGGTGTTGTGTCGTGCACATCATCCGACTCTGAGTCCATGGTACTTTGGGGTGACGGTTCGTCTCCATCCATCCACTCTGTGTCACTGTCCTGTATTTCAGTTTCCTGGGTAGGGGTCTCCTGGGTAGGGGTTTCCTGGGTAGGGGTCTCCTGGGTAGGGGTGTCCTGGGTAGGGGTGTCCTGGGTAGTGGTGTCGTGGGTAGGGTTGTCCTGGGTAGGGGTGTCCTGGGTAGTGGTGTCATGGGTAGGGGTGTCCTGGGTAGGGGTGTCATGGGTAGGGGTGTCCTGGGTAGGGGTGTCCTGGGTAGGGGTGTCCTGGGTAGTGGCGTCATGGGTAGGGGTGTCCTGGGTAGGGGTGTCGTGGGTAGGGGTGTCCTGGGTAGGGGTGGCCTGGGTAGGGGTGTCCTGGGTAGGGGTGTCCTGGGTAGGGCTGCCCTGGGCAGGGGTGTCCTGGGTAGGGGTGTCCTGGGTAGTGGTGTCGTGGCTCGGCTGCGACGGGGGTGTGTGGCTGCCCCGCTCGTCGCTGGGTGGCACACGCCTGCGTCGCCGCAACCGCACGAGACGGGGGCGTCGTCTCCCTATTGCTCCAGGTCTCTCTGTCTCCCGTGGTCGCCCTGGGGCATCCTACGGGCATCGCGTGCCAGAGGGTCCGGGTCTCTCCGTCTCCCGTGGTCGCCCTGGGGCATCCTGCGGGCGTCGCGTGCCAGAGGGTCCGGGTCTCTCTGTATCCCGTGGTCGCCCTGGGGCATCCTGCGGGCATCACGTGCCAGAGGGTTCGGGTCTCTCCGTGTCCCGTGGTCGCCCTGGGGCATCCTGCGGGCGTCGCGTGCCAGAGAGTCCGGGTCTCTCCGTATCCCGTGGTCGCCCTGGGGCATCTTGCGGGCGGTCAGCATCTGCGGGGTTGGGTGCCTCGACGTTTGCTCCTGCGATAACACAATGAAGCATGCATGGTTAGACACGCAGGCGGTGATCAGGTGATATGGGGGAGGGGGGATATGGGGGAGGGGGGACATGGTGGAAGGGGGATGTGGGTGATATGGGGAAGGGGGATGTGGGTGAGGGGGGATATGGGGGAAGGGGATATGGGGGAAGGGGGATATGGGGGAGGGGGATATGGGGGAGGGGGGATATGGGGACGGGCCCCCGACCTCTGCATCGGCAACCTCCCGGTCCTCAGGTCCGCCAGCCAGTTCCAGGGTCCTTTCCTCATGTACGGTGAGTGGCCTCTCATCAGCTGGGCCCCTCCAGTCCTCTCATGCTCCCTATCATTGTGTGCGCGCTTCTCCTGTGGGGGGAGGGTGGGTGGCAGGGTTAAAGGGCAACAGTGTTAGACAGGTATATGAATGCACGCCATCGGTTGCGCGTATAGTGCAGAGGTTAGGGTTAGGGTTGGTTTCACCTGGGGGTGTGCCGCACATCGGGCAGGGAGGGGGGGGTGGGCGGGGAGACTCACCCTGGCTGCCCTGAATAGGTCGTTCACTTTCTTGTGGCACTGGGTGCCTGTCCGTGGTGTCAGAGCCACAGCGCTGACGGCCTCTGCCACCTCCCTCCACAGACGCCGGCTGAGGCGTGGGGCGACCCTGCGGCCGTGTCCGGGGTACAGGGACTCCCTCTTCTCCTCCACTGCGGCCAGGAGCGCCTCGGTGTCGCGGTCCTGGAACCTCGGGGCTGCGCGGCGGGCGGCCATCCTGTTGGGTCTTCCGGGGTGGGTGGGGGCGCATCTTTTGAGCCGTCACACCATGCGGCGTCACCGTCCACGTCGGGTGACGCCATCGCGAATGGCGTCACGCCGCTGCTAGCCCATTCGGTTCATTTTCTTTTGAAATTGTTTTTAAAACGTGAAGAGTTAGAGGGTTACCTAGCCGAATGCTGGTGGTAGGATCCCAGGAAATCTCATACTTTGGAGAATAGCTGGAACACTAAGGAAAATCAAACTGAAATCCACAGAACTGTGGCATATCTTAGTTTGGTCTCAGGAGTAGTGAATGAACATTCAAGATCCTGTAATGTATTGGGGAACTATTGGGTGGAAGCAAAAATAGAACAGAGTTTAAAGTTTAAGTCTTTGAAAATCTCATGTTAAGTTGGTGGTGCTTGTTTTATTCAATGCTTGTACAGTAAACCTGTTTAAAACATATATCTTGTGGTGTAGTTTTTTTCAGTTCATAATTGGGAATTTGACTTTCTTTTGAAACAGTTACTGGTAACCTTGGAGATCTTACCACCTCCCAATCTGGGGGTGGGAAGCCAGAATGATATTTAGGTTCAGGCCTGATTTAAGTGCTGCCAGTGAACTGCAGGCACAAAACAGATGATGTTCAGTCATCTGGGAGGGTGGGTAATCACTCAGTTCTCATGTTGAGTCAGCCGCAAGTTGGGCTCAGGATTGGGAAAGGTGACCTAGGGTAAGCGTGGGTGCTGGTGGTGGGTCCTTGTATGGAGTGTTCATTTCGGAAAGCTATAAATCATTAACTGTACAGTGCCGTGGACGGGTACAGTCTGAAAAATCAGAGACCTATCTAAATCTCGGTTTAACCATAGCCAGCAGAGTCATTTCGTACAACAGTTCACACAGTCTAGGTAGCCCATATCTGAGTCAGCATAAAAGATTCATATTTCATAGTATTATTTTATAGAATCTCTACAGTGCCAAAGGAGGCCATTCGCCCATCAAGTCTGCACCGGTCCTTGGAAAGAGCACCTTACTTATGTCCACGCCTTCACCCTGTCCCCGTAATCCAATCTAACCTTTTGGACACTAAGGGGCAATTTAGAATGGCCAATCCACCTAACCTGTACATCTTTGGACTGTGGGAGGAAACCGGAGCACCCGGAGGAAACCCACGCACACACGGGGAGGATGTGCAGACTCCGCACAGTCACCCGAGGCTGGAATTGAATCTGGGTCCCTGGAGCTGTGAGGCAGCAGTGCTAACCACTGTGCCACCGTGCTGCCAATATCCTTGTGAGGTAGGATTCAATTTTAATATCGACAAAACTAATTTACTCTTGCACCAGGAACATGCAGATTTTGAACAGCAAGAAGCTCTGAGTAAACCTGATATGAACTGGAAAATACAGACTGATTTCTAAATCAACATTCAACTACATTAAAGAAATGGCAGGTGCTAAGAAGTGATCAATATTAAAATTTGGCACTAGGCCGTGTATAAAGTCGAAAGGTGAAATGCATTGGGAGGAATTCTCCGTAACCCGACGGCGAAATCGGGATTGGCGATCAGGCGGAGAATGTCTTCCGACGCCGGATCTGGGACAGGCGCCGGTTTGATGTTGGTTCACGATGTTTGCTCCCCCCCCCCCTAGAAATGGGCGTCGCGTGCAGTCACAAGGCCATTGGAGCGTCGTCAGCTGGCCCACGCACAATGCTCCGCCCCCGATGGGCCAAGTTCCCCACGTTGCGGGCCACGTGTGGTTCCAGCGGTCGGGAACCTGGCGTGCCAGCTGCGGACAGTGTCCAGCGGCGTCACACTCGACCGGGATCTGTGCCGCTGGCTGGAAGGCTTCAGCTAGGGCTGGGGGGTGGGCTGTGGGGTCGGGCTGGGCGGGGTAGGGTTCCAGCACGGATGGCATGGCACTATGTTTTCTGGTGCGACCGGTGCCTCCTGTCAGGCCTGTGCATGCGCGGCCCGGGTCACGCCAATTCTCTGGCCGTTTCTGCGCGATCGCAGGTGGGACATGCGGCGCCGTGCAAGCACCTCATTGATACCAGAATTAGTGAGGAGTACGCGCCGCTCTTCCCGTCGTGAACCACCCGTGGATGCTCCATTGGCTCCGGCAGTTAGCCCTTGGAATGGAGAATTCCGCCCATTGTCTTTGAAAGTTTATATTGAATATCAAAAATAAAACAATAAAGCAGAAATTTGTTGGCCGGGATTTTGCATCAAGAGCATGGGGCGTGGTTTTGCCACCGAGTTGCACTTGGCGGCAATACCGTTGCATCAGGAGCATTGTGGGAGAGGCCCAAATCAGGGCCCAAATGCAAGGCTCAAAACTGCATCAAGGTGTATCCCCAGGATGCACATCAGAGATGGAGGCAGCCTGCTACTTGCCTGTGGTCTTCGATGCCCCTGGGATCAGAGCGCCCGGGTGCACTTGCTAGTGGCACATGCCCCATCGTACCGCACTATACTATGTACTGACTGCAAGACGCACCATTAAAAGGGAGTGTAACCCGGTGGGTAGCTGGTGGCCGCCGTCACCCTCTGTAGAATGGCTCCAAGTTGACAACCAGCGCCCCTCTTCTGGGTCAGTGCCCATAGGGCCCTGGGGTTCACCTCAGCAGAGAGGGGCAGCTGGACCCGGCTGCCCCTGTGTCATCTGGCTCCGCCAACACTGGTGGCTTCTCAATGTCTGCAGCATGGTGTCGACGCCCTTGGCAATGCTAAAACAATTCGAAGGGCGCAATCCAATGGCCATGGTGCACCTGAAAAGCAGTTTGTGGTGGTGCAGCATGGTCGATAAAAGCAGGGTGACCTTGCTCCAGGGACCTTGCGAGATGTTGCGATGCAAAGTCTGCCCATTGTGCGCAGGATCACATTTTGGCAAATCTACATATTACAATGCGACAGTTAGTCTCACTTTAATATGTAGTGAAGTAGGCCATTTTCCAAGACCATATTTTTATCTCATCTCATCAAACATTCTTCATTTATGCAACTGTTTTATTGGACTGATTGGCACCGTTTAACATTTATTGGACTGTTTTATTGGACTGATTGGCACCGTTTAACATTTATTGAACTGTTTTATTGGACTGATTGGCACCGTTTAACATTTATTGGACTGTTTTATTGGACTGATTGGCACTGTTTATAATATAATGTGCCCACAATGCAGAAGGGGACACCCGGATGGACATTTGTTTAAATCCCCTTCTGCACTGATAGAAGACACTTGTTCTGCCCAGCAATAGCACGAAGCTGCATCTTAAAACGGCCCCATGGCCAGGAGATCGGGATATCTGCGAGTCAAGACCCTGGCAGTGGGATATATGGCAAAGACTTATGAAAGAATGAAATAATATATTAATAAAATGGCCAAGGCAGGCAAAGAAACCAGAGTAGGAGGAATAAAAGAAATGTATAGATTAGATTAGCGTCCGCCACACACACAGCAGGACAAAGATGACATTAACACCTCACCTAGCAAACACAGAAACAAAAGTATAGCACAGCCACAGACATCGGAGGTCGATTTAGTTAAGGAGACACATCAGGGAGATAATGGGAAACACATTAAAGAAGGGAAGGACACTTGGAGCAAGCACAGATAATCTCATCAACATGAACACACTCCATACAGATGCAAATTGACAAGGGAGGGACACTGGAGCGAGCCCAGATAATGTCATCAACATGGACACACACCATACAGATGCAAATTGACAAAGATGCATATTTTCAGTTTAAATCTGTCTGAGAGATCTAAATCAAAACTACCCTTTAACTATTATGTATGAGCAAATGTTCCCGCTCGAATTTGGATTCCTATAAAAATCCAGAGCGAATGTGTAATTGTTGAGATCAACGTGGACCAAGCCACTGTTTCTGAGCGGGCTGCGTGGGTCTCTCTGAAGGCTTCAGTAATTGTACAATAAAGAACAACGCTTTGAACCTTGCCTTGAGACTCGGCCTCTTGACTGCACTGGTACAAGGGATTTTTCCCTACAACAGTACTTTCCCGTGGTACCTGAGGCATTGGGGTTCATCCTTTTTGCCTCGGAGACTTCGAGTGAGTGCCATTCAGCACTGGTCCCCACAAATGGGGTACAGACGGAACGGCACTCTTGGGGGGTTTCCCAGGGGATTGGAGCCCCTACTGCAAGCCCTTTGGGCAGGGTGCTGTCCTGGCATTGCTGGTGCCACCTGGGCTCCAGCTGACACTGCCAGGCTGGCATATTTTGCATGTGTGCAATTGGGTTGGGTTCCCTGTGTGGGCGGTGGGGAGACCATGGACCCTCCTGTAGTGTGTTTGGGCTGGATGCCAACCTGGAGCCATCCTACGGAGTGGCGATGGTGGCCACCAGCTTCCTTGAGTTCCACCTCCCCTGACAATGGCGTGTCTTTCAGTCAGTATCCGGTACAGCATGGTGGGGCATGTGCCACTGGCAAGTGCGCAGGGGCCATCAGGAATTAGAGCCCCCAGAGGACGTCCACAAGGGGCATTGAAGGCCATGGGACGTGGTAAGCAGCAGGCTGCCTCCATCTCTGATGTGCATCCTGGGGACACACCTAGACACAGCAATAGAGCACCAAAGGTGAAGCAGGTGGAGGATCATTGATAGGGCACTGGGGGGCAGGGAGTCCAGTGGGTTGGGGTAGGGTGGGGGGGGGGGGAGTGAATGGGGCGGCACCATCAGGAGTGTGGGACAGTTGGGGACACTGTAAACCATGAAATTCTGTTGGTCTTCATCAGAATGACGTCTCCGGCACTTCCTTCCACAATGCGGGCCGTGCACCAATCCCATGTCCCATCTTCCTGGTCATGAGGGTCCTGGGCTCCTCCCCAACGCTCCGCTCTCTTTCACCACCCCCCTGTCCTTGCCCATAACCCACTGACAATGCTGACACAGTGTAATCACCCTGGAGTGATGTTACACAGAACCTGGGAGGGTGGGAATGGGATAGGGGGTTGGAGGATGGTGAGGGAGGGAAGGGAAAGGCAGAGGATGGGGGAGGGGCTGGAAGGGGGGTGGGGGAGGGGGAATGACAGATGGGGCCACATTGTAGGTGAAGCGGGTGAGGATTCGGCCCTTCCTGGCCCATAAGGCCCTGGAGTTCACTTTGGAAGGATCGGCAGCTGGATCGAGTCCGGCTTCCCCTGCTTCAGCTGCCTCTGCCAGCCCTGGAAGCTCCCCTATGTCTGCAGCATGGTGTCAACGCCCTCGCGAATACTCCTCACTTACTGGGACATGTCCCCCAGCGACTGGGACATGCTCTTCAACAGCTCAGCTATGCCCAGCTGAGATTGGGACATGCTCCGCAGTGCCTTGGCAATGCCAACCTGGACTGGGACATGCTCCGCAGTGCCTTGGTAATGACAAGCTGGATTGGGACATGCTCTGCAATGCCTCATCAAGGTCCACCTGGTAGTGGATGAAGTTTCCCAGCAACTGGGACATGCTGTTGTGGCGCTCAGCTATGGCTGTGACCGACTGAGCCACGCCTTGGACACCTTCACTCATGCTGCTGATGTCTGCTCCAGATTGTGGTTGCCACCTTAGCAGTATTGGCCTCAGTGCCACGCTTTGCCAGCACCATCTCCTGTGCCTAAAGCCTTTGGGAATGTTCCACACCTGCTGGAGTGTCGCTGACATCCCCCTCTGAATCTCATGGCCTCACCCTATCTTCTGCATCAGCACAGGTAAACCTGTTCCAGAGGCTCAGCACCTGACTGTCATCCAGCAGATCTCTGACTGCTGTCTCACCTGGGCATTCTTGCCTCCACCTGATGTACATCAGCAACTGTGTAGTGCTCACCACAATGTGCCCCAGAAGCCTGCCCACTACCTCTGCCCATCGAGGTGTGTGTCTCTGAGGCGGTGGAGGGTGGGGATGACAGCTGTGCCGTGACTATTATGGTGACATCCTTGGCACTCTCCTCCGAGGAGTTGTCTTGGGAGTTGGGGGGGCTACCACAGATAGGCCGGTGCCATTATCTGCAAATAATATCCGTCAGTCGGACGGATGGGTCAGTCTGTATGGCAGTCTGTATGATATTAACAACTCACGTTTGGCAGGTTATCTGGGTGGGGGCCAGTAGATCCTCACCTCTGCGCTGTGCGGCAACCTCCACGGTGTTGACCGCTCTGTCCTCAGCCACCCCCACAACCTACAAGGCCCGATCCTCATAGTGGTGAGGACTCTGATGTCCAGCACTCCGCCATATTCTGGGCCCTCCCATCGGTTATGGGCCAACTTCTCCCGCAGGCACACAGAGGTGGCATCGTTAGCCGCACACTTGGTTACTCACAGGGAGGAGGAGGTTGGAGGCTGTGGAAGGGGGCTTGGGGAGGTGGGCCATCTGAGGGGGCTGGAAAGAGAATGTGGAGGAGGGATCGGGTGGTCCTGTGCCAACTCACCCGAGCGGCACGATGGAAGCCATTGATCTTCTTATGGCACTGGGTGCCGGTCCACCTGGTCACGCTCCCTGAGCTGACTGCCTCTGCCACTTCCTCACAGGTGGCAGTGGCTGCCCTATGGCTGACCCTCCATGACCCTTGGGAGAACAGGGCATCCAGTCTTGCCTGTACCACTTCCAGTAGTCTGCCCAGGTCGGCAACACCGAAACACGGGGCTGGTTGTCTCGGCGGCATGGCTGTGAGTTGAGTGAGGCTCGCTGTGCAGGATTGGTTGAAGTGCAGCTCTCCCTTGTTTGTGGGGGGGCTGGTGAGCACGGTCCCAGTGAATTAGCCGGCGGCACCATGATTTGCCGCAAGAAGCCTGTGGGGCCTTGGTAAATGGACCAATTAACGTTTTATAGCGGTGACGGCCTCACCGGGCCGAGAATCAGGTAACTCGCAGCAGTTCCCGCTCGCTATCACACTTAGAAACGTTTTGGTTAAGTCGCACCTTTGTCTTTTCATCTCTCTCTTCATATCACCTTTCTTCCCCTTTCTTTATTTCTCTGTAAATGGAATTTTTCATGGAATTAAATATTCTAATTACACTTCCTGGTTTAGACTCTGCATGACCCAGTACGGATTTTCCAACCTGAATGCAAAGCTGATGCATGCCCTGTTCACATATATCACAGATACCCTGTAGAGTAGTGTTTTCAAAACTTTTTTCTGAGCGATCCAGACTTACTGAATGATGACGATTACATTCCACCCCTTATTCACAAAAGATTCTCCATCAATACTTTTAAAACGCCACACTCATTGTTGGCACTTCTGTATTTTTGAATGTTAAAATTGTAAATTGAGCTGCTGTTTCACCTTAAAGTACTGCTGCACCCTGACAACTTGCTAAAGGGTGGAACTCAGGATTATTTTATTTCTTCACACTCATTGTTAGCATTTGGAAAATTGCGTGCTAGCGCTGGAAAGATTAACATGCTCAATATTGCACAGTTTTAACAACGTCATTGTGGTGTTCTTTGTGGTTCAGATCCTAGGATGTTTGGCATGATGTTCACAAAGACTTAAACTAGCTTTTGTATGAAACAAATCCAAAGATTTATTTACACTACTTAATTGAATTTGACCTCTTACTTCTATATAATAAACAATTGACAATAAATATATAATCTACACTCGACTACCACTAATCTCTACACTAATACAATAACTATGATCTGCTCTCACTCACACTAGATTTCCTACAGTCTTCTAGCCTTCTCCTCACCACTCTCGCAGAAGGCTTAGCATTAATGCTTCATATAGTTCTGAATCTCACTCCCTCTAGTGGTTGATTCGGACATAACGTTAACCCTTACAGTTCTGTATATTTCTCATAATGTCACAGTCATGTTCATGTGTTCAAAACCTAACACGACCTTGGATAGGAAATTAAACTCAAAACTTCAACTTCAGAAACAGGAACCCTAACTGTTGAACTAAAAACATAGTCAGACAGAATATCTCTGGACGTCTGTCAGCACCGTTTCCCAGGTAATTATGTAACAGACTAAAAACATGCTTAAAAAAAAACAATGCTGGGCACAGCTCAGTTGACCAATATGCAAAACGTGCAGACGCAATCCATTCCATACACCTGTAACCTTTGACCGGCTCCTGTATACATGAGTGTATATTAGTCACCAGTTAATAGCATTTTTGCCGAACAATTCAAGCATCGATAAAGGTAGATGCAAAAGTCCTTGCTGTAGAGGAACCGATTCAGCTGATGGTGTCCATGTAGCCACTCGGCAGAGACGGATGCGTACCTGGGTAGAGGGGGTGGATAGCGACGAGGAAGGTAATGGAAAAAGAAGTGTCCTTGAAGGACAAGAGCCCCGGTGTGGAGAGACAATTCGGAACTGGAAGAAGTGGACGTAGGGCCTTGTTGGGCTGGAGGAGACTGTCTGTCTAGGTTAACTGAGAGGGTGATAAACGATGCACGTGGTTTATTAGTGACACACTGAACTCAAGAAATAATACAGATCCTGACACTGAACACATTAGCAGTATATGCCACCCTAAGGGAATTTTACAGATCTCTGACTGCAAACCACCCAATTACACTCTGGCCCAGAGAGGCAAGGAAGTCCACGGCACCGGCTTCTACATCAGCCTCGTGAGGTCATACACTGTACTGCAGTGAGAATTTACCTGGAGAGAAAATGGTAAACATCGTCAGACGATATTTGGGGATCATTTTGGTGACCTTTTGGCGACCCATTCTACACTATCCTGTGAGCCATCCGTGGGTCGCAACCCCCCACTTTGAATATCACTGCTGTACAGAATGCTACACTGAAGGTTCCCATACTAAAAGTCTGTGGGTTTCTGTGTATTGTGACTGTTGTTCCTTCATTACTGACAGTGAAATTTGGGCCAATTTGTTTTGTCAAGATCAGGAAAAATTTAATATGACTGCTACAGATTGTGCTTTATCGTTAATTAGAGAACGACACAACCGATTTTTGGAGCATCCACATTGGTTATGCAGGTTTTATTGGTGCAAAGGGTTAATGGTTTTTATTTTTGAGATTTTCGATATCTCTACTTTGAAATCAATGCTGAAATTAAACGTTCAGATGTGCTGGCAGTGATGGGGCAGGATGGGGGAGGGCCCCAGAGTATGTGGGAAATCTGGAGGTCTGTGAAACATATTTGTTAGTGGCTTTTTAACATAACCACTGCTTTAACATATAATTTCCAGGTTTCCTGACTAACTAGCATTTGCCAACATGATGATAGCCCTCAAGGCACAACTTCAATCACTCTATTTAAAGAGGCACTCCAAACAAGCAGATTGAAGCAGCTGGAGTTGCGAAGGAGAGCAAAAGTTGCTTTGTTATGTAAGGTAGATGATCAAGGGTTGTGCCCCACTTCAGTAACAACTCCTGGATGTGATAGTGAGAGCTGAGGGGATCTGGAGAGATATATTGTTCCCTAACACAGGCAACTCAGGAGCGTGGCCTGCGGATGGGTCGCCGGCGGGTGTCGGGAGGGTTGCGGCGACGTCTGTCGTGGCGCTCCCAATCGCGTAAATCCGCATGCAACAGCCGCAGCAGGCGGTTTTAATAATGCCGGCTGCTAGTGGCCTTCAAAATGGCTAGGAACAGATTTTAAAAATTCGGCCGCACTGCGCATGCGTGCCCGAACATCGGTGCGCATGCGCAGTGCGGCCGAATTTTTTTAAAATATGATCGCAGCCTTTTTTTTTTCAAGTTCGGGGGGCCAAAGGGACCAAAAGGACAAAGGGACCATTGGGGCCAAAGGGACCCAAACCATTTCTGTCAGCAACAAACAAGCTAAGAGAAAATGGTGGGCTGCGCAGGTCGGTCGGCGTGGGCCGCAAAGGTCGACCGGCATGGGTCACGAAGGTCGGCCGGCGTGTGTCGCGAATGTCGGCCGGCGTGGGTCACGAAGGTCGGCCGGGTTGGGTCACGAAGGTTGGCCGGCTGGTAAAAATGGGTCCCCGGAAAAAAAGTTTGAAAAACACTGCCCTAACAACAAGGGGAAGAAGTCAGATTGGGATATCAAGGCAGCATGCTTGGACGTGGAACAAGAGATTAGTAGCAGGAGTGCAATCCCAGGTTCCTGGACACAATGCAGGAAATGGGTCAATAACTTAAGCAGTCCAGGGAAGGTGAGAGTAATGACACATTTACTACATCCTGATGCATGTATCAGCCCTGTCCCCTAACTCTGTCACTGTGAACCTACTCCGGAACATCATTCCACAGATCAACTTAACTGCCAGGAATATCCATCTCTCGCTTTGTCTACACCCTTCCTTACATCCTCATCAGTACATCCATCACAAACATTCGAGGGGGCATAGCTTTAAATTGAGGGAAGATAGATATAAGACAGATGTCAGAGGTAAGTTCTTTACTCAGAGAGTAGTAAGGGCGTGGAATGCCCTGTCTGCAACAGTAGTGGACTCGCCAACACTAAGGGCATTCAAATGGTCATTGGATAGACATATGGACGATAAGGGAATAGTGTAGATGGGCTTTAGAGTGGTTTCACAGGTCGGCGCAACATCGAGGGCCGAAGGGCCTGTACTGCGCTGTAATGTTCTATGTTCTAACACTAATTCTCACCCTCATTTAGGTCTTCTTGCTGTCATGCCATTTTACCAGCATGGGAAAGCTGCCAGAAGGCCTACCTGCTTTGAGCCCAATTGAGCCACTTAAGTTAAAGGCATCTTCCTCTCTCAGCTGAATTTTTCAATGTTCATTCATCGGAAATAAGCATCACCCTCTGGGACAGCATTTATTTCCCATCCCAATTGCCTTCAGGGGGCAGTGCAGAGTCAACCACATTGCTGTGGGTCTGGAGTTACATGTAGGCCAGACCAGGTAAGTACGGCAGATTTTCTTTCCTAAATGACATTAGTGAACCAGATGGGCTTTTACAACAATTGTTTCATGGTCATCATTAGACTTTTAATTCCAGATTTTTATTGCATTCAAATTTCATCATCTGCAGTGGTGGGATTTGAACCTGGGTCTCCAGAGTATTACCCTGGGTCTTTGGATTACTAGTAATAATAGTAACCATATCACTGTGGCATCGCCTCCATGAATAACCTGCACTTGGGGCAGGGGCATCACCCATCCACCAAAACACTGTGCTCTCCCAATGGGCATCTGGGGAAGGCACTCCAGGCCTATGGAGGGTCTCTTCAGGGCAATTTTTGACTCTGTGACAACAAGACAATTTGCAGTCGCCCCAACTTGTTTGACCCAGGATGTCCTCTTGTCCATCTTTGACAGTGCTGGACATCAACGGACCCTCATCTTGAGGGTCAGCCCTAGCATCGTTTGCTGCTAGCAAAGGCTATTCTGAGGCTGCTGAACTGCCAACCCTCCGATTGGGCTGGCAGTGCTTGAGGGGTGCGGACATCCTTAATTGGGTGACTTCCCCAGCAGCAGCCTCTCAATTGCCGGCAGTGTTTCACTGCCACCACAATGGAGTTGCCCCTAGCTTTCAATTCAGACAGAGAGACTTCTGCCGCCTCCACAAAATGCTGACAGTGCCATTGAACTAACCTTTTATTCTGATGAATGGTCATTGACCTAAAATATTAACTTAATTTCTTTCTCCACAGATGCTGCATGGAATGCTGAGTGGTCCCTGCTTGTTCTGTTTTTATGAAAATAGACCCATCATGCCAGAACAACTCCAGGGTGGAAAATCCCACACCTCTACCTTGCTCTCTGCTTGAAAGTAAAACCTCCACTTAAACCTTTGAAGGCTTCAATAATAATAATCTTTATTAGTGTCATAGGCTTACATTAACACTGCAATGAAGTTACTGTGAAAATCCCCTCGCCGCCACACTCCGGCGGTTGTTTGGGTACACTGAGAGAGAATTGAGAATGTCCAATTCACCTCACAAACACATCTTTCAGGACTTGTGGAAGGAAACCTGAGCGCCTGGAGGAAATCCATGTAAGCATGGGGAGAACATGTAGACTCCACACAGACAGTGACCCAAGCCGGGAATCGAACCTGGGTCCCTGGCGTTGTGAAGCAACAGTACTAACCACTGCGCTACCATGCCGCCCTAGATAGATTCCTGTTTGAACTATAGGTTAACTCAATGCTTTCATACAAGTGAGCAGCCTTGAATAATTCTCTGGCATTTTCTTTTAAAGCAAGAAATTGAGCACCTATTTGAGCAGAATCAAAAACAGGACTTTCTAGAAATATAAACCTGAGACCTATAGAGACCTGCTGTTCTGGGGAAACTTTGCTTTAAAACTATCTCAGGTATCACCGCAGTGCATCTTCCTTCCTGTTTTTCAAATCTTCCTTTAATGTTGTGCCCAAAACTTTCTGCCAACTGAAGCACCGTACAATTTCAAAATTACTCCCTTGCTTTTTGTTATATGACTCTAGTAGCACTTACTCGGCAATAACCTGCTCACTGATGCTCAGGTTTGGGTTCCTCCAGGGTCACTCAGCTCCTGACCTCATTACAGCCTTGGTTCAAACATGAACAAAAGAGCTGAATGCAGAGGTGAGGTGAGAGTGGCTGCCCTTGACATCAAGGCAGCATTTGACCGAGTTTGGCATCAAGGAGTCCTAGCTAAACTAGAGTTAATGGGAATTGAGGGGAAACTCTCCACTGGTTGGAGTCATCCCTGGCACAAAGGAAGATGGTTGTGGTGTTTAGACGTCAGTCATCACAGTCCCAGGACATCATTGCAGGAGTTCCTCAGGGTAGTGTCCTAGGCCCAACCATCTTCAGCTGCTTCAAAAATGACCTTTCTTGCAACATAAGGTCAGAAGTGGGGATGTTTGCGGATGACTGCACAATGTTCAGCACCATTCGTGACTCCTCAGACACTGGAACAGTCCATGTGCAAATGCAACAAGACCTGCACAATATCAAGGCTTGAGCTGACAAATTGTGTAACAATCACACCACAAAAGTGTCAGGCAATGACCATCTCCAATAAGAGAGGATCTAACCATCGCCCCTTGGCATTCAATGACATGGCCATCCCTGAATACTCCACTATCAAAATCCTGGGAGGTTACCATTGACCCAAAACTGAACTGGACTAGCCATATTAATACTGGAGGTACAACAGTAGGTCAGAGACTAGGGATCCTATGGCGAGTAACTCACCTCCTGACTCCAAAACCTGTCCACCATCTAAAAGGCTCAAGTCAGCATGTGATGGAATACTCTCCACTTCCCTGGATGGGTGCAGCTCCAACAGCACTCAAGCTTGGTTGGCAACACTTCCACAAACATTCACTCCCTCCACCACTGACGTGCAGTAGTAGCAGCCGTGTGTACCATTTGTAAGGTGCAGTGCAGGAACTCACCAAGGTTCCTTAGCCAGCACCTTCCGAACCCACGATCACTTCCATTTTGAATGACAAGGGCAGCAGATACCTAGGAACCCCACCACCTGGAGGTTCCCCTCCAAGTCACTCACCACCCCAACTTGGAAATATATCGCCGTTCCTTCACTGTCTCTGGAACTCCCTCCCTAACGGCACAGTGGGTGTAGCTATACCACATGGACTGCAGTGGTTCAAGAAGTCAGCTCACCACCACCTTCTCAAGGGCATTTGGGGATGGACAACAAATGCTGTCATGGCCAGTGAAGCCCACATCCCGCAAAAAATGAATTAAAAAAAATACAAAAACCAAGGCTCGTGTTGGGACCTTTTATAAATTAATTTTTCCAATAAAGGGGTAATTTAGTATGGCTGATCCCCCTAACCTGCACATCTTCAGGTTTTGGGGGGGTGAGACCCACACAGACACGGGGAGAATGTGCAAACTCCACACAGACAGTGACCCGGGGCCGGGATCGAACCTGGGTCCTCAGTGCCATGCGGCAGCAGTGCTAACCACTGTGTCACCGTGCCACCCTCTGTTGGGCCCTTTTTAATGCCCCATGAACTGACATTGACACCACGGATGCCACCTTCTGCTGCAATCTCTGCCCAGTCTGTAGAATCCAATGAAAGAGACGCAGGAACGCATGGTCGGATAGGAATGAGCAAAGATTTTTTATGTTTTAAACAAAATCACAAAGTTACAATGCCTCTCCCTGAAGGGCTGCCCTCCCAGACCTGCACCCAGGTCAGTGTTTTTTTACTGAGAGGTTCCACCTTGTTAAGGGGAAACCCTGCCCCCAATTGCCAGGGGAGTCCATACTCTGAGGTGAAAGGCGGGAATCGTATACAGCACAGTCCTTGGCCCTCCCAAAGGGGTGGTAACACCTCTCACCCGCCAAGTCCAGAAAAACGTCCATGCCCTCCGCCCAAGGTCCTCTTGTTCACTTGGGGAGTGGACGGCGGTCTGGCCTCGACGAGACGGGCCCGGGAGGTGTGTGATGCACCGGAGACCGTTGTTTTCGAGCCGAGCATGGAGGCGGGACTGGTGCGGCTGGTATAGGTGCCAGCGTCGGAAAGCGGCTGAACGACTACGTCGGGTGGGCCTGTGTCCATGTTGGACTTGGTGTCAGAGTTTTCCGAGGAGGTGTCGGGCATCTCAGCCTCCTGGTCTTGAGATGCGGAGGCGACGGCAACCAGTGTGCCGCTCCAGCCGGCGCTCTGGGGAACGATCTAGCCGGTGACGGAGGCCGTGGGTGGTTCCCGACTGGCGCGTCCTAAGCCTGTTCTGGAGGCTCCTGTGTACGGCAGTGAATGTGGGCCAGGTGGCGGCTGGTTTCACGTCCCTGTGTCTGGGCCAAATAGGAACCTGGACCAGCTGCCCGGAGCACCACGCCTGGAATCCATGTGGCGTTGGCGCTGAAATTGCAAACATACTGGAGTTTGCACATTCTCCCCATGTCTGCATAGGTCTCACCCCCACAAACCAAAGATATGCTGGCTAGGTGGATTGGCCACGCTAAATTGCCCCTTATTTGGAAAAAATAAATTGGGTATTCTAAATTTAAAAACAAAGAAATTACAGATGTACACAGCATCTCCTGGCTTGAAGTTCTGTAGTTCCGTGTGCTGACCAGTGTCCGTCACGGAGCGGTCCTGTCGCTGGCGGAGCCAAGCAGCTATGTCCGGAATGACAAGGCTGAGGCCAGTCCTAAGCCGATGTCCCATAAGTAACTCTGCCAGTGCCACTCTCGTGGTGGCACGAGGGGTCATCCAGTAACTGAAAAGAAAATGGGCCCACTGTGTCTCCCAAGATCTGGTGGTCAATTTCTTCATGTCCCTTTTGAAGGTTTGGACTGCCTGTTCAATTAACCCGTTTGAGGCTGGGTGATGCGGGGCAGTTCTCACCTGTCGAATTCCGTTCGAGGCCACGAACGACTTGATCTTCCTGCTGGTGAACGTGCCACCGTTATCGGACACCAACACTTTGGGTATTCCATGGGTACTGAACTTGTGTCGCAGTCTGTCCACGGTCGCGATCCTGGGGGCTGCAACGCAATGCAACTGCTGGAATGTGTCCTCCTGATCTTCGGCATAATGTGTTTGGCCTCTAGGGGGCGGTACTGCCTGGGGGTTTGGCGGGGAACTGCACCTTTACGGGCTTGTCTGGTGTCCCGGCCCTGGATATGATGCCCAGCTCACAGCTGCCATTTGGTGCTCCAGTTCAGGGGAGTTGTCTTGGTTGCGCCCGGGTGCATCCTAGTGACAGCCTTGAGTCCCATGGTCGGTCCTGCTTTGCGGAAGCTTGCATCCTACGGGTCTGGGTACGGCCGATCAGTGGTTGCTTCGGCAACCGAGGTTAAGGACCGCCAATCCCTGCAGCTCTTGGACTCTGCGCTCTCTGGGAAATGACGAAGTCTACTGCCCATTGGAGGGTGAAGTGAGCTCCTGAAGTAAAATCTCTGTGGTATGAATAATGCCATCATAACATTTGCATGTTAATGGTTATTTGCCTATAGTGGACACAGTCCAGCTGCTCTTGAAAAGCCAAGAGTGAAAAGGATAACGGCTACAATCAGAGCAGCAATGCAAAGTCACTTTCGCCCACCATTTTCACACACCAGCTGGACCATTCGCACTGAAGGGTCAAAACTAGTACAATATTTTGAAAACTTGACCCATTCAATTCAGTACAGACTTGCTGAATATGTCTTAAACGTCGAAAATTTGATATAGTTCAAAGAATGTGTTAATTGATTATTTCATTAAAATTTCAATTTGTGATATTTATAGAAATAGATATTTTTGTTCCCTCATATCACATCAGAGTCTTTTATCATGGATAAATAACATCTTTTTGACATTTTTCTTTTTGGGATATCACTTGGCTGTTTATTTTCTCTTATATGAAAAGGGTACATCACAGGATGTAAATAGGCAATGCTTGGCTGCAGTACCCTTGTTATGGAGAACAAAATTAGTTTGCTGGGTAAATATTTAAATCCTTAAATCTGCTGACTGACTTCATTAAAAGTAAGATGCTTATGCGATCTGCATCCAAGAAGAGAACAAGGAAAAGATTCAGCCCTCCAAGGAAGGCATCTATTGAAGATTCTTGAAGATCTATCATTACTGTGAAGAATAAAGGACTCACATATATTGTGTGGGTTTTTTTCTTCCCACTTTCTCCTCTTTCCACTCTTCTTGGGTATCATTTTAAACTTTCCAGATGACATACAATTCAGAAAAATAATAAACAATGAGAAAGGAGAGCAGCAGACTTCAAAGGAAAGACTGGTTGAATGGGCAGACACCCAGGGGATCGGGCAGAAGACACAAAAGTCTGAGAACACGCACAAACAGATTCAAAAACAGCTTCTTCCTCGCTAATACCAGGCTCCTGCAGCGGGATTCACCGAAATCAGCGCGATGGCCCGACGTGGGCATCAAAAATGGCGCGAACCACTCCGCATTATCAGGGGCTAGGTGCACGCCGGAGAGGTTGGCGCCGTGCCAGCTGGCGCCGAAGGGACTGCGCGAATCCGCGCATGTGCCAAAGGGCCGGCATGATCCCGCGCGTGCGCGGAACTGCCGGCGTATTCTGGAGCATGCGCAAGGGGGTGCCTTCACTGCACCGGCCATGGCGGAGCCCTACAGGGGCCGGTGTGGAGGGAAGAAGTGCCCCCATAGCACAGGCCCGCCCGCAGATTGGTGGGCCCTGATCGCGGGGCAGGCCACCGTGGGGGCACCCCCTGGGGTTGGATCCCCCTGCGCCCCCCTGAGGACCGCCCCAGCTGACTTACCTGCCAGGTCCCACCGTGTGGGACCATGTCTAATCCACGCCAGTGGGACTGGCCAAAAACCGACGGCCGCTCGGCCCATCGGGGCGCGGAGAAATTGCCGGGGGGGGGGGGGGCTGCTGCCAATGGTCCCCGACCGGCGTGGCCTGAAACCCGCACCCGCCTGAAAACCGGCGCTGGAGAATATGGCAGGTGGCGGTGGGGCGGGATTCGCGCCACCCCCCGGGATTCTCTGACCCGGCGGGGGGTCGGAGAAATGCGCCCCGATGACCTTCTTATGGACTGAACTGATCTCTCCATGCATCTTCTCTACTGTTGTTAGTGTCGTGTTAGGTACACTGGTATAACACTGGCTGCAACTGGATGCAGTTTAGATCAAAAAGATACTCCAGACCTTGAAGTTAGTTCAATCAGGTTTATTGAACTAATAGCACAGTTCTCTGTGAGTTCGACTCTCTGCTAACTTAAGTGCGGTTACTCTGTCTGACTGAACCAGACTAGCTCTTAGCCACGTGATGGGGGTGTGAGTTAGTAACAACACCCTTGACTGACTCTCTAGATGTTCATCAGTGGAAAGAGGCGGAGTGTGAGTGCCTCGTGTCTTTTATAGTCAGATCCCACCCCTCAGTGTCCTGCCTGCTTATTGGTCATGTCCTCTATGTCCATTAGCTGCTTGTCTGTATATCATTATGTGTGTGTCCGCATATCATGACATCTCACCTTTTTTTTATGTTTGGATGACATATGTGGACGTATTAACAAGAATAGGCCAATATTAACATATGTACATGCAGTGGATGTGAACATATGTACATGTGAAAACAGCTGTCTAATGCGAGAACACAGAACATAGCAAACAGAACAAATGTTCATAAGTCCAGTCACTGTGGCTTGCGTCTGATCATGGTCGTCCGCCGGAGAGGTGGTGGTGGGGACGACAGCGCCTTGATAGGCGGGATCGAAGCCTGACTGGTGGCCTCGTGAGTCGAGGTATCAGGAGGTGGCAAAACAACAGAAAGAAACAGAGAAGAATGTGGTTGCGGGCAGGCAACTTTGCGCAGTGCCCGTCTGTTTCCTCGCACAACAGAACCATCAGCCAGACGCACAACATACAAGCGGGGGGCAGCCTGTCGACCAACGACAGCTGGAGCTGACCAGCCTCCATCAGGGATCGTGACCCGAATGGTGTCGGACAGGGATAACACGGGCAAATCGGTGGCATGAGCATCATAGCCCTGTTTTTGCCGGTCTCGGAGTTGCTGCACCTTCTGCAGCACCGGGAGGTGATCCAGGTTGGGCACGTGTATGGCTGGAAGTGTTGTTCGCAGGTCCCTGTTCATCAGGAGTTGAGCCGGCAACATGCCAGTGGACAGTGGCCTGTACGCAAGCAACGCAAGGTGAATGTCAGACGCAGAATCCGCGGCCTTGCAGATGAGCTGCTTCACGATGTGCACCCCTTTCTCAACTTTTCCGTTTGACTGCGGATAGTGTGGGCTGGAAGTGACATGTTTGAACTGATACGACTGGGCAAACAGAGACCATTCATGGCTGCTGAAGCACGGGCCATTGTCACTCATGACAGTGAGTGGGATACCATGCCTGGAGAACGTCTCCTGACAGGCCTTGATGATGGTCCGAGATTTGAGATCTGAGAGCTTCACGACTTCAGGATAATTGGAAAAATAATCAATGATTAACACGTAATCACGACCATTTGCATGACAGAGGTCGATACCAACCTTGGACCACGGAGAGGTTTCGATTTCATGCTGCTGAAGTGTCTCCTTACTCTGCGCTGGCTGGAAGCATTGACAGGTCGCACAGTTCAGTTCGAGATGTCTTGGCTGATCCCGGGCCAGTAGACAGCCTGCCTGGCTCTGTGTCTGCACTTTTCCACACCCAGGTGGCCCTCATAGATTTGACGGAGCACCAAGCTCTGGAGACTGTGCGGAATTACAATCCGGTCCAGTTTGAGGAGGATGCCATCAACCACCGTCAGGTCGTCCTTTACATTGAAATATTGAGGGCACTGCCCTTTTTGCCAGCCATTGGCGAGGTGTTACATAACACGCTGCAAGAGGGGGTCCTTGGCTGTCTCCTCACGGATACGAATCACCTTCTCATCAGATGCCGGGAGGGTGCTAGCACACAGCTGCTACACCTGTGACTCAACCCGTGACTCAATTTGCCGGATGACGTTCAGTGGTTCACTTGGCACGGTGATGGAGCGGGACAGTGTATCGGCAATGATGAGCTCCTTGCCAGGCGTGTAGATCAGGTCAAAGTCGTACCTTCTGAGTTTTAGGAGGATGCGCTGCAACCGAGGTGTCATGTCATTAAGGTCCTTGTGGATAATGTGGACCAGGGGCCTGTGATCTGTCTCGACTGTGAATGTCGGCAGGCCGTAGACATAGTCATGAAACTTGAGAATGCTAGTGAGAAGGCCCAGGCATCCGTTCTCGATTTGTGCATACCTTTGTTCGGTTGGCTTCATTGCCCTTGATGCGTAGGCAACCAGTGCCCAGGATGAGGTGTCATCGCGTTGCAGGAGGACCGCACTGATGCCATCCTGGCTCGCATCTGTCGAGATTTTCGTTTCCCTGTCTGGGTCGGAAAATGCCAATACGGGTGCAGAGGTGAGCTTGGCTTTCAGCTCTAACCACTCGGCCTGATGGGCCGCCTTCCACTTGAAGGCAGTGGACTTCTTCACTAGGTTTCGTGGGGCCGTGGTGTGTGAAGCCATGTTTGGGATGAACTTGCCCAGACAATTGACCATGCCCAGGAAGCGCAATACCACCTTCTTGTCTTCCGGGACCTTCATGGCTGTGATGGCCTTGACCTTGTCTGTGTCGGGGCACACGCCCTGCTGAAAGATCTGGTCTCCTAGGAACTTGAGTGTCGACATGCCAAAGCAACATATGGCCCTGTTCAGCTTCAGGCCATTGGCGTGGACACGGCGGAATACCTGCTGGAGACGGGAAACATGCTCCTCAGGGGTCGTGGACCATATGATGACCTAGTCCATGTACACACAAACCCCTTCGATGCCTTCATCATCCGCTCCATAATGCGATGAAATATCTCCGATGCCGCGACGATGCCGAATGGCATAGGGTTATAGCAGTACCTGCCAAACGGTGTGTTGAAGATGCACAGCCTTCTGCTGGACTCATCCAGCTGGATTTGCCAGAATCAATGTGACGCATCTAACTTCGTGAAACACCGTACATGTGCCATCTCACTGGTGAGTTCCTCCCGCTTCGGGGTGGGGTAGTGTTCACGCATTATATTCTGGTTGAGATCCTTGGGATCAATGCAGATGCGCAGGTCTCCAGAGGGTTTTTTAACACACGCCATCGAGCTGACCCAGTCAGTCAGTTCGGTTACCCTGGAAATGATCCCCTGCTGCTGCAGCTCCCTGAGCTGTTCCTTCAGGCGCTCCTTCAGCAGAGCCGGGACCCGGCGTAGTGCATGGACAACTGGCTTGGCATCAGGTCGCAGTAGGATCTTGTACCGATATGGCAAAGTGCCCATCCCGTCAAACACATCTGGATACTGAGCGAGGATGTCGTCAATGCCAACTTGAAGATCCACGTTGGAGAATGTCGTTGAATAAATCCACTGCACCAGGTTTAGCTTTTTGCAGGCATGCGCGCCCAGTAGGGATGCCCTGTCCGGCTTGACAATTTCAAACTTTAGCCGTGCATGGGTTAGGGTCCCCAGTTGGAGACGAGTAGATGGCAGGACCCCAGTGCCGTGATGGCATTACCGTTATAGTCCAGGAGCTGGCAGGCTGCTGGAAGGACCTTGGGAGGCTTCTTGATGCGTTTGAAGTCTGCCTGTGAGAGGAGGTTGGCAGAAGCACCTGGGTCCAGCTTGAACTAGCTGGAGCAGCGGTTGGCCTGCATCACCGCACGCCATTCGTCCTCCGAATTAACAGTGAGGATGGACTGAATGCGAGATGAGTTAGGTGAGGCATGTTCACGTGTAGTAATTGATCTGTTATGTTGTAGGTATAACATAAGTGGCTTCCTTGTGGTGCACTTGACAAAGGAAGGTTCAGACGTGGAGATAACTTCAACATGTTTATTAAACTATTTACACTTCTATTACTCGGGTTCAACACTACTGCTAATCCTACTATAGCTACCCAGATGACTAACCAGTTGCTGAAATCCACGTGGTGGGTGTAATATTGAATCAACCCTGTGTCTCTACTCACTGACTGTCTCCACTGGAAAGAGGCAGATCATGTGTGTGGTGTCCTTTATATATGGGTTGGTGTAATGCCCTCTTTTGGTCGTGTCACCTCTGTGTGCATCGTGAATGTCCATTAGTCATGTCCTATCTAACTGATCTATTGGTTGAGTGTGTGTGTGTGATGTCTCTTGTGCTGCCTCAAGTGTCTAGCTAGCCTCATGTATTTACATTGATGCACATCACCACATCCCCCCTTTTTTTATATGTTCATATTTTCTGTTCACTTTAAGAAAATTGAACAAAAAACAGGTAGATAGGTTAAGGTATATACAAGTCATGGGAACAGTGATTAAACAATAAGTCCAAATCATTTGTGAGAGTCCAAAAACCATCAATCATCATGGTCAAATGTCTCTCTTGGTTATGAACGCCATCAACGTCCCTGTGCTACAGGAACGAAGAAGTGGTCAAATCACTTTGCTGTCTGATTTTGAGTCCCTTTCTTTTTCGATGTTTGTGATGGTGCTGTCGGATGGCATCTTGTAGCTGATACGGTGTTGACGTTGAAGAGGTACCATCAACAGTATCATTTGAGGTCATGGATGTGCCATATGTTGAAGTTGGGTAAGACTGTATATACTGGTTCTGGCCACGTGCTGTGCAGGAAGGGTGATCCTGCTGAGAACCGTTGAAGCTTGTCAACTTGGAAACAGAATTGCTGCTCGCATAAATACCTGGTGATGGTGTGAAACTAGAACCTTGCATCTGATAGGAATATGCCGTCTGGCCAGGCTGGGGTGCAGCAAATCCTGGGCTGTAACTAAGGCATCCAGTCTGTAGTGCAGATTGCGCTTGCGGTAGTCCTCCTTCGGTCTTGATTCCTTTAGTGGGCAATCCGTAGTGCTGGCCTGTTTGAGAATATGCTGCATAGACTGCTGGCTGCTGCATGCCTGAATACTGGGTTTGTCCAGCATGAGCTGTCATTGGCTGCACTGCTGGTGTGGAAAAAATGTGTGGATGTCGCTGTGGTGAATATTGGTGTATTCCTCTTGGACTGTAGCTGCTGCTTGTTATTACTGACCCAGTGTAATTGTTAAGTGATCCATCTCCTGTCGTTGTGGCAACTGCTGTCACCCTGAGCGTGCCATCACTGAGGTTGCGGACTTCCCTGTCTGGAGTAAAGTCTGGCTTACGTGAATCAGAGTCGGCGTTTGGTTGCTCCCCATCTGGAGTCTGGTCTGTTTTAACTGAGTCGGTGTTGGTTTGTTGATGCTCCCCGTCCGGAGTCTTCGCAGGTTCACTGGAGTCAGCTGAGATTTCTTGAAGCTGCACGTCTGCAGTCGAAACATGCAGGAATGCATTGACTTGTGGAGAGGTTCGAGCGAATGAGGGTGGAAGTATCGTGGTGCCACCGGAGTCACCAGTGGTCTCACAGTGATCGTCGAGTGCCTCTGTACACACTAGCTGAGGTCTGTCACTTTGCACATCTTGCATGGGAAGTGGGATGCTGTTGTCACTCATCGCACATACCGTGGGTAGATCCTCAGTAGATGCTTGTTGTTCACTTGGGTTGGGTAAATTGTCAAAGTCTTCATCTGGTGGTGCAAACAATGTGGGTGGACTGTTATTGTCTTGCTGTTGTCCTTCATTTGGGCTTGGACTGTCATCGTCGCTTTGTTCTTCACTGTAGCATGATAGACCGTCATGGTCGTCCTGCTGTGCACTGGAGTGTGGTAAACTGTCATAGTCTTATTGCTGTTTACTTGAGCATGGCAGACTTGCATCGTCTGCTGCTAGTTGGTCAGAGGAGGTTGCTAGACCCTCATGGTCTTGTTCCTGCAAGGACTGCGCGCCGGAGTCTTGCGTTGCTTCTATCATGGAGGCTGTCCACGAGCTCGCTGCGGAGGCTTGTGACACTGGATTCACATCTTGTGTGTGCAAGGACTGCACTTTGGAGTCTTGCGTTTCTGCAATTGTGGAGTCTGTCCACGAGCTCGCTGTGGAGGCTTGTGACACTGGAGTCACTTCTTGTTCATGCAAGGACTGCGGTGTGGAGTCTTGCGTGGCTTCTTTCGTAGAGTCGGGAATCCTGAGCGGTGCGTGGACCACGTTCTGTGTGGCAGCAGGCCGCTCTCTGTGGGCTTGTACCGCTCTCTGTCTCTTGGTTTCAGGCTGCAGCATCATCCTGCACTCACGAGTCGGGATGTCATATCTGCTGGGCTGAAGATCCTCAAATCCGAAGAACTCATCGTCGGGGTCGTCAATGTGCAACACATCTAGTTGCGGATCGGATTTGGTACTGGGGTAGCCTCCCAAGGTGAAAGGTTCATCAGAGTCATTGTCTTCTAGGACCATATCATCACTGTTTGCGTCGGAGCTGGCATTGGGCTCAAGAGGTCCAGAAAAAATGTAAAGGTCGGTATCGAAGTATTCAAGGTTGGAATCATCGGTTTGGGCACAGGTAACTGCTTGTTGCAGGGTTCTTCGGAGGTTAAATTCATTTCCTGGTTCAATTTGAGGCATTGTGCTGTCATTCCAGGTGAAAGAAGGTTGTTTTACAGCTTTAAAAGATTTTTTTCTTTGATTTGGGACATTTCCCCTTTAAATGGGCGTGGTCCGGGGCCTCTGACGCTATGACGCATGTAACATCATACGTAGGAAGCGTTTGCACATGCGCAAATCGCTGTTCCTGCTCAGGGATGTCAGCCTCATGGTGAGTACTGGCGCTTCTCTTACCTTTTCTTGCTGGTTGGAGTGTGTTTTCCTCTCAGTATTTGCCGAATTTGTCCAGGACTGCCTGGAAGTCGCTCCTGTTTTGCCCTTTAGAGAACTTGAATTTTTAAAAGATTTCTTCTGCTCTGCCATCGGCGATGGTGAGCAGAAGCTCTGTCCTTTCAGCATCGGCCACGTCTTCTAGTTCGGCTGCTACCAGGAAGATTTCAAACATTTGCCGGAATACCTGCCAGTTTTCGCGGAGATCGCCGTGGCACTAGAGCTGCTGCGGAACCCGGATCTTGAACATCTTGCCTGGGTATTGCTGGTTGTCACTGTATGCTGAGATATGGCTATATGGATTGAAACAGTTCAGACCTGGTACCATGATTTGTTATGTTGTAGGTGTAACATAAGCGGCTTCCTTGTGGTGCACTTGACAAAGGAAGGTTCAGGCGTGGAGATAACTTCAACACGTTTATTTAACTATTTACGCTTCTATTACTCGGCTTCGACACTACTACTAATCCTACTATAGCTACCCAGACTGACTAACCAGTTGCTGCAATCCATGTGGTGGGTGTAATATTGAATCAACCCTGTGTCTCTACTCACTGACTGTTTCCACTGGAAAGAGGCAGATCATGTGTGTGGTGTCCTTTATATATGGGTTGGTGTAATGCCCTCTTGTGGTCGTGTCACCTCTGTGTGTATCGTGAATGTCCATTGGTAATGTCCTATCTAACTGATCTATTGGTTGAGTGTGTGTGTGTGATGTCTCTTGTGCTCCCTCTAGTGTCTAGCTAGCCTACATGTATTTACATTGATGCACATCACCACAGTAATGATGCCCACTCAGTAAGCGGACTCCAGGCACTTGTCCTCTGGATCTGTTGTACTGCCAGGATCAGAATCCTGTAATCGTCATTGCACATTCTGGATGTGCCGTCGTTGGAATTGGGAGCGCTGGCCTCTGACTGGTGGTGCAGACCTGCACAAGGCGACATAGTGTCCAGGCTTCCCGCAGTTTAAACATCGCCTGCCTCTTGCAGGGCAGTGTCCCTTTAAGTGGGCGTTGCTGCAGTTCGGGCACGTCATGACAGCGGCGTCGTGACGCGGTGTAAGTCGTCGCACAAGCGCAGTGCGGTCGGCAGACGTCTGCACCTGCGCAGTGTGGGTGTCGGCCGCTTCGTTATCCCGTTCGCAAAGCGCATGCGTGGGGCTCCGGTAAAAGCGCACAAGGTGGCTGCTGTCTTCAATGCTGAGGCGCTGCACCCGGGAGATGGCCTGCACACTCTCTGCCTCGTGGGAGGCAAGTTTCTCATTTTCAGCCGGTTTGTATTGGGAATACCGATTTTTTGCGTGCTCATGCACTGTACATGTTTCAATCGCGACTGGCAGGGTCATATGCTCGATTTTTAAGAGTTGCTCTCTCAGAGGATCAGAGTGAACTCCAAACACGATTTGGTCTCTCATCATGGAGTCAGCAATATCACCAAAGTTGCAGGACAGCGCTAGCAGGTGGAGGCTAGTTTAGAAGATTCATCATTACCTTGAAGACGTTGTTTGAATATGTCGCGCTCAAAGATTTCATTGGTGTCCACTTCACAGTGACTATCAAACTTGTCCAGGATGGTCTGAAACTTTGTCTTGTCCTGGCCTTCGGAGAAGTTAGAGTTGAAGAGTTTGATGGCTAGAACAACCGCTGTCAAGAGGAGAAGCGCGTTCTTTCTTCCATCAGACGCACCCTTGAGGTCTGAAGCTTCGATGTACAGCAGAAACTTTTGCTTGAATATCCGCCAGTTGGCATTGAGATTGCTGGAGGTCCTGAGCTGGTGAGAAGCCTGAATCTTCTCCATGGTGCCGGGATGCATTTGCTGGTCATCACGGAACAGACTGAGGTAAGCCACCTTAAATTAGTAGTCTCCTGGTATCATGTCGTGTTAGGTACACTGGTACAACACTGCTGCAACTGGATGCAGCATAGATCAAAAAGATACTCCAGACCTTGAAGTTAGTTCAATCAGGTTTATTGAACTAATAGCACAGTTAGCACAGTTCTCTGTGAGTTCGACTCTCTGCTAACTTAAGTGTGGTTACTCTGTCTGACTGAACCAGACTAGCTCTTAGCCACGTGGTGGGAGTGTGAGATTCTAACAACACCCTTGACTGACTCTCTAGATGTTCATCAGTGGAAAGAGGCAGAGTGTGAATGTCTTGTGTCTTTTATAGTCAGATCCCACCCCTGAGTGTCCTGCCTGCTTATTGGTCATGTCCTGTCTCTGTGTCCATTAGCTGCTTGTCTGTATATCATTATGTGTGTCCCCGCATATCATGACAGTTAGCAGTATATTCTGTACACTGCACCCAATGTCTATGTTTTTGTATTTATATTGTGTATTTATCGTATGTCCTATGTTTTCATGTATGGAACTATTTGCCTGGACTGGACCAGAACGATACTTTTCACTGTACCTCGGTACATGTGACAATAAATCTAAATCAAAATCTTTAAAACTCTGTATGCAGCTGTGGACTGGTTCATTATCTCAGGAGATGTGAATGGATGGAAGACTGTGCAATCAGCAGCAATCAACCCCAATCTGACCTTATGATGGCGGCAAGATCGTTGATGAAGCAGCTGAAGATGGTTGAATCAAGGATGGTGTCCTGAGGAATTTCTAC
Source organism: Scyliorhinus torazame (assembly GCF_047496885.1). Taxonomy (NCBI): domain Eukaryota; kingdom Metazoa; phylum Chordata; class Chondrichthyes; order Carcharhiniformes; family Scyliorhinidae; genus Scyliorhinus; species Scyliorhinus torazame. The sequence goes on along the minus strand of NC_092713.1, from coordinate 134,037,840 downwards.
AGCGATGTCTTGGGACAGAGATGATTGGCGCCTAAGAAGCACATGCATCTTCTTTTGTACTAGCTCGGACTCCAGCCAGTGGGGCGTTTTCTCTCCGATTCCCATTGACTTGAATTTAGCTAGGGTTCTTTGTGGCCACATTTTCTGAAATATCAAGAGCAGTCACTTTCAATTCATCTCTGGAATAAACCTCTGTCCACGTTTATTCTCAGGCTGTAATGAGGTCTGGAGCTGAGTACCCTGGCTGAACACAAATTGAGTATCGATGAGCAGGTTATTGGTGAGTATGTGCTGTCAACAACACCTTCCATTACTTTGCTGATAAATAAAAATATGCTGATTGGCCAGGCTGGACACATACCTGCTCAATTTTCATTTTATCAGCCAAGGGTCTGAAGTCATGTACAGTCCCAGACATTTATCTCCCCAAATGGGTAATCGATGGATTTTTATGACAATCATAAAAATTCACCGTCATCATTACTGATACTAGCTCTAGCTTTTAAGTACAGATTTATCTAGTATAGATTCTGAAGCTGCTGTGATGGGATTTGTGCTCGTGCCTCAGGATCATTACCCCAGGCCTTTAGAATACTAATCACTATACTACCATTCCCAAATGTATATTTATATACTTTCACATTGGACTTATAAATCTGTCAGCGTAAAAAGTAAGGAAAATAAATTTATAGTTATAAATAATTCAGAGTTATTAAACATGCCAAATCGCAGTTGGCTGTTTCACTTTATTACTCCTACTCCGAATGCCTGATGTCACGAACCTCCTTCCCTGGGATGTCATTACCCAGGTGGCGTTACCTAGCTCCATGGGAATGGTCCTCCACTTATTACCCTCCTCCACTGGGAATGATTTAAATTGACTCTGGATGGTCCTGACTCCCTTACTAAAATAGGTACCCAGGAAAGGCTGAAAGGATTAAAACCAATTCTAACTCCTGGTACTGATAACCCTTCTGGTCCCCACCGCCCTCCCATGCCTATACTCCTCCTCCCCCACCAAAACTCTCAACTACCTTACTGCCCCTCCTAAACCCCCCTAACCTGACCCCCTCAATTCCCACCCCCAACCAACCCTGACCCCGACTACCATCTGAATATCCATCTCCACCTAACACCCAATACCTGTCTTGACTACCCTCATCGCCAACTAAACGCCTGAATCCCTCTCAACCCTCCCTCTCCACACCCCTCCCACACAAAGGAAATGAGCCAAAGACCCCTAGTATTGTAGAAAATCCTTCATTTTCTAAAATAGCAAACATAATTAAGTAAGCTTTACGGTGAAACTATATTTTACTGACTATTATTTGTCAAGTTCTTAATAAGATTGGAATTATAAAAAAACAACTTGCATGTATGCATCATTCATATAACTAATCTTTCAAAATCTTGCAACCACCCAGACAGAGCTCATGCCCCAGGGAAGAGGTGATGAATGTTGAGAAGTGAGAGAAAATCACTCCTCGATACAGAAAATCAAATGGGGAAATCTTGGATTTGTGCAGCGGCACTATATAGTGTACTGGTTGTTTAGCTGAGAGTATAAATGGTGAGAAGTGGAAATGCTTTCAGCTCAGCCCTCAATTCTATTTCCCCTTTCACCATTATCTCTGTCATGCTCAGTCATACGTCCCCCCTAGCAATGAAGGAGGGAACTTGCTGCACATTAACGTGGAGATAAACAGCCAAGGCTAGATTTTCATTAATCCTATTTAAATCGGCATTCATAGTGTTTAAGTTATTGGTGAAGGCTTGCATGTGTTGGTTTTATTGCCATGTTTGATAGACCATGCAAGCCACAACTCTTTCCATGGATGGGTATATCATTGTAAATGCCTGTGACATCATGCCATCCTTGCCTGAGGCAGGCTGAAAGAACAAAGAAAAGAAAAGCACAGGAACAGGCCCTTTCGGCCCTCCAAGCCTGCGCCGACCATGTTGCCCGTCTAACCTAAAACATTCTACACTTTTGGGGTCCATAACCCTGTATTCCTATCCTATTCATGTATTTGTCAAGGCGCCCCTTATACGCCACTATCATACCTGCTTCCACCACCTCCTCCGGCAGTGGCTGCCAGTCACCCACTACCCTCTGTGTAAAAAACCTCCCTCGCACATCTCCTCGAAACTTTGCTCCTCACCTTAAACCGATGTCCCCTAGTAATTAACTCTTCCACCCTGGGAAAAAGCTTTTGACTATCCACTCTGTCCATGCCTCTCATAATTTTGTAAACTTCTATCAGGTTGCCCCTCAACTGCCATCGTTCCAGTGAGAACAAACCAAGTTTATCCAACCTCCCTTCATAGCTAATGCCCTCCACACCAGGAAACATCCTGGTAAACCTCTTTGGTACCCTCTCCAAAGCCTCCACATCCTTCTGGTAGTGTGGCGACCAGAATTGAACACTATATTCCAAGTGTGGCCTAACTAAGGTTCTATACAGCTGCAGCATGACTTTCCAATTTTCATACTCAATGCCCCGACCGATGAAGGCAAGAATGCCATATGCCGTCGTGACTACCTTCTCCACCTGTGTTGCCACTTTCAGTGACCTGTGGACCTGTACACCCAGGTCCCTCTGCCTGTCAATACTCTTAAGGGTTCTGCCATTTATTGTATACTTCCCACCTGGATTAAACCGTCCAAAATGCATGACTGCACATTTGTCTGGATTAAACTCTTTCTGCCATCTCTCTGCCCAAGTCTCCAACCAATCTATATCCTGCTGTATCCTCTGACAGCCCTCATCTCTATCCCCAATTTCACCAACCTTTGTCTCGATCGCAAACTTACTAATCAGAACAGTTACATTTTCCTCCAAATCATTTATATATACTACAAGGGCCTGTTCCTGTGCTGTAATTTTCTTTGTTCTTTTGTTTGTTTACAAACTTGAAATGTCCCAGCATTGATCCCTGCGGAACACCACTAGTCACAGCCCTCCATTCAGAAAAGCATCCTTCTACTGCTACCTCTGTCTTCTATGACTGAGCCAGTTCTGTATCCATTTTGCCAGCTCACCTCTGATCCCATGTAACTTCACCTTCTGTACCAGTCTGCCGAGCACATTAAAGCTGAAACACATTCCAGTTCCTTGCACATTCTTTGCTGCTGTTCCAGAAACATCATCTACATTGATGGTCCCCAAGGTACAGCATCTGCATCCAGCTGAGCAGAACTTGGAGCAACCTGTGACCTCCAATTTAGACTCTTCACAGCTGCCCTTGGCTCCGTAATGTACTCTTGCTTATCTTTGACAAGAGAGTCACTAGGTGAAAACTCAAATATCTGCCTTACTGGTCCCACCAAAGTGGGAGTATCTGAGTTGGCATGTCATCTGCATGATGGTACACCCTCAGCGGGGGTGACTTTCTCTGAGGAGTTGTTTGGTGTCCTCCAGGACGACCTTCAGGGAGATGCCTGAAGGCCCTGTGGGAGAGTAAAGATACAAATGAAAATGATTGTGAATATTTAATTTCACCTTTATGACTCTCTCTTTCTATCTCTAGCAGTCCCTCAAAGTGAGGTGGACTCATGCCATGGAGTCAGTGACAAAGACTTGTGCGCAGAGTCATTGAACGTGCAGAGGCTGTTGCACTACAGCTATCACACCAGTGATGGGCAACCTAGGCTGATGAATGGGCCACATGAGTGGATCTCCTTCACCTCATTGGGCCGCAAGATTGAAATCAGGCTTGTTCACTAACCATGACCTCATTAAGATTCAATACATGCCTAATATTTCATAACAAGTTATAGAAAATGCTTTCATCCATATATCAATGGAACTATTAACTTCAAATGGTGAAAGCAAAATAAATATTTACGCTTTGGATGCAGAGGGAGCACACGGCTCTCACAGTCAATGCTGTGAGCGATCAGGAGGCACCTCACTTCAGTTGCCCTTGTTTTACATGTGTATCACTTCAGTCGGAAATAAAACTACCCGGATGGAAATCAGTGGAATGTGCCAACCCTGCATGTGGACAATGGTCAACAAAATGTCTCGTGGGCTGCACTCAGAACCCAGATGGCCACACGAGGCCCCCAGGCCGCAGGTTGCCCACCACTGCACCACATGATTCTGATTGAATAGGCTACTCCCCCACTCTGATCACCTGTGTGGTAATCACCACTGTTGTATATATTAGGAGATGTGTGGTAAGGCCCTCTACTACAGGTACGGGGCTAGTCCCTGCCTGCTGGCTCCGCCCATACACTGCCTTTGAGGCAGATGGCCACCTCTACCATTTTCTTAGGGTTCCCTTCGGCGTCACCAACGGGGTCTTGGTCTTGTAAAGGGAGATGGACCGAATGGTCGACCGGTACGGTTTGCAGGCCACCTTCCCATACCTAGACAATGTCACCATCTGCGGCCAAGGTTTGCAGGACCACGATGCCAACCTTGCCAAATTTCTCCACACCGCCATTCTCCTAAACCTCACCTATAACAAGGAGAAGCGTGTATTCAGCACAAAATGCTTAGCCATCCTCAGCTTTGTGGTCCAGAACGGAGTTCTGGGGCCCGATCCCGACCGCATGCGCCCCCTCATGGAGCTCCCCCTTCCCCACTGCACCAGGCCCGTGGCTTTCTTCTCCCGTACCCTCCATCCTTCCGAAATTCGCCACTCCATGGTCGAAAAAGAAGCACAAGCCATCGTTGAAGCTGTGCGGCATTGGAGGCATTACCTGGCCGGCAGGAGATTCACTCTTCTCACTGACCAACGGTCAGTAGTCTTCATGTTCAATAACACACAGCGGAGTAAGATCAAAAATGATAAAATCTTGAGGTGGTGCATCGAGCTCACCACCTACAACTACGAGATTTTGTATCGACCCAGCAAGCTCAACGAGCCCCCAGATGCCCTATCTCGAGCTACATGTGCCAGCGCACAAGTAGACCAACTCCGGACCCTGCACGACAATCTTTGTCACCCGGGAGTCACACGGTTGCACCATTTCATAAAGGCCGACAATCTGCCCTACTCCGTCGAGGAAGTCAGGGCAATCACCAGGGACTGCCAGGTCAGTGCGGAATGCAAACCGCACTTCTACCAGCCGGACTGCACACGCCTGGTGAAGGCCTCCCGCCCCTTTGAACGCCTCAGCGTGGATTTCAAAGGGCCGCTCCCCTCCACCGACCGTAACACGTATTTCCTCAGTGTGGGGTCGATGAATACTCCAGATTCCCCTTCGCCATCCCATGCCCCGACATGACGCCTGCCACCATCATCAAAGCCCTCAACACAATCTTCGCTCTGTTTGGCTTCCCTGCCTACGTCCACAGTGACAGGGGATCCTCATTCATGAGTGATGAGCTGCGTCAGTTCCTGCTCAGTAGGGGTATCGCCTCCAGCAGGACGACCAGCTATAACCCCCGGGGAAACGGGCAGGTGGAGAGGGAGAATGGGACGGTCTGGAAGGCCGTCCAACTGGCCCTACGGTCCAGAAATCTCCCGGCCTCCCGCTGGCAGGAGGTCCTCCCCGGTGCACTGCACTCCATTCGGTCGTTACTATGCACTGCCACTAACGACACACCCCATGAACGTCTCTTTGCCTTCCCCAGGAAGTCCACATCCGGGGTGTCACTCATGACTTGGCTCTCCTCCAGGACCCATACTCCTCCGTAGGCACATCCGACTCCACAAAGCAGACCTGTTGGTTGAAAGGGTGCAGTTACTCCACGCTAACCCCCAGTATGCCTACGTAGCATACCCCGACGGCCGCCTGGATACTATCTCCCTCAGGGACCTGGCACCAGCAGGTTCCACACACACACACCCCTCCGGCCTGGCTCCACCCCCCCCTCTCCCGGCGCACCCAGCAGCAACCCCCCCAGGACCATCCGTCCTTCCCCTGCCCATGCCCGAGGATGAAGAGGATTTTGGCACGCTCCTGGAGTCACCGGGGACCAGACCAACACCGGATTCGCCGCCACCACTGCGTCACCCCCAAAGCCACATCAAGGCTCTGGACCGGCTAAATCTATAATTGGTTCGAGACTATCAAACCACCTTCTACTGGACTTCAGAAAGATATATATTTTTTTGCTTCTGTATATTAAACTTGCTCTGTATATAGTCCTCCACCACCCCCGCCGGACTCAATTTTAACAGGGAGTGAATGTGGTGATGACCACTGTTGTATATATTAGGAAATGTGTGGTAAGGCCCTGTACTACAGGTATGGGGGTAGTCCCTGCCTGCTGGCTCCACCCAGTAGGCGGAGTATAAATATGTGTGTTCCCTATACAGCAGCCATTTCGCCAGCTGCTGTAGGAGGCCACGCATCATAGAGTAATAAAGCCTCAGTTGTATTCAACTCTCGTCTCTGTGCAATTGATCATGCATCAACCTGCCATGGGCATATTAGAAGGGTTTACAGTTCGACAACCCACTTGGCCATGCCATGAATGCAATTTCAGTTGTCACCAAGTCCTGGTGAGGTTCTGGGTCAGAGGTAGAGACACTGTTCACTGTTCCACAAGACGTTTTCTTCATGATTATGTACAATTAATATTGCATTTGTGATTGTCTGATATTTAACTCTATCACTTGGTCGCTGAAAGAGTTCTATCTGCCCTTTTTCATTGGCTAGATACAAGTGGCCACAGATGACCAGCATCTCCTCCCTTGTTGGTTGAGATACGGTTGCAAGAACACCTCCATCTATTTCTCCATCATGACCTGTGCTTTTACTCTCTTTCAAGGAAGGAATTCCACAATATCTTTGTCAATCTCCACCTATCGCTGGCCTTCTATCTGGCACCACGCTCAATGCACACCCCCTCCCCCCACCTCACACACCAGTATAAATCTCATCCTATTCCAGTTATCTCTAACCTTGGCAAAGAGCCACCCAGACTCAAAACGTCAGCTCCATCCTCTCTCCACAGATGCCGAGATTGTGCGGAATTTTCTGTTTTTGTTTCAGATTCCTGCATCTGCAGTAATTTGCTTTCATCTAAGGAAAGAATGGACCTTGAATTGAAAGTGGTGGCAGATGCTGAACCGATTGATGGAGATCATTTGTTGGGGGCAACCTTGAGAGAGACGTAACAGTGCATAAAGGTGATGGTGAATGAATAGACTTATGGGGACTGAGAAAGAGAGAAGGGGTGTGTGTGTGTGCGTGGGGGGGGGGGGGGGGGGGGTGGTAGTTGCGGCGGGGGGGCGGGGGGGTTGGGGATGGGTTTGTCTGCAAGGTATGTTGCTGTGAGAAGTGATGTACTGGAATAAATAGCAGAGTGAGGAGATTGATGTGACGTGCCTTTGCCCAATATCCTTTATTCTCTTCAGACAACACAATCTCAGATTTAAAATTAATATTTGGCCATTTGGGGATGAAAGTTCCAGACATCTACCAGCCATTGTGCATAGTGGTATTTCCTAACTTCAATTTTCACTCTAGTTTTTTGGTTTAAGCTATGTCCTGAGTCCTAGAACCCCCCCACCAGCTAACATGGTTTCGCTCTATCGAGCCAATCATTTCCCCTTAATATCTTGAAAGCATCAACCAAATCACCCCTTAACCTTCTAAATTCCAGGGCACGCAGCCCTAGTTTGCATAAACTCACCTCGTAATTTAACTTGGATTTCTGATAACATTCCAGTAAATCTATGCTGTATTCCCTCTCAGGCCAATCTATTCTTGCTCAAGCGCACTGCCAGAAGTGAACACAGTATTCCAGATGTGGCAAACAAGGTCTTTGTATAGCTGAAACATGACTTCATTGGATTCTAATCCTCTTGATATAAAAGGTCAGCATTCCATTAGCCTTTTTTGATCATCTTGCTGATTTCTTCATGACAGGATAACCTTTGCAAATAAACCTCAGAAACCTTTTGGACCTCCACTCTTTCCAGCTTTTCATCACTTTGGAAATATTCTGATCTAACCCTTTTTAAGTTCTGAAGAGTATGACCTCACACTTGTCTATGTTGAAATTCATTTGTCACAGTTTTGCCCATTAACCTAATCTATTAAAATGCTTTCATCTACACTGCTCACAATGCTGCATATGTTTGTGTTTGTGCGTTGTATTTATGTCTTTTCATCCCATCTTCCAAGTTGTTAATAAATGCAGGGAATGGTTGAAGCTTAAACACAGATCCCTTTGGATATCACAGGTCATATCCTGCCCATTATTCCCACACTCTGGGCGGAATTCTTCGGCCACACCCACCTGGCGACTGTAAATTCCTGCCCGAGATCAATGGACCTTTACGTGGTCTGGTTCCCGCCCTTGGTGATCTTGCGGAGGCGGGGTGGAAGAATCCAGCCCTCTATCTCAGACCTCTTGGCTAATCTAGGAAAGCAGAACTAAGCAAAGTGATGGAACTGCAGGCTGACATGTCCCTGGGCCCTGATAGACTTCGGAAGTGATTTGACCACCACATCATGCCCCGCATGGTTCTGGGTGCATCCATTAATAGTGAGAGAGACCAAAATTGGGATCCTTGCTGGGCACGAATCGGTTCACTATCTAACTGGCCCTTGTACATTGAGCCAGTCAGTTTAGTTTTTGACTATGAACAGAACAGGAGTTTCTGGAAACATTTGTCAAGTTATTCAGTGTTTTGACACAGACAAGAATCTACAGGTTGTTTCCTGAAAGATCCCTCGCTCGTCAAGATATCTCTATACAGCAAGTATTCCTGTGTTTGATAAGTGTGCTGTGCCCATGCCAACTTAACTGGTGTCTACATTTCTGGCCTTACGGGCCCTAGCACTACATCTAGATGGATACCCAGGCGGTATATTAGGAGTGGAGGTGGTCGGCTATGAATCCGGCCCTGTAACATGGGTGCCCTTTGGTGGCTGTCCTCTGGAGTGACGTGGTGCCACCCTGTTCTGCCTGCTGCCCATCGGATGTGCCAGGACAGGGAGAGGAGTTGGGAGTCTGAGGCACTGTGGTGTTCCAGCACCTCCCCTGCGGGGAGTCATCAGTACGGGCCCTTTCACCTCATCCTCCTTCAGGGTACCCGGTGGCCCCTGAGCTATTCCTTTGGATAGGGGTGCAACTGGAGTGAACCCCTGGGGCCCCCCAGTCACCTGGAACTGCCAGTGCTGGAGGCCCCCTCCCATCATGACCAGGGTCTCAATGCTTGCTGCCATGGACCTCCCTCTGGGACTGTGCCACATCACTTAGTGACTGTGGTACCTCCCACTGGGACTGGGCTCAGGTCAGCCAGTGCCCAGGCAATGCCGGTGACGCCCTCAGCCATAACCCGTTGTGACTCAGCCAAGCCCTGGAGCGCCGCATCAATATACAAATGGATCTGGCACATAGCTGCCTGTGACAGGGCAGCCCTGTCATGTGCCTTGGCCACCACCCGCATAGAGTGCCCCAGGTCTTGGACATCCTGACCCATGGCCGATACCTTCACCACAAGGCCTCCACTACGGAAGACACCCATGTGGTGTTGACCTGGGTGGCACACATGGTCGGCACAGCCTCCTGCCCCTGGTCCCTAGGTTACATTAGGTTTCATGATTTGGGCCTTTTTGGCGTTTGCTTTCAATTCTAGGCATTCTTTTTTTAAATTCAGTTTTACGGGATGTGGGCTTCGTTGGCTAGATCTGCATTTGTTGTCCATTTCTAATTCCCCTTGAGAAGGTGGTGGCAAGTTAACTTCTTGAATCGCTGAAGTCCCTGTGGTGTAGGTACACCCACTGTGCTATTAGGGAGAGATTTGCAGGATTTTGATCCAGCAACAGTGATGGAACGGCGATATGTTTCCAAGTCAGGATGGTGAGTGATTTGGAGGGAAATTTCCAGGTGGTGGTGTTCCCATGTATGTGGTGCTCCCATGTATCTGCTGCTCATGTCCTTCCAAATGGTAGTGGTCATGGGTTTGAAAGGTGCTGCCTAAGGAGCCTTGGTGAGTTGCACTCATCTTGCAGATGGTAGACACTGCTGCTAATGTGAATCGGTGGTGGAGGGAGTGAATGTTTGTGAAAAGGATGCCAATCAAGCAGGCTGCTTTGTCCTTGATGGTGTCAAGCTTCTTGAGTGTTGCTGGAGTTGCCCCCATCCAGGCAAGGGGGAGTATTCCATCACACTTCTAACTTGTGCCTTGTAGATGGTGGGCAGGCTTTGGGGAGTCAGGAGGTGAGTTGCTCGCTGCAGGATTCCTAGTCTCTGACCTGCTCTTGGAACCACAGTATTTATATGGCTAGTCCAGTTGAATTTCTGGTCAGTGGTAACCCTGAGGATGTTGATAGTGGGGGACTCAGTGATGGTAATGCCATTGAATATCATGGGGCGATAGTTTGATTCTCTCTTGCTGAAAATGGTCATTGCCTGACACTTGTGTGGCGCAAATGTTATTTGCCACTTATCAATGCAAGCTGGATATTTTGCGTATTGTTGCATTTGCACATGAACTGTTCCAATGTCTGAGAAGTCATGAATGGTGCTGAACATTGTGCAGTGCTCTGCGAACATCCCCACTTCTGACCTTATGTTGGAAGGAAGGTCATTGACAAAGGTGCTGAAGATGGTTGGGCCCAGGACACTACCTTGAGGAACTCCTGCAGTGATGTCCTGGAGCTGAGATGACTGACCACAACCATCTTCCTTTGTGCCAGGTAGAGCGGCACGGTAGCACAGTGGTTAGCACAGTTGCTTCACAGCTCCAGGGTCCCAGGTTCGATTCTCGGCTTGGGTCACTGTCTGTGTGGAGTCTGCACCTTCTCCCCGTGTCTGCTTGGGTTTCCTCCGGGTGCTCTGGTTTCCACCCACGGTCCAAAGATGTGAGGTTAGGTGGATTGGCCATGCTAAATTGCCCTTAGTGTCCAAAAAAGGTTAGGTGGGGTTACAGGGTTATGGGGATAGGGTGGAGCTGTGGGCTTAATAAGGGTGCCCTTTCCAAGGGCCGGTGCAGACTCGATGGGCTGAATGGCCTCCTTCAGCATTTTAAATTCCAGGATGACTCTAACCAGTGGAGTTTTCCTCCTGATTTCCATTGACTCCAGTTTTGATGGGGCACCTTGATGCCATTCTAAAAGGATAAGTAGCTAAAAGGGTGAGGAGCTAAAAGGGTGAGGAGCTCCTCAAGGAGCCATAAATGTTCCTCCCTGGTGTCAGTTTGGAGGAGAACGTCCTCAACATACTGGACTAAGAATTCAGATCTTGAGAACTGCTGCAGTCCCAGGGTTAACCTTTGGTGGAAAATGGAAGGGGAGTTATGGAAATCCTGCAATAAGCAGGTCCAAGTGTACTACTGGCCCTGAAACGTAACTGAAAATTTATACTGACACTCTCGGGTCAAATAGATCGACCAAAAGCCATTGCTAATATCCACAACCGTGAAATATCCCCTATGGACAAGCGCTCCGTATACACAGGATCTGCTCAGACGAGGAGGAGCGTAACAGACATCTACAGACGTTGAAAGATGCACTCGTACGAACGGGATATGGCACTCGACTCATCGATCAACAGTTCCAACGCGCCACAGCGAAAAACCGCACCGACCTCCTCAGAAGACAAACATGGGACACAACCGACAGAATACCCTTCGTCGTCCAGTACTTCCCCGGAGCGGAGAAACTACGTCATCTTCTTCACAGCCTTCAGCACGTCATTGATGACGATGAACATCTTGCCAAGGTCATCCCCACACCCCCACTACTTGTCTTCAAACAACCGCGCAACCTCAAACGAACCATTGTTTGCAGCAAACTACCCAGTCTTCAGAACAGTGACCACGACACCACACAACCCTGCCATGGCAATCTCTGCAAGACGTGCCAGATCATTGACATGGATACCACTATTACACGTGAGAACACCACCCACCAGGTACGCGGTAAGTTCTCGTGCGACTCGGCCAACGTTGTCTATCTCATACGCTGCAGGAAAGGATGTCCCGAAGCGTGGTACATTGGCGAGACCATGCAGACGCTGCGACAACGAATGAACGGACATCGCGCAACAATCACCAGGCAGGAATGTTCCCTTCCAGTCGGAGAACACTTCAGCAGTCAAGGGCATTCAGCCTCTGATCTCCGGGTAAGCGTTCTCCAAGGCGGCCTTCAGGACGCGCGACAACGCATAATCGCCGAGCAGAAACCTATAGCCAAGTTCCGCACACATAAGTGCGACCTTAACCGGGACCTGGGATTCATGTCACATTACATTCATCCCCCACCATCTGGCCTGCGAAATCCTACCAACTGTCCTGGCTTGATACAATTCACACCTCTTTAACCTGGGGTTACCCCATCTCTGGATCTGTAAAGATTTAATCACCTGCTAATGGTCGCATTCCAAGCATTGTTTGGCATCTTTGAATTTGTCTATATATGTGTTTCTGGAACATACCTCTTCATTCACCTGAGGAAGGAGCAGCTAGTGACATCGAAACAAACCTGTTGGACTTTAACCTGGTTTTGTAAGACTTCGTACTGTGAAATATCTTGCCTGAGGAGCTTGTTTCATCATAGTTTCAGGGCTAGTATCTACCGTGGGTGTGGTTGAAGGGGTGTGCTTATTTAGTCTTCATAGTTGATAGATAGCTGCCAAGAACTGTCTGTTTCCCGACAGGCCTCCTTGTGAAATTGTTTGTTGATTCCACTGGATGCAGCATTCTCTGTTTTAGTCAACTATCAATGACCTTAGTGCTATCGGGCACAGCCACTTTGGGAAATCCATACAGTTTCTGGGACTTGGGGTCAACACTTTCAATACTAACATCTTTGGTCATGTGTCGACAATCGTGTTTATGTAATGTGAATGCTCAGAAAAGAGGCACTGTGCTGTCAGAACGTCTAAAATATTGGAGGGCTGCACCCACAGCTCCCCGAGAGTTCAAGTACAAGCTCTCCGACTGTATGGGTGCATCATGGCGTTCCCTACTTCTAGACTTCTTCAATAGATTCCCTTTCTCCGTCCAGCCTAATGACTAATCCACTTTGATTCTGACTTTGTTGGATCACAGACCGTTGCTTTCCACTTTTTTGGTCCTAGTCCCTTGCTTAGACACTCCGAGCCTGCTGGTGTGGGAGGGAGGGTTTCAGTTATCTGGACCACTTGGAGCTCTTCCGGGGCAGGTGTGACCTGTATAAGAAGGACAGGTTGCATCTAAACTGGAGAGGCAAATATATCCTAGCTGCAAGGTTTGCTAGTGTCACAAGGGAGGGTTTAAACTAGTATCGTCCAACGCCAGCATCTCCACATCATTTAAACTAGTATGGCACGGGGAGGCCTGTCGGGAAAACAGACAGTTCTTGGCAGCTATCTATCAACTATGAAGACTAAATAAGCACACCCCTTCCACCACACCCACGGTAGATACTAGCCCTGAAACTATGATGAAACGAGCTCCTCAGGCAAGATATTTCACAGTACAAAGTCTTACAACACCAGGTTAAAGTCCAACAGGTTTGTTTCGATGTCACTAGCTGCTCCTTCCTCAGATGAATGAAGAGGTATGTTACAGAAACACATATATAGACAATAGTCAGAAGGTGAAAAAATTGAGGGAGAATGAGGGAATAGGGCCAGTATGGCTCTGAGGAAGAGCAGATAGGGAGATGCTGAAGTGCATATGTTTTAATGCAAGAAGTATAACAGGTAAGGCAGATGAACATAAAGCTTGGATTAGTACAGGGAACTATGATGTTGTTGCCATTACAGAGACCTGGTTGAGGGAAGGACAGGATTGGCAGCTAAATGTTCCAGGATTTAGATGTTTCAGGCGGGATAGAGGGAGAGGTAAAAGGGATGGAGGAGTTGCGCTTTTGGTTAGGGAGAATATCACAGCTGTACTGCGGGAGGACACCTCAGAGGGCAGTGAGGCTATATGGGTAGAGATCAGGAATAAGAAGGGTGCAGTCACAATGTTGGCGGTTTACTACAGGCCTCCCAACAGCCAGCGGGAGACAGAGGAGCAGATAGGTAGACAGATTTTAGAAAGGAGTAAAAGCAACAGGGTTGTTGTGATGGGAGTGTCATGTGAGAGTACCTTTAAGACATGGATAGTTAAGCAATGTACCTTTAAGAAAACAGTGATGTCAGAGAGTGGGTGGTGCTGAGGTCAGGTCAGCCATTTTGCAGTTTAATTTTGCAGTTTTTAAAAAGAGCTTGGGGAGTGTCTGTGTTTGCAGTGAGCTGGATGTCTGCCATAAAAGACCATCTCTGAATCATTTGGGTGATTTAAACTCATAATTGGAAAGCCTTTATCAGGGAATCACCTGATGTGATTTTGTTTAAAGGTGTTAAGTCTCTTGGAAGTTTGAAGGAACATTTTAAGGAATTATTTACTGTTGCAATATTTTCTGAGTTATCTTTGATGTAAGGGGTGTTAAAAGAGCCAATGTTTATTTAAGATGTTAAGTTGAGTTCATGGAATAAACATTGTTTTGTGTTTAAAAACCCATGTGTCCATAATTGTAAACCCACACCTAGGGGACAAGCCGTGTGCTAGGAAAAGCAACAAATCCATTAAAGGGAGAGGTTGGTTCAACTCCATGATACATTTTGGGGTTCTGAAAATGCCTCGCCCATAACAGGAGACTTTAACTTCCCCAATATTGACTGGGACTCACTTAGTGCTAAGGGCTTGGACGGGGCAGAATTTGTAAGGAGCATCCAGGAGGGCTTCTTAAAACAGTATGTAGATAGTCCAACTAGGGAAGGGGCTATACTGGACCTGGTATTGGGGAATGTGCCCAGCCAGGTGGTAGAAGTTTCAGTAGGGGAGCATTTCGGGAACAGTGACCACAATTCAGTAAGTGCTGGTGGACAAGGATAAGAGTAGTCATAGGGTGAATGTGCTAAATTGGGGGAAGGCTGATTATAACAATATTAGGCGGGAACTGAAGAACCTAGTTTGGGGGCAGATGTTTGAGGGTAAATCAACATCTGACATATGGGAGGCTTTCAAATGTCAGTTGAAAGGAATTCAGGACCGGCATGTTCCTGTGAGGAAGAAGGATAAATATGGCAAATTTCGGGAACCTTGGATAACGAGAGATATTGTAGGTCTCGCCAAAAAGAAAAAGGAGGCATTTGTCAGAGCTAGAAGGCTGGGCACAGACTAAGCCTGTGTGAAATATAAGGAAAGTAGGAAGGAACTTAAGCAAGGAGTCAGGAGGGCTAAAAGGGGTCACAAAAAGCCATTGGCAAATAGGGTTAAGGAAAATCCCAAGGCTTTTTACACATACATAAAAAGCAAGAGGGTAGCCAGGGAAAGGGTTGGCCCACTAAAGGACAGGGGAAGGAATCTATGTGTGGAGCCACAGGAAATGGACGAGGTACTAAATGAATACTTTGCATCAGTATTTACCAAAGAGAAGGAAATGGTGGATGTTGAGTCTGGAGAAGGGTGTGGAGATAGCCTGGGTCACATTGAGATCCAAAAAGACGAGGTGTTGGGCGTCTTGAAAAATATTAAGGTGGATAAGTCCCCAGGGCCTGATGGGATCTACCCCAGAATATTGAAGGAGGCAAGAGAGGAAATTGCTGAGGCCTTGACAGAAATCTTTGGATCCTCAGTGTCTTCAGGTGATGTCCCGGAGGACTAGAGAATAGCCAATGTTGTTCCTTTGTTCAAGAAGGGTAGCAAGAGGGCAGTACTGTGGCGCAATGGGTTAGCCCTGTGCCTCACGGCGCCGAGGTCCCAGGTTCGATCCTGGCTCTGGACCACTATCCGTGTGGAGTTTGCACATTCTCCCCGTGTTTGCGTGGGTTTCACCCCCATAACCCAAAGATGTGCAGGGTAGGTGGATTGGCCATGCTAAATTGCCCCTTAATTGGAAAAAATGAATTGGGTACACTAAATTTATTTTTTTTAAAAAGGGTAGCAAGGATAATCCAGGGAACTACAGGCCGGTGAGCCTTACGTCAGTGGTAGGGAACTTACTGGAGAGAATTCTTCGAGACAGGATCTACTCCCATTTGGAAGCAAGTAGACATATTACCGAGAGGCAGCGTGGTTTTGTGAAGGGAAGGTCGTGTCTCACTAACGTGATAGAGTTTTTCGAGGAGGTCACAAAGATAGTTGATGCAGGTAGGGCAGTGCATGTTGTCTATATGGACTTCAGTAAGGTCTTTGACAAGGTCCCTCATTATAGACTGGTACAAAAGGTGAAGTCACACGGGATCAGAGGTAAGCTGGCAAGGTGGATACAGAACTGGCTAGGTCATAGAAGGCGGAGAGTAGCAATATAAGGGTGCTTTTCTGATTGGAGGGCTGTGACTAGTGATGTTCCGCATGGATCAGTGCTAGGACCTTTGCTGTTTGCAGTATATCTAAATGATTTGAAGGAAAATGTAACTGGTCTGATTAGTAAGTTTGCGGATGACACAAAGGTTGGTGGAATTGCGGATAGCGATGAGGACTGCCAGAGGAAACAGCAGGATTTAGATTGTTTGGAGACTTGGGCGGAGAGATGGCAGATGGAGTTTAATCCGAGGTAATGCATTTTGGAAGGTCTAATACAGGTAGGTAATACACAGTGAATGGTAGAACCCTCAAGAGTATTAACAGTCAGAGAGATCTAGGTGTACAGGTCCACAGGTCACTGAAAGGGGCAACACAGGTGGAGAAGGTAGTCAAGAAGGCATACGGCATGCTTGCCTTTAGTGGCCGGGGCATTGAGTATAAAAATTGGCAAGTCATGCTGCAGCTGTATAGAACCTTAGTTAGGCCACACTTGGAGTATAGTGTTCAATTCTGGTCACCAGAGGATTTAGAGGCTTTAGAGAGGGGACAAAAGAGATTTACCAGGATGTTGCCTAGTATGGAGGGCATGAGCTATGAGGAGAGGTTGAATAAACTCCGTTTGTTCTCACTGGAACGACGGAGGTTAAGGGGCGACCTGATAGAGGTCTACAAAATTATGAGGGGCATAGACAGAGTGGATAGTCAGAGACTTTTTCCCAAGGGTGGAGCGGTCAATTACTAGGGGGCATAAGTTTAAGGTGCGAGGGGCAAGGTTTAGAGGAGATGTACAAGCAAGTTTTTTACACACAGGGTAGTGGGTGCCTGGAACCCGCTGCCGGAGGAGGTGGTGGAAGCAGGGACGATAGTGACGTTTAAGGGGCATCTTGACAATTACATGAATAGGATGGGAATAGAGGGATACGGACCCCGGAAGTGGAGAAGATTTTAGTTTAGACGGGCAGCATGGTCGTCACAGGCTTGGAGGGCCGAAGGGCCTGTTCCTGTGCTGTACTTTTCTTTGTTCTTTGTTCTTTGAGTACCCGATTCAATGTCCGCACTGTCAGGCACTGTCTTAGTATTACACTTAGTGTGTGTCAGTCGAAGCCTTTTTTTAAAAATGGTTTTCATGCCTGACCACGGTTTTAAGGCTACCAATCATCTGGGCCCACTATGCTCGATTGGTTTAGACAGACACAAGGCCAGCATTTGTTGCCCATCCCTAATTGCCCTTGAGGAGGTGGTGGTGAGCTGTCTTCTTGAACTGCTGCAGTCCATGTGGTGCAGGTGCACCCACAGTGATGTTAGGGAGGGAGTTTCAAGATTGTAACCCAGCAACAGTGAAAGAATGTTGATATTATTCCCAGTCAGGATGATGGGTGACTTGGAGGGAAACCTCCAGGTAGTGGTATTCCCAGGTATCTGCTGCTGTTGTCCTCCTAAATTGCAATGGCCGTGGGTTTGGAAGGTGCTGCCCAAGGAGTCTTGGTGAGTTTCCAAGCGCAGTTTGTAGATGGTACTTGCTACTGCTACTGTGCGTCAGTGGTGGAGGGAGTAAACATTTGTGGTAGGGGCGCCAATCAAGTGGGCTGCTTTGTCCTGGTCGAGCTTCTTGAGGTGGGATCAGAAAATTTACCCCCAAGATTTTATCACTTCTGGACTGCTGTAAAAGGGCGAGTCACTCCTCAAGGACGGTGGCGCACTACGATGGCAAAGAGTTAAGTTACAACGAGGGAGTCTCCAATTCAAACGCAGAAGTTATTAAGTAAAGGCTGTGATTCCGTCACGGAGGCAATGATTTATCCCTAATGTACAATTCTACAGAAAATGTATATAGTGCTGCCAAATACATTTAGCATGTTAAAAATCAACTTTTCATACAACTTTAATGCTGCAGCTTGCTAGTATTTCTAGTTGCTCATTATATAAGCAGCAAAATATCTGGCTGAAGCTGCATGAATCATTTAATTCTGAAATCTTGGGAGGTGCAGCAATGTTCCCTGAACGATTTATAATTACAAAGGATCTGTTTACTCTAAATTAGAAATTCCAGCACAGTCAAAATATTTCCACAGCAAATGCCAGCACAACAAGGAAGTATCATCACACTCCACTGAGACCACTGAACGAGAGTCCACTCATAATTCCGATGGGTTTTGACTCATGTACTTATACAGGAGTGATTCTTCATCCTATTTTATGCTTCCCAGTCAATAATTCCGATCCTGACTTCCAGTGAGGGGGATATGCTGAGCCCACTCATGAAAGGGGCTCTCCTCCTGGAAACTTGAAATTAGGCACTTTTAACCCAAAATAGCCCACTAAACCAGGGATAAAATACCCACCCTCCTCCAACACCACCGCAATGAGCGATACATGCCAGCAACAACAACCTGAGGAGCCAAAGAGGCGGCAGAGGCAGAGAAAGACTGAGGTGATGGCGAACACGCGGGATGATGAGGTTCCGGCCACACCCGAGCGGGATGGACTACCTGAACATATGCCAGACTATCTCCCGATGAACAACTGGAGGGAATTCCTAACACAGGAACTCCAAGACTCAAGGACACCATCAAATTTGAAATGGTGTTGAAAGTGGTGTAGTGGAGGCGCTGGTCACCCTGCAGGCAACGCTGGAAAAGACAGAGCGGTGTCTAGAGACGCAGGAGGCGATGATCAGAGAGCTGGAGAAGTCCATGACTGACCAGAGCAATCAGATCATCTCACTGAAGACGGAGATGGGAAGGTTGGTGGCAATGCAAGGGACACGAAGGAGGAAGATCGAGGATTGCGCCACCAGAATCCCCCCACTATAGGCCTTCTCGGGCACCGAGGGCAGGAGCCCTACAGAGTACGTGGCTCAGATGCTGGGAAAACTGGTTGGAGGGGGAAACTTCTCCAAACTCCCAGAAGTGGACACAGCCCACAGGTAACTCCCGCCAAAGCCCAAGGCAGGGGACCAGCCGCGGGCCATCGTTGCGAAACTGCACCAGTATCAAGACCGGGAAAATATCCAGAACTGGGGAAGGCACACATGGTCCTGTAAGTGGGAGGGACACTCGATCCGGGTGTACCATTGGGGCAGACTTGGCCAAGTGCCGGGCAGAATTTAACAAGGTGGCCCTTTATAAGAACAATGTGCGGTTCGGAATGCTGTACCCTGCCAAGCTCTGGGTGACTTTCCAGGGCAGGGAGTACTATTTCACCGCACCAGCAGAAGCAGATCAGTTTGTGCACAAGCATGGGCTGGGAATGCAACAAAACCAGCAGTGAACTATGTGACAGTATGTGTATTGTACAAATAAAGAAGGGTTAATAATGTACTGTAACTACATTCAACCACTAGATGGCGATCGAGCGCATGTGGATCATGTGACACTCTTGATTCGGGGAGTAGGTTGTTAGGCGAGATAGTGAATAGTCATGTTATGAGGAGCTCTGTAGTTAGAATCATAGTTTTCGTCAATCTGTTATTTGGAATCACAATTTTCTGGAATGTATCTGCAATTTTGAGAGAGGGAGGAACTATTGCACAGGTCTATTACAGCTTCACTGCACCTGTACCCTACTTATTAAGCCCAGGATTCCAAAGGCTTTATTATTCACTTTCTTAATCTGCATCTTTTTTTTAAATACATTTAGAGTACCCAATTCATTTTTTCCAATTAAGGGGCAATGCTAAATCGCTGGCTTTGAAAGCAGACTAAGGCAGACCAGCACCACGGTTCGATTCCCGTAACAGCCTCCCCGAACAGGTGCCGGAATGTGGCGACTAGGGGCTTTTCACAGTAACTTCATTTGAAGCCTACTTGTGACAATAAGCAATTTTCATTTCATTTTCATTTCATTTCATACTGGGGCTGTTTAGCACAGGGCTAAATCGCTGGCTTTGAAAGCAGACCAAGGCAGGCCAGCAGCACGGTTCGATTCCCGTAACAGCCTCCCCAAACAGGCGCCGGAATGTGGCGACTAGGGGCTTTTCACAGTAACTTCATTTGAAGCCTACTTGTGGCAATAAGCGATATTCATTCATTTCATTTTCATTTAGCATGGCTAATCCACTTACCCTGTACATCTTTGGGTTGTGGGGGCGAAACACATGCAAACACGAGGAGAATGTGCAAACTCCACATGGACAGTGACCCAGAGTCGGGATCGAACCTGGGACCTCGGCGCTGTGAGGCAGCAGTGCTAACCACTGCGCCACCTGCTGCCCTAGCACTGCCATCTTTAATGATCTGTGCCTCTGCCCCAACATCCCCATTAGAATTGGACCCTTTATTTCATATAGTCTCCCCCCGTTCATTTTTGCTACCAAAATGAATCACTTTGTATATTATACTTCAGCTACTATATGTCTGCCCTCCCCCAGCCTGCATTGAAGTTGATCAGTATCCTCCTATTTCGCAATACTTCCATGATTTGTATCATCCACAAATTTTGAAATGTACCCTGTGCTGTGCACACCCAAGTCTAGATCATTAATGTTGAACCTTGAAAAGGAAGAATGTGCAGGACCATGGGGAAAATGGAACTATTTGGATAGGTTTGGAAGAGCCAGCATGGGTATGCTGGCCCAAGTGACCTTCCACTGTGCTGTAAGATTCTATGAATAAATTAAGTTAAATGATCAAACTAACCGTTAAATCATGCAGTGTGAGTTTTGTAAAATTACTTATAAACAAATATTTCCAGGAATTGAGCCCTGTTGTGCAATGCAATATTTGTTCATTGCCTTATTGAAGCACTTCAATAACTGCTCAGCGTGCATTTCTCTCTTGCCTGATTTCTGTAATTATGTTCTTTCATTTTAAATGGAAATACATTACCAGTAATTGCATTCAGTTCTCCGATGCATCCTTCATCCTCGTTCTCTGAAACCAATTGCAAATGATGTTCTTTGTTCAAGAGACATGTTTTTCTATCTTCCTGATTTGTGTCTCATAGCAACAACACATCTATTTACTTCCCTTCGAAGGACCCCGGGCATCGAGATAGACCTTCAGGAACATCCAAGTAACTACGAAGAGATCAATTTGCTATATATTGAAGTCGAAGCGCATGTTTTGCCTGTGAATCCCAAAATAACATAAATACAAATCACAACATGTTCCTGCGTAAAATAAACAGATTGTAAAACCCACTCCAATGATTGAAATGTACTTTTCTTTTCAGACTGAGAAGTAACCTGATAGAGGCCTTTAAAATTATGAATGGGACAGACAAAACCCACTCATTTGGAGAAATCCTAATTCAATGTTCCGACATATTGGACAATCCAAGATTATGGCCATATATACAAAATAGTAATAGGTAAATCCCAATAGGGAAAGAAGGACAAATTTCTTCACTCAGAGCGTAACTGCCTAACATTGAAAGTGACTCAGCCTTTGATAATTTCAAAAGGGAACTAGATGTGTACATAAGAGAAAAGGGGATAGAGAGATACACCGAAAGGCTGAGAGGAGATAGAATGGAAGCAGATTTGTATGAACAGCAGCACAGCAGAATAATCTGTTTTTGTGCTGTAAACTCTATGTCAAAAGAAAATGTCCTCATTGCTTGGCCACATAGCTGGAGAATCCAATGCGTTCATCAACATCAGAGAAGGTTACACAATTTGAGGAGAAGCGGGTGCCTGGAAGCGGGTGCTGAATAAATGTGACCATTACGTAGTCACAGGACTGCATAATATTGATGCATCTATCTAACTACAACAGTCGAGAAACCAGCAGTAATCGGTGCTACTTATTGACTGTGTGCTTGCCTGAGGGTGTAAGAAATCAAGGGCTGGATTCTCTGTTCAGGAGATTGTATTCTCCTGCCAGAGCTGAATTGCAACTGGTTTATGATCCCCCTGGGAGTGCAAACCAGTAAGCAACTCAGTATTCCACGCCATGCAAATTTATACATGGCATGGAATATGGGGGATTCCCACTATATGGCTGCCATCTTGAGTGAGTAGCCAGATAATGAAGTCCTGCGGCTGGTCACCCACCCCCCAAACTGGAAATCGACCCCGAACCCACCCCATGCCACACCGCAAATCAGCCCTGAACCTCGCCCACAGCACAACAGCAACCCCCCCTCCCCACCCCCGATTTGCCTGGGTGCCCCCTACCCCCGATCTGCACCCCGGGACCCTTGTAAACGTAACACCCCCCAAAGGGACCCACTGCCTAGTCCAGTGAAATCATGAAATGCACTTAGTGCTTGGAATGCACTTACCTCTCTTTGTTGTGGTCAATGTCTACAAACATTGGGGTTTCACCATTTAGGCCATTAGACCATGAATGGAGATGAATGAATCAAAGCTTCAGATGGTTCATGGAAGCTGTCAATCACAAATCACGACTAGAAATGGCTTGCAGCTAATGGATCTGTGGGAACCAGGCACAGGCCACAGTTGTTCTCCTTTATGGAACAAACACATGGAGCTTCAAGGTAAGTGTAATTTCTCTCACTGATTCTGTCTGGACTGGTCTCGAGCTGTCAAACAGGGGTCTCTTTTCTGTGTGGGCAGGGCCCCCCCTCTTACAGGGTCCTGGAGGGGTCCCCCTATTATAGGGGTCCCGGGGGGGAGTCCTCAGATGGGCTCGGATGGTCTCTACCAGCGTGGCCCTGGCATGGTAGACCTCATTGTAGCCAAGAGGGCAGCCATTGCCCCATGGCCTCCCTCAAGGTTCAGGGCCACACTGGTAGAGATCACAAGTGACCCGCATCCATGTGATTCCTGGCCACAGGGACTGGAGAATCACAGAAGGCCAGAGCATAGGGCGCTGGGCCCGCTGAACAGCTGCAAATTTGTGATTAAGACCAATTTGCATGTATTTACACCCCCACAGGTGCGCATCATGGACGTCGTTCACACCGTCAGTGGGGGTTCGGAGCACCATGGTCCTGATTTTCATCCGATTCTGTGTCCTATCGGGATGCGATCCAGGTGTCCCAGGATGGAGAATCCTGCCCCAAGTGTCATTTAAAAGCAGTCTGTACTTTTCTTTCAATATTTTTGTGGTATTATAGGTATTACGGTACCTTAGAGGCTGAAGTACCATTGGTAGAACCAATACGCTTGCCATTGGCTCGAGTGTATAATAGCTCCGCCCTGATAGGCGGGGTATAAGAACCCATGACATCCCAGCAGCCCTCATTCTGTACCTGAGCTGCTGGGGCAAACATCTAGCTTATTAAAGCCTTCAGTTGGACTACAACCTCGTTTTAGTGGTCATTGATCGTGCATCAATGTTTATTGCCATTTTCCAACTTTATCAGTAAAACAGTATAAGATATAAAGCACATGATATCTACAAAGTAGCAGCTCAAGCGTGTCTATTATTTTCAAGCAAGTTTGTGTCTATGTACAGTGGTTCTTACAGCCTGTCTCCGCCACCCCCCTCCCCTTCCCCTTTTGGAGGCATGTTCCGCGTTTGTCCTTTTCCCCCACACTGGGGGTGTTATTTTTTGTTGTTTGGTGTTGGGGGGTGGGTGGCTGCATGATCCTTCCCTTCTTCCCCTCGCTCTTGTGCCTTCTTTGGAATCCCTTCCCTCCACCCCGCCCCGTCCTGCCCCTGTCTCTTTTGCGTGTCCTCCCTTGTATTTCCTCCCTGTATGGTAGCTCTGCCCTGCAAGGCAGGGTATAAGATCCCGTGATGTCCCAGCAGCCCTCATTCTGTACCTGAGCCTCTGGGGGAAACATCTAGCTTATTAAAGCCTTCAGTTGAACTACAACCTCATTTTAGTGGTCACTGATCGTGCATCAATTTAATAAGTTAGATGTTAAGAAGAAAGGATGGAGCTCCAAATCCAGCCGGAGTGTCTGCAACTTAGCCTTCATGCGGCGAACTCAGCGGCGATCTTTAAGCACTGGCTGGCGTGTTTTAAAGGGTATCTCGAGACGGCAGAAAACGCACCCACTGGAGAGCAGAAACTGCACGTCCTGCACTCAAGGGTGAGCCCGGAGATCTACACCCTCATCGAGGAAGCGGAAGACTTCGATGCAGCAATCGAGCTGCTAAAAGGATATTCGCCCGGTAAACCAGGTCTACGCCCGGCATCTGCTTGCAACAAGACGGCAAACCCCTGGGGAATCGTTGGAGGAATTCTACCGCGCACTCCTGGTGCTGGGCAGAAGCTGCGGCTGCCCGCAAGTTTCGGTGAGCGAACACACGGAACTCTTAGTCCGGGACGCTTTCGTGGCAGGTTTGCTTTCATCACAAATCCGCCAGCGCCTGTTAGAGAAAGACACCCTGGGTCTTAGGGAGGCACGGGCCCTCGCAGGCTCCCTGGACGTGGCCTCCAGGAAAGCCCGCGCCTACATTTCCGACCGCGTGGCAGCCCCCTGGGCAGCGTGGAACCCCGCAGCGGCCGACCCAGAGACTTCTGCAAGGCGGCCTGCCAACCCCGAGGAGCCCCGCTGCTACTTTTGCAGGCAGGCCAAGCACCCCCGCCAGCGCTGCCCGGCCCGCGCATCCACCTGCAGGAGATGCGGCAAAAAGGGCCATTTCGTGGGGGGTATGTCAGGCCCGAGCGGTGGCCGCGGTCCCCAGCGGCGAATCCGGACCGCCACCAAAAACTTCTCCACGGGCCCCGTGTGGCCAGCGGTCGCCGCCATCCCCATATCCCAGGTCCACGTGCGGATCCCGGGCGCCGCCATCTTGTTCCACGGACACCACGCTTGAGGGATGGGCACTGCCATTTCGTGCACCCCCAGCCATGTGTGACCAATTGAGACGCCATCTTGGATGAACCCCCAGGACCCCAGCTCGGCCGACCACACACTGCCTGAACAGAATTGCCAACTACTGCGATTGGCCTCGGTGACTCTGGATCAATCTCGACCTCGAACACTCTCAACCGCTACGACGACCTGTTTCATCAACGGGCACGAGACGTCCTGCTTAATTGACTTCATACACCCCGACACGGTAAGGCGCTGTTCCCTCCTCATCCACACTGTTAATCAAAAAATCTCACTGGCCTCCGGTTCCCACTCAGTGGAGATAAAGGGGTTTTGTTTAGCAAACCTCACAGTCCAGGGAAGGTAGTTCAAAAATTTCCGTCTCTACATCCTTCCCCACCTCTGCGCGGCTACACTCCTGGGTTTAGACTTCCAGTGTAACTTTCAAAGTTTGACCTTCCAATTCGGCGGCCCTATACCCCCCCTTACTGTCTGTGGCCTCGCGACCCTTAAGGTCGACCCGCCTTCCCTGTTTGCGAACCTCACCCCGGATTGCAAACCTGTCGCCACCAGGAGCAGACGCTGCAGTGCCCAGGACCGGATCTTTATCAGGTCAGAGGTCCAAAGGCTACTGAGGGAACGGGTAATTGAAGCCAGTAACAGCCCCTGGAGAGCTCAAGTAGTGGTGGTAAACACCGGGGAGAAGCGTAGGATGGTCATCGACTACAGTCAGACCATCAACAGGTTTATGCAGCTGGGCGCGTACCCCCTCCCCCGCATATCCGACCTGGCAAACAGGATCGCGCATTATAAGGTCTTCTCCACGGTGGATCTCAAGTCCACCTACCACCAGCTCCCCATCTGCATTAGTGACCTCAAATACACTGCCTTCGAGGCAGACGGGCGGCTCTATCACTTCTTAAGGGTTCCCTTTGGGTGTCACTAACGGGGTCTCGGTCTTCCAGCGCGAGATGGACCGAATGGTTGACCGGTACGGCTTACAGGCAACATTCCCGTATCTCGATAATGTCACCATCTGCGGCCACGACCAGCAGGACCACGACACCCAACCTCCAAAAATTTCTCCAGACTGCTAAAATCCTTAACCTAACATACAATAAGGATAAATGCGTGTTTAGCACCGACCGTCTACCCATTCTCGGCTACGTAGTGCGAAATGGAGTTATAGGTCCCGACCCTGAACGCACGCGCCCCCTTATGGAGTTCCCCCTCCCTCACTGCTCTAAGGCCCTAAAACACTGCCTAGGGCTTTTTAGCTACTATGCCCAGTGGGTCCCCAACTACGCGGACAAGGCCCGTCCCCTGATCCAATCCACAGTTTTTCCCCTGTCGATAGAGGCCCGCCAGGCCTTCAGCCGCATCAAAGCAGACATTGCAAAGGCCACGATGCACGCCATCGACGAGTCCCTCCCTTCCAGGTCGAGAGCGATGCGTCCGATGTTGCTCTGGCAGCAACCCTCAACCAAGCGGGCAGACCCGTGGCCTTCTTCTCCCATATCCCCCATGCTTCCGAAATCCACCACTCCTCAGTCGAAAAGGAGGCCCAAGCCATAGTAGAAGCTGTGCGACATTGGAGGCATTACCTGGCCGGCAGGAGATTCACTCTCCTCACAGACCAACGGTCGGTAGCTTTCATGTTCGATAATGCACAGCGGGGCATGGTAAAAAACGACAAGATATTGCGGTGGAGGATTGAACTCTCCACCTACAACTACGAGATCTTGTATCGTCCCGGGAAGCTAAATGAGCCTCCTGACGCCCTGTCCCGCGGCACATGTGCCACCGCACAAGTGGACCGCCTCCGAGCCTTCCACAAGGACCTCTGTCACTCGCTTTTTCCATTTCGCCAAGACCCGCAACCTGCCTTACTCCATCGAGGAGGTCAGGACAGCCACCAGGGACTGCCAAATCTGCGCGGAGTGCAAACCACACTTCTACCGGCCAGAGAGAACGCACCTGATAAAAGCTTCCATCCTTTTGAACGCTTCAGCATGGACTTCAAAGGCCCCCTCCCCTCCACCGACCGCAACACGTACTTCCTGAACGTGATTGACGAGTACTCCCGGTTCCCATTCACCATCCCCTGCCCCAACATGACCGTCTCCACCGTCATCAAGGCCCTCCATAGCATCCTTGCACTGTTCGGGTTCCCCACCTACATACATAGTGATCGGGGGTCCTCCTTTATGAGCGACGAACTGCGTCAATTCCTGCTCAGCAAGGGCATCACCTCGAGCAGGACGACCAGTTACAACCCCCGGGGTAACGGTCAGGTAGAGAGGGAGAACGGAATGGTCTGGAAGACCATACTACTGGCCCTACGGTCCAGGAACCTCCCAGTCTCCCGCTGGCAAGAAGTCCTCCCGGATGCCCCCCCACTCCATCCGGTCACTACTTTGTACAACCACCAATCAGACATCTCACGAACGTCTCCTTGTCTTCCCTAGGAACCTCGCTCCCGACCTGGCTGGCAGCACCCGGACCCATCCTGCTCCGAAAACACGGGCGGGCGCTCAACTTGGACCCGTTGGTCGAGAGGGTGCACCTGCTCCATGCCAACCCCCAGTACGCCTACGTGGTGTACCCCGGCGGCCGACAAGATACGGGCTCCCTACGGGACCTGGCGCCCGCTGGAACTCCACGCACATTCCAGCTACCAGTCCCACCCTCCCCTCCACCGCAGCACCTTACAGGAGGATCGGTCCTTCCGCCGCCCCTGCCTAGGGCCCCCCACCCACCGACGTCCCCCCGCAGGTGCTCCCTCTCCACATCAGCTGTATTCCCCACCAGCGCCGTCTCGGGGTGACGAAGCTGCCATGGAGATCGAAGCCACGCTCCCGGAGTCACAGACGCCCGAGCCTCCACCGGAGTCACCACCGAGGCTCCGACGATCAGAGAGGATGACCAGGGCCCCCGATCGACTGATTGCTTCATTTTAACCGTAATCTGTAAATATAAAACACCGAATGGACATAGCTACCAGACTTGTAAATAGTTACTAAATACTGTACGGAGGTATTACGGTACCTCCATAACTAATTATACCATGTTGTTATGTTTTGTAGTTGCTGGCCACCACCCCCACCGGACTTTTTTTTAACAGGGGGTGAATGTGGTATTATAGGTATTACGGTACCTGGGAGGCTCAGGTACCATTGGTAGAACCTATATGCTTGCTATTGGCTAGAGTGTATAATAGCTCCACCCTGATAGGTGGGGTATAAGAACCCGTGACGTCCCAGCAGCCTTCATTCTGTACCTGAGCTGCTGGGGGAAACATCTAGCTTATTAAAGCCTTCAGTTGGACTACAACCTTGTTTTAGTGGTCATTGATCGTGCATCAATGTTTATTGCCATTTTCCAACTTTATCAGTAAAACAGTATAAGATATAAAGCACATGATATCTACAAAGTAGCAGCTCAAGCGTGTCTATTATTTACAAGCAAGTTTGTGTCATTGTGCACTGGTTCTTACAGCCTGTCTCCGCCACCCCCCTCCCTTCCCCTTTTGGAGGCATGTTCCGCGTTTGTCCTTTTCCCCCACGCTGGGGGTGGTATTTTTTGTTGTTTGGTGTTGGGGGGTGGGTGGCTGCATGATCCTTCCCTTCTTCCCCTCGCTCTTGTGCCTTCTTTGGAATCCCTTCCCTCCACCCCGCCCCGCCCTGCCCCTGTCTCTTTTGTGTGTCCTCCCTTGTATTTCTCTCCCACTTCCGGCCCCAATTTGTCGTCCCATTTCCACCTAGTTTCATCCAATGGTAGTCTTGCTCTGTCTAGCAACCGTCCGTCTCTGTTCCCAAAGTTCCTCTCCTCCTTATTGTCTGTGTTGATTAACTCCTCTGGGGGAGTGTCTCTTGGGACCTTGGACCACATTGCTGCTAGCATCTCTCCGTCCTGTCTCCACTTTTTAAAGGTGGCGTCAAGCTTGGCTGGTGGGAATTTGTGGTTGCCGCAGATGGGGGCCATAGGGGACATCTCAATTAAACCAAAATGTTGTCTCATTTAGTTCCATGTCTTCAATGTGGCTACTACCACTGGGCTGGATGTGTGCCTTGATAAGGGGGGTGGGAGTGCTGCCGTGGCAAGTGCTCGGAGGGAAACCCCCCCTCCCCACCACACACACACACACAAATACCATAATCATTTTGTCTAATTTGTGGAAATAGGCCTTGGGGATGAAGATCGGTATGGATGTCAACAAAAGAAAAACCTCAGCAGTCCGTTCATTTTGATCATCTGTACTCTCCCCGTCAGGTAAAGCAGGGAGTCCTTTTTAACTTCCCCTGCCAGACTGGTCAGGGTCCACTTGTGGATTTGTCTCCAGTCATGAGCTCTCTGAATCCACAGGTAGCGGAATTTATTTTGGGCTACTTTGAATGATAGTCCCTCCTGCTCTGTCTTTCCCCCGTTCGGGTTACTGGGAATGCCTCACTCTGCCCAGGTTGAGTTTATAGCCTGACAAAGTTCCGAACTCTGCCTGGAGCGGCATGATTGCTTTCAGGCCATTCTGTGGGTAGAAGAGCAGGTCATCCGCATAGAGCGACACTCTGTACTCTCTGCACCCTCTTTGTATACCCTTCCAGCTTTTCATGTCTCGCAGAGCGATCGCCAGTGGTTCAATTGCCAGGGCGAACAAGAGCGGTGAAAAGCGGCATCCCTGCCTTGAGCCTCTGTGCAGCTGGAAGTATTCAGAGCTGGTGGTCTTGGTCCGAAGGGGGGTGTTGAATGGGAGTTTCATCCATGAGGTGAATCCTGTCTCCAGCCCAAACCGCTCCAGTACCTCAAAGAGGACCACATCTGCTATTCTCTCCCCAGAAGGGGTCATTATTACATTCAGCGCCCACCTGATGTTCGCAGTTAGTTGCCTACCATTGACAAAGCCCGTCTGGTCCTCTGCGGCCACCTCTGCTACATAGTTCTGCAGTCTCTTGGCCAGGACATTTGTGAGTATCTTCGTGTCTACATTCAGCAGTGAAATGGGTCCAAATAATCCACATTCCACTGGGTCCTTGCCTTTTTTGGGTCTCAGCAATATCATGGCCTGTATTGGCGAAGGAGGCAGGGATCCCCTCGTTAGCGAACATGTCCCGTCGGTGTGGGGCCAGGGCCGTCATTGGGTCGCAGCACCTACCCCCCTGCATGGAGCTGAAACCATGATCTCTCCCAGTCCTATTGGTGCTTCCAGCTCCCCCCCGCCTATCGTCCCCCGCGACTGACATGTCCAGTCCATCAAGGAACTGTTTCATCTCCGCATCTACGTCGGGGGGCTCGGAGGTGTACAGCCCTCGGTAAAAGGTCTCAAACATTCGGTTGACCTCTTTTTACTTGTTTACCAGTCTGCCTCTGCTATCCTTCACCTGCGCTAACTCCCTCATGGCTGCCTGCTTTCTCAGCTGGTAAGCCAGTCGGTGGCCAGCCTTTTCCCCATGCTCGCAAAAGATTCCCTGTGTCTGGCGGAGTTGGTGCACTGCTTTCCTGGTGGATAGCAGGTTAAAGACCATTTGTAGCTTTTTCCTCTCCGCCAGAAGCTCTACGGTCGGGGCCTTGAAGTACTTTCTGTTGACCTCCAGAATGGAGTCGATCAGGTGTTGCCTGCCATCCTCTCTTCCCTATCTCTTCATGCCTTGTAGGCTATAATCTCTCCCCTAATCACAGCCTTCAGTGCATCCCAGAATGTGGAAGGAGAGGCTTACCCATTCTGGTTATTAGTAACGTACTCACCTATGGCCTGTGATATTTCCTGGCAGAAGACCTTATCGTCCAAGAGGTCCATGTCCAACCTCTACGTGGGGCATTGGGCACGGCCTGTCTCCAACCTCACATCCACGTAATGTGGAGGGTGGTCAGGGATGACTACCGCAGAATATTCCGCTCTTACTATTCCTGGAAGCAACAATTCCCCCACTGCAAAGAAGTCTATCCTCGAGTATGCTTTGTGCACTGGCAAAACGAACGAGAATTCCTTCCCACTGGGGTGGAGGAACTGCCATGGGTCCACCACCCCCATCTGCTCCATGAATGTTGCCAGCTCCCTAGCCATGCCTGTCCATTTCCCAGATCTGGGGTTCGATCAGTGGGTCCTGTACACAGTTGAAGTCGCCATCCATTATCAGTCATGGCAATGTCGGGGATTTCTGCCATGGTCTTTTTTATGAAGCCTGTGCCGTCCCAGTTGGGGGGTACATATTAACCAGGACTACAGGTGCCACGCTCTGGGCACCGTTGACCATGACGTACCGTCCCCCTGGGTCTGTAACCGTCCTTGTCACCGTGAACAAAGTCCTCTTACTGATCAGTATGGATATTCCCCTAGCCCTCGTCCCGTGGCACAAATGGTAGGTCTGTCCCACCTAGCCCTTCCTTACCAGCAGTCTGTCCTTCTCCCTCAGGTGTGTCTCCTGCAGGAAGACTATGTCAGCTTTCTGGATTCTTAGATGGGCGATGACTCTGGATATTTTCACCAGAACGTTAAGTGCCTTGATATTCCAGGTGACTCTCCTGATTGGGGGGGGGGGGTTCTGTGGGATCAACTACACTTACCTGGTGGATGTGCCCCTGCACTCAGGGGTTTCCCTTTGTTATGGGGCCATCCTAAATGGCCACGGTCACTGTTCTCACCATGATGCTCGGCCCCTGTGCTCCAGGGTTTCCTTTTGTCCAGGGGGCACTCAACAGGACCGCCAACTGTCTGTACGTGACGTGGGTGCACCCCTGCACTCCGGGATCTCCCTTTGTAGGAACCCTACAATGTGGCTGCTTGCGGGTTCCGACACCCCGGTGAGAAGGAATTCTCGTTCTTTTCGCCAGTGCATCAGGTGTAGACTTGTATTGTCTTCTTTGCAGTGGGAAAATCGGTGCTTCCAGGAAAAGTCAGAGCAGAATACTCCACAATAGTCAAATGGAAATACTTCGTTGAGATACTGGATGGGTTTGGGCTAGGGACAGGGTTCACCTCATGGGTGAAACTCCTGTACAATGCCCCCAAGGTGAGAATCAGACCAACACCACCAGCTCTGAGTATTTCCAGCTACACAGAGGCACAAGGCAGGGATGGCCGCTGTCCGCGCTCCTGTTCGCTCTGGCAATCAAACACCTGGCGTTCGCTCTGCGAGATGCAAAAGGCTGGAAGGGTATCCAATGAGGAGGCACAGAGCACAGAGTTTCACTCTAAGCAGATGACCTGCTCCTCTACATCCCGGACTCACAGAACGGCCGGAAAGCAATCTTGCAGCTCCTGGAAGAGTTTGGAGCCTTCTCGGGCTACAAACGCAACCTGGGCAAGAGTGAGGCATTCCGGATGAACCTGAACGGGGGAGGGACAGAACTGGAGGCACTACCATTCGAACTAGCCCAAAGCAAATTTCGTACCTGGGGTCCAGATAGCCCATGACCGGACACGGATCCACAAGTGGAATCTGCCCAGTCTGGCGGAAGACATAAAAATAACAGAGATGGGATGCACTCCCATTTTCCCTGGTGGGGAGGGTGTGGACGAACAAGGTGAACGTACTGCCGAAGTTCCTCTTCCTGTTAAGATCCATACCGATCTACATCCCCAAGGCCTTTTTCCAAGGAATAGACAAAATGATCATGGCGTTTGTATGGAGGGGAAAAAACCTACGGATCCCCAAGAAGAAGCATGGGCAGCCTGGCCCTGCCAACCTGCAATACTACCAATGGGCAGCCACAGCCGAGAGGGTAAGAGGATGGATACGAGAACCGAACCCAGAATGGGTGAGACTGGAGGAGTCCTCTTGCAAGGGAACAACCCTCTGAGCCCTCGCCACAGCAGAACTCCCATCCCCCCCTGCAAAATACACACTCTGCCCAGTGGTGGTAGCCACATTGAAGACATGGAACCAAATGAGGCAACATTTCGGTCTAACCGAGATGTCCTCCAAGGCCTCCATCTGCAGCAACCACAAATTCCTGCCAGCCATGCTAGACGCCATCTTTAAGAAGTGGAGACAGGCGGGGGACGCTAGTGGTCAGGAACGTTTACCTGGGGGACAGGTCCGCAACCCGAAACAAACTAACGGAAGATCTGGAGCTAACGAAAGGACAGGAGCTCCAACACCTACAAATCAAAAACTTTCTTCGAAAAGAGATGATAAGGTACCCGAGGGTCTTGAGAGACACTTTACTGGAGGAACTAGTCGGCATGAACAATAGAGAGAAGGGGAGCTGTGGGGACATTTACGGACGACTTCTGGATAGGGCAAGAACACCATTGGATGGAGCTGGGCAGAATTGGGAAGACGAACTAGGGACGAACTAGTTTAAAGTGGTGCACAGAGCACACCTAATCAGAACCCGAATGAACAGGTTCTTCCCAGAGGTGGAGGACAAATGTGAACAGTGCCAGAGGGGCCCCGCCAACGACACCCACATCTTCTGGGCCTGCCCCAGACTTGTCGGGTTCTGGACAGCCTTCTTCAAGGCAATGTCAAAGGTTGTGGGGGTGAGGGTGGATCCATGCCTGAGAATGGCAGTCTTCGGGGTATCGGACCAGTCGGCACTACATATGGGGAAGGAGGCCGATGCCCTTGCTTTTGCTTTCTTAATCGCATGCCAGTCAATCCTGCTCGGCTGGCGATGAGCAGCACCACCCACAGCTGCAGACTGGCTAGCAGACATGTCGGAATTTCTCCATCTGGAGATGATCAATACACCATCCGAGGGTCAGACGAGGGCTTCCACAAAGCATTGGGGCTATTCATCAGCCTGTTCCAAGACCTGTTTGAAGCCAATAATGAGTAGGAAGAAAGGGGGAGGTGAGACTGATGAGGGCAGAGAAGACTCATAGAGCAGAGTGGAACAAGGGGAGGCGGGGGGCGGGTGGCAGGAAAGAACCCAGGGGAGTATTAGGGAGAGTCATGGAAAAAGAGTAAGGAGGGGAGGGAGCAGAGAGCCCCCCCCCCCAGTGAACCCACAAGGATAACGGCAAGAATCGCATAAAGAAGGAAAGAAGTATAGCCATACAACACCCAGAACGAAAGGTGGTGCCAGGAATGAGCCAGGCTATTAACGGGGGAGGAAGAGTTGGGGGGGAGAGGGGGAGCAGGGAAGGGGGAGGGCTGACAGAAAGGGTGCATGTAAAATTGTACATAAGGTACATCATATTCCGTAAATATTATGGACGGGATTCTCTGCAAAATCGAGCTCGGCGCGGAGTATGGGGCGTCGGACCCGCGATTGGGTCCGATGCCGGGAGGCGATTCTCCAGGAACCGGAGAATCGGTGCCAATCGCACACGTGCGGTCGACGCGGGGCCGGCCGGGGGCCGTTGAAAGAGGCACCTGTGGTAATTCTCCGTGGCCGAACCGGCCGAGCACCTGCCGGTGTGGTTCACGTATGGTTCCACCTGGCGGGAGCTCGGCATCGCGGCGGCGGTGGCCATCCTGGTGGGGGGATGGGGAAGTCAGTCTCCAGGGAAGGGGGTAGGGGGTGCCTCCACGACGGCCAGGCTCGTGATCGGGGGCCACCGATTGATGGGTGCGAGCGATCTTGGGGGACTTACCTTATTCTGGACAGGCCCGCTGTGTGGCTCCGCCATGTTACGTGGAGCCGGCGCGGAAGCAGCCGCCGAGTGCATGCGAGGACCCGCGGCCGGCAGTGCAGGCCGCGTATCGGCAGCTGGAGAAGCGCGGAGTCCATTATAGACTGTACCGAGCTAGTGATACAAATACAGACCATTGTCCACCTGCTGTCTCTTCCGTGCAATAAATGGTTAGATGTTCTTTCTTGATCTGGATCAAAGATCATGACCATGCACATGATTGCATCAGCCCATCCGGGAAGGGAGGTAAGGTATATATTTGGAGGGAATGTTTTAAATCCTGTGAGTGTTGTGACTTGAATAATAGTAGGCACGATACAGGCTTTCTGGCAAGTTTAAAATCAGAAGGAATTATAAACGTTTATTTACACAACACTCAAATCCAAAATGTAAATGCAATGAAATGACACACTCCCTCAAACACACATACACAAGCAAAGTTGAAGCATACACTTAAGTTATTAACAAAATAGCAATCAGTAAGGGAATTAAGGATTATGCTGCATCATGATCTCATTGAATGGCAGAACAGACTTGATGGGCTGAATGGCCCACTTCTGCTCCTACATCTTCTAGCCTTATGGTCTTAACAAGAAGCAAATCACATGTTTAAGTTAGTCCTTTAAGATGCAAGCCATGCAGTGCTGATGGATTTTCTTTCATGATTCTTTGAAGATAAAAATTGAGTTTAAAAGTTGTTGAGTTCCACAGAGGTGAAGACACGTTGACACCTGTCACTGCCTGGAGATTGACTAGTTGTATTGGGCTGGGTTTCTTCCCTCTGTTGGAAGATGGCCCCTCTTGTGTCCAGATTAACTGGCCCTAGGCGAGTCCTTGGAATAATGCGTTGTATTACCTGAAGTCAGTTATAATCTCGTCACCACACAATCAATATTCCTATTTCCCTCACAAAATGACTTGAAGCAAGGAGCCATTGCTACCCAATGGAGAATGAATGGTGGTCATTCACAACTACTTGTGATAAAGTGGATCCATCACACCTCTCGTTGTTAAGTTTCAAGGTTGCAGACACTGAGTCTGGAGAGTTAGTGTATTTGAGTTCCTGTACATATCCAAACAATGAGGCTGTAAATTCGATAAGTGTTCTTACGCTTTGAATATATTTTCAAGATGGGTGCTGTAGTGTTCTTTGTGGTGCTTAATTCAGGATGGTTGGCGTAGTGTTCACAAAGACCACAAAATAGCTTGAACATAAACAAAGCTATTAATTTATTAACACTGCTAATTTGGATTTGACACGTACTTCTAAATAATACACAGTTGATTGTTAACATATACCACACTCATCTGCAACTATTCTTAATACTGGTATAAACTATGATCTGCTCTAACTCACACTAATAATACTTCTGACTGTCTTTAGCTAACTCCTGGATTACTCTCACCTCCAAGCTTAGCATCAATGCCTTATATTCTTGTATCGGTAGCTCCCTCTAGTGGCTACTCTTGACATTTCATTAACCCTTGCAATTCTTACAGTTATGATAATACTACATTCCCCTTCCTTTGTAAAAGAAAATTATTATAACTTAGGTTGCGACATTTCTTGTGTGAGCATTACTACTATCTAGTATTGATCATAAACTTTCTGTCAGTTTCATACACAGATTTGTAAATAACTTACATCACTTTGTTGATCAAATGATTGATTATACAGTCATTACAAATTAAGTCTTTCAGGTGGTCTTCTTTTCCTCACTGATCTTCTTAACGGTGTCTTCAAGGTCTGCTGCTCTTCCATATCTTCTTGCTGTATCGGTTTCAAGTAAGGATTGGGAAAGCCAATGTCCTTGAAGGTGTTATCTTGATCAATAACATTCTGTGGTTGTGATTTAACATGATGTTTGATGTGCAACAGTGCTCTTCTGTTTCTTCTGAACTGAGACCCTCGGCTGGGTTCTCCCAAAATGGGACTACGTCCCCACGCCGGTGTAAAAACGCTGGAGTTTTACTCTGGAAATTCCTGCAGAAAAGATGAGCTGATTCAATGCCCTGCAGGGGGCTTGCAGACACCCAGAGTAATTCACGCAGCTTTATCTGCGGATCCAGGCCCCTGCACTTCCAGTTTTGAGTCCGCGCATGCGCACGGCAGTGGCCTCCAGCGGCCGCGCCGAGTGCCGTGGTGGACTCGGACCGCGGACATCCCCGGTCGCCTATAAGGCCCCCACCCCCCCGGTGTCCGATCCCCACATCCCCCACCAGGGCTGCCGCAGACTGAGTCCGCAATCACCACGTGAGCATCCCGACCGGTAATAGGTGGTTACTTCCTCGCCGTCAGGAACTCAGCCGGTCGGGAGCCGAGGATCGCTGGGCAGGCCTCTGTCGATGGGCCCCCAGCAGCGCGGAGTACTCCACGATCCCGCCGATTCTCGGGTCCCGGAAAATCGCCGGACCGGCACCGGGCCCGATTCTCCGTCCCCGCGCCAAACGCGTTTTTGGCGCGGGACTACGGAGAATGCAGCCCCCTTGTTCCGTTTGAACTAAGTACGACCTTGGTGCGACTTATTTGAGAACTTTTGCTGTTTATTGTCATCCTCTATCAGGATTCTTTATGCGTACATAATCACCTTAATTTAATTCAGTTAGAGGTTTAGTTTGTCTATCATAGTCCTCTTTTAGTTTCATTTTCCTGGATCAGATACGTTTGCATATCTCTTGTTGATCCACATCTGGAATGGTTATCTCAGTATCTCAGGTAATGTGGTGCAAAGTCATCTACCCATGAGCATCTGAGCAGGAGATAATCCAGTTGACAGTGGTGTTGCTCTGTACACCAACAACGCCAACGATAGATCTTGATTATCTTCGATTGCTTTGTAGAATAATTGTTTTATTATTCTTACTCTCTTCTCTGCTTTGCCATTTGACTGAGGATAAATTGGGCTTGAGGTAAACTGTGTGTGCTCCCAACCTGAGAAACACAGACCATTATCAGAGACAACATTGAGAGGTATCCCATGATGTGCAAAAATTGATTTTGTTGCCCTTATGACAGATCTTGCTGTTGAGTCATTCAGCATCATCACCCATGGATAGTTGGAACAATAGTCTATGACAACTGGATAGTCACAACCTTGGAAATAAACAAAACCATGCCAACTTTGCTCCATGGACTGGTGACGATTTCTATCTCTTTCATGCTTTCTCTGCTCTGTATTGGCTAATTCATTTGACAGATTGTGAATTCTTGTAAAAATTGATCAAAATCTCTGTTGATTCCTGGCCAATATATCAAATGTCTAGCCCTTCCACGACACTTTTCGATGCCCTGATGGCTTTCGTGAATCTGCTGCAGAATTCCTGGCAGGAATCACTGACCTATCTCCCTTGAGTAGGAAACCATCTATTACAGAAAGATCATCTCTTATATCTCAAAAGGCAGATCGACATCCATTTGGCCTTCCTTCTTTGAGGTATTTCTTCATCTTCTGCAGCTTCAAATCCTTTACAGTTTCGGCTTTGATAATGTGTAGTTTTAGGTCAGACACGGGTAGTATCTCGGTAAAGAAAGAGGCTTGCGATTCCACTATTTGGACTATCTCTGTATCTGATATGCCAGCATCAGTGGTAGCTTTGGAAAGGTTATCCACAACAAAGTCTTCAGCTGACTCTTTATGTCGCTCATGCAAAGTTTTAGATGAGTGAACCCTTTCAACTAGCTGCAATTGTTCTCAAGCATCCACCCCAATTAGCCATGACTTATCTCCTTCCACTATCCCGAAGTCGCTGGGTATCTCGATGTCACCATTTCTAAGAACGAGACGGCAGGTTCCTCTTGTGACTATAGTTTTACCATTCTAATCGGTCCGCCAACAAGTAGATTTCTTTACCAGTGGTGTCCTATAAGCTTGTTGTAAACTTTTTTCTGTGATAATATTTGAGTGTGCTCCTATATCAATTATAAATAGTATATCTTTGCCATTAATTTCTAATGATACATCCACTCCTTAATTATGTTGGAGAGCTCCTGTACCGGTCTGTCCTTGTGATCCAGCATATTAATCCTAGTGACTGTCTCTATCATGAAAGTATCCTGAAGCATATACAGTGAGCAATCCTCTCTATCAGTCAAGATATTGGAGTTTTTCTCTTCATTCTTAACACTTTGGATCCTTCTGAAGTCATTGTCGGACTTGTTAAATTTGGTTACTGGAAAAGCTGCAGAGAAACAACATTGTGCTGCAAAGTGGTTCAACTTAGAATCATATCATAGAATTTACAGTGCAGAACAATTTCAACAATTGGAACATTGTTTGCCCTTTGCTGGACAATTTTTTTAACTGTGGGCGTGTCCACAGTATGTGCACGTCATCATGCTCGTGATGTCACTCACAAAATGGCCACCGGCTGTTATACGCAGTTTTCTTTGCTGTGACACAGCATTAATGGCATCAGCCACATTTCCCGATTTTGCGCTCTTTTCTTTTGCCATGAACTCTGTATATTCACTCGATGCCTGTTCACTAGCTTTGCACAAATTAATTGCGTCTTCTAGCGGTAAAATTGGACATTTTTCACGCAATCAACATTTGTTCGCGCAAATGTTTGTCATTTATCCCCAAAACAACTTGATCACGCAGCATTGAATCGGATGCTGAGGCAAAGTTACAGGACTGCGCTCTTAGTTTATAAGCTGTTATGAAAGAATCTACCGACTCCCCTCTTAACTGCAGACATTTTCTGAACATAGGTCTCATTCACCTGCTTCTTACAGTGTGTATCGAACTTTTGTAGCACCATGTTATATTTTGTTTTGTCCTCATCAGCAGTAAATTCAAATGAATTATGCGGTTCTAATGCTTGCGGTCCTGCCAAATTTAGTAGGACTGCTATCTTTCTTTGATCCAAGGCACTTTCTAGAGCGGAGGCAAAAAGGAAAACTTCAAACTGCTATTTAAAGAATATCCAGTTTTGGTATAGTTTACCATTTGTCCTCAAGTGGTCAGGCTTCTTGAGACCTTCAATCTTCAAATTCATCTTCGATGAAGATTTTCAGAGTTTTGTAGCGTCTTGATTATTTCTTCAATCTTCCTATGCTAACCTTTACTAATCTAACTGTTGCTTACTTACAGAAATAAACAGCTGGTGCTATCTGGTGTTCTTTGTGTTACTTAATTCAGGATGGTTGGCGTAGTGTTCACAAAGACCACAAAATAGCTTGAACATAAACAAAGCTATAAATTTATTAACACTGCTAATTTGGATTGGACACATACTTCTAAATAATACACAGTTGACTGCTAACATATAAACTACACTCATCTGCAACTAATCTTAATACTGGTATAAACTATGATCTGTTCTAACTCACACTAATAGTACTTCTGACTGTCTCTAGCTAACACCTGGGCTACTCTCACCCCCAAGGCTTAGCATCAATGCCTTATATATTGTATCTGTAGCTCCCTCTAGTGGCTACCCCAGACATTTCATTAACCCTTGCAGTTCTTACAATTATGATAATGCCATAGGTGCATATGTGTGTTAACCACAAACAATAATCATCTGACTTTCTGGCAGCCATTTTGAGAGAGCAGGCTCGATTATTCCAAAGAGTCTATTTGACAAAGAGTCCTCCAGACTCGAAACATTAGTTCCATTTTCTCTCCACGGATACTGTTAGACCTGATGAGGTTGTCCAGCATCTTGTGTTTTTGTTTTAGATTCCAGCATTTGCAGTCATTTGCTTTCATCCATTATTCCATTTGTTTACTCATTTTCTTTTGACATTGGAGTCCATGGAGAATAGAATTCCCAGCTTAAAAGTTATGATTGTGCCTTCACTGGGCATGGCACCACCCACTGCATTGAAAAAAAGAATCCTGATTACTCTTTGTATATTGTTTGCATGGTAATGCAAGAGAAACATGAACACCTCAATACACATTCCAACATGCACACAACCATTTTCCAATAGCCACAGCTGACATTGGCTGCACCAGCCAGTTTTTCTAGTTTCACGTTTTAAGTTTCTCACCACCCTTCTTGGATGACGCAGAATTATAATTGAATTTATTTTGGGCATTGATGTTTGGCCCCAGGAAGGCTCTAGTTCTTTCTTTCCTTTGGAGAAATACAAAGTCTACACCTAATAGAGTTTGTGCCTTAAGACGTTATGATTGTGACATGGGCATGACATCTGCCAATGGCCTAAAGTAAAATCTGTTCTCAAAAAGGCACGTGAACTTTGTGACTGTGGGAAGTGCAGTCAATTTGCCGAAGCTGTAAATCATTCCCCATGCCTGAAATTGGCTGTGGTTTGACTTTTTAAACATAAGCAGTGACTGGAAAATGTAACATCGATTAGTCAGTTGAAAACTATTTACTTGAGGGAGGATGAAAGAAAGCAATTGGTTCATACATTTCTCAACATTGCCAAACTGGGTGTAAACCTATACTTAAGAGAAAGAGAACTTTAAAAAAAAAAGTTAGAGTACACAATTCTTTTTTTCCCAATTAAGGGGCAATTTAGCAAGGCCAATCCACTTACCCATCACATCTTTTTGGGTTGTGGGGGCGAGAACCACGCGGACAAGGAGAGAATGTGCAAACTCCATACGGACAGTCAACCGGGCTGGGATTGAACCCAAATCCTCTGCGCCGTGATGCAGCAATGCTAACCACAGGGTCACCATGCCAAGAACAAGAGAATAAAATGGTCCACATAGTTACTGTAAATTTGGTTTATTCCCAGTGCAGAATTTGAACTCTAGGGGGTTGCTGTTGATGGAAGCAGGAATATATTAGCTGAACTGTGTACATTATGGACTCTCTTGGCAGTTATTTTAAAACGCACTTCTAATTTGAACCAAAAATTATTTGAGGAGCCTCACTGTTTTCTTAGAAGCGATCTGCCTAATCAAAGGGCCAGCAGACAAAGAGAGCCAGGATTTTGCCCGGAAATATAAACGCAATGCTTTGTGATTCTCCAATGCTTGCACAACTGGAAAAGTTTTACTTGTTTCCTCTTTCTCATGAAAACTAAAGGAGACACAAGTATACTGTGGGAAAACTATAGAACGTCTG
The DNA here is from genome assembly GCF_047496885.1 of Scyliorhinus torazame. Lineage (NCBI taxonomy): Eukaryota > Metazoa > Chordata > Chondrichthyes > Carcharhiniformes > Scyliorhinidae > Scyliorhinus > Scyliorhinus torazame. Next base: position 133,996,342 of record NC_092713.1, on the reverse strand, counting down.
GAAAGGTTTGGAGCATTTAAATAAAACATTTCGGATCAATTGAGAAAAAGAAAACTTAATTAATCCGATAACAGTAAACAGAAAGAAGAGCTAAAAGTACTCAAAGTTAATATTTTCCATGGATTAGAGTCACTTTCTAATTGGATCTGTTTGATCAAAAGCATCAAAGCCATGTTTATAAATACGCTATGTCATGCTTCATTATGCTGACAATGTCAATATACAACTGGAATTGTCCAGATAATCACGTATAAACCTTAACACCAATAAAATGACAACCTTGTTTTCTGACTTCACTGGAGAAGTAACAAAACAGGTCTATAATTTACTATTAAATGAACTTTGATATCCCACCAGATGGCCATTGAAAAGGCCGCTAATGAAATAAGGGATGAAATATATCAAGCAGGACGTGCAATCCAAATCAATGTTCAACAGAAGTTTATTTCCCAGCACGCCTTAAAAATGAATGTTACTGCTGGAAAATGAAAAGCCTCTTCTCTTTGTTGTACTAAATGCCAGCATAAAATGCTCCCAGATCCTGAACACTAGTAACAATCTGACTTCATCATGCTTCTTTGCTGAACTATTCCCAGCCCAGTTGAGGCCTAATGGGCAGCACGGTTGCACAGTGGTTAGCACTGTTGCTTCACAGCGCCGGGGTCCCAGGCTCGATTCCCGGCTTGGGTCACTGTCTGGGTGGACTCTGCATGTTCTCCCCCTGTCTGCGTAGGTTTCCTCTGGTTGTTCCGGTTTCCTCCCATAAGTCCCAAATGACGTGCTGTTAGGTTATTTAGACATTCCGAGTTCTCCCTCTGTGTACCCGAACAGGCGCCGGAATGTGGCAACTAGGGAATTTCACAGTAACCTCATTGCAGTGTTAATGTAAGCCTACCTGTGACAATAAAGATTATTAATTAACACCAATGAGAACAGTTCTTTAATTTCATGCATTAATCAGACCTTGGTCCTAATCAATGTCTTCCATAACCAAAAGAAATTTTAAAATTGTGAACTTCTGATCAGGTACTCCCAGTGCTGATCAGCATATTGTGGACCTGTATTTGCTGCGTTTAGAACAAAAAGGGCTGCTGACCTTTGACTTCCTCCCAAAGCTCCACAGTGGATGTTGTCAGGAGGTCCGAACAATTTTCAGTTTGGGTTTCATTGTAATAAGAGCTGGGCGCCTATTACAGCTCACCCACTGTGCAAAAGCAACTCCCATACTGAGCTGGCCAGGAGGTTGGGGCCTGGCTTGGGGCAAGAACAACATCAGGAGCAAGTTAAGAGTAGCCCAAGTAAGATTAAGAATAGAGTGCTCCAAATGTGAACACCTGGGGTGTTTTGGGGAAGGATTCTTGCTGCTCTGCTAAAGGGAAGGCCTGCAGAAAATGAGAGAGAAAGGATCATATTGTTAGGAAGTGCGGAAGCAGGGCAAAACTGTTGAGAGCAGAGAATGTGGAGGGAAAACACACAAAAATGTCTGCTGAGTGAGGATGGTGCCAAGAATGTTGGTGGTTACAATGAGGGATTACCTACTTGCAGACAATGATGAGAAATGTGGAAAAATTCCAAGGTTGATTGGTGACGTGAAGTTGGACATCATGATGGATTCTGGAAATGATAGTAAAATGATTGATAGAATATTACGGGAAGAATTTAAGAAGAGAAATAAGAGCACGTCACAGAAATATGTGAAAAAGTTTTCCCCTTACATACCTGAGACACCACTTAAAATTGGAATGTTTCAAGGCTGTAGCGCAAGTAGTTCAATGAAAGGTAGATGAAGAGCACGATTCTCCGGAAAAATTTCTAAGTGTGCTAGTGAGCAGGAATTGTCACGTGTTTCCCATTGCTCGGCCCAGCGAGGCCGGTAACGCTATTCAATGTTAATTGGTCCACTTAACGAGGTTTCACAGGCTCCTCGCCCCGAATGCCAGCTCACCAGCTGGTTCGCCGGGACCGTGCTCGCTAGCCCCCACTAACAAGGTAAAGCAGCATTTAGGCTGCACTTGTTCAGCCAAACCCAGCCAGCTCGCAACAATGGCGCCGAGGAGACTGACCCGAAGATTCGGAGATGCTGATCTGGGGAGGGTCCTGCATGCGTTGGAGGCCAGGAGGGATGTCCTGTTCCCCCGAGAGACCCAGAGGGTGAGCCACAAGGCAGCCAGTGCTGCCTGGGACAAGGTGGCGGCAGCTGTCAGCTCGGGCAGTGTGACCAGGAGGACGTGCCTCCAGTGTCGGAAGAAGGTCAATGACCTACAACGGGCAGTACGAGTGAGTAGACATCAACGTCCCACTATTTCCTGTAAAATTCATATCAAATTCTGCTGCAATGGCCAATCCATTAAGAAGGTTGAGGAAGAATGAAAGATTTATGTTTGACCAAGGATGCATTCAGAACACTGAAGAAAAGCTTGATGAGTGCTCAAACTCTTAAATACAACAACTTGGAGCTTTAGCAATATCATCTTGAAGCTTTTGGTTGGAACTGCCAGTGATAATGGCAATAATTGGATTGTACTACGTATTTTATCTGTAAAGTTTTGGTTTGCCCTATATTAGACATGTGTAATGCCGTGATAATGTGAATGAGCACAAGATGAGTAATTTGTTTTTTAAAATAAATGTAAGTACCCAATTCTTTTTTTCCAATTAAGTGGCACTTTAGCGTGGCCAATCCACCTACCCCACACATCTTTGGGTTGTGGGGATGAGACCCATGCAGACACGGGGAGAATGTGCAAACTCCATATGCACAGTGAACCGGGGACAGGATCGACTCTGGGTCCTCGGTGACGTGAGGGAGCAATGCTAACCACTGTGCAACCATGCTGCCCTCAAGATGAGTAATTTGGACTCATTTTTATTTGCTTTCAATTTCCACCATTAAGAAAATACTTTAATTATGTACCCTCTTCTCAAAATGTCATAATGGCCAAGATGATACAGGATTATTTAGGCCTGATGTCAGGCCCAAAATAAGTGACAGACTCAGAAATGTATGTCAGAAGTTGGAGACCTGAGACCCATTTGAAATTGGGCCTCAGGCCTCATCAGCATATACCTGGCAAGCTACAAATGTGCCTGATCTGGGTGATGGCAGTGATGGGGGTGACAGTGTGTGTGTGGGCCAACAACAGCCTATAGTGGATCGTGCTTTAGAATCAGGACAGGCTCGGGAGTGCAGGAGGCGAAAGAGGCCGACGTTGTGGCCTTTGCGTCCCTAGTAGCCCGGCGCAGGATCCTACTCATGTGGAAGGAGGCGAAACCCCCCGGACTGGAGGCCTGGGTAAATGATATGGCGGGGTTCATTAAACTGGAGCAGATAAAGTTTGCCCTGAGAGGATCGGCTCAAGGGTTCACCAGGCGGTGGCAGCCATTTCTCGACTACCTAGGGGAACGTTAGAGGGAAGACAGATGACCAGCAGCAGCAACCCAGGGGGAGGGGGGGGGGGAGGGGGGGTTTAGTTTAGGTCAAAGATAAAGGGGTTTTGTTACTTGTGTATTGTTTAAAATTTCTGTATTGTTATTGTTGCGTTTGCTTTGTAAGAGGGGAAAAATTGTTGTTTGGGAAAAAATTTTCAATAAAACATTTATAAAAAAAAAAAAAAAAAAAAGAATCAGGACAGGCCCATCAAGGTGTATTAAAAAGTTAAAACAGTTTGTGGGCAACCTCGAGCACTACCTTTAATGACCACTGGTTGCTTTGCTAAAATCACTAAAATCCTGAATGGAACTAAATGTAACAAGGCCCAATTTCTCCCTCAGGATGCTTAAATTCACTAATGATTTAAAGAATTGATAGGGCAATAGAACTGTGTTGTTTTCTGCTTTGCTTTACCTTCATGGTTTGGATGTGCAGTGTTGAACAAAGAACAACAAGCTTTGTTAACGACAAAACTATAAATTTATTTACACTACTTACTATGATTTGTTCACAATCCTAATTTAGAATTATTAAACTATGCTATCTCTAACTGCAGAACTCTCAAGGTCACAACTGCTCTCTATCGCTCATGCCACACTATCTTCTGTCTGTCTGTTCGTCTTCTGTCTCTTCTTCATCATCATCTCTGACCCACAAAGCTTAGCCCCATCCCTTGTATACTTATGGGACTAGATCCCTCTAGTGGCTGTCGGTATACATTTCATTAACCCTTGCATTGCCTTCATTTATGATAATATCACATCCCCCTTTCTTTCTAAAGAAAAATTATTACACTTTGTTGAAGACATTTTTCTTTGAATGTTATGTCATGCAGTATCAATCATAAATGCATTATCCTGTTCTATTACTAATGACTATAAATGTCATACTATCCCCCTTTCTTCCCGTTTCTTGTCTGCAAGATAATTGGAGATTGTTACAAACAAATCTCAAAATCATTGTCTGTTCATTACAACCAATGAGTACTAGTTAACAATTTTTTAAACTGTTCAATCTTGTTTTTTTTACAGTTCACAACTTTGAGTATGCACTCTGTCTTCACTGTGGTAGCGTGTTACAGTACCAACAAGTCATTAGTCCAAATCGATCACATGTTCGACTGGTTGAACCATGTTTGTTGTCTGATGTGTTTCTTTCTGTGCTTGTGATGTTGCTGTTGTGTTTCCTTTGCCTTCAAACCTGTTTGGTTTCTGGTCTTTGAGCAAATACCAACTCATTAAATTCATTGGCATGACTTCTTTTTTGTCTCAACCATGTCCTGTTCTTCCTGACATTGGTGCCATTATGCGTGAATTTTGTATTGTCTACACACGCATTTGTCCTTGTTACCTCGACCTGTAGCTGTGTTTTACACACTGTCCTGCAGTTCTTGCTCTGTTGCCATCTGGATTGCTTTTGATACTGTGTGATCTGTCAAGTGTGACTGCAAGTTCAAACACTTTTTTGTCTTTGCTCACACAGAATATATTACTAGGAGCTTCTACCATTTCTTTTTGTTGATTTGCAGTCATTTACGCAGGTATTCATTTCTTTTAGGTCACAATAATTATCACATTTTTCAATGATCACATCAAACTTACTTATTTCAACTTCAATCTCAAAGTGGAATGAGCACAGTACGAAGTCTTACAACACCAGGTTAAAGTCCAACAGGTTTGTTTCGATGTCACTAGCTTTCGGAGCGCTGCTCCTTCCTCAGGTGAATGAAGAGGTCTGTTCCAGAAACAAATATATAGACAAATTCAAAGCTGCCAGACAATGCTTAGAATGCGAGCATTAGCAGGTGATTAAATCTTTACAGATCCAGAGATGAGGTAACCTCAGGTTAAAGAGGTGTGAATTGTGTCAAGCCAGGACAGTTGGTAGGATTTCGCAGGCCAGATGGTGGGGGATGAATGTAATGCGACATGAATCCCAGGTACCGGTTGAGGCCGCACTCATGTGTGCGGAACTTGGCTATAAGTTTCTGCTCGGCGATTCTGCGTTGTCGCGTGTCCTGAAGGCCGCCTTGGAGAACGCTTACCCGGAGATCAGAGGCTGAATGCCCTTGATTGCTGAAGTGTTCCCTGACTGGAAGGGAACATTCCTGCCTGGTGATTGTCGCGCGATGTCCGTTCATTCGTTGTCACAGCGTCTGCATGGTCTCGCCAATGTACCACGCTTCGGGACATCCTTTCCTGCAGCGTATGAGGTAGACAACGTTGGCCGAGTCGCACTAGTATGTACCGTGTACCTGGTGGGTGGTGTTCTCACGTGTAATGGTGGTATCCATGTCGATGTCACTAGACCATTACACGTGTTTGAAAATTTTCCAGTTCACATCTACTTTATCTGATATCATGAATGACTTTGGAGTCTGCAGACCTTCTATGAAGCTTTGGCTGGGTATTTCTTTTTGTGATGCTGCTGGTTGTTGCTACTGGAGTCTGGTTGAGATTTTTCTTCGCACATTTTTTCTTTCTTCAAACAGAGATTCTTTCTTTCTCTGAACCTTACTAATCTACTCTAGGAGCATTCTGGTACCATGTGTTTTTCTCTGCTTTCCTTTACCTGGATGGCTTGGATGCACAGTATTGAACAAAGAACAAGCTTTGTTAACGAACTAAACTATAAATTTATTTACACTACTTAATATGATTCATTCACATTCCTAAAGTAGAAGGTTACTGTATTAAGCTATGCTACCACTAACTGCAGAGCTCTCAAGTAAACTGCTCTCTCTCTCTCTCTCTTTCTCATGCCTCACTAACTTCTGTCTGTCTGTCTGTTCTTCTTCTGTCTCTTCTTCATCATCATCTCTGACCCACAAGGCTTAGCCCCATCCCTTATATACTTATGGGACTAGCTCCCTCTAGTGGCTGTCTGTATACATTTCATTAACCCTTGAATTGCCTTCATTTATGATAATATCACAAGAACTAAGTGACTGAGCAAATCAATATGGTTGGGAAAGGAAAGCAGTGTCATGAGGCTGTACCCCTTAATTTTGAAAATATGACTAGAAACATTGGCATTTGAAATGAGGCAAAACAAACTACTGAAAAATGCAAGGCCATGTTCCATAGTGGAGGAGAAAAAGAAGCAAACCACCCTCAGAGAAGTGTGAAGAAAGAGAGGTATTTCCTATAATTGAAAGACCCATCAATACCTCTCACTGTAAGTGTGGTAGTCCCTACTGTTTGTATAATACGTATATGAGAGGTAATACGGTAAGGCTCCTGTACTACAGGAACGGGGGTAGATCCCTGCCTGCTGGCTCCGCCCAGTAGGCGGAGTATAAATTTGTGTGCTCACCGAGCTGCAGCCATTTCGGCAGCAGCTGCAGGAGGCAACACATCTCTGCTTAATAAAGCCTCAATTACTCTCTACTCTCATCTCGTCGTAATCAATTTATTTAGCAGAGATTTTACAGAGATGGACCTATGCAAACAGCCAGATCGCCTGCAGCTGTACCCTCAAGCAGACAACGCCACGTCGGCCTTTGACTACTGGCTAGCTTGCCTTGAAGCCTACATCGGATCAGCGACAGAACAACCCTCAGAAGCACAGAAACTCCAGATCCTGTACACACGGTTGAGCTCCGATATTTTTCCCCTTATCCAGAATGCGCCCAACTACACTGAGGCCATGGCGCTTCTGAAAGAGAACTACATCCGGCCGATCAACAAACTCTCCGCCAGGCACCTCCTGTCCACGCGGCAACAACTCCCCGGTGAGTCATTAGACGATTTCTGACATGCCCTGCACGCCCTGGCGAGGAACTGCGAATGCCAGACAGTTTCGGCCATTGAACATACTGAACTCCTAATTAGGGACGCTTTCGTTATGGGCATAGGGTCAGCGTACATCTGCCAGCGCCTCTTAGAAGGGGGTGTGCTCGACCTCGCGGCGACCAAGAAACCTACGACCTCACTAACGGCAGCCTCCCGTAATGTACAAGCGTACGCACCCGACCGCACGGCGCCCTCCTCATGGACATCGTGGGCCCCACCAGTGGCCGCCCCCAGCCAACCCCAAGCCTGTGCCACGCGGCAGCCAGCCAGCAAACCCCGGGGGGCCCAATTGCTATTTCTGCGGGCAGACAAAGCACACCCGGCAGCGCTGCCCAGCGCAATCTGCAAGACCTGCGGGAAGAAGGGGCATTTCGCTGCATCAGTTCCTGCTCAGCAAGGGCATTGCCTCGAGCAGGACGACCAGCTACAACCTCCGGGGAAACGGGCAGCTGGAGAGGGAGAATGGGACGGTCTGGAAGGCTGTCCTGCTGGCCCTACGGCCTAAAGATCTCCCGGTCTCCCACTGGCAGGAAGTCCTCCCCGATGCCCTCCACTTCATCTGATTGCTACTTTGCACTGCGACTAATGAAACTCCCCATGAACATCTCCTTGCCTTCCCTAGGAAGTCCACCTCCAGGATTTCGCTCCCAACGTGGCTGGCAGCCCCAGGACCCATCCTCCTCCGCAAGCACATGCGGTTCCACAAGGCGGACCCGTTGGTCGAAAGGGTACAGCTGCTACATGCGAACCCGCAGTTACCCCGATGGCCGCCAAGACGCAGTCTCCCTCAGGGACCTGGCACCAGCTGGCTCCCGCTCCAATTGCCCCGGCGCCTCCCACCCTCCTCCCAGCGCACCTCACCACAGCCCCCGCTCCAGGACAATCCGTCCTCCCATTGGTTCCACCAGGGGATGAGGATGAGGACTACATGCTCCCAGAGTCACAGGCGACCAAACCGGTGCCTGCATCACTACCGGGACTGCGGCGCTCACAACGGAGGATCAAGGCACCCGACCGACTAAATTTGTGAACTTTCGCCAAACTGTACTCTTTAAAAGTGTTCACATACCATGTACATAGTTTAAAAAAATGCTACATACCATGTAAATAGTTTTCCACCACCCCCGCTGGACTCTTTTTTAACAGGGGGTGAATATGGTAGTCACCACTGTTTGTATAATACGTATATGAGAGGTAATACGGTAAGGCTCCTGTACTACAGGTACGGGGGTAGATCCCTGCCTGCTGGCTCCGCCCAGTAGGCGGAGTATAAATGTGTGTGCTCACTGAGCTGCAACCACTTCGGCAGCAGCTGCAGGAGGCAACACATCTCTGCTTAATAAAGCCCAGATTACTCTCTACTCTCATCTCATCGTAATTGATAGTGCATCAGTAAAGAAGAGACATTAACATGTAAAATGGCGGATATTGAAACAATGGCTGTCACAGACAGACCCACCCAAAATCTCTTGGAAGGAACAATGGGTGAAGTGTAAACAGGCCAGGCTGCATCCACTGCAGAGAGATTGCAAAAACGTTTTTAGCAGAGGAAACAGGCTGAAAGCTGGGTTCTCTCTCTCTTTTTTGGAACAAGCGTATTACCCAGTTTGGAAGCCAACATTACTAGAAATCTGCCAGCAAACCAAGATCTTGTAATAATTGCATCATCTTTGACATCTGACCACATCCACAAAACCAGCTAAGCCAAATTAGCCACAACATTTAAAAATCTATGCCACCAGGACAATCAAAGGGCACATCCCTTTTTTCTTTTCAAATTGGACTTTTAGTTTCCCTGATTTCTGACACCTGTTTGTGTCTCTGACAACACGTTTTTAATATATATTTTCTTCGGATTTAGTGGTTAATAAAATTTGGTCAGGGGCTGCTTGGTGGCCCCTGACCAATGCAGACACAGGGGGCGCGATTCTCCGCTCCCGTGACTAGGTGCCCACGCCGTCGTGAACGCCCTTGAGGTTGACGATGGCGCGAAACAGCCCCGATCTCGACCGATTCAGGGCCCGAAAATGGGCTAGGATCGGGGCCGCGAGAAACTCGGGGGGCGAGTCGCGAAAGCAGCGTAGTCAGCTGCTTGGTGGAATGTAGTTCGTCAAGTGCTTTCTTCACTTTCGCCTGGGTTGGGATGTAGACTGCTGTGATGAGTACAGAGGTGAATTCACGTGGGAGGTAGAAGGGGCGACACTTCACGGTTAGGTATTCATGGACACTATGTTCCAAGTGAAGCCTAACTAAAGTTCTATACAGCTGCAACATGACTTGCCAATTTTTATACTCAATGCCCTGGCCGATGAAGGCAAGCATGTTGTATGCCTTCTTGACTACCTACTCCACCTGTGTTGCCACTTTCAATGACCTGTTGACCTGTACACCCAGATCCCTCTGCCTGTCAATACTCTTAAGGGTTCTGCCATTTACTGTATATTTCCCACCTTCCAAATGGATTACCTCACATTTGCCCAGCTTAAACTCCATCTGCCATCTCTGAGGGATAAATATTAGCAAGGATGCCAGGGAGAACTCTGTTCTTCTTTGATAAAGCGCCTCAGGATATTTTACATGTGTCTTGGGGAGTGGACAGGCCTTCAGTTTAACATCTCATCTGAAGGTTGGCTCTTCTGACAGTGCAGCACTTGAATGTTGCAGTGTGCATTATATACACAAATCTCTGGAGTGGAACTTGAACCCGTGAACTTCTGCAAGAGCGCTGCCTACTGATCTATGACTGATTAACTTTAAGAACTGTAGGGTGGCACGGTGGCGTAATGGTTAGCACTGCTGCCTCATTATAGGAAGGATGTGATCACACCGGAGAAGGTACAGGACAGATTTACAAGGATGTTGCTGGTTTGTGGTTATGGATTTAAACTAATTGGCAGAAAGATTATAGTTTTGTCACCCAGAGGATAGTGATGTTCAGGAGCTCACTTCTTGAAAGGACAGTAAAGACTGAAACTCTCATCACATTTATGCACTTGGAAGTGCTACAATGTACAGGGTATGGACCAAACACTGAGAAGCGGAGTTTGGCTGGATGGTTCTATGTCAGACATGATGGGCCAAGTTACCTCCTTGGTGCTGTAAAATCTATGTTTCTGTTTTATGTAACACTTGATCAAATACATGGATTTTAGGGACTACAACATGCAGATTGGTTGGCTCTTTCAGCTACTCTGACCAGGGATTCAGATATCAGAGTTGTAGCCACCTGAGCTGGCCAAGTCCCGATTTAAAATGGCGAATGGCAAAGGCTGAAGGGAAATTCAGCCAACACAGGCAGAAACAAACCAGTTTGCTGTGTATTTAACTCTGCAAAGGCCCAGACAGCATTGATACTAACAGCCATCTGCATAATAATGTAGCAGCCATCTACATACTAATAAGCAATCCCCAGGAACAATAGCAACATTTGGGACAAACAAAACTAAGCCAGACTCCCCGGCGCCAGTTGGAGCCAACACAAAAGAGGTTAACGGACACCTTAAGACCGCCCATCGATCAGGGAACCGCTCCAGTATTGGAGAAATTGAACCAAACGATTGGAACGAAGTCCAATCACCTAGAACCAGGTACAGGGTCTGCCCCAAAAGGCAGGAAGCCCCTGGGGACTATAAAGTTAAGCCCCGAAGTTCAAATCGTTCTTCTTGACCGGGTCACCCAGCAACACGAACCAACATTGACCGTGACCGGTTCAACTGCCGCCGAGAGATCGTAAGTCTTAAGTCAACGATCGCTACAAGATAGGCGTTCCTAGCTAGCAATCCGTACCAACTTCGAATCCCGCAGACTCAGAACCTGAACGAAAGGCCATTTGTTCCCCTGACCTGGTGGGCCAGTCCGAAGTTAAGTATAGGCCTGTTTTGTCGTAGAAGTAGCTTCGACGTAGAATTTGTGCATGAGTAGCGATTACTGTGTATAATAAATGTGCTTTGACTTAAATCTTACTAATCGGTGTATTGAGTTATTGGTCATTACTCGAACTTGAACCTCGTGGTGGTATCATAAAGATACCTGGCGACTCAAGAGCAAAGGTTATAAAACAGAGCCAAGTGAACCAACCAAAAGTTAGCAACATATTACTGGCGACTTTCTGACGGGACCCGAACTAGAAGTGGAAAACACTCCGGGAGAACCCAAAAATTTGAATTAGAGATCCAATTGGGAACAGAAAACCACAAGTGTTCAAGCAGTTCTGACCAATCCTCATAATTCGGAAGTGTGTGTATGCATGCGTAACTAACAGAGCTATAAGGTAAACTGATAGATTTTTTGTTGCGACAAAACTGTCGGGAGTTTGTATTTTGGAAATTAGCGAAAGCCGTACCCGTATTTACAGCACCGCCTTAGCTCCCCTGTTCCAAATTTAAAAGAAGCATTAGGACAAGAAAGATGGCAATGCAGCTCCTCATGAACCCAGAGGAATTTGCGGTCGCAGCGACCAGCAGCAGTAGAGTAGGACAGTGTCCCGTATGGGAGGAAGAAATCAGGAAGTACCTCAAAGGGAAAGGATGGCCCCTTTGGAGCGAATTCTGTAACAACGAGGAAACAGGTCCCGGGAGTATTGGACATACTTGGTGGGAGAACCTGAGTGAGATTCACAAGAAGAGCTTAGGGAAAGCTCGCAAGCCGATGGCAATCGTGTCCTGCTTGGCACAATTGCGAGGCACAGAGGAGGTCATTAGGACACTCCGGAAAGAGGTAGAAGGCATACATCGAATGAGCAAGGTCGATGTAAGTGAGGTAGAAAGAGAGAACTTAGAGTTGAGGAGGAAGTTGGCAGCAAAAGACGGAGAGATGGATGATGCCAAGAGGACACACCAGTCTTGTCTGGCGCACTTAAGCAGCTTCCAGTCTCAGTATGAAAAGGCCTATCAGGACACGCAACGTGCAGTCCTGGTACGTGAAGAAACCGAAAAGCAGGTAGAGACATTGCAGAGGCAGTGTAGTGACCTGAAGGCAGCGTTAAGAGCACTCCATGCTGCTACCACGAAGCAAAGACAAAGCTCACTAGACCACGCAAAGTGCCGGAAGCAGATTGTAGAACTGCAGTCTCTGCTTTCAGTCCAAAAAGGATGCCAGGGAACCTTTGGAGCAAAATTAGATGAAGAAGACGGCCCTGATTGGGAAGAGTTGAATGAGACAGCGCAGAGATATGTTCAGGAAACATGTGCGCAGGGAAAGCCCCAAAAGAGAAAAGCGCTCAACCCCCCACAGAGCAGATAGTTCAGGCTCCAATGAACCCAGTCACCACCCACCGCACAGCCACATCGGACGATACGGAATTTCTGTACACCACCCCCTTAACAGTGACCCAATTACGGGACGCGTGCGAGAAGATCACACCGTTCCTCCCCATCTCAGACCCCCACCATTTCTTTGCCAGAGTAAAGCAGCAGGCGACCATGTACGGCCTGGATGAGCGAGAGCATGTAAAGCTCACAGTTTTAAGTTTAGATCCTTCAGTAGCAGCAGCCCTTCCCGACCCACAGAATGTAGGAGGAGGCACCCTTGCAGAAATGCATACAGCGATCCTAGACGCGATCGGGTATAACCGGGGTGACCCCATAGATGGCCTCAATAAGAGCAGGCAAAAGAAATCCGAGCACCCCACAGTGTTTGCTGGGCGCCTGTGGATCCACTTTGCAGCAGTTTTTGGAGACTTAGACCGTGCCCATTTGTCCCCAGACATCATGGCCAAATGGACCCGCACCCTTATCTCCCATGCCACAGAAACAGGACAAAAAACTTGCGCGAATTATGATCCCTCAGAGGAGGCTCATAATGAAAAATGGGTAGTAAAAAGATTTTCCCGCACCTGGGGAGCAGTCTGTACAAAACAAACCCGCAGTTAAAAATCCCGAAGAAAAGCAGGCCAACGCAGATATACAAGCCGTTAAAACACACCAGAACCCCGCATGGGTAAATGAAGGCAAGAACAGCCCCCCACAAATGTCACAGGAGTGTTACAACTGTGGACAGTTGGGACACTTTGCAAGGGAATGAAATACCCCACGAAAGCCACAGAGAGCCCAGCAGACGGGCACTCTAAGTAAGAATAAGACAGAGCCCATACATAGTGTGAGCACCCGTTCAGATCAGACGGACTTGACCGGAACGGACTGACGGTGTTCGGGCTCCCCCAGTTGGGTCTGCGACACCCTTTGGGATAGGCCGGGACGACCGGTAGTTGCAGCAAAAATTCGGGGACAGCCAATCGAGTTTCTCTGGGACACAGGAGGGTCCCGCACCATAATAAATTCCTCCACCATGTTCCAAAAGGACACGTGGCCCACTACAGCCACCATCACCCTCAGCGGCTTTACAGGCCACTCACAGCAGGGACACATCACAGCCCCTGGCCCCATTCAAATCGGCAACATCACCACCAAGCACCCCATAGTTTTAGTTGAACTGCCTCACACAGCAGAACACATTCTGGGAATAGACTTCATGAATTCCCACAATCTATCATTTGATCCAGTCAACCAGTGTGTCTGGAAAATGGCAAAATACACTCACAATAGGTGAATACGCCAATAAAATCAGCACAGTAGGCAAATTTTGGTTTAACCCGACCACGCTTAGCATGGACAAGCAGGTTAGGGCAGTTTTACAGAAAAACAGGACAGCATTCGTGACCCACAAACAAATCACAGGGCCTGACCCAAGACCCCAAAACAGTATGGATTTCCCCAAGAGGCAGAGGGAGAAATGGCAAAAGTAATCGAAAGCTTATTAGAGCAGGGCGTACTTAGATCAGTAGCCTCCACTAATAATGCCCCGATTTGGCCAGTGAGAAAGCTCGATGGATCATGGCGACTGACCATCAATTACCGGGAACTCAACAAAATCACCCCCGCAGCAGCCCCCACAGTAGCCACAAGTCCCGAGACCATGCTCAAGCAGGGACTCAACTCACAATACTTTACGGTTTGGGATATCAGTAATGGATTCTGGTCCATTCCATTGGCAAGGGCGTGCCAGTACAAATTTGCCTTCACCTTTAAAAACCAACAGTACACGTGGACATGCCTTCCACAAGGATTCCACAACTCCCCCTCCATTTTCCACCGACAGCTGGCAAATGGTTTAGCCAAATTTTCTCGCCCCGAATGTCTGGTCCAGTACGTTGACGACCTATTACTGCAGACAGACACCAAGGAAGAGCACATTGAGCTTCTGTCCGAACTCCTGGAACTCTTACACTCAATTGGTTGTAAAGTTAATCCCAAAAAGGCCCAGATTTTGGAAGATAAGGTGATATATTTGGGTACAATTATCACACATGGTAAACGCGAGATCGCGCACAAAAGGATTGACTCGATTGCTAAATTGCTCCTTCCCCAGAATGTTTCAGCCCTCCTGTCATTTTTAGGACTGGTTGGCTACTGCCGAAACCACATTGACGGTTTCGCCAGCAAGGCAGCACCCCTCTCAGACCTCCTAAAGAAAGGAGCCCCCTGGGAATGGCTTCCGCAGCATACGGATGCTGTTGATGCGTTGAAGCAATCACTCATAGCAGCCCCCGCACTACAAGTTCCAGACCCGCTTTCCCCTTATGCTATAGAGGTAGCAAGCACAGACTGCACACTTTCGGCCGTACTCCTTCAGGAACGGCACGAACAGTTAAGGCCCGTGGCTTATGCCTCCAGAGTTTTAGATGCTGTGGAACAGGGATTTTCAGCCTGTGAAAGGCACTTGCTCGCAGTATTCTGGGCAGTACAGTATTTTTCGTACATTACCGGACTGAACCCCATCACCATCCTCACGGAACACACCCCCACCCAACTTTTACTGGACGGACGACTCAAGGACGGTACAGTTAGCCAGATAAGAGCAGCCAGATGGACCCTTCTTTTGCAGGGACGGGACATCACTGTTAAAAGGACAAAGACCCACACTTTTTTAGCCGATAACCTACAGTACCCCGGAACCCCCCATGAGTGTGAAATTATCTCCCCACACCACAACACAGGCCCCTTTATTGCTAAAACACCCCCCAGAAAGATAGGTAGTTCAACCCTGAGCCCTAAGCACACAGACACGTGCGAACCCATAAAGATATATGTGGATGTATCTTTCACAATATTAGAAGGGAAGCGCATACCAGGATGCGGTATTTATGTTGAGACGCGCAGGGACGCGCCCTAGAAGAAATAGCAATAAAACTTCCAGGACACTTAGGCGCGCAGGCGGCAGAACATGCGGCCATCGCATACATAGTGGAACACCCAGATTCCTTCCCCAGCCCAGCAGACATATACTCGGACAGTCTCTATGTCTGCAACAGCCTTACGGAATTCCTACCCCTGTGGAAAGCAAGAGGATTTGTTTCCGCAGACGGAAAACCCCTCCCTTCAGCCCCATTGCTCCATCACATCTTAGAGAGAGCACAGAACAGGACTTTTGGTATAGTCAAAGTTCGAAGTCACCATCGTTCCTCCCCCCTGGAAATGTAAAGGCCGACGCACTGGCTAAGGCAGGTTCCAGGCATGGATATTTTTGGACACCCCCCGAAAGCGCACCAGTGAATGCAGTTCAGGTCTCACAGACTAGGATCGAGGATTTAGTGCAGGCCCAGAAGCAGGACAGCAATCTCAAGGAGATTTTGAAAGGAAACTATCCAGCCCCCTATGATAGGTTTAAAAATGCTCTGACCACACATGACGGTGTGGTGTTAAAATACACCCTTTATATGGTTCCTGAACAGGACAGGAATCAACTGATTTGTTTATTCCATGACAGTCATGGACATCAGGGATTCGATCCCACTACAGCCCACCTCAGGCAGCTCTGCTGGTGGCCGAGTTTAAAAGACAATGTAAATCACTACATTGAGAATTGTCTTATCTGCACCCAGAATAATCCGGACAGATATGCCAAAAAAGCTTAACTCAGTCACACCCGACCCGTTAATGGACCCTGGACTAACCTCCAGATTGATTTTATAGGACCATTGCCCCCTTGTAGGAATGGTTATAAATATGTACTCGTGGTGATAGACACGTTTACCAAATGGGTGGAAGCATTCCCATCCAGAACTAACACGGCAAAGAATACAGCCAAGATTTTAACCCACCACATCTTTACGAGATGGGGACTCCCCCGCAGCATTGAATCTGACCAAGATTCCCATTTTACGGGACGTGTCATGAAGAACATCCTCACGATATTTGGCATTACCCAAAAATTCCACATTGCATACCACCCCCAGTCAAGTGGTATCGTGGAGCGCATGAATCGGACCCAAAAATCCACCCTCAGAAAAATGGTCCAGCAAAACAACACCACTTGGGACTTAGTCCTCCCTTTTGCGCTGATGTTTCTGCGAAATACAGTTTCAACTTCTACAGGTTACACCCCACACACCCTCCTGACCGGATGCCCCATGAAAGGCACAACATTTTTATTAGGCTTAGACTTGACCAGCCCCGAAGTGACGGCCCTCACACATGAGAAAGCAGTAGAACAATTGGTGGCGAATGTTAAAACCGCTCAGCTAGCAGCCGCAGTGAAATTGGGCACAAGAACGAAATAGAGCAAGGCTTGTTTCGACAAGACAGTGCATGCGACTGAGTTCAGTGTAGGACAGCAATTCATGCTCTCCGTATAAAACCCCAGCACATTCCTGTCACCAAAGTACTCGGGTCCGTACTCCATTTCGGACAAAGTAAGCCCTTCCGTCTACAAAATAAAGTACCCCAATGGAAAGACTGCGTGGTTCCATATCAACCAGCTGAAGGCATATGGAACACAGTCTAACCACTCACGCCACGTCATGCTCGATGCAGCACACCACACCCAGCCCACAGCCAACGTAACCCTACCCTCCCCCAACACGTCCAGCCCAGCCACGGACTCAACCTCGACTCCACCCCCAAAATATACACTCCGCCCCGGAACACCCACACACTGCAGCAACAGCGACAGCGACTGTGACTCAGACAATAGCCACAGCACACCTCCCTACTATCCCCATGCAACAGGACCGACACCCAGCGATTCTGAGCACGATTCGAGTGATCCTTTCACGATCACTTTCCCAAACAAACCCCACCACCGACCACCGACCTACAATGACGACCACGATTCCGTCCCCACAGAACTAGACACCACCTTTTGGCACCGAGATAATTCGTACAGACTCGTCCGGAATGACGAGAGTGATCCCAGATCACACCATGCAGCCCTATCAGCCCTGATACACTCGAGAGTTTGGCATCCGGGAGAAGATGACGACTTGAATCTGACTCCCAAAACGAGAACCCCTTTGCGACCCGGTTCACAACCGATAACTGAGGTGTCCAGATGATGTTTTAAAAGGAACCACTTGGGAGAAAACGGTGTCCTTTCTGATGGACCCTGCAGCATGTTTTATGTTGTTTGTAGTGTTTTGTTAAATGTTGTATGCACGACCGGAATTTTTTTTCCACTGCCCCACGACACCACCCTTCTGACGCCCACTGGCAGTCAGAGAAACTAGTTTGGCCAGACGCTAGTTCAGCGGAACTAGTTTGTCCACAGAGACTTGTTAAGGTCCCAGACTCCAGTTCAGAGGAACTCTTCTGTCGACTGAAACACAGACCCCCGTTCCTAAATGCTCTTCTGGTTCGAGGAAGGAACCAATACGGCAGCCCCCCACGATGACTACATTTCTTGCCCATTCTTGTCGGTTGCTCAGGCAATGGAGAAACGGCATTGGGACCCGCCCTGCCTAGGAACCCCCTCTCTGGTCAGCTACGCTCGGGTAGGGCACACACGGCATTGGTCGCCGTCCTACCCGGGGACTCCATCCAAATCGTACCCGTCGCGGCCTATACGCACCTCATTTCTGCAAAGTTCTGGTTCAGTATTTGTAAGTGAGTCTTGTCCTGAAATTCGGTTTTTGAAAAAAAAAATGAGGGAGTCACACATAGTGACCAATTATAAAGGGAGTAATTGGCACTAAAGGACAGACAGGCTATCGTACGAGATATTAACACAAGGTAGTAACAGACACTATGCTTGATCACACAGAACTCCAGAAGTTCCAGGACCGGAGAAGAAAAGAGAAGAGAAGAGAAGTGAAAGAAGAAGAACCATGAGGACATCCTCCGCGTGGCTCATCGTTATAATGGACATTTGGTTGCGCGCGAACCCAAACCCCCTGACCTCAACCCCCCCGCCATTAATGATTCACTTCCCCACAGTACCCAGAGCCCAGTCACAAGCGACACCACACCATATTGGTGTGACAGGTTTATAACCTGGTACTCCCTGTCCTACATGATCGAATCCCTATTGGTATTGGCGATACTCTGCTGCATCGTGCAGACTATTCGTCTGAGGAAATGGAGAAGGAGAGCCTACCGCGCTCACACCCCGGTATATAGAATAAGATCCCCTATTTTCGGATACGACCAGACCCCCGATCCCCGCGATCTATAACAAAGAGCATTCATTTGCGTTTTGTTGTAAATAAAGAAATGTTCATGAGCAATTGTACAATCCTGAGCTTGACTGCCAAGCCAGGAAGATGTGTATAAAACTGTTATGATTTTGTTTCTATGGTTTCGGAGGTTAGTGTGATGAAATATTTGAGTGAGTGTAGCTTATTAAGGATAGTTAGAGGATCCCATTTTCTTGTTTTGTAATGCATGTCCCTGTTTGACATAGCGCCCCTCAGAATGTCAGTTAAAATGTTCTTGCATAGTTATGGCCAGTGTAGAGGCCATAGAAGAGTGCTCGCTGGGTCAGGGAATGGAAAGCAACGCTTTTGTTAGGATTACAAGGAGGGAGTGTAGCTACCTGAGTTGGCCAACTCCCGATTTAAAATGGAGAACAGCAAAGGCTGAAGGGAAATTCAGCCAACACAGGCAGAAACCAGCAGGTGCAAGTTTGCTGTGTAATTAACTCTGCAAAGGTCCAGACAGCATCGATACTAGCAGCCATCTGCATAATAATGTAGCAACCATCTACATATTAATAAGCAATCCCCGGGAACAATAGCAACATTTGGGACAAACAAAACTAAGCCAGACTCCCCGGCGCCAACAGGAGCCAACACAAAAGAGGTTACCGGACACCTTAAGACCGCCCATCGATCAGGGAACCGCTCCAGTATTGGAGAAATCGAACCAAGCGATTGGAACAAAGTCCAATCACCTAGAACCAGGTACAGGGTCCGCCCCGAAAGGCGGGAAGCCCCTGGGGACTATAAAGTTAAGCCCCCAAGTTCAAATCATTCTTCTTGACCGGGTCATCCAGCAACGCAAACTAACATTGACCGTGACCGGTTCAACTGCCGCCGAGAGATCGTAAGTCTTAAGTCAACGCTCGCTACGAGATAGGCGCTCCTAGCTACCAATCCGTACCAACTTTGAATCCCGCAGACTCAGAACCCGAACAAAAGGCCATTTGTTCCCTGACCTGGTGGGCCAGTCTGAAGTTAAGTATAGGCCTGTTAGTCGTAGAAGTAGCTTAGATGTAGAATTTGTGCATGAGTAGCGATTACGGTATATAATAAATGTGCTTTGATTTAAATCTTACTAATTGGTGTATTGAGGTATTGATCATTACTCGAACTTGAACCTCGTGGCGGTATCATAAAGATACCTGGCGACTCGAGAGCAAAGGTTATAAAACAGAGCCAAGTGAACCAACCAAAAGTTAACAACAGAGTGCGTTTACAAATGTAGCTTGGTAGCCCTCTATTGGCAATTTGTTCCGTTATTGAAGTGTACTGAGCAGTCGGGGCAGTTTGGATGACTGTCAAGGTGTCAGCAACCCACATCTGCAAATTTCCTCAGAGCTGCCTGATTCCATTGAGTACCCCATGTAAAATGAAGCCACTAAGGGTCCTCAATGGTGAGGCTTCCTTCACCGAAACCCTGAGCTCAGACACAGCTTCCAGAACAAACAGTCTGACTGAAGCTTCAGTCTGCGTTAATCTATCTGCTCGGCATTCACCATGTTTGGGAATAACACCGAGACAGCCAAAACTGTTTAAGTAAGCTCGTTGCTGCCAGAAGACTGCTCTGACATAATTATATCAGATTCACCAATCATTTTCAACTTGCCATTTTCTGGAACAAATTATCAAAGCATGTGCTGAGTATCAACTCCAAGCAGCCCTTCAAAAGAGAGGTAAACAATATTGGATGAGAGGATAACATTTCAAGCTTTATTATGTTCGTGCAGGGTAGATGTGCTAGTGATGTTAATTCGAGAGTTTGCTTCATTTGGGAGACAGAAGAATATCAAAGATAGTTCCCTAATTTGGCCTTAGATTTATTCTCTTTTTTAAAAAAAAAGCAGTTCCTGGGAGATTACGTGATTGAAAGAATGGATTGATGATGCATGTATATTTGTATAGATCTCTGGTTATTTTGAGGGACTGCTCAACATGCAAAACATTTGGCAAAAGCTGTTGTGGATGCTAGAAAGGTTTCTCACGATGGCACAGTGGTTAGCACTGCTGATTCACAGCTCCAGCGACCCGGGTTCAATTCCAGCCTTGGGTGCCTGACAGTGTGAAGTCTGCACATTCTCCCCGTGCCGGTTGGGTTTCCTCCAGGTGCTCCACACAAGTCCCAAAATACATGCTGTTAGGTGAATTGGACATTCTGAATTTTCCATCTGCATATCCAAACAGGTGCCGGAGTGTGGTGACTAGGGGCTTTTCACAGTAACTTCATTGCAGTGTTAATGTAAAACCTACTTGTGACAATAAAGATTATTATTATTATGTGCAGGGTAGGTGGATTGGCCATGTTGAATTGCCCCTTGGTGCCCAAAACCGTTGAGAGGGATTGCTAGGCTAGATTGCAGACTCGATGGGCCGAATGGCTTCCTTCTGCACAGTAAATTCTATGATTCTAAGAATGAAGCGACATTGCATTTTTATCATTGCAGCTAGATCACCAGAAAGAAACCATAATGGTTCAGTGAAGGTAGATTTTGCAGAGAGAAAGACAGGTCAAGATAGCCACAAAGCCACTTCATCTATGGTTTGAAGGTTGTCTGAAAGGAAAAGATTTGCTCTTTTCACAACTCTGAATGACTATTGAGGAGTTACTAACCCACACTGTAAATTCCAGCAGACCCCATGAAAAGTGAAGCCACTCAGAGTGATCAATAGTTGAACACTCCTTCATTGATGCCTAAGCTCAGACATAGCTCCCAGAACAAATGCTCTGACTGAAACTTTAATCTGTGTTAGTCTATCTTTTCTAGGATGTAGAGATGCCAGCGTTGGACTGGGGTGAGTACAGTAAGAAGTCATACATCACCAGGTTAATGTCCAACAGGTTTGTTTCAAACCATTAGCTTTTGGACCGCAGCTCCTTCCTCAGGTGAATCTGTAACTTACTGTATCTTTTCTAGATTCATTATCTTTGGGACTAACACTGAGACAGCAAAATACAAGGTTTCAGTAAGCTAATTGCTGCCAGATGTCCAGAGTTTTTTATATCTCAATTAAATCCCAAAATACTTTACAGCCAATTAGTTACTCTTTAGTGGCCACTGTTGTAAAATAAGAAACAGAACAACCAATTGTCACACAGCATCTCCCACAAGGAATAATGTGATAATGACTAGATAATCTGTTTTAATGATGTTGATCGAAGGGTAAGTGTAATGTTTAATGGTTCAATTCTTCTGTGTTCAGTGATGAGTCTGGTAACTGATCTATGCTCACTGTGTTTAAGCCTGTGTGTGGACTGGAGTAAACAGAGAAGTTTCGAGAAGTGACAGCTGAATGCAGACATTTTGGGATTGCAGAGATACTTTGAAGCACTGCAAATCAGGCTGTTGCATGCATGAAATATAATGTCATCACTGCATTGCTCTAAGACAAATCAAGTATATAACAAACTAGCAAATACTATAAATACTGGCTAGGCCAGTGGGAATAGCATCCCCGCTCTTCTTCAAAATTGTGTCAGGTGGTCTTCTACATCTGCCTGACAGAGCAGACTGGCTCCAGTTGGGTCCCAGTTTAACGTCTCGGCTGAAATGAGGAAATGCATGATTAGGAATGTGACAGGAATACTGTCACAAAAAAGCACAAGTGAACGCTCATTGGATGTACCTGAACCACACGCTGAAACATTTATAAAAATTGGACTTGCCGATACTCTAATGTGTTCTGACAGCTAATTGGTGCCCAATGGGGAAAATGCTTGATTTGTGGGACCTGGTAAAAAAAGACTTGCAAATGGGAAACGAGGAACAACTTTGAAGAAGTTTCAAAAAGATAGCAAACCAAAATATGCCATTGCATTGTTAGGTCCTCATTCAACTACTTTTTTCAATTACTACATGGATTCTCCATGAAGAAGGGACACCTGTTATACTTGTGCTGAGTATTTGAATTACTGTGAAAATGTTATGCGATCATCAAGCCATGGCAGTTTTCCAGAGCTGTTACCCAAGTCTCTGTGCTGTGCACATGGGGTGTTGGGACCAATGATACAGGTTACCTACATCTGACAGGAAATTGATCTTCAATTCATTTCCCGAACCAAGGCAGCTGTAAGAGTGGAATTATCACAGGCAAGCCAGAAATCAGACAAAGTGGGGGCATCTAATTGACCCGTGCTCATTCCTTCTGATGCAGGCTGATGCGCAATCAATTACACTCAAGACGAAGTGATTCCATAACTGCTGAAGGCTTTAATCTGCTAGAACCTTTTCCCCAGCAGCTTCGATACAGAAAGTAATGCTGGGACGGCACCATCTCTTATACCCCACCTTCAGGGCGGAGCTACGCAATACAGCCAATGGTAGACTCCAGGGTCTAACCAATGGTCATCAGCCTCTCAGGTACCGCAATACCTGGTACTACCACATTCACCCCCTGTTAAAAAGAGCCCAGCGGGGCGGTGGCCAGCATTAATAATCGCCTTTAGCATGGTATGACCAGGTATGGAGGTACCGTGATGTCGAGGATATGTACAAAGTGTTCATAGTGCAGCAATCAGTCGATCGGGCGGCCTGGTCGTCCTTCTGGAGCGTCTGGTCTTCGGCGATGATTCTGATGAGGGTCCCGGCGGTTGCGACTCCGGGAGCGTGGTGTTGTTCTCCCTGGCAGCTTTGTCACCAGGGTGGCGCTGTAGGGGCAAAAGATTGACAGGGAGGGGGGGCGCCTGTAGGTGGCGTCGGTGGGTGGTCGGGCCTGGGCAGGAGCGGCGCGAGTACTGACCCTCCAGTGAGGTGCTGTGGGGGTGGCGGGGGTGGGGGCAATGGCTCGGGTGCGCATGGGGTTCCGGCGGGCGCCAGGTCCCGAAGGGAGACTGTGTCTTGCCGGCTGTCAGGGAACGCCATGTAGGCGTACTGGGGGTTAGCGTGCAGCAGGTGGACCCTCTCGACCAACGGGTCCGACTTGTGCGCCCGCACTTACTTCCGAAGCAGGATGGGTCCAGGTGTCGCTAGCCAGGTTGGGAGCGAGGTCCCGGAGGTGGACTTCCTGGGGAAAACAAGGAGACGTTCATGAGGCGTCTGATTTGTGGTTGTACAGAGCAGCGACCGGATGCCGTGGAGGGCCATCGGGAGGACCTCTCGTCAGCGGGAGACCGGGAGATTCCTGGACCATAGGGACAGTAGAACGGTCTTCCAGACCGTTCCGTTCTCCCTCTCTACCTGCCCGTTTCCCCGAGGGTTGTAACTGGTCGTCCTGCTCGAGGCGATGCCCTTGCTGAGCAGTAATTGACGCAGTTCGTCGCTCATAAAGGAGGACCCCCTATCACTGTGTATGTACGCGGGGAAACCGAACAGTGTAAAGATACCCTGGAGGGCCTTGATGACGGTGGTTGTGGTCATGTCTGTGCAGGGGATGGCGAATGGGAACCGGGAGTACTCATCAATCACGTTCAGGAAATACGTGTTGCGGTCGGTGGAGGGGAGGGGGCCATTGAAATCCATGCTGAGGCGTTCAAAGGGACGGGAAGCCTTTATCAGGTGCGCCCTCTCTGGCTGGTAGAAGTGCGGTTTGCACTCTGCGCAGATTTGGCAGTCCCTGGTGACTGTCCTGGCCTCCTCGATTGAGTAGGCCCGGTTGCGGGTCTTGACGAAATGGAAAATACGAGTGACCCCCGGGTGGCAGAGGTGCTCGTGGAGGGCTCGGAGGCGGTCCACTTGTGCAGTGACACAAGTGCCGCGGAACAGGGCATCAGGAGGCTCGTTCAGCTTCCCCGGACGGTACAAGATCTCGTAGTTGAAGGTGGAGAGTTCTATTCTCCACCGCAAGATCTTGTCGTTTTTAATCTTGCCCCGCTGTGCATTATCGAACATGAAGGCAACCAACCATTGGTCCGTGAGGAGAGTGAATCTCCTGCCGGCCAGGTAATGCCTCCAATGTCACACAGCTTCAACTATGGCTTGTGCTTCTTTTTCGACCGACGAGTGGCGAATTTCGGAAGCATGGAGGGTACGGGAGAAGAAAGCCACGGGCCTGCCCGCTTGATTGAGGGTGGCGGCCAGAGCTACGTCGGACACATCGCTCTCGACCTGGAAGGGGAGGGACTCGTCGATGGCGCTCATCGTGGCCTTT
This sequence comes from Scyliorhinus torazame, assembly GCF_047496885.1. Taxonomy (NCBI): domain Eukaryota; kingdom Metazoa; phylum Chordata; class Chondrichthyes; order Carcharhiniformes; family Scyliorhinidae; genus Scyliorhinus; species Scyliorhinus torazame. The sequence continues at coordinate 133,971,567 of NC_092713.1, read as the reverse complement.
GCAATGTCTGCTTTGATGCGGCTGAAGGCCTGGCGGGCCTCCATCGACAGGGGGAATGTTGTTGACTGGATCAGGGGTCGGGCTTTGTCTGCATAATTGGGGACCCACTGCGCATAATAGCTGAAGAACCCGAGGTAGCGCTTCAGGGCCTTGGGGCAGTGAGGGAGGGGGAACTCCATAAGGGGGCGCATGCGCTCAGGGTCAGGGCCTATGACTCCACTTCGCACTATGTAGCCTAGAATGGCTAGACGATCGGTGCTAAACACGCATTTATCCTTATTGTATGTCAGATTAAGGATTTTCGCTGTCTGGAGGAATTTGCGGAGGTTGGTGTCATGGTCCTGCTGGTCATGGCCACAGATGGTGACGTTATCCAGATACGGGAACGTTGCGCGTAAGCCGTACAGGTCAACCATTTGGTCCATCTCTCGCTGGAAGAGCGAGACCCCATTCGTGACACCAAAGGGAACTCTTAAAAATTGATAGAGCCGCCCATCTGCTTCGAAGGCAGTGTACTTGCGGTCACTAGTGCGGCGGTGTAGCTGGTGGTAGGCGGACTTGAGGTCCACCGTGGAGAAGACCTTGTATTGTGCGATCCTGTTTACCAGGTCGGCTATACGGGGGAGAGGGTACGCATCCAGCTGCGTAAACCTGTTGATGGTCTGGCTGTAGTCTATGACCATCCTATGCTTCTCTCCGGTCTTTACCACCACTACTTGAGCTCTCCAGGGACTGTTGCTCGCTTCGATGACCCCTTCCCCCAGCAGCTTTGGACCTCTGACCTGATGAAGGTCCGGTCCTGGGCACTGTCCTGTCTGCTCCTGGTGGCGATGGGTTTGCAATCCGGGGTGAGGTTCGCAAACAGGGAAGGCGGGTCGACCTTAAGGGTCGTGAGGCCGCAGACAGTAAGGGGAGGTATCAGGCCGCCAAATTTAAAGGTCAGGCTTTGCAAATGGCTTTGGAAGTCCAGCCCCAGGAGGGTAGCCGCGCAGAGGTGCGGCAGGACATAAAGGTGGAAATTGTCGAATTTCCTGCCTTGGACAGTGAGGTTTGCTAGGCAGAACCTCTTTATCTCCACTGAGTGTGACCCGGAGGCCAGGGAGATCCTTTGATTTACAGGGTGGGTTACAAGTGAACAGCGCCTTACCGTGTTGGGGTGAACAAAGCTTTCCGTGCTCCCAGAGTCAATCAGGCACAACGTCTCGTGGCCGTTGATGAGGACCGTCGTTGTAGCCGTTGCGAGTGTCCGGGGTCGACTTTTGTCCAGTATCACCGAGGCCAGATGAAGCAGTTGCGCGTTCTGATCGGGCAGCGTGTAGTCGACCGAGCTGGGGGCCTGGGGCCCCATCCAAGATGGTGTCACCCATGGGTCGCACATGGTGTCCGGCGATGAAGAAGATGGCGGCGGCGATGGACAAAATGGCGGCACCCACCCGTCCAGCGTGGAGTCCGGGGGGGCAAGATGGCCGCACCCGTGGGTCGCACGTGGCGTTAGGATCGGGGGGTGGCAGTGAGCGCTGGCCGGTCGGGGCCTGAAGGGGGGGTTGCCGCGGCGGTCCGGAGTCGCTGGAGACCGCGGCCATGGCGCGGGCCTGGCAGACCCCCACAAAGTGGCCCTTCTTGCCACACCCTTTGCAGGTGGCGGTGCAGGCCGGGCAGCGCGGGTAGGGATGATTCGCCTGCCCGCAGAAGAAACAGCGGGGCCCGGCGGCATTAGTGGGCCGTCACGCCGCGCAGGCTTGCGGGGTCAGGGGGAAGGTCTGAGGGGCTGCCGCTGCGGGGTGCCTCGCAGCCCAGGGGGCCAAGAATGGTCATCCTTTGCCACTTCATACAACTTCACACACGTGACGTCCAGTCCCTTGCATCCTCAGTCGAATGGCAAGGCAGAAAAGGGCGTCCACATTGTGAAGCGGCTCCTCTGCAAGGCTGCTGATGCCGGATCTGACTTCTATTTAGCCCTGCTGGCATATCGCTCGGCCCCACTGTCCACGGGCCTCATGCCAGACCAGCTGTTGATGGGCTGCACCCTCAGAACCACTGTGCCGTCCATTCATGCTCCTGACCTCGATCATGCTCCAGTATTGCGAAGGATGCAACAACAGCGTGCTCAGCAGAAGGTGGCATATAACGCTCAGGCGACTGATCTTCCTGCCCTGGCACCTGGAGACAACGTCCGCATACACCTACCGGAGGGTGGCTGGTCGGCAACCGCTGAGGTTCTCCGCTACGTGGCTCCCCGCTCATTCCTAGTTCGCATGGCTGATGGCTCCATTCGCCGATGTAATCGGCGGGCCCTTCGTCTGGTTCCGTGCTTGCTACGAGATCATGTACCGGAGTCACGCCCTCCTATTGTCCCTGATGTCGACTTTGTTGAACTTCCTGCCACTCTGCCTCTTCCTCTCTCGCCCGTGGCCAGGCCCGTTCCTCAGCCGGTGGATCCTGACCCACCCTTTAGGCGGTCAACCCGAATTCGTCGCCCACCTGAGAGACTTGATTTATGAGCATGTTAGCACATTGGACTCACTGAATTGTTTTACAGTACTGTTCACAAGTTTCTTTTCTTGTCGTTCATTGTTCCAGAAGTTTTCTCTCGTCATTTGTTGATTGCATTTGTTCTGTTATTGGTACAACCTCGTTGTTCTGTTGCACCTGACACCTTCCTCTGTATATAGTTCAGCCTCATGTACATGTTGTAAATATTGCACACACATACTCAGATGCACTCAGTACACATTTCTATTTATTAGCATGTAGGCGCATAACCTTTGCGAAAGGGGGGATGTCATGATATCCACATCAGCATATCACGGTGCAATCACACACACACTGAAGGACAGGCAGTTGGACCAACCAGCACACATATAACTTCGCAGCCAATCACCAGTGAGAGCACACGCACTATAAAACAGGGAACACCACAGTTCCTGCTCATTCTACCAGGAGATAGCTCAGAGCACAGAGCTCACAGCGTGCCACTCAGACAGAGACCATGTGCTGAGTGCCTCACTAAGATAGTGATAGGGCTGGGTCCACAGGTTAGCTGGTGAAGCACGTACCCAAGCCAGCAGTTAGTTGTAACCGTTGTTAAGATAATAAAACAGAGTTGTACCATCTACAGCCGTGTTGGATCATTTGTGCAGCAGAACACTCAACATGACAACCTGCTCCCCTGCATTTCGAATCCTTGGATCAGGATGGAGTGGATAGTGAAACTCCTAAAGAATTTTGGAGCTTTCCCAAGTCACAAGCTTAACCTGAGCAAGAGCAAGGTCTTGCCTGTGAACCTGCAGGTGGCGGGAGCAGAGCTGGGGGGACTGCCGTGAAAGCAAACCCAGACCAAATTCCGCTATCTGGGGATCCAAATAGACCACGACTGGACACGGACCCACAAATGAAACCTGACGAATCTGGTGGAGGAAGTCAAAAGGGACCTGCAGAGGTGGGGCCCACTCCCTCTCTCACTCTCAGGGAGAGTACAGATGATCAAAATGAACATACAGTCCGGTTCATCTTCCTGTTCAGATCCTTCCTGATCGACATCCCCAAGGCCTACTTCAACACAGTTGACAAACTAATCATGGCGTTGGTGTGGGGAGGGTGGGAAGAGCCCATGGATACAGAAGAAGGTCCTACAAATGAAAAGAAACATAGGCAGTCTGGCCCTCCCAAACATACAGTTCTACCATTGGGTGGCCACGCAGAAAGAGTGAGGGGATGGGTGAAGGAACTGGGAGCAGAATGGATGAAGGTGGAGGAGAGTTCCTGCATTGGGACGTCCCTCCAAGCCATGGCCACAGCTGCTCTCCAATCCCCCCCCCACCCCAGCCAAATACTCGAGGAGCACATTGGAGTAGCCACGCTCCGGACGTGGTACCAAATGAGGGGTCACTTTGGCCTAACCGAAATGTCCACCATGGCCCACATCTGCAACAACCACAGGCTCACTCCCGCAATGGTGGACGCCACCTTCAAAAGTCGGAGACAGGACGAGGGGACTCTGACGGTTAGGGACATGTATAAGGACGATAGAGTAACGGCCCTGGAGGACTCACAGAGTTCTAGCTGCCGAGAGGAAATAACCTGTGATACATTCAGGTCAAAAACTTCCTCCGCAAGGAAACAATGACATACCCCAGATACCAGGCCACACGTCAGTAGAAGAACTGCTCGACACGGCCAATCTAGGGAAGGGAAAAACTGTGCAGACTTGGAAGGGCAAATGATCCACAGAACGTGGAAACCATTCAGCAACTTGTTCCATAGCAAGCAACCATTAGAGTGGCTGGGGTGGGAGAAGGGGGCAAGGTTGGGGGTGGGAGACACCTGTTCGTAGCCAGCAACCAGTAGAGGGGGAAGGGGGGGTGTGGTGGGCGGGTTGGCGGGGGGGAGACACGAATGAGCCACGGGACAAAGCTGCAATGTAAAGTGGGGGAGAGGGAAGGGGGGAAGGGAAGGAAAGGGAGGGCGAAGGCATGCAGAGAATGAGAGGGACAAGAGAAACAGTCGCAGGGGACTGGTCCGAGGGCAAGCTGATACCCAAACCAAACTGTAAATGGACACTTGTAAATACGTGCTCTGGCCATACTGGGGATTGTAACATATGTATGCCGACTAAAGAGGGGTCACAGGCACAGCAGTAGGGAAGACAATTGCCTGTAAATATATGTGTTGGTTTCTGTTTTTCTTTTCTCTTTTCCTTTTTGATGCGGTTGGTTATGTGTAACTTACTAATTGTTAAGTATAAGGTGTGAAAATCCAAGAAAACATTTTTTTAAATAAGAGCAAGAATTCCAATCCAATTCTCTTCCTGCACTTAGTGGTACACTAAGGCAGACATTCATCTATTTCCATAGCTAGTAATTCCCAGAACAGGCTGTTGCCAGGGGTTATAGCTTGAGGGCCACCCCTCCACAATTAGCATAGCTAACTGTCATGATATTCAGATAAACATCATGGTGCAAACATACATACACACTGCTGGACAGATCAACGGACCAATTAATACACACGCATCACAGCCAATCACAGGCAAGAGCACACACACTATAAACCGGGGAACACGACACTTCCCGCTCATTCCAGCAGGAGACAGCTCAGGGCACAGAGCTCACAGCAAGCCACTCAGACATTCACCATGTGCTGAGTGCTTCTCCAAGATAGTGTTAGGCCTAGGTCCACATGTTAGAGGGTAATGAATGAAACACAGTAACCAGTTTACAAATGTTGTTATTGTTAGTAATAAAACTGAGTTGTACCTTCCGCAACCATGTTGCTTCGTCTATGTAGCAGAGCACCCAACACGACAAACCAGGAGTCTTTCTCTTCTCTTACCACTAGCCGGTGGCGTGTTTGAAAGGATTTTCCAGTTTGATACTCAGCCTGTTTGACTGCGCTATGAACACGCCTTCCTTAGCCATCAAGTCCTGGAGTGGGACTCAATCCCGGAGCTTCTCGTTCAAGGCAGGGATGCTATTCACTGCGCCACAAGACCTCCTCAAGAGCAAGAAGAACACTGATTAATAGTGTAACAGGGCTGAAAATGTTCTATAAGCTTCTATAATACAGTGTCAGAGGTCGTAAACCAGGACTTGGACAGGGGAAAGATGTTCCTCTATTTAAGGATAATGAGAACAGATGGGATCATGATGAATCCAAGCAGTTTTGGGCCAAGGAATTGGATACAGTGCAGCAAGAGGCTCAATGACCCCACGCAAGTGATCAAGGCCACTGAATTCATTTCGGAACGCTACATCTTGCCAACTGTACCATAACCCTCAGATGCTGCCCCATTTACCATCCACCTCTTGGCTCATCCACCAACAATCTTAATCAACAGAAATTAATTTCTCCCACTCATAGTTTCACCTTATATACGTGGCACTACTGCTAACCTGACATTGACAAGTCACAGTCTGCAATTCTTCTGGCTATTCAACCATGAAAACCCAATGTCAATGGCAATAGCAATGGCAGCAGTGCTATAAATGCACCATCTCCCTGAATTTTACCTTGTCTCCTTTGAGCTGTCAGATTTCCTGAGGCTTGGGAAATCTGGCAAGCCAGGATTAAACCTGCAATGTGAAACTTATCAGCATTATCACAATATTGAAATAACTAACCCACCTTTTAAAAAAAAAAAAATCTTGGGATGTGGGTGTCACTGGCAAGGTCAGCACTTGTTGTTCATCCCTAATTGCCCTTGAACTAGAGGGCAACCACATTGCTGAGGATCTGGAGTCACATGTAGGCCAGACTAAGTAAGGATGGTAGATTTCCTTCCTTAAAGGACATTGGTGAACCAGAAGGGTTTTTATGACAATCGCTGATAATTTCATGGTCACCATTCCTGAAACTAGCTTTGAATTCCAGGTTTTTATTAATTGAATTTAAATTCCACCAGCTGCCTTGAGGGAATTGGAACCCGTGTCCACAGAACATTCGCCTGGGCCTCTGGATTACTAGTCCAGTGATGTTATTATTACACAACCCTCTCCTTACCTCGGAGTGGGTTGGCTATCCGCTCCTTTAACCCAGAAGTGGGTGACTGGGAGTCGAGTTTGACATTTTAAAAATTGTAGCATTTCATCTAGCCCCAAGTCACCCGTTTATGTATCTTGTATTCTTGTATAATAATATTCCCAAGACCTCTGATTTGTTGTTGTTTAGTCCAAGGAAGTGTGGAATGTCTGAATTTTTTCTATTGCGAGGTCCATTCTGTTTATATATCTTGTCATTATGTGTACTGGCTCAGTGTTTGACTATTTGTATTAGGAACTATATCCTCCCAATGTCTTGTGCATTTTTCTCTTAAATTTTCTAATTTTAAATATTTATTTTCACCATTGTAAATGTTTGAATTCACATTCCCCTTTCCATTCACTTCAATAATTCAGATACTTCTTTGGAGATGAGTGAAGAGCTCTGCCAATATGTAAAAACTCCCCTCTGCTCAGTTTGGAGCCCAATCATAAAGGCATTTATAAAAAAATCAAGGAGGACCTAGAGAAACAATGGGCGGAATTCTCCGCCCCGCCACGCCACATTTCTGCATCGACCGGCCTGCGGGATTCTCCGTTATGCCAGCCGGTCAATGGGGTTTTCCATTGTGGGGCAGCCCCAAGACTTTGGGAAACCCCCGTGCGTTGGCATAACGGAGAATCACGCCGGCGGAGAATCCCGCCCAATATATCGTGGTGACAGAGACGATTATTTTAACTTTGGATTTGATAAGGTACCATATCAGACATTATTGCGGAAATTAAAAGCTCATGGTGTAATGGGTAACATGTTAGCATAGATAGCACATTGGCTGGCAGAAAACAGAGAGTATGCATAAATAAGTATTTCTCTGATTGGCAGGGTGTGACGAGTGGAGTTCCTACTGTGGCCCCAACTTTTTACATTGATTACTTAGATGTGGAAGGCATGGTAGCTAAATTTGCAACTGACACAAAGAGAGATCGAAAAGTGTGCTGTGAAGAGGACAGAAGGAGGTAGCAGACAGATATAGATAGGTTGAGTGAGTGGGCAAAAATCTGGCGGATGGAGTATAATGTGAGAAAATGAGAAGTTATTCACTTTGACAAGAAGAATAAAAAAACAGAATTCTGATTTGCAGAGCGATCTTGGTGTTCTAGCGCAGGGTTTTTCAAAGTGTGGGTTGTGGCTCATGGACGGGTTGCGAATGTGTGTTGGAAGGGTCATGGAGAGACTGGTCACTGTGTTCCCGTGGTGTTCCCAATCATGAAAGAAGTGCCCAATGGCCACTACTGGCATTTAAAATTAGAATGGAGGCTGCTGCCGGCATTTAAAATGAGAACGGCTGCATTATCAGCCATGCAGTCTTCTGACTCATCAGAGGCAACAGCGAATGGGTCATGTACAATTGATGCCAAGCACTCTGTATATGTGTGCTTTTGGCACAAAATCACAGAGGCAAACTTCTTCCATTTTCTAGCAGCCATCGAGCGAGGCAAGAGGCCTGTGAAGATGGAGTGTTTTGTTGCAAGAAAGAGATAGCCAGAGACATAAATAGACAGTGTACCTCCTGGCCAGGATCTCAAATCTGAATCTGCTGGAGATAGCTGCACAGGAGAGTCGACAGAAGGACAGAGCAGTGCTTGTGTTAGCACTGTGAGTGCACAGAGCTCCAGAGCCTCTGATGAACAGCCCACAAAGAAGAAACCTAAATCGGGTAAAAAAGCAGTATAAAAATAATTTCTTAAAGTATGATTTTGTTAATTGTGCCAATGCAAATCAGGATGCAGAGCCCATGTGTGTTATATGCTGGGAAATACAGGCGAATGAGAGTGTAAAACCCTAAGAACTGCAAATACATCTGAAAACTAAGCATGGGGAGCTGGAGAAAAAACCTCTTGTTTTTATTTCAAAGGATGCAGTAAGACCTTAAATCATTAGCTGAGATCCTTAGCAGAAATGTAACATTGAATGACAAAGCACGATTAGTCTCTTACATAGTAGCTTACCACGTGGCGAAAGAGAAAATGCCCCTCGCTGTAGAAGTGAGATTAATTTTCCCTGCAGCATTAGACATGGCTTGTACAGTCCTGGATGCGAGGTCAGCTGAAAAACTGAAATACATCCTATTTAGTGGTAACACAGTAGCTCACCGAATTTCGGATATTGCTGAGAATTTAAAAGTCTGGCTTATTTCTAGTTTAAAGTCAGCGCAGGAGTTTTCAATATAACTGGATGAAAATACGATGTTTCAGATTGTGCAACCTTGCCAGTTTATGTTAGATATGTTTAACACAATGAACTTGTTGACGATTTGCTGTGCTGCCTGACATTACCAACCAGCACAACTGGCGCACAGATCTTTGAAGTGTTGAATAGTTACGCAGTTCGAAAGTGTGGGCTCAACAGGGTTTATTGCAGAGGAATCACAATCAATGGGGCAGCCAACATGACTGGAAAATACAGTGGAATTATAATCAAGATTAAGGTGGCAGCTGGTCAAGACATTGTTTGGAATCATTGCTTTATTCATTATGAGGCATCGACATCGAAACAAATTCCATCCAATCTTGAAGTGGTATTGAAAGGAATTGTAAAAGTTGTGAATTTCATTGAATGCAGATCACACAATACGAGGTTTTTTGAGACTCTGTGTTCCGATATGGGAGCTGAGCACACAGAGGTACACAGGGCTCGGGTGATTGACGAGTTTACGAACTGAGTTATGAAATCCACGCTTTCCTCCTTGATAAATGAAATGAAAAATGAAATGAAATGAAAATCGCTTATTGTCACAAACAGGCTTCAATTGAAGTTACTGTGAAAAGCCCCAAGTCGCCACTTTCCGGCACCTGTTCGGGGAGGCTGGTACGGGAATTGAACCCACGCTGCTGGCCTGCCATGGTCTGCTTTAAAAGCCAGCTATTTAGCCCTGTGCTAAACCAGCCCCAGTAAACCAAAGTGCTAAACCAAACCAGTAAATCGTCCCCTCTGGCTGAATCATTTGGTGAGGAATCTTGGATGCCTAACTATATCTTACCTTGCAGACATCTATTCAATTCTAAACGAACTGAACCTCAAATTATATGGAAAGTATGATAATTGCTTTTGACACTGTGAAGAAATAGATGCTTTCCAAATATAATTGAAAATTTAGCAAATGTGAGTACAAAAGCAAAATTACTGCACATTTCCCATCCTGCACGGGCACATCGGATAAAACAGTGCTATTAAGAGAACTGTCAATAGACTGGCAAGTGGATGGTTTGGTCAACAGTTCTTGTTGCTACTTAACAGAGGAAGATTTTCAGATTTTGAAAGAGAAGAGGTGGGTGAAAAATCCCTTTGAAGTTGAGACCCCAGAGTCAATTATTTACTTACAGCTGACGAGTAGACTGAGCTGCTGCACTTGACCTGGGATGGCACATTAAACACACACCACAAGTCCAGCAGGTTGTCAGCATTCTGGAGTAGCATCTCCCAGGAGTATCCACAGCTGAGTAAAAGATGTATTTTGTTGCTATTGCCATTCATGATGACCTATTTGTGAGGTTGGATTTTCTGTTCTCAGAAAGATGAAGACAGCACACGGGAGCTGGATGAAGTCTGCACCTGATATGCGCATTGCCCTCTCCTGTTGTGAACTTGCTTGGAGTGAGATTGTGAGGACCAGGCAGGCCCACCTGTCACATTAAAGGGAAATGAATGTGGCGTGTGTTGCAAAGGTTGTCCGGCGTGGGTCCCGAAGGTCGGCTGGTTGGCAAAAGTGGGTTCCAGGGAAAAAAAAGTTTTGAAAACACCGTTCTAACGCATGATGTCACAAAAATTAGCCTGCAGATACAGCATGTAACTAAGATAGCTAACAGGACATTATTCTTTATGAGGGAATTGAATATAAAAGTAAGGATGTTGTGCTTACGTTATACGGGGTATTGGTGAAACTATATCTCGAATATTGTGTGCAATTTTGATCTTTTTATTTAAGGAAGGATGTAAATTCATTGAAGGTGGTTCATACGGGATTTGCGAGATTGATACCTGGAATGAGTGGGTTGACTTATGAGGAAAGGTTAGACGAGTAAGCTTGTTTCCATTGACATTTAGAAGAGTGAAAGGTGACTTGTTTGAAGTATATAAGATCCTTAATTGAGGTGGAAAGGATGATGACGCAGATAGCTATTATGTAGATAACAGGACAGGATTTACAGGCTGGGTATCTTCTCTCTTGGGGAAATGAAGGCTGTCAAAGGGTGATCTCATAGAGGTCCTTAAAATTCTGAAAGATTTTGATTGCATGGATACGGAGAGAATGCTTCACCCTGTGAAGAAGAGCATAACCAGAGGTTATAAAATGGTCACCAATAATTCCAATAGGGAATTCAGAAGATGCCAGGAAGTGGAACGAATATGCAGCGGGATTCTCCCTTCCGGGGACTAAGTCCCCACATCGGCGGTAAAACCGGTGCCAACGACTCCGGCGTCAACGGGACCCCAAGGTGAGGAATTCTCACTTGTCTTGGAGGCTGGGTGGATGCCGGAGGGGTTGGCGCCACTCCACCCGGCGCCAAAGGGACGGCGCGAGTTCGCGCATGCGCCGAAGGGCCGGCGTGATCTCGTGCATGCGCGGGGGGCATTCTCTTCTCTGCGCCGGCCATGGCAGAGCCTACAGGGGCCGGCTCGGAAGGAAGAAGTGCCCCCACGGAACAGGCCCACCCGCAGATCGGTGGGCCCCGATCGCAGGCCAGGCCACTATGGGGGCCCTCCCCCTGGGGTCGGATCTCCCCATGACCCCCGAGGACTGCCCCCGCCGACTTACCTGCCAGGTCCCGCCATGTGGGACCATGTGTAACCCACGCCGGAGGGACTGGGCAAAAGCCAGACGGCCGCTCGGCCCACTGCTGCCAACGGCCCCCGGCTGGCGTGGAGGGAATCCCGCCCCCGCCCGAAAAACAGCGCCAGAGAACACGGCAGCCAGCGCCGGGACTCCGGGGCAGACTTGGAAGCAGTGAAGTACATCACACCAAAGATTAAGCCATTGTGTCATTGTACACTTTATACAAGTCTTCATAACCAGGGCTTTGTGACTTTACTGATGAACTGACCTATCTGTCTGTGAATAATAATAATAATGATAATTTTTATTAGTGTCACAAGTAGACTTACATTAACACTGCAATTAAGTTACTGTGAAAAGCCCCTAGTCGCCACATTCCGACACCTGTTCGGGTACACAGAGGGAGAATTCAGCATGTCCAAATTACCTAACAGCACGTGCTTCGGGACTTGTGGTAGCAAACTGCAGCATCCGGAGGAAACCCACGCAGACATGGCGAGAACGTGCAGACTCCACACAGATAGTGACCCAAGCCGGGAATCGAACCCCGTTCCCTGATGCTGTGAAGCAACAGTGCTAACCACTGTGCGACCATGTCGTCTCGCTGTTAAACCTTTACATAAATGTCACAATTAACTGCTTGAAACATTGAGCACGATTTAATGGGAAGAAAAGCAGAGTCCCATTTTGGGTGTGTTTAGCGGGCTGATTCTTGGCGCCGACAGCACCGAGAACGGCCCCGCTATTAGACAGGCTGCTGTTTCTTTTTACGTCGGCGAGGAACGTCCCATCAAGGCCGCACTTGCCTTCATTTCCCGCACAGATGAGCTGAGCCTCCCGTGGCGTGTTTCTCGGCAGCCTGCCGATGGCCAGTGGTGGATCTTCTGTTCTCACTGCTGTCGGTGCGATCTCCCATTGAGTTCATGCCGTTGGGAAAGCCGCATCTGGAAGCTCTTGAGAACAAAGAGACAGCCTCTTTTAATAAACTGCAGTCAGAAAAACAGCTGCTCCTTTGAGTTAATAGACCCCTGTAGAGCTCTATAAATAAACAACCTTAATCCTCTCTTTGAAACTGCCCAGACCTGTCAATCAAAGAGCTTGTAGGCAATGGTCCACGAAGTTGAACGCAAACAATGCAGTTCAAAACCTTTATGCTTCTAGGAATATAAACAGGCTTGAAAAAGTTAAAGGGCAATGAAATTGACTGAAAAAAAAACACTTCAATGGTTTCCACCACATTTAAAGGGAATACCTTCATCTCACAGATCTTTGAACTCGACATCCTGTCAGACAGTTTAAAGAGTTTAGGGTTGCAGATGAAAACACTTTCACTACATTGTCAGAGAACTTTAGTTTTGAGATGCTGAGAGTCTGTTCAAAAGGTTTAAATGGAATGAAATCCATTTTTTGCCAGACACCGGATTCACTGGGTCATCGGTTCTCCCGCCACCTGCCCCAGAGAATTCCTCCCTTCATTTTAATTTTCATGCGACCGAATCATACCCAATTCTGCAAAAATCACTGCCTGGCTAGGACTTGTAGATCAGACAGTATAAAGCCGCTTCTGGAATTGGTCCCCAGCAATGAGGTACGTGCTGAAACGGGGGTTCTGGACACATTTGCATTGGGGAAAGGGGGAGTACAGAGCAAGGGAGGAACAAGGGATGGGAGGTTTCATCCTCTGGGCCCATAGGTGGGATCTTCCAGTTCCTCTGAAGTCAATGGGGATTTGAATAGATCACCACATCTGCTGCGGGAAATCTCACCGCGTGGAGCCAGAAGGTTTTGGTGAAAGTTTCCTCTTGAGGCCTCGAGTAGCCGTCCTGCTCCAACAAAAAAAGTGAAAGGCCAGACTTGAGTTCTGATGAAAGGTCATGAACCTGAAACATGTCCCTCTCTCCACAGATGTTGCCAGACCTACTGAATATTTCCAGAATTTTCTATGTTTATTATATATTTCATAAACATGAATATTTTTGCTTTTATTTTGAAAACGCTTAATTTTATGGACCTCAGTTCAGCCGTTGTCATGATATCCACATCAGCATATCATGGTGCAATCACACACACACTGATGGACAGGCAGTTGGACCAACCAGCATACACATAATATCGCAGCCAATCACCAGTGAGAGCACACGCACTATAAAACAGGGAACACCACAGTTCCTGCTCATTCTACCAGGAGATAGCTCAGAGCACAGAGCTCACAGCGTGCCACTCAGACATAGACCATGTGCTGAGTGCCTCACTAAGATAGTGATAGGGCTGGGTCCACAGGTTAGCTGGTGAAGCACGTACCCAAGCCAGTATTTAGTTGTTACCATTGATTAGACAATAAAACAGAGTTGTACCATCTACAGCCGTGTTGGACCATTTGTGCATCAGAACACCCAACACGACAGCCATCACAACTCCCTGCGCACGTGTTTAGTTAAAAAAGCAAAGTGGTCCTAATAACCATTGTATTTAGCGAATAACCCACCAGCTTAAGGAGGGTGTCCTTGATGAATTTTAAATCACAGTCAGACAGATCCAGGCAGCTGAAAGAGATAAATTCCCTGCCCCATTTTAACCACCTCTCACCTGCTCTCCACCATATACCAGAGTTAAAATTGGGGCCTCAGAGTCACCTCATTTGGTTTTAAGCGATTGAAGAACTAGTGGATATCCTGCAAGTTCAATACACTGATATAATGGCAGCCGACTATACTTCTTCGATGAGCTTAGCAATAGTTTGGTACTGAAGTATTGACAAATATTATGCTGCTTTTGTAATTCAGCAGCATAGTGTCACAGTGGTTAGCACTAATGTCTTGCAACACAAGGGACCTGGATTCAATTTCAACCATGAGTGACTGTGTGGAGTTTACACATTCTCCCTGTGTCTGCATGGGTTTCCTCCAGATGCTCCAATTTCCTCCCACAATCCAAAGATGTGCAGGTTTAGGTGGATTGGCCATGCTAATCCCTTAGTGTCCTAAAGGTTGGGTGGGATTACTGGGATTGGGCAGAGGTGTGGGTCTAGGTAGAGTGCTCTTATGGAGGGACAATGCAAGTTCGATAGGCCGATTGGCCTCCTTCTACACTGTAGGGATTCTATGATATAAAGGCACACAAAGACACTTGCTGCACCGCTCATCCTTCAGCATATTTTCTTAGAGTGGGGTGGGGGGAAGTTGGTTTGCTCACTTGACTTGATACCAACAGCACAGGTTGACTCCCTATATAATGTTGTACTTCATGGAGGCCTGCCTACTTGCCTTGATGCAGAGTGGTGCCTTCAAGCTATATAACAACTTGTCTCCCTATGGTCCCTCATGGACTATGGTTAATTACACGCTAATGATCTGAAGCCATGCTGTGCAATGCTATTAACCACTTTGCAAAAATAGCAGAGAAAGATATTTCAAATATTTGCACATGTTTTCTGTATCTTTAATAATACAGCACAGGAACATGCCCTTCGGCCCTCCAAGAAATATACAGCACAGGAACTTGCCCTTCGGCCCTCCAAGAAATATACAGCACAGGAACTTGCCCTTCGGCCCTCCAAGAAATGTTGCACAATTTGATTTCAACCCTCAGATTCATCACATTGGCAATAAATATAAACTCTGATTTTTCTGAGAAGACAGTCAGACTGTGTCATTCTTGATTGTTCCATGAGAAATCCATGTAAAAATGAGGAGCTTATTTATATTCTGTAGCTGGCCCCAGTTCAGAGGCTTATATGCATCAGAAATCTACAAAGTGGATGATGCTAAATTCTGTGTTAGAAGTGGCTCCCTTTAAATTAAATAGGCTTGGCGTGTAGCACACTTGGCAAGACAGGATTAAATCTGGCAAGATTATATGAATCCCTCTTCTAGGCATTGGAGGAGTTGTGTCTCCTGCAAATACTGTTAGCTGGGTGGCAAGGTTGTGTAACATGGAGCAGGCAACTTGGAGACCTGGCCAGACAGCATTATAAAATGTCCAAGATACATATACTCCGCTCATTAATTACCCTGGTGATTGTATGGGCTTCATGGTATTGTTATTAATATGGTGTTCATTATAATCAGAAGTATTTCATGGGATAGGATAGTCAGACAACATTTGGACAATTGTATCTTTGGAGACTTTTGGATAAGTGGCAGGTCAGTATCTGTAATTAGATTAGCATGAGCACCTGTATCAAGTTTAAATAAAACATTTGAATCATTTACATTCAATTGACCAGTCCCGTCCTTCTTCTGGATAAAAGTAAATTACTGCAGATGCTGGAATCTGAACCAAAGGGAAAATGCTGGAAAATCTCAGCAGGTCTAGCGGCATCTGTAGGGAGAGAAAAGAGCGAACGTTTCGAGTCCAGATTTTGCCAGACCCTTTGCCAGACCTGCTGAGATTTTCCAGCATTTTCTCTTTGGTTCCAGTCTTTCTTCTTGTGAAAGTCAATATTTTCGCTTCTGTGAGAGAAAAATTCAACACATTCGTTAAGACAGAATAACAAGCTTTATTTTCGAAAACAACTGCCTGCAGTAATGGCTGAAACTTGAAGTCAGAGAGAAGTCAACAAAACTGCTCAGTCTGTCACAAGTTCCGCGCTTTGCGGAGAATTAAGTTAATATTTATACATTAACTTTATCAAGATTATGTGACAACAGTATGGTCAGGAGTTTGATCGGAAATACAAACGGAAGCAAAGACCAGACCATGTTTGGTCATATCACTCATACCATTATTTAGTCCTCGGAGGGAACATTGAAAGGTCAGAAGAGACTTGTTTCTTCCTGAACTATCTTTGTTTTAAATTCCTACGGCCTTGGGTTATGACGAGTTAGTTTTATCAGTTGCCGAGGTCCGGTGTTTTGGAATGGCTCGACCTTCGCTGATCTTGTCAGACTTCAAGTTATGCAGAGTTGGCCTATGGCCATACTAGTCTGAAAATGGTTAGAGCAGCATTCTTTACCTGGGCCTGGGGAGCTGGAATGAGTAGTTTCAGCCTCTCTTACATTGTATCAAACATTTTGACCAGTCTTCCCATTGCCCAGTTTTCCCATCATGCCATTGCTTAATTCGTACCATATCACATTCTGACCTGTAGTTTGAAATTTTTAATTTTTATCAGTGCCCAATTGATTGACCCTGGTAACAGGATCAACTATGACAGTGCCATGTAGAGTATACTTAGTTGTTTCTAAATTTGAATGAAAAATATTTCTTCTGCACCTCTGTTGTGCCCACTCTGTACTTTCTTATTGTATTTGGACGATTTTTTTGAGTCAGGAACACTGGTTTCGCTGAGGTTGAACGACATTGGGAGGTAAAACGATTTGATTTAATGGCAACACGGTAGCGCAGTGGTTAGCATTGCTGCCTCACGGCGTCAAGGTCCCAGATTCGATCGGCTCTGGGTCACTGTCCATGTGGAGTTTGCACATTATCCCCGTGTTTGTGTGGGTTTCACACCCACAACTCAAAAATGTGCAGGGTAGGTGGATTGGCCACGCTAAATTGCCCCTTAATTGGAAAAATGAATTGGGTACTCTAAATTTATTTTTAAAAATTATTTGATTTACCACATTGCGAGTATTTTTTTTCAAGTTCAGGGCAGCTTTTTCTAAAATGGGCGTGTCCACAACGCATACATGTCATCACGCTGCTTGCGTCACATTCAAAATGGCCACCAGCAGTGGCGCGCTGGTTTCTGAACTGCGTCACCGAGTTAATGGCGTCCGCCACGTTTTCCAGTTTTGCGCCCTTTTCCCGAGCCTTGAACTCTGCAGATTGGTTTGCAGCTGTTTCGCTAGCCTTACAGAGATTAATTACTTCATCTAAAGACAAAGTTGCATGCTGAAGTAAACGTTCACCCAATCTCCCATCATTAACGCAAAAAACGGTTTGATCTCAGATAAGTGAATCCATTACTGACGAAAAATTGCAAGTCTTTTTGCTCGCAGCTGTAGACTAGTAATAAATGAATCAACCAATTTGCCTTGTTGCTGCATCCTTTTTTCAAACATGTAGTGCCCATAGGTTTCATTAACCTGGGCTTTGTAGTGGATGTTGAATTTTTTCATTCCCAGCTCAAATTTATCATTACTGTCTTCAAATTGGAAAGAATTGTACAACTCAATTGCGAGCGGTCCAGCTACAGTTCGGAGAAACACAATTTTACCATGGTTAGTGGCAGCAAGGAGGCAGATAAATACAATTCAAACTATTGATTGTAAGTTCTCCAATTGAGATTGAATTTACCAGTTGTCTTGAAGTGCCTGGGCTTCTGCAGACCTTCCATCTTACGGGCTGAAACACAGTGCTGTCGACAAGATCTGGTCAATAGTGCGATGGTTCGTTTCTTTTAACTAATCTCTCTAGCTAACTGTTTGCTATGCTTTCAGGAATCTCTCCTAAGTACCATGTGGTATTCTTTGTGTTGCAAATACTCACAATGGATTCTGGAGGTAGTGTACACAAAGGCCACAAAGCTAAGTTAAATTAACAAAGATATATTTTATTACACTACTTATTATACAGTTCGAACACTATTCCTAAAGCTAGCAATATTATAAAGTATAATTACAATCTACTAATACTAACACCTATCTCGTACACACTATCTCTACTTGTTCTCTGCTCTCCTCCCACTCTCTCTAACCTTCTTCCAGAAGTCTGAGAGGCATTCCTTTTTATGGGTCTGCTCCCCAGCTCCATCTGGTGGTAGGATGAAATATTACATTAACTCTTAATGTGCTAGACATTATACATAATGTCACATTCTCTTCCTGACTGCTTGCATACTGATAGATTGGAATCAATTGTGTTTCAGGAATGTCAGAAGCTTCTATGCAAGAGACCAGTTAGTCACATGAGAGCTATCAGTGATGTTTTGGATTTTGTGGTGCAAAGCAAAACATAAAAAAATGCAGTAACCTCTTATTTAGCTGCAAGGCTTCATGGAGAAATCTTTGAACATGTTTGTCCTGGTGATCATTATATCGGTGACCTGTTCGATATATTTGTGGATTTGCTAGTATTCCAGATATTCAAGTGTAGTTTGGAAAGGGCAGCAAAATTAATGTTGCGGAGACCTTCTTTGCCACGTGCAGTGCTGTTCGTGTGATCTGTTTTGTCTGCCGGTCAAATTTCAGTCAAGAGCCCAACTTAAATCACTACTGGTCAGGACGATGTTGTAAAATCAGTTCCCAGGTAATGTACCTAGATCTGCACAAATGGCTGTTTGATTGAGGGCAGTTGTGGGTAGCCTATCTCAGGTGCAGGCAAATCTACCTTGCATCCCTTCTTCCTTCCTCATGTTTCTCCTCCACCCCCAAAATTCAAACACAGAAAGACGCATGCACACATTGGAGCAATCAAAAATACAATTAACTTTCTAAAGCTAAAACACTCCTCACATTTAACTCCCTATTTTAATGGGTGGATTGTACAGCACATTCCTGGTGTTGGGTCATCCATTGAGAAATAATTTACATCATACTAACATGAAATTCAGCATTTAAATGAAGCTCTAGAATATTCTGCACACGAGCCATCCTAAAAGGTCAGCCAGGATCTATCCTGCAGTGCCGTAATTCGCAAAATGAATCTATAAGTTTGCGGATGATACGACTGTGGTGGGCCGCATCTCAAACAACGACGAATCAGACCACAGGAGGGAGATAAATGACTTGGTTGCATGGTGTACTGAAAACAACCTCTTTCCAAATGTCGGAAAGACCAAGGAACTAATCATCGACTTCAGGAAGCGTAGCACGACACACACTCCCATCTGGATCAATGGCTCCGAAGTGGAGATGGTCGAGAGCTTTAAGTTCTTGGGGTCACTATCACCAACAGTCTGTCCTGGTCCACTCACGTTGATGCAACAGTCAAGAAAGCCCAACAACGTCTCTACTTCCTGCGGAAGCTAAAGAAATTCAGCATGTCTGCATCGACTCTCACAAACTTCTACAGATGTGCGATAGAGAGCATCCTATCTGGCTGCATCACAGCCTGGTATGGCAACTGCTCGGTCCTAGATCTCAAGAAACTGCAGACGGTGGTGAACTCAGCCGAACGCATCACACAAACTTGTCACCCTCACATTGATTCGCTATACGCCTCTCGTTGCCTCAGGAAGGCAGACAGCATTATCAGAGATCCCCCCCACCCAGGCATTGCCTTCTTCCAGACCCTTCCATCAGGCAGAAGGTACAGAAGTCTGAAGACTAGCACATCCAGGCATAGGAACAGCTTCTTCCCCACAGCTACGAGACTCCTCAACGACTCACACTCGGACGGATCTGTTCCCTGTAAGAACACTATTCACGACGCCCTATGCTGTTCTTGCTCATGTATTTGCTTTGTTTGCTTTGTTTGGCCCCTTGTTCCACACTGTAACCAATGACTGTTTTGTCGATGTACCACTTGTCAATGTTCCCGGTTGATTATTCTTGTGTCTGCTATGTGCATACTGTGTAGGTTCCTCGGCCGCAGAAAAATACTTTTCACTGTACTTCGGTACATGTGACAATAAATTAAATCAAATCAAAAATTTTCATGATTCATGTTATAACGGATTTGCATGTACTTTATGTCAGTCATTTTCAACGTCAGGGTCGCGACCCGTGGGTGGGTCACAGGTTGGTGTCAGGAGAGTCGCGGGGCCATGCGTCGCGGCGTTCCCGATTGCGGGAGGTTGTGCCCAATTGTTGAGACTAGCTTTTAAGAATGCCGGCTGCGACCTGCTTTCAGAACAGCGGCCATCCGGCACATGCGTACTCCCTGTTCACCTTCGGGAAATGGACACGTGGGGCTGCAAGGTTAGTATTACAGCAACAATGCGTCACTCCCCCTGCCTGAACTGCTCTCTAGCTTCCAGACAAGGGTCCCTTTTCTGGGCGGCGGGGGGGAATCATCGATGGAGGGGGTTCCTTTAGGTACGAGGTCCCTGTGGAGGGGTCCCCATATTACAGGCATCCTTGTAGGGGCTCCCCTATTACAAGGGTCCCTGGGGTGAAACACCCCCTGTTCTTGGGGGTGGGGCGGCAGCCAGGCAATCTGGGTGTGGGGGGGAGCTACTAGTGCGGTGGAGGCGGGTGGTCTGTGCCGATTTGCGGTGCGGGGTGGGGGTGGGTTGGCTGGCCATGGGACCTCGCTATCGGGCCGCCCGCTCAAGATGTACAACTGCAAGGGGATTGGAAACTGGTGTATTTCAGCTTCGGCTGAACATAGGGCCGGATTCTCTGTTTGAGGAACTAAGTGCCTCCACCAGGATTGAATCGGTGGTGTTCTACAACCCCGAAAGCGGCGCCAACCCCAGAGCAATTCAGGATCCGATAATGTGCTAGCATCAGCACCACCTTGAACTAGAGCAATTCCAATGCAAAATGACATTTGGTTCCCTGGGGTCGGGATTGGCACTCGGGAGGCTGACAAGCTGCAGCCACATATAAGCACTCAACTCCCCACACCCATTCATTCCAGCCAAGAAGAAGGCACCTCGAAGCGTGACACCTTGCTTCGCCGATGCAGAGCTCGCGACCATGCTGGATGCCATGGAGGAGAGGCGGGACACCCTGTTCCCCGGGGGTGGGATGGAGACAGTCACCCACTGCTGTGCAGGGTCTGGTCCAGGTGGTCGAGGCTGTGAGTGCCTTGGGCCCCACCCCCAAGACCAGCCAGCAGTACCGTAAAAAACTGCATGACCTCCTCATGATGGCCAGGGTGAGTAACCAGCACCGTGCCCCTGACACTAACCCCCACCCAGAGGGCGACCGTACTGCACCTTCCATCAGTCTGCTTGGACCCCCCCCCCCATCACATGACAACACCCATTCCGCCCACCATGACATTTTCCGGAAGACTTTTTCCTTAATTTCCTTTGGCACCACCAGGAGTATTTTATTTTGGCCGGGTCTGATGGGGGGGAGTATTTCGGGTATCCATAGACAGATCCCATTAGCGGTGTTGGCCCCGTTGGATGAGGTGTAGACAAAGTGGGAGGGTGAATTAGGTCCTATTTTGGATGAGAAGGAGTGGAGTGAGGATATTCACAAGGTAAACTCCACGTCCTTCTGTTCTTGGCTCAGTTTGATCCAGTTCAAGGTGGCGCATAGGGCACATCTGACCAACGCGAAGTTAAGTGAACTCTCTCCGGGGGTGGATGACAGTTGTGGCAGTGTTCTCGGGGCCGAATAATCATACGCATCTGTTCTGGTCGTGTCCCAAGTTGTTAAGCGTTTGGGTCTCCTTCTTTAACACCATGTCAGAGATTCTTAACGTCGAACTGGAGCCTTGACCAATGGTGTCCAATTTTGGGTATTGGACTTGTCGGTGCTGAAGACGGGGGTGAAGGCAAATATCCTTGCCTTAGCCTCATTAATAGCCCAGAGGCAAGTTCTGCTTGATTGGAGGTCTCCTACTCCGCCCAGTGCCTCGGCCTGGTTGGATGACATCATGGAATTTTTAAATTTGGAGAAGGTCAAGTACACCATTAGTGGGTTGGTAGAAGGGTTCTACCTGAGATGGCAGCCATTCATTTCCTTTGAAAAAAATAAATTTAGAGTACCCAATTCATTTTTTCCAATTCAGGGGCAATTTAGCGTGGCCAATCCACCTAACAGGCACATCTTTGAGTTGTGGGGGCGAAACCCATGCAAACACGGGGAGAATGTGCAAACTCTACACGGACAGTGACCCAGAGCCGGGATCGAACCCGGGACCTCGGCGCCGTGAGGCGGCAGTGCTAACCACTGCGCCACCGTGTCGCCCTCATTTCCTTTTTCGAACAGTTAGTCACCATCAGTGGTTAGGGCAAGTGATTTGTTTATTGTTGTGGGGGTTAGATTTGGATGTGTTCTTAACTGTTGACTGTGTTCCTTGTATTTGTAATTTGTACGAAGTCTTACAACACCAGGTTAAAGTCCAACAGGTTTGTTTCGATGTCACTAGCTTTCAGAGCACTGCTCCTTCCTCAGGTGAATGAAGAGGTATGTTCCAGAAACACATATATAGACAAATTCAAAGATGCCAAACAATGCTAGGAATGCGACCATTAGCAGGTGATTAAATCTTTACAGATCCAGAGATGGGGTAACCCCAGGTTAAAGAGGTGTGAATTGTATCAAGCCAGGACAGTTGGTAGGATTTTGCAGGCCAGATGTTGGGGGATGAATGTAATGCGACATGAATCCCAGGTCCCGGTTGAAGCCGCACTCACGTGAGCGGAACTTGGCTATAAGTTTCTGCTCGGCGATTCTGCGTTGTCGCGCGTCCTGAAGGCCGCCTTGGAGAACGCTTACCCGGAGATCAGAGGCTGAATGCCCTTGACTGCTGAAGTGTTCTCCGACTGGAAGGGAACATTCCTGCCTGATGATTGTTGCGCGATGTCCGTTCATTCGTTGTCGCAGCGTCTACATGGTCTCGCCAATGTACCACGCTTCGGGACATCCTTTCCTGCAGCGTATGAGGTAGACAACGTTGGCCGAGTCGCACGAGTATGTACCGCGTACCTGGTGGGTGGTGTTCTCACGTGTAATAGTGGTATCCATGTCGATGATCTGGCACGTCTTGCGGAGATTGCCATGGCAGGGTTGTGTGGTGTCGTGGTCACTGTTCTGAAGACTGGGTAGTTTGCTGCAAACAATGGTTCGTTTGAGGTTACGCGGTTGTTTGAAGGCAAGTAGTGGGGGTGTGGGGATGACCTTGGCAAGATGTTCATCGTCATCAATGACGTGTTGAAGGCTGTGAAGAAGATGACGTAGTTTCTCCGCTCCGGGGAAGTACTGGACGACGAAGGGTATTCTGTCGGTTGTGTCCCATGTTTGTCTTCTGAGGAGGTCGGTGCGGTTTTTCGCTGTGGCGCGTTGGAACTGTCGCTCGATGAGTTGAGTGCCATATCCCGTTCGTACGAGGGCATCTTTCAACGTCTGTAGATGTCTGTTACGCTCCTCCTCGTCTGAGCAGATCCTGTGTATACGGAGCGCTTGTCCATAGGGGATGGCTTCTTTAATGTGTTTAGGGTGGAAGCTGGAGAAGTGGAGCATCATGAGGTTATCCGTGAGTTTGCGGTAAAGCGAAGTGCTGAGGCATCTTTGAATTTGTCTATATATGTGTTTCTGGAACATACCTCTTCATTCACCTGAGGAAGGAGCAGTGCTCTGAAAGCTAGTGACATCGAAACAAACCTGTTGGACTTTAACCTGGTGTTGTAAGACTTCGTACTGTGCTCACCCCAGTCCAACGCCGGCATCTCCACATCATTTGTAATTTGTAGCATCCGTTTTATATTATATTGTTATAAATGAAAAGGTTTTCAATAAAAATATTTTTTTAAAAGGACTAACTGCCGCAAAGAAAATACACAGCAGTTTGTGTTTTTCACTAAAGTTTCCTATCTTCATTATCCATTTCAAAAAATATATCCAGGCAACCAAAACCTCTATCGAGGTGAACATCAACATTTTGGAATGCACCACATCCGGCAACGTGGATGTGGAGAATGAAAAAAACAACTTAATGTTGTGTTTGGGGAAATGCTGTTACCCAATTCTACATCACTATTATAAGCACTGTAACTTTGTGTGAGCTTCAAGAAGTATTTGGGGAATTAATGCAGTGCACAGAATGATTGACAATGTTGGCAGATAAATAATTTTCCCTTATTTTATGAAAGAGTATTTGTGGGACAAATTATAGAAACAACAAGCCTGACACATAAGTATGTGCCAACTATTTTGAGTGGCTATTCATGTGTTGTGCGTATATTTATATATATATAGGTTCATGTGAAGGGAAGCAAGAGAGAGATGTGTACTGGAAGAAGAATTATGTGCCTTATGTTCCATATTGCCAGACCTGTCTTCAGTACAGACGGACTACTGTATCATACAACCACTGTATACAAGATTGGTATCACAAGATAAAATCAGTTTAATCAAAAAATGAGCATGTAGTCATTTAGTGAGGTTACAATTCATAGCCTGAGTGCTAAATGTAGTTTGACTAACCCCCAAGGTCCAAGAAATTCAAGGTTGTTGTGCACACATTTGGCTGAAATGGCATGCCCCATTTGTTAGACTTATTGGTGCATTTTTAGGTTTTAAAATGTTTTGTCCACAAAGTTGGGAGATGTGTGATCTGATAACAGCGCAGTGAGGGAAACAGATGCGATGACAAGGGCAACAGGGCACCAAGGACTTTGCTGAACAATAACAGCCCATCTCCTTAATGAATGAGCTTTGAGGATTGAGAAACACATGGAGACAGGACTGAGTAAGAAGATTCATTAGTGTAAATAAGTTCAGTGCCAATTCAGGTACAGAGAGAGAAGAAGTAGAGTGAAAGAATAACTGGATTCAGATAGCCGGAAAAAATTGAAAAGTTAGAGAAAAAATTAAATTAAATTTGACACTTTAAAAAAAATCTCCAAAAACAATTCACAGCTGAAGGAATGAGAGCCCACATTTACAATTGTTCACTTTTCAGGGTAGAGAGGTTGATTAATGGGCAGTCTTTAACAATTCCATTTTTTCCAGAAGTGCTTTGCCGGAAGGCAGGTCCTTGGCTCTGTTCAGATTAGCTGTTTTTCTTGGCAATTTTGTAAGTCATGGTTTTCTATCGCCTTCCATTGTCAGGGTGAAGAGGTTGTCCAAAGCCTACTTCAGCCAGAACAGAAATCAACCCCATACATATTGCTGTTACTCGGAACCACATGCTAGCCATAAAATGTAGGAGCAAAATTAGGCCATTCGGCCCATCGAATCTGCTCCGCCATTCTATTATGGCTGATATGTTTCTCATCTGTTACCTACAATGCTACAAGGGCTGGATTGCAAAATCAGCCAGGTCATCTGCTCCCTAGAATACATGACCTAGGAGCAGGAGTAGGCAATTCAGCCTCCCGAGCCTAAACACCTTCAATGTAATCATGGCTGATCCCGAGATAGCCCCAACTCCACCGTCCTGTTCATTTTTAATAACCCTTCAACCCATCACCAATTAAAAATATGTCTAACTCCTCCTTAAATTTACTCATTGTCTCAGCATCCACCGCACTTTGGGGTAGAAAATTCCACAGATTCACAACCCTTTCAGAATGCCCCACAAGAGGAAGCATCAGCTCCACGTCTACTTTATCCATCCTTGTGGCATCTTGTGGACCTCGATTTGATCTCACCACATTCTTCTAAACTCTAGAGAGTATAGGCCTAAACTGTACAATCTCTCCTCATATGACAAACCCCTCATCTCTGGAAGCAATCTAGAGGACCTCCTCTGAACTGCCTCCAATGCCACTACATCTTTCCTCAAATAAGGGGACCAAAACTGTGCACAATACTCCAGGTGCGGTCTTACCAATGCCTTGTATAGTTGCAATAACACTTCCTTACCTTTATACTCAATTCCTTTTTCTATAAATGTCAACATTCCATTTGCTTTCCTTATTATCTGCTGCACATGCAGACTCATTTTCTGTGACTCATGCACGAGGACACCAAGATTCCTCTGCATTGGAGCGCCCCAAAGTCTCTCCCGATTTCGATAAAAAGTTGCCTTCCCTTTTTTGTGACCAAAATGCATGACCTCACAATTATCCACATTAAATTTCATCTGCCACATTTTGGCCCACTCTCCTAACCTATCTATATTAATTTGTAAGGTTCTTATTTCCTTATTGCAACTTACTGTCCCACCTAATTTTGTGTCATCTATGAATTTGTCTGTAGAACCTTCTATCCCTGTATCCAAGTCGTTAATATAGATTGTAAATAGCTGGGGCCCAAGGACTGAACCCTGTGGCATCCCACTAGTTTCATCTTACCATCCAGAAAAAGACCCATGTATCCCGACTCTCTGTCTCCTGTCCATCAGCCAGTCTTCTAGCCAAGCTAATAAATTACCCATAATCCCATGTGATCTCACCTTGTGAATTAACCTTCTGTGTGACTCTTTATCAAACGCCTTCCGGAAGTCCAGATATACTACATCTACAGGATCCCCATTCTCCACTTTGCTTGTTACATCTTCAAAGAACTCTTGCAAATTAGTCAAACATGAATTGCCCTTCATAAAACCATGCTGACTCTGATGGACAGCGCTTTGACTTTCCAAATGTCCTGATATTACGCCCTTGATAATAGATTCTACAATTTTCCAACAAGTCAACTGAGCTATCTGGACCACTTCAGTAAAAATGATCACATCATTAAAAAGTACTTATGCCATTAATTACTCAGCTTATCTTTCTGTGCCAAGTTTAATGGGTAATTAATGTGCAAATGCAGCAACGGCATGACAATCACAGAGAGTTTAAGGGTCAGATGCTGTTTTTGCAATTTGTAGTTCATGTGGTATCCTTTCCTCAAAAGTGGTTGATTTGTGTGTTTATAATGTCATGCGTCATTTCAGCAAGATCTGGCCCATTGTAACAGAGGGATGTATGCAAACAACAAGCATTGCTCAGCACCGTCACAATTGCTATTGCTTGCTGTCCTCTGAATCCTTTGGATAGGGAACGGCTGAATTTCTCTGGAGCGGGATGGGCTCCATGTCTTACCAATAATGGTGCCAGAGTTTGATTTCAGAGATCCCACCCCTAGACCCGTCACCATTTTCGCAGGGGCTGGGGGAGTGGGGGTGGGAGTGGGGTCGGTGGAAATGTGACCAGCTTGTACTTTGTGCATCCATGGTTCACTGAAGCAGCTGCACATGTAAAAGTGCAGCTGCTGTCAAACAGATGCAATTTTTGTTGCTTGATGTTTGTTTAACTACACCCAGGATACTATGTGTGGCTTTTGTCTCTATATTTAAGGTGAAACAAAACTAAAATTTATTAACACATTCAAAACCCGAGAGATGGATCATGGTGTGCATTTACACTCTTGAATATACAAGATAGAAAGGCAGAGAAGGAAAGGGGAAGAAGTTACAAATTACGAGTTACTTTAAAGAAAATCTAAAGATATTGGCATTAATTCACGTGAGTAGAGTTCGATGAGTCAATGTCCAATGAAGGTTCTTTCAGGTGGTTTCAGTTGGCAGAATTCCTAGCCTGGGACCCAGGAACTCGGTTGCAGTTTGGAGATGCAGTATTCTTGTATTCTGGGAATTAGTTCCCTCTGTAAGCAAAATGCAGGATTCCTTTTGGAGATCTGACTTTGAGATAGATAGACATCAGAGATTGGCTGTTGGCCTGGAGTCCAGTTATCTCTTCTGAGGTTAAACCACAACTGTAAACAGAATCCAAAAGCTGTGTAATAAAAGTAATTCAAGCTCAAATCTTGACCATGTGATAGGGTGGTTTCGGGTCGAGCCATTCAGCTAACCATGTACTTTTAGGATCCTTGTTAAAACCCATTCTACTCCAAGTAGGTAACTGTAAAACATTGGAGATGAGGAGTCACAAATGGCTCTGCCTTTGTCCTGAACTGGTTGAGGCAGATGTCTCATCTACTAGTCCTTTGTGTTGGCTTGTCTGGAATGTTGTTGATACAATGCAAGGGGGTGTTACATTTCAGGAGAGTGACGAGATAGCATTTGTCCATTGGAACTGCTCAGAACCTTCCAGAACTACCATGATATGATCAGCTGCGGCCATTTTATCAGTCATGCACTATTGTCCATTCTTTTAAAAACAGAATTTAAACAAGAGAATTTGGAAGTGAAGCAATTTTTGAAAAGATCTTGGGATTCTCCGTTGGATGACGCCAAAATTGCGAAATTTGATTGGCCGGAGAATCAGTTCCGCTCCAAAATTGTGGTGGCCGTCAATTTGATGCCAAATCGCAAATCTCCGTCACCTCAACAGCGGCGTCAATGTTGTCCGGAACGCAGTAAACACCTTTTAGGTGTCATTAGCGAGCATGACTCGGTATTCTCCGGGGCCTCCACGATTCTCCGCCTCCAATGGGCCGAGTTCCCGATGGCGCTTTTAAAAATCATGAAACCTGCATCCTGGCTGATGAGGGAGAGGCGGTAGGACACAGAGAGTCACGTCAATGGGCTGCCGGGCCGGTCACTGGCAAGGCTGGCTGGGGCTGCGGGACGCTGCTAGGACCAGTGGAGGGGGGGTGGTGATGGGGCAATGGACCGAGTGGCCAGGGTGACCCCTCACGGAACTGGGGCAGTGCCCAGTCACGGACCACCATTGCCGCAGTCTTCAAGGCAGCCACCTTGCTGCACACCCCTCTGACCACCCAACTTGGCCCCTGTTTCTGCAGAGTGACACAGGCTGTATGGGTGCCCCCCCCACCCCATACCCCACGCTCCACCATACCACCCCCCCCCACCCGGCCGCCACCCACTGGCAGCCCACCCAGGGCAACACCCACAGTAGCCCTTACGGGGGCACCAGGCGGGGGCCACAGAGTGCACCGCTGGCAAGGGCAGTGCCAGCCGACGGAACACCTGGCATCAGGATGGGCGCCTGAGCCAGAAGCCCTCACAATGCTGGGCATCGACAGGGTCAGGGATCTGGGGATGGGGGGGGTAACATGCGGGGTCAGGGCCGGCAGTGCCAACTGGGGCCACTATGTAGCCTGGTTGGGCACGGGTGTACGGTACGCACCAAGCTAACATGTCAACTTTTCACCCCCTACAGACATTGGATATTGGAATTCAACCAGCAATGGTGGCCTTCCTGCTAGTCACCACAGCCCCGGGGGATGCCCTGCGGTTGTACGAGCTGGAGCTGCTCGAGAAGGAGGAAGCTGCAGCAGCGGGGGCGGGCAGCAGAGGGGCGGGTGGCAGCTGCCCAGGATGGAGAGACGGCCCCCAACAGGTCAAGAAGGAGGAGGTGGCAAGAAGGCGTCGTATGAGGCCTCGTGTGCACCTGTCATTCGAGGACCTGCTGGACCGGGCATGCCGTCTGAGCAGAGAGACAGTGCGACATATCTGCCAGACATGGCACACCTGGCACCGCGGCGGTATTGGGGGGGGGGGGGGGGGGGGGGGGGGGGGATGGACGACCCGCACCCACTCCCGGTGATCGTCAAGGTGATGGTCGCCCTGAACGTTTATGCCACGGGGTCCTTCGGGCGCCGAGTGGGAACCTATCCGGAATGCACAGTGCACGGATGCATCCGCACTGTCACTGAGTCCCTATATGTCCAGGCAGCTCAAAACATCTGCTTCAGTGTGGACCGAGCCCACCAGGATGCCCGGGCAGCGGGGTTCGCCGCCATCGACAGGATGCCCCAGGTCCAGGGTGATCAACAGGATGCATGTCCCCCTATGAGCATCTGCAGATGACAGGCCACACTACACAAACCGAAAGGGGTTCCACTCGATGAAGATGCAGCTGATATGTGACCATCAACTGCGCATCAAATACATCTGCGCCCAATGCCCAGGCAGTGTGTACGACGCCATCATCCTGGCACACTCAACGAATCCTGACATGTTCGAGAAGCCCTCCCGGCTGGGATGTTGGCTTCTGGGTGACAAAGGTTATCCACTGTGGTCGTGGCTGACGACACCGATCCAGAGGCCACAGGTCACCGTGGTTGACCCGCTACAATGACGCTCCTTCTGCGACCTGGTCCGTGATTGAGCGGTGCTTCGGCCTCCTGAGGGTGCGGTGCCTGCCCTCCAGCATGATGCCGAGAGGGTTGCCCACATCGCGCTGCAGCGGCATGATGTGCTGGAGGAGGAGGAACATCAGGTGTGGAGGATGCAGGGAAGGACAAGGACGGGCAAGACGGGCAAGAAGGGGCAGCACGGTAGCATTGTGGATAGCACAATTGCTTCACAGCTCCAGGGTCCCAGGTTCGATTGGCTTGGGTCACTGTCTGTGCGGAGTCTGCACATCCTCCCCGTGTGTGCGTGGGTTTCCTCCAGGTGCTCCGGTTTCCTCCCACAGTCCAAAGATGTGCAGGTTAGGTGGATTGGTCATGCTAAATTGCCCTTAGTGTCCAAAATTGCCCTTAGTGTTGGGTGGGGTTACTGGGGATAGGGTGGAGGTGTTGACCTTGGGTAGGGTGCTTTTTCCAAGAGCCGGTGCAAACTCGATGGGCTGAATGGCCTCCTTCAGCACTGTAAATTCTATGATAATCTATGATGTGGCCCAGGAAGGCAAGGAAGGCCGCACGGGATATGTGCCAGGGCCAACGCACAGGGGACGCTCCAATCGCCTCCAGATTCACCAAGTGGGAGGAGGGGGGGGAGGGGAGACTGGCCAGGGGCACCAACACCACATACACCCCACACCCCCTCACTTCTCTCCCCCCCCCCCTCCCCCACACTCCCCACCTGCAACTCCCTCTGTGACACATACCTGCCGCACTATGGGGTGTGGGCCCTGGATTGGCAGTAACAGCAGCTCTGGCCCCTGGGGTGGAGGATGATGACAGCCTGTCCTGCGATGAGCTCTAGTGCTCCATTTGACAACGGCTGTCTCCTGTCCACGGCAGCACTTTCCACCGTCCACTGGGTGATCCCTGCATGCAAACTGGCCATTCCATCGATGACGGTGGCGGGTATGGTCAGCGGGGGCGGGGGACGGGACACAGGCCACCCACAACATCCGCCCATTCCCTCCCCACACCCCCTCTCTGGCCAGCACAGGCCAGCCTACCCCTCACATCCACCTGACAAAGCAGTAAGGCAGATTATATACATATACGTGCCCTAGTCCCTGTCACTAAACTGTGCTCTACACCCATGCCAATGTAACTGGTGTCTAACTTTCTGAACTTACAGACCCTTACGCTACGTCTAGGTGTGCCCCCAGATGGTACAGCAAGAGTGAAGGTGGCCTGCTGTGATTCCCGCCCTGTGACCTGGGTCCCCGTTGGCAGGCGTTTTCTGGGTTGACCGGGCCTGGATGGGCCTGGCTGCTGCTCGGGTGTCCCAGGTGGCATGTGCCACCCTGTTCCGCCCGCTGCCCATCAGATGCACCAGGGACAGGATTGGGGGAGTCTGAGGTGCTGTGGTGTTCTGGCACCTACCCTGTGGGAGTCACCGGAACAGGCCCCATCGCCTCCTCCTCCCTTGGGGTGCCCGATTGTCCCCGGGCTACTCCATGGGACGGGTTGTGAGCGGAGATATCCCCTGAGGCTTCGCTGCCCCCTGGCGCTGTCAGTCCTGGAGGCCTGCTCTGGTCTCCGCCAGGGTCCGCACGCTCGCAGCCATGGAGCACAGGGAGTGGACCATCACCGTCTGGGACAGCGTCACATCTCGCTGTGACTGTGACCCTTCTGGGTCTGTGTCACAACAGCCAGTGACTGCACCATCTCCCTCAAGGACTGGGCCACCTCTCTCTGTGCCTGCGCCACGTCGGCCTGTGACTGGGCAATGCTGCCGACGTTCCCAGCCATGGCCTGCTGTGATTGGGCCATGCTCCCGAGCGCCGCTGCAATGTCCGGTGGCTCTGGCACACGGTTGCCTGTGAGGCGGCAACCTGTCCTGGGCCTCGGCCAGCATCTGCTCAGAATGCCCCAGGCCTTAGACATGCTGATCCATAGCTGGAACCATCGCCCCCAATGCCTCCACTGCGGACGCCACCTGTGCGGTGTTGGCCTGGGTGGCATGTGGGTGGAGGATGTTGAAGACAGCTGTGACGGGAAATCTGTGTCATCCTCAGACTCGAGCTCCGGGGTGTTCTGCCTCTTGGGTCGAGGGCTGCCGTCCGAGCTGCTCTTGTTGCTGCTTGGCTCACGGGGGTCCCGCTGTGGCACTGGTTGGGGGCAGGGGATGCCAGTTGGAGCCACCCCATCTCTAGCTGGTCCTGCAAGACACAAGTTAAGACACACGATTAGGCCTTGGGCCAAGGGGTGGTGGGGGTAAGCATGTGGGTCGGGGGTGGTGAGGGTGGGGGTGGTCGAGGGTGAGAGGGTGGGTGTGATGTCGAATGAGGGTGAGTTGGTGTGGGGGTGAAGGTGGTGTGATGGTGATGTTGGGTAGGGTTTACACTTGTGTCACGGGGAACCTCGACGAAGCGGGATCTCACTTCCTCACCCGCAGCCAAAATCCACCTCGCCGACCTCCCTTTCCTCTGGGTCGCCGACCACATCCAGGGCCCTCATCCCTGCCATGGTTAGGGACTGCAGGTCCGGCGGTCTTGTTTTCTCCCGTTGCTGGCGGTTGTGGGCAGCCTTCTCCTGGGGAGGGTGGGAACAGAAAACAACAGTGTTAGACAGTCCGATGCAAGCAGCCCAGGGGGTGGGTATTTGGTGTATCCAGTGGCCAGGGCAATGGGCCATGGCGGCCGGTATGGTGCCACCATATGGTGCAGGGTGGGAGTTATGCCACCCTCCGGGTTGTGATGGTGGGGTTACGGGTGTGTGGCACGGAGGTTGTGCCAGGGGTACAGTGCTACCTACTCACTCTGGCTGCCCTGAGGCGGTCATGCAGATTTTCCCGGCAGTGCTGGCTGGTCCGGAAGGTGTTACCCATGGCACTGACCGCTTCTGCCACCTGCGCCCAGGCATAGCGAATGGTGCCGGCTGGCAGCCTCCTTCATGGGCCGGTGTACAGGGTCATCCGCCTCTCCTCCATGGCATCCAGGAGGGTCTCAATTGAGCTCTGTCTCTGTGAAACGTGTGGCCATGCGTCTTGCTGCCATCCTGTTAACCGGGATGTGGGTATGTGTATATGCAGTGTGTATGTGCTGCTGCAGCTTGTCATCCTCCTGACTGTCAATCGTGAAACCAGCGAATCTGGCACCGCTTCTCATTGGAATCGATTGTGTTTCACGTGGCCCTGTGCTAACATATAAAACATAGACTATACAGTGCAGAAGGAGGACATTCGGCCCATCGAGTCTGCACCTACCCACTTAAGCCCTCACTATCCCCGTAACCCAATAACTCCTCTGAACCTTTTTTTTTTGGTCACAAAGGGCAATTTAGCATGGCCTATCCACCTAACCTGCACGTCTTTTGGACTGTGGGAGGAAACCAGAGCACCCGGAGGAAACCCACGCAGACACGGAGAGAACGTGCAGACTCCGCACAGACAGTAACCCAGCGGGGAATCGAACCTGGGATCCTGGCGCCCAGTGCTATCCACTTGTGCTACCGTGCTGCCCTCAACAGTAGCAGAATCGGTCCAGGTTGGGCGCCCGTTTTGCTGTCGTGGAAGTCTACGAATTCTGCGTCGGCATCAACACTTATCTCAGAAATGGAGAACCCGCCCCTTTTGACCCTTCATGCCTTCTCAGCATGACAATAGCCTTACAAGAGGTTAATCACTTAGGATTGAGATGAGGAGAAATTGCTTCAAACAAAAGACTGGGAATCTTTGGAATTCTGGACCCCAGAGGTTTGTGGATGCTCCATCATTGACTACATTTAAGTCTAGGAAAGACAGATTTTTGGGGCGAGATTCTCCACTTGCCGACGCTGAAATTGCATTTGGTGATCAGGCGGGGAATCCTTTTTGACGGCGAAGTCGGGGACGTTGTTTTTGGATGCTCCATCCCCTCCAACAGAGCGGCATCGGTGAATACGCAGCACGCCATTCGGACAGCCTCAGGACTTCACCTGAAGACCCTCCCCCGATGGGCCGACTTCCGGACAGCGTCGATCACTTGTGGTCTGAGTTTTCGTCAACCTCACGTGACAGCTGCGGACTGTGTCCAGCGCCATCACAGTCGGGGGTGGGGGGGGGCTGGGGGGGGGGTCCAGGGATGGTGATGGAGGTTAGAGGATGGCACAATCTGGCAGGCCGGATCCGCGCGCGGCCGGCGCCATGTTGTACGGCGCAACTGCTGCAGGTCATCGCCATGCACATGCACAACCACGGAGCCAGCAATTCTCCGCCCGTTTCTGTTGGACCGCCAGGGGTTTTACGTGGCGCAGCAG
The DNA here is from genome assembly GCF_047496885.1 of Scyliorhinus torazame. Taxonomy (NCBI): domain Eukaryota; kingdom Metazoa; phylum Chordata; class Chondrichthyes; order Carcharhiniformes; family Scyliorhinidae; genus Scyliorhinus; species Scyliorhinus torazame. The sequence goes on along the minus strand of NC_092713.1, from coordinate 133,937,466 downwards.
CTAGCCCCCCATCAGGCGGAGCATCGGCGCAGGGGCGGTGCCGACTCTCTCATCATAAGACAAAACACATTCTCCGGATATAGCCTCAAAATCGGAGAATCCAGCCCCTGGTCTCTCAATGAATTCAGGGATTTGGGGAGTGGGCAAGAGAGTGGAGTTGAAACACAAGATCAACCATGATTGAACTGAATGGTGGAGAATGCTCCATAGACAATATAATCTATGGGCAGCACGGTAGCACGGTGGTTAGCACTGTTGCTTCACAGCTTCAGGATCCCAGGTTCGATTTCTGGCTTGGGTCACTGTCTGTGCGGAGTCTGCACATTTCCTTGTGTCTGCGTGGGTTCCGCCGGGTGCTTTGGTTTCCTCCCATTGTCCAAAGATGTGCAGGTTAGGTGGATTGGCCATGCTAAATTGCCCTTTGTGTCCAAAAGGGGTAGGAGGGGTGACTGGGTTATGGGGTTAGGGTGGAGGTGTGGGCTTAGGTAGGGTGCTCTTTCAAAGGGCCGACTGGCCTCCTTCTGCACTGTAAATTCTATGATTCTATGATCCACTCCTCCTATCTATTGTGTTATTGTGTTCTCCAATTGTGTCACAGATTACTGGACAGTAAAATAAATATATTTTGAAGAGGATATTTAAATCCTCTCTGGGCTGTTTTTCTCTTTAGTTTACTAGACCTGAGGGCTGTGAGTATATTGTTGTGCTTGGCTACTTGCATGACATTGTCTTATAAATCTGACTATTAGTTTTGACTTGAGCCTAACTTTGAATATTATATTCAAATATATGCAGCACAGTGGTTAGCACAATTGCTTCACAGCTCCAGGGTCCCAGGTTCGATTCTCGGCTTGGGTCACTGTCTGTGTGGAGTCTGCACCTTCTCCCCGTGTCTGCGTGGATTTCCTCCGGGTGCTCCGGTTTCCTCCCACAGTCCAAAGATGTGCAGATTAGGGGGATTTGCCATTCTAAATTGCATTTAGGATAGGTGGGGTTACTGGTTTACGGGGATAGGGTGGAGGTGTGGGCATAAGTGGGGTGCTCTTTCCAAGAGCCGGTGCAGACCTGATGGACCGAATGGCCTCCTTCTGCACTGTAAATTCTATGATTCTGTGATGATATATTATTTATTAACTTTCCGTGTAGCATGTTATCCTATTCAATGCACATAAAGGATGCTGTTAATGGATGTCGCTGCTTGCAAAAACTCCCAATTTGTTTTTAGCATGAAATGAAGTGTTGATGGGGAAGTCTGAAATATTAAAAATGTAAAAAATTAAAACGGTAGATTATTTGACCCTTTAAGACTGCTTGTCCATTCAATATGATGTAATGATCTCAGTAGGGACAAGAAACTTTTTAAAAGAAAGAATATGAAATCCCAGTTGGTTACCAAAGGAATAAAGCCCAAGAGTCCACAGATCAAAACTGGAATTTCTTATGATACAAGAGTCAACAAAGCAAACACTAAATATGATAATCCAATACTCTGGCAACCAGAATTAATATGAGTTAAGCTTAAATTATCAGGCAAATTGTGGTTCATATTATGGTACAAATTGGCTCAACAGTCCGCTCAAACTTTGGTGATTACACTCAGTCACTAATTCCTTCAAACTCTGTCTTCCTCACAAGAAAGTTCAGTTCCTTTCCTTCTGAGAGCTAGTCTGATCCCCAGCTGACAGCAGCACACAGCTAACCAAATTCTACATGTTCAATTTTAATAAGAAATTACACACGTCTGCAGAACCAACTCAACTCGGTTCTGCATGGAGTAGAATCACAAAAGTTATCTTCCAGGAGCAGCAAAAGCTGCAGCAGCAAATCTTTGCTTATTTTCAGCCTCTAAATCAAGCCCTTGTCTTCTTCAGTCTTCTCCGGCTTGCATGTGAAAAGTCACCATTGTCCCAGAGAGAGAGAGAGCTGACAAGTGGTCATTTAGCCCGAGGGGTCACCACACCTCAGGCGAGGGAGGGGCAAGGTTGGCAAGGCAGGGCCATCGTGAATAATGTCAGCTGGTACAGGAATTGAACCCACGCTGTTGGCATGACTCTGCATCATGAAGGAGCCGCCCAGCCGACTGAGCTCACCGCCCCCACTGCACCAGTGGATTCATCAGCTACTCCTCAGCTTGGACTAATCTGCATCCTTTAATTTTTTTTAAAATTTAGAGATCCAATTCATTTTTATCCAATTAAGGGGCAATTTAGCATGGCCAATCCACCTACCCTGCACATCTTTTGTGTTGTGGGGACAAAACCCACGCAAACACGGGGAGAATGTGCAAACTCCACACGGACAGTGACCCAGAGCCGGGATCGAACCCGGGACCTCAGTGCCGTGAGGCCGCAGTGCTAACCACTGCACCACCGTGCTGCCCATATCTGCGTCCTTTAATATCTTTCAACCAGGGTTGTTCCCCAAGAAGGTTTGGTTTCCAAATCTCAGATTGTTTTTGTTTCATTAGAAACTGGGAGGGACAGATCTTTTCTTTTTAACTGATGTATTTCCCTTGTGTTTCCTTTTGAGTCCAGTTTCTGTTTTAGTTAGGGTTTGTCTCAAAAAATAAAAAATACATTTTAAAATGGAGTTTTCCTCACAATGATTATGTTTGACCTGTCTCAATTTCACTTTCCCTCCAGTTCCCCATGTCCCTTGATTCTTGGAGAGATCAAAAAGTTGTCTTGCTCAGCCTTGAATATATCCAATGATGGAGCATCCACAGTCCTCTGGGTTAGGAAATTCCAAAGAATCACACCCTGTTGGATGAATAAATTAATCCTCATCTCAGTTCTAAATAATTAACTCTTTATCCTGAGGCTGTGCCCCCATATTCTTAATTCCCTCCTCAGTGGGAACAACCTCTCACAGTCTATCCTGTCAAGCCCCTTCAGAATTGTGTCGAGTTGAACAAGGCCAACTCTGATTCTTTTATACTCCAAAGTGTATAGGTCCAAGTTACCTACCTTCTCAACCCCGGAACCAACCTAGTGAACCTTCACTGGATCACCTGCACAGCAAATATATCCTTCGTTAGATTTGGAGACCAAAACTGCTCACTACTCCAGGCAGCCTCACCAAAGGCCATTACAATTGCAGTAAGATTTTATTGCTCTTGTACTCCAGTTCTTGAAAGGCCAACATGTAATTTGCCTTCCAGATACCTTGCTGTACCTACATGATAACTTTTTGTGTTTCATGTATGAGTAAGAGGACATCCACGTCTCTTCAAACATCAACTCTTACAAGTTTCTTGCCCTTTCAAAATATTCTGCTTCTTTATTCTTATGACCAAAGCGATTAACCTCAAACTTTTCTATATTATACTCCGTCTGCCACCTTATTGCTAACTCACTTAACCTGTCTATGGACATGATCTAACCAAAAACAAAGGGTGGGATTCTCCGTTGGCTGATGCCGGATTCGGGAAACGCGATTGGATGGAGAATCAGTTTTGGCGCTGAAATCGTGGCGGGTTTCACGCCAATTTGCAATTCTCCAGTACCTCGACAGCAGCGTCAATACATTCCACGCTCATGGACAGTAAACACCGTTGGTCTATCATTAGCGATCCTGACCCGTATTCTCCGGGGCCTCGGCGATTCTCCCCCTCCGCCGGGGGGGAATTCCTGTCGGCAAGGTTCACTGGTACTTTTTAAAAATCGAAGAACAGGCGCCGTGGTTGATATGGGAGAGAGAGGAGGTAGTACGTGGAGGCGCAACCATGGGCTGCCTGCCCCGACACTGGCCAAGTTGGCTAGGTGGGGTGGGGGGAGGCCCTGCCAGAACAGGGGAGGGCCATGGGGCCGGGTTGACCCCCCCCCCCCATGGGACTGAGCGGTGTGCAGCCATCTTGCTGCGCACCCCTCTGACCACCCACCTTGTCCCCTGGTTCTGCCATGACACCGACTGTATGGATGCCTCCATCCCTGTACCGCAGCCCACACTCTCCCAGCCCACCACCCCCCGCACCCCAGCCCCAACTCTCCACCCAACCATGCCCTGTAACCCAGCCCCCACCACTGCACCCTCCCCTCCCCCTCAACCGATCCCCCCCAACTGGTCGCCACCTGCCAGTGGGACGATACCCCTGGCAACAGGGACAGGCACCAGGGCCAGAGGCCCCCACGGTACCGGGCACTGCCATGAGTGCGGGGATGGGCAAGAGGGTTGGGACATGTGGGGGCAGAGTCCATATGCCAACCGGGGCTACTGTGTAGCCCGTTGGATCTGGCTGGGCACAGGGGTACGCACTATGCTAACATGCCAGCCTTTTACCCCCTGCATGCAATGGATATTAGACTTCAACCAGCAATGGGGTTGTTGTCTTTGGTTGCTTCTTTGATCATGAAGGTGAAGATATGATTACTATAAGTATTTATTCTTGATGTTAACCATGGTAACTATGTACAAACAATTCCGTCTACTTTACTGTAAAATCATGGAGTGGGAGCACTGTCCTCTTGTCCGTCCTACTACCAAGTGCCCGCCTCCCGTCCGTCCCCTAATATATATATGTCTGGGTGTCTGGTTCCACCTGCTGGTGGGAGGTCATAACTGTCCCTCCATGTATTAGTCAGTGACTATGTACAGTAGTGCTATTATATACAAATATATACATTGGTACAACTATGTAGAATTATACATAGATATGCCTATACGCATATCACCACAGTAGTCTTCCTCCCAGTCGCTGAATTGGTCCAGGTGCGGTGCCAGTTTTGCTTTTGTGAAAGTCCACGAATCCTGCCTCGGCACCAACACTTAGTCTCAGGAACGGAGGATCCGCCAAAAGAGTCCATTCTGGGCGAGATTAGAGGGGTTGTTTCCAGTGCATGTAGCGCCAGGAACGACCCCACTATCTAATGGCATTCTGCTTCTTTCTCGAGCCTCCGCGGGGAATACTCCGCCGAGGCCGGATTCAGTCACATTTTCTGCATTGAGGAGCACCGCTCATCAGTGCAGGAAATGCTGCCCCGACCTCTCGACCCCCGACATGATCTTTGGACCTATCCAATGCCCCAACTCAACTGTTGGGGGGAACTCGAGCCCCCCACACCCCACCTTATATGGGCATGGCACCCCCGGACTTAATCCCTGATGTGGGCAAAATGCTACCTTGGCACCCTGGCAGTACCAGGCTGGCACCCAGGTGGCATGGTCACGATGCCTAGGTGAAATTGCCAGGGTGCCAAGCTGGCAGTGCCAAGGTGCCCAGGTGTTATTAACAGTGCAAGGGTGCTACCCTCCTCAGATATCGGCAGCCCAGGGGCCTCTAATCACACGGGAGACCCCCCTAAAGACCGTTCTTCCCGGTCCCCATTTGTGCGGACTTGTGCTAAACGGCGCCCAGCTGGGATTTCTTTGGCGAGGCCGGTAGATCCCGTGGGCCAGTTAGATCTGACGTCAGCAGAGTTAAGTGAGTTTTTAAGCTCACACAACTCTGGAAGTCTGAGTCCAGATTGCAACGTCTTATAAGATCTCGTTTGATCTTGCGAGGCGTAGACCGTTGGGAATCCCAGAAAAGGCCTCTCGCGGGATCTCCAGCCGTGTCCCATCCAGATGCCGGCAGGATGCGGCCAGTAAATTGCGCCCTCTACCGCTTTGCAGGCTCTTTGTACCCTCCTCACAGGTTACATTCCCTTGTAGTTTAAATTGTCAACAAGCTTGCATACATAATTCTCAGTCTCTTTATTGAATTCATTAACATAGATTGTGACTAGCTGAGGACCTGGTGAATGGTTTAGGATTTCTGACCTGTATGATTAATTATAATAGTCTGCTTCTAACTAAGCCATCAAAAGAAGGAAAGTTATCTTCCTATACAGAATAGGGATAGTTCTCACTGGAGGGTGGTTACTCTGCCAGCCCTGAAACAGTTAAACAGCTTTCAGTTATGTTCTGATGGGGGATTTCCCCAGGAACATTGTTCATACTAAACCTTACTTTTTTTTAGGGTAGATCCTTGTTGCATAGGACTTTTACTAACGAGCATCTAGGAATTTTAAACTTACTCAATGTAACACATCACAGTTATATTTTTGTGGGGTTTTATTATAAACATTTTAGAGTGTAAAACAGAGTTACAGGATCTACAAAATGTAAGTCTGCCAACAGTTTTTCTGGAGTTTGCACACTCTCCCCGAGTCTGCGTGGGTTTCCTCCAGGTGCTCCAGTTTCCTCCCATAGTCAAAAGATGTGCAAGTTAGGTGGATTGCCCATGATAAATTGCCCCTTAGTGGTGCTCTTTCCGAGGGTCGGTGCACTGTAGGGATTCTAATGTAAGTCTGCTAACATTTTGTCATTACTAAGAGAGAAATATACTTTAACATGGATATCCAAAAGTACATTGTACGACAAAGCTTTTAACAGAGTAGAAAAATATACTCACAAGTCTCGAGAGACTTGTTTGATGAAAGAGGCAGGGAACAGAAATGTGACTCCTTGCTCTCCCCTTCTCAGAGGGTTGCAGGAAAGGAGTATCAGTTCATTTGAATCTGTCCCTTATACATGTTTCCTTCCCATCTCTAGAATAGTCTAATGTTCCTTATCTCTATAGTGAGCAATCTATATCACACTATTTCAAAGTTTACCGGTTATGTGTGTAGCTTTATTTGATCTGAATGATAATCGATCTTCGGAAGGCATTTGAACTTTCATTAGATAACGGTTTGTGTGTCAAAAAGTTTTAATATATGATCGAACAGAAGGTTACTTGAAAAGTGGTTATATTCTGTTATCTTTTATGGGTCTCTTTTTTTCGGCTGCATTTTCTGAATTCAAAGGGATTTATGTTTGTCAAATCATGCTCCTTATAATTTATGCCCTTCATATTACTTTGATTGTTTGCAGCAATTTAATTAGTCTAAGATTGAGGTACGTGTGCTTTTTAAGATGCGATACACATCCTGAAAGACACTGGTATATTATTGATTTTACTTTACTTGTGCTACACATGCTGTGCACTAGTTTCAACTCTTGGTAATGAGTTTGATTCTTACAAAAGCTTATTAGTGTATCTGATTCTGTGGTCACTGTGATATTCATCACAACCCAACACTGATCCTTGCAGTATTCCATTAGTTACAGCCTACCAACATGAAAATATCCCATTTATCCCAATTATGCTTCCTGTCCATTAACCAATCTTCCATCCATACTAATATATAACCGCTAACTGCATGAGCCTTTAACTTGCATGTTAATCTTTAATGTGACACCTTATTAAATGCCTTTCGTAAAGCCATTATAAACCCAAGTATACCACATCTACTGGTTCCCCTTAATCTATACTATTAGTTACATCCTCAAAATCTATGACAAATTTGTCAAACTTACTTTCCCTTTTATAAACCCATGTTGAGTCTGTCTGATCATACTATGATTTTATAATTGCATTGCAGAGACTTCCCTAACAAGAGATTCCAGAATTTTCCTTTCCCTCCTTTACACCCTCCCTCCTTTCTTGAATAGCAGTGTTATGTTGGTTACCTTTGTTACACCATGATCTCGTACATAATGACAAGTGATAATGATAGAAATTGAATTAATTAAACTAATAATTTAAGGCAAGTCTGCAGTATGTATCCTAACCATCAAAGCATCGGAATGAATAGCTACCAATCAATCAACTTAATTGACCACTTAATAAATTCCCTGGTTGTTCTCGGTCACATTGAGTGTTTCCAATCTGTAGGTGCGCTGTAGTTTTGTATTGGCAAAAATTTTACCAAGATGTGGGATTGTTCTTGATGTCATCCCCTGTTCCAAATATATATATAGACACATACTACTTTAGGTCCTGGCTTTGTTTTAAGCTTTACTAACATGTTTTTGTGCTTTAGTTTTGGGTACAAACATCAGTGTGTCTTGCAGTATGAGAACCATGCTCCACAGTGACAGCATACTAAGTAACATGCTAACTTATTTACATCTGAAATTATTATATAAATACATGTTTACTCACTAACCTATTTGTATAGCTTGGGTTTCTTGTTTGGCTGACAATTTTCATGCATTCCACATTATTAGCAACTAGAAAAGGTGGGAACAGTATGGTACAATTTACACACCAAATAGCCTGGATTTTACAATAGTAATGTCAGTTAAACTGTCAGATTTTGCCACAACCACTCTTGTAAAATTTGCAATAATTTCTGGGGCCTATGCAAAGCACAGCTTAATTCAGAAACCCATAAGTTTTCTTTTTCTGGATGGGTTCTTCGGCTACCCACAGTAGTCAAGGTGATTGAGTTGACTTCTCCCAGAATCCTCTTCTGCCGCTTCAATGGATTATTGCCAGGGATTCTATGCTTCTGCATAGGGAGTACTGTCTAAGTTTCCACAGACTGAAATCAAGTAGAAATCACTGACGTGATGAAAACTTTCCACTTACTTTATAGACTCACTATAAAACCTTAAAAATATCACACCTTGTTGAATGAGAGAGTTTAAAAATTTATAATTATTTCTAAACAGCCTCACTGTCACTCAAAAACTAATTTCTTATTTGTCGAATGGCATGGTAGCACAGCGGTTAGCACTGTTGCTTCACAATGCCAGGTTCCCAGGTTCGAATTCTGGCTTCTGTCGCTGCCTGTGCAGAGTCTGCACATTCTCCTCGTGTATGCGTGGGTTACCTCCGGGAGGTGCTCTTGATTCCTCCCACAAGTCCCAAAGGTAATTTGGACATTCTGAATTCTCCCTCGGTGTACCCGAACAAGTGCTGGAAAGTAGCGACTAGGGGCTTTTCACAGTAACTTCATTGCAGTGTTAATGTAAGCCTACTTGTGACTTGCCACAAGCCTTGTGATTTGTGACAATAATAAAAGATTATTATTCAAAGCATCCATTGCAATAATTTATGCCACATTTAAAAAATATTTTCTAGAAGAAAGATGATGGGCAAGATCTTCCATCTGGTCACGCCAGCGGGATCTTATGGTGCCGTTAATTGGTACCCCCGCCGGCGGTTTCCTGGCTATTTGGGGTGGATTCAATGGGAAATCCCATTGAATTCCCACAGGGGACACGGAAAAATCCGCCCCCCCCCCGATGTTTCAGCTCCTACCTTAATTTCAGATGTATGTCCCAAACTTTCTGCAAAATATTGATTAATAGGGAAATATTCAGTGCATTTTAGTTCCTGGTTTGATGTTTGTGCAAACACTTCAATGCAATTGGCTGCCTACCCTGCTTGATGACATTTTTGTTGTTGCACGATTGGAAATTCCCATGAATTGGTGGCAGTTTCAAACTAATGTCAGGAAAAAAGAAATCCAGGCAACAGAGATTCCTCAATCTTTTCAGGTAGTTTATGTTCAAAGTCAGCAGCAAGTACCATTATGTTATGCAATCATGCAAGACAAATTGTCCTTTCAAGCTACCTCCCAACGTGCAGTTCTTTTGCTTTGTGAGCATAGAGCAGCATAGAAATAGCTTAAACATCTTTGCAATATGCACACATAATGCACATTACCAAGATTAGGAAGAATTCCATGGTTACAATTAGGTCATAAATTATTCTGAAACAGGAAACTTCAAAGAACAGATTAATACAAACCAATCAGTCAGCCTAAGGTTCTAACTAACACTAATGGAAATGACATGCTGTTTTAATTAAAATGCTTATTATTTTTATATAATTTGTTTTGTGTTTTATATGATTTTTTGCTGTAAGATGAATGGGAGCAGGAAACTTTCAGGGAAGGATGGCAACATGACAGGAATGTGCGAAGCTCCCTGGTTTGGATTTGCAATCAACTTCTAAGTTACTGCCTTATTTTATCTCATACACAGTTTTTGTGTTATGTACTCTGGGATAACACAGGCTGCAACTGGATGCAGCTTTAACCAAATGATACTCTAGACCTTGAAGTTAGTTCAATCTGATTTATTGAACCAGTAGCACAGTTAGCACGGTTCTCTATGAGTTCGACTCTCTGCTAACCTAAGTGTGGTTACTCTGTCTGACTGAACCAGACTAGCTCTTAGCCACGTGCTGGAGGTGTGATACTGTACATACACCCTGACTCACTCAGTAGATGGTCATCAGTGGAAAGAGGCGGAGTGTGAGTGCCTCGTGCCTTTTATAGTGAGATACCAGCCCTGAGTGTCCTGCCTGCTCATTGGTCATGTCCTGTTCTCTATGTTCATTAGCTGCCTGCCTGTGCCTGTCTGTATATCATTATCTGCATATCTGCATATCATGACAACAGTAACATCGAAAATCAGCAACAACTGAGCCACTATAGAAATGCTGACCGTGACACCAAGTATGTTAATGATTCAAAAACAGCCCTGAAAGTGAAAACACGGGAATATACCGAAAGTGTAGTGTCAAATGGGCTTAGAACTGAAGCGGAGACTGGGAGGTGCCAGAAGTATCCTGTGCAAGCATAGGAAAAATACAAACCATGTGAGTCAGAGGGAAGCAAGAGGTAAACGACAGAGTTTAATGTCACTCAGAGTCAGCAACGAAGGCAGGTGGAAAACCATTGCTTGGATTTCTCAATCTTTTTCGGCAGTTTTTGTTCAAAGTCAGCAGCAAGTACCATTATATTATGCGGTATTGCAAGACAAATTGCCCTTCCAAGCTACCTCCAAACGTATCAGCACAAGACTCTTTGATGCTGCCTCACTGCCCTGACATGAGGCACCAAAGATCAGTGCAGATACCACCTGCCTCCTTATCAACGCAAAGGCTACCGTTGGAAGCAAATGCAGAACGAAAAAGCTAATTATGCTTTCTCTGCAAAATGCATCTCTGCCCCACCACCTTTTCGGCTGTCTTCACCGCAAAAGAGCTGGACAAGTCACTGGCACCGAAGTCTGGGTGGGCCGCAGGATGGTTTAAATTAAAACATCATTCCAGAATCCCTCAAGAACGAGCCTAACTGGATGAAAAATACAGAAGAAGACAAGTCTGAAGAAGTCATCCAGACTCGAAAGGCAACTGTTTCTATCTCCACAGATGCTACCAGACCTGCTGAGTTTAATGAGCATTTTCTGTTTTTATTTCAGATTTACAGCTGCTGCGGTATTTTGCTTTTATAACCTAAGTGGTTGGAGGTGGCTTGCCAAACTTGCCCCCAACATTCCCAATAACCCTGCAATTATCATGGAAGACTCGCACCATTCCAAAATTATTGCCATCCTGGAAAACCAGCTCACATTCACAAATGCTGCCCTCCCATTGCCCTTCTGTCTATGGTTTACAGCACTGTTCTTCAAACTTTTCTGCCTGGGACCCATTTTTACCACCCGGGCATCCTTAGGGACCCATGCCGGCTGACCTTTGCGACCCACGCCGGCTGACCTTTGCGACCCACGCCGGCCGACCTTTGCGACCCACGCCAGCCGCTCTTTGCAATCACGCCGCCTGAACCTCATGACACACGCCGCCCGAACCTCACAATCCACCTTTCCTTTAATGTGACCAGGTGAGTCTGCTTGGTCCTCACAATCTCATTTGTTTTGTCGTTCAATGTTTCATTTCTGCGAAGGACTTCAGCTGATGATTTAAGTTCTCTTTGAATCCATTGAAAAAATCAAGGGGTTTGTTCTTGAACTTGCCAATCTTAAGCGTCAATTGACTTTGAAGTTTTGAAGGGTTTAATCTTTCATTTGCCAGTACGTCCCTGCATATAACACACATGAATTTTGCATCCTGATTTGCATTGGCACAATTAATAAATCCATACCTCAAGAAATCATCTTTGTACTGCTTTGTTCCAGCTTTCAGCTTCTCCTTAATGGGTTGTTCACGAGAGGCCCTGGCAGGTATGAAATGGAGGATTCTCTCTCGCACCCAGAGCACGTGACGTCACTGTATGGGGCGCATGATCTGGTCTCTGCCGCTGCTTCTGGAGAGAAGACCCTATCGATTAAAAAAAAAAAATCTTCTCCTGTATCAGCGCGCTGACGTCAGGAGGAGGAGGTCTGCCTCGCTGGGCTCCGAGCCTGTTCACTACTGAGCATGCGCAGGACAGCCGGCATTCTGAAAGCCGGTTGCGGCTGACATTTTTTAAACCGGTCGCGGCCATTGGGCACTTCTTCCCGTGATCGGAAACGCCGCTACCGATGGCCCCGCGACTCTCCCAACACCACCCCCAACCCGCCCATGGGTTGTGACTCTGAGTTTGAAAATGACTGGTTTACAGGGTGCTCAAATAGCTCATCCTTAACCTGATAAAACAGATTTCAGGAGCTACCCTTCCAAACGAGGAAGTGGGTTTCAGCAAAGGAAGAACTTGCTCTGACCAGGCCCTTGCATGGAGGCAGAGATCCAGAAATGGTTGAAGGCTGGAACTGACTCCATCTCTGTCATCATCCTAATGTGAACTCCTGCTACTGAAGCTTCCAACAAGCATTTAACTGTAAAACTTTAAGGGTGAAATTTTACCTTTCTTTTGCAGAGTGTGGCAGTGGGCAGAAAAAGCGAGGTGAAGCTGCCGGCACCAACAGTGGCTTTCTCTGCCGCATTGTTCAGAACAAAATTAGGAACTTCAACGGGCGGGTCCTATGACTTCATCGTGGTGAAGCCAGCTCTGATTTAATGTTTGGGACGCCATTTTTAAAGGTCGTCGCGCTGCACAAAAGTTAAAATGGAAACTCCCCCAATCCCCATGCAGCCCCAGTGCCCCTTGGCACTGGCCTCTGGCACTTCCACCTGACAATGTTTGGACACTGCCCGCTAACACTCGGGGCAGTGCCCGGCTCCTGCACAGGCATGCCATGCTCCCCCCTGAGTAATTCACTCACCTGAGCTCCTCTGGGAGGTCTGCCCATTCATGGGAGACCTGCAGTAAACAAAAGTAAATGAATTATCTAACAGGAGTGGAATGATCAGGCATTAGGGGCCTGATAATGAGATTCAAAAGGTGTTCCCGATGTTTAATGTTGGGATTCCCGTGATTTCACTGGTGCAGGGTGGGAGCGATTTCAGCGACACTGCCTGCCGACGTAAAACGAGATTGGGCCTCTTGTGAGATTTTCCACTCCTGTCACCAAACCCGCCCGAAAAGAATGGGAGCGGAAAATCTCGGCCTTTGACTTTTCAACACCCTAATGAGCTACTCCATGTTTATCTATGTCAAAGTAAGCCAAACGCAAATGCTCAACAACGGTCTGCCACATGGGTCAGTTCAGTTCATGCACCAAACGTTTTCAAGATCTATACTGCGAGCATTCCCTGCCCCGAATTGCAGAAGTTCAAATATGCTGGTAACAGCATATTTCAATACCGCAGGACAATTGCCCAGGTAATGAGACAGTCTATGCCTGCATGCAGCAAGACCTGGACATCATTCAGGCTTGTGTTGCTAAATGCAAGAACATTTGTGCCAGACATTTCTAGGCAATTACCATCTCCAACAAGAGAGAATCTGACTATCTCCCCTTCACATTCAACAAAATAACCATTGTTAAATTCCCCCATCATCAATAACCCGGGGCTCACCATGAACCAGGAACTTAACTGGATCAACCATATAAACATGTGACGACAAGAGGAGGTCAGAAGCTGGGAATTCTGTGGCGGGGAACTCACTTTCTGACTCCTCAAAATATGTCCATTATCTACAAGGCACAAGTCATGAATGCGATGGCGTACTCTCCATTTTCCTTGATAGGTGCAGCTCCAACAAAGCTCAATTCTGCCCATGAAAAAGCAGCTCCCTTGATGGGCACCCCATCCACCACCTTAAAACGTTCTTTCACACTACCACCACCGCACAGCGGCAGCATTGTGTAAACACTAGAACAGTGTTTTTCAAACTTTTTTCCCAGGACACCACTTTTGCCAACTGGCCAAACTTCATTTGTTTTTTTAAATATAAATTTAGAGTATTTTCTTTCCAATTAAGGGGCAATTTAGGGTGGTCAATCCACCTAACCTGCACATCTTTGGGTTGTGGGGGGAAAAGCCATGCAGACACGGGGAGAATGTGCAAACTCCACATGGACAGTGACCCAGGGCCGGGATTCGAACTCGGGTCCTCAGAGGCGTAGGCAGCAATGCTAACCACTGTGCTACGTGCCGCCTTTAACTGGCCAACATCCATGACCCACCTGCTGGCCTTGTTCTGCTTTACAAGCCAGCTGTTTAGCCCACTGTGCTATACCAGCCCCTTGACCAACAAGATGAGCTGCAGGAGTTCAACTAGGTTGCTTTGATAGCAGCTTCCAAACCCACAACATCTACCACTTAGAAGGTGAAAGGTACTAAATGCATGGGAACACCAATACCTGCAGGTCTTCCACCAAGCCACACACGATCCTGACTTAGAATTATATTGCCACTGAATTATATTGCTTCACTGATGTTTCTGGAACTCCCTTTCTAACAGCATTGCAGGTGCACCTAGATCCAGTGAGTTGCAGCTGTTCAAGAAACTCACAATCATCTTCTCGAGGGCAAGTAGTGATGAGCAACAAATACTGGTCTTGCCAGAAATGCTCACATCCCAATCATGAATAAAAAAAACCTCAGATCTGCTGGAATGCTGCTTCCAGACCTCGTGCCTCTGCTGACCATAAGTCTCAACTGTTGTGGGCAATGGGTATGTCATGTTAGCCGTGCTCTAGTTTACCCCTGGTGCATTACCAGCAATGAGTTGTATGGGAATTCAGTCAGTGGATTTTAAATGGCCAGCAGATACAACACTAACTGGAGTGTGTTGGTTTTTGGGGGCAAAAATGACACCCACTCCAATTTGCAATTCCATTGCCAAGATCAAGCCAGAAATGGTAAGCGAATTTAGGGACTGAATGCTTACACTCATCAGTGTTGGTGGAGTATCTGAAGCGAACCACACAAAGGGGCTGTGATCCCGTAAGGAACTGATAAAATGAAGCTTTTCTTTCAGTTTTCTCACACCAGGTTTGCCTACCCTTCAGCAGTGTCCTGGAGTCTGCAGGAGTAAAAGATTAATGCCTGAACATTATTGTGAGCAAACCCAGGAGAAACATTCTAACCTCATTGAAAAAATCCTTTGCTTTTCATTGCTTTACATTTAATTTCTTGGTCACAAAATTAGCTGAAGATAGGAAAACAGCCATTTGACTGGGAGCTGGTGGGTCATGTAATGAAACCTGCAGGAATACATCCACCCAGAGTACAGAACTCTCTAATTCCTTCAAGCTAATTGCTTCAATGTGGGGAAGAATTCCTCTTTGTCCATGTGCAGAATTGCAAACATGCTCGGCATTTATGGTTATGCCATATATTACAGTCATGGAAATGTTCTTTCCCCCTTAGTATCACCAACACAGTTAAAATAAAAACCGTCAGAAACAGTTGGTTTATCTACAAAAGAACCCATCTGAACAAATCCCACTGGAATTAAAGATGTTGTGACACACAGCACATAAGCACTTCCTGCAAGCAAGATCAGTGGGAGTATTGGGACGTTCTGAAATTAACAAACAGAAACACATTGTGCAGCATATGCAAACTTTCCAAATTGCTTCCCTTACTTTGAGTCTTTGTAAAGTTAACTAAATGAGCACTGTTGCTCTAAATGTTGAGTTTCCCAGGGGGCGGACACTTTACGGCCTCATTTTGGTGTGGGCGGGGCTGGAAACTGCGGCAAGCGTTCAAAGCTCCATTGACTTTGGCGGGACTGAAAGATCCTGCCAGATCAACTTCTTTCATTAGAGTTGGAAAACGATTCTGCGCAGTTCCTTTGTCCGTCATTTTAGAGAAGACATTATTGGACTATTTTAAACAAATATGCATTTTCCTGAAAATAGTACAACGAGGAGTTTCATTTGATCCCATTCAGATAAATATTAATGACCAATATTGAAAGATAAAAAACAACTTGCATTTAGATAGCAGCTTTAATATTGTAAAACATCTTGATGCACCTCACAGGTGAATGATCAAATAACATTTGACACTGAGCCACATTGGGATGTACAAGGAACAGTGACTAAACATGAGGTCAAACAGGTCGCTTTAAGGCAGATCTGAAAAAAGGAGAAAGTTGTCGAGAGATGAGGCAGTAGGGGAGTGGAGTAGTTAGGAAAGGAGATTCCAGAACTTAGGGTCACGGCAGTTGAAGAAATGGTGGCGTGAAGGAAAACCACTTTTAATAATATGGAACTCAAAATTCTTGCAAAACTTGCATCACTGTCCTAATCACTAAGATTTACTAAATGCATTTGCCACCGCCATAGCCCCGTGGGCTCCCCAGTGGCGGGAAGGGCTAGCCATTCAAAACTCTGTAGACATCAGTGGGACCAAAAGATTCTGCCGGCGGCCAATGGCGAGCTGCCATCGTTGGGGGTGTGGGGGGGGGGGGGGGGGTGAATCACGTCCAATGCATTTGGTTTCATCAATGAAATATTTTAAAATAATTAGTCTAATTTGGGGCCTGAATTTAATGATCTCGGAGTTTGGTGGTGGGCAGGGTATTTCATTGGATTGAAGGGTGGCAGGTGGGGCAACGAGCCACTTTTCCGCCTCCACAAAATCAAGTTCAGGGCTTGTGGAATGTTTTCCTTCCCAGCGCAGTGCCAATTCAAGCTTTTAACTGAGCAACTAATGCCCACCTAAAGGCCTCATCCTGCCACTGCTGATATTGGTCGGACCTCTCCGGTCGTGGCAATTCAATTTTCCCGCCAGTGGGTTTCATGGTGGCGTGGGTTGGTTACAATAGGAAATCCCATTGGAAATTGGCAGGAAGATAGAATCCTGCCATCAGCGAACGGCGGTGACAGAAAAACACATGGCTGGGGCACCGGTGAGTTCCACCCATTAACTCAGCAGTGGATGTGCTTGTTACCATGCAGGGGGCCTGGATAGAAAACTCTGGTGGATTGCATTTGGTCTCCCATGGAAGTGGGCATCTCTCATTTTTAGACCCTCCTTCCTCTCCTCCATGAGCCCCTTCCCGCAGCCTCTCTTTCTGCATCACTCTCCTGTTGGCCTGGGATTCAGCACTGATCTGGGGCCTCTCTAGTGCAGTACTGTCAGCAGCCACTGGACATCTTTGGTGCCGATGAGCTCTGAGAGCTCCTGATTAGCTGGAAGCTCTCAGCAGGCAGGATGCCCATCCATCCATCCTTGATCCTGTGGATGGCCCACTGCTGGTCAATTAATTGTCTGAGAGGCACTTATTTTGGCGGATCTTCCTTACAAGAGGTAATATGGGTCTCTCATTTTCTCTCCATTTGGTGGGTGAGGTCTCGGTTCCCTCATTAAATACCGTTCTGGAAGCAATGAGAATATAAGAAATAGGTCCAGGAACTGACCACATGGCTCATCCAGCCTTCTCCGCATTGTGTACGATCATGGCTGATCTTGTGCTTCAACTCCATTTTCCCACCATTCCTCATATCCCTTAATTTCCTGAGAAACCAAAAATCTGTCTATCCCAGCCTTAAATATATTCATGATGTGGAGTTGCTGGCGTTGGACTGGGGTGAGCACAGTAAGAAGTCTTACAACACCAGGTTAAAGTCCAACAGGTTTGTTTCGAATCACTAGCTTTCGGAGCACTGCTCCTTCCTCAGGTGAATGAAGAGGTAGGTTTCAGAAACATATATATATAGACAAAGTCAAAGATGCAAGACGATACTTTGAATGAGAGCCTTTGCAGGTAATTAAGTCTTTACAGATCCAGAGAGACGGATAATCACAGGTTAAAGAGGTGTACATTGTCTCAAGCCAGGACAGTTGGTAGGATTTCGCAAGCCCAGGCTAGATGATAGGGCGTGAATGTAATGCGACATGAATCCAAGGTCCCGGTTGAGACTGTACTCATGTGTGCGGAACTTGGCTAGAAATTTCTGCTCGGCGATTCTACTTAAATATATTCAACAGTGGGGCATCCGCAACACTCCAATACAGGTATGCTATTTCTTAAATGTGGAAACCAAAACTGATCACAATACTCTAGGTGTGGTCTCACCAAACTCCTGTACAACTGCAGCAAGATTTATTTATTCTTCTACTCCAGTCCCCTTACACTAAAGGCATTTAATTGCTTGCTGCACCTGCATGCCAACTCTGTGCTCTTTGTGCCGGCAGAACCAATTCTCATGAAAAATCAACACTTACAATTTTCACATCTAAAAAAAAAATTGAGGGCCGTACAGTGGGCACAGTGGTTAGCACTGCTGCTTAACGGCACCGAGGTCCCAGGTTCGATCCCAGCTCTGGGTCACTGTCCGTGTGGAGTTTGCACATTCTTCCTGTTTTTGTGTGGGTTTCGCCCCCACTACCCAAAGATGTGCAGGGTAGGTGGATTGGCCACGCGAAATTGCCCCTGAATTGGAAAAAATGAATTGGCTCGCTAAATTATTTTTTTTTAATTTGCTTTTTATTCTTACAACCAAAGTTAATAACCTCACACTTCCCCGTTATACTCCATCTGCCATCTTGTTGCCCACTCAACTAACCTGTTTATATCTCTTCACAGTCTCTCTGTTCCTTTCCATGATTACCTTTCCATGTGGTTTTGTATCACCAGCAAATTTTGATACATTTTGCTGCCTGTCTCTTCATCTAAATCATTGATAGAGATTGTAAATAGCCTAGGCCCTAGCACTAATACTTGTGGCACTCTTCTATTCATTGCCTGCCAACTTGAAAAAGCCCCATTTAGGCCAATCCTCCATCCATGCTAATATCCTCCAACTTCAATTGTTCTTATCTTGCCTATTAACCTTTTGTGTAGCACCTTATAAAATGCGATTTGGAAATACAGGTGAACTACATCCATTAGTTTCCTTTTATCTACCCTCCTAGTTGTATTCTCAAAAAACACAAATAAATTTGTTGAACAGGCTTTTCTGTAGTAAAACTATGTTGACTTGTTCTAATCATACGATGCTTCTCTAAGCGCATTGTCAAAATTTCCTTAATAATAGATTCCTGCATTTTCCCAACTGATGTTGGACTAACTGACATGTATTTCACTGTTTTCGGTCTCCCCCCTTTCTTGAAAAGTGGTATAACATTTATCAACTTCCAATCTAATGGGAATATAATTATGGCCCCAGTCCAGACCAGGCTAAGATACTGGACAGAAACCCCAAAACTTTATTTTAATTTTGTATGGCTGTGAGGAAAGGATACCTCACTCCAGGAATGATTTCGCACAAAACAGGGATATAATATATTAGAACAAACTTTATTACTAACACAGTATAAGATATCTTTAACATCACACAATAAAATAACTTACAATTAAACAAGGTAAATCAATACAGTGACACAATAACCCTTAACTGCTATCTTTACTTCTACTAAAACAACAGAACCATCCCAGACCTCCACATCCACTTTTAAATACCATTAGCAGACCATAAGAGATCAAAGCAAATTACTGCAGATGCTGGAATCTTGCTTAAGAGATGTTCTTTGATAATAAGAGATAAACCTGAATCCTGTCAGAACAATTGAGGGTCTCTAGCTGAAGTCTCCAGAAACTGTCTTCATGGCTTGACTTCCAGGAACCAACTGAACATCCTCTGCTAAAAAGCCTGGAATTCTAGCTTCTCCCATTCATTATATCATCTTACCAACTGAACACAACAATCTCTAATTAAATACTCCACAGGGGGGAAACCCTCTTAATCCAAAGAAAAACCCATTCGCTCAAGCCTTACGGTGCTTGTCCCTCCTGCTCTCAAAAAGCCTAGCTGTCTTGCAAACCAGGATTTGTAAAAACATTATTGCAGCACTCCCGTTAACCCAGACTTTTAACCCTTACTGCATCAAATACCCACAACACAAGTTATCTGAAATGTCTACATTCACCCCACCATTCCTGAACTTAAGGAATCATAGGTAGCTCATCCAATATCTCTGCAGCTATCGCTTTTAGTACCATAGAGTTTATTCCAACAGGTCTTGGGGATTTGTTGAATTTTATGCCCGTAGTTTTCTTCAATAATTCATCTCTACTGATATTAATTTCCCCCAATTTTTTCACTTTTTTTAGCCTCTAGGTTATCATCTTTTTCTGACATAGAACTTGTGTCTTCTTCTGTCAAGTCTCCTGTTTTATAATCAGTATTACATACATCCTCTCTGAACCCAGTAAAAGCTACATTTATCTATCCCTGCCAATGGAAATAGTTGCTTAAGTGAGGCAGCTATTGGATAGAAGATGGGAAGCATGTTACTTTGGAGCTTACTAATGTGGCCGTGTTTACAATTAAATGTCAACAGGCTTGCCAATTGCAAACTATATAAGTGCAGCGTTGACTAACAATAGCAATCAATCTCCATCAATTAGTCGACAATGAACTCAGACATGAATCAAGGAACACCTTACTGGTGGAAAGCTCGGGAACCAAAGGTTCAATTCACCTGTTCCTCCCAAGCCATGCTATATTTACCATGTCATGCCTCAACTTACCCCAACACGATATCACAATATATTATTTTCTGAAAGAAATATATCCAATTAGTGTTTGAATGAATCAATACTATTGATGTTCATCATCTCCCCTGGGAGCATGTTCCATAGATTGACCACTTGTGCACTAAAATAATGGGCTTGCCTTTATTGGAAAAATAATGGCAATTTAAAGTCACAATTTAAAGTCACATTTTACCCACGATCAATGGGTAAAATATTCGGCAATTTCTGGCCAGTGAGAGAAAAGCCGTGAATCAGTGTGACAAGAGAGATTGGGCGATTTGCTCTGCTCTGCTGTTAGCCACAGCCAAATGGCAGTTCACACTCCATAAATTTCTTCACAGAAATTAATCACAGAAAGTCAGGACTAGTTTTTAATAATTCAAAGATCCTTTTAATGGTGAGATTTATGTTCCTGCGACGTTACTTTATCTCAGAAACCTGCAATTGGTCTAATTTCTGCAGGCAGTAAAGTGTGTCCAGAGGTTTTTAAACTGTAATTGTTGTCTTCCTTTCCCTCTGAACCTTTTTTTCTCTCAACCTTCATCCAGTCGCTCTTTTCCTCTTTGTTTCTCATTCTGCACCTAATTGGAGTTGAATCCACCCACCCTCCTTAGAACATAGAACATAGAACAATATAGTGCAGTACAGGCCCTTCGGCCCACGATGTTGCACCGACATGGGAAGTCAAAAAACAAAAGCCATCTAACCTACACTATGCCATTATCATCCATATGCTTATCCAATAAACTTTTAAATGCCCTCAATGTTGGCGAGTTCACTACTGTTGCAGGTAGAGCATTCCACGGCCTCACCACTCTGCGTAAAGAACCTACCTCTGACCTCTGTCCTATATCTATTACCCCTCAGTTTAAGGCTATGTCCCCTCGTGCTAGCCATTTCCATCCGCGAGAGAAGGCTCTCACTGTCCACCCTATCTAACCCCCTGATCATTTTGTATGCCTCTATTAAGTCTCCTCTTAACCTTCTTCTCTCCAATGAAAACAGCCTCAAGTCCCTCAGCCTTTCCTCATAAGATTTTCCCTCCATACCAGGCAACATCCTGGTAAATCTCCTCTGCACCCGTTCCAAAGCCTCCACGTCCTTTCTATAATGAGGTGACCAGAACTGTACGCAATACTCCAAATGCGGCCGTACCAGAGTTCTGTACAGCTGCAACATGACCTCCTGATTCCGGAATTCAATCCCTCTACCAATAAAGGCCAACACTCCATAGGCCTTCTTCACAACCCTATCAACCTGGGTGGCAACTTTCAGAGATCTATGTACATGGACACCGAGATCCCTCTGCTCATCCACACTTCCAAGAATTTTACCATCAGCCAAATATTCCGCATTCCTGTTATTCCTTCCAAAGTGAATCACCTCACACTTCTCTACATTAAACTCCATTTGCCACCTCTCAGCCCAGCTCTGCAGCTTATCTATGTCCCTCTGTAACCTGCAACATCCTTCCGCCCTGTCGACAACCCCACCGACTTTAGTGTCGTCTGCAAATTTACTCACCCACCCTTCTGCTTCACCCTTGTCCTTGATTTGCTCTCATTCTTTCCCTGTCATTGATGTTAATGGGTTACGATAGACTATTGGCACTGTTGGTTGCCTTGGTCCCTGATGCCCCATCGACCCAGTTATTAATTTGCTCATCCAGCAGTTTGGGTGCAGTGCTTAAGCTGTAAAGTGAGGTAAAAGGAATCCAATGCCATGCGATGCCCACTCCAGAAATTCTGAGCCAATGTTTCCATAGATTAGATTGAAACGTACTGCTCTTCAAACGCAGGCCACGTCCTAATTTCCTCATACTATTAGAATCTTAAAAGGAACAGTTATATCATTTATCAAACTCAATGTTTTAGTGGGTAAATGGCCAATTTAAATAACTACACCTCATAATCCAATCCTTCAGTCCCTAAATCATTCTGAATGCTCTCTTCCGTATCCTTTTAACAGCTGTGTTATCTTCCTTGTACTACAGTCTCACCAAAGATTTATCAGGCAGCAGGATTACCCCGTTAGTGACTTTGCAATACATTCCAACACCTGTGACAGAAAAAAAAACCACCATGGATTCTGGAAATCTGAAATAAAAGCAGGAAGTTCTGGAAAAGCTCAGCAGATCTGGCAGCTTCAGCAGAGAGATAAACAGAGGGGGTCGGGTGCAGCCGAAAATGCCATTATGGCCAGAAACACTTAGGGTTTGTGATGGCAAATCCCCCTGCTGGCAACGTAACAAGGTTCACGCGCAGTGAGGAGGACGTGAACCTGATTACCATTGCTTCAAATACATTTTAATATTCAAAATTGGCTTAACACCGAATCTTCTGGGAACATCAGATCTTCCCACCCGGCAGCCTGACATAACGTCAGCAGGAATCAGCACTGCTCTCCAAAAACGGAAACCAGAAGTGATGACCACATCAGAGGGCTAGGAGGCCAGTGTAGCCCCTGGGTGGTCAGTGACATGATTGGCACAGCCAGGCTTGCACCGCCGTGACGTGGTCTGAAGAGGGTGGGAACTGAAGGGGATGAGGCTTGTAGGCGACCCCATGACGATAGTTCACTTCACATGGGCATGGGGGAGAGGCTGGGGTGATGAGGAGGCACCGATGCCCTGGGTGGGGCTGATGTTAGTGATGGTGGGGGGGGGTCCGATGCCAGTGATGATGGGAGAGGGCAGGTGTTTAACCAGGATTTGAGATTGGATGCCTGTATCTGTGAAGCCGGGCTGCTGGCAAAGTGTGGGAAGATCTTGAGGGAAAACCTGTCTGTTACTCTGGGGAGAAACATGCCAGTTTTCAGTCAGAACCTGACACTTTACCATTTTGGGGGAAAAGTCCACCGAGAATTAACATTTCGAGATCAATATGACTCTTATTTAGAACCTGAATTTTTGTGATAGCTCCAGTTTATTGTCAACCAGAATCCCCAGATTTGTTTCACTGTTAACACAAATAATTTTCTTTCCATTTAAACAATAGTTCCTTTTCATATTTTCTTCAGGTGAATCGCTTTGCATTACTCGGCACTGAATTTAGTCTGCCCAATTCCCAAGTATGTTCAAATCCTCCTATAGCTTACCCAACTCAGTTTTGGAGTCTACCACCTTCATCAGCAAATGTAACCATGACCCACTGAAATGTCAGCCTAACTTGTATGATGAAGTCACTGAAGCATCGCTCAGAAGTGAACATTCTGCCACTGGGATAAGCTGAAACGGAATGCAGAGCCCATCCCTACCCCCCACCCCCCAATGTGTACATGAATGTTGAAACAACATTAAGCCTGTTAGGATTGTATTCGCTAACCTCCGTTGGTTCCCAGCACAGATCCAGGTACTGATGGACAAACTGACATACTTCATTACCTCTGAGCTCCAGAGACATAGGGAGGAGATGTGAAACGTCCTCCTGGCAGCCGTTGAAGCGGCAGTGGAAGCTGCAACGGTCCCCATGAGGAAGGCAATGGACAATATGGAGCCGAGCCGAGAGGCCCAGATAAAGACATCACGGGACCTCGAAAAAGCCGCCATAGACCAAGGGAACCGGATTGCAGCACTTGGGGCTGAGTTAGCGAGCCTGGTCAAGACCACAAAATACGTAGCAGTGATGCTTGGGAAGCTGGTCGGTGAGGATGGGCTTCGCTCAGCCCCCCCAAGGTAGACTGTGCCCACAGGTCGCTTCGACAGTGGCTCAGGGCTGGGGAACTACCGCAGGGATAATCATGAGATTCCACAGGTATCAGGACATAGAGCAGATCCTGAGGCGGGCGAAGAACGCGAGAGGGTGCAAGTGGGAAGGACATTCCATCCACCTGTACCAGAACATTGGTGCCGACCTGGCCAAGCGGCGGGCAGAATTCAACGATGCCAAATCCGCACTGTACAAAAGTGGGGTGTGGTTTAGCATGCTCTACCCTGCCAAGCTATGGGTCACGTACCAGGATAAAGTACACTACTTTGACGCGCAGAGGAGGTCAACAAGTTTGTCCCGAGAAATAGACTGGGGAAATAACGATGGAGGGCAATGGCCAGAACGTGGGCTGTATGAATTCGAGAAGGGCAGGGGCGACCAAAGGCAGAGGCCCTGAGAGAGGGGGAAGGGGGGTGAGAGGTTGACGGGGGTCATTTTGTGGAATCCAACAGTCAGGAAGCTGTTGCACTATTGAACAGTCTGGTGTATGGAAGTACAGCAAAGGAGAAAGCCCCGCGTGCCTCCTGGTTGGGAGGGAGCACCTGACAGGGGGGAAGGGAAAAACAGAAATAAAAGTCATAGCTGACATGCCAAATTTCCTTAGTCTTCTGAGAAAGTAGACTCGTTAGTGGGCTTTCTTGACTATAGTGTCGGCATGGGAGGACCAGGACTGGTTGTTGGTGATTGGGACACCTAAAAATTTAAAGCTCTCGACCCTTTCTACTTCATTCCCATTGATGTAGACAGGGCATCCAACTTCCTGAAGTCGATGACAATCTCTTTCATTTTGTTGACATTGAGGGAGAGAATATTGTTGTTGCACCAGTTCACCAGATTCTCTATCTCATTCCTGTACTCTGACTCGTCATTGTTTGAAATCTGACCCACTACGGTGATGTCATCAGCAAATTTGAAAATCGAGCTGGTGGGGAATTTGGTCACACAGTCATAGGTGTGGAACTTCAGGGGAAACAAACTGCGAAAAGGGGGCATTGGGGGAGGTAGTAGATGGGGGGAACACAAGGGTGGGCCTACAGCGGAAGAAACAGATTGGGTGAAGGTGAGAGGGTAAAGTGCTGGTTGCAACAGACAACACACGGAGATGACAAAAATGAGGAAGTAGTCGGTGGCCATCTTGAATGGCCCATGAGCAAGGACAGGTCTGGATGAACAGGGCCAGGTCCAAAGGGTGAATCTGGTTTACCCCACAGGAAAGGGTTGGGGGAAGCCCCCTCTCCCCCCCCCCCATCCGGATAATAACATGGAATGTGAGGGACCTCAGTGCGTCGGTGAAGCGATCTAGAGTCCTCACCCATCTCAAGAGTCTGAGGGTCGACGTAGTCTTCCTACAGAGAAAGGGACTGACTGCGGGTAAGGAAGGGCTGGGTGGAACAAATGTTTGATTCATGTTTTGACACCAGTGGCAGGGGGAGTGGGGTGGTCATATTAATCAACAGGACAGTTTCATTCACGGTGACGAGCACAGTGACGGACCCAGGCAGGATGATACGTCATGGTCAGCTGGATCCTGGAAGGGACCCCGGTAGTCTTGGTAAAAAAATACCACAAACTGGGACGACGCAGAATTTGTCAAAAGAACGATGGCCAAGGGGCGGCATGGTGGCGCAATGGTTAGCATTGCTGCCTCACAGCGCCGAGGACCCAGGTTCGAATCCAGCCCTGGGCCACTGTCTGTGTGGAGTTTGCACGTTCTCCGTGAGTCTATGTGGATCTCGCCCCCACAACCCAAAGATGTGCAGGTTAGGTGGATTGGCCACACTAAATTGCCCCTTAATTGGAAAAAAAGAATTGGGTACTCTAAATTTATATTACAAAAAGAGCGATAGCCGAAATCCTGTAGCTAGACACCCACTGACTTATCATGGTGGGGTTGGGGGTGGCGTGGTGGGCGTGGGGGCAGGCACTTTAATTACATAAAGGGGCCCAACAATGGACAGATCCAACCCCAGGACAGGAACCACGTCAAAAATTGCACAATAATTGAACGCCTTTATGGAGCAGGTGGTGGTGTGGGGGGTGGGTGCTGTGGGTAGACCCGTGGATGTTCATTCGCCCAAGGGAAAATGATTTCTCTTTCTTCTCCCATCAAGCCTACTGATGAGTAGACTTTTTTGTTGTAGGGAAAAGGGTGCCTCCAGGAGTAACAAAGGTGGAATAGTCCGCAATTGTAATCTCCGACCACGTGCCACATTACGTAGATGTGAGGTTGGAGCAGGTGGCCCAGCGCTTCCCATAGAGGCTGGATGCAGCTCTCCTCATCGATAAGGAATTCTATACGAAGATATCCCAAGCCCTCTACGGTTGTGTAACCGGCAACCAGAAGGGGGAGGTCTCACCCACCACTTTCTGGGAAGCACAGGAGGCGGTGATCAGGGGGGAAATTATAATCTGTAGGGCTCTTAGGGACAAGAAGGAGAGGGTAGCCAAGCAGCGGCTGATTGACTCCATACTGGAGGTCGATCAGCGACACTCTATTGCCTCAACCGTGGAACTGCTGGCGGAGAGGAAAAATCTGCAGATGGAATTTGATCTGCTCTCCACAAGGAAGGCAGTCCACTAGTTCTGCCAGGCATGCTGGGGGGAGGGGTGTGTGTGCCATCTACAACGATGGAATTAAAGTCAGCTGCACGCTGGCACACCAGCTAAGAAAGCAAGCAACCGCAAAAGTTAGGGACAGAAATGGTACGATGGCAATAGGCCCAAACGATGTCAACGAGGCCGTTGCAAATTTTCACCATGGGAACTCGGTGATGGGGCAGTTCCTCGACAGTCTGGATATACCAGTGGTGGGGTAGGACAGGAAACAAGAGCTGGGAGCAACACTAGAGCTATGCGGAATCGTGGAATGCAGTCAGGGAAAACGCCAGGATCAGATGGGTTCCCGGTAGACTTTTACAAAGATTTCTCAGTGGCTGGCCCCACACTTGCTGGAGATGTTCAAAGACTCCTCGTCCAAGGGTGCTTTGCCGCCCACACTGACCCAGGCCTCAATCTCATTGATCCCCAAAAAGGACAAAGACCTGACAGAATGTGGATCATACAGACCATTGCTCTCTTAAACACTGATGCAAAGGTCCTAGCGAAAGTACTGGCGAGGCACCTGGAGAGCTGTCTGCCAGAAGTGGTCACGGAAGATCAGATCGGGTTTGTCATGGGCAGACAACTAACAGCGAACATCATACACTTGCTGAATGTAATAATGACCCCAATCCGGGGAGAGGACATCAGAGGTAAGCGTCTCCCTGGATGCTGAGAAAACCTTTGATCAAGTATAATGGAGGTACCTCATGGAGGTGCTTGAACGGTTTGGGTTTGGAGCAGAGTTTACCGCGTAGGGGCATCTCCTGTACAGTGCTCCTACGGCGAGCGTACAAACGAACGCCACCGAATACTTCTGGCTGCACAGGGAAACAAGACAGGGATGCCCATTATTGCCGCTCTTGTTCACACTGGCAAACAAACCATTGGCCATCATCCTTAGATTGCCGGAGTGATGGATAGAGTATCGCTCCATGCGGATAACCTGCTCCTCTACGTGTCAAACCCCCTATCCAGTATGGGAAAGGTAACAGGACTCCTCAGGGACAAGGCTTCACAAATGGAACCTCTCCTGCCTGGTGGAGGAGGTGAAGAGGGACCCGCAAAGATGGGACTCACTCGCGCTTCCGCTGTTGCGAAGGGCACATATGGTCAAAATGAAGGTGCTGCCTGGGCTCCTCTTCGCATTCAGATCACTCCCATCGTCATCGTCATTCCCAAATCCTTCTCCATCAGGGTTGACAAGTTAATCATGACCTTTGTTTGGGGGGGGGGGGAGGTCCCTAGGAAACGCAGGACCATCCTGCAGCGAGGGTGACATGTGGGAGGCCTGGCCCTACCGAACCTCCTATTCTACCATTGAGTGGCAAATGCTGAGAGGGTATGGGGTGACTGGGTCCAAACGGAGGAGGCATGGAATGGGCAGAACGGTAATACAGTGGCTAGCACTGTTGCTTCACAGCGCCAGGGAACCAGGTTCAATTCTCGCCTTGGATCAATGTCTGTGCAGATCTGCACATTCTCCCGTGTCTGCGTGGGTTTCCTCCAAGTGCTCCGGTTTCCTCCCACAAGTCCCGAAAGACGTGCTTGTTAGGTGTGATGTGTTGGGTACTCTGGATCTGTGGAGACTGCGTTTACCTTAGCAGTAACATCGACATGCAACCAACACTTGTAATAGTACAACTCTATTTTATTTAACTAAGAGCTGTTAAACATACTTGCACTGTGGGTCGACACTATGTTAGATTGACTGAAGACCTATGCCTAACCTGACCAGCCTATACTGCTCGCACATGGTGGATGTTTGTGCTACTGACTGCGGGCTCTGTCTGTCTCAGAGCCTGCATCCCCAATGAGCGGGAAAACTAGTGCCCTCTGTCTTTATAGTGACCGTGCCCTAACTGGTGATTGGCTGCTGTGTTGTGTGTGTTGTTTGGTCTTGCAGTGTATCAGTCAGTGTGTGTCTCTGCACCATCATATACTGATGTGTATATTATGACAAGGTGAATTGGACATTCTGAATTCTCTCTCAGTGTACCTGAACTGTGTACCAGAATGTGGCGACTCGGGGCTTTTCACAGTAACTTCATTGCAGTGTTAATGTAAGCCTACTTGACACTAATAAAGATTATTATTATTCTGTACGGGGACAACTCTCTGACCGCTGGCCACCCGTCCAATTCTCAGCCCCCCCCACACACACTCCAGGAGCCCGGTGGTCGTGGCCACACCAAGGATATGGAACCAGTTCAGGTGCCATTTCAAGCTTGGCAAGATGTTCATAGAGGGCCCCATCTGCAACAACCATAGGTTCAAACCGGCGAGGATAGATGCCACATTTGGGATGTGGATGGAGGACAGAGGGACACTGAGAGTAGAGGACATGTACCTGGATGACAGACTGGCGACACTGGGGGAATGTGCAGTGCCATCCCAACACAAAGCGATTGGGTCTTGATCCACATGTATATGAATTTGAGAGCTGTGCTCAGATGGTTAATTATTGCAATGTTACTTTGAAAGTATGCGCTGTCATTTTAGAAGAACTTCCTGCTTCTAGGACTGTTTTCTTCTTGGGAAAAGACAGGAAGTTCTTGCAACAGGGCGTCACGGCATTTAAACTTTCAAAATCTCATCTCCAGCACAATTACTTTTTTAATAAAGGTCATGACTGTGGAGTGGCCTGGTAATTGCTGTCGTAGACAGATGGACGCCCAAACAAGAGGTCATAAGTTTTGAGACTGAGCCAAGCCTCACACTGTCTGCTCTTAATTACTCGGAGAGTCGAGGCTCTTTTCAACTTCTATCGTGAACTTTCTAGTTACAAGAAAAAAAAAGTGTTTCACTGAAGCTATATTGTGGCTTTTTTACAATGCACATTTATATTTGGTGCTGTCAGCCAACCAACCCAAATGGGAATTAAGTTGTCTTCATATCTTTTAAGAATTCAGATATAACTGCACCTTATAACTACAATAGAATTAAAATGACACTTATTTAATAATCATTCCTCAGTTTTAGTGCACACAGTGTAAAAGGTAACATAAAGCACAATAGTTTTGGCCTGTTCGCCGCTAACTAAAGGACGTGAACCTGATTTCCATTCATTTAAATATAATGAAACTACTTTATGCCATACCAACCTCCAACCAGTTGGTGGCGATAGAGATCTAACACATGACTTTAGATACCCGCACGTTGACAGCAAGACATACGAGAGTATAGTCACACGTAGAGTAACTCCAACAGAATTCACTGAATTTATTTAATAGCCATCGTTTGTATCATAGATCGTTTGTTAATGTTCAATGTGTCTGTTAATAAATCACCTTTCTAATTGAACAACTAGATGTTCTGTGTACATCATTACCACGATTATAGCACAGAACACAGCATGGTACCAGGCGCACAGAACACTTAAAGATAACGACGGAGACGACGGGGTGAAATAGGCTGCAGAACGAAAAGAGAAAATACTTCTGCCAACCTGGTCAATTACAGCCATCTGCAACTCAATGCAACAAATGACTGTGAAGTTAGAGATGGAAGGTTTGAAGGCACCCCACCAGCTTCAAGTCTTGGGTAACGTAGCTGAGAATTGGCATGTGTTTAAGCAGCAATTCAGATTCTAATTGTAGCCTTTGGCCTGCTGGCACAGCCTGGCGTGAGGCGTATTGTGTTACTGCTCAAGGTAGCAGATCCTCAAGCAATAAAAATTTACAATACTTTTGCATTCGACAGTGAAGAGAAAGAAAGAGCGAGGGTGCAGTAATAAAGTACTTTGATCGGTATTCCTCTCAGAAGAAAAATAAAATCTGTGAATGCTATATATTTTGTATGCGTACCTAAAAAGAACAGATTCAATTTGAAAACCCTATCGAGATTTGCCATGCAAGTGAGCTAGCTGCAGAGCAGATCAGTACCCTCAACCTAAAACATTTTGCTGCCAATCTGGAAGAAGATGCCAACGCCATTAGCACTGTGACACAGTTGAATAAGAAACGTGGGGCTGGATTCTCTGTTTTAAGAATCCGGCCAGGAAAACAGGCGCAAAACGGCCACCGATTCACTGTTTTGTAGGGGGCTAGCAGGGAGGCAGCATAGAGCTCGCAGCTCTAGCTGCTGATACGGCCCTGAGCACTTACGGTTTTGTGGGTGCGCATGCGCACGGCTGTGACCTGCAGCGGCCATGCCGTGCTCCATGGCAGACTCAGCCTGCAGACCCAGAACGCAAAAGTAGTGCCTCCCTTCGGCCGCTCGCATGCCCCGGACCACCCGCCAACTGTGCCCCAGTCCCAAATGAAGCGCCCCCTGCCCGCGGATTGGCACTCCCCCAATTGTGGCGGCTCCGGACTGAGTCCATAGCCGCCAAGCGAGGTTGCCGGACGATGTGAGCACACGCAATCCATGCCATCGGGAACTTGGCCGGTCGGGGACGGAGTATCGCAGGACAGGACTCAGCCAATGGCCTGAGGTCCGTGGATAATTGGCGCGCCGTGCTCCTAAACTACGCCGCTTTTCAGGGGGCGGAGAATAGAAAAACTGGCGCCGCTCCCGATATTGGCATCAAAAACGATTCCCCGTCCATTGAACATTCCAGACACTGCTACGACAGAGGATCATTATGACTGGCAATAAGATATAATTGTTGCGTTGGGTGCTCTGGATCCGTGGAACACATACAGGTCACCAACACTTGAAATAGTGCAACGCTATTTTATTGAATCATTAACTGTTGTAACATACTCTGACTGTAGGTTAACATGATAGTAGCTTTAACTAAAGATGTTTGCCTTGTCCTAACCAGTCGATGCACTCAGCACATGGTGAATGTCTGTGCTGCAGGCTGTGAGCTCTGTCCTCCTAGCTAGCTGCAGCTCGAATGAGCGGGAACTCTGATGACCCCTGTCTTTATAGTGCATGTGCTCTAACTGGTGATTGGCTGCGATGTTGTGTGTGTTGATTGGTCCCACTGTGTGTCCATCAGTGTGTGTGTGCACCATGATATACTGGTGTATATTATGACAATAATGGCGCAGTTATCCGATGAAGTACAGGCGATAGTTAAAGTGGAGGAAGATAAAACAGATGAAGAGATGGAGGAGTCAAAGGGAACTCGAGAATTCTGTTAACAATCTTCAAAAATGTGGATGTGATCAGTGACATGATACAGGTGCATGATGGGCATGATGAGCCCATTCTAAAGCATTTACAAGAATTAGGGGTGAAATTTTCAGGACCAGGGCAGCCAATGAGTTTCAGTCTGGAGTTTAAGTTTGACTCAAATGAGTACTTCACAAATGAAGCATACGCAATGAAGGCCCAGCCTGATGAGTCAGATTTTTTCTTTTTTGATGGGCCACAAATTACAGGATATACCTGCATCCAGTTCGACAACGAAACATATATCATCCTGTGAGATGAGGATGAGCCACTCAGCAAAGGATGACCATACATCATCATTTCAAGTGAGGATGGGCCACCAAGTGGGGCTCAAACTCAAAATGAAGGAGCAGCACCCAACGCTGGGGATGATGATCCAGCCCAGACACCAGAGAACGAGGCTTTGCTGACTGCTCCTGAAGTTGCCGCACGATCATCCATAAGTATGCCTGCACTGGATGTTTCACCAAATGATGGGCATGCAACTCAGCAAGTGGACACAACTATGGATCAACCAAAACTCATCGGTCCAGCTGAGGCTCCGAAAGCAGCTATGGTGGCAGAAGAGCCAGGGTCAGCCTGTAAAGCAGACAATCCACAAGCAACTTGTCCCATGGCGCAGTCCAGCGACATGACAGGTACCACCAAAGCAAGAAAGTAAAAGAGATGCAGTCAGAGGAACCCCCCATGAAAAGGACGAGGAAGAGAAGGAGAGTGGAGGATACCGTGGGTCGCACCCGCGGTGCTGAAAAAGAAGGCATCAGCAATGTGGCCGACAGGCCTGAAAGCACACGACGCCCCAGCAAGAAGCATCATGGTAAAACATTTTAAACGCTGGTCATGCAGAAAAGACCAGGAAGAAAACCGGTCCTCCGGATGCATCGCGTCAAAAGGCCAAACAAGCTGGTAATACAAAAAAGGCCTGCCAAAAAACTGGTCTTCCAGAAGTTAAAGCGACAATGAGCAGCTGATGAAGGTTCAGAGGAACAATGGAGTGATGTCGTCATGAATGTTCAATAAGCTGTGCACCAGGGACACGTTCATCATGCATATCATGTTGTGTGAAGCACAGCTACATCTGTATATATGTGTAAAATGATAATGCAGATCATGTTTTGTAAGACATAGTTCTATATGAATATATATGCTAACAGTTACAGAGGAAGGCGGATGTGGTGTTTGCCTGTGCACAGTTCTGTATTTAGTTAGCAATGTGACCTCCAACCAACTGGTGATGATAGAGACCTAACACGTGATTTGAGATACCCACCAATTGATAGTAAGACGTATGAGAGGTTAGTCGCACGTAGAGTAGCTCCAGGAAAATTCACTGAATTCATTTGGTAGCTATTGCCTGTATCATCGTTGGTTGGTTATCTTTCCATGTGTTTGTTAATAAATCATGTTTCTAGTTAAATAACTAGATGTTGTGTGTACATCATTACCACGGTTATAGCATAGAGTTTTGGTTGATCCATAGTTGTGTCCACATGCTGAGTTGCATGCCCATCATCTGGTGAAACAACACTCCCCACACCCGGGTGGCTTGACATCACGCTGGCACGATTTACTACTGGGTTTCAAAACAAAAACCAGTTGTGATGACCATGTCGGGAATATGGATGTGCCTGGGATTACTGGAGTTGAGGTTGGACTGTGCCCCTTGGCACCCTGGCAGTGCTGCCAAGGGCACTGAGAGGGCACACAAAGAGGGTGTCTGAGAGAGTGCCTGGGAAAACCCTTCTCTATTGGGGAAGGGGGGCTACCCCTTGTGTGTGGTGAGTAGGGAGAGGGGTGCACAACGGAGAATGCATGGAGGGGAGGTCGGGGAGGGGAGAGTGGGGAGTGTGCCGGGTGGGTCCTCCATGGCAATTGGAGGTTCAGGCGAAGAATATTTTTGGCACAGATCAGGGTGCCCTTTGACGATGGCGCCCCGATCTCTGTGTAGCCGGTCTTGCCGGCACAATGAGGCCCTGCCCTGCCAGAATGATGGCGCAAACCACACCCACGAATTTATTTCTGACGAAGTGTCAGGTGATCTGGACAGAAATCCTGGCTGTGTTTCTGGGGAGAACACGAACAGTTTTCAGTCAGAACCTGACATTTTGCCATTTTTTCAGAAAATTCCGCCCATAGTGTTTTGATTTTGCTGTTTAAAACAATTCATATTTAAATTGTGCTTTTGACATTATAAAATGTCCCAAGATGCGTCACAGCAGCATAATAAAACAAAACATGACCTTGCACCATATAAGGAGATATTAGGTCAGATGACCAAAGGCTTTGTCAAAGAAGTGGGAATGTCTGAAAGGAGAAAAGTAAGGTAGAAAGAGACAAAGAGCGGTACGGACATAATTCCAGAGCTTAGCACTTCGGGTGGAATTTTTCAGTTCTGCCAGCGATGCGTTTTGTGGCAAGCTGGAATGGGAAATTTGGAGAGAGACTGGGAATCAGTTTGGAATTTTCCCCTCAACACTTTCTTGGTAGGCTCTTGGTGGGTGGGTTTCCCACTGATCCATGGCGGTAATGAAATTTGCTGATATTACCGTGTCATGAAAGCTCATTAAAAACGCCAGTCACCAGAATCACGTTCCACCCCTCCTCCAGATCGTGCACCCATGGCATTGGTTGTATATGAGGGGCGTGCAGTTGTCTGCCCTCACTTTGCTCATGCCCTTGCGGTGAGAGTGACATTCAAAGGTTACCTGCAGAGGTGCTGCTGTTGGTTCTCGTCAATGTCCGGTAGACGTCACACTGCTGAGGTGTAGGGTTGGTCTGCTCACTGGCTCCCTCTGTACCCAGAAGGATATGTTCCACCGGTCTCAAGCAGAGCTGCACTCCGAATCAGCAGTGCAACCAGTTTTCTCTTTGTCTTACAGTCTTACAGTCGGGACCATGGGGTTGGTACTGGATTGCAGATGGGATGGTCATGGTTGGAAGAGGCATCTGCGGCTTGAGTGTCCAAACACTAACAGGGTCAAAGCTGATCTCAAAATAAAAATGTAACACAACTACGTTAGACTTTTTAGTTGCTCTGATACGAAGAGTCTAAAGTTCTGCTCCTTTTCACAAACACACATTTATTTCATTCCAACAGCCTTTGCACAAAACTCTAACTATACATCACCTGACAGAGGCCACCTGAAGCCCCTTTACATATCAGTGTCAATTAATGGATACGTAACATAAATGAGACAACTAATTGCAATGTCTCTTAACCCATTACTTAATAGTCTCCCCTTCCTTGGAGAAAATAATAATAATTAGGTGAAAACAAAATTTAAAGAAACTCAAAAACACACACATGATTTCCCCCCGCCCCTTTTTTTTTGTTTGGACGTGAAAGAAAAAAAAAAACAGTCACAGAAACAAGCGCCCTTCATTAACAATATCCAAACGTTTCTGTGAACTCACCCCTCTTTTCGTAAAACAGTCTGACAGTTGATAGCTCCTGTCGACCCATTTAATTTTTGTTATTTCCCCTCTGTCCAACATTTGCTTCAAACTTGCGATGTCTATCCGTAACCTCTTTTCATTGACACTTTTTGTAGAGTGCACATTTTCCCACAGGGATTTATTGTCAATGTGACAGTCAATCGGTATATTACCCAAATACCCTAATCCCAAAATTTCTGTCAATATCATACTTATATAAAAGGCCATATCCACCGCCTCTACAAGGCTTAACGTCTCAGCAGCCAAAGTGCTTTTTACCACTCCCCTTATTTTCTTTGTTTCCCACACAAGCAGGCAACATTTACCATTGTTTCCCAAAAGGAAAATTATAAAACCTCCTGCGCTTGAAACCCCATCACATAAATTTGCGTAGGACGCATCACTATAAACTATGAGTTTCAAGTGCCTAAGGTCACCTAAAACCGGGAACTTCAAAACACACTCCTGCATTTTTAGTTTGGCCAACGCTTTATTTGCTCTTATTATGTCTTCCACTTTGGATCATTCATTTTTGTACTCAACTCTAAGACATCAAAACTCACGTCCGGTCTAGTCTGTCTACCTAACCAGTTCAGTTGCCCAATTAAACTTCGCAGTTGCTCTTTTTCTATCTTTGAAACCATTGCGTTTTTTTGTGAAACTCGGCCACGACTAATTGCTTTTGGGCTGATGCTTTCCAAATAAGATTGCTGACGTAAAGTTGCCCCTAACTTAGTCTGTTCAATTTCCAGTCCAATATATTTAAATGCACCAGAAGCCTGACTTCCAACCCTGAATTCTTTTCTCAAACCAGAGATTACAATAGCTTCAAAATCACTAGTCCCACCCCACAACAAATCATCGACATGCATCATAAAAATGCCAGAAAGATTTCCTTTATAGTGGCAGTGAAACATTGCAAGATCTGCTTTCAACTGGCAACAGCCTAACTTTAACAAAACTGACCTTACCGAAAAATACCAGACTCTAGATGCATCATTTAATCCATATACACATTTGTTCAACTTCCAGAGTACCCATTCTGTGTTGGCTACTTCTTTCGGAGGATGGAGAAAAATGTCTCTCTGGAGCTGATGCCCCTGCAAAAAGGCAGCTTTTATATCTATAGATTTGCATTCCCATGCCTTTGTGGCTAATAGAGCCAAGAAGATCTTTAAAATAACCTTTCCTGCTGTAGGTGAATCTACCCTTAAATCCTGATCTTCTAAGTTTTCTTCAAATCCCCTTGCCACAAGCCTGGCCTTTGCCTTATAAGTTCCATTCGGAAGAACCTTTTCCGTGCAAATCCATCTGTGGGATAGAGCTCTTTGTCCCCTATCCGGTACTTCCGTGGATACCCCAAATTCACTCCAACTATGCAATTCTTGCTGTTTAGCTTCTTTGATAACTTTTTCATCTAATTTATTTGAAGCCACCAAAATCTCACGTGCATGTGGGCTTCTACTCCTATTAGTATTCGTAGTCCTACTCATGTTCTGAGATCTTGATAAACTACGTACCCTCTCCCGCCTGGTATCTCGTTCTGTACTGCTACTGCTTGATCTTTCCCTTCTGCTGTGGGATGTCCTTTCAATAGTTCTCGACCTTTTCCTGCGGACCTGTTCATTATCCGATGTACTATCTGGACTGGCACTGCGTTTCTGTGCCCTCCATTTTTGAACTTCGTTTTCCCAATCGATTGTCTTGACTCCTTCCCCTGAATGCTGTACATTCAACCAATGTTTATACTTTCTAGTGGCCTTCCCTGCTCTACTAATAACAGTTGCATCCTCCCATTGACTAGACCCTTCAGGCAAGTATGTCACTTTTGTACCAACTTTTGGCAGTTGCCCTTTCGGAAAAATGGCCTGTTCTAATTCATCAGAAGTGTTGTGTTCCTCCACAGAAACCCTGACTATATCAGTTAATTGGTCCTCATAGTTCTGTAACACATGCGTACCAGATGACTCTCGTTCCTCGTCATGTCTGTCTGCTCTGTCTAAATTTGAAAATTTGTAATCTGTACCCATTATCCTTGATGAATGTACCCCAACAGTTTGATTACCATGTTGCAAAATAATTGTTTTGCCATTTACTGCCTATGATCTTCCCTGGGTCTTTCCATTCATTAGAATTGTCTCCCTCATAGCATACCATGCCTCCTTGCTGAAAAACAGCATCTGATGGCCGTACGTTATGTCTTAAAGCTCTGCGAATTCTTTCAGAGACTTCTGCTTCCAAAAAAGCTTTTCTACTGCTATGTAATGCATTTAAATGTTCAGCAAAACCAGAGCTAATTGTAGTCCCCTCCCAAGCTGGAGGCTGGTCATCCAAAATGAATGGAATTTTAGGATTTCTACCAAACACTAATTGATAAGGACTATAGCCCCCAACCATCTGCAATGAATTCTTTGCATGTACTGCTGTGGAAGGGAAGTTAATGAGTTACCAATTTAGAAGCAAGCTGGGAATATTAACTACATTTTAACACTGCTTTTGAGCGAAAATAAGGAGGTCAAGTAATGTAAACCAAATACTGCTTAGTATGTGGTACTGGCCTTATTATGATAATAAGTTGTTCTTCCGAAGGACAACAAAATGCGTACTCAAATTGTTTTTAAACCAAGGGCAAAACATTCATATTTCCTCTTGAGTATGTTCCCAAGCTTTATCTCTTCAAAGTTGTTTATTTCAACCTATAAATATAACAGTTTTTGACTGCATAACTCAGAGTGCAGTCTCTTAGCTTTGCAGCTGAAACACTCTCTCTCCACAAGTATATTTGTGTAAATAAATTTCCTTAAATCGAACCTCGAGGAATTTGTCTTTATTATGATTTCCACGACAAATTGGCGTAGTCGTTGCAGTTTCCCTAATTTAATGGGAAGTGAACCCCAAAACAAATCTCTAAACAGGACTCTCTCAGCTGAAAGGGAGAGAGCCATAGCGCGACCCCAGCTGAAAGGAGGGTCTGCGGCTCGGCAGCCTTAATTACTGGCCAGTGACTCATGTTAGGAGAGTTATCTTAATTAATAAATTAATGATAGCTGCATGGGAAGAAAAAAGTGCCTTAGAGACTAAAGTTTTTTTTCAAAAAGACTTTGAGGTTCATGAAAAGAATAAACACTGGTGTGCGCTCCCTGTAGTATTTGTAAATGATTTCCGCGGTTGTTGTTATTGTTATATATATGTTCTAAAGTATTTTGCAGAAGGAACGATGAGCACTAAACTCGACGCACCCTCACAGGTCGTCCCGAAGCCTTGGTAAAGATATCCGGAGCGAGAAAGAAGGTGAACTCCTTAATGAGGACAGATAAGGGAGTCAAAATGAGTAAGAAAATGAAAAGAAACAATCGTAAAGCAACGGAATGAGGTAGGAAAACCTATA
The DNA here is from genome assembly GCF_047496885.1 of Scyliorhinus torazame. Taxonomy (NCBI): domain Eukaryota; kingdom Metazoa; phylum Chordata; class Chondrichthyes; order Carcharhiniformes; family Scyliorhinidae; genus Scyliorhinus; species Scyliorhinus torazame. Next base: position 133,898,833 of record NC_092713.1, on the reverse strand, counting down.
TGTCCCACATAGGAATCTAATGAAGCTGACCCCCTTTCGGGAAAACAAACAGGGGAGTAAAAGTAAATAGAAGATTAAGGTAAAAGCGTAACAGATGAGGTCCTGGAGCGAAAGGGAATTCAGATTTTCTGTAGCCGTGAGATAAGGCTAACGGTCAACTGTGATATTTGTGAGCATCTGTGTGTTTTGTTTAACCAATTCATTTTAGTCAAAGCATGAAGTGGGTTGTACTTTTTATCGTCTGTCTTTGTGAGTCAGAGATTATAACTTAAGTGATTTTTGTTGAGATTTCTCTAATGAACGGAAACATTGGAAATTACGATCAGTTTAAAAGAAAGTGCCTTTACGAATAAAAGTAATTGAATAGGAATAAGTTTTTAGATTACGTGAAAAGACGTAAATGGCATTATGCCAAGTTCTCCGCCCCTTAGATTCTGCAGGAAACATTAACCATTTCAGCAGACAATTGATCTTTTCTGAATTAACAAAGAAAAAATATACGTCTCTAAGAATAGCTAATGCCTATAAAATCAATCATTGGAAATTGACTTAAATGTGTGCTATTTATAGCCCCCTCCCAGGGGATGTTTTGCTGCTTTCAAAATACTCTTATGATGCATCTTTGTCAGCTTTGAAGCTTTGGGATTGCAGTCCCAACCGGCATATATGGAGGATGGGTTCCCAATAGTGATAATCATTTGAATGAAGGAAATGAGTCCCTCGATCACTGGTTAGTAAATAGAGGGAAAGAGGTTATCATGCAAGGGGCCAAGAAGCACTTAACCCCCAGGAAGGGTGTACCACAACTAGCGACACCTGACCCTGTTAGACAGACAGTCACTCTGCAAATTAGGAGCGGTAATACATCGCATTGATAATGGAATGTTTATAGAGCTGTCTCAAATATGAGCGCATCAGCTGCAAAATTTAATAACTTCTGAGCCTGCAGCCGATCGCTCTGTGTCTGTGTTCTATGCTGGCAGCTGAACGTTAACCCTTACAGTACCACTGTTAAAAAAAAAAATTTAAACTGCAAGAAGTCTTACAAAAGATTAATGATCCTTGGGACAGCTATTAAAACACCTGATAGAGTCCAGATGAGAGAATATAGTGACCCATTGCACGGCTTGGTATGCTCGTGAGGATGAGCACGCATACAATTTATAAACGCAAAGTCACTTAGGACAGCAGACATCATTGCATGTCACTCCTTTTTATTTCTCGGTGTTGTGGGATTAGGAATGTTAGTACAGTTGACCAATAGTCAGAGGGATCTTTTTAGGATGGGTTTAACTTCAGAACCCCATTTAACATTGGCCGCAAGACATCCCGCTTAGGCAAAGCAAATAGAAGTGATCAAAGAGGCCAAAGGAAAAAAGTAATAAATGTAATTTATATTGAAATGGACGGACAAAATTGCCTGATAGAATTTTATGGCAAACAGGAGGGCAAAGTGACCTGGAAAGAGGAGCAATGGCCCGCTACATTTGAAAGACAACAACCTCCCCAAGTGGGCCATCATTTACTCCCTTCAATCCTTGCCCAGGTACTGCCACATCTATGAGCCCCAACATAAAAATCATGTTGGAAAAGTACATTCTGCCCCAGCACATAGGGTGTAGTTACAGAAGAACGTTGCCCTGCCCTACTTAAAACTATACAGGTTGGCACCGGAAGCAGAAAAAGGGATAGAGGAGTGATCAATGTACTATTACAGCAAGGGGTGCTGAAGAGAACACAAAGCCCCCGTAACACCCCTATACTCCCCATTCCAAAGGTAGGAAGACCCAATGAGTGGTGGTTTGTGCAAGATCTTAGAGCCATCAATAAAATTGTTATCACTATTGCTCCATTGGTGCTGGACACAAATGTCATTTCATCTTCTATACTACCAATAACGGATACTTTCTCAGCCTTTTTCTCCTTACCATTGCACCCGGAAAGTCAATATCTTTTTGCTTTACATATCGGAATTAACAGTATTAAAAAAGACTTGGACGAGTACCAGTTGTCTGCAGGCTCAACATTCCCTCAATATGATAACAATTTATTGATAGCCTCAGAGGGAGGGCTAGTTTGTCAACAGAATACCTTTTTGTTATTATCACATCTGGCAGAAAGAGGGCATGAGATCTCTATGGACAAGCTCCAATTCTGTCAGGAGACAGCAGTATTTGGGATTTCAGCTGCAGTAAGGGCAGCGGAGGCTTGGGTCTGAAAGAATACAGGCTGTAGCAAGGGTACCAACTCCACGCACGAAAAAGGAACCTTTATCTTCCTCGGAATGGTGGGCTATGGCAGGCAGTGGATACCGGACGATAGAGAGATGGACACAGTACTGCACAAGGCTACCCTACAGGATGCCCCTTCAGTTGTTACCTGGATCCCAGAGAGGGAGCAAGCATTTCGTCATTTGAAACAAGCCATGAGTAGCGCCCCTGCCTTGGGACTTCCTAATTTCAGCAAACCCTTTACTCTTTATTTGAATGAAGCAGGGGGATTTGCAACAGGGGTCCTGGTGCAAGAGCATTGAGGAGGGAAAAGACCCCTTGCCTATTACTCGGTGGCCCTATGTGCTGTGGTAAAGGGTATGCCAAATTGCTTAAGAGCAGTAGCAGCCACAGCCACCATAGTAGAAAAAAATCAGTTTTGCTGCTGCTTAATTCATCCGCAACGTAGCATTTTACGCGGCTCAACACACTGGGTACGAAGTAATCCTCTCTTAAACCAACTTTAGCGACCAGCGAGCGCCAGCTGCCAACCCTGCTACACTCTTACCCGCACCCTCAGAACAGAACATATGGATGATCATGACTGTTTACTATTGGTTGAAGCCACCACAACCCCTCGACCTGATTCACCCACGAGAAAATCCAGACATCATCTTTTTCACCAATGGATCAGCAAACCGACCAAATGATATGACCCTCCTGGCCGGTGATGCAATAGTAACTCCATTCAAGATAGTGGAAGCTTTTGCTCTGCTTTCGGGAACGTCTGCTCAAGCGGCCGAATAGTTTGCCCTTACTAAAGCATGCATTCTAGCTAAAAATAAACAGTCAATATTTATACTGATTCCCGATCCGCTTTTGGGGTAGTACATGATTTTGGCCAGTTATGGAGAGAACAGGGGATTCATAATTTCCTCCGGCCAACCTATTAAACATGCTAAATTGGTTTTAAATTTACTAGATGCTGTTCAGCTGCCCAGCAAGATAGCCGTTTTAAAGTGTGAAGCGCATACTCTCGCAGACGATGAAGTCTCATGCGGCAATAGATTTGCTGATAACATAGCAAAGGAAGGGGCTCTCAAACATCAGCCACAACTGCAAGCGGCTGCAATTGAACTTCCATCCACCATAACAGAACCAAAGGTAAAACAGGCACAGGAGCAAGCCTCCCTAAAGGAGCATCGCTCTTGGCTAAAAGCAGGTTGCTATCAAGACAATTTTGATAGGTGGATAAGGGCTTTGAAAATAAACCAAACGTATGAAGCTCTCAGAGAAATTATACTTTTGGATGAGGTTAAAAATTCAATTCCCGATGCAGTGAGAACTCATGTGGAAGAACAGAAGGTCAAAACTGCGAGACTAGCAGCAGAAATGATGATTATGAATTAGTTCATAAATCAAAGTTTGGTTTCCGACATCAGTTTCAGCCTGTGAGGGATAGAAACTGGGGACATGAGAAATACTCAAGTGGTAAAAGTAAAGGTGATCTGATGGGAGATAATAAGGAGAGTGTCAAAAGTTTCAAATGTTTTCACTGTAATAAACTAGGCCATGTAAAGTCACCGTGTTGGTGGGTGAAGAAAAGTACTGGGAAGGCTGATGTGGGGTTTGTTAAAGTGGGAAAGGAAAACCCAGGTGAAGCGAAGGAGGTGCAAAAGATTGTACAGCCTGATTAAGAGGTGATTGATAAGAAGGTGCCAGATCTTTTTAAAGAATTTACTTGTGTCGGTAAAGTTTACTCATGTGTATCAGGAGGAGCAGGTAAAGAAGTCACAATTTTAAGAGATACGGGAGCTAGTCAATCTTTGATGGTAGGAGATGAGGAGTTATGTAGTCTGGGAAGAATGTTGCCAAAAAAGGTGGTAATATGTGGAATTCAGGGTGAGAGGAGTAGTGTTCCATTATATAAGGTAAGGTTGGAAAGTCCAGTGAAGAGTGGTGAAGAGGTAGTAGGAATAATAGAGAAACTATCTTGTCCAGCGATACAGTTTATCTTGGGTAACGATATAGCTGGATCGCAGGTGGGAGTGATGCCTACTGTGGTTGATAAGCCAGTGGAAAATCAGACAACTGAAGTGTTGAAGGACGAATAGCCTGGGATTTTTCCGGATTGTATAGTAACAAGGTCGCAAAGTCACAGGTTAAGACAAGAGGAGAAATCAGAGAGTGAAGATGACGTTGAAGTGCAGGCATGATTTGTCAAAGGAATAATCGGTGATAGTGGACGTGTTTTCACGGTGGGTAGAGGCTTTTCCAACCAAAAGAGATGATGCTAGAACAATGGTAAATATTCTGGTAGCAGAGAATGGTTAAAGGAAATAATACCTGGGATATGGTAGGAAAGGCGGATGGAATAATTAAAACTGCAGTTCCAAAAGTGTGTCAACAAAATGGGCTGCTATGGCCAGATGCCATACCGATAGTAATGTATGCACTGCAAAATCAGAGAAATCGTAATACGGGTTTAACTCCGTACGAGATATTAATGGAACGTCCCATGACAACTGGAACTAAACCCCCAATAACTCCAGCGGCAGTAGCCTTAATATGGGCAGATGAGGCATCACTAAAATATGCCCAGGTCATGTGTGAAACAGCTGGAAAAAAACCCAAAGAAAAATAAACATGAAAAGGTGCAAAAGGCTCAGATGCATCCAAAAGAGGGAAATACACAGCCTTTAAACCTGGAGATCAAGTATATGTGAAAGCACTAAACAAAGATTATTTTTCTCCCAGGTGGAATGGACCCTACCAAGTGCTGCTAACAACCCGAACAGCCGTTAAAGTAAAAGAAAAGCCAGATGGGATCCACGCAACTCATGTAAACAACATCATATGGAACTTTGAGAGTACTAGCGAAACGCTGACCTGAAGAGAATGACGGCGTTGATGTTTTTATATTATCATATTAGTCCAACATCATGTAGAGAGTAAACTGCATACTAACACCTTAATATACATGTCTCACTCATACGCAGAGAGGGTAAATAAATTCAGTTGTTGGGTTTGTACACAAATTCCCAGATGCTTGGGGGAGGGCTTCCCTGTGCGACCCATCCCATTCACCAGTAACGAGATAGCAGAAATGAAAAATGAAATGAAAATCGCTTATTGTCACAAGTAGGCTTTAATGAAGTTACTGTGAAAAGCCCCTAGTCACCACATTCTGGCGCCTGTTATGGGAGGCTGATACAGGAATTGAACCGTGCTGCTAGCCTGCTTTAAAAGCCAGCGATTTAGCCCAGTGAGCTAAACCAGCCCCTGGGCTACCAGCCCCTAAACCAGAATGGGCTCGAAGACAAAATAATACAGGGCATGGGTAAGATACACAGGATATGTTAGATTGGAGATTAGCTGGATACGATATGAATAGGTTTAAAGGATGGTGGGGGCCTAGGTTTAATGTAACACGTCAAATGCCTTGTTTGATCCTTCCCAATTACACTGGAGTCCCAAAGGGTAGCATATGCTTTAGGAAACATAAAACATATGGGACCTACCCAGTCGGCACACGTCAGTGTGATCAGATCTTGAATTGGCAACCCCTTATGTTCCACCTTACAGCTAAAGGACTATTCATCTTTGATTGGTCAGGAGTTGAAAATCAAACTAGTGGAGGCTTCTGGGAAGGGGATCGATTAGACTAATAGTAAAGGAAACCTGACCGCATATAACGGCACGTATTTTATCTGTGGCCATACCAGAACATTGGGAGGGCTCCTGCTATTTGGGATAGGTAGTCCCTTATGTGCATCACATTCAGCAATTGCAGGACCATCCCCATCATAGGACGACACAAAGTACTGTGACATGGGCACAAATTCTTGGAATAATGATACCACCATTAGGAATAGCCATTAATGCATATGAACTATGCGAACTACGAGACATCCTTGAGCAGGTAACTAATGACACTGCAGAAGCTGTTAACCAGATATAAACTGAGATAGTTGCTATAAGAGCAGTTGCCCTGCAGAATAGAATGGCTCTTGATTCCTTGTTAGCTGAAAAGGGAGGCACTTGTGCCCTGATTGGCAGTGACTGCTGCACATACATCCCTGATAACTCAGAAAAATTGATAATCTGGTGGGTCACATTCGTAGAGAGGTAACAAGATTACACAAAAATGAGGGATGGGACTTTGGCTTTGGATGGTAGGATCGTCAGAACAGAGGATTGTGATCTGGATTATAATCACCATTGTAATCTTGATTGTTGTATGGTTACTGTTTAATATTGTGCAAGATATTTTTATTGTACTAACACGGGAGAACAGCCCTAGCCGCCTTGCCCCCTTGCTACCAGCTCATAACACGCAGGGAACTGTCATACGTCCATTCCCCTTACATTATAAATCACCCTTCTCTACCGAGGACACGATAATTTACTAAAAGGTGTTGATCAAAAGATCAACAAGGAGGGAATTGTGGGAGGGAAGTTAATGAGTTACCAATTAAGAAGCATGCTGGGACTATTAACTATATTTTAACACTGCTTTTGAGCGAAAATAAGGAGATCAAGTAATGTAAACCAAATACTGCTTAGTATGTGGTACTGGCCTTATTATGATAATAAGTTGTTCTTCCGAAGGACAATAAAATGCGTACTCGAATTGTTTTTAAACCAAGGGCAAAACATTCATATTTCCTCTTGTGTATGTTCCCAAGCTTTATCACTTCAAAGTTGTTTATTTCAACCTATAAATATAATAGTTTTTGACTGCATAACTCAGAGTGCAGTCTTTTAGCTTTGCAGCTGAAACACTCTCTCTCCACAAGTATATTTGTGTAAATAAATTTCTTTAAATCAAACCTCAAAGAACTATGATTTCCACAACATCTGCCCATGCTAAAGCTGAATTTAGCCTGCAATTTGGTCCATCTGCCAAAATTTTCCGAAGCATGTCATCAATGACAGCATGATTTCTTTCACAGACACCATTACTAAATGGGCTTTCTGCAGCCGTATTCATAACTCTGATATTCATGTTTTCACACACATCCCTAAACTCATCATTAGCAAATTCTCCCCCATTGTCCGTAAGGAATTTTGCCGGTGGACTCATTCCTGTCCCTATCCATTTTTCCACGATTTGATCCAGAATTACTCTCTTTTCTTTACTTCGTACAATCGTTGATTGACTAAATCTGATTGCTAAATCTACAAAATGCAAAATAAATATATAATTTGCTTTATCCCAGATCTTAAGGTCCATGGCCACAATGTCGTTAAAATCCCTGGCCAAAGGTAGGGTTACAATCGGTCGTGCTGGTGTCCTTCTGTACTTCCTATAAACTTCACAGCGGTCACTAACCTGTTCTATCAGTTTAGTATAGTCGTCATCCCTTACTCCTGCATCCTTTAATAAATTTTCAGCCTCCAAGGAGACGGATGTGCAAATTGCCTATGCAGTTTTAATACCACAAGCTTTTTATCAGCTAAAGTCCCATTTTCAACTGCCATTAACACATCCTTAACCACTCGACTTGAAATATTATTTGTCAGTAATGTAATACAATAGTGTCCCGACTGTGTAAATTGTAAGTCCACCGTCTTTTCAGAAACTGTTGCCTTATCCTGTTCCATATCCAGTTTCATGTGTGCTTTCTTCATCGACGGTCTGCTCAGAAGCAAAGGTATCTCACTTGATACAACATCCGTGCTAATGAAATGATTCACTCCGGCAATATTGCAAGGGATCACCACTCTTTTCAGCGACTTCAGAGTATTATCATCCCCAAACCTGAAACTTGTGGAACTTTCAAATTCCTTAACCTTGTTACGATTTTAAGCATTCAAAGAGGCCAGGTAACATTTTAACCAGTCAATTCCACACACAGTAGATGTGCAGCCACTGTCCAATACAGCACAGTTGAAGGATTCTGCAACCAACACCCTCATTACTGGCGTAAAACTGCTTGTCAATAGGACAATGCCTTCTTTCTGGTCACTATCTTTTTCCTCTTCTGACTCTTCCATGTCATGTGTCGCTTCAAACACTCTATCATAATGAGTTGGACAGTTGAAAGCATAATGGTATTGAGAGTCACATCGAAAATATCGATTTATCATGCCCCGTGCATTCTGGGGTTCATCTTCCTATTGTAGGTTCCAACTGGGTTTCTGTCTTCATAATTTCCTTGTCTCGGTCTCCTTCTATAGTCTTGAGCCCTGTTCGTAGCTATACGATTTCGCCATCCTGTTAGTCCTGTATCTTCCATATTCTGCCTTATTGCAGGCGGACCTATTTGGGTCACCAGAGCCATCGGAATCGAATGTTTCCCCAGATACTTTTGTAAAGCTTTTGTCATCTGTTCGAATAAGGTATCCTTATCAGTAAACTGAACTCCTGTCAAAACCAGGAGCCTATCCATGTTGCTCACTCTAGCACAGTCAAGTAATTTAAAGGCCACCACAGACTGTGGAAATTCCAGGTTGTGTTTCTGCAGCCTTTTATATAGTCTGCCGAATTCCATTATATAGTCTTCCATGGAGATATCCTCCATTTTCCAGAACTTATCAAAATCCAACCATGCTTCATACGCACTTAACAAGTCATCTTTCTTAAAAATCTTATCCATATAATGTAATAAAGTCTCCAGACCTTCTTCTGAGTCTAAGTCTTCCAATTCCAGCTCAGAAAGCACTTTGTTTCGGATTTTACTGCCATATGGTAGAGAAAGAGCCAATGCCATACCTTGTTTTCTCTTTCCCAAAGCAGTTACCTTAGTCCACATAACGACTGCACTTCTCCATTGGTCGTATGATTCCCTTTCAGAAAATAAGGGAGGATAGTCATATCCAGCCATCTTTATCCTCGATTCAGCCATATATCCCCCCCTTTTTTTTTTTCTTTTCTCACTCACTCCTTGGTTTGATCTGGAAAAGTTGTATCTTTCAACCCTTCACATTTACACAGCAACCATCCTCTGCAACCAATTGTTAGACGTTTTAGTTGCTGTGATATGAAGAGTCTAAAGTTCTGCTCCTTTTTCACAAACACACATGTATTTCATTCCAACAGCTTTGCACAAAACTCTTAACTATACATCACCTGACAGAGGCCACCTGAAGCTCCTTTACATATCAATGTCAATTGATGGATACTTAACATAAATGAGACAACTAATTGCAATGTCTCTTAACCCATTTCTTAACAAACTATCTTGAAACCCCAAAGTTTTGGCGCGGTTTGAATTTAAGTTGGAGAGGAATCTCCAATGAGAAAGGTCTGAGACATTGTGAGAGGGGTCTGAGGCAGTGTGAGAGGGGTCTGAGGCAGTGTGAGAGGGGTCTGAGGCAGTGTGAGAGGGGTCTGAGGCAGTGTGGCGAAGCCCACAGCTGGACTAAGGGACCCTTTCAGGGGCACCCTCAAACCATTTAAAGACACAACATTGAAATAGAGTCAGAGCTGAGAGAAAGGAGGAAGATTTCCTTGAGAAGGGGCAAATGGAGCTGTTGCCTTTTGGTGCACTTCAACGAGATATTTCAGGAGTCACTGGCTTCACAATACAGTTGCTCCATTTGAGCTTTAATAAAAAGATAAGTGCATATCGAAAATGAAGCCAACTGTTAAGGAGACACAGCTGCTGCATATCTGCCAGATCATCAATGAAAACCTCGAATATGCCTTCTCCACTGACATGGCTCACTGGCCAAAGAGCATCTGGTTATTGCTGAACTGCAAGTTGAGCTTGATCAGCGTACCAGATCAGAGATTGCAGGAGTGCCGTTGGTAAGATGACACATTTCATGAATGTGTCCAAACCTCTTTCCACATCTGTGGGATTGAGATTTCAAGTATCAGGGTTGGCATCGTGGTCACTCAGCACTGTGAGTGTGCACTTCAGCTGCATCAGCAAAAATTTAGTAGTGCAAACGCAGCTCTAAGGCATGATATTGGCTCTCTGTTTGTGAGAGGGAGGTCTGCTATCTTTGCCCAGTGTTAATTAATCTATTGCATGCATCAGTCCACAGGGAGAAGGAGAAGTAAATGATGGAGTCTGCATCCCTGTGCTGGTGGAGGCTGCAGTGAACACAATGCTGCTTTCTTGATGTCAGTGATCCGATTCACGAGGTGAAAGTGTTGCCAAGCCCAGCTTAAAGAGGGAGCCCAACCTAAAGTCCATTGTTCAGGGGAGCCCCAACAAGAGCCACCAAGATGAAGAGGTTAGACCCATCCACAGAGGTGACTGACATGACTGAGCGTCAACTGAAGAAGACTTCCCTGTCTAGAGATGATGAAAGACAACACCGCGCCAGTCAGTGTTTGTCAAGAGTGTTGCATCATTGCTGCCACATTCTGCGGGGGGGGGGGGGGATCTAACGGCCATGGACTCGGAAGATATCCTTGCCAATGCCCTTGAAGGTCACCATCGTGCTCAGTGTTTCTGCCTGTGGATCATTCTAGGGATCCATTGGAGACCTATGCAGCACCTCACAGTCCTCATCTCATAAGTATATCAAGAAAACGAAAGATTGCCTCTACCATAGGGCTCATCATTATGTGAAGTTCACACTCAATGAAGCTAGCCTGGTTGATAGATGTCTGGTGTTTTCAGCTCTTTCAGGATTGCCTAGAGTGCAGAGTGCAATTGATTGCACACATGTGGCATTGAGAGCTCCATGGCATCACCTGATGTTCATTAACAGGAAAGGGTTCCACTCCCTGAACATTGAACTGATGTGAAGTCGCCAGAAGCACGTGTATGCAAGGTACCATGGGAGTTCCCATGACTCAAACATCCTGAATCACTCCCAGGCACCTCACATATTCGGAGAGTCTCAGTGATTACAGGGTTGGCTGCTTGGGGATAAGGGATACCACCTCAAATGATGGTCTGTATCACACATGCATCATCCCTAGAATGCTTCTGAGGAGAGGTACACGCAGTACATAGGTCAACATGTCATCTTCGAGCAGACCATTGGCATCCTGAAGATCTACTTCTGATGTTTTGGTCTGCTGTGCTATTCACAACCCGGCACTTCAATGGGGGGGATCACTTCCCAGAGGAAGACGTGGAGGAGACCAAGAGCCCCCTGGATGATGAAGAGCAGGAAGGGCAGGAACCTAAAGAGGGAGAAGAGCGTCTGTTTTCACATGAGGGATCCATCAAAGAAGAATGATGCGGAAGACATGCCAGATGCTAACCAGATCCCAGGAGGAATAATGTGCAGGCAATGGGTCATGAGCACATTCCTCCTGTCCCTTAGTGCCTTACCAGTGCACTGAAAGATCTTTACAACCAGTGACATTGAGATCAAGTTCAGCGTTTGGACCTGCCCCTTCAATCCTCATGATTCACCAGGTCCTCAAGTTTGGAAAGATCAGTGGTGAACCCGGTATCTCTGAGCTCTGGAAAGTGAAAGTCAGCACAGCAGCCTAAACGCTGCGTAAACAGCATGTGATGCATTCATTGCCACCTTTATGAGAAACGTATAATGGGCACTGAGATACATGCATGATTAGACAGACCATCATGGCTGCATAGATTGTGCTTTTGCATGACCAGACCAGTGGAAATGGCCATCTCTTTTTGAGAAAGTTTCTTAATTTTTCTAAACCTACTGCTGCATTTTGGTGCATCCCCGACATCTGCAGGAGAGTGGAGGCAGCATGCTGACCGGCACACTCTGTTGTCTTTGATGACTTTTGCAGGTGTCCTCCAGAGGGCTGACACCTGAAGGGTGACAACCTGCTTTGTGTGTCCTCCTGTGGATTAGGTGCACTCTCCCCGGCTATACAGCAGGAGGTGTTGGGGGTCACAGGCAGAGGGGATTGGGATCGGCTGAACATTTTAAGGGTAGCCTGGGTGGATGGTTCTAGAGTCTCCAGGTGCTATTCTTGTTCCCATTGGGTGTCCAAGGGCCCCTGAATGACTCCCTGAGGAGAAGGTGCTCCCAGAGGGAGGTTAAAGTGCCCTACCACCCTCTTTCCAAGCCACTGATGGATCCCTCTGTTGCCAATAACGATTGAGTGCAAATCCCAGGACAAATCCAGCAAAACCTGCTGGACCAAAATCTTCAAGGCGGCCGCCACCCTTCCCATGGAGACCTTGACGTGCTCATCCGCCCACCACCCCTCACATGTCAGATTGAATACAGTCGGACTCCTCCATCCTTCGCTCTAGTCTGCTGACTGCCTCTCGCAGCACAACCTCATTTCCCTCTGCTTGTTGTTGTATCTCCAGCATGTATGATATCATCATTTCTAGAGGCTCATTATCTGACTCGGACTCAGCGGTTGTCTGATCTCCAGCAGTCAGAGACCTGGGCTGAGACAAGTGCCAGAGACCTGGGCTGTCACTACCTCCGACTGCTGAGAAGACATGTCAATGAGGTGTTCCCCAAAATGCGACCCTGAGCCTAATCTCGAACTATGACTCACAGGGGTGTGCATCTCTGTGGTGATGGAGGCTGCAGGTGAACATCATGATGGGTCTTCTTCAAACGGACCCTCATTATCCAGGAGGGCTGAGGTCTGGGGCTTATGCTGTCTGTGCTGGCCTGTCTGAACTTACTGCTGCCTGAGAGACAGGGAAGATAGGTTGAGTACAGGAACAGACTGAATACAACATTGCATGTCACTCACTGAGAATGTCAGGATGTGATCAACTCATGGAGGGCTCTTCCATCCTGGCTTGCTGGGAGAGGCTGATCTTGCCTTCCCGACAGCAACAATCTCTGTCCACCCCGCCAACCCGGCGGCAATATCCCTGAATTTGGAGATCTCCTTTATGTTGGGATCCATTCTGGGATCTCTCGCCCTTGTTACGGACAAGCCTGGCCTGCATGAAGAAAAATAGATGGGACATGATGAGAAGAGATGGAGGAGAAATTGGGAAGTATGCATGCCTGCTGTGGGTGCTGAGCCCTCCCCAGGATGGGCTGAGGATAGGCTTTGTAAAGCATGAGGAACTCCCTCCCTAACGACACTTGTGGGTGTACCTACATCTCAGGGGCTGCAGCAGTTCAGGAAGGTAGCTCACCTCCACCTTCTCAAGGGCAATTAGGGATGGGCAAAAATGCTGGCCTAGCCAGTGACACCCACATCCCATGAATGAATAAAACAAAATGATAGATGAGATGTTGGCGATGTTAAAGTGTCCATGAGATAATGTTACGACCCCCTGAACTAATGCATGGTCAATTCCAGCCCCACTTGACCCAGAGTTGCAAACAATTGAAATTAATAAATAATTCTGACAAAAACATCCAAAGTCTTTGGCCCTTGGCTGCCCAATAATTACAGTCTCAATTTAAGCACAATTAATTTTATGAATAACAGTAATTGTGATTAAATATACAACAAATACAATAGGTTAACTCTTGTCTAATTCCTGACCTCCCCACTAAACTTGCCACACCCTCTACATACATAAGACAGACAAACACAGAGGGGAAAAGAGGGGCATAAAATAATAAGTAAAAGGATAAGAATCTTTGTTTTAGATTGTGGTCTTCTATACACCTTCCTTTAATTTAGGCATTCTGCTCGAGTTTTTCGGCTTCCAGTCTGTAATGGTTTTCACTGTAGATTCATTCAGGTCTCTGTACAGCTATGCAGCTTTTCTGGAGAGAGCAGCTTCTTTCCCCTGAGCATCCAGGGAGATGACTGTCTTTCCTTTGTTTTCTGAAAAATATTATCCCACTCAGCCAGGATCCAATCACCGTCTGTTACCGGGCAGAATACAATCTTTTGCCCAATTTGTTTGGCCATCAGCCAACCAATTGAAATGAGTCCTCTCGATCCCTTGCATGACGAAAAGTCTGCGTTCTGCTGTCCAATGCCGGGCCCAGTGTTCTCTTTTGTAAGTTTTGAATTCCTTTCTTCCCCTGCTCGACTTAAAGATATATGTCCATTAAGCATCCATGGATCAAAATGATAACAGCAAAAATAAAGAAAGGGGGGTAAAAAGGAAGTCAACAGGAAGGGCCCTTACAATAATCAATGTTGATGTGTCCCCTGCTAATATTGTGTGAGGTCCCTGAGCAGTGTAACCCTTTGAGTGCCTGATGCCATTATGAGCCTGTGAGATTGGAGTGAGATGGGTTGAATGACCCTGATGGAGCGGATGAGACCATTCATCCTCTTGCTGCACTGGATGGTGTTTCTCAGGTGGGCATGCGCCAAACTGGCCCCCCTTGTAAACTCCTCCCAGACCGGTGAGGTGAGGCTGGCACCTCCTGGAGCCATCCCTCGGTTAGAGGACATCCCGGTGCAGGTGGACTCCAAGGATGAGGGCCTCAAGGGAGAAATTGCTGAACCTTGGTGCTGTTGTCTCCCTGGGCCACAGTCATCTCGAAACAATTCCTCCACACTGATGGGCTGGAGAGAGTCAATGTATGCTCTCAAGTGGCATTTAAATAAGGCGTCCAGATCTTTGACCCCCATTAGGCAACAGTGGGGCAGACAAATCAGTTTCTGGCCCACCATGTGATTCAGAGAGATACTCACTGACGCATAATTAATTAGCTTCTGATTAATTAGCAAAATCGAGCACATGTTCCTGCCACATTGCCCAACGGGAAACACACCAGGAAACCCACCCACAACCATGTTTACTCTCCAAAATGGAAAATTCTGCCTGAGGCAACTGAAGGCCACAGCAACCCTTGTGTTCTGTCTCTATTTATAAAGTACAAAGTCTTACAACACCAAGTTAAAGTCCAACAGGTTTGTTTCGAATTACTAGCTTTCGGAGCGCAGCTCCTTCCTCAGGTGAATGATAGTTTTTATATGGTGAAACGCATGTAGAAATATTTAAATAGCAAAAAGAATTACAGAAAAATATACAATAGGGTTCAGCGTAAAATGTCAAAAATAATTTTTGGTGGAAAATAATGTTTCGAAACTAAGAGTAAAAGTAGCTGTTGCACACCATAGCCTTCATCGCTGCAACACTCAAACTATAATCTTACCCCGTGACCCCCAACTTTACTCTGCCAAAAAAAAACAAAAGCTACATATAACTACTGAACCACTGGAAAATAAAATCCCCCACATTTGTTTTGTTAGGCACTTCGGAACTCCAGGTGTTTACCAGATTGCTGTTGTTCCATTCTGCTTTAGGGGCTGCACTTAAAGCTTTTAGTTCTTCCTTCTATGTTTAAGGCTGAACAGCATCCAGCGCATTTCCAATCAGCTCTGTTTCTATTCAGCACCTTATCATGTTACTTATCCGCACATCCCTAACTCTCAACCTGCTCTGAGGCTAGCATTGTCCATAGAAAATTCACAAATGGTTTAAAAGTTTTAACTTCCTTTGCCACCAGCGAGTTGTGTCTACCACTCCGTGAGTTGTCTGGTTTTAGCATGCTTTCTATGCGCTTGGAGAGTCCTTTGGCAGTTTGCTTTCACTGACACGAAAGAGTTCATTGTTGAATACCACTATAAATTCACAGACCATTGAATGCAGTGGATTTCCACTGAAGATCTGTTTGGGTAAAGCAAAATGTATATTTTTGAAGAATAAAACTCATCTTAAGAATCCACTTAATGCAATCTTACAGCCATCTGTAAATGTTTTTGAAACGAAAGATATTTTTGTTTTGGGAGCACTGATTGATCTTTTCATTTACTGCTGGAGGCTTTAGTTTACAGATCCCTCTTTCGAGTGAGGCAGTCATGCGCCCCCTGGACTATAACTGCTTTTGAAAGATTTAATTGGCTGACCAACCATCGTCACTCAAGGGAGGAAAGCCTGTATATAATCTACTCAGCTCGGCTGCCAGCAGCAGGAGAAGCTCAAGTTAAGAGAGACTTTACTTTGTTGAAAGGCAACAAAGCAGAGGAACTGCCAAAATGTGCAAAGGGCTAGCTGCGTTACCAGCAACATGCCTCGAAAGGTGAGCAAATGTACCTTGGCTTAAGTTAATGACCGAGTATTAAGTTTGTTAATTTTTATGTGTGTCATATCTTTAAATGAATGCAAATAATGCGCTGTAATTTTTGAGGCCCCTTTATTAACATTTAAAACAGATTTCCATCAACTTGAATCTGGACTTATTATACAGAGCAATTTCCAAAACATAAATCACATAATGACATGCTTACAATAAAAGTTGTGTTTTGGATAACTAGGTCAAGCGATAGATTGCAACAAGTGGCTTGTTATCTTTCAAATTCTGGCATTGTTACTGCCTCAGCACTTTTATTGCAAAACTCCAGGCAATAAGTTATTGTACAAATTCAATGGAATTGTTGCGCAATATTGCATTCGATCCAATCACTTACCCTATCCAGAGTGCAGTGCAAGTTAATCGATCAAACAGGGAATAGCTTGTTTTAAATTGATGTGATGTAAAATGCTGATCAACCAACTGTGGATCCAACCAAGCAATGCATCCAATTAGTCATTATTGATAAAATGCAACTCACATCTTCAATGAAGTATAAACTTGTTTCTTTTATCAAGTGTGCAATGAAATGGGTGTTTACATAAGATAAATGTTAAGAAAGCCAAGAAGTTCCATTGTCAACCAGGAAACATTCATTTCACAGGACTGGCTCTGAAGACGACTGTTGTGCTTTACAATCGATAAGCAAGAGAACAAATCCGATGAATGAAATACATGAAATATGTTGTGATCAGCAATTTCTATTTAGCGTGTGCCATTGCTCATATGATCCATGTTCTATGTAAAACAAAATCTTTTTCTTCAGAAAACATGTTGATTAGATCACTCCAGATTCCAATTTAATGTGTCAATGTACAACACGACAATAGTTATGTCACAACGTCAATTTTTACTGTAGACTTTTAACAAAAATACGATGCGGTTACGTTCATTGACTAAAGGAAAAACAAATCAAACAACAGCTTGAAAGTTGAGGCAACAAAAGATATAGTTCCTTCTAAAAGAAGGATTTGGAGGGGATAGTGTCTCGTTTGAGCAGTCTCATTCTGTATGTTTTAATTACTGAACTGCAATTCAGGATAGCAAGCTAATTAATCCGACACATGTATTTGGAGAACTGGATGGAAAGTTAACTTTTAATGATATTGTAAAATGGATGAAATCAGATTGTCAATGGCATGAAAAGCCGGGTGAGATGTATAACTGGTGTCTGAACAGATTGTCACTCATTTTATGCTCTCTGGCAAAGTTAAAATGACTCCCTCCACATTTAGTTCAGTGAATTGGCTGACAATTACTTTGAAGTGCTGGATATTAAATATGGTAAAATGAGGCAATTGATACTTATAAGATTCCGAGATTAGATGCTGCGAGGTTGTTCCACCTGATTTGAGAATCTAAAATTAGGGGGCATATTCTCAGTGTAAGGGATCAAACTGAAGTGATTCGCTGGTCCTGCCACTGTCAATGGGAATTCCCATTGAAGCCACCCCACGCTGTCGGGAAACCCGTGGCAGGGGGTCTGCTGCTGGCGGGACCGGAGAATCCCGCTGGCGTGAACAGCTGGAGAACTCCGGCCATAGAAGCAGCATTTGTACAGAACTGATAACGGATGGAAAACAAGGTGATGAATAGCTGTTTATTGGACTGTTGGGAAGCATACAGTTGTGCTTCCCAGGATTTAGCACCAGGATCACTGATGTCTTTAACACTCTTAGACTTGGGGTAGAGGTCACACTTTCAAAACTTGCGGAATGCGCAAAACCTGAAAGTAAACAGGAAGGAGTATAGTGATAAGCTTCAAGAGACAGGGTGGTGGAATGGGACAATCGGCAGATTAAATTCAATGCAGAAGAGTGTGAGGTGATACATTTTATTAAGGAGTATGAGGAGAGATATTACAAGTGAACTGGTCCAATTTTTAAGGGGGTGTGAGAAACAGAGAGACCTGGGGGTGCTTGTGCACAAATCAGATTTAATAAAACAGTGAATAAAGCAAATGGAATCCTGGGCTTTAGAAATAGAGACAGAGCACAAGTGGTGAGAAATTATGATAAACTGATATGAAACATGAGTCCATCCCAGCTGGATAAAGTATTGCGCCCAATTTTGGTCATCACACTTTCAAAAGGACGTGAAGACTTTGGAGAGAGTACAAAGGGGACAAGGGTTTATAGGTACATGGATGAACTGGAAGGAAGATTTGTTCTCCTTGCGCCACAGAAAGCCAAGGAAAGGTATTGATCAAAATTATGAAAGGTTCAAAACATGTTAATAAGTCAAAATTGTTTGCGATAGTGGAAAAGTTCTTAACCGAAGGGCAGTTTCAAATTGATTGTCAGAAACACAGGAGGCAACAGGAGGAAAAGCTTTTCCATGCAACGAGTGAAGGTTCAGGTTAAGATTTGGAATATACTGCCTGTCAGGTGGACACAGATTCAACAGTAGCAAAGAATTCTATGAATATGTGAAGAAAAGATTGCATGGATATGGAGAAAGAGGTGGGAACATGACCATCTGATTGTTCTTCAGAGGAGTGGGTGCAGACTCGATGAGCTAACTGGCCTCCTTCTGTGCTGTACCACTCTATCCAATGATTCAAAAGACTTTTGCAGCCTGTTATGGCTGGGATGGGAATGTAAAATGCGATGAACCGTTCAAATCATTGACTTTGGCGGACCTGGAGGATCCAGCCGGTGTGATGGATGTAAAATTCTGCCCTTGGAATTCTATCCTTCACCACTTGGCTATCCGAGTTATGGCACTTTAAAAATAATCTTGTGGCTTTTCACAAATACATTAAGTCCTGAGATTTCTCCAATATTAAAATAATAATAATCTTTATTGTCACAAGTAGGCTTACATTACCGCTGCAATGAAGTTACTGTGAAAAGCCCCTAGTCGCCACATTCCGATGCCTGTTCAGGTACACTGAGGGAGAACTCAGAATGTCCAAATTACCTAACAAGCACGTCTTTCAGGACTTGTGGAAGGAAACCGGAGCACCCAGAGGAAACGCACGCAGACACAGGGATAACGTGCTGACTCCGCACAGACAGTAACCCAAGCCAGGAATCAAACCCGGGTCCTTGACACTGTGAAGCAACTGTGCTAACCAATGTGCTAACGTAAACTTGCACTTTAACAACATCCCTCTATTTGTTTATAGTGATTCGATTATGGCCCTGTCGTACTTTGTAATGTAACTCTAGGAACAATAGAAAACAGCAGTGATTAAACTCAATTCCCTGGACATAGGTGGAAACCAATGAACCACTATCTTTTCTGAAGACATTGAGATAAGAGAAGATCGCCCTGAAATCCCCAGGCACCCCTGATGACTGATGTAAATTTGCCCTGGAAAGTTGAGCACGCAATGGAAAACTAAATAATAACTATCAAATAAACAATGAGTGATCTAAACATACTGCAGATGACTCTGGCATTTAAATGTCAAATGGTTTTATATTTCTCATTGTAACAAGCTTCAGTTTATTTTCAGATTAGGTAATTTGCACATTGACATTCCAGTCTAAGATGGTCTACTTGTGCAGGTTTATTTTAATTATGCTGTGCTAATGCTCAATGAGGAAGAGTCAATGTTAAAACTTTGTGCAAGTTACGAAATATTGCACTTCCAGTACACAACCGGACATGGTAAGATTGCTTCACCAAAAGTCAGCCTTTTTGCTTGTTTAAAATATATACAATCAACGCTATAGTTTGATGCAGCACAGCACTAGTCCTTTGTAATGTGCTAGGGTATTAAAAACGATCACTTACTGTCTCGCTGTCAACTGCATTTTTAGTGCTTTAACATTCTGCTAATATATTCATTCTAAACCTAAAAACATGAAATCTAAAAAAGAAAATGCTGGAAAATCTCAGCAGGTCTGGCAGCATCTGTAGGGAGAGAAAAGAGCTAGCGTTTCGAGTCCAGATGACCCTTTGTCAAAGCTAAAACCCTTTTGAGGAGAACGTGCAGACTCTGCCGAAACAGTGACCCAAGCAGGCAATCAAACTCAGGTCCCTGACGCAGTGAAGCAACAGTGATAACCACTGTGCTACCGTGCCGCCCCTTAAGAGTCAACCATATTGCTGAGGATCTGAAGTTACATAACAATAATCTTTATTAGTGTCACATGTAGGCTTACATTAACACTGCTGCGAAGCAACAGTACTAGCCACTTGTGTTACTGTGTCACCTTGTGTGAAATTTGCTATTTGAAAATCCAAATGCACAATATTCACTGATTTCACCTTATCCGCCCAATTAGTTATAACCTCAAAAATCTCTCACAGATTTGTCGAACATGATTTCCTCTTCATGTTGACTCTGTCCAATCGTATTATAAATTTCTAAGTGACTCTTACCACATTCGTAGTAATATATTCTAGCTTTTTCCTACTAACAGTGTCAGGTCAATTGGCCCGGTTTCCTGCTTTCTCTCTCCTTGCTTTCATGAATAACAGAGTTATGGGGCAAAATTCTCCCGAAACGGCGTGATGTCCGCCGACTGGCGCCCAAAACGGCGCCAATCAGACGGGCATCGCGCCGCCCCAAAGGTGCGGAATGCTCCGCATCTTTGGGGGCCGAGCCCCAACATTGAGGGGCTAGGCCGACGCCGGAGGGATTTCCACCCCGCCAGCTGGCGGAAACGGCCTTTGTTGCCCCGCCAGCTGGCGCGGAAATGGCATGTCGGGGCGGCGCATGCGCAGGAGCGTCAGCTGCCGCTGAAAGTTTCCCGCGCATGCACAGTGGAGGGAGTCTCTTCTGCCTCCGCCATGGTGGAGACCGTGGCGGAGGCGGAAGGGAAAGAGTGCCCCCACGGCACAGGCCCTCCCGCGGATCGGTGGGCCCCGATCGTGGGCCAGGCCACGGTAGGGGCACCCTCCGGGGTCAGATCGCCCCGCGCCCCCCCCAGGACCCCGGAGCCTGCCCACGCCACCTTGTCCCGCCGTTCAAAAGGTGGTTTAATCCACGCCGGCGGGACAGGCAATTTATCGGCGGGACTTCAGCCCATCCGGGCCGGAGAATCCAGCGGAGGGGCCAGCCAACCGGCACAGCCCGATTCCCGCCCCCGCCGAATATCCGGTACCGGAGACTTCGGCAACCGGCGGGGGCGGGATTCATGGCAGCCCCCGGCGATTCTCCAACCCGGCGGGGGGTCGGAGAATGACGCCCATGTTTCCTATCCTCCAATATATCCAATATCTCCGTAGCCACCTCCTTCAAAATCCTAGGATAAGGCCACCAGGTCCAACAAATTTGTTGAATTTCTCCATTTTGTTAATTTCTCCAATACTATTTCTTTACAAATGTTAATGCTTTACGTTCCTGCTTCTCCCAAGACCACTGATTCCCCACTACTTACAAATTGCTTTTTGTGTCTTCAACAGTGGACAGACACGAAAGCCAAGATGGGATGAGTGGGTAGGCCTTTAAAAGTGGCGGGCAGTGCCCAATTCCAGGATTCCCGTCCTCATTCACATTTCCGATCATTTGCATAGATAAGGGATTGGGTAGTGATCCCACATGCAGCACTTCAGACTTTGCCGGTCTCTTTGCAGGCTGGGCATTCCAAATCCCCTCCCCACAATTTTGATGGAGCCAAGCCCATTTTGTTGGTAGGTGTAATTCACAGCACCTGAGAGGAGTCATGAACCATGGGGGAACCCTGTTCTCAAATTGGGAACCAAAAGAATGATTCAATATTCCATTTGAAAAGCAGCCCTCTGGTAAGATGTCAATCACATACACAGCCAATCATGGTATGAATGAAAAAAAACTTTAATCCAGTTCACACCTCTTTGTCCTGTGAATAAACACACAGGTATTGGAAAAAACTCTTCAAAGAAAAATGATGTTATTCTTCTTCTTCTTCAGTTTGGAGGCAGGTCCAATGGACAGTCTCATAACCTCAACCATAAGTAGAGCAAGGAAGAAGGTCCGAAATCCACCACAGCCTGAACGGGGTTTTGAACCTGTACTATTGGCATTAATCCATCACACTGGTTGTCTATCCAACTGAAGTGATAAAGATGTGGGCAGCATGATGGCAGAGTGTTTGGCACTGCTGCCTCACAGTGCCAGGGACCCGGGTTCACTTCTGGCCTCGGGTGTCTGCCTGAGTGGAGTCTGCACTTTCTGCCCGTGTCTGCGTGGGTTTCCTCTGAGTGCTCCGGTTTCCACCCACAGTCTAAAGATGTGCAGGTTAGGTGGATTGGCCATGATCAATTGCCCCTTAGCGTTCAAAAGGATTGGTGGGGTTACAGAGATAGGGTGGGTGTTGCCTAGGTAGGGTGCTCTTGCAGAAGGTCTGTGCAGACAGGCTGAATGGCCTACTTCTGCACTGTGGAGATTCTATGATGTCAATCAAACAGCGCTAGCAATCCCTCACATGTTGTGTCAACAATGTCTACAGGGTTGATTCCAATAGTCATTCTTGGAACTCAGCCAAGCATTCATAATGAGGTCATCTGTAAAAATCAGGGATTGGATTCTCCATTCCAGCGCCTACGTGCTGAGGCAAATGGAGGATCCGTGGTGTTTCACAATGGAAAACATCGGTGCCACACCCGCACCGATTCTGCTACCGTGAGGGGCTAGCACTGGCACCGCGTGGAACACCTGCAGAATGCATGAAAAACAGTGGGAGAATTGCCGGCTCTGTGCTGGACATATGCAGGGCTGACAAGTTGCAGCCACGCATACGCCTATACCCACCACACACGCACAGATTACACCGGAAAAAATGATGTCAGTTGTGCTGGAGCATGTACCTGGCCACCCCTCACGACTCCCCCCAACCCTGGTAGAAGCCCCCCGGCCAGCGACACGGCTCTCGATGGGGTGTTGGACACTGTCCGAATGGCCTCTCTCTCTCTCTGCACTAACCATGCCAGGCTCACGACCACTGAGACCACAAGTAGCCCGCGTCGTCGAGGCACATCGGAGACAGAGCATCGGGGCGGGCTGTCTGATGACGTGCCAACGATGTTGCGACTGCTTTTGGCACGCATCTCGATGACGCTGATTTGGAGGGGGCGTCAAACCACTGCCTGTTGCGATTTCAGCGGCAGGAGCCGTTCTCCGCCCCCGATGGGCCATGTTCCTGACGGCGCGGGCCATGTGTGGTCCCAGCAGGAAGGAACCTGGCGTGCCGGCTGCGGACAGTGTCCAGCGGCGCCACATTTGGTCGGGATTCGTGCTGCTGGCCGGGGGGTGGGGGTATGTGCTAGGGTTGGGGGGAGTGTTGGGAGGTGTGGCCGGGGGTGGGGGTGGGGTCAGAGTGGGCGGGTACGTGGTCCAGCACAACCGGCGCCATGTTTCCCGACACAACCGGTAGAGGCATAGGCTTGTGCGGCTGCAGCTTGTCAGCCCTGCACATGCGTGGCCTGGGACCCGGCGATTCTCCACGCGATCCATGGGTGTTCCAGAATCGGTGAGGGAATCGCAACGATTTTCCCATCATGGAGCACCACGGAGTCTCCGTTGGTGCTGGCATTTATCCGCCGAAACGGAGATTCCAGCCCAATATCTCCAAAATGGCTATTAGATTAAATCCATTAATTTCTATCTGTGCTATCATCTATTTTCCTGTGAATGATTTGCGCATTTAGATGGAATATTGTTTTGTTTTCCCTGATATTACCTCAGTCACTAATGCCCTGTACATTTAGTAAGTTCTCTTTCCCTTCCTGCCCAATTAATTTTGTTCCAAATCGTTACTCTGCTCTACATAACTACCACGTTTCTCTTACTGTGAATGCACCCTTTCCTCAGTGCTCCTATGAATGCTCTATGAATATTTAAACAATAGTTGACACTCTCTTAAATCTATCACATTATTAAATAAATACTCGTGACTAAATCAGAATGAATTTCCATTGCTACTGCCATTGTTTAACATTTACTAAAACTAAAAACTGGGAAATCTTCACTCCCAGAAAAAAATCCTTCCTTCAACAGAAAGTTGTTTATTTTTCTAGTTTCTGTGTATATTGGCTAGAACGTCTTATATGACGATAATTTATTTTAAATGGAAACAATAAATAAATGCATATTCATCTAGCTCACATCATCCATGTTCCAGACTTGATTAGAGAATATAATGTCTTTCTTACATCACTGCTGGATCTGTGACCTTCTAACTCCCAAAACACAATGACCCAATACCATTACATTTTTGAATGCGTCACTGCATTCACTAGCAATTTATTCTATAAAATGGAATAAAAACAATTTGGTTGAGATGATGATGTCGTCAATCGAAGTATAATAATAATCTTTACTGTCACAAGTAGGTTTACATTAACCCCGCAATGAAGTTACTGTGAAAAGCCCCTTGTCGCCACATTCCGGCGCCTGTTCAGGTACACCGAGGGAGAATTCAGAATGTCCAAATTACCTAACAACACGTCTTTCAGGACTTGTGGGAGGAAGCCGGAGGAAACCCACGCAACACAGGAAGAACGTGTAGACTCCTCACAGACAGTTACCCATACCGGGAATCAAACCCGGGACCCCGGCGTTGTGAAGCGACAGTGCTAACCACTGCGCTACCGTGCAAAGTGAAAATTTGCAGGTGTAAAAGGATTGCGAATCTGCAACTGTCTCTTGTGCAGTATTATGTAACATAAAATTCACTCCCAGACCATTAATAGTGTTTGGGGGACCTGAAGGGAAAAAAACAATAGATATAAAATTTAATGTAAAATATTTTACACAGAGGGTAGAAGAAACATTTTTTTTACATGGAGTTAGTGAGTGGAGCCGAGATCAGGGGTTGGATTTTCAAATGCTGGTGGGGTCAGGACTGGGTTCTGGCACGTTTTAAAAATCATGATTCTGGTGGTCATCTCTGAATCCCCACGTCTCCAGATCAATTCGCGATTTTCAAAGTTGGAGGGTTGGGGCGAATGAGTGGGGACCAACTTACCTCCAATTAACAACCCATTAGGTTCCTTTTGGAGCTGGTTAACAAGATGGGGAGGTCAGCAATTCCATTTTCACAGAGGATTTTGGCGTGCCAGATTAATCTGATGCACATTAGCACACAGGTACCCGGTTCACTGTTGAGAGAATGAAGAGTTTGTTTGCTGATGTTTAAATGATTGAGCCCTTTGGTGTCTTTCACTCGCTTACGCACATGACTTCATCTTTACCAGTTTACGCTCCATCTCATGCCTTAACGCTACTGGTCCTCTGTAGATCTGCCTGCTCTCTTCCATTAGGTAGTGCCAGGCCCCATGGCTGCTGTCTACCTTTGCTGCTGGCAGCAGGCAGTCAGCTCCTGACTCATGGGGATGTTGGGTATCACTAATTCAACTTGCTTCCTTACCAATCAGCGTACTGGCATTTAAAAATGTTACGTGAGCAACGCAGTTGAGGCACTGGGTCAGAATATAGAATTCATCTGTGTCCCCGGCCCCACTTTGATAATCTGGCCTCATGTCAACATTTAAGTTCAGGATAGAGGGATAGTTGAAGGAAGCTGCATGGGGATATGGGGGCGGGAAAGATGTTCAAGATTAAGACTGTGGCTTGAGTGCCGGATAAACTCCACCACAAGCTGGTTGGGCCAAGGTGTCTGTGTCCTGGTTGTAATTTCTATGCAATTAACTTCACGTAGGGCTATTTTCAGATTTTTTTAATAGCCAGTCAACAGAGACTGTGTGGTGAACATAAAACATCTTAGCAAGCTTGTCATGCACTTCGAAGGGTCCAGCTGCACACACATGCTGCTGCTTTCCTGTTACATTTTTCATGTTCCATACTCCAGAGAATCCCTCAAGCATTCGGTATAACAAATTTGTGCATTATATTTGATGGTCAGGAAGTGTGTTTTCACAACGAGTAAATCAACCAAGAGGTCATTTTGAATAGTCAGCTTGTTACAATGGGCGCCTTGAGCAATTGCATCTCTCTGTACCAGCAGTTGGGGAGGTGGCACAGCCGCCGCTAAACAGGCTGGCAACAGTGACATTTTAAAGAGAACAAACCAATTGTAAAGTTTTGCAGGTAAAGCACTTGCTGTAAATATTATTTACTTCCTGCAACATTACCCAGCAATCTATGTTGCTCACAGACAGATATAAAATAAGCTACAAGTTGAAATCCATTTGGAACATGGGTAAACCACAAGAGCAAACAGACACCATTTTGCCAGCCTGGCCTGTTTGTGGAATATTATCCTCACCTCCCAAGAATTAGCAGTCAGTGATCCACTCCTGCCTGGGTGGCCAAATGACATTTGGCACGTTCCTCTTTCACCAAAACCCATGTGATAAGAATGAACTAGTCCACCCAGGTGTATACGTGGGCAGTACCATTGTTGTTTTCATCAAGGGCAATGTGGAATTGTTTATCATGCAGAACAGTAATGCAAGGTGATAAATCTTTTTAACTTCTGTTCCTTTCCATTCGGGGGTTCAATCGCCAAACGCTCGATATTTGTCTGAATGCATTAAAAGGAAATGAAGCCATGATCAACATTTAACTGTAGTACTGAAGAATATTGCCAGCTTGACAATAGTAAATCTGACATTTAGTTGAGTTAGAAAAAATGTTCAGAATTAAATGTGTGACTTTATAAACCCATGAACATCAAAGCATTTAAACCTATCATTGTACACACTGGCTCACTGCAGGATTATTCTGCCACTGTATTTGGGTGTTATAAGCTCAGTTCACATTACCACCCTGCCATTATAAACATCACAATGTTTATTTGAATCTGAGAAGCAGAAGGCATTTTTCTTCCATGCCTCAATTTCATTAGTTAGGGATAAGCTTTTGTACTGCAGCAAAATGTTCAGAATTAAATGTGTGACTTTATAAAACCCATGAACATCGAAGCATTTAAACCTATCATTGTACACAGTGGCTCACTGCAGGATTAATTTGCCTCTGTATTTGGGTGTTATAAACTCAGTTTACCTTACCACCCTGCCATTATAAACATCACAATGTTTATTTGAATCTGAGAAGCAGAAGGCATTTTTCTTCCATGCCTCAATTTCATTAATTAGGGATAAGCTTTTGTACTGCAGCAATATCAAACTGATTATTAGAAAAGTGAAGGATAAAATGGAGAATGCTGGAAATTATTAAACTGGTCAGGCATCATCTGAGAAGAGACAAATAGAGTTCAGATGATAGGTCATCAGCCTGAAGCGTAAGGGTAAATTTTCCACTCCTTCCCGCTGCGGGAATCGTCACAGGTGGGACAGACAATTTGACAGATGATTTAACGGTCCGTTGACGTCAGATGGGAATTTTCAGTCTCAGGGTGGGCGGGGTTTTCCCGTTTCTGGATGGGCGGAGTTTTCCAGTCCCACCCATTAACCCTGTTTCCATCATCACAACTGCTGCCTGACCTGCTGAGTATTTTCAGCATTTCTGCTTTTATTTCAGATTTCGAGCATCTTCAGTAATTTGCTTTTGTTTTGGTGGTAGAAAACTGTCGACCACACATTGTTTGACAATGACAGATAAACAGCAAAGATGGGACTGGGTTGTGTAACCATAGCTTTGCAGTAACACAGTTGTTAAAAGGCTGTACTGGGTCGTGCGGTATAATTGGAGCTTGCTGACCACCAAACACAGGTAAACCTGTTATTCTGGAATTATTTGTCTTTGGCTCGTTTGCATCTCACATAGTATATACAGCACTGAAATAGGCCATTCAGCCCAACAAGTTCATGCCAGTGTTTATGCTCCTGATGAACTTCCTTGCACCCTTCCTCATCTAATCCCATCAACATATCCTTCGATTCTTTTCTCCCTCATGTTTACCTAGCTTCCACTTAAGGACATTGCGTTTTATATGCTGCGTCTGGAGTTTGTGATACATTTCTCATTAATTCAATTGGCTTCACACTGTTTATTTGCCAAGAGGTTCATCAGCAACTGTGACATTAAATGAATTCCAGGATCATTGCACAGAATGGCCCCCACGTGTGTGTAAGTAGTATGATTCTTCCTGCCAGAAAATATTATCCCCAGTCAGAAAGATATAAATCCATGTATAAAACATGCAAACAGTATTATTGCCTCTAATCATTGCAATGCCATCAATAGTCTGGATTTCACCGCCCCCCCCCTCCTTGTCTACGATAATGAACATTAATATTTATGTTTAATATCAGGTTTCAACAAAATGCGTCATCTTGGGTAGCAGTGTAATATGATAAGAAAAATCTCTCTTCTCCTACATAATCCCCTTCTTCCTGAACACATTTACTGTATTTTGTTCCAACCACTTACAAACCCCCTATTTGCAGTGTCCACACTCTTCCTCACTACAGGGGGATGCTGAGTTGATTCTGCTGAATAGCTGTAGTTTCATATCCCACTTTACATGTGAGACTAATAGCCTAATATCTGATAGAAAATCACATTGTAAATGTCACCTACATTGGTTTGATGGCAACAAAGCAGCTTAGATCTCAAAAGGTCTGAGATTGAGTTTACATTTTTACATGCACACCAACAGACTAATTTTAAACATAATTTAAAGAGAGGCAAGACATTCAGTCCAACTGGTCCTTGCCAGTGTTTATGCTCCACATGAGCTTCCTCCTGCTCTACTTCTTCCACCACTATCAATTCTTATTATTTAAGGAATATGTGGACTTCTTCTTCATCCTACCCAAAATAGACGACGTCACAATTCTTATTGAAATACGTTTGCTACTTATATGCCCATTCTGCAAGTTTATTAGCGCCTTGTAATTGTTTTCCTCCGTATCAACTATATCTCCCTAACTTGGTGCCACCTGCAAACCTTGAGATTGTACTTCTTATTCCTGAGTCCAAATCATTTGTGCAAATGGTGAAGCACAGTAACGCTGCACTGCTCTTTAAGAAACACCACTTTCCATCTTCCATCAGTCTGAATGGCGACTTTCAACTCTTAACTCTCCGTTTCCTGTTCTGCAGCCAGGTTTTAAGCTTGGGTTTGTAAACAAGGCTTGATGGTAAGCAGAAGTCGACATCAAAATTGATTTGAGATTATTCAATTTGCTCACTATACAAAGGATGACATTTTCTTGGGACTTGACAAGTCAGATAAACATCAAAATAGTCTTGGCTTTGACATGCAAGGAGACAGCGTCAACCTGCAAACTGTTTGACTTGTTACAATTGAAGATGTAATTCCTCATGTAATAAACAACTACTTTTTCAATATTATCTTCCAGGGCAAAAGGAATAAAAACCAAATTGGGTATCCTGTTGCAGAAGCCGGAGATGATCACTGACTACATCATCCCTTACTCTGATAAGACTGAGAAACTGGCTAAGCCCCAGAGGTAATAGACGATAATCGAGAACATTTGTTCTAATTAGAGAACAGACACACTGGTATTCATTAAATATGGGAGTTTAATTGTTTGATAAATCTATCTTTGTCACCTTGTATTAAACCTCTATCGATCTTGTGAATCCCACCCCCAAGTGATGGTTCATTATATTAGTTTACTGGTGGGCATTGAAGCATTTATAAAAACTGTATTAGGTAAACTCTCCATTAGGGATTTAAAAGCATTATATTTGATGCTAAACCAGCCATTGTACAGAGAACTGACCTCATAGGCTCTTTACATGTCACCAAACATATTACAGGCTAAAATCATTGTTCACAAGATCAAATAAAGTGCTGCTTTGAGTCAAAAGTCTAGTTTACCTAGATTGCTTTGTGACAGGAAGACATTTGGGATGCTCCCATAACAACGCTGATAGTGTCAAATTTTATTACAGTTTACTTGCTGAAGAAACTTAATGATATAAGAATTTCGCCACAAAATAACCTGGGAAGCGTTAGCCTTGACCTGTTGATTATGCAGGATGTTGTGAAAACTCTTTTGTAAAAGTTAGATTCAAAATCTGGTGGTCCTTTACACTAATGATGTATTTGGAGAAAGCTAAGCATCTTGTTTAAATTGTCACGGACAGAATGCATTTGCTCTTTTATTGTCCATATTTGTATGGAAAGCGCCTTTTTATGCTACGAGTGTGTAATTCAATTAAGTATTTCAGCAACAAGATTTTGCGAGTTTAAAGTGAAGAAGGTTATTTATTCTCACACTCTTACCACAAATTAATGCAATGTCCTACACACATACACACACACATTCGATACAGGTAGTGTCCTTTTACAGATTACAGTTAATTCAGTCACAGCAGATTTTGAGGTTTCTTGGAGTCAAATGGGAACAGATTAGCACTTTGGCTTCTTGGTGACTTGCTACTGTTTTAGTGTCTATCTCTAAGACTGGCTGATGACTAATGGTTCTGATAGATTTGCTGTGTCCTGGGTAATAAGGGTGCAGCCCCTGAATAAAGTTTCAATCACATAACCACTGGGTTAATACTTTTAAGATCCACCCAGTCTAGTTTGGATAGGGGAGGCATAGTGATACAATGGTAAGATTCATTGAGTTTTGATCCTCCCTTCTGTCTCGTGGAAACCATGAAGGCAGGTAGTCTGGAAACTCCATAGTCTTTATGTTTTCACCCATCCTTAACAATGAGATGTGTGAGTTCCTTAAATGGATTTGTGGTACTCTCACCTGTGTCCATATTTAGTAAGGTATTCACCAGGCGCTTAATACTGTCTGTTGTCTAAATGCCAAAATGATTTGCAGTAACAATCTAAACAGTTGTTTTAATTTTTAATAGTGTTGACTTGTAATATGCCATATCTTTACTGGGCATGATGAAAATCATGAACAACTTCATTAACAGTCATAGGCTAACTGCGAATACAGAAATTAGAGTTAATGAAGCACCAAACTTGGACTTGCCCAATTTCACAATGACAAAACAAAAACAACAAAAACATGACTTCCCTCTCACACCACTGTGAAACTACAGTGGGTATGCATCATGAAGGAAACAGGAGCACTCTCCATTAACCGTACACTGGGGAAATAGACAGTACGAGTCATTTCAAAATGCCACTCACATAGCATTATTGTTCCAACTGAAGTTTTGCAAAGATTTGAGCAAGACTCTTTCCAAAAACTGCAAAGTGTTTGAATGCACCTTTTTCAAAAAGCTATTTTAGTGGGCACTGCACATTCAACAGCTGAGGATTATCACTGCCAGCCCACCTTGCAGAGTATATTATTTATGATTTTGTGCCCATTTAGGCCCTGGCTCACACAACAATGGAAAATCTGGAGCATTTTTCATCTTTCGAATTTATGGGGCACGTGGGAGGTTGAGGTGTTTTCCTGGTGATTCACTTGCTCTGACCAGGCGAGCAGGCAGTGCTAATAGGCAGCAATCCATTTGGGCTAGGTGTGAAATCCATCAGGCGATCATTGTGCCATTTTAAAGGGAACCGGACAACAGTTGTCAGTGGCAAGGTGGTCAAATAGTAGAAGTCTTCAAGGTGCACAATGCCCGACTCTTCTGATAAAGTGCAGAAAAAAAGACTGAGTGTGAAGACCCGTTCCAGATTCCCCTATCAACGCTACCGGAAATGGCCACCTCCTGACTTATGTCCCACCAATATCTGTGAGCAGGCTGAGAAACAAACAGCAATAAAATCAGTTGAGACAAAAGTGGCACTGGGGGTCCTGGTGTTATTCAGCTATTACTTGGACCCTGCTTGTTTTTGGTAGGAACACTGGCTATGTGAATATCAGAGCCAGCTGGCCTTCCGCACCAAGTAGTGGGGGGGGCGGGGGGGGGAGCGGTGCTTTTATTCCCACTCCAATTTTGATCTGAGTTTTTAGGCATGCACAAGGTGATATTGAGATGTAAGTCATCCTGCTGAATTTACCCCATCTTGTGTCATCCATAGAATCATAGAAAAGTTACAACATGGAAAGAGGCCATTTGATCCATTTTGTCCATGCCAGTCCAAGGACACCCAGGTGGTCTTTCTAATTCTGCCTTCCTGCACATGGCCCATAGCCCTGTAGCTTGGAGCACTTAAGATGCAAACCCAGGAGATTTATAAAAAAGTTTGGGGTCTCTGCCTCCACCACCAACTTGGGCAGCGAATTCCAGACTCCCACTATCCTCTGTGTAAAAAACATTCTTCCTCATGTCCCCTCTACACCTCCTGCCACTTATCTTGAATCTCTGTTCCCTGGTTCTGGAATTCTTCGCCAAAAGGAAACAATTTTATCCTGTCCACTCTATCACTACCCCACATAACTTTGCGAGAAGATTAACAGTCACAAACTGTGTTGACCCTGTGAGATCCTCCCAGTCTTTTCTCC
The DNA here is from genome assembly GCF_047496885.1 of Scyliorhinus torazame. Classification (NCBI taxonomy): domain Eukaryota; kingdom Metazoa; phylum Chordata; class Chondrichthyes; order Carcharhiniformes; family Scyliorhinidae; genus Scyliorhinus; species Scyliorhinus torazame. The sequence continues at coordinate 133,866,497 of NC_092713.1, read as the reverse complement.
ATGCACTACCTCATCGCTAGAGTGTGTGAACAACAAATCGAACCACATCACCTACAAAGTGAATGAAAGCTGCAACGTGCTGCACCAAATCTCCCATGGAGCTAACTTATTTTACAGTGGATAAAGATCACAGTGTAAGGAATATACTAATGTTTACAAAAAGGATAATGAAATTTGAGACTTTGGCTGCATTGAACTGATTATATCTGATTTTGGTAATAGACACGGGCTTGAAGTGAAATATTATTTCTTCGCTTTTCTCTCTTAGATGTCACCAGAAACTAAGAATGATGAAAACTGGATAAGTATCTGCAGGCCTATTTGAATACATTCCTCGGGATGTTATTCTTCAAACATTTCAGCTACTTTGTACAACCTATCTCAATTCTCAGCGGATTTAACTCCAAACTAGTCTTTTCAATTTCGGGAATTACTGACTGAACTTCATTAGCCATAACAATTTGGATCACTGAGAACAGCAGTGAGACTTTATGACATCCTTATTAATGTCACTGTAGCGCACAATGACTTACGAGAGACGAGAAGTGATGAAGTCGATCCAGGCTTTATTAAGCGATGCTTGTCCCCAGCAGCTCAGCAACAGAATGAAGCTGCGGGGAGAAGCTTGGGTTCTTATACTCCTCCTTCAGGGCGGAGCCAGAAGTCGGCAGATCCAACCAGGACCCGGGATCTGTCAGCCAATAGCATCTCGGCTTCACAGGTCCCACATGACCCCTAATACATACCACCACATTCACCCCTTGTTAAAAAGGAACCCGGTGGGGTGGTGGTTCGCATGGTGATAGGGGTTTACAAGGCTGGCCCTGGAACAAATTTCGGACAGAGTTACTACAGCTTTAGCCCTACACTGGGCTATGTACAAGTTTGTGAGAACTATTTACAATATGAGCAAAAGAAATTTTTTTTTGTTACAACAATTCTTGGTGTCACGCGGATTCCCCGAGTCGAGCAGGCGGTCTGGTCTTCCTCGTCGATCGCCTCAGCCCCGGTGGTGGTGCAGGTGCTTGCTCGGGCATTGTCGTCTCCGGGAGCATTTTGCTGTTTGTTCCTGTTTTACTCCTGAGCGGGCACGGGAGGAGGACCGATCCCCCCGGGAAGGGGGCGGTCGCGGGGTGCGCCGGTGGCAGGGAGAGGATGATCGGTGTCGGGGGTGTGTGTGTGTTTCCGGCGGGCGCCAGGTCCCGCAGGGAGACCGTGTCCTGTCGGCCGTCGGGGTATGCCACGTAGGCGTACTGCGGGTTCGCGTGGAGAAGGTGAACCCTCTCGACCAACGGGTCCGATTTGTGTGCCCGCACATGTTTCCGGAGCAAGATGGGCCCTGGGGCCGCCAGCCGGGTTGGCAGCGACCTTCCAGAGGAGGACTTCCTGGGGAAGACAAGGAGGCGCTCATGAGGCGTTTGGTTAGTGGTGGTACACAGCAGCGACCGGATGGAGTGGAGAGCGTCCGGGAGGACCTCCTGCCACCGGGAAACTGGGAGATCCCTGGACCGTAGGGCCAGTAGGACGGTTTTCCAGACCGTGCCGTTCTCCCTCTCTACTTGCCCGTTCCCCCGGGGGTTGTAGCTGGTTGTCCTGCTCGAGGCTATGCCCTTGCTGAGCAGGAACTGGCACAGCTCGTCACTCATGAAGGAGGACCCCCTGTCGCTATGGATATACGCGGGGCAACCGAACAGTGTGAATATGGTTCCAAGGGCTTTAATGACTGTGGACGCTGTCATGTCGGGGCAGGGGATGGCGAAGGAGAAACGAGAGTACTCGTCCACCATGTTCAGGAAGTATGCGTTGCGGTCGGTGGAGGGGAGGGGCCCTTTGAAATCCAAACTGAGGCGTTCAAATGGGCGGGAAGCCTTGATCAGGTGCGCTCTATCCGGCCTGAAAAAGTGCGGTTTGCACTCTGCGCAGATGTGGCAGTTCCTGGTGACTGTACGGACCTCCTCCACAGAGTAGGGGATGTTGCGGGACTTTACGAAATGGTAGAATCGAGTGACCCCCCGGGTGGCAGAGGTCCTCGTGGAGGGCTTGGAGGCGGTCTATTTGTGCGTTGGCACATGTGCCGCGGGATAGGGCATCGGACGGCTTGTTCAGCTTTCCGGGACGATACAAGATCTCATAGTTGAAGGTGGAGAGCTCGATCCTCCACCTTAGGATCTTGTCATTCTTAATTTTGCCCCGCTGTGCATTATTGAACATGAAGCCTACCGACCGTTGGTCGGTGAGGAGACTGAATCTCCTGCCGGCCAGGTAATGCCTCCAATGTCGCACAGCTTCCACTATGGCTTGGGCTTCCTTTTCCACTGAGGAGTGGCGGATTTCTGAGGCGTGGAAGGTCCGGGAGAAAAAGCCCACTGGTCTGCCCGCTTGGTTAAGGGTGGCCGCCAGAGCTACGTCGGATGCGTCGCTCTTGACCTGGAAGGGGAGGGACTCGTCGATGGCGCGCATCGTGGCCTTTGCGATATCCGCTTTGATGCGGCTGAAGGCCTGGCGAGCCTCTGTCGACAGGGGGAAGGTAGTGGACTGTATTAGCGGGTGGGCCTTGTCTGCGTACTGGGGGACCCACTGGGCGTAATATGAAAAGAAACCCAGGCAACGTTTCAGGGCTTTGGAGCAGTGGGGGAGGGGGAATTCCATAAGGGGGCGCATGCGTTCGGGGTCGGGGCCTATTACTCCATTGCGCACTACCTATCCCAGGATGGCCAAACGGTTTGTGCTAAAAACGCATTTTCCATCGTTATATGTGAGGTTCAGGGCGTTAGCGGTCTGGAGGAACTTTTGGAGGTTGGCGTCATGGTCCTGCTGATCGTGGCCGCAGATGGTTACGTTGTCGAGATACGGGAACGTGGCCTGCAACCCGTGCTGGTCAACCATTCGGTCCATCTCCCGTTGGAAGACCGATACCCCGTTCGTGATGCCAAATGGGACCCTTAGGAAGTGGTATAGACGCCCGTCTGCCTCAAAGGCGGTGTACTTGCGGCCACCTGGGCGGATGGGGAGCTGGTGGTAGGCGGACTTGAGGTCCACGGTGGAAAAGACCTTATACTGGGCAATCCGATTGACCATGTCGGATATGCGGGGGAGAGGGTACGCATCTAGCTGTGTGTACCTGTTGATGGTCTGACTATAGTCTACGACCATCCTTTGCTTCTCCCCGGTCTTTACTACTACCACCTGGGCTCTCCAGGGACTATTGCTGGCCTGGATTATGCCTTCCTTCAGCAACCTCTGGACTTCAGACCGAATAAATGTCCGGTCCTGGGCGCTGTACCGTCTGCTCCTAGTGGCGACGGGTTTGCAATCCGGGGTGAGGTTTGCAAACAAGGACGGCGGTTCAACCTTGAGAGTTGCGAGGCCGCAGATAGTGAGTGGGGGTATTGGGCCGCCGAATTGGAATGTTAGGCTATGCAGGTTATGCTGGAAATCTAATCCCAGTAATGTGGGCGCGCAGAGTTGGGGAAGGACGTAGAGCCTTTAGTTCTTAAACTCCCTCCCTTGCACCGTTAGGTTTGCGATGCAGAACCCTTTGATCTCTACGGAGTGGGATCCTGCAGCTAGTGAAATCTTTTGCGTGCTTGGATGGATGGTCAGAAAACAGCGTCTTACCGTGTCTGGGTGAATAAAACTTTCAGTGCTCCCGGAGTCGATCAGGCATGGTGTCTCGTATCCATTGACCAGCACCGTTGTTGTCGTCGTCTGGAGCGTCCGGGGCCGCGATTGATCCAATGTCACCGAAGCCAGTCGTGGTAGTAGTGTCGCGGCGTCTTCTTCGGACCCCGTGGAGCCGTCGATGCTGGGGTCCTTTGTTGTCAACCAAGATGGTGGTGTCCATGAATCGCACGCGGCTGGGGGTGGACAAAATGGCCACCCCCATGGATCGCATGTGGTCGGGGGTGGACAAAATGGCCACCCCATGAATCGCACGTGGCTAGGGGGTCACAAGATGGCGGCACCCATCCTCCCCTCGTGGTGCCCGGGACCCAAAATGGCGGCGCCCGCGGGTCGCACATGGGGCGCTGGGGGGGGTTGGGGGGTGTTTGGGATGTGCTGGGCTCGTTCTTCTCCGGGGATTGCGGCGACCCCCCGGGACCGGCACACTGCCGCGTAATGGCCCTTTTTGCCGCATCTTTTACAAATAGCTGCGCGGGCCGGGCAACGCTGCCGGGGGTGTTTCACTTGTCCGCAAAAATAGCAGCGGGCCCCCCCGGGATGGTCTGGCGCTTTAACCGCGCAAGCTTGCGAGGGGGGGGAGGGGGGGAGTTTGTCGCGACAGGGGTCCACGGAGCCCAAGCGGCTGCCGTGCGGTCGGGGCTGTAGGCGCGGGCGTTTTGCGAGGCCACATCAGGGGAGGCTGCAAGGGCCCGTGCCTCTGAGAGTCCTAGCGACTCTCTTTCCAAAAGTCTTTGGCGGATTTGGGGAGAGTTCATACCTGCCACAAATGCATCACGAATTAGCAGGTCTGTGTGTTCGATCGCGTTCACCGGCGGGCAGCTGCAGTCTCGTCCCAAAATTAGCAGCGCGGCGTAGAATTCTTCTAGCGATTCTCCGGGACTTTGCCGTCTCGTCGCGAGTTGGTGGCGCGCGTAGACCTGGTTAACGGGCCGAACGTAGATGCCCTTCAACAATGCGAGCGCCGTCGGGAAATCCTCTGCGTCTTCTATGAGAGGGTAAATTTCCGGGCTTACCCTCGAATGCAGGACCTGCATTTTCTGGTCTTCTGTGATCCGGCCGGGGGCCGTTCGGAGGTAGCCTTCAAAGCATGCTTGCCAGTGTTTGAATACTGCTGCCGAGTTCGCTGCGTGGGGGCTGATCCGCAGGCATTCCGGGGCGATCCGGAGCTCCATAGTCTTTTAAGCTCGCTTAATAAATTGTAGCGCACAATGACTTACGAGAGACGAGAAGTGATGAAGTCAATCCAGGCTTTATTAAGCGATGCTTGTCCCCAGCAGCTCAGCAACAGAATGAAGCTGCGGGGAGAAGCTCGGGTTCTTATACTCCGCCTTCAGGGCGGAGCCAGAAGTCGGCAGATCCAACCAGGGCCCGGGATCTGTCAGCCAATAGCATCTCGGCTTCGCAGGCCCCACATGACACCTAATACATACCACAGTCACTCTCGAGAACATTTGCAGATTTCCAAGAATTTTAATTTCCTATGCGTAATATCCAGAATGTAGCCATTTTTTTCGGCTGATTGGATTAATCTGAACTGAGAAGTTTGGACTCGGCCCAGAATATTACAAATTCAAATCCAGGCCTTGCCCTAACTGATATTCGGACGCAAAGGACGGGATTCTCGGATCTTGAGACTAAGTGTTGACGCCGTCGTAAACGCCGTCGCGTTTCTCGTCGGCGTCAACATGGCCTCAGACGCAGCAATTCTGACCCCTACAGGGGGCTAACATGGCAATGGAGCGAACCACGCCACTCCAGCTGCTGATCCCTGGTGTCAGATGGACGCTGCAGGTCTGCGCACGCGCAGTGGCACCCTTCTCCGCGCCGGCCCCGACGCAACATGGCGTAGGGCTACAGGGGCCGGCGCGGAACAAAAGAGGCTCCCAGCCCGAGAGGCCGGCCCGCCTATTGGTTGGCCCTGATCGTGGGCCAGGCCACAGCAGAGCCCCCCAGGTGGTCGGACCCCCCACCCCCCTTCCCCCCCCCAAGCAGGCCGCCCCCGGATGCATGCATGCCGAGGTCCCGCCAGGTAAGAGCAGGTGTGAACGGCGCCGGCAGAACCCGGGTTTCTTTGTGTGGCCGATCGGCCCATCCCGGGCAGAGAATCGCCGTGGGGGCCGCGTGGATTAAACCACCTCTCTTATCGGCAGGACACGGCTGCGCGGGCGGGCTCCGGGGTCCTGGGGGGGGCCGCGGGGCGATCTGGCCCCGGGGGGTGCCCCCACGGTGGCCTGGCCCGCGATCGGGGTCCACCGATCTGTGGGCGGGCCTGGGCCGTGGGGGCACTCTTTTCCTTCTGCCTTCGCCACAGTCTCCACCATGGCGGAGGCGGAAGAGACCCCCTCCACTGCGCATGCGCGGGGATGCCGTGAGCGGCCGCTGATGCTCCAGCGAATGCGCCGCCCGGCAATGTCATTTCCGCGCCAGCTGGCGGGGCACCAAAGGCCTTTCCCGCCAGCTGGCGGGGCGGAAATCAGTCCGGCGCGGGCCTAGCCCCTCAAGGTTAGAGCTCGGCCGCTCAAGATGCGGAGACGTCCGCACCTTTGGGGCGGCGCGATGCCGGACCGATTTGCGCGCTTTTGGCGCCGCTTTGCGGATATCGTGCCGATCACGGAGAATTTCGCCCCAGGGTTCTGGCTTAGACTGTGTGGAAACTCATGTAAGTTCAGAGATATTTTAAAGTACAGTAAGGAAACCTGGGGCACGATTCTCCGAAATGGAGACTAAGTGTTCGTGCCGTCGTGAACGCCGTCGCGTTTCACGACGGCGCGAAACGGCCGTGGGCAGTAGCAATTCGGACCCCCACAGGGAGCCAGCACAGCACTGGTGCAGTTCACGCCGCTCCAGCCTCCCTTCCCGGCGGCAAATGTGCGCCGCGGTAGCCCGCGCATGCGCGGGGGACTTCTTCTGCGCGCCGGCCCCGACGCAACATGGTGTAGGGGTTCAGGGGCTTGCTGCGCAACAAAGTAGGCCCGGGGGGGAGAGGCCGGCCTGCCGATCAGTGGGCCCCGGTTGTGAGCCAAACCCCATCGGAGGCCCCCCCCCACCCCCCGGTGAAATACACAACACCTTGAATGCCAAAAATCAAACTGGGGTGGCCTCCGATGGGGTCTGGCCCGCGATCGGGGCCCACAAATTGGCGGGCCGGCCTCCCCCCACCGGGCCTACCTCTTTCCGTGTGCGGCCCCAGAACACCGGCTCCATGTTGGTGAGGGGCCGGTGTGCGTAAGACGTTGTCCGCGCATGCGTAGGATGGCGAGGCCCAACTGCGCATGCGCAGGTTGGCGCGGCACCCATTTGGTCCCCTGTGGGGGCCAGAATAGGTCGTGTCCGGGCCCTGTTTGCGCCGTCGTGAAACGCAACGGCGTTCACGACGGCGCGAACACTTGGCCTCAATATCGGAGAATCGCCCCCTACGTGTTAAATATGTTCAGTTACCCTTTCTTCTTACCCTTACTTACATAGAAACCCAAATCCAATAAGGAGACACTTAGAAAGAAACTGTTTAGTTTCCACAATATGGCTTTCCTCATTCACAGCCAATAAGTTACATTTGAACTGTTGTTTGTCAACAAAAGTAGAAGCCAATTGGCACACAGCAAGGTCTCATAAGTGGCAATGCAGTAAACCACTGTCTAATATAGGAACAAAAATTGCTGGAAATGCTCAGCAAATCAGACAGCATCTGTGGAGGGAGAAACAAAATTTAATACCCCCTCCACCACCACTATGGAGGCAGATTTGGAGGTAGGTGGTCAGGGGTTGGGGTGGCTTGGTGATTGGGTGGGAGGGTGGAGGTTGGAGATCCTTCTTTCTTCCTTCCAAATTAAGTCTGAGGTGGGCAGACTTTCAGTGGCTTTCCCACCAGAGGTTATTGAGGGCCTCATGTTGTCACGGTTGGTATTCAACCAGCAGCGGGCAGCAAACACGTCATCGGGGGAGGCCAGCCAGCAAGCAAGTATTAAGTTTGCCTATGGCCTCTGGTGGCAGAGTGGGAGTGGTGGGCAAGGTGAGCTCCTTTGTTCAAAAGCACTATTTGCTTTTTTGTGGGGGCCAGCATCAGGAAGGAGACCGTCCTCCTCCCAGCCTCCTCAGCACTCCACCTCTCTGGGAATCCTACTCACCAGTCTAGGAGGATCCATCATCGATCGTTTTGGTAGGCCTCAGTGGCCACTGCTCCCGGCACTATTTGCACTGCAGATCTTCCAGACTTTGATTAGCTAGCAGTTTTCAGGGGCAGTATATCCGACAGTGCAGTGATTAAATATCCCCAGGTGAGCCGGGAGCCCAGCGGCAATATTCCTGCTGCCATTTAGGGATTTTATTCTGTTGGCGGCTCCCAGAGGTTGGGGTCGGTGGAGGTGCCACCAGATTTTCTTGTAGATGGCATGGCCCCTGCTGACCACATTCAATTTCACCTGTGTTTCAACTTATGACCTTGTATCAGAACTGGAAAAAGTTGGAAGTCTAACAGGTTTAAGTCAGTACATGGATGTAGAAAAAATGGGAGGAGAGGAAAAGAAAAGGCAGGAGAGATTAAACACTGAAAGGAATAAAGGGGAATGCTCTAGAGGAGATGTAAGTTCCAATATATAATCATTACCAAAAGCTGCGGTCCAAATATTGGCAGCAATAGTTTGATGATCTGAAATTATTGAACAAGGTATTGAGTCTGGACTCTGGACAGTGAGTGTGTTCAGATAACATTGGTTGAGGAATTAATAATGACACAATCATCAGGACTGTCCTGTTCTTTCTCAAATAGTACGATAGGATCTAGTGCATGCACCTTATCTGAAAGGCATTCTCCTGGCAGATCTGTACTCCCTCAATGCTACACTATCAGTCTGGATTAGGTTTTCAGGCCCCGGTGTGGGGCTTGAACTCCTGACTTTAGGCTTGGAGATGAGAGTACAACCCACTGATTAAAGCTGACACTTGTAAATGGAAGGATTGAGATGCAGTAAAACAGACTCTAATGTTTTCTGTTGTTTGGCACAAATGCTGTTGCCTGAAGGGAAGACCACATTTAAAAAGATTACAGCAAATAAAACCACATTTATTTCACAGCAATCCCCTGAAGCAACTTGCATAAATGAATTACTGCAGAGCTGCCTCGCTTGTTTTCCTCAGTGGCTATGCATCACTGTTATGGAGTATTCCACATTCAAAATAATGGAAGGACAAATTACAATGACATCAAATTACCTGTCAATGTTAGTTGGAGGTTACATTGAGGTAAAGGTGCACAGAAAGATGCAGATTACATGAGCCCATGTGCCTTCTAGTAAACAACAAGCAAGCATCATGGTAATTGTCCAATGAAAATCAGTTCCAATAATGCAACAGACTATGAGAATAATAGTAGATTTGGGTAAGGATCCAGCCATTGCTATTGCAATCTGTTCCCTTGCATTTTATACAATTTATCAAGTAAAGTTAAGTTACTTGCAGGAATTATCCTTGACATTCAGGCCAGTGTAAAACCGACTTTTGGGCCTCCCGCCAAATTCTCCCGTACCTGCCATTGAACCCACCAACCTGCTTGATAGAATTCTTCCTCGAGGTCTATTGCCTTATGCATCTGAAACAATGTTGAGGCTGGTTGTGCCTGGGCAATTAGCCCCAAATTTTGAAATGGATTTTCCCTATTCATAAACTTCCTAATTTAAATGCAAGGCTGCAAATTTCCATATTTGTTGTTTTTTACCTTTTTGCTGATTCTATCCACTTGACATTCATGTGAACAATATTTGCTTTCAAATCTATAAAAAAGTGATTGCAATCTTTCAGCATTGATATTTATCCAGTGACATGAGAAAATATAGTTAAGAATCTTTCCAAAGAGCCAAATTTCTGCACCTATTTCTTTTTACTGAACCTGTTTCTCTGTTACTTTACCAAGGACGCAGGCTGTAATTGATGATGATTACAGCCTATTAGAAGGCAAAACAAACTAGCTTTTGCCGATCTTAGGCCAGAGCTAACCACCAGGAAGTTCTCTGATTTTCTTCCCTTCATCCAGGGAAATAACTCAGGACAACTCTGAGTCACAGCATTGTGGCCCCAACAAGTCAAACTGTGAAGAATTATTATGGTGCATCTTATTAAATGTGAACAACAATCCAGCGAACGAACAGTTAACATGAAACAAATGAACAAATGAGTAGAGTAAAAAACAGAGAAATGGGAGAACAGTTGCAAAACTTTACTTTTCTTTTTAAAACAGGGAAATATTATCAATGGGAGATGCAATTATTTGGTCCAATTTGAACTTATCCCAGAACATAATTTTTTGTACAGCCCTTGCTAACATGCAATTAAGTCACTCATGCACTTCAGCTTTCCGTGCTTTTACAAGATTTGCTTGCATACCATAGACTTTTTGAGTTATGTGGTGCAACTGGTTCAGGTCATTAGAGGTATTCTGCTTTCTATATCTTACTCTCCTCCTCCCCAATACCCACCCCTTTCTCTTTAAATGGTTTCAAAGACATTTGGATAGATAAAGGCAATTCGGAGGAGCCAGTACCAATGATAAAAACAGTACTGATTAAATTTACATGCGCTGTGAAAATTTTCCATATTTCTGCAGGAAAAACAGATCATGGTAATGCTGTAAATACTTTGCAATCTGGCTGCTTGGCACAGCTGTTTGCAGTTTAGAAAGAAACAGAAGGCAGTCACATTAATTTTCTTTTGGTCAACATAGACCTCATCAACATAGTTTTCTTTACTCATTTCCAGATTTTGCACAATCCTTACCCAGCTTTTTCTAATTACAAAATATTTGTTGAACTCCGGAAAGAGTTCTTGAACATTTAATTCCAAATGGCAACTGAGATGTTGTCATATTGTAAATAAATTGACTTCTGCTCCCCACTACCGTCTAAGGCTTGAGCTGAGCATGACTCCCACTTGAGAGTAGTTGAGGTATCCATATTCCAAGAGAACCCTGAACAAAATGAATTTCCCACAGAAGTTTATGTCTGCTAGCATTTTAAGTTTCCAAATTTCTGATATTGCCTCAGATTTCAGAGGGAAGTGACATTTTTGATATTGAGAATTACCTTAATAGCTACTGACCATGCATTAGCAGTACTTTCTGCGCAGTAACTCCGTGCCAGACCAATAACCAGGGCAAATGAGAAAGATAAGAAAAGAAAAAACAAAAAAACCAAATGAAAGACTGAGATGATGAGTGAATTCTTCATTCATGGTAAATCTTTGGAACACTCTACCCCAGATTGTGGGAGATTGTCACTGATCATGTTCAAGACAAACATTGATAGATTTCTGGATACTAATGACAACATAGGGTAGTAGGCAAAAATGGCAGAATCGCCACGATCGTAATTGAATGGTGGATCAGGCTCGATGGGCCGAATGGCTTACTTCTGCTGATATGACCTATGGATAGAAAGGGAGAGAGAGAAAAATGAAAAGAACATAAGGGAAATGCATAAATAACAATTCCGAGCAGAAGCAAAACAGCAAACTAATAAAAAGTACAAAAAATAAAGCAGAAGGGAGACCAAGAGAACAGGAAAAAAGAGAAAACTGTTTTAAAAATTGAGTGAGATTTTCCCTTTTGCTGTTTTTTTACAAGGTAGAAAAGTAGATTTCAGTTGTGTTTATACTCAAACTCTGATTATTCATGTACAGCTTTGCAAAGGAGTCAGCAATAGAATAAAATTAAACCATCTTTGGGGTAGAAGCACTTAATGCATTTGTCGTTAGAAAGTTAGGGGAAGAAGAGTATTTTCTATGCCTTACCTTATTTAGGACATTAAGAGCTGACAATGATAAGAGGACTTTCTCCTCATCCATCAAGAGCTAGAATTGCATCCAATAGTTCCAGAGGAAGAAATACATTACTCAAGTCCATTTTGATATTCCCTCTCCCATTGTGCAATATTTACATCTTTTTACAAAGCAAGTTCCACATGGAATGGATCATCCAATAGTTTTATGAGGAATGCTAAATCCTCAGCTGCATCCAATAATATTTTTATCACTGAATGTTTCCAGCTTTCAAAATACCAATTTTCTGGTCTGTTTTTGTTACGTAATAAATCATAATTATAGAGATTTCAGCCCATAGAATTAGACACCTCGGGTCAGGTAAATATTTTTATCTCCTTTAGTTACATTTGCATCTTGGGCAAACAACTGCTCAATAAACCTGCACATAGGACGCATCACTGGCTCTGACATTAATAGATTGTTTTCTATTTTGTTAATAGAGTGTTAAACGTTCACTTTCAGCGGGATTGGAGAATCCCCGGGGGGCGGCGCGAATCCCGCCCCGCCTCCCCGACACCAGCTGCCGAATTCTCCGGCGCCGTTTTTCGGGCGGGGGCGTGGTTCACGCCACGCCGGTCGGGGGCTGCTGGCAGCGGCCCCCGGCAATTCTCCGGGCCCCGATGGGCTGAGCGGCTGTCTGTTTTTGGCCAGTCCTGCCGGCGTGAATCACTCAGCTCACGTACTGGTGGGGCCTGGCAGGTAAGTCAGCTGGTGCGGTCCTGGGGGGGGGGAGGGGGGGGGCCTGTGCCGTGGGGGCATTCCTTCCTTCCCGTCAGGCCCGTGTGGGGCTCCGCCATGGCCGGCGCGGAGAAGAGAACCCCCCGCGCATGCGCCAAAACACACCAGCGGTTCCGCGCATGCGCGAGTCCACGCCGGCCCTTTGGCGCATGCGCGAACTCGTGCAGTCCCTTCGGTGCCGGCTGGAGTGGCGCCAACACATCCGGCGTCCACCTAGCCCCCGAGACAGGTGAGAATTCCTCATCTTGGGGGCCCTTTGACGCCGGAGTCGTTGGCGCAGGTTTGCCCGCCGCCATGGGGACTTAGTCCCTGGAAAGGAGAATCCCGGCTCTTTATATGATTGAGCACTTCATGTAAAAAAACAAGTTAAGTGAATGGATTACGATGATCGCTGGGTAGAAAGTGTCATGATATTCAGGTAAACATCATGGTGCAAATAGACATACATACTGATGGACAGATCAACGGACCAATCAACACACACCACAACACCGCAGCCAATCACAGGCAAGAGCCTACACACTACAAAACAGGGAACACGACACTTCCCGTTCATTCCAGCAGGAGACAGCTCAGGGCACAGAGCTCATTGCAAGCCACTCAGACACCAACCATGTGCTGAGTGCCACTACTAGATAGTGTTAGGAATAGGTCCACAGATTCAAGGGTTATGATCAAACCTCAGTAACCAGTTTACCACTGTAAATATATGTTAGTAATAAAACTGAGTTGTACCATTCGCAACCGTGTTGGTTCGTCTGTGTAGCAGAGCACCCAACACATCAGAAAGTGGGCCCAAAACTGCTGTCAAAATAATGGTGAGGTGCTTCACAGCAACTTCAGACAGAAGGCTGGTGTGTAATTGAATATGGAAATCATGGCTGCTGCTGAGGAGAGTCATTCTACAATTAATTTCATGATAATTACATTGTGCAATTTAACTCACCATCAGAAATGCATTGAACGGTGCAACGTTATTGCATCGGCAAGGTGGATATAAACTAAACTGAAGTACCTTTTTTTTGCCTGAAACTCCCACAAGTCAACCTCTCTTTTTTTATGGGATGTGGAAGTCTGGGCCAGCTTTTATTGCCTATCCCTGAGGGCATTTAAGAGGCAACTACATTGCCATGGATCTAGACATGTAAGCCAGACCAGGTAAGACGACAAATTAGTGAACCAGGGTTTTATTACAATCGACAATGGTTTCATGGTCATAATTAGACTTTTAATCCTAGATTTTTATCGAATGCAAATTTCACCATCTGCCATGATGTAATCCGAACCCAGATCCCCGAGCATTACCCTGGATCTTTGGATTACTAATCTAGCAAAGATACCACTATGCCACTGCCTCCCTGTGGTAGTCTGTGTAGAGGTATTACAGTACCTGGTAATGCTGGAACACCATTGGTAGATATTGTACGTTTCCTATTGGTCAAGCTGTATGGTAGCTCCACCCTGCAAGGCAGGGTATAAGAGCCCGTGCCGCCCCAGCAGCCTTCTTTCTGTACCTGAGCTGCTGGGGAAACATCTAGCTTATTAAAGCCTTCAGTTGGACTACAACCTCGCTTTAGTGGTCATTGATCGTGCATCAATCCCGTCTGAGTCTATTGTTCCTTTTGGTTTTAATTGTTGAAGATTCACTTTTTCTTTGTGTTCTTTTCTATCGTTTTAATCTAATATTTATTTCCTTCTCTTAATTCCTGCACTTTAGTTTGACATTAAATTCATTCTAGAAACATAGAAAGTAGGTGCAGGAATAGGTCAGCCAGCCCTTCAAGCCTGCCCCGCAATTCAGTCTGATCATGGTTGATTCTCTATCTCCAGTGCTCTTCCCATGCCTCTTGACACCTTTCGATTCTAGAAATCTATTTCCTTCTTGAATACATTTGGTTATTTGGCCTCCACAGCCTTCTGTGGTAGTGACTTTCATAGGTTCACTATTTGAGTGAAGAAGGTTCTCCCTATCTCAATCCTAAGTTGGTTTACAGCATATCCTGAGACCACAACACCTTGTTTTAGACCCCCAGTTAGTTGAAACACATCCCTGCATCCAGTCTATCTATCCATGTCACAATTTTAAATGTTTCAATGAGGGACCCTCTCATTGTTATAAACTCCAGTGACTGCAGACCCAATAGAGACAATCTCCCCTCATACAACAATCCTGCCATCCCAGGAATTAGTCTAGTGAACCTTCACTGCACGCCCTCTGGAGAAAGTATATCCTTTTTCAGGTCAGGAGACCAAAACTGCACACAATACTCCAGTTGTGGTCTCACTAAGGCTCTGCACAGCTGCAGTAAGACATTCAAGCCCCGTACTTAAATCCTCCAGCCATGGAGACCAACATACCAATTCGGTTTCTAATTTACATTGTATTCTCACCCCTCGTGCTGTCAATTTCATGGTTCTTCAATATGGTCTGTTTAGGAGCTCCACAATTATTTGCCCTAACCATTCCAATCCCTGATTTCCTGTACAGGATACGGCGCCTTTCCTTCTCCAGTTGCAGCGCAAAACATTGTCAAGGTTAACAGACAAAAGCAATGCTAACTAACAACAGGCATTGCTCACTGGACTGTCGCAGGGACCTTTGGGTTACTGAGAGTTGCTTGGCTAAAGGATGGTCCTGATGAATGATCCAAAAATCAACACCAGGGTTGAGAAAGATTGTGTGCTTGAGGGCTAAAATGTGCATTGGATGCCATGTTTATTTTGGAAACCACACCAAACTTGAAGTGATTGGTTGTTTTTGTATTAATTGGGCAGTAATATCCTGGTAAATTAACCAGAATGTCACACAAGCTGCTTTGTATGGAGTGGCGTAGTACTTCATTCAAAATGGATGCCAGGTAAAACACATTTCCAAACAAGGCTACGAGCAGGAACGAAAGATTGTTTCAAACCACCTTGTACTTACCTTGCCATTCTGATCTGCTCTTAATAGTTAAAAAATCAATCCCACTCCAAGCATAAGAAGCCACTCAGTGATCCTGAGTTGGTGCTCACTGCTATCCGCTGACAGATTCCATGTAAATAAAAATGTTTTGTGACTGTCTGTTAGATTGTTTTCCTTCTGGGAGTGTTAAATGCTTGGAAAAAAAGGCCAAATCCAATGTGTTTTCCATGAAATTAATTTCCATCTGTTAACAATTGATAAACAACATTGGGATGCAAAATCCGAGTGTTAAATTGTATTGTGACATTGTGTACAATACTGGAACTCAAATTAATGACTCGCTGGTTAGTATATTTTCAGTGATGTTGAGGGAAATACATTGGCCAGGAACTTCCTGTTCCTTTTCAAATCACTCATGCAAACTGTTTATATATTCACCATTGGCCAAGGCAACTGATCCATGTCTGATCTGAACTATAGCACCTCCAACAATGCTGAAGCTCCTCAGCACTTGCAGCCAAGAATTTGTGTTCAGATTTTGGCTTTGGATTAAAACCAGCCTATTTTCTCAGCCCAAAGCAAGGAGTGCTGCCACTAGGCCAAACTATTCACCAGGCCGTGAACGCCATTCCTCTAATCTCAGTGGTTAAATGGCAGAAAAATAGGAGGTGCTGGGAATTAAGTACAAATATTACGGCTCCAATCACATTGGTTCCCAATTCATAATCTGTTTGTTTTCCGGTGTGGATTCTGCCGGGGAAAATGTGGTTATATGTGACAATGTTCTTGTTTCCATGAAAGCAATCAGGATGTACGGGGGGGGGGGGGGGGGGGGGGGGGGGGGGGGGACAAAATCCAGTAAAAAGTGCTGAGTGCAACCTGCCGACGGGTAGGTTTTGTATTAAGGATGCATTTGCTATCACCTGCTATAGTCATGTGTTAATAGAAGCTATCTGGCATCTACAACTGTGCGATACTGTATCCAAACAGGGAAAAGGTTCAGACTGAACAGATAAACTCATCTTCACTCAACTACAAACTCCAGTGTCACAAAACATGCTTTCGTGATCAAATGGCTTGTGTGCAAGATGTGGCTTTCTCTTTAGTTGAGATTGAATTACCAACTCAATAATTAAACAAACTGCAGTAAAAGCCAATCTTTAGCTTCCAGCTGCAGAATTCCAGACCCATAAACATTACATTTGCTGTGAATTTATTAATTTTGGAAACATTAATATGTTGATATATATGAAAATAGCCTCATTCAATAGAACATTATCGTTTCATAAGATTTTGCCAGGTCCAATATTGCTGTGTGGAAGGTTTGCAAGCCTTTGATGTTTAAACGTGATTCGCAAAATGTAAAAATGAAAACAAACTGACTTGGCACCTTCAGCATATGAAACACTTAAATAAAAATTCACTTTGTGGGCACAATAGTACAAGTAAGACATGCCATATGGTGTTCAGAGAAGCCAAGAAAAGCAACTTCATCAATATCTGCTGCAATATGTAAAGCCCAAAGTGCCCTTCGAGTATTTTGGCTCAGCAATGATTTTGTTCATTATGCCTCTGTGAATCACTTTGCGACTCTTTTCAATGTTGAAAGTAATGTTGGATGGAAGCTAAGAAGATACTCCCCCACAATTCTAGAATGTAGCATGAAGATATAAGAATAAAGTTCACCTCCTGCCAGTGTTCCTGAAACCCAATGAACCCCAAATTGTGTAATTATCTAAATGTATTCAGTCACACTGTTCATCCATTGAATGTGGTTAATACTGGCTTGAACACTGAAGAACCTACTTTTAAAAAATAATCTGTTTTTCTCTTGCAGGCCTTCTCAAATAGAGGTGATGCAGTGGCGCGAATCTCTGGAGAAGCTTCTGATGAACAACTGTAAGAGGCCTAATCGTCATTCTGATTCTGGTTTTAACAACCCAAAATATTTCAGTCAATTTAGTATTATTTCAGAAGTGGATAAGTTAGTACAGTGGAAGGGCAGCACGTTGGCGCAATGGTTAGCACTTGGGACTCTGGCGCTGAGGACCCGGGTTCGAATCCCGGCCCTGGGTCACTGTCTGTGTGGAATTTGCACATTCTCCCCATGTCTGTGTGGGTTTCACGCCCACAACCCAAAGATGTGCTGGTTTGGTGGATTGGCCACGCTAAATTGCCCCATAATTGGAAAAAAATAATAATTGGGTACTCTAAATTTAAAAAAATTTAGTACAGTGGCATCATGTAACAACAGCAATGGGGATGTGGGGGCAGAGTTATAAAGGAGAATTGTTGTCTTTTTGGAGACAAATCATTCCACCCCCCCACCCCCCTCAGATTACTGCAGGTATCTCATAGTTCACTGTCATTGGCCCAACCATCTTCAGCTGCTTCATGACCTCCCTCCATCATAAGGTCAGAAATGGGAATGTCCATTGATGATTGTACAGTGTTCAGTACCATTGGTAACTCCTCAGATAATGAAGGGGCTATGCTCACATACAACAAAACCTGGATTATGTCCAAACTTCAGTTGATAAGTGACAAGCAAATTCACAAGTGCCGTGCAATGGAAGTCTAACCACCTCTCAGTGACATTCCACAGCATAACTGTTACTGAATCGCACACCAGCAATAAAATAAATTATATAAGAGCAGGTGACCAACTGGGAATTCCAGCATTCCAGGCACAAGTCAGGTGTGTGAGGGAATACGCTTCACATGCCTGGATGTGTACAGCTCCAAAAACAGTCAAGAAGCTCAACAACAGGGGCAGTACGGTGGCGTCGTGGTTAGCACTGCTGCCTCACGGCAGCGAGGCCCCAGGTTCGATCCCGGCCCTGGGTCACTGCCCCTGTGGAGTTTACACATTCTCCACGTGTTTGCATAGGTTTCAAATGTTGTTGAAACTCAACAACATTTAGAACAAAGTAGCCTCCTTGATTAGCACCCTTTCCACCATCATAAATATTTACTCCCTCCTAAACCAGTATAGTGCTACCGTGTGTCCAATCTACAAGATTCATTCCAGGAATTTGCAAAGGCTTCTTCGAAGGCACCCAACAAACCCATAAACTCTTTCGCCTAGAAGGACAAGACCAGCAGAAACATGTTAACACCACTACCTGCAAGTTCCCCTCAAAGCCACACAGCATCCTGACTTAGAGCCATGTTGCTGTTTCTTCACTGTCATTGGGTCAAGATCCTGAAACTCCCTCCCTAATAGCACTGTAGGTGTATCTACACCAGGTACTGCAATGGCTCAGGAAGGTGGCCCATCATCAGTATCTCAGGGGAAATTATGGATAGTCAATCAATGTAACTACCACATTCTGTGAAAAGATAACAAAGAGAGAGCTTCATATGGGTAAACAGAAGTACAATTTCAAAATTTGCGGATGACACTGAATTGCAAGAAGATGTTAATATACTTGTGAAATGGGCATGTAAATGACAAGTGAATTTCAATACAGCTGAGGGGTGGAATTTTCCCCAACAATGGCAAAATGTCATTTCGGCGAGAAAATTAGTGCGATTCCATTTGGCTACAGCGGCGCGATCAGGACGGCCAAATCGAGTTCTGCGCCCGGCGGCGATTTGGGTGCCATGCTCTGGTCCATCACTGGTGGCGATAATGAGGTTTACGCCCAGCGGCGGCGTGCAAAACCGGCATTTCCATGCATTTAAATGTGAGTCACAGGTTGGACCCAGTATGCTCCGCCCTTCCACGATGCTCCGCTCCTCTCAGTCAGAAGTCTCGCAGGCGCGAATTACTACAAGTATTTACAAACGTGGACTGGGCGCCATGGCTGCGGAGGGTGGGTAGGAGGCTTAAAAAACACTGCTGGGGGATGGCTGCCTGACCAAGGGCAGTAGCAGATAGTGACTTGGTTCCAAGTCCGTGGACTCGGGGTGTCCCCCTCGAGATCAGGATGGCCTGCCTCAAACCACTATTGCTGTAGTTTGTCTTTTGAATGCACCACTTTGGTGCTGTTTATAGTCTCCTGGCTGCTCACACTGCGAAGTGCTGCCTATGTCTTTTAACTGCTCAAAAGCCCTCTGGTCATCTGAGAGCCCACCCAGGCTGCCCCTCTGGACACCCTCATATCCCAGCTGTACCATTAAGGGCCAAGATCAATCCGGAGCCCACAGGGCTCCTCAGAGCACACCTCAATCAGAGGACACCTGCATTGCAGCCTTTGGACCCTTCCCAGGTTCTCTTCCCTTCTAAGGGCAGAGGCTTCACCAGTGACCCTCACCCTTCTGGATCACCAGCTGTTTCCCCTGGTGAGATTGGCAGCATTGACCGCCTCTGCCACCACCTCCCAGGCAGTGTTCAGGAGGGCAGGCCTGAATTTGCAATCCAGGCTGGGAAAGAGATTGTCTCTCTGCTCCTCACTGGCATGGAGCTGTGGGTTCACTTCGGACTCCCGCCTCAGGGGGGAAGTCTTCCCTAAGCCATCTTGGTGGCTGCAGTGAGTTTGTAATACATGGAGTGCTGAAAAGCAGTTCCAGCTGCCAGGCTCTTTGGCACTAACTCCAGCCCCAGCGATTAGATTGCCTGTTGGGCTGGGAATTTCTGGGAATTCGCGGCAGCAGAGTACTGGCCTATTAACATGTCCTGGATTGATCCACTAATAGCACCCCCAACTGAACCGCATGCGTTGCACTTGGGGTGCAATCTAACGGCCTCGTCACGCGACGCGATGAGGCTGGTAAATCTCGCAAGAGGCTTCTCGCGATATTTACAACATTCATTATGCCTTGCGAGATCTAACGTGATCTCGCGAGGTGTCATGATTTGGATCTCGCCATCAATGGCAGTGATCCAGATTTACATATTCAAGTGAGTAGTTAGTCTCACTTGAATATGTCTGCGCCAGTTACCCAAGGCGTTGGATCTAATGGCCTCGCCTAGGAGACCCCGAACGGATGTCATTGAGCACTGGTTTCCACAACCGTGAACCAGGTGTACCGGCACTTGGGGGGGGGGGGTCAATCGGGAGACCCGGTTGGTCGGGCTCTGGACAGCGTGGCACCCTGGCATTCCCAATGCCACCCAGATACCGTGGCACTTCCAGCCAGGCACTTTGGTAGTGCCACACCCTGGCAGTACAAGGCTGGCAGTGTACAGGTAGCATTGCCCATGCAAGGGATCGGGCCTTATGAGGTGGGGTGCGGTGGGGTGATCCTCGCTGAGTCGCGTTTAATAGTGGGATGGTTCTTGGTGCTGCAAGCTCAAGAAAACTTCCTGCTAAATGTGCCGAAAATGGTACTCTGCTTCATTCCCATTAAATCATGCTCCTAGCCTCCCGAATGGAGAATTTTGCCCAATTTGTCTCTTAGCTTAAAAAAAGCTTATTTTCCCTTTAAACCTACAGCCACCAGAACACATTACCAGTGATTGGATTTCTTATTTTTTCCACTTTGTCACAATTTCCTAACATTTACAAGAGGCTAAAAAAAAGCTCCAGCATTCAACTTTTCATCATCCAGTTTCTCTGTTGTTGAACTTACCACTCAGTAACTGTATACTGCTGGAAATGTGGCTACAGTTGACTAGGAGAGATAAAAGTCACATGCAGAGGGTTCTGTTGGACTTTGCACAAAGACAGATTTTGCTGTCAATTTTTCCTGACTGACTAAGCACAAATGTAATTATCATGGATTCCATTTAACAGTACCAACATTTTTAACCCTAAAATACTCCACAATTTAATATTCTTGTATTTAATGTTACGAGTATCAGGAATGACCACTGTTTAGGAATTACGGAATAGCCGAATCTGGATAGAAGAGACGGACACTGCTCCAGACATTGTGAAGCAAAATATTTCTTAAATGAAAATCGCTTATTGTCACAAGTAGGCTTCAAATGAAGTTACTGTGAAAAGCCCCTAGTTGCCACATTCCAGCGCCTGTTCGGGGAGGCTGGTATGGGAATTGAACCGTGCTGCTGGCCTGCTTTAAAAGCCAGCGATTTAGCCCAGTGTGCTAAACCAGCCCCTATGTATTTTCAGTTATACTATTTGGACATTATTATGATTTTGTACACTTAACATTCTTATATTATACGAGCAGGAGCTGGTTAAGCTCAGTTGGCTAGAAAGCTAGTTCGTGGTGCAATTCCTCTACTATCTGAGGTTATTCATGAAGGCCTAGTCTTCTCAACCTTACTCCTCGCCTGAAGTGTGGTGCCCCTCAGGTTAAATCACCACCAGTCAGCGCTCCTCCCTCAAAGAGGAAAGCAACTTATGGTCATCTGGGACTATGGTGACTTTACTTAATTTATTATACGAGTTCAATGGAAATTCACAACATCCAGCAAAATGATTCTGTTTTTGTTGTAGTTATTTGTGACCTCTTTTTCTGAATGTGTGCTTACAGGCCACAGTCTCTCAAAAGCTTACTGAGGCCAGACATATCCAAACATTGGCACTTGATGCAATGTCAATTGTGCTGGAACCTTGTGATGCCCCTTCTCCAAGGACTTTAGAAAGTAAAGGGCAATTTACCATCAGTTCTTTCTTTCACTTAATGCTGATGATCCTCTTATATTGAAGTTGGAGAAATTACATTGAGGTCTGAACCAGTACGTTTCCCGCTTTGGGAGATGGTTGGCTGGTGGTCTTTTGAGTTTTTTCCTTCTGCTGATATCTGGACAGTTTCTGCCTCAATGGTCCATATCAAAACAGTTATCAAACTTTCTCATATATGGTATCAAACACGTGTGGCCAAGAATATCAAGAACCGTAGCCAGATTTAATCGACAGCAGAATGAAAGTGCTTGTGATTAAACCATGAAATATGCTTGTTTAATCTATTCCAGCTGATGGCTGTAGTGAAACATGATAAACTTAGAAAGCTATTTTCCACTGGTTTGTTTCCAGATGGCCAGGTTGCCTTCAAAACTTTCCTCCAATCAGAACACAGTGAGGAGAACATTGAGTTCTGGATGGCCTGTGAGGATTACAAAGCAACCAAATCACCTATTAAGATGGTTTCCAAGGCAAAGAAGATCTATGAAGATTTCATGGAAAAAGAAGCTCCAAAAGAGGTAGGACAATCATCAGAAGCGCCAATGTAGATTTGGCTTTGTTTAGGCAGGGAGATATAACACCCTTTCTAACTGAAGAAATGAAATCTGTTACCATATCCCTTGACTCAATCATTTGTGGTTTTTCATTCCTCCATGCTCACCAAGAAGATCAACTTAATTGAAAAACTCAACAGTAATGCTGGGATTATAATTTCTTAATTTTGTGCTTCAGTCTTGAAATCAGAACGTTCAAACCTTTTTTCAAGTGTTGCAATGATTGGAGTTCATTATAAATCTATTTAACAAAAAACGAAATCAATGTTGAAAGATATTGAAATTGGATGACACAAAATCAATAACACATGACTAGAGATTATTAAAGCACTGACAGAAGGGACAGAAGAAATACAGCTGATGGAACTTAAGCTTTCTTGGCCCTGGAAGACTATAGGCCCTCTCACCAACATGGAGTTATGTATTAATTTAGGATGAGATTTAATCAAAGGTGATATTAGATAGCATATACATCTTAACATCTGGAATGTATTAGGTCTCTCTTCATTGACAGCCACTTTGTTTCATAACACCATGCAAGGAACATTTGCTGACACAATGGGCATGATTTAACGCCCGCATCCCGTTCCGATTCCGGACCACTCCCAGGATTCTCAACAGTTGCGAGATCTAACCGGATCTTGCGTGATGCTGTGATCTGGATCCCACCCAGAATGAGTGGGGTCCAGATCCGCATAGTTAAGTGAGTTTAGAAACTCACTTAACTATGTCCACACCGGATTGAACAGCCACCTGGGATCTACCAGCCACGCCGAGGAGACCCCTGCCGGGCACCATTCAGCACTGGACCCCATAAATGGGGACAAGGCAGAATAGCGCTTGTGGGGGTCACCCAGGTGATCAGAGGCCCCTGAGTGGTCTGTCTCCAGGCAGGGTGGCACCCTGGCACTGCTGGTACCATCCGGGCACCTTGGCACTGACAGACCCGCCCTGGAAGTGCCACCTGGGTGCCACACTGGCACAGCCAAGGTGCCCAGGTGATGCTGCCAGACTGGCATGGAGACTGCCAGGCTTGCAGGGGCACTGCTGGGATGCCAGATTGGCATTGGCAAGGTGCCAGGCTGGCATTTTGCCTGCATCAGGGATTGGGCCCGGGAGTGCCCTCCCAATGTAAGGTGGGGTGCGTGGAGCCCAAGGACCTTGGGGGTGGTGGTTTCGGGTTTGGGTCGGGAGATTGAGAGATCAGCTCCTCAGTGCAAGAAATGATGCTGAGTGCGAGCTCAGGGAGGGTGTTCTCCGCCGGGCCGAAATAGCAACAGCATCCCGTTAAATAGCGGGGTTGTTCGTGGCGCTGCAAGCACTGGGAATGACTACGCTAATCCCACCCAGAATGGACCCTGATTTTTTTTTTGTTAAATTGTGCCCATTGTATATTTACATGCCCAAGTATTATGGGGTTGTCATTTTAAGTTCTGATCATAAAAGCCATTGCAAACAAAAGGACAAGAACACTTTTTAAAAACATTACTAACTAATGCCACAGAGGATAATAGGGGCCAATGCATATTCCAATTGTGAAGTAGTCCTTCCAAACATTCGAAATACGTCTTTTCCTGGGAAGCAATCCGATGAAAATGGTGCCATTGTCTATAAAGTGCCCCCCTTTTCCAGACTTTTTTCTAGACCTATAAAGGTCTTCAGAAATAATCCAGGTGTAAAGATTACCTCCAGCTTTCAGCCATTTTGAAAATCCAAATTTACTTGATTTTAAAACGTGAATATCTAACTTGAACCCAAACACTCACAATGGTTCTGCTGTTCTAAAAATGACTGTTTTTACAATGTAATGAGGCAACATATTGAGCTTTTGCCTTCTGCTCTGTAGATCAATGTCGACCACTACACCAAAGAGATCACGGTGAAGTCCCTTGCTGAACCTTCAACATCAACCTTTGAACTGGCGCAGAAGAGAGTGCTCACTTTGATGGAGAAGGATTCATTCAGCAGGTTTCTGAAATCTGAACTCTATCTGGAGCTGATAAAGTAACAATGTAGCTGGGCTGTGCAAAGGCTGGATGGAGTGAGACTGTTGGTCTCCCCACACAGACGCTAAATGAATATTCTCTCACTGCTGTTAGCTAAAGCAATTATTCCAAGTGTTTTTTGTCCTTAAAAGCTTTGGGCACTATGCTGACCTATCATTTAAATCTAACACTTGTCTTTGCATAGCCCTGAAATAAACAGGCACCATCTATGGCAAAGTGTACCTTTAATGTTGTACTTGTCTTTTATGTGTGTTTCTTTCCCTTATTTTTCCAAAAGATTATATCCATTGATAAATAACCATGTGGCTTCAAACAAATATTTGGGCAATTCAAATCATTCCTTTAGGATTCTTATCACCATCACGACAAGAATCTGGAAAAATCTTTTGAAACAAATGAAAATAAAAATAGACTACTTTTTCTGTGAGCAAGCACCTTTCATCCTTCCTATATTGAGAACACAAGAGCTATGTGCAGTTGGTATAGCAAATACTGTGGAAGGTATCTTACTAGAGTTTATCAAAAGGTTCCTATATTTACCAGTGAAGCCTACTATAAGTATATCACACTATATTACAATGTAACAATATGCTCTTAAACTACTGTAAGTGTTCTGATAACCTTTAACCTAAAGAAGCACTGACAATATGCAGAGTAAGCATCAGCTGATGCAGCCCTTGTTCTTGTATAGTTCACAGAGACACAAGCCTTTGTAAACGATGACTCTGGCAGTTTTCACTGACCACCAGACCATTACTAAAGTGTGGTGTGGCTATTCCATCTCAATTGTAGACTGTATTGAACACTTGGATGAAGCCTGTACACGAGTTCATACAATCATTCATCCGATCACAAAAAATATATCCCCATATTTCATCTGAAAAGTAAATTCCAATACATATCAGTCAGAATGTGCAAAATTCCTCAATGATCTACAATACTTCATTGGAAACAGAACAATGTATCACAGATGCTTCACTGACAGAGGCAGCCTGGGTGTGCGGGTTTCCCATAATGGATTTTGAACCATGATATTTCAATTAGATTTTGTTGAAGACAAAGTGAAAGAGAAGGAGATTGGAGCTCAACATGGACAATCCACCTAAATGTTGACCATTACAGTCAATTAGTTCAATAGAAACATAAGCCCTAATAAGCACTTTACACTCAAAAAAGTAACTAAATAAACCAAGAAGTGTAAGGATTCATGGTTACTACACGACTGTATCTCCATATACCATCTAAACTAACACATGCTCATACACAACCTATACAAATATGTCCAAGTAAAATCTTTACCAACAGGTCCACCTACATTTTATGTCATATGTTTATAAAGTTCTCAAATATCATTTAAATTCATACAAGCAAATTATTCTTGTCACTTATGGACATCAGCAGCCAATAAACATGAAATAGAATAGTCTCAATACTATCACTGAAAGACTTATTCTGCTCTGGCACATTTCCACCTGGGAATATTATAATTCTCCTTTTATGATGGGCAATCTCTTAACAATGCAAAGATTAAACCAACTCTGTCACGGAATGGCTGGAATGTGTTGAATGACTTGAAGGAAAACAAGAGAGGATGGAGGTGAAGCGGCCGTAGAAAGTAACCCTTGCCAACTTCACGCGTACTGTAATGTGGCCGGAATAAGTGGAGCACTTTAAGAAAGGAAATGCCTGAAGGAAGTCAAATAATCAGATATTAATGTCGTTCGATCCTCACAATCACCTTTTGGTCTCATACTCTGTAACAGCTTAACATGGTAGCACATATCGTAAACGGTCTGATGGAATGATTTCATTTTGTACATCAATCATCTGACTAACTAGATTGAATTTAGGAGGGACTGTACTTCCATGTTAAGGAGCAGCACAATCAGGTTGATTTTAATACAGAACAGCATAATTTCAGAACAATGATTTACATTTGCTTTCCTGGAACTTAACGTAGGCTAACCCGTTGTATTAGTTAGGTTCTGTACTCTCCTCATGAAAACATATGGTATAACATATGGTTGCATCAAAAATAAACTAAACACAAAAACACAAAACGTAAAATTAAATCCTGGAAAGATAGCTTACACCAACAATTAATGGAATGATTTGTCTGCATTATATTCCTTGCCCACCTGATAAACTATATTGGCAATATTAATGAAAGCATTTAGAATAAATGCTTAAGTTTTGATTCCTGTATTGCAAATTGTAGCCAGTGCATGATCATTATTAAATATACTTTGTGTAATGCATGTTTGTTAATAATCTTACCTTGAAAGATATTTCCACATGGAGAGTTTCAGTAAATGCTTCATTAATTCTGTTGTTATGGTGAGAGGTCAGTGAGAAACCTAGGTGCGGGCCAAAGCCCTTAGTGCAGGACACTACCAAGGTTGAACAGAGCAGGTCCAACGAAGGAGCAGTGACTAGGTGATGCCAAAATAGAGGTTTGATACTCGTACAAAATACAATCCTATCTGCCTAGGAACAAACAAATTCATTTCTGCACAAAGTGGGAGTGTTTTGGGTATTAAAAACAACACACAGACTGCCTGGTCAATAGTTCATGACCAGCTCTACCTAATGGAACACAGTCAGCTAACTTTACTGCCTCCAGTTTTCTTGCCAGTGATAAAGTAAGAATACGCTAACTCGATACGGATGCCACCTTGTCGAAATTTACTTTGACTGCTAATTGGTTTGAGTGCTGTCTGCTGATCTTGGCACTTAATGGTGAGAATCCATTTATGCTGGGCCTTCAGATTAATTTGAACACCATCACTTAAATGCCAGACAGTAATGCCATGCTAAATGATTGGTTTAATCATTTCTGAATCCAAAAATCATAAAACTATTATATTGGGAGGCACAGGATTAAACTGTAAAATCAAGCTACTGCTAAAGTTCTGTTTCAATTTAATGTCCAAACGAAGCAAATACTGAAATTCTAAGTACTATTCTTTATTAAAAGTGAACTTCATTATTATTCTGCTTTGTATACAACATGTATTATTTCCAACAGGTTGAACTCCTCATGGTCTGACAGCCTCTATTGATTATATAATGCCATGAATAGTTTGCTGAAGGGGAGCAGGTTAAAATACTGTCCAGATGTAATTGATGCCAAACTGAAGCAATCCTCCGTTTTATCCCCGATTGTAGTTTTCTTCCACGCAGAATAGAGGAATCTTTAAAATGGGTAACTCATTGAACAACAAACCAGCCCAGTCTTTGATCATGGAGACCCAGGATTGGATTCTCCGTTGGCGGGATCTGCCGTTTCACTGGCAATGCACTCACGCCCATGAATTTTCCGACAGCGTGGGGGTGCCCACATTGAGAATTCCCATTGGCCGGCTGCCAGGACGGAGAAACCCGCTGCTGGAGGGGGGTGCCGCACCAGAAAACGGGTGCAGCAGGATGGAGAATCCCGCCCCCAGTGTTTAATTTCATAAAAGGATGGAAACACAACCTCCTCATACAAACGTAACATTCCAGGCATTATATCATCATAGCAATGAATTTAGTTATGTTCATTTAATGGTCATTATATACACATGAATGTAGCAATAAAAATAATGCTTCACTTTTATCTTAATCCAACTCGGAAGCAAACATTTAACCACCAATCAGCGCCTTCATGTTAGTTTTATGAAGTGTTCATTTGGGAGTTCAGTTCCTTAACTGAAACATTTGAATTAATATGGGTGTTACGCTTATCCCTTTTATGTTATCTGAGCATTAATGTACTGTTAAAGCTGGTAAACAACTGCAGTAGCCTTTTCGTGTGTACTGTCTTATCTTGAAAGAGTTAGGAACCTAATGAAGTAAACATGTATCTCTAAACTAAAGTCCGCCTATTTCTTTCTGAGTAACTTAATGGATTTTCTCATAAACAGCTCCAAGCTGGGTTTAGACTGTCACGAAACAAATGCATATTCTTCATGAACCTGTGGTGAAAATCACAATGTGTGGTTTTCTTGGTCAACCACAGTGAAAGTATTTACAGTACTCACATCACAATGAAAGCCAAGTTATTCATGCTGTGGGAGTGAAAACTGATGAGGTTGCAACAATCACTTGGTTTAATGCTAAATTATCCTTTCAACAATCTTTTAAATCACTCATTCAAATTAAATCCAATGAACAGACCAGAGAGATTCTTGTTCTGTGTTGAATTATATCATTAGAACATAGAACATAGAACAATACAGCGCAGTACAGGCCCTTCGGCCCACGATGTTGCACCGAAACAAAAGCCATCTAACCTACACTATGCCATTATCATCCATATGTTTATCCAATAAACTTTTAAATGCCCTCATTGCTCATATATAAGAAATGTTGAGGTTGTAGTTAGACTGGAAACATGGACTATGATGGGTGACATAGGGAAAGAAGTCAGCTGTGATTCCTACTGCTGATCACAATCCATTGTCTTATGCCAGAAAGTTCAAAGATCGATGGGAAGGGTGCGATGGTCAAAACGGTTGGAGAGCTCACACATTAAAGTAAAATTACTTGAGTAAGGCAATGGATGGCTGTCAGTACCCTGAAAAAGTTGTTGCTCTCTAAAATGGAGGAGGCAGGGAACAAAAAGAGTAGTGGTCATCAGGAAATTAAAAAACATAGGCCCAATTTGACCTCAGAGCCAGTTTAATGGGTTGGGGTGTAATAAGTCTATGAGTGCGGAGTAAAAGGCTTAACTGGTTTATTTTAAACTGAAAATAAAGCTGCGGCAGCGGCACACAAATGTCCCAGCTCAGGACTATCGAGAACTGTCGGTCCGGATCTGGGGACGTAGAACATAGAACATTACAGTGCAGTACAGGCCCTTCTGCCCTCAATGTTGCGCCGACCTGTGAAACCAATCTAAAGCCCATCTACACTATTCCATTATCATCCATATGTTTATCCAATGACCATTTAAATGCCTTTAATGTTGGCGAGTCCACTACTGTTGCAGGCAGGGCATTCCACGCCTTTACTACACTCTGAGTAAAGAACCTACTTCTAACATCTGTCTTATATCTATCTCCCCTCAATTTAAAGCTATGTCCCGTCATGCTAGCCATCACCATCCGAGGAAAAAGGCTCTCACTCTCCACCCTATCTAATCCTTAACCTTCTTTTCTCTAATGAAAACAGCTTCAAGTCCCTCAGCCTTTCCTCATAAAATCTTCCCTCCATACCAGGCAACATCCTGGTAAATCTCCTCTGCACCCTTTCCAATGCTTCCACATCCTTCCTATAATGCGGCGACCAGAACTGCACGCAATACTCCAAATGTGGCCGCAACAGAGTTTTGTACAGCTGCAACATGACCTCATGGCTCCGAAACTCAATTCCTCTACCAATAAAAGCTAACACGCCGTATGCCTTCTTAACAACCCTATCAACCTGAATGGCAACTTACAGGGATCTATGTACATGGACACCAAGATCTCTCTGCTCATCCACACTACCAAGAATCTTACCATTAGCCCAGTACTCCTGCTACTCCTTCCAAAATGAATCACCTCACACTTTTCTGCATTAAACTCAATTTGCCACTTCTCAGCCCAGCTCTGCAGCTTATCTATGTCCCTCTGTAACCTACAACATCCTTCCGCACTGTCCACAACTCCACCGACTTTAGTGTCATCTGCAAATTTACTCATCCATCCTTCTACACCCTCCTCTAGGTCATTTATAAAAATGACAAACAGCAGTGGCCCCAAAACAGATCCTTGTGGTACACCACTAGTAACTGAACTCCAGGCTGAACATTTCCCATCAACCACCACCCTCTGTCTTCTTACAGCTAGCCAATTTCTGATCCAAACCGCTAAATCACCCTAAATCCCATCCCTCAGTATTTTCTGCAACAGCCTACCGTGGGTAACCTTATGAAACGCTTTACTGAAATCCATATACACCACATCAACTGCATTACCCTCGTCCACCTGTTTGGTCACCTTCTCAAAGAACTCAGTAAGGTTTGTGAGGCATGACCTACCCTACACAAAACCGTGTTGACTATCCCTAATCAAATTATTCCTTTCCAGATGATTATGAATTCTATTTCTTATAATCCTTTCCAAGACTTTGCCCACAACAGAAGTAAGGCTCACTGGTCTATAGTTACCGGGGTTGTCTCTACTCCCCTTCTTGAACAAGGGTACAACATTTGCTATCCTCCAGTCTTCTGGCACTATTCCTGTAGAGAATTACGTCATAAAGATCAAAGCCAAAGGCTCTGCAATCTCCTCCCCAGCTTCCCAGAGAATCCTAGGATAAATCCCATCTGGCCCAAGGGACTTATCTATTTTCACACTTTCCAGAATTGCTAACACCTCTGTTTTGTTCTGTTTCCTTTGTAACATAAGCGGCTTCCTTGTGTTGCATTTGTCAAGGAAGGTCGAGACGTGTAAATAACTTCAACTCATTTATTTACACGATGTACACTTTTATAACTTGAGTTCGACACTACTGCTAATCCTATTGTTGCTACCTAAACTGACTGACCAACTGCTGTCTTCCACGTGGTGGGTGTGATAATGAATCAGCCCTGTGCCTCTCCTCACTGACTGTCTCCACTGGCCGAAGGGGGCTGATCATGTGTGTGGTGTCCTTTATGTATGAGTTGGTGTAATGCCCCCCTGTGGTCGTGTCACCTCCTTGTGTGTCGTGAATGTCCATTGGTCGCCTCCCACCTAACTTATCTATTGGTTGGGTGTGTGTGTGTGTGATGTTTCTGGTGCTCCCTCTAGTGTCTGTCTAGCTTACATGTATTTACAGTGATGCACATCACCACATCCTCCCCTTTTTATATGTTGTTGCTCTTTTTAGCCTTAGTTTTATTACCTCTGATTATGTCACCTTTGCTCACGAGTCGCCAGGTATCTTTCTGATACCGCCACGTGGTTCAAGCTCGAGTTATGATTAATAAGTCAGCACACCGCTTAGTAAGATTGAAATCAACGGTCATTTATTATATACAACAATTAATGCTTACACAATAATCCTACTATCTATATAGAAACCTATCACTACTGGCCAATACTTAACTTTAGGAAGGGCCCACCAGGTCAGGGAAACGAATGGCTTATCGAATCGGATCTGGCCCGCGGGATTCAAAAAGGCTGATACGGGTCGATGGCTAGCAGTCTTTATCGGGTAGTGATAGCTGGAGTCAGACTTACTGTTTCTGGTCGATGTTCTTGCGAAGGTCTCGAGCAGGAGAAGAAGGGAGAGAGAGAGAGATCTGAACTTGGCCCCTCACTTTATAGGGCCCAGGGGCTTCCCGCCTCTCGGGGCGGCCCTTGACCCTGAGTCCCAAGTGATTGGACTTGTTCCCAATCACTGGGTTCGATATGTCCAATAACGGGGCGATTCCTCGATCGGGGGGTGGTCGTTCACCTGTCTTTGTTTCGGCCACTGCAGGCGCCGACAGGTCTGGTCCGGCATTCAATTGGTAATATGTTGCAATTGTTCCCGGGGATAGCCGATTAAACTGCAGATGTCTGGGTTGATGTGCTGCTAATAGTCCTGAGTATCGATCTGGGCCGACTTCCCCAGAGCCAAATACGCTATTCTGTCTGCAGCTGTCCGTTTGTGTCCTGTTGGCTGCTTTTCCCATCAGCCTTTTCGGTTAGCCATTTTAAATCGGGTTTTGGCCAAATTAATAGGGAATCAGCTATTTTAGGTGGCTACAATGTTCATGTTTTCTGTACACTTGAAGAAAAACTGAACAAAGAACAGGTAGAGAAGGTAAGGTATATACAAGTCATGGGAACGGTGATTAAACAATAAGTCCAAATCATTCATGTGAGTCCATAAACCATCAATCATCATGGTCAAATGTCTCTCTTGGTTATGAACGTCATCAACAGGAACCAAGTAGTGGTCGAATCACTGCGCTGTCCGATTTGGAGTCTTTTTCTTTTTATGTTTGTGGTGGTCTGGAGTGCAGATTGCGCCGACGGTTGTCCTCCTTCGGTCTTGATTCCATTAGTGGGCAATCCGTAGTGCTGGCCTGTTTGAGAATATGCTGCATAGACTGCTGGCTGCTGCAGGCTTGAATACTGGGTTTGTCCAGCATGAGCTGTCATTGGCCGCACTGTCGGTGTGGAACAAATATGTGGACATAGCTGTGGTGAAAATTGGTGTATTCCTCTTGGACTGTAGCTGCTGCTTGTTATTGCTGACCCAGTGTGATTGTCACGTGATCCATCTCCTGTCATTGTGGCATCTGCTGTCACTCTGAGCGTGCCATCACTGAGGTTGCGACACTGCCTGTCTGGAGTAAAGTCTGGCTTACGTGAATCAGAGTCGGCGTTTGGCTGCTCCCCATCTGGAGTCTGGTCTGTTTATTGTTGATGCTCCCCGTCCGGAGTTTTAGCATGTTCACTGGAGTCAGCTGAGATTTCTTGAAGCTGCACGCCTGGAGTCGGAACATGCAGGAATGCATTGACTAGAGGAGAGGTTCGAGCAATTGAGGGTGGAAGTAGTGTGGTGTCACCGGAGTCACCAGTGGTCTCACCATGATCGTCGAGTGCCTCTGTACGCACTAGCTGAGGTCTGTCACTTTGCACCTTTTGCATGGGAAGTGGGATGCTGTCGTCACTCGTTTCACATACCGTGGGTAAATCCTCAGTAGCTGCTTGCTGTTCACTGAGGTTGCAAACAATGTGGGTGGACTGTCATTGTCTTGCCGTTGTCCTTCATTTGGGCTTTTCTTCTTTGGAATTTTAAATCTTCCCCCAGACATTACAGAACCTTGTTCATTTCCCTCAATTTCTCCCATATGTAGGGCATCAAATGTTAGATCCAATGTTTCTTTTGTCATTGTACTAGTTTCCAAAGAACAGTCCGTTTCAATTTTCTTCTCAGTTACTTCACATGCATCCTTTTCTAATGTACATGCCTTCATAGTCTCTGGCTCTGATTTTGCTGGGACTGGCACAGTCACAGTCTCTCTTTTACTGTTCTCAATTGCCCACATTCTACTCCCCAGACATGAATGCTTAATCTCTGGAGTTAATGTGGTACAATGGATAATCGGGTCGACCTTATCTGCATCTTCATCATCACTGGAAGGCACAATTGGTTCACTTGAAACTGCTGGGGGTTTTAAGTGCTTTATCTGGCTACTCGATGTCGGTGTCCTCAGGATTCTTGCTCCAATGTTCTGCTCATTTATCAGTGGAGTGTGCAGAGGTTCAATGCGATTAATATTCCCATAAGGGGTTGAAGAGTCATTACTGACTAACTGCTGGTCTCTGAAGTTGGGACTTTGCGGTTTTGTGTTGAAGGGAGACAGTTGTCCCTGCTGTAGATATAATTCAGGTTGTGTTATTTCCATTAAATGAGGATCAATGTCTTGTCCATTTTTTCGATCCGTACTAAAACAATGGCAATTTTCAGTCTGCTCCTTGCAAGTTAGACATACAAGCAATTTCTTTAGCAAATCCTCAGCATCCTTCTGTGACTGTGCAGCATTATTAATATCTCTTCGGCTAGAATGATCCTGAAGGTCAGCGCATAATCCTTTTTTCTTCGGGCTTGGAAGAGGCGATTCCTTTGGCTTGTCTTCATTTGGGCTTGAACAGTTATCAGCGCTGTGCCCTTCATTGTAGCATGATAGACCGTCATGGTCATCCTGCTGTGCAGTGGAGCGTGATAGACTGTTATAGCCTTCTTGCTGTTTACGTGAGCATGGCAGACTTGCATTGTCTGCCGCTAGTTGGTCAGAGGAGGTTGCTAGACCCTCATGGTCTTGTTCGTGCAAGGACTGCGCTCTGGAGTCTTGCGTTGCTTCTATCGTGGAGGCTGTCCACGGGCTGGCTGTGGAGGCTTGTGACACTGGAGTCACTTCTTGTTCGTGCAAGGACTGCGCTCTGGAGTCTTGCGTTTCTGCAATTGTGGAGTCTGTCCACGAGCTTGCTGTGGAGGCTTGTGACTCTGGAGTCACTTCTTGTTCGTGCAAGGATTGCGCTCTGGAGTCTTGCGTTCCTTCTATCGTGGAGTCTGTCCACGAGCTCGCTGTGGAGGCTTGTGACTCTGGAGTCACGTCTTGTTCCTGCGAGGACTGCGGTGTGGAGTCTTGCATGTCTTCTTTCGTAGAGCCGGGAACCCTGAGCGGGGCGTGGACCACGCTCTGTGTGGCAGCAGGCCGCTCTCTGTGGGCTTGTACCGCTTTCTGTCTCTTAATTTCAGGCTGCAGCATCACCCTGCACTGATGAGTTGGGACGTCATATCTGCTGTGTTGAAGATCCTCAAATCCGAAAAATGAATCCGCATCTGCGTCGGATTCAATGCGGGGGGTCACCAATGTGCAACACGAAAGGTTCGTCCGAGTCGTAGTCGTATAGGACCATGGAGCTGTCATTGGGCTCGCGAGGTCCAGAAAAAATGTAAAGGTCAGTATCATCGGTGTGTGCATAGGTAACTGCTTGTTGCAGGGTTCTTCGGAGGTTAAATTCATTTCCTGGTTCAATTTGAGGCATTGTGCTGTCATTCCAGGTGAAGGAAGGTTGTTTTACAGCTTTAAAAGATTTTTTCTTTGATTTGGGACGTTTCCCCTTTAAATTGGTGCAGTCTGGGGCCTCTGACGTCATGACGCGCGTAGGAAGCGATTGCGCATGCGCAGATCGCCGTTCCTTTACCGATGGCCGTTTTCTTGATTGCGCATGCACGGCGTCTCGCGCATGCGCAAACGAACCTTCCGGTTCTGCGCACTTCTCGCGCAACTGCACTAGTGTAGTCCCTTTAGCAAGATGGCAACCGACCTCGACCCAAATCACTCTCTGGTCCGGGCCCTCGGCCTCGAGGTGAGTACTGGCGCTTCTCTTATCTTTCCTTGCCGATTGGAGTGTGTTTTCCTCACAGTATTTGCCAAATTTGTCCAGGACTGCCTGGAAGTCGTACCTGTTTTGCCCCTTGGAGAACTTGAATTTTTAAAAGATTTCTTCTGCTCTTGCACCGGCGATGGTGAGGAGAAACTCTATTTTTTCATTATCGGCCAGGTCTTTAAGTTCGGCTGCCACCAGGTAGAATTCAAACGCCGGCCGGAATCGCTGCCAGTTCTCGCGGAGATCGCCGTGGCACTGGAGCGGCTGCGGAATCGGGAGCCCATACATCTTGCCTGGGTATTGCTGGTTGTTACTGTACGCTGAGGTATGGCTATCTGGATTTAAGCAGTTCACTACTGGTACCATGTTTTGTTATGTTTCCTTTGTAACATAAGCGGCTTCCTTGTGTTGCATTTGTCAAAGGAAGGTCGAGACGTGTAAATAACTTCAACTCATTTATTTACACGATGTACACTTTTATAACTTGAGTTCGACACTACTGCTTATCCTATTGTAGCTACCTAACTGACTAACCATCTGCTGTCTTCCACGTGGTGGGTGTGATAATGAATCAACCCTGTGCCTCTCCTCACTGACTGTCTCCACTGGCCGAAGGGGGCTGATCATGTGTGTGGTGTCCTTTATGTCTGGGTTGGTGTAATGCCGCCCTGTGGTCGTGTCACCTCCTTGTGTATCGTGAATGTCCATTGGTCGCCTCCCACCTAACTTATCTATTGGTTGAGTGTGTGTGTGTGATGTTTCTGGTGCCCCCTCTAGTGTCTGTCTAGCTTACATGTATTTACAGTGATGCACATCACCACAACCTCATCCTTATGAACCTCTCCCGTCTAGTCTAGTAGCCTGTATCTCAGTATTCTCCTCGACAACATTGTCTTTTTTCTGTGTGAATACTGACGAAAAATATTCATTTAGCACCTCTCCTATCTCCTCGGACTCCACGCACAACTTCGCACTACTGTCCTTGACTGGCTCTACTCTTACCCTAGTCATTCTTTTATTCCTGACACACCTATAGAAAGCTTTAGGGTTTTCCTTGATCCTATCTGCCAAGGACTTCTCATGTCCCCTCCTGGCTCCTCTTAGCACTCTCTTTAGGTCCTTCCTGGCTAACTTGTAACTCTCAAGCGTCCTAACTGAACCTTCATGTCTCATCTTTACATAAGCCTCCTTCGTCCTCTTGACAAGTGATTCAACTACTTTAGTAAACCACGGTTCCCTGCCTGACAGGTACATACTTATCAAGGACACGCAGTAGCTGTTCCTTGAACAAGCTCCACATTTCAATTGTGCCCAGCCCCTGCAGTTTCCTTCCCCATCCTATGCATCCTAAGTCTTGCCTAATCACATCATAATTGCCTTTCCCCTAGCTATAACTCTTGCCCTGCGGTATATACTTATCCCTTTCCATCGCTGAAGTAAACGTAACCGAATTGTGGTCACTATCACCAAAGTGCTCACCGACCTCCAAATCTAACACCTGGCCTGGTTCATTACCCAATACCAAATCCAATGTGGCCTCACCTCTTGTTGGCCTATCGACAGACTGTCAGGAAACCCTCCTGCACACATTGGACAAAAACTGACCCATCTACTCGAACTATAGCGTTTCCAGTCAATATTTGGAAAGTTAAAGTCCCCCATAACAACTACCCTGCTACTCTCACTCCTATCCAGAATCATCTTTGCAATCCTTTCCTCTACATCTCTGGAACTTTTCAGAGGCCTATAGAAAACTCCCAACAGGGTGACCTCTTCTTTCCTGTTTCTAACCTCAGCCCATACTACCTCAGTAGACGAGTCCTCATCAAACGTCCTTTCTGCCACTGTAATACTGTCCTTGACAAACAATGCCACACCTCCCCCTCTTTTACCACCTTCCCTGAGCTTACTGAAACATCTAAACCCCGGCACCTGCAACAACCATTCCTGTCCCTGCTCTATCCATGTCTCCGAAATGGCCAAAACATCAAAGTCTCAGGTACCAATCCATGCCGCAAGTTCACCCACCTTATTCCGGATGCTCCTGGCGTTGAAGTAGACACACTTCAAACCATCTTCCTGCCTGCCGGTACACTCCTGCGACATTGAAACCTTACTCATGACCTCACTACTCTCAACCTCCTGTACACTGGAGATACAATTCAGGTTCCCATCCCCCTGCTGAATTAGTTTAAACCCTCCCGAAGAGCATTAGCAAATTCCCCCCCCCCCCCCCCCCCCCCCCCCCCCAGGATATTGGTACCCCTCTGGTCCAGGTGTAGATCCCGTTTGTAGAGGTCCCACCTACCCCAGAATGAGCCCCAATTATCCAGGTATCTGAATCCCTCCCTCCTGCACCATCCCTGTAGCCACATTTTCAACTGTTCTCTCTCCCTATTCCTCGTCTCGCTAGCACGTGGCACGGGTAACAACCCAGAGATAATAACTCTGTTTGTTCTAACTCTAGCTCACTGAAATACCTGCCTTACATCCCCATCCCTTTTCCTACCTATGTCATTGGTGCCTATGTGGACCACGACTTGGGGCTGCTCCCCCTCCCCCTTAAGGATCCCGAAAACACGATCCGAGACATCACGGACAATGGCACCTGGGAGGCAACACACCAACAGCGAGTCTCTCTCGTTCCCACAGAATCTCCTATCTGTCCCCCTAACTATGGAGCCCCCAATGATTAATGCTCTACTACTCTCCCCCCTTCCCTTCTGAGCAACAGGGGCAGACTCTGTGCCAGAGACCTGTACCCCATGGCTTACCCCTGGTAAGTCCCCCCCCCCCCCCCCCCCCCCCCCCCCCCCCACCAGTATCCAAAGCGGTATACTTGTTACTAAAGGGAACGACCACAGGGGATCCCTGAACTGACTGCTTCCTCCCAGCCCCTCTTACCGTCACCCATCGATCTTCATTCTTCGGAGTAACTACATCCCTGAAGCTTCTATCTATGACCACCTCTGCTTCCCGAATGATCCGAAGTTCATCCAGCTCCAGTTCCCTAACACGGTTTTTGAGGAGCTGGAGATAGGTGCACTTCCCACAGGTGAAATCAGCAGGAAAGCTGACGGTGTTCCTCACCTCAAACATTCTGGAGGAGGAACATTGCACTGCCTTCCCTGCCATCCCCTCTAGGTAACTTGCGGATAAAACAAGAAAAAGAAAGAAAGAGCTTACCTGATATTCACTCAACCTACAAAGAGCTACATTTAAAGGACCTGCTAACTAGCCCCAGCTGGGTGGGCCTTTACCTGCTCACAACAAAAACTCATATTCTACAAAGATCACAGGGAGATCAATCAGCGATTTCCCCATTGTTCTCGTGAGGGCTATCACAACCCTCCCCCCTCAAGTATGAATCATCCCCCTCACTCCCGCATTGATGACGCCTCTTTTGTTGTTTGGTACACGGCCTTGAGTCGGTGGTAGGTGGAGGCAGATTGGGGGAATTGAAGAGGACTGGGAATTATCGTTTCCTTGTTGAGCCCCGAAGTACCACAGAAGGAGGCTTGTCTTCGGTGCTGACGTCCGATGGAGGATCAATCTCCTCAGTCCCCATTTCGGACTCCGAATCTTCATCGTTGGGGGAAACGGCTCTCAGGTCCCCCAGAGGCTATGTCCCCTTGCTGGAGGTAGTCGCAGTGGGCATCAACGATATTGTCTGCTGAAATTGTCTCCACTGGAGTGGGTTCCTTGCTTTTCAGATGATTCAGGTGTTTCTTCACAGCCTTTCCTTGGACTTTGACTTTGTAAAAAAACTGGAACAGTCTTTTCCAGCATGGTTCCTGGGATCCATTGGGAGCCATCTCCAAAGTTTTGAACGTAGGTGCCATCTCCTATTCTGAAGGTCTTTCGTGTCTTCTGGTGTCATAGTTCGTTTTTTGGGTCTCCTCCTTTGACTAACGTGCACCCATTGTCTTCCTGGACATTCCCATAGGTGCAAAGTGGCCAAAGGTAGAGGTTTTGTTTCTCCTGGCACAGGCAGCATCCCTCACCAGATTCTCGATGTCTGTATCGAACCTGGGTCTCCAGATGTAGCTCCTTGTGAATATTTTCGTCCATTGTGTAATTCCAGCAGTGTTGGGCGCTGACCTGAGCGGGGGATGACAGGGGTGCCTCCACCTGCCACCGACTCGAGGCCATGTGCCAAGCAACAAAAGAGGCCTCATCAATGCGGGAGTGAGGGCGATGATTCGAGCTCCCCACAGGATGATGTCATCTTCGACACTCAGCTCTTGTTGTTTAGGGAGAAAAGCCTTCATGTCATCTGTGGGGTGTGCTCATATTGCAAGGTATCTAGGAAGTTCAAGGCCACGATGACTTCTTCCAAGGCGAGCAGAGGGGCCAAGCTTGTTGGGTAGCAGGAGGCAACTCAAGGCATTTGCGTTGGCAATGTGTGTTCCTGGGGGTTGATCGAGAGTATTCGTTGGCTGCTAACAATAATGCCCAACTGAGCCGAGGTGATGGGGAGAATTCCTTTATTGTCTTTGAAAAGGCCCAGCAGGGGTCTATTGTCGGTTTATGTGATTGTGAAACGTCGGCCACAGAGATAGGGGGGGAATTTTGTCAGCCTAAAATTAACACACAATCCCTCCTTTTCAATCAGAAAAAAGCGTCTTTTCTTGTCTGCTTAGGTTCTGGATGTTTATGCTATCGATCTCTCTGTGCCATTGTCCCATCGATGGGAAAGGACTACTACTCCATATGGACAGGCATCACATGTTAATACCACTTTTCTCTTGGGGTTGTGATGAGACAGGATTTGATGATAGTAACTGCTGCTTCACCTTCATGAAGGTGCCGTCCTGCGGCATCTGCCATGATCGCTCTGGTGTATTTTTAACAGTGTGTGCAGAGGTGACAATAAAGTGGGATAAATTTCCAATAGTATTTTAAGGGGCCTAGGAAAGAGTTTAATTCTGCGTATTTTGCAGGGTTGATGCCTCTTTGGCCTTAACTTTATCCTCCACGGGGTGCAGGCCTTTTTTGTTGACTTGGTACCTGAGGTAGTTCACTTTGCCTGCCTGAAACCCACATTTTTCTCGTCTGAGACAGGCACCTGTATCGAAAAATTGACTCAAAATCTTCTCCATGTTTGATAGGTGTTCTTTTTCCTGTAATTAGTAGGTCACCTACGTACACTGCCACATGAGGTAGCTCTTGAAGAACATTCTCTAGCAAGTGTTGAAAAATACCGCATGCCAACGAGACTCCAAGGGCAGACATGTATATTCGTATAAACCCTAATGGGTATTAATCATCACGTACTTCCTGGATGACTCATCTAGTTGTCGCTGAAGGTAGGCATGGTTCATACTTACAGCAACTGTTCATTCTTGTCTAACACAAAAGCAAAATGGGTAAGAGGGCCAATCCATGGCTTACAAAGGAAATTAGAAATAGGATCCGATCCAAGGAAGAAGCATACAGATTGGCCAAGAAAGATAATAGGTTTGAGGAATTCAGCAAAGAAGGACGAAGGGATTGATTAAGAAGGGGAAAGTACAGTACGAAAGTAAGCTTGTAGGGAATATAAAGAGGGACACTAAGAGTTTTTATAGATATGTGAAGAGAAAGAGATTGGTAAAGAGAAATGTAGGCCCCCTACAGACATAAACAAGGGAATGCATAATAAGGGACAAAGAAATGGCTGAGCAATTGAATACATAATTTGGTTCTGTCGTCACAAAAGAGGATACAATTCAGATCCCAGAAATGTTGGAGAATGAAACGGTTAGTGAGAAGGAAGAACTGAGAAATACCAACATTAGTAGAGAAATGGTGTTGGGAAAATTGATGGGATTGAAGGTGAATAAATCCCCAGGGCCTGAGAATCTGCATCACAGAGTGCTTAAGGAGGTGGCTCTGGAAATAGTGGATGCATTGGTGGTCAACTTCCGGGATTCTATAGACTCTGGAACTGTCCCAGCAGATTGGAGGGTAGCTCACGTCATTCCAATATTCAGAAAGGGCGGTAGGGAGAAAGCAGGGAACTATAGACCAGTAAGTCTAACATCGGTAGTGGGGAAAATTCTTCAATCCATTATCAAGGACTTTATAGCGGAACATTTAGAAAGCAGTGGCAGGGTCAGTCAGAGTCAGCATGGATTTATGAAGGGGAAACCATGCTTGACAAATCTGCTGGAATTCTTTGAAGGTGTAACCAGTACAGTTGACATGGGGGAACCAGTCGATGTGGCATATTTGGACTTTCAGAAGGCATTTGACAAAGCCCCGTAGAAGAGATTATTGTGCAAAATTAAAGCACATGGGATTGGGGGAAGTGTATTGAGGTGGATAGAAAACTGGTTGGCAGAGAGGAAACAAAGAGTAGGAATTAATGGGTCCTTTTCAAATTGGCAGGCAGTAACTAGTGGGGTGCCACAGAGATCGGTGCTGAGACCCCAGATATTCCCAATATATATTAATGATTTGGATGAGGGAACAAAATGTAACATCTCAAAGTTTGCAGATGATACCAAGTTGGATGGGAGGTTGAAGTGTGACGAGGATGCAGGGATCCTACAGCATGATCTGGACAGATTAGGCGAGTGGGCAAATCAATGGCAGATGCAGTATAATTTGAACAAGTGTGAGGTTATTCACTTTGAAAGCAAAAACAGGAAGGCATATTGCTACCTGAATGGTTGTAAATTGGGAGAGGGGAATGTGCAGCGGCACCTGGGTCCTTGTGCACCTTGTGAAGGTAAGCATGCAGGTGCAGCAGGCAGTAAAGAAGGCTAATGGTATGTTGGCCTTCAATGCGAGAGGTTTCTAGTACAGAAGCAGGGTTGTGTTGCTGCATTATACAGGGGTTTGGTGAGGCCACACCTAGAATACTGTGTGCAGTTTTGGTCTCCTTTTCTGAGGAAGGATGTTCTTGCTCTTGACTAGGCTAGGATTGTTCTCGCTGGAGTTCAGAAGAATGAGGAGGGATCTCATAGAGACTTATAAAATTCTAACAGGACTAGACAGGGTAGATGCAGGGAAGATGTTACCAATGATGGGTATGTCCATAACCAGTGGTCACAGTCTGAGGATTCAGAGTAAACCATTTCGGACAGAGATGAGGAGACATTTCTTCACCCAAGGAGTGGTGAGCCTGTGGAATTCATTACCACAGGAAGTAGTTGATGCTAAAACATTGAACATATTCAAGAGGCGGCTTGATATAGCACTTGGGGCGAATGGAATCAAAGGCTATGGGGAGAAAGCAGGATTAGGCTAGTGAGTTGGATGATCAGCCATGATCGTGATCAATGGCAGAGCAGACTCAAAGAGCCAAAAGGCCTCCTCCTGCTCCTACCTTCTATGTGTCTATGTTTGGTGAAGCTTTAACCCCCTGCCAGTTGGCATATTGATCTTCTATGCATGGCATGGAGTACTGATCTAAACATGAGGCTTTATTAATCATTAGTTTATAGTCCCCACAAGGGTGAACTGATTTTCCAGTCTTGAGGACCGGACTGCTGGTGCAGCCGACTCTGCGGACTGCACTGGTCATATTATCCCAATGCTCTCTAACCGCTCGAGCTTTGTCTCTACATTGGTAAATACAGCTCTCCTGGAATACCTTGGGGTATTTGCCAATGACCTCACACAGTCCACTGGTTCCTAGTTAAAAAATTTGTAGCCAGTCCAGACAGATCCTCTGGAACCAGCCTCTGCCCAAGACACTGAGTCCTGGTCCTTGTACAACTATGAATGGGAGTTGGGCCATCTGTTGCCAATAGGTAACCGGGGTCAAAATGGTCCCCATTATCTTCAAAGGTTCTCCTGTATATGCACCAACCTGGTCCTGGTGTCTCGTAGGATTGGGGGCGAGATGCCCATCCCGAGATGCCAGAAATCGTGTTCCCTGACGGCAGAGAGGGCAAATCCCATGTCTACCTCCATTTCTAGGGAATGGCCAGTGACTAAGAGTATTATCTTTTTGGGGGCGACCTGAGGGGTTATGCTGCAGTTTAGCTGTGTCATTTCATCCTCTATGGACTGATAGATTTGAAAGGCCCGGGCCTGAGGTGACTTTGGCTTTGGCCTGGGTGGCACACGTACTGCTGATTCTGGCAGCCTTGCCTGGTTGTACCCTTTGGCCACACTTAAAGTAGGTCTCCAGGGATGCTTCGTTGGTACTTCTAGGGTTGTCACGTTGTCTTTTGAGATGCCAGAATGTCCTGATTGAATGTTAAGTTGGTGATGGGTGAGGCACGTAGGGGCCTTCACTGACAATGTTGGCTTCACTGTATAGGAGTCCTCCCCTCCCAACCTGAGAACGTGACTGTCCATCATCCCTTGGAGATCTTGGGTCCCTTTCTCCTCGTTCTCGAAGGATAGTGCTAATTCCAAAGCCCTTTTGAGGTCTAGGGTAGGTCAGGTCAACAATCTTTTTGTATCAAAACAGTATTGATCTCACATACTGGCCACTTGCACAGCATCTCGGCCAGGGATGGGCCAAATTCCTTCATCCAACCAAGAGTTTTGTCATGGGTTCGCGATGGTCCTCCCAGCTGTGTTGAACCGGTAACACTGGAGGATTATGGGTGGCTTTTAGTCGTAAGGTTCTTTACTAGGTCCACAAGCTCCTTAAACGTTTTAGTGTCAGGGGCTGCAGGATAAGTTGAACTCTTAATAATGCTGAATGTCAGGGTCCCACATGCTGTCAAAAGGGTTACTTTATGTCTGTCATCCCCTTCTATACCATTGGCGCAGAAGAAGTAGCACCTGCGTTCGGCATACTGGGACCAGTCCTCCACTATGGCCTGAGCTTCCCAAACAAGGACATTTCTGGGTTTTTCTTTTTGCTTTGTTTCTTACCGAAGTTGTCATTGGGGAGTTTGGAAAAGGCTGGTCAAAATCCCATGCTTGATCCTCGTCGCCAATGTATTAATTCCAGAAAGCGAACAGTGGAAAGCCAAACTGGTTTATTTTAAACTTAAAATAAAGCTCCTACCAGGACAAACAAAACAAATGTCCCAGCCCAGGACTATCAGGAACTGTCAGTCAGGATCTGGGGAGCAACATTTAAAGGTCCCACGAACGAGCCCCAACTGGGTGGGCCTCCGCCCGCTCATCACAGGAACTGTATTCTACGAAGTCTATGGGGAGATTAATCAGTAAACCCCCATGGTCCTTATGAGGATTATCACAAGTTGAAACTAACCTGGTGCTCTATAAATTAGATCTGGGGCGGGATTCTCCGTTTCTAAGAAAGTGTTCACGCCAATGCAGAATTTGTGGACTTCCACGACAGCAAAACTGCCGCCAAACCTGGACCAATTCCATTACTGTGGAGGGGCTAGCACCCGCACCAGGTGGAACACAATCGATCCCAATAAAAAATGGTGCGGGGTTTGCCGGGTCCATGATCGACACTTGGGAAGCTGCAGCCACACATAAACATTACACTCCCCACACAAACACTATCTCAGCCAACAAGATGGCACTGGTTGTGCTGTGTGATGAAGCGTGCCCATACAGCCAATGGGTCAGCTGGGGCCAG
Source organism: Scyliorhinus torazame (assembly GCF_047496885.1). Taxonomy (NCBI): domain Eukaryota; kingdom Metazoa; phylum Chordata; class Chondrichthyes; order Carcharhiniformes; family Scyliorhinidae; genus Scyliorhinus; species Scyliorhinus torazame. Next base: position 133,821,916 of record NC_092713.1, on the reverse strand, counting down.
AGGGCACTTAGGGGGGTGCCCTGGGGGGGGACAGGTATACGCCCCGTGGCCCGAAGTTCACAGTGGGCTGCTTTGCCGGTTGTGGCAATGGTGTTCTGTGCCCGTCCACCCCGACCCCACAGCCCACCTCCTGGTCACCGCCCCCCCCCCCCAACACCCCCGCTACTCCCCCCAGCCCTGGCAGAAGCCCCCCAGCCAGTGGCACAACTGTCAGGAAACTATGCCGATGTTGGACACTTTCCGTATCCCCTCTCGCTCCCTCAGCAGTCACGACGCCGGTTTCATGATTTTGAAAAGCACAAGTGAACAGCACCATCGGGAACTCAGCCCATTGGAGACGGAGAATCGCAGAGGCCCCGGAGAATAGCAGGTCGAGCCCCCTAATGATATGCAAATGATGGTTACTGTACGTGTGTTCCGCAACGCATTGACGCTGCTGTCGTGGTGAAGGGGAATTGCGATTTGGCGTCAAATCGGCACCCGCTGCGATTTTGGCGTCGGAACCAATTCACCGCCTAATTGCCTTTCGCGATCTCAACATCGGCCAACGGAGAATCCCGCCCACAATCTATCGTAAATCCTGGGCATCACGTAAAACTCGCTGGCTGTCTTCGTACCTATTACCTTGTTTGGCCCCTTGTTTTGCACTGTAACCAATCACTGTTTGTCGATGTACCATTTGTCAATTTTCTCTGTTGATTATTCTCTTTGTCTATTATGTACGTACTGTGTATGATCCCTCAGCCGCAGAAAAATACTTTTCACTGTACTTTGGTACATGTGACAAGAAATCAAATCAAATATTATGGGTGGGAAATAGTTGAATACACTTGTGGCCTGCAGGCCACCTGTTAAGCAGCTGGTTTGAGTGTGGCAGAGATTGGCTACTGTGGCTGTCCTGCAGGTGTCTCATGAGTAAAAAGGAGGAATATATCTGCAGCAGGGGAGTCCCAAATTTTCTTGCACTTGGCCCCACAATGAAAGAAAAACAAATTATCCATGTAGGTCTCACACTGTAATCGCTCTCCCCCACCATCTTAACTAGCCAGGAAAAGAGGCACTGTGGTTCCCCATGCAGTGTGCCAAGTTAAAATTGTAGTCAGGTTTCAATGGTCTTATCAGAATTCCAACATGCATATGGAAGCAAGGACCCTGACTGCCCTATAAGGCTAATTATAATTGGCAACCATCCTCTCCTGGGGGCTCCAGAACAGATAAGTAAACTCTGGTGTTTTTAACTGTTCACTTATCTGGTTTATGGTCGGGGGTAAGATTAAATTTCCCTGCACCACCAGCATATTCCAAAGATCACCTTGAAGTATTTTTTACACATTTCGAAAATTGTTCCAACGTGATGATATAATGGAAAATCAGGCACATATGGAATTATGTGATGTTAACAATGGTGCCAGCAACTTAAACATTAGAGTATAATCACCAACCCCACACTCTTACTGAGGACCCACACCTAAAAGAAGATTAAGAATAGTGAAACCCCGTTAGCCTATTGTGCCTGGCGAACACATCAAATTACAATTGAACAAATGATTAAAACTACCATTATTTTCAAAGATAAAGCTTAGGTTTCCGAATTAATCCCTGAGGTCAAGATGTATCTAAAATGGCATTCTGCAAAGGATGATGGGAATCATGGTCGGGTTGAAACACAGACAGGAGATAACTTGTATATATTGCAAACAACAACTCAGACTTAAACAAAAACTCGCACCTGCTAGTGGCCACTCACAGGTCTTCCCGGGACAATGGGCTTCAGATTGGAACTTACCATTAGTGGCAGATTCTGGGGTGCCTATTTGCCTTGTTTGGGAGTGCCTACGTGCCTTGGACAATAACAACTGGTACCCGCCCAGTCATCAAGGTGCCCGCCCCTAATTGGCCAGAATCGATTAGGGTGATTGAAATCCTATTGATCCATTGGATCCCTACCTAGGAGCGCCCAAATGAGCGTGAAAGATCGGAGGATAAGAAGAACTGCACAACCAACATTCTGCCTCTTTTGGGGAACCGGCTTCTGTCATCCATCAGCAGCACATCAAACAGCCAAGTTCAAGGACCCACGATCTCCACCTGAAAGACGACACTCAGCCTAGACAAACCAGACAACCTCCAGGCGCCACACGTGGGGAACCAGATAAAGACCTTGGGCGGGATTCTCTCCTACCCGGTGGGGCGGGGGGTCACAGCGGGACGGAGTGGCGTGAACCACTCCGGCGTCAGGCCACACCAAAGGTGCGGAGGCTAGACCCACCCCGGAGTGGTTGGCGCCCCGCAGGCCGGCAGGCAACTGGCGCTGAAGGGCCTCCGCCGGCCGGCGCGACTCGGCGCATGCGCGGGAGCGCCAGCGTGTGCTGGCATCATCCCCACGCATGCGCAGAGGGATTTGCTTCCGGGAACGGCGGAAGACCACAGCCTCCGGTGCGGAACACTAGAGTGCCCCCACGACACAGGCACGCCCGCGGATCGGTGGGCCCCAACCGCGGGCCAGGCCACTGTGGGGGCACCTCCCGGGACCAGATCCCCCTGCGACTCCCCAGGAACCCTGGATCCCGCCTGCGCCACCAGGTCCCGCCGGTAAGGGACCTACTCTAATTTACGTCGGCGGGACCGGCTACAGACGGGCAGGACTTCGGCCCATCGCGGGCCGGAGAATTCGGGCGGCCCCGGCGCCCATTGAGTCACGCAGGACCCCGCCATTCTCCAAGCTGCGCGGCGCGACTCACGCCGGGCCGGTTTTTTGGGGGGCGGGAGAATTGGGAGGACGGGAGGGACGGGATTCACGCCGACCCCCGGCGATTCTTCCACCCGGCGGGGGGGGGGGGGGGGGGTCGGAGAATCCCGCCCCTTATCTAACCTGCACAGAGTTAGATAACTTGGAAGTTAAGTAAAGGTCGTTTAACTACTAGATATAGTGTAATGTGTAGTGGCGTGTAATTTATTAAGTATAGAAGTAATGCTAGGTTCAATAATATACTGTCATTATACTAAATAGTTATTGTGTGGTCATTTGTCGCATACACGCAACACACTCACACATTGTGGTTATTAATAGTAATACAGATAGAAGTCAGCAACAATTTTCCTTTGGGTTAATGATGAAGTGTGGAATGAGCAGTCGCCACTGAACAGGAAAAATAATGCATTAAATGTAAAGTAGAGCATAACCTTTTAAAGTGCTTCATTTTTTCCCGGTCTTTATTGAGACCTACAATCATCTCCCTGCCGGGCATTCTACCTCTTGGGATAAGGAACAAACATGGAAATGGAATCTGATGGGAATCAATGAAATTCAGTGAAGAGTTAAAGGAACATTGCAAAATGGAAACAATTTATGCCTTCATTTGGATCCCAGCTGTATTTTGCGAGTCACAAACGTACAAATCAACATCTATTGAACTTGTGATAACTTCAAGAACTGGTCCACCAGTTAACTTACAAGAAACAACATTTTATTTGAACTGTAAACACCTATTTGCACAGTGCTTTAAAATAATCATTCCATACTCAGTTCTAAGGTCTAACCGTTAGGACAAGTCCCAACACATCCCAGTGAATTTCCAACTCCGGTCCCTGATTGGCCTAGCAGGTCACATGACTCCCTCATCAACGCAAGGCCCTTAAAGGGGCTAGCGATTATAGAACTAAACCTCAGGTAAGCTTGTAAATTGAAGGATGAGCTGAAGGGAAAAGCTGCCAATCATGTCACCTTGCATGGAATAAAATGTTTGTGCAAACATATCTTAAAGTTATTTATAGGATAATAGAATCAGAGATTTTTTACAGACAGAATGGGGGCAGTCAGCCTATCAAGTCTGTGCCGACTGTCTACAAGCTAGTTCCGCTTCCCTGCTTTCCCTGTAAAGCAAAAAATTATTTCTCTTCAGAAAATTATTGATTACAGTTTTAAAAGCCATGATTGAATCTTCCTCCACCACACTCTCAGGCAGTGCAATCCAGATCCTTACCACTTGGCTGTGTTGACATCTTTGCTGCATGTCATCTCTTGGAACCAGTATCCTCCTCACAGCCCACAATATTTCCAAGTTTTGTGACATCTGCAAATGTTGAAATTGTGCCCTGTACACCCAAGTCTCGTCATTAAAAGAAATCAAGGAAAGCAAAGGCTACTAGACTAGAAGGGCTTGAGGTTCATAAGGAAGAGGTGTTAGCAATTCTGGAAAGTGTGAAAATAGATAAGTCCCCTGGGCTGGATGGGATTTATCCTAGGATCCTCTGGGAAGTTAGGGAGGAGATTGCTGAGCCATTGGCTTTGATCTTTAAGCCATCTTTGTCTACAGGAATAGTGCCAGAAGACTGGAGGATAGCAAATGTTGTCCCCTTGTTCAAGAAGGGGAGTAGCAACAACCCCGATAACTATAGACCAGTGAGCCTTACTTCTGTTGTGGGCAAAGTCTTGGAAAGGTTTATAAGAGATAGGATGTATAATCATCTGGAAAGGAATAATTTAATTAAAGATAGTCAACACGGTTTTGTGAAGGGTAGGTCGTGCCTCACAAACCTTATTGAGTTCTTTGAGAAGGTGACCAAACAGGTGGATGAGGGTAAAGCAGTTGATGTGGTGTATATGGATTGCAGTAAAGCGTTTGATAAGGTTCCCCACGGTAGGCTACTGCAGAAAATACGGAGGCATGGGATTCAGGGTGATTTAGCAGTTTGGATCAGAAATTGGCTAGCTGGAAGAAGACAAAGGGTGGTGGTTGATGGGAAATGTTCAGACTGGAGTCCAGTTACTAGTGGTGTACCACAAGGATCTGTTTTGGGGCCACTGCTGTTCGTCATTTTTATAAATAACCTGGAGGAGGGGGTAGAAGGATGGGTGAGTAAATTTGCAGATGACACTAAAGTCGGTGGAGTTGTGGACAGTGCGGAAGGATATTACAAGTTACAGAGGGACATAGATAAGCTGCAGCACTGGGCTGAGAGGTGGCAAATGGAGTTTAATGCAGAAAAGTGTGAGGTGATTCATTTTGGAAGGAATAACAGGAAGACAGAGTACTGGGCTAATGGTAAGATTCTTGGTAGGGTGGATGAGCAGAGAGATCTCGGTGTCTATGTACATACATCCCTGAAAGTTGCCACCCAGGTTGAGTGGGTTGTTAAGAAGGCATACGGTGTGTTAGCTTTTATTGGTAGAGGGATTGAGTTTCGGAGCCATGAGGTCATGTTGCAGCTGTACAAAACTCTGGTGTGGCCGCATTTGGAGTATTGCGTGCAATTCTGGTCGCCACATTATAGGAAGGATGTGGAAGCATTGGAAAGGGTGCAGAGGAGATTTACCAGGATGTTGCCTGGTATGGAGGGAAGATCTTATGAGGGAAGGCTGAGGGACTTGAGGCTGTTTTTGTCAGAGAGAAGAAGGTTAAGAGGTGACTTAATTGAGGCATACAAGATGATCAGAGGATTAGATAGGGTGGACAGTGAGAGCCTTTTTCCTCGGATGGTGATGTCTAGCACAAGGGGGCATAGCTTTAAATTGAGGGGAGATAGCTATAGGACAGATGTCAGAGATAGGTTCTTTACTCAGAGAGTAGTAAGGGCATAAAATGCCCTGCCTGCACCAGTAGTGGACTCGCCAACACGAAGGGCAGTCAAATGGTCATTGGTAGACATATAGACGATAAGGGAATAGTGTAGATGGGCTTTAGAGTGGTTTCACAGGTCGGTGCAATATAGAGGGCCGAAGGGACTGTACTGCGCTGCAATGTTCTATGTTCTATACCAATCCCTGTGAAATTCTGCTAATCGCAATCCTCCAGTCCAAAAAACAACCGTTCACCCCTGTTCCCTGCCACTCTGCCAAATTTGTGTGTCCAGTTTATTCCAAGAGTTTAATTAGCTTTCCTGACGTGCCTATAATGCGGCACTTTATCGAACACCTTTTGGAAGTCCATGTACACCACATCAATGATATTACCCTCATCAATCCTCTGTTACTCCATCAAAAAGGACAATCATAAATGTATTGTTGGCAAGCCCATATCCACCTAGAGAAGGAAAGGAAAAATTCAAAAGAGGTATGTATAGACAGGATCTGTACACCCCTTGAAGAAAGGTCAATCATGGCACAGATGGAGACCTTGCATCAAACTTACAGTTGCTCATGTTTCATGGGTAGATGAAAAATGGGAGCGGCAGAAATGACTGGAAAATAAATATAGAGTCACATATTCTGTCAAAAATGTGTGTCAGCAGGAATGTATGCATCAGGATGAACGCATGTCAAAATGCATGTATAAAATATGGTAAATATATGCAGCAAAGCGAATGTACGCAACAAGGTAGATATGACAGCAGCACCAAGGTGTTTCAGTAAAATGCATGGATAGGAGTATAGGATTAAAAAGTAAAGAAGCAAAGATGTGAACTGAAGGAGAAAATCCTGTTACACTTTGAGTCAGCAGAGACTTCACTTAATTCAGAAACTGTGCACACAATCAAAGAATATCAGTGACGATTTAAGATAACGAGAGCACAGACAGAGCAAGAGGAGTTGGGAGGGATGTAACACTTGCTACAATACTGGCATTAACCCGGCAATCTGAAATATTGCACAGGTATGACCTGTCCACAATAATCCAGCCATTACCACCCCATCAGACTGCTTTCCATCATCAGTAAAGTGATAGAAGGTGTTGTCAACAGTTCTATCAAGTGGCACTTACTCAACAATATCTGACGTTCAGTTTCGGTTATTACAACCTTGGTCCAAACAATGGACAAGAAAAACTGAACAAAATAGGTAATGTCAGAGTAACTGCCCTTGATGTCAAGGTGGAATTTGACCAAGTGTAGTATTAAGGAGCCCTAGCAAAATTGAAGTCAATGGGAATCAGGTAAAAACTCTCCACTGGTTGGAATCATGGCTTCATGATTGACCATCCCTCCATCATAAGGCCAGAAGTGGTGATGTTCACTGATGAGTGCACAATGATCAGTACCATTCATGCTTCCTTAGATACTTGCCACATAAGGAAAGGCCTGAATAACATTCAAGCTTGTATTGATGAGATTTAAGTATCATTCATGTCATACAAGTGCAAGGCAATGACCATCTTCAACAGGAGAGAACTAAATACCTTACTCTGACATTCAACATTACCTTCCATAAAACCTCCACCATCAACATCATGGGACCAGAAACTGAACTTGAGTAGCCGTATGAATAATGTGGCTACAAGAACAGGTCAAAGGCTAGGATTTCTGCAGTGAATAACACACCTTCTGACTCCCCAAAGACTGTCCGCCATCTACAAGGTTAAGTCAGGAATGTGATGGAATACTGAATAAGTGCAACTTCAACAACACTCAAGAAGCGAGGCACAATCCAGGACAAAGCAATTTGCTTCATCAGTATCCCAACTGTCACCTTAAGCATTCACTCCTTCTTCCACCAGTGCACAGTGGCAGCAGTATGTTCATATATAAGATGCACTGCAGCAACTCATCAAGGCTTCTTTGACAGCACCCTCCAAACTGGTGACCTCTTATCAACTAGAAGGACAAGGGGCAGCAGATGCATGGGAACACCAACACCTCCAAGCCACACATCACCCTGACATAGAGCTATATTGCTGTTACTTCACTGTCACTGGGTCAAAATCCTGGAAAACCTTTCCTAATAGCATTATAGGTGTACTTACACCAGATGACTAGTGGTTCAAGAAGGCGGGTCATCACCACCTTCTCAAGGGCAATTATAGATTCATAGAATCATAGAATCCTTACAATGCAGAAGGAGGCCATTGGGCCCATTGGGTCTGCACTGATCCATTTCCCATCCTATCCCTGCAACCCCTTAACCTAATGTCCACATTCCTGGACACTAAGGGGCAATCTGGCATGGCCAATCCACCTACTCCGCACATCTTTGGACTGTGGGAGGAAACCGGAGCACCTGGAGGAAATCCACGCAGACATGGGAAGAACATACAAACTCCTCACAGACAGTCACCCAAGGCCGGATTTGAACCCAGGTCCATGGTGCTGTGAGGCATCAGTGCTAACCACTGTGCTACCGTGACACCCAAATGGATGAGCAATAAATGGTGACCTTTCCAGCAAGGATTTTAAAAAATAGGCAATTCTGGGATTTGGAGCAAGCAAAACTTTTTTAAAATTCTTGTCCAAAAGCAAAATAAAAAATAAGTAGGAAGGAAAGGATATCGAGCACGATCTTACCAAAATAAAAAAAGAATGCCGTTCTGGGCAGGATTAGTGGGGGCAATTAGCCATCCCGCTATCTATCAGCACTCTGTCTTGTTTTCGTGTCCCAGTCCGGAACGCCCGCCAAGGCTACACTTAGCCGCATTTCCCGCACTGAGGAGCTTTACGGAGCAGAGTGCCTCAGTGCAGGAAGGGATTGGGACACCATTTTTACATGTGCAAACCCCAGATCACCCACAATGCCCTAAGTCACCTGTCAGAGGAGTCCTCAGGCCCCCACCCCACCACAGACTGGCAGGGCACCCCTGGGCCTGGTCCCCGGTGCGAGTACTTGGCACTGCCAACCTGGCACTCTGGCAAAGAACAAAGAACAAAGAAATGTACAGCACAGGAACAGGCCCTTCGGCCCTCCAAGCCCGTGCCGACCATGCTGCCCGACTAAACTACAATCTTCTACATTTCCTGGGTCCGTATCCTTCTATTCCCATCCTATTCATATATTTGTCAAGATGCCCCTTAAATGTCCCTATCGTCCCTGCTTCCACTACCTCCTCCGGTAGCGAGTTCCAGGCACCCACTACCCTCTGCGTAAAAAACTTGCCTCGTACATCTACTCTAAACCTTGCCCCTCTCACCTGAAACCTATGCCCCCTAGTAATTGACCCCTCTACCCTGGGGAAAAGCCTCTGACTATCCACTCTGTCTATGCCCCTCATAATTTTGTATACCTCTATCAGGTCTCCCCTCAACCTCCTTCGTTCCAGTGAGAACAAACCGAGTTTATTCAACTTCTCCTCATAGCTAATGCCCTCCATACCAGGCAACATTCTGGTAAATCTCTTCTGCACCCTCTCTAAAGCCTCCACATCCTTCTGGTAGTGTGGCGGCCAGAATTGAACACTATACTCCAAGTGTGGCCTAACTAAGGTTCTATACAGCTGCAACATGACTTGCCAATTCTTATACTCAATGCCCCAGCCAATGAAGGCAAGCATGCCGTATGCCTTCTTGACTACCTTCTCCACCTGTGTTGCCCCTTTCAATGACCTGTGGACCTGTACTCCTAGATCTCTTTGACTTTCAATACTCTTGAGGGTTCTACCATTCACTGTATATTCCCTACCTGCATTAGACCTTCCAAAATGCATTACCTCACATTTGTCCGGATTAAACTCCATCTGCCATCTCTCCGCCCAAGTCTCCAAACAATCTAAATCCTGCTGTATCCTCCGACAGTCCTCATCGCTATCCGCAATTCCACCAACCTTTGTGTCGTCTGCAAACTTACTAATCAGACCAGTTACATTTTCCTCCAAATCATTTATATATACTACAAAGAGCAAAGGTCCCAGCACTGATCCCTGTGGAACACCACTGGTCACAGCCCTCCAATTAGAAAAGCATCCCTCCATTGCTACTCTCTGCCTTCTATGGCCTAGCCAGATCTGTATCCACCTTGCCAGCTCACCCCTGATCCCGTGTGACTTCACCTTTTGTACTAGTCTACCATGAGGGACCTTGTCAAAGGCCTTACTGAAGTCCATATAGACAACATCGACTGCCCTACCTGCATCAATCATCTTTGTGACCTCCTCGAAGAACTCTATCAAGTTAGTGAGACACGACCTCCCCTTCACAAAACCGTGCTGCCTCTCACTAATACGTCCATTTGCTTCCAAATGGGAGTAGATCCTGTCTCGAAGAATTCTCTCCAGTAATTTCCCTACCACTGAAGTAAGGCTCACCGGCCTGTAGTTCCCGGGATTATCCTTGCTACCCTTCTTAAACAGAGGAACAACATTGGCTATTCTCCAGTCCTCCGGGACATCCCCTGAAGACAGCGAGGATCCAAAGATTTCTGTCAAGGCCTCAGCAATTTCCTCTCCAGCCTCCTTCAGCATTCTGGGGTAGATCCCATCAGGCCCTGGGGACTTATCTACCTTAATATTTTTTAAGACACCCAACACCTCGTCTTTTTGGATCACAATGTGACCCAGGCTATCTACACCCCCTTCTCCAGACTCAACATCTACCAATTCCTTCTCTTTGGTGAATACTGATGCAAAGTATTCATTTAGTACCTCGCCCATTTCCTCTGGCTCCACACATAGATTCCCTTGCCTATCCTTCAGTGGGCCAACCCTTTCCCTGGCTACCCTCTTGCTTTTTATGTACGTGTAAAAAGCCTTGGGATTTTCCTTAACCCTATTTGCCAATGACTTTTCGTGACCCCTTCTAGCCCTCCTGACTCCTTGCTTAAGTTCCTTCCTACTTTCCTTATATTCCACGCAGGCTTCGTCTGTTCCCAGCCTTTTAGCCCTGACAAATGCCTCCTTTTTCTTTTTGACGAGGCCTACAATATCTCTCGTTATCCAAGGTTCCCGAAAATTGCCGTATTTATCCTTCTTCCTGACAGGAACATGCCGGTCCTGAATTCCTTTCAACTGCCACTTGAAAGCCTCCCACATGTCAGATGTTGATTTGCCCTCAAACATCCGCCCCCAATCTATGTTCTTCAGTTCCCGCCTAATATTGTTATAATTAGCCTTCCCCCAATTTAGCAGATTCATCCTCGGACCACTCTTATCCTTGTCTACCAGTACTTTAAAACTTACTGAATTGTGGTCACTGTTACCGAAATGCTCCCCTACTGAAACATCTACCACCTGGCCGGGCTCATTCCCCAATACCAGGTCCAGTACCGCCCCTTCCCTAGTTGGACTGTCTACATATTGTTTTAAGAAGCCCTCCTGGATGCTCCTTACAAACTCCGCCCCGTCTAAGCCCCTGGCACTAAGTGAGTCCCAGTCAATATTGGGGAAGTTGAAGTCTCCCATCACCACAACCCTGTTGTTTTTACTCTTTTCCAAAATCTGTCTACCTATCTGCTCCTCTATCTCCCGCTGGCTGTTGGGAGGCCTGTAGTATACCCCCAACATTGTGACTGCACCCTTCTTATTCCTGATCTCTACCCATATAGCCTCACTGCCCTCTGAGGTGTCCTCTCGCAGTACAGCTGTGATATTCTCCCGAACAAGTAGCGCAACTCCGCCTCCCCTTTTACATCCCCCTCTATCCCGCCTGAAACATCTAAATCCTGGAACGTTTAGCTGCCAATCCTGCCCTTCCCTCAACCAGGTCTCTGTAATGGCAACAACATCATAGTTCCAAGTACTAATCCAAGCTCTAAGTTCATCTGCCTTACCCGTAATGCTCCTTGCATTAAAACATATGCACTTCAGGCCACCAGACCCGCTGTGTTCAGCAACTTCTCCCTGTCTGCTCTGCCTCAGAGCAACACTGTCCCTATTCCCTAGTTCTCCCTCAATGCTCTCACCTTCTGACCTATTGCTCCCGTGCCCACCCCCCTGCCATACTAGTTTAAACCCTCCCGTGTGACACTAGCAAACCTCGCGGCCAGGATATTTATGCCTCTCCGGTTTAGATGCAACCCGTCCTTCTTATACAGGTCACACCTGCCCCGGAAGATCTCCCAGTGGTCCAGATAATGGAAACCCTCCCTCCTACACCAGCTGTTTAGCCACGTGTTTAGCTGCTCTATCTTCCTATTTCTAGCCTCACTGGCACGTGGCACAGGGAGTAATCCCGAGATTACAACCCTCGAGGTCCTGTCTTTTAACTTTCTGCCTAGCTCCCTGAACTCCTGCTGCAGGACCTCATGCCCCTTCCTGCCTATGTAATTAGTACCAATATGTACAACGACCTCTGCCTGTTTGCCCTCCCCCTTCAGGATGCCCTCTACCCGTTCGGAGACATCCTGACCCTGGCACCAGGGAGGCAACATACCATCCTGGAGTCTCTTTCACGTCCACAGAAGCGCCTATCTGTGCCCCTGACTATAGAGTCCCCTATTACTAGTACTCTTCTGCGCTTTGACCCTCCCTTCTGAACATCAGAGCCAGCCGTGGTGCCACTGCTCTGGCTGCTGCTGTTTTCCCCTGATAGGCTATCCCCCCCGACAGTATCCAAAGGGGTACATCTGTTCGAGAGGGGGACAACCACAGGGGATTCCTGCACTGACTGCCTGCCCTTTCTGGTGGTCACCCATTTCTCTGCCTGCACCTTGAGTGTGACCACATTTACATAACTGCGATCTATGACGCTTTCCGCCACCTGCATGCTCCTAAGTGCATCCAATTGCTGCTCCAACCGAACCATGCGGTCTGTGAGGAGCTCCAGTTGGGTGCACTTTCTGCAGATGAAGCCATCTGGGACGCTGGAAGCCTCCCGGACCTGCTACATCTCACAGTCAGAGCACAGCACCCCTCTAACTGACATTGCGTCAATTAATTAAAATTAAAATTAAAATTTGTCTTTTTTAAAAAATATATTTTTTTAAAAATTTCAAAGTTACTGTCAACTATCTGTTTCCTAGCACTAGATTTCTAATAGAAATGCGATAGCTAACTATAGTACTCTCTGCAGGAGAGTAGTGCTCCAGCCACTTAAGGGTGCCAAGGTGGCACTGCCAGGGTACCAGGCTGGCAGTGCAAAGTGCCCAAGTGGCACCCACAGTGCCAGAGTACCAGTCTGGCCAGAGGCCGACAACCCGGGGCTTCCGATTGCCTGGGAACCTTCCCCCAGGTACCATTCTAGCTGATCCCCGTTTTTTGAGCCAATACTGAACAGCGCTTGGCTGGAGTCTTCTCGGCGAAGCTGGTAGATGCTGGGTGGCTGTTCGATCTGATAAAGGCAGAGGGATGTCAGCTTCTAAGCTGACTTCACTGCGAGACTGGATCCCACCGACGGAAGACTGTTGGGAAGCCCAGGGGAGGCCTCTCCCGGCATCTATTGGCTGCCCCGTGCCCCCACGCAGACGCAACATGGCCAGTAGATCGCGCCTTCATTTCCTCACATCTCCAGTGCTTATATGTTGGTATAAGCATACATTAAAAAATGAAAAATAGTTGCTAATGTAAGTGTAAAACAGAGCAGCCAGTTTGGTCCATTTCACTCATTCTTCCTTCAATATTAATGATTCTGCATCATCGCACCGAGTTATTTTGTGAATTATTGCAGAATATTTTCTTCCATTCTCCTACCTGGAAGATCCTTGCCAGGTACTGAGTAAAAAAGTGTTCCCTCACATTTGTCCTGACCATTTTCATTCACCAGTTTGTGTGCAATCCGATTGGTATGCTTAATTCGGGCTAGAGTTCCAAGTTAACCTGCTCTATTTCATTTGGTATCATCTATACCTTTAACTGTCATTCTCATTCTAATTGGCTTGCTTTCAAGGCTGAGTCATACAAGTCCCAAAGATAAGTGAATAGAATGGACCAAGTCTTGGTCAAGTTGAGGGGCAATTATGTATGATCGTGTAAAAGAGGTAATAGCGTGTTGGCAACCATTTTACATCGCTTGCCATTTTTCATTAAGTGTAAAGAAAAATCAGGAGAGATGCAAAACACGAGTTCTGCACTTTTGCACAAAGATCTACCAAAATCATTAAAGGACGTCTGGATAATTGGGAATTGAGATGGGCTGCCTGGTGTTTCCTCTTTCCCATGGCTATTCAGCTGTTAAACCCATTCATTGCTGGATCACTCCCTTCTCTCCAATGGGTGTTCTGGCAGAACACAGGGAAGCACAAGTTAAGCTAAGTACACTTTCTTCCCTCCTCTGCACACTAAGAATAGCTCTTGATGATTTGATCCAGCTGCTTGTTCAAGCTGGGCCATTATTTAGCTCTGTTAAGCCATCCTCTAGATCAGTATTTTTCAAACTCTTACCAACCGGCCAACCTTCGGGGGACACACTAGCCGACCTTCGGGACCCACGGCAGCCGACATTCGCGAGCCCCGTGGCTGACCTTTGCGACCCCCACCGGCCGATCTCCGCGACCCACATCGGCTGACCTTTGCAACCCACCATTTTCTCTTACCTTGTTTGCTGCTGACAAAATGGAGCTATCGTGCCCAAAGCACATGACGCCGTCTTTGGGGGGAGTGACCTGCTCTTTGCCTCCCTTCAGGCAGGAACATTCCATTAAATTTTTTTTTAAATCATCTGCTGCGTCTCCGATAGCGCAAACTCGCAGGCAACAGCCAGCTTTTAACAATGCCGGCTGCAAGCGACTTTCAAAATGTCGGCCATGACCATCTAAAAAAATGCGGCCACATTGCACATGCGTGCCTGCTCATTGATGCACATGCGCACAACCATGGTGGTTCTGTGCATGCGCACCTATGGGCGGGCACGCATGCGCAGTGCGGCCTCATTTTTTTATATGGTTGCGGCCGTCATTTTGAAGGCCGCTCGCAGCCGGCATTGTTAAAAGCCGGCTGCAGTGGCTGTTGCACACAATCGGGAGCGCCACGTCGGACGGCTCCATGACCCTCCCGACACCCGCTCACAACCGACCCGCAGGTCGCGACCCCGACTTTGAAAATGCCTGCTCTAGATGTTATACAGACATTCAGTCCAACATTTTGACGTACCTTACTGTTGGTATCACCCGCCATAGGTGCCTTTGACCTGTGGTGCCTACCTGGTGAAGGCAACTCCGGCCGAAGTTGGATATCAAGTTTATTATTCACTCCTGCGTGTGTTATTCCACACTCAGTTGACATGTTGGCTCGGATTATTCGACCCCATGCCGGGTCGGAGAATTGCTGGGGGTGTGCGAGAATCGCGCCCCGCCACCCCGCGTTGGCCCGCCGATTTTCCGGCGCCAATTCTCGGGCGCCCGCGGGATCGCCGCCGCATGTCAGGGGCTGTTGAAAGAGGCACCCCCGGTGATTTTACGGGCCTCGATGGGCCGAGTGCCTGCTGAGTTTGGCCGAGTCTCGCCGATGTAGATTACGTATGGTCCCACGCGGCGGGACCTCGGACTTCTGGCTGTGGGGGCCACCTTGGTGGGGGGACGGGGGGCATCAGACTCCAGGGGGGGCCTCCACCGTGGCCTTGCCCGCGATGGGGACCTACCGATCGGCGGCCGGGCAAGTTCCGTGGGGAGGGGCTATGTTCCTCTGTGCCAGCCCCTGTAGGGCTCCGCCATATTTCCCAGGGCCAGCGCGGAGACGGGAACCCACGCGCATAAGAGGACACGCGCCGGCCGTGGCGCGCATGCGCGGACTCGCTCATCACCTGTTTCTTCACTGTTGTCATTCCAGGCGAACTCAGTGGAGACTTTCATAATCTGCTTCTTCTGGCTCAGCAATTAAACTAGAGATAACTTCATAGTCTTCTTCTTGTTCATTTATCAGATTACTGACATCCGATGCCACAATGATCTGCCATTCGATCAATGTATTGGATTCCCCTACCATTTGTAGAGTGGTATTTAGCTTTGCAATCTTGTTACTAACACAATAATCATCTAACCCGAATGGCTCTGCCATATCTGAGTAATATTCCTCAATGTAGGATTTCTCTTCTGTATTCTCATATTGGTCAAAATTGTCGACTTCTTTCGCTGTTTTCTTTCAGTGCCCTCCTTCTGGGGTCTTTCAGTGCCTTTCCTGTGGGGTCTTCCATTGCCTTCTTCTGGGGTCTTTCATGCTGTAAACTGCTTGTTCAATAGTGCTGCAAAAGTCTTCTTTTTCAGCTGTTCGTTTAAATTTCACCCCTGTGTTGCATTGCGAGGCAAAATGATTCAGGTTTTTGCACTTGAAACACATTCTTCTGATTGCCGGGCTTTTTTTTCTTAAGTGGGCGTGGCCACAAAGTCTTCACGTCATCACGTTCGTGACATCATGCGCAAGCATCCATTGCGCACGCGCAAATCGATCGTCGGCTGGAGTGTGCTGTCTTTTCAAGTGCGTGTGTGTGAACTGGTCCCATGCACAGAATGTTCAACATTCAAACTCGTTTTTTCTTTCAATACGCTTGCGCGAATCGGCCATCTTTTTGACGCACTGAATTTCTAGCTGAGCCACAGCTTCAATGGAGTTGAGAATTTTCACGCCACTCTCCCGATTCAACATTTTGGAACATCTATTTTTAGTTGCTTTACTTGCACGGGCCATTTTAATAGAATCTTCCAGCATTGCTTTTTTTTTGCTTTAGCAGTCGTTTACTCAGCTGTTCAATGCTTTTAAGGTCGGAAGAGCTATTAAATTTCTTAATGACTACTTCAAACTTATTTTTTCAACTTCATTCTCAAAGTGGAATGCGTTATACACTTCTGTAACCTACGGTCCAGCAAAAATGAGTAACAGCGCAATCTTTCCCTCCTCACTGTGTGCTTGGAGATTTAAGAATGAGAGGTACAGTTCAAACTCTTGTTTGCAAGCTTTCCAGCTCAAATCTACATTACCCGATGTCCTGAATGACTTTGGAGTCTGCAGACCATCCATGAAGCTTCAGCTGGGTATTTGTTTTTGTGATGATTTTGGTCGTTGCTACTGGAGTCTGGTTGAGATTTGTCTTCACAAGTTTTTTTCTTCGTGCGGAGATTCTTTCTTTCTCCGTAAACCTGACTATTCCATTCTAAGATGACTTCTGGTACCATGTTGTGTTCTCTATTTTGCTTTACCTGGATGACTTGGATGCGCAGTGTTGAATAAAGAACACAAAGCTTTGTTAACGAACAAAACTACAAATTTATTGCACTACTAATTAAGATGCGTTCACATTCCTAAAGTAGAAGGTTTCTATATTAAACTATGCTATCTCTAACTGCAGACTTCTCAAGTACAACTGCTCCTAGGCCTGGCATTCTTCCAGCTGCCTTCTAATTCCTAACTCCCAGAATCCCTGAAGTCACATGATATACATACATGACTGTTCTGTGATTCCCTTTAGTGGTAAGAAGCATTATCATTAACTTGATAATTCTTTACATCCCAGTCTGTATCTATATCATTACAATTTTACTGTAATTATTCTATGATTCAATAATCCCAATTTTTGCTGTATTACCCAAACTGCACCAAGTTACTGCTCTTCAGTATAACAAGGAATATTGTTTTAAAACAATATATATATATGAGTTCTAATACGTTCCCTGATTCCCGGTATGTCCTCTTATACAAATCATAGTTGACATGCAGGTGCAGCAAGCAATTAGGAAGTAATATTGGAGTATAATAGTCACAATTATATTGGGTTTCGGTGAGTTCATACGAGTACGGGGCACAGCTTTGGTTTCCTCATCTAAGGAACGATATCTTTGCCCTAGAAAGGATCATTCAACTGATGGAGGAAAAAAAGTCACATGATATATATATACATGATATATATATATACACCAGCCTCCGCATGCAAAGCATAACCCTCTGCCATTTTCACCAACTCCAGCATGATGCCACCACCAAACACATCTTCCCTTCACTCCCTCTGTCAGCATTCCGAAGAGACCGTTCCGTCCCAGATAATCTAGTCCACTCCTCCACCATACCCAGTTCCTCTCCCGTCACCCATGGCACCTTCCCATGCAATCGCAGAAGGTGTAACACCTGCCCCTTTACCTCTTCCATGTTTAACATCCCAGGCCCAAAACACTCAATCCAGGTTAAGCAGCATTTCACTTGCATCTCTTCCAATTTGGTCTACTGCATTCGCTGCTCCCAATGTGGTCTCCTCTATATCGGAGAGACCAAATGCAGACTGGGTGATCGCTTTGCTGAGCACCTTCGGTCTGTGTGCATTCAGGACCCTGACCTTCCCGTTGCTTGCCATTTTAACAAAAGACCCTGCTCCCATGCTCACATGTCTGTTCTTGGCCTGCTGCAATGTTCCAGTGAAGCTCAACGCAAACTGGAGGAACAACATCTCATCTTCCGGTTCAGCACGCTACAACCTTCCGGTCTCAACATCGAAAAAAAATCACTCAACTGATTCCTGGGATGAGAAGGTTGTCCTCTGAGGGCAGAATGAGTGGAGTGAATCTATAATTTCTGAATTTTAGAAGAATGAGAGGTGGCCTCATTGAAACATCCTTCTTTGCAGGCTAGATGCAATGAGCCTACTTCCCTTGGCTGAATACTCTAGAACTAGGCTCATTCTCTTAGGATGAGGAGGGCCTTGAGGCTCTGAGAAATTTCTGCATGAATATGGTGTGAATCTTTGGAATGCTCTACCCTGGAGGGTATGAATGCTGAGTCAATGAGCATGTTCAAGACGGATGTTTGGGCATGAAGGGAATCAAGAAATATGGGGAAATGGTGAGCAAGTGGAATTGATGTAGAAGGTCAGCCGTGATCTTATTGAATGATGGGGCAGGCTTGATAATAATAATAATCTTTATTATTGTCACAAGTAGGCTTACATTAACATTGCAATGAAGTTACTTTGGAAAGCCCCTAGTTGCCACACTACTGCACCTATTCGGGTGCACTGAGGGAGAATTTAGAATGTCCAATTCACCAACAGCACTTCCTTCGGGACTTGTTGGAGGAAACCCACGCAGACACGGGGAGAATGTGCAGACTCTGCACAGTGACCAAGCCGGGAATCGAACCTGGGACCCTGGCGCTGTGAAACAACAGTGCTACCCATTGTGGTACAGTGCCGTCCCATGTACTATCTAGTCTAGGTTTTCCTTCTTGCCTTTACAATGACTAAATATTCACAGTACGAAGTCTTACAACACTAGGTTAAAGTCCAACAGGTTTGTTTCGATGTGACATCGAAACAAACCTGTTGGACTTTAACCTGGTGTTGTAAGACTTCGTACTGTGCTCACCCCAGTCCAACGCCGGCATCTCCACATCATAAATATTCACAATGATGGCCTTTATTTCCATTGCATAGTACTTAACCTTACAATCTCTATCTTTTTCTGTTCTCACAGCCCCTAAGTCACAGGTGTAAGTTCCACTATAATGGTTTTCTTTTGATGCATGATTAAGAGCAAGTCGGATCAAAATAGTGAAAGTGGACTTACCCAGCCTGCCCTGTGACGCTAATAATCGGCTGGCGAGTAAGAAGAGACTTACAATTTTCACTTACCTTCTTCAAGGTGATTTCTGCTATCTGCCAGCCTAGTTTTCCTCCGACAGTTCCATATGGCCTCCCTCTATGTTTATTCTCTTCCAGGCATCATTCATATTTTAGAGTGGATGTTCACTGACCTTTTTGAAAGTGTTAATGATCACAGCACAAAAGCTCTCTCAGCAAGTCTGTCTTCTGGCTATTGTCTATGGGATAAGTAATGGGGGTGAAATTTGTCTTGAGTGCAGGAGACAAATGGGCAGTCTGGTATCTGCTGCCAGTTTTACTCCCTGCCTGATGGTTTTTTCCTATTGAAGCCAATGCAAACTACGACTGGGCAGGACGCGCATTGTTATGACCAGCCCTATGTGGTGTTCCCCAAACGTTATTGGTCCGGGCGATATACCTCGATTTGTCACGGTCCGACTTTTTCAAAAACCCAGGTGAGGAGGGATGTCTGGCTCTGTGTCGTTATTCAACCCACCGTCTGCAGGTAGCAACAAAGGTTTAATTCAACAATTCTCTTCCCTTTAGGTACCTTTTCCAGATCCAGTAATTATGTTTAAAAGCAGCCAATTATTCAATCAGGGTTTCTTGAGTTATGTTAAGGGGCGTAATTTAACTAAAACAAAATGGAGTCCGTTCTGAGTGGAATTAGCGGGGTTGTTCCCAACACTTGTAGCACCAGGAATTACCCCGCTATCTAATGGCACTCTGGTTTATTTTTGTGCCCTGACAAGAAACGCCACCCCCGAAGGCGCACTCAGCATTTTTTCCTGCACTGAGGAGCTCTGGCGAGCGGAGCGCATCCGTGCAGGAACAGATCAGGACGCTATTGTCAAATGGCACACCGATCTCTCGAACCCCCTACGCAGCCCCCTGACCCCCCAACACCCCACCTCACGTATTGGGGGTCCTCAGGCCCCATGCACCCCATCTCTCACGGGCAGAGCACAACTAGGTCCGATCTCGGTTTGGGCAAAATGCTAGCCTGGCGCCACCACATAATGGCATAATGGCAGTGCCATATGGGCATCCTGGCTGCCACCTAAGTGGCACTGCCAGGATGGCACTGCCAGGGTTCCAGACTGGCAGTGCCAAAGTGCCACTCTGCCCGGAGGCCGACCACCCAGGCGCCTCCGATTGCCTGGGAAACCACACACCCCAGGTACCGTTCTGCCTGGTCTCCATTTGTGAGGACCAGTACTGAATGGTGCCCAGCTGGGGTCTCCTCTGCGAGGCCGATAGATGCCGGGTGGCCATTAGATCCGGCGCGAGCACTGCTAAGTTGGTTCTTAAACTCACTTAGCTGTGCACAACATGATTAGATCTCACGAGGTGTGACGACCATCGGGAATCCCGGGGGAAGCCTCTCCCGGGATCTACTGGCTGCATTGTGCCCCTGTTCCGGCGGGACGCGGCCAGTAGATCACACCTAGAGTAAATGTATTAACTACTGAAAAAAAGGTAACGAGAACTGACAAAACACATGCATCTACTTTTCTCCATATTAGAAATAAATATAATCAAAACATGATATGGAAGTCCAGGAGTTGCAAGGAGTAGCTGCTGGAGATTTGCGATCGATGTGTTCTTTGCAGTGAAGTTGGCTGTTGTGTTTGGCCTTTGTGCTTCACGAAGGAACTCACTAAACACTTTGATTTGTCCAAACCAGAATCTTCTATTGAGTCTCATGTGGTAAGATAGCAATCTGATACAGAGCACATTATCATGGAGCCTGCTAACCTAGCACTGACCATTCACATGTATGCCTGATTTCCCTCTCAATCTTCTTCTGAAGATGGCCGAATGTGTCTCCCTTATATCGCAGTCACAGGTCACATGGCCTTGGTTTAGAGACCGCATGGTGTGTCTGTACCGCCATCTGCTGTTTGGAGATCGCACACCTTCCAACTATGATATTGTCCATAGGAATATCACCATAACCCCCTTCCTCACAAAACATTAAATTTTATATATTCATTATATGTAGCTGGTAAAGTGAAAGAGTTTTACTAAAGTGTTCATAAACATGCTGTGCCTGACAAGTGTCCATTTCCTTTGTACAGCTCTCATTCTTTCGAGTTGTTGCTCACCTCGTCGTAGACTGGTTTGCTTGACGGCATCTTGCTTCTCTTGCACGTTGCCCTGTGCCTTTGAAAGGTCTGTGTCGCAGACTGCCATACAAGTGTTACCAGTCGCTTTCTCTTCCGCTATCTTGCATGATGTTGCTTGCTACTTGCGACTGTTTTCATTGCTGGTTGGTTGGTGGGATGAGATAGTTCTCCCAGTCTTCTACTCTTTTGTTCTTTAATTTTTAGGACATGGTGATGCATTTTGGTTTTGGTTGTTTTCTTTGTAGCAGCCTCTGGCATGGCACTGGCAGTCATTGTGTGTTGAGTTGTATGCAGAGGTGTAGGGATTGCATCATCTCTGGGTGGCGTGGTCATGCCCACTTTTGCGGCCTCAGACATGCTGGATCACCTCAGTTTCTAGTGCCAGCATGAAGGATAGAACTGGGGTTGTCGACTTCACCTCTTCTTGGCCTGCTGGAGCACCGGTGACTTGCTCTTCATCACTGGAGATGACTATGGTTTCTGGCTGAGCTGATCCAGGCACTGGATCGTCTTGATCAAACTCGCAAATGTGCGAGTGGCCTGTGGAGCTGCATAATGAGATAGTCATTAGGTTGTCCTCAGAGTCAGTGTTAGAGTTGCCTACTATTGCAATCTCCACATCACTGTAATCAGCATCTTCATCTATGTCCTCCCATTCATCATCGGTGTCTTCGATGGCTTGGGAGTAAATTACCAAAGCCTTTTCAAGGACTTGTAACAGGTCACCACATTCCTCCGAAGCCAGTTTTTCCAAGATTGGGACCACTTCCTGCATCTCTGGTTCAATCAATATCTGATCTTCGGTTGTATCTGCAGCTTCAATTTCTACATGAGCCATCTCCAAACTCCCGCTCTGCACAGAGCCCAGTGTGGTCTGGGTGTCCCCCATGACCACCTCGTCATTGCTTGTAGACCACCGGAGCCGTGCCACTGGAGCCACATCTGTGCTGCTGGAGAAGAGATATACAAGCAGCTCATAGTGTTCATCATCCAGCTCACCTTCCATGTCATAACTTTCTGCATCATCATCGATAACTTCAAGCAGATGTTCATAGGAATTGGCCTCGGATTCAGCATCATCGTCAGTCTTTTCACCTGAAAAATATAACTTTGCATACGGACTTATCTGTTCACGAAAAGTAGCCTTTTGATTGGCCGGCAAAGTTTGGCTTAAAATTCAACCCTGTGGAACATCAGTGGGACTGAAGAAGTTGAAGAAAGATTCATTGGATATGGTCATGGTAGCATTAGCACTGTTGCTTCACATCACCAGGGTCCGAAATTTGATTCCCAACTTGGGTCACTCTCTGTGTCGAGTCTGCACATTCTCCCCGTGTCTGCGTGGGTTTCCTCCGGGTGCTCAGGTTTCCTCCCACAGGTCATGAACAATGTGCTGTTAGGTGAATTGGACATTCTGAATTCTCCCTCAGTGGGCTCGAACAGGTGCCGTAGTGTGGCGATGACTGGATTTTCACAGTAACTTCATTGCAGTGTTAATGTAAGCCTACTTGTGACAATAATAAAGATTATTATTCTTGTCACTGTTCTTGGTGTGCTCTAACCGCTGTATTATGGTTTCGTTCGAATTGTTCTTAATGTATAATTTTTGCCCTCCCTCCAGCCCATAGGCACGTCACCGCATTGGCTTCTGCTGCCAAATAGTTGATTCTACAGTTTAGGTGTCCTGTAATCCAATTACAAGATTTCATTTCATTTTTCCAATCACTGTATTGCCTTCAGTGTGCATAGTAACTTCAAGCTGCTGTTCCTCACCACACACACACATGCCAACCAGCTGGTGGACCAAGAGAGCGAGAGAGAGACCCAGAAGAATGTCGGAAAAATCTGGTTGGCAGTTTGTAATCCCTAGATATGTATTCTACCTGATATGTACTCGTCTGTCTAGGGCATTATAGCCAGGGACCTTGAAATAAGATTGTTGTTATGTCCCTTTGTCGTCCAGAGATGGTAATCAGTCTTAGAATGCATTTTACAAGTACCTTGAATTGCCTGGAAGCACAGGAAAGGTGTCCCATTGTTCAGTAGAGACTCCTGCAGCCATTCCTATCAGTGGTTGGCCCATTCATCATCCTTCTTCCATTTTCTTTCATGTCCATTTTAAGAAATATACAACTCAGGTCCTTTTTAAAGTCCAATATTTCCTTATGGAATTCCAAGTTTTTCTCTTATCATTGTAACTGTATCGATAGCCAGGTGTGATGCTGTAGCTTTTGCATCGCTGCCTATGTCAAAATTCACCTCCAATGTTACCAACTGAAGACTTTCTTGGTGTTTCTTGATTTTTTATTGTCATCTAATTCTGTGCTCACAGTCCATTTCTCTGTGCATCCCCTTGGATCTTCTCAATATGCCGTACTCCAATTCAGTCCCATCACTCTTTCTAAAAGCTTTGCCTTAGGTTTATCCCTGACGCCCTCTCCGAGCTCCCTTCAATGCGTCAGTGCCCCACTTTCAAGTTCCTAATCATCAACCCATCATTTCTGACCCAAACTGTGAAACTTTACAAATGTAGACAGAAAACTGTATTTTCAACAGAGTGAAATAACAACGATGCCGTTTCTGGATGGGGGAGGGGAAACGGGGGCGGGGGGGGGGGCTCTAACTGAATGAAACACAAATGCTTTATGGATTTATTCCTTCCTTTGTAATTCAGTAGCTTACTACCCGTTCAACACGAGCAGCCACAAGATGTGTCTGACTGCAGAGTGCATGACATTTAGGTTATTTATTGAAGAATTAAAATAAACGTATTCAATCATTGTGAAATGTCACTGCAATTCTTCAAGACAGCTGAAATGGTTTGTTGATGTCGAAAAGTAGAGAGAAGAGAAAATGTGCCAAAATAATGAAAGAAAATTACTAAAACACATTGTTGGATTGCTGCAGAAGATTTCGGTTTGATTTTCCTTGGGGATCAGATATGGAGAAAGTGTGTATTTTGCACACCACTTAGAATCCCAGAGGACAGGTAAGAACAAGATGGTAATAATTCCAATTCTCTTCCCACACCTAGTGATGCACTAAAACAGGCTTTTGTCTGTTTCCATTCTTAGTCATTCCTGGAACATGTCGCTAATCTGTCACCAGGGCTTTATAGCTTGAGCAGTGCCATTCCTCATCAAGCATGAGTGACTAGGAGTCTCCCCCACTCTTACCGCAAGTGTGTTGGAAGGAGTTGCAGGTTGACACACTCAACCCGTTGGACAATGTTGTGAAAACACCTCGCTTGCCCATCAATCCCTGGTGTGGGACTCGAACCCAGAGCTTCCGACTCAGAAGCAGGAATGCTACCCATCGCGTCACCGGACCTCTATCGGATGGTAATAAGAGCATGCTAAATAATGCTTTGAGAAGACAATGCTGTAGTAACTCATGAATCTGTAACATTAAACATAACTTGCATTTACTATCACTTAAAATGCAAGAATCAGAGCATCCACTGGCCTGCGTATGCAGATAGAATTCTTTCTCTCATTTCCTTCAGGTTGTGGAGCATTTATTATTACTTACATCTTGCGTGTCTAAATGAACTCTGGTAAAATCCCTGTGGGATGATACATCGGTGAGAACTGCTTCAACAAGATAATCCCACAATTTATCTGCTATCAACACAAGCTGGACAGTTAGAGCCTGACCATTTGGAAAAGCAAAAACAAAGCTTGGGACTATGAACCCTTTGAGTACCAAGTTACTCCTGTTTGATTATCAGTTCTTTTCTTCTGTGTAATATGTCCCATTTATTGCATTTCTAAACTTCCTACTCTGGATAAAAATAACAAGACAATATAGTGAGTGTAGCTGTGTGAGAAAATGTACTTCAGTATCCTACACTCGACAATGAGTCATCCGTGTGGAACTGCATAAACTTTGAAATGAATTTATATCAGAGAGCCTTCACAATTTCAACAAAGATAACAGCTTGGAGTTTCACTGAGTTGGGAGGCCCTTAAAAATGGTGGGTGGGTCCCGGTTCCAGGATTCCAGCCCAATTCCCATTTCCTGTAAATTATTGCCATCACAGGATAAGAGTTGCGGATAACCAACTTTCATATAGCAATCTGACCTTTGCTGGCTCCATAGTGGAGGTGGGATGTTCAAATTTCCATGCAGTTTTGGCAGAGTTAGTCCTATTCTCTAAGTAGAGGTTGTTCATGGCCTCTCAGAGGTGTCAACCAAAAACAAATATTTCAACATTCCCATTGAATTGCATTGGCCCTCTTGTCATAAAGATGCCAATCAATCAGACCTCTTAATCTTGAGTAAATAAACACAACTGCAGTGAAAGAAATTCTTCCAAGAAACAGCAGGTGGTTACAGGTAATAAGGAATGTCAATCAGGTGCAGAATTCCCTTCCCTAGGTAGCCGCATAAACATTTGTTGCTGAGATGTAAGTGCATTCGGTATGTTTGGAGCTCAGGCAGGTGTTCATAATGAGGCCACCTGCTCAGTCTGCTATTGTTGATACAATTGCTGACTCCATTCTGTTCCATCTCACAGGAATGAAAATATGGCAGGTGGGAGCCTTTTTAAAGGAGACAGGCCCTCCAAGTTGGGAAGTTTTCCGACAGGACCTTCCAATCTCCTCGTTGAAAATCCAACCTGGATGTTCGGTTTATATTCTATTTTTATTTATTTTTTCATTTTTCCAATCAAGGGGCAATTAAGCGTGGCCAATCCACCTGCCTCTCTCCCAACTTCTTCCATTGGACAGGAAATACAGAAGTCTGAGAACAAGCACTAACATATTCAAAAACAGCTTCATCCCCGCTGCCACCAGACTCCTGAATGACCCTATTATGGAATGAACTGATCTCTCTATGCATCTTCTCTACTGAGTAGCTCTACACTCCATATGCTTCACCCGATGTCTATGTCCATGTATTTACATAGTATGTCCTATATTTTTTCATGCATGGAACGATCTGCCTGGACTGTACGCAGAACAATACTTTTCACTATACCTAAGTACATATGACATGACAATAAATCTAAATCTAATCTACATCTGCACATCTTTGGGTTGTGGAGGTGAGATCCATACAGACAAGGAGAGAATATGCATACTCCACACAGAGGATCAAACCTGGGTCCTCGGCACCTTTTTGGTTTATATTCTAAAATATGAATGACGCCTGGAAGAGAACCATTTTTTTCAGTCTTTTGGAAAATAGGGAAAAATGAATCTGGAGACACAATTCATGTTTAGATACCAACATGGAGATTAAGGAACGGAAGGAAATATTGATATGCGTTAAAGGGTGAAATATAGAAAATAAAGTGGGCAGAGGCTCATGTGGAGCAGATGCACGGACATGGGCTTTGTTGGGCTGAATGACTTGGTTTGATGCTGTAAATTCTGTCACTCTATGTAATAAAGCACTTGAGCCTTGCTCTCATTGATGATGTTTTTGAACAAAATAGAATAATCATAGGAGCCTCTCCGATTTTGGGAGGATGACATATGACAGCGTATGTACAGTTTCATCAATCAATTGGGAAGTTCAAATGGAGTAAGAGAAGCGAAGACAGTGTCAGCTATGACTCAGTTGGTAGTATTCTCCTCTATGAATTAGAAGCTTGTGGGTTCAGGACCCATACCAGGATTTGAGTGCAAAAATCAAGGCTAAACTCCAGTGCATAACTGAGGAAATACTGCACTGTTGGAGGGGCTGCACCTCTGATGAGATGTTATCCCGAGGCCCCATAACTGCTGGCATTATTGCCACTTAATATCTTATTGCAATACTTTGAAAAAGATGATCCCCGGGCCTTGGCCAATATTCATTTCTCAATCAAGATCATAAAAACAGTTTAATAGTAATCTTTATTAGTGTCACAAGTAGGCTTACATTAACACGGCAATGAAATTACTGTAAAAATCCCGTAGTCGCCACACTCTGGCACCTGTTCGGGTACACAGAGGGAGAATTCAGAATGTCCAATTTACCTAACAGCACGTCTTTCAGGCCTCGTGGGAGGAAACCGGAGCACCCGAAGGAAACCCACGCATACACAGGAAGATCGTGCAGACTCCGCACAGACAGTGACCCAAGTCGGCAATCAAACCAGGGTTCCTGGCATTGTGAAGCATCCGTGCTAACCACTGTCCTACCAACCTGATTATTATCGCAGTGTTAGTTATTAGAGCTTGCTTTGTACAAATTGGCTGCCATTCTTCAAACATCACAGCAGTCAGTCCAGTTCAGTCACCTTGGAAGTATTTCATTTGCTGTCAGGTGCTTTGGAATGCCCTGTGAAAATGCGCTATATAAATGCAAGTTTTTTAAAAATCTGAAAGAGAAAGCAAAGCAGAGAAGACTAATAATGTTTCCCCATGCATCATTTATCAATTGCAATGATCTCTTATCTTTCTCTTGAGGTGTTGTTAACTTTTGGTTGGTTCTTAATTTGGCTCTATTTAATCACGTTTGCTCAAGATTCGCCAGGTATCTTTCGACACCGCCACAAGGCTCAGAACCGAATACTGATCAATGACTCGATACACCAGTTAGTAAGTTCAAAAGCAATGCTCATTTATTTACACACAGTCAAATCTACTCATGCATAAACTCTACGAACTAAACTACCACTATTACTAAAGCCTATACTTAGCTTTGGGCGCCCACTCTGTCAGAGGAACAATGGCCGTTGCTCGGTTCTGAGGCTGCTGGGTTGAGCTGTTTACAGGGTATCAACTAGGAGGGTCTATCTCGTAGCATGCGTTGACTTGGGACTTACTTTATCTGATGCAGCTGCTAGGCAGGCCTCTCTCTTCGGTGAGAGCCAACGCCAAAGGAGGAAAATTCTCCCTTGGGTGATACCTCTTATACTGCAAAGGGCTTCGCGCTCTTTTGGGCGG
Organism: Scyliorhinus torazame; assembly: GCF_047496885.1. Taxonomy (NCBI): domain Eukaryota; kingdom Metazoa; phylum Chordata; class Chondrichthyes; order Carcharhiniformes; family Scyliorhinidae; genus Scyliorhinus; species Scyliorhinus torazame. Next base: position 133,793,817 of record NC_092713.1, on the reverse strand, counting down.
GCCTTGAGCTTGGCCTCAACTAATTGGGTCTTTCCCAATCATCTGTATCGATTTTCCTCCAATAGAAGGGTGGTTCCCTGATCGCTGGGCGTGTCCTGGTGACTGTCAGTCTGCTTTGTCTTAGCTTCTTCTGGCGCCGGGGAGACTATCCTAACATTGTGTCTCTAAATGTTTCCCTTTTGTCCCCGGAGATGGCTCATTAGTATGTAAATCGTTTGGGAGTTTCTGTCCTGTCTGAGCGTTTATGGTTCTAATCAACAGACAGAGCTTGCACCTGCTTGTTTCTTAGCATTGTCCAATTTTCCCTGCATTCTTTGCGGGTGTCCATTTTGTAATCGGGACGTGGCCATCCCAGATGGCTACACTCCCTCCTTGTGATCTTCAATGCGAAGCATGAAGGATCACATTACCATGGCGTCTTCATCCTCTGATCCCCGGGGCACCCATGCTTAGGCTCTACACTGTCCTTTCCTATGCAACACAATTTTACCTAAACCATTTTAAATACATTCATTATCATAAAATTCTACGGGGCGCTATGACATTAATACATGCATTACAGAAAAATAAAAAACTGGAACCTCTAACTATTCTCAATAAACTATCCTCATTTAAACAATCCAAAAATACAAATAATCCAAAAATAATCTATATATCTTAAACTGTACAAAATAGCAGCACACAAATTTCTCTGTTCTGGCAGTCAGACACAGAGGTTTACATCTCTTTATTCCATAGAATACATTAAACAAAATGGATGCTCTTTAATCCGTCCCAATGGGTTTGGGGGTCTGGTGAAATCCGAAAATGGGGAACCTAAACCTGTATACCGGGGTGCGGGAGCGATATGCTCTGTTTCGCCATTTCCTGACTCTAAACGTTTGCACGACACTGCAAAGTATCGCCAGCACTAAGAGTGCTTCGACTACATATGAGAGTGAGTACCAGGTGATAAACTTATCACACCTGGTCGGGGTATTGCTAGCTGTCGCTGGGCTAGTTATCTCAGGATTCCATGTATTGCAGGGGTGAGAATCATTTACGTGGTAGGGGTCAGGGGGGCAGCGTCCGTGCACAACTGAAGGGATCCCGCTAAGTTCCATGTGAACACGAAGGCTGTCTTCATCTTTGTCGGTCTTCTTCTTTGTCTTCCTCTGGGGTTCCTGGGTTTTTGAGTTCTGTGAACACAAGCATAATTTCTGTTATTATCTTGCTTAAGATCTCGTATGTCTGTCTGTCTGTCCTTTACTGCCAATTTCCCTTTATAATTGGTCACCATCTGTGACTCCCTCATTTAAAAAAAAATTTTTTAAACCAAATATTTGGACAAGACATCTAAGAAAATACTGCCGTACTGCGAGCCGTCTCGCAGCCTGTGTGATTTGCCATCCCAGTGTTTGAGGATGTAAATAGCATAGGGAAGCAACCTAAGGATTGCCAAAAACAAACAAAAGAATTTTGAACGTGATGAGCCAAAATGGGGTGCGTATGGGCCGCGACAGGTAAGAAATGGGTGGAATCCCCGGGTAGGATGGTGATCAATGCCGTATGTGCTCTACCCGAGCGTAGCTGACCAGAGGGGGGTCCTCAGGCAGGGCAGGGACCAATGCCGTTTCTCCACTGCCTGAGCAACTGGCAAGAACGGGTAAAAATGTGGTCGTCGTGGGGGCTGCCTCTCGAATTAGGAGAGCAACTATGAGTCGGGTTCTGTCGACAAACTAGTTCCTCTGAACTATTGTCTGGGACAAATTGTTCCATTAACAGCCGGGGGGCGTTAAAGGAGTGGTGACGTCGGGCCGTGAAAAAAAACTTTCCGAGTTTACACACAACACTTAACCATAACACTAACGAACAAACATTCAACAAACATGGTGCAGGTTCCATCAGAAAGGACACCGTATCTCTCCAACGGTTCCTTTTTCTGCATCATCTGGACACCTCACTGCTCAATAGTGAACAGGGTCGCAAAAGGATTCGTTTGGTGGGAGTCAGACTCTAAGCCATCATCTTCTCCCGGCTGCCAAACTCTTGACTGTAGTAACCGTGCTAAAGCTGCTTGGGGCGAATTAGGGTCCATCTCATCATTCCGGATGAGCCTGAACGAATTGTCTCGGTGCCAGAATCGTGTGTCGAGGTTGGAGCTACTATGCTTCAATCCATAATCGTCGGGCGGTGGGTCTGGGTCAGGGCCTTTGATATAAGTGATTTCAAATGGGTCGGTCGAATCATGCTCAGATTCACTGGGAATGGGGCCTGGTGCAGGGGTGTAGTCGTACCATGGTGTGCTGTGGCTATCGTCATCTTGATTGCTATCACTGTCGCTGTCGCTGCTGGTTGAGGGAAGGGAGAGGCGGAGTCGTGCCTCTGGGGGCGGAGTTGAAGTCGTGTCTGAGGACGGGCTGGAGTGGTTGGGGGAGGGTAGGAATATGTCATCTGTGGGCGGGGCATGATCATCTGCTGCTGCGAGCAGGATGTGGTGTGTGTGGTTATTCTGTGAGCCGTAAGCCTTGAGCTGATTTATATGAAACCACACAGACTTACCATTGGGATAGGTTATTTTGTATACTGAGGGGCTGACTTTGTCCAAAATGGAGTACGGTCCGGAAAATTTGGGGGAGAGAAATGAACTGGGGTTGTAAAGGGAAAGCATAACTTGTTGCCCGACTGTAAACTCAGTGGCGTGTACTGTTTTGTCGAAACAGGCCTTGCTCTGTTTCTTCCGGGTTCCAAGTCTCACTGCTGCGGTGAGTTGGGCTGCCTTTATGTTCTGTATCAGTTGTTTAACCGCATTTTCATGTGTGAGGGCTGTAACTGCGGGGCTGGCCAAATCCAGTCCTAATAAATACTCAGTGTCTTTCATGGGGCTTCCGGTCATGAGGGTGTGGGGGGGGTGTAACCTGTGGATGTAGAGACTGTGTTTATTAAAAACATCAAAGCAAATGGGAGTACTGAATCCCAGGTGCTATTATTTTGCTGAATCATTTTCCTGAGGGTGGCTTTCAATGTCCCATTCATTCGTTCTACAATACCACTTGACTGGGGGTGGTATGCAATATGGAACTTTTGTCTAATGCTGAAAATCGTGAGGACGTTTTTCATTACGCGTCCAGTGAAATGGGAGCCTTGATTGGACTCCATACTGTGTGGGAGGCCCCATCTTGTAAAGATGTGGTGTGTTAATATTTTAGCCGTCGTCTTGGCCGTATTAGTTCGTGATGGAAATGCTTCCACCCATTTTATGAAGGTGTTTATGACCACCAACACATACTTATAACCATTTCTCCACGGGGGTAGGGGTCCTATATAATCTATCTGGAGATTTGTCCAGGGTCCATTAACGGGGCGGGTATGGCTAAGTTGAGCCTTTTTCGCATATCTGTCCGGATTGTTCTGGGCACAGATTAAACAATTCTCTACGTAGTGTGTGACATCGATTTTTAAATCAGGCCACCAGCAAAGCGGTCTGAGGTGGGCTAGGGTGGGTTCAATTCCTTGGTGTCCATGATTGTCATGGAACTGACAAATGATCTGGTTCCTGTCCTGGCTGGGAACTATATAAATGCCATCCTTTAAAATCACACCGTCGTGTGTGGTGATTACGTTTTTAAACTTATCATACAGGGCTGGGAAGGTTCCCTTTAAAACTTCCCTGAGTTTCTCGTCCTCTTTCTGGGCCTTCGCTAAATCCTGAATGTTGGTCTGTGAGACCTCAACTTCGTGTACTGGGGTGCTCTCTGGGTGGGTTACAAAAATAACCATGCCTGGAGCCTGCCTTCGCTAGGGCGTCTGCTTTAACGTTTCCAGGGGGGGAAGAACGGTGATGACTGTGAACCTTAATTATTCCGTATTTCCTATCCTTCACTGTCTCTAAGATATGGCGGAGTAATGGGGCTGAGGGTAGGGGTTTACCGTCCGCAGAAACAAATCCTCTTGTTTCCCAGAGTGGTAGGAACTCTGTCAAACTATTACAGACTACAAGCTCTCTGAGTGGATGTCTGCTGGGGTCGGGACCGAGTCGGGGTGGTCTACAATGTATGCAATTGCTGCGAGCTCTGCTGCCTGCGAGCCTAAGTGTCCTGGCAACTTCAAGGGAATTTCATCTAGGGCGCGTCCCTGCGCGTCCTTGACATATATACCGCAACCGGTAATTCTCTTTCCGTTTAACACTGTGGATGAGCCATCCACATAAATCCTGAAGGCTGCGCACGTGTCTGTGGGCTGGGGTCTCTGGGGTGTACTATCTGTTTTCCTGGAAGGTGTTTTGGGAATAAATGGGCCTGTGTTCTGTTTTGTGGTGATGGTCTCACACTCACGAGGGGTGCCTGAATACTGCAAATTATCGGTAAGGAAGGTGTGAGTCTTGGTTCGTTTTACTGTGATGTCCCGTCCCTGTAAAAGAAGGGTCCAACGGGCTGCGCGGATTTGGCTGACTGTGCCATCTTTAAGTCGGCCATCTATCAATAGCTGTGTCGGAGTGTGTTCTGTGAGGATGGTGATGGGGTTGAGTCCTGTAATGTAGGCGAAGTACTGTACTGCCCAAAGAACTGTGAGCAGGTGGCTTTCACAGGCAGAAAATCCTTGCTCTACGGGGTCTAACATGCATGAGGCGTATGCTACGGAGCGTAATTGGTCATGGCATTCCTGGAAGAGAATGGCCGAAATGATTTGGTCGGTGCTCACTACCTCAATAGCGTACGGGGAATGTGGATCTGGGACCTGTAGTGCAGGGGCTGTGCTGAGTGCTCTTTTTAAAGCGTCCACGGCACCTGTATGCTGTGGAAGCCATTCCCAAGGTGCCTGCTTCTTGAGAAGTTCGGAAAGGGGTGCTGCTTTAGTGGCGAAATCATCAATATGGTTTCGGCAGTAACCAACTAGTCCTAAAAATAACCGGAGGGCTGAGACATTGTGGGGAAGGGGCAATTTGATGATCGAATCAATTCTCTTGTGCTCGATCTCGCGTTTACCATGAGTAATCACTGTTCCCAAGTAAATCACCTTTTCTTTCAGAATCTGGGCCTTCTTGGGGTTGACTTTACAACCAATTTCTTTTAGGAGTGCTAGGAGTTCGGCGAGAAGCAAAATGTGCTCTCCCTTTGTGTCTGTCTGTAGTAACAAGTCGGCGACATACTGGACCAGACAATCGGGGCGGGAAAATTTTTGCTAATCCGTTTGCCAGCTGTCGGTGGAAAATGGAGGGGGCGTTGTGGAAGCCTTGTGGAAGGCACGTCCATGTGTACTGTTGCCCTTAGAATGTAAAGGCGAATTTGTACTGGCACACTTCAGCCAATGGAATGGACCAGAAGCCATTATTAAAGTCCAAAACCGAAAAAAATTTTGACTGGAGTCCCTGTTTGAGCATGGACTTGGGACTCATGGCTATGGTGGGGGCTGCTTCTGGGGTTACTTTGTTCAGTTCCCGGTAATCAATGGTCAGTCGCCATGATCCATCCGGTTTCCTGACAGGCCAAATCGGTGCGTTGTTTGTGGAGGCTACTGATCTGAGTACGCCTTGATCCAACAAACTCTCTATTACTTTGGAGATTTCTCCCTCTGCTTCCTGGGGAAATCCGTACTGCTTCTGGGGGTTAGGGCCGGGACCTGTAATGTTCACAAAGCCAGCCAAATTGCCACAGTCGTGCTTGTGCTGTGCAAATGCTGCTTTATGTTCTGCAGGACTGCCCTAACCTGTTTGTCTGCACTAATGGCTCGAACCAGAAGTCTCCTACTGAGCTAATCCTATTTACGTATTCTCCTACTGTGAGCGTGGCGGGGCTTGTGCTGCCTTTGCCATTTCCCTTTCACACTTGTTAACTGGATCAAAAGAAAGGTTATGGGAGCTCATGAAATCGATCCCAAGGATATGTTCTGCTGTCTGGGGCAGATCAACTAAAACTACGGGGTGCTTGGTTGCGATGTTCCCTATCTGTATTGATATAGGGGCTGTGATGTGTCCCTGTTGTAAATGGCCTGTAAAACCGCTGAGTGTAATAGTGTCTGTTGTGGGCCACATGTCTCGCTGGAACATCGTGGAGGTATTGAGTGTGGTGCGGGACCCTCCTGTGTCCCAAAGAAATTCCACGGGTTGTCCCCGAACTTTGCTTGCTACTACCGGTCTCCCGGACTTGTCCCAAAGGGTGCCGCAGACCCAAGTTGGGGAGCCCGAACACCGTCAGTCGGTGCCATTCATGTCTGTACTCTCTGAACGGGTGCTATCGCTATGGATCGACTTTGCCCTATTCTTGTTTAGGGTGCCTGTCTGGCGGTTTCTCTGCTGCTTCTGGGGCGCGTTGCAGTCTCGTGCAAAGTGTCCTAGCTGTCCACAATTATAACATTCTTGAGGTTTTGGCTGGAACATTTGGCTGCCCTCATTTACCCATGCGGGATTCTGGTGTGGTTTAATTGGGTTCATTTCTACCTGCTCTTCATCGGGTGTTGTAAATACGGTTTTGCCTGCAATTGATTGCTCCCAAGCATGGGAAAATCCCTTCAAAACCCATTTTTCATTGTGGGCCTCATCTGAGGGGTCATAATTTGTGCAAGCTTTTCGTCCTGTTTCTGTGGCGTGGGAGACTAGAATTCGGGTCCATTTGGCCATATTATCTGGGGACAAATGGGCGCGGGCTAACTCTCCAAAAACTGTGGTAAAGTGAATCCACAAACGTCCAGCAAACGCTGTGGGGTGCTCTGTCTTCTTTTGCCAACACTTATTTAAGCCTTCTACGTGGTCTCCTCTGTTAAAGCCGAGCGCATCAAGGATCGCTGTGTGCATCTCTTGGAGTGTGCCTCCTCCTACATTTTGTGGGTCGGGAAGGGCTGCTACGACTGAAGGGTCGAGGCTTCAAACTGTGAGCTTCATTTGCTCCTTTTCGTCCAGGCCGTACATGGTAGCCTGTTGTCTGACTTTCGCGAAAAATGGGTGGGGGTCTGATGTGCGAAGGAACGGTGTAATTTTTCCACACGCGTCCTGTAATTTGGTCACGGTTAATGAGGTTGTGTAAAGGAAATCTGTGTCTCCTGCTGTGGCCCTGCGGTGTGTGGTCACAGGATTCATGGGGGTGTGTTCTGCCTGTTCGGTTGGGGGTTGGGGCGTTTTCCTTTTCTGGGAGTTTTCCTGTGTACATGTCCCATGTACGTATCTATGGGCAGTCTCGTTCAATTCCTGCCAATTGGGGCCGTTTTCTTGATCTTATTGGGGTCCGAATGTACTCTGAAATCCGTTTTGCACGGACAGCAGAGATTGCAATTCTGCAATTGCCTTCCGGCACTTTGCATGGTCGACTGAGCTCTGCCTTTGTGCCGTTGTGGAAGTATGGAGTGCTCGTAGGGCTGCTTTTAAATCGTTGCACTGTTTCTGCAATTTCTCAACTTGCTGTTCTGTTTCTTGTCTTACCAAGACCGCACGTTGCGTGTCCTGGTAGGCCTTATCATATTGTGTCTGAAAGCTATTCAAATGCGCGAGACAAGACTGATGTGTCCGCTTGGCATCATCCACCTCTCTGTCCCTTGTTGCTTACTGCTCTTTCTCTACCTCACTCACGTCAACCTCACTACTTCTGTCTCTCTTCTCTATCTCTCTATGGAGTGTCCTAACAACCTCCTCTGTGCCTCGCAATTGTGCCAAACAGGACACGATTGCCATCGGCTTGCGAGCTTTTCCCAAGCTCTTCTTGTGGATCTCTGACAGGTTCTCTCACCAAGTATGTCCTATACTCCCGGGTCCTGTTTCCTCATTATCACAGAATTCACTCCAAAGGGGCCATCCTTTCCCTTTGAGATATTTCCTGATCTCTTCGTCCCAAACGGGACACTGTCCTACTCTACTGGTCGCTGCGACCTCAAATTCCTGGGGGTTCATAAGGCATTCCATTGCCTTCATTGCCATTCTCTCTGTCATAATATACACCAGTATATAATGGTGCAGACACACACTGATGGACACACAGCGGGACCAATCAACACACACAACACCGCAGCCAATCACCAGTGAGAGCACACGCACTATAAAAACAGGGGCATCAGAGTTCCCGCTCATTCGAGTTGCAATTAGCTAGGAGGACAGAGCTCACAGCCTGCAACACAGACATTCACCATGTGCTGAGTGCATCGACTGGTTAGGACAAGGCAAAGGTCTTTAGATAAAGCTAGTATCGTATTAACCCACAGTCTAAGTAAGTTTAAACAGTTAATGATTCAATAAAATAGTGTTGCACTATTTCAAGTGTTGGTGACCTGTATGTGATCCAGAACACCCAACACATCACTCTCTACTAGGTTCTCTACTGAATTTGGAACAGGGGGTGATAAAGCGGTGATGTAAACACGGGTACGGCTAACGCTAATTTCCGGCCTATAAAACCTCCCGACGGTTTTACGCAACAGAATCTCTCAGGTTTACCTTATATCCCTGTTCGTACGCATGCATTAACACACTTTCGAATCTCAGAGGCTTGATCAGTACTGTTTTGACGCTTGTGGCTTTTCTGTTCCCAATTGGATTCTCAATTCAAATTTTGAGTTCTCTCGGAGTGGTTAGGCCACTTCTAAGTCGGGTCCCGTCAGATGTCGCCAGTAAATGTTGCTAACTTTTGGTTGGTTCTTAATTTGGCTCTATTTAATCACGTTTGCTCAAGAGTCGCCAGGTATCTTTCGACACCGCCACAAGGTTCAGAACCGAATACTGATCAATGACTCGATACACCAGTGAGAAAGTTCATAAGCAATGCTCATTTATTTACACACAGTCAAATCTACTCATGCATAAACTCTACGAACTAAACTACCACTATTACTAAAGCCTCTACTTAGATTTGGGCGCCCACTCTGTCAGAGGAACAATGGCCGTTGCTCGGTTCTGAGGCTGCTGGGTTGAGCTGTTTACAGGATAGCAATTAGGAGCATCTATCTCGTAGTGTGCGTTGACTTGGAACTTACTTGGTCTGATGCAGCTGCTAGGCAGGTCTCTCTCTTCGGTGAGAGCCAAAGCCAAAGGAGGAAAATTCTCCCTTGGGTGATACCTCTTATACTGCAAAGGGCTTCGCGCTCTTTTGGGCGGGCCTTGAACTTGGCCTCAACTAATTGGGTCTTTCCCAATCATCTGTATCGATTTTCGTCCAATAGAGGGGTGGTTCCCTGATCGCTGGGCGTGTCCTGGTGACTGTCAGTCTGCTTTGTCTTAGCTTCTTCTGGCGCCGGGGAGTCTGTCCTAACATTGTTTATCTAAATGTTTCCCTTTTGTCCCCGGAGATGGCTCATTAGTATGTAAATCGTTTGGTAGTTTCTGTCCTGTCTGAGCGTTTAAGGTTCTAATCAACAGACAGAGCTTGCACCTGCTTGTTTCTTAGCATTGTCCAATTTTCCCTGCATTCTTTGCGGGTGTCCATTTTGTAATCGGGACGTGGCCATCCCAGATGGCTACAGAAGCAAATAGGTGAAGATGAAAGGAGGAAACAGCACAGCAAACAGCACAGTGATGAAGGGAGTACATCTGGAACATCAATCAGACAAACACATCTGCCTTGCTGCTAGGGTGCAGGCTTGTGGAGGCCGGCTGGTGGGGGGGGCTGGGGGATGTGTAGAACCCCCTCGAGCTGTATGATTCACATTGAATGTGTAGTGAATATTACAGTGAATAGCAGCCAATTTGCACACAGCAAGATGTCACAAACAGTAATGCGATAATGTCCAAATAATTTGGTCTCATGATCTCAATCAAGAGGTAAATAATAGCCAGAACACCAACTTGTCTCCTTCGAGCACTGGCATCGGATCATTAACAATCAGCTGAGGGGAACGTAGTGCCCATTTGAAGTCTCATTTGGAATACAGTACCTTAGCTTAGGTTCTGTGCTTCTGGAGTGTGACTATAACCTCTCTCCTTTAATTTAGCAACAAGCGTTCTATCAACTGAACCCCACCTGACACTTTAAATTAGATCACAATATGAGCCAGCATGTTCTTCTCACAGCATCTTCAATAAGCATCACAGTGCCTGGAGCTGGCTAGCATCATTTCAGTTAAACTCCAGTTGTTCATACACAGGATTTAGAAATGGTTATAATTTGTTTGTGCTTCTCTGGCTAAGAAATGAATTCCGATCTACATTCTTATCTCATCATCGGCAAAGATTTGGACATCATTTTGCATGCAAGCCTGAGGGCTAATGCTTGGACATATTCATTCAGGAATGAATCCACTTCCATAATTTGTACACCAGTTCTATTGTTTGCTATCCATTGAGTACACAGAAGCTACCACACGGGAAGCCACACTGTAAAAAGGGTTATTTACAGAGGTACGGAAAATCTAATGGAAAGGTTTCTAAGTGTGGTAGCGAGTGAGAGTTGCCGGGTATTTCTTGATGACGACCCAGTATCTAACGGCAATTTGGGTCGGTCATGATTCCCAACGGGCTTCACATTGGAAGTGATCAGGTGATTCACTTGGAACATGCCCAGCAGCTCCCCATTAAGGAGGGGGAGCAGCTTTTAAACTAAACCAACAGAGGAAACCCCAGGCAGCGCGCAGCCATGCCACCGCACAGACCAGCTCCACGATTCAGAGATGCCTACCTGGCCAGACTGTTGAATACGGTGGAGTCCAGACAGGACATCCTGTCCCCCCACAGGGATCAGAGGGTCAGCCACAGGTCAACCAGTGCCAGCGCGGGGAGTGTCATCATGTGTACCTCAAGAAGCTCAACAACTTCCACTGGGTTGGACGGGTGAGTTGACACCGGCCTGCTGGCACCGGTCCCCCCTTGCAGCACCCCCCTCGACCCTGCCAACAACTCTGCGGTTCACACTGTATCCCCCCTCCACCTCAGCACAATATCATACCTGTGCCCCAGCACGCCCTGGCACCCACCTGCACATCCCACCCATTCCCAGCAGAGGTGCCCACACCTGTCCCCCGACATTCCCCTGCCCTTGCGATGCATAAAGCATGTGGTTCACGATGCCCTCTCTCTATCCCCACAGGCGAGGTTGCCTATAACAGACGAGAAATGGTCCAGATGGGCGGTAGGGTGCCGGACTTTGGAGTCCTCACCCCCTACGAGGAGCAGACTCTGGAGGTTACAGGTATGGCCGAAGGCATAGTGGTCACTGACATCAAGCTTGGCCTGTGCCATAGAGGTAAATATCCACCGGACCAACCCAGTTGCCCTGTCCCACGATTGTTCATGCCAGACATAAGGATCCTTCCCTCCCACTGATCACATGTCCAATCTCCCTCAGGATCTCCATCCAATGGTGCTGGCTCATCCGGGTGCCCCCCCCCCCACCCCTCGCCTCTCCACCCCCCCCCCCCCCCCCCCCCACCGGCCAAGTGAACATCTTGGAGGCGAACTCCGAAGATGCCGCCAACGAGGCCGCACAGATGTCATCCCCACCTTCCACCAGCACAGTGACGCACAGCTCGGTGGGCGAATATAGTGGACAAGCTTCTCGTGCACAATCTGGTGAGCACCACACAGTTTCTGATGCACATCAGGTGGAGGCAAAAACTTCCTGGGGAAACAGTAGTTGGAGGTCTGCTGGATCCCAGGACCCAGCTGGCTCCCTCAGCCTCTGGATCATCTGGCTCCCATTCAGATGCTCCGGAGCTGATACAGATGTTAGGATGCGGCCCAGAGATTCAGATGGGGTTGTCAGCGACACTCCGGCTGGTCCATAACCAATTGGAGGAGTCCCAAAGGCTATGGGTGAAGGAAATAGTGCCAGAAATCTATGGCACGGAGGCCAACACTGCAGTGGTGGCCACAGTGGAAAACCTGTTGCACGATATCAGCATCATGAGTGGGCGTGTCCAAGGCATTGCTCAGTCAGTGGCGGCCATGGCTAACCTCGACGACATCTCCCAGTCACTGGGGAATGTGTCCCAGTCGCAGGTGGACCATGCCAAGGCGCTGCAGAGCATGTCCCAATCTCAGGTGGGCATTGCCGAGGCACTCCAGATCATGTCCCAGTCACTAAGGAATGTGTCCCAGGCACAGGTGGGCATTGGCATGGCAGTGCAGAGTGTGGCCCAGTCATAGAGGGGCATCATTGAGGACGTCGACGGCATGGTGCCGACAATGGATGGCTTCCAGGGTTTGCAGAAGCAGAGAATGCAGAGCCCTTGGACCTCACTCCAACTGCACCTCCATCCCAAGACAACCACCAAGACCCTACGGGCGTCGACCGGGATGAGGGAGCACTGGAGAATAACCATGAATTGCCCTACGGAGAAACGACTGCGATTAGCAGGCTCTCCTGAGTCACCGCCTCCTGACGATGGCGCGTCTTGGGGTCAGCAGGCGGGACAGGGTGCCATTGGCAAAATGGCCAGGCCCTCTAGCCCCAGGCCCACCAGAGCACGCCCGCCAAGGCCATCAAAGGCCACGGGGCATGGTAAGCTGCAAGCTGCCTCCACCTTTGATATGCATCCTGAAGACGCATGTAGAGATAGTGGCAGAGCATGGAGGGCTAAGGAGATTGAGGATCACTGAGAGGGCATTGTAGGGGAGAGGGGCTCCATATGTAGCGAGGGACAGTAAGGTCACAATTGTATACCATTAAATCATGTTACACCTGAGACATGTCAAGCCTCTGCCACGTTATTCCGTACTGTGGACCGGCCTTCACCCGCCTCCCCCAATTGCCCTCCATCTCCTGTCCCAGCACCCTGAAATGATGTTTCACAGGCCCTGTGAGGGTGGAACATGGCGATGGTTGGGGGGGTGGGGGTTTGCTGGTGAAGGTTCAGGAAGTGGAACCCCTTCCTGTTTTTTTTTAATCACAAGGGCAATTTAGCGTGGCCCATCCACCTGCCTGCACATTTTTGGGTTGTGGGGGCGAAACCCACGCAAACACGGGGAAAATGTGCAAACTCCAAAGGGAGAGTGACCTGGCATTGGGATCGAACCCGGGTTCTTAGCGCCGTGAGGCAGCAGTGCTAACCACTGCACCACCATGCCATTCACCCCTTCCTGTTAATGAAGGGCATTCCCGGATCACATGGTGTGCGCAAGGTAACATGCGTGCCATCTATTATCCCCTGGACCTGGCGCATCCCAGTGATGGCAGAGAATGCTGCTGCCCAGCCATCTTTATGAACCTGGTCCAGGTCAAGGTTTATGCAGTCAACTGCCCGGGCAAACAGGGCATCCATGACTTCACAGATGCATTTGTGGGCTGTTGGTTGGGAAATGCCACATAAGTCCCCGTTCGACCCCTGGAATGAACCCAAGGCATAAAGGTTCAGAGCTGCAGTGACCTTGACGGATGCCGGGAGTGAGAATCCTCCTCCTCCATTTGGTGGCATGTCTTCAAGGGCATGGCACAGATGCAGCACCGTCCCCTGGTTGATATAGAGCCTCCTGCAGCACATGCTGGCCAACATCTCCTCAAATGACCAGCGACGCCTGTACACCTTGGGCCGTCGGCAGCCTCCCCTCTGGGTGCCTCACTGGCCTGATGGGCGGCCAGGTCCGCAGGGTGTGGGTCTGGGCCTTGCACATGGGCGGCCGCCTCAAGCCTCTGTTGGCACTGGTGCCACTGCCATCTCCGGCATCTGGCCACCTGGACTGCCAGCGCTACCGCGAGGGCTGCTGCTGTGGTGTCCACTATATCGTCCATCATGTGATATCTGTAAGGAACTGGAGTGGGTGAGAGACCGACAATCAGTCGAACCCTTGAGTTCTCCCAAACATCCCACACCCTTACATTCTTTGCCATCTCTCAGGGTGCCATCTAAAGAGTCAGTTTTGCATGGGGACCCGGTGTTGATGCCTCCAGTGTTCTGGCAAAGTGTCCACGCCTCACAGTCTGACTAGTGTGCGAGGCAATAACATGGCATGGCATGTCAACCCAGGGGAATCCGCTTGGGAATATTTTGTTTATTGAACAGTCAACATCACACAAAAGGACAAAAAAAGATAAAAACAAATGACTTACATCACAGTAACCATTAACTGGCATTCGGCATTGGTATAAACACAAAGCTCCAAAAAGTGCAGTTGTACAAAGAAAACCAAATGCACAGTAAACAGTAAACAGTCAACAGTATATTAAAGTCCTCAGCAGTCTGCAAGAGCATGCCCGCAGAAAACTGCTCGGCCGGATCAATCTGCCTCCTTCTTCCCCTATGCAGATCCCAGCAGAACTTCAAAGGTATCGTTCCAATGCCTCCGTCAAGGTGTTCAGTTAAGTCCGCCTCCAGCGGTCAGACCACATCTTCCAGAACCTCAATCCAGGCCACAGAAGCAGAAGAGGTGACAGCAAACAAGCATGCGACCTCCAGGCGATGGCAGCTACCAGCAGGAGCGAGCATAACCTGTGGCCACCTGCAGATTCACATAGAGCACAACCAAGTAAACCAAAGTAAAGAAAATTAGGGACAAAGCAAAAAGGGAGAACCCCTAAAAGGGGCAGGTGATCCATTTGGGAGCTGTGAAGTGTCACATAATTAACAATGCCAGTCTCTATTAGCAATAGCCTTCAGCTGTGTAGCCAGAGGCTGCCACAGTCAGAGGGAGTTAAAGTGACCTGCACCATATTACCAAGGACAGGCTCTGTCCTGAGTATGTTCTGGGGGATCGACGGGCAGTACCTAAAGTTGCCTCTGGTATGGGTATACATGATTTGGGTGGTGGCATGTTGAATCTGTGGGCGCTGAACCCATCAACCCCCCTACCCAGGGGTGACCCTTCACCGATGGCGACCTGGCCTGTCCCACGCTGGGGGCTCCCCCACCCACCCTGAGCACCGCAACAGTGGCCCCGGTTCCCCCGGGCTGATTACTCAGTTTTGAAGATGGCTACTCACTTCCTCCGATCCCCACAGAAGCCACTGAACGAGCTTCACGTTTTTAAATAGGTGTGCTGAAAGGTGCTCGTGTGATCGCTTACTGGGGAGCCAGTTAGATCACTGGAGGCTGTTAGATAGGGACCCTCCCATTAATAGGATGGAGTTTGGCCTCAATTGATGATTGCTGGGGAGGCGGTGGCATTGTGGTATTGTCACTGGACTAGAAACCAGAACCCCAGGATAATGCTCGGGGATCTGGGTTCGAGTCCCGCTACTGCAGATGGTGACATTTTAATTCAATAAAAATCTAGAATTAAAAGTCTAATGATGACCATGAAACCGTTGTCGATTGTTGCAAAAACCCATCTGGTTCACTAATGTCCTTCAGGAAAGGAAATCTGCCATCCTTACCTGGTCTGGCCTACATGTGACTCTAGATCCACAACAATGTGGTTGACACTTAACGTCCTCCTCAAGGGCAATTAGAGATGGGCAATAAATGCTGGCACAGCCTGCGACACCCACGTCCCACGAATAAATAAAACAAATTATTGGTTTCTCGCCACGTCGTGACAGGACCGTATCTCGCAAACAGGAGCGGGCCAATTAGATCCGAAACCAATCGCACCTGACATGGTTCCCAATTTTGGATTTGTGCCCGGCGTGACACGCTTGTTAGATCGCGCTCATTATGTACACAGGTCCCAGAAGAGACTTCCCATGCCCAGCTTACACTCGGTCTGGGTTTTTATAGTCTGGTTTCCTTTCCCACTAATGAGGGGGCTCCGCCCCTTACGGGGAAGCTTACGGGGAAGCTCATACTCCATGAGACTCACGGGGTACCTAATCATCCCGGCCTAATGGGTCTCACGTAGGTCACAACAGTCCTCCCTCATAATGCCCAAAAACACATCTGACAAAGGAGGAGGAGGAGGAGCTCTGCATCTCTTAGCTTGCAGCTGTATCTTTGACATTATCAGCACAGGGCCCAGATCATGTATACCCATACCAGAGGCAATCTCAGCTGCTGCCCGTCGATTCCCCAGAACATTCTCAGAACAGAGCCATGTCCTTGGTAATATGGTGCAGGTCACTTTAACTCCCTCTGACCGTGGATGCCTCTGGCTACACAGCTGAAGGCTATTGCTAATAGATTCTGGTATTGTCAATTGTGTGAGCCCTCCCCAGCTCCCAAGCAGCAGGCGACCAACATTTCCTTGTCGAACGTCGTGGTGGGACCACAGTCGGCAGTTGGCCGTTGGGAGACGCCCTGTCAGAAATGTCCGATGACTGAACCTCCATGACGGAGTCGGAATCCTCGGCATCTTGCATGAGGCGTCAACTCCCCCATGGGATGGTGCCTGTGCAGTCGCCGCGCCCAGGATGTTGGGGATGGCAATGGCTACTCCAAAAGAGGGTCGCATATCACGGGGCTCCTGCTGCAGAGATAATCGAAGTGCCTGTTTGATTCCTGGTCCTGCACATGAAGCCGGTAGATACTGGCCCGGTTTGCCGAACGATGGTGCCAGGAAACCACTGAAGTTGCGCACGTGAACCGCGTCACCTGGCATGAACCATCGAGAAGGCGCATGCTCGGCAGGGTGATCCACCAGCTGCTCCTGCCCATGGCAAACTTTCCCGCTGATGGCCGGCAATGCCAGGTTGAAGTGATTTTGAAGCCGAAGTCCCATGAGAAGTTCTGCCAGGGCCATGCCAGTAGTGCATGCGGTGTGGAGCGATAGCAGAAAAGCATGCACGCCAAACTTGGGTCAAGGGACCCCGATGTCTGTTTGTTCATGCCACGCATGAATGTCTGGACCGCTCTTTCGGCCAAATCATTTGAAGCGGGGTGTTACGGGGCAGTGCGCACTCCATTTGTCCGCATGAATTTTCTGAACTCCGCACTAGTAAACGGTATTCTGTTGTTGGTGACCAGTAACCCATAGGTGCTAAATGAGAGCCTGAGCTTCTTGACGATCGCCCTTGAAGGCGCCGATGACATCCTGTGACCGTCCGGCTCTTTGGAGGGTGTGTTGACGAAGAAAAAGAGCATGGGCCCCTGGACAGGCCGGCAAATTCGGCATGGAGACGGACCCATGGCCAACCCGGCCACTCCCAGGGATGAAGCAGTGCTGCAGGTGGGAGCTTCTGCTGCTCCTGGTATACTTTGCACTGTTGGGTGAGCCGCTCAATCTCCGTGTCCAACCCCGGCTGGACCGTCATCATCTTAGACATGCCGGAGGGTCCATTCAGGAGATCTGCCAAGATGGGGACTTCTCTCTTGTGCGGGACCACCACACGTGTAACCCAAAGTATACCATCCTCCACGCTGAATTCAGCGATCCTCGAGGTAAAAGCTTTCAGTTCACTGGGAAGGGCGCGATGCTGGGCCCCATACAACATGGTATGACGAACCTTGGATAATAAGGGGTCAGTCTGTGTCCGTGCGTATACCCGGGTCGCCGTGACCAGTAATATGTCCATAAAATGCATCGTAGTGACGACCTTGTCGGTTCTCGAGGGCGTCTGCTGTCTTGTCAGAAGCGGGAGCCTACTCAACGCATCGGTAATCGCGATCTGCGTCCCTGGGCGGTATTCCAGCACGTATTCTTATGCCGCCAATAAGAGGACCCATTGTTGAAATATGACCAGTGTTATAGGTGGGATGGCCCTCTCCTCTTTGAACAACCCCAGCAGCGACTTATGATCGGTCAATACCATCAACCAACGCCCATGGACGCACTGGTGAAAATTCCTTATGGCAAGGGCCGGGCCAGACCCTCCTTACCCTCCTGAGCATTATTACGCTTAGCCACAGCCAGCGTCCTCGACACGAAAGTAATCAGACACTCCGTGCCGTCAGCCATCTGATGAGACAACATGGCACCGACGCCGTACAGCGAGTCTTCTCAGGTGACCAAGAGCGGTTTGGCGGGGTCAAAGTGGGTCAGCAGCTGAGAAGAAGGGAGCTGCCTTTTTGCCTCAGAAAATGCTGCCTCCTGTGGCATCGCCCCCACAACCACTCCTATTTTGTTTTGAGTAAATTGTGCAGGGGGGGTCAACATATTCGCAAGGCCCAGGATGAATTTCCCGTAGTAATTTACGAGCCCAGGAACAAACAGATCTCTGTTATGACCCGAGGCACCGGAGCCTGTCGGATGGCCCACACTTTGACCAGGTGGACGCCCTCCAGGTCCACGCGATAACCCAGATAAGCCACCACTCAGGCGTGAAAAATATACTTCTCACTGTGGAGGTGAACGCCGGACTCTTCAAAGTGACGGAGCACTGTGTCCAAGTTATTCAGGTGGTCCTGTTCAGATGTCTCCTTAACCAAGACATTGTCCAGGTAGACAGCCATGTGCGGCAACACCCGCAGAACATTCTCCATCACGCGCTGAAAAATGGCGCAGGCCAATGATACACCAAAAGGCAATCTCGTATATTTGTACAACCCCCAACGTGGACTCACCGCCATGTACTGATGAGATTCTGGGTCCAGCACCAACTGAAGGTTCATGTGGCTCACATTGAGCTTGGTGAATGAGTGACCTCTGGTCAACTTGGCATACAGGTGCTCAGTCCGCGACATCAGATACAGGACTGGACCAACTTGGAGGTTCTATTCACTATCAATTTATAATCGCCACAGAAGCAAACCGTGCCATCGGGTTTCATGACAGGGTGACCGATGCTGCCCAATCCGCAAACTTCACAGGCTGCATGATCCCCGGGCCTTTGAACTGACCGATTCTTGCCTCTACCTTGGCAGTAGCGCATAGGGAACCTGGCGAGCACGAAAATACCTCAATTGCGCTATTGGGTCCACGTGGATCTTCTCCATGGCACCGCGGATCACTCCCAGCCAAGTCTTGAAGACCTCAGGGAACCTTAACAATACCGTGTTGAGGCCTCCCAATCCCATTCGGAAAACCTCCTGCCAGTCAATGCGGAGGCGTTTTAGCCAGTCGCAGCAGGGCAAACTGGGGCTGTCAGCTTTCACCACGATCGAGGGCAAATGAGCAGTTTGCTGCCCGTAGATCGCCAGGGCCACCGTGATCCCTGATATGGCCAGCTGTCTCTGGTGTACGGGCCAAATGAGCCAAGGAGTCCCGTAAGTACAGGAGCTGCACTCCCATCTGGAGTTTCTCAAAAGTGGGCCTACCAACAACTGACATGGTGGCATCTGCGTCTAACTCCATTAGTAATAGGTGACCATTGCCTCAAACCATGACCCTAATGGAGGCGACTTTGGATGATGAAATGCAATTCAACTGCAGACAATCATCTGCAGATTTGCCCACAAACATTTGGGGGACCAGGGCAGGTGGCCAGCCTTAGCAGAGAGGTGGGCCGATGGACCTTCCATGGTCGCCTCTCCATGTGGCCTCACTGACCGCGTGTCCCACAATGCATGGGGTCTTCCTCATCCGGATTGGGCGAGGGTACCTGCCTGGTTGTCGGGGTCCTAGGCCACCGGCGTGACCTCCGGCAGGCTGCTGCCCAAGGCGGAGAACTAGGGGGTGGGGGGTGGCATTCTCCGGAGAGGGGTGCATCCAATGCTGAGGACTTACATCATTTACAATTCATGTATACCCTGCTCTGTACTTTCCCACAATGGGGTGAGTTCCACAGCCCTTTTGAGGTCCAACTGAGGCTTGCCGAGCAACTTTCATGGGATGCCGCATTAAGCAGGCCACAGCCCAATCTATCCCGCAACATCTCAAAGAGGGCAACGCGATATCCGCAGAATTCTGCAAACTTCCTGAGACACACCAAGAATTCCGTTATGGACTTCCCAGGGGTCCGTTTGGCTGCATTGAAGTGGTAGCGCTGGATGATGACCGACAGCTTGGGGTTGAAATGATTCACTACAAGTGCTACCAGATCCGTGAACAACTTCAAATCCAGGGCGGTGGTAGACTTTTAATCACACTAAAGGTGGATACCCCACAGGCAATCAAGAGGATTATGGTCTCTCACTCATTTCTGATAATGGCGCTGGCCCGAATAAAGTAGCGCATCCGCTCCACATATTGTGACCAATCTTCAATACCTGCATCAAATGCATCCAGCTTCCCAAAGTGCGGCATCGCAACGGCAGGTGAATCAACCTCCAGAAGTCTGTAGAGAGGCAGCCGGGTACAGCGGAAATGCCATCGTCCGCAGCTCTACTTAATCCTCGCCACCAGCGTTGAAGTTCACAGAAGCAGCCACACGGGAAGCATTGGGAATGAAAGGTTTATTTATAGAGGTTTGGAAATACTATATACACAGGTTCCAGAAAGGACTTCCAGTGACCGGCTCACAGTTGGGCCAGGTTTTTATAGTCTGGTTTCATCTCCCGCTGATGAAGGAGATCTGCCTCTTAGCAGTGAAGCTCGTACTCCACAAGATTCACAGGACACCTAATTGGCCTGTTCACGTGGGCCCTATGTGGGTTACAACACTATCTATTCTGTCAAAAAAAGCAGCATGCCCTCTTCTACTATGGATTTCTACTCATGTGACCCCCATTTTGAGATGGTCCCTGTCCTTCTAGATATAGAGATCAGGGTTTGGTAGGTACTGTCGAAGAAGTCTTGGAAGTTGCTGCAGTGTTGATACATACTGCAGCCATTGTCCACCTGTGGAAGAGGGAATGAATGGTTATGAAGGGGATGAGGTGCTGAACAAGCGAGCTGCTTTGTCCTGGATGGTGTTGAGCTTCTTGGGTGTTGTTGGAGCTGCACTTGACCAGGCAAGTGGACAGTACTCCATTACACTCTTGACTTGCGCTGGAACTACTAGGCTGCGAAGTGGATGCAGAGTCACCAGAAAGTGTTTGTAACATGCCAGGAGAGAGATTTGAGAGCACTGCAAAAACGTTCAACAACCTTATGTGGCTCGTTGGGTCTGAATCAATCCTTGCTCTGTCGCATTATGAAAAGAAGCTGTCACTGAAAACTGGTGAGTGTCTGGGATGTCCTGTTCTGTGCCCTATCCAGAACGGTGCCAGCCACATCACTAATACAAACAGCACTGTAAATGTACCAATGTCATCTTGAGGCTATTGCTGCTTCATAACTGCATAGTTGGCCAAATCATCAGTGGGTTGTTGACAGATTTCCTCCTCCCTCACTTTGGCTAAGTTAAAATCAGCCCTATTCTTTCTGCCTTCCTTACTCGCTCTTTATCTGTCTCTCTATCCCCTTCACTCTTCTGGGTTTCATTCCCTTTCCCTTATCATCTTTCTCTTTGTTTGTCTCCCATCTTTCCTCACGCTCAGTGAATCATGCCAACAAATGGGCAGCACGGTAGCACAAGTGGATAGCACTGTGGCTTCACAGCGCCAGGGTCCCAGGTTCGATACCCCACTGGGTCATTGTCTGTGCGGAGTCTGCACTTTCTCCCCGTGTCTGCGTGGGTTTTCTCTGGGTGCTCCAGTTTCCTCCCACAGTCCAAAGACGTGCAGGTTAGGTGAATTGACCATGATAAATTGCCCTTAGTATCCAAAAAGGTTAGGAGAGATTATTGGGTTACGGGGATATGGTGGAAAGGAGGGCTTAAGTGGGTCGGTGCAGACACGATGGGCCAAGTAGCCTCCTTCTGCACTGTAGATTCGATGTTCTATGTCACCACTTTCAGCAAGAGAGGAGCAAGTTTGGAATAAAATTATAACTCGGGTTAAGACAAGTCATTGTTCCACATGCCAGGGATTTGATTTGTCAGTTAAGATAACAATGATTCAACAAGTAGGTCAGTATGAAACATAATTTATTTGTGTATTCAAAACAAAAAGAAATCTCCAGTCCACACTATAATTTAGGCAATAAATATATAGGAACAATAGTGGTTCTTACAATAACTCTACATCTGAAATTAAACTTAAAAAGAGTTCTGTCAGTATTTAGTTCCCATAAGTACATCACATTGCAGCCAGTCACAATAATTCAGATATACTTAGGATTCAACAATGCTGAAATTTATGCATATAAAAAAATTAAACTTTCACATTGATCATAATGTCAATAAATTATTCTCCGATAACATTACACTCCGCATTTGACTTCAGCATACACAAGTATATTCTTGACAAACACACAGAACAAGAAAGATTGTTCTGATATCCATGACAACACTCTGCTCTGCCTAATTCTGAGGGGATTAAAGTGCTCTTTTGGTAAAATATATTTGCAATAACTATCTGCAACAATTAGAGTTTGGACCTTTCCTTTAAACATGTTCTGTCGCCACACATTTATGGCAAGCTGAAGAATCTTACACTGTGGTATAAACACATTTCAAAACAATGAAAATGGGTTTAAGTAGGTTGTATGTAAAATAATATGGAACGATTTCTGGATCGTGTTGTGTTGCATTTCTCAAAGAATTTTATCAATGTCTTTCAACTGAGAAAGAATCAATCAATGTGGTCAGCTGTTATGCTATAATGTGTACAATTCAATGTTTTAATGATGAATATATCTACGAAACAATTATTTGCCTGCATTTTTTTTTAACATTTGAGAGATTGGTGAGCCTTCTTGTTGGACATTTGCAGTTCACGTATCAAAGATGCTCATATAGTGCTGTTCAGTACTGGGGGGGGCGGGGGGGATCATGAATGAATCATATATCCAAGATGAGATGGTGCAAGACTTGAAGGTGGGTGGTATCTCCATGAACCTGCTGTCTTTGGTCTTTCAATATGGCACTGCTTGGAATGCAACTAACCTATGCATTTCATTACTTATTCAATCTGTTCTACAGTAGAAGTAAAGGAATGATCCAGACTCCTTAAGGTACAACACAATAGTTTGTTTAAAAGCACCACATAGAATATAAAAGAGAAAGAACAAAGAGGGTGGGCATAGCAGTATAGGTTGTATGTCAGTGAATACATATGATAAATAAATAGTTTTCCTACTGGAAAATAAAACATGTGTAAAAACCATCATGTGTTTTATTGAGAAAGCTAACTTGTTCATATGTCCTGATATCCATGACAACACTCTGCTCTGCCTAATTCCAGTGCATTCTGGGGGGATTAAAGTGCTCTTTTGGTCAAATTTATTTGCAATAACTATCTGCAACAATTAGAGTTTGGACCTTTCCTTTAAACATGACCTAATAAGTATTCTGACATTATTATCATGAAATCAACAACTTTGTGTTGATATTCCTGCTACACTAAGTATGTGAGCGCTGTGGGTCCGACGTCAAAGGCCTTTGTGCTTTGCCCTTTTGTTAACTTCTTGCTTGAGTTTGGTTCAGTAGATCCAAGTAGACCTTTGACTTGAGGAACCTGGGGTAAGAGTCTCTCTCCATCAAGGTTTGGATCTTGCTCTGTGCCTCGTCAAAGCAAGCGGAAGTTGGTTCAAGGATATTCTCTCTGGTCTTTTCTCTGACCTGAGGTTCCAAGTTCACCTGAAAGTGCAATAGGCAAAATCTGTCAATACCACAACACTAATTCTACTTTGTTACTTAGAACTGAGAGGCAAAAGGGGACATTTTTACCGGCAAGTTGTCACTGTGCTCTATTATAATTGCAAAGTTATCTTTGCACTTTTTTTCAGAATAATTATCATCAAACAATAAAAATCATGGACAATAAAAGCTACAAACAGCAGTGGCCATTCAATCATCTTTAAATATAGCTATAACATTATTTTAATGGTAGATTATTGGCTGGCATTTTTGGGGGATGAATAATACTGTGTGGCACAATGTCCTGTTACCTCCTCAACCTGCATTTGAAACTAATCTCGAAAGTTGAATAAAATGGTTCACTTTGTGAATGCCTCACCATCTGTCTCTTGTTTGCCCTGTGACCAATCCTTGCTGGACACAGATACACAACACAAGACCGCATGCAACTCGACGCTAAACTAACAATCTTATTCCTACAGCCCATACAAATGTCTGGCATAAGTGATGGAAAAACTGGCATGGGGTGGATTCAATGCGAAATCCCATTGACAGTGGTGGGCCCACCACCTGCCGCCGAAAAACACATCTCAGGGAGGCCAGAAAAGCTCACCCGATGTTGAGAATTGTTCTTCTGAAACTGGGTTAAGTCACATTTCTGAGGCAGATTAGAGGTAGTTTTTTTTTTAAATAGAAAATTAGTCAACGTGCCTCACCAAAAAATTAAAGGAAAAAATAATCTTCCTCATCTTGTGTTAAAATGCTCGAGATCCACGCCATGATTTGAGTTTATAACCCAGGTTGACACTCCAGTGCAATATTGAGGGAATGATGCATTGTTGAGAGAGGTACTTTTGGATGCAAAGTTAAATTGAGGCTCCATCTTTTTAGATGGATGTGAAGGATCCCGGAACACTATTTGATGAAGTTCTCCCTGGTATCCTTGCCAAAATCCTTCCCTCAACCAACGTCACCAAAACAAGTTATCTGGTTACTTACCACATTTCCTGTTTGTGGAGCCTTGCTGTGTGCAAAAAGGCTGCTGCATTTGCCTCTATTGCAACAGCAACTTCACTCCAACAGTGATTAATTAGTTGTGAAATGCTTTGGAACTTCCTGAGGATTTATGGTGCTGTATAAATCCTTCTTCATTCTAAAACACATATTGGGGAGGGGAAATATTGGATCTCACCTCCACAATGGAGAAGAGGGCCGAGGCATAATTAATTGGAAGGATTGGGCTACATGTTTTCCAGAAACAAGTAACTATCAAGGACAAGAGTGGGCTATTCCATCCCTTGAGTCAGCTCTGTCATTCAATTTGTTCATAACTGATCAACTCCCTTGGTCACCATCTGCCTTGAGATTTTTAGCCAACAAAAATGATTGCAGACTTACTTCTCTGGGAGCCTCAACTGTGATGTATTCATTGAAAATCTTCTTTGCCTTGGAGGCCAGTTTTGCAGGTGACTTGCATTTTCTGTACTCCTCGCATGCTAGCCAGAACCTGATATTTTCCTCACTGTACTCGGACTGGAGAAATTCAGAGAATGCAACCAGGCCATCTGAGGGAGGAAAAGAAAATGAGATGCCTCATAAGTTGCAGAAATAAGACAATTTACCAGCTGTTAGTGGACAAGTAGAGGGTAGAGATTACAGATGGCAGTCTTATTGCATAAATGCTTGATGAACTTGCATCAAATAATGCTTTATTTTGACCGAAGTGTAAACTCAATTATGTTAAATGGGGTAACACTTCAGTTGAGAGAGCAGAGAGAGGACAATTTGATAGTGATACCAACTACCACAGTAATTTCCACCTTCAAGTGTGAGGTGAAGAAACACATTTGCTACTTGCCCTCTGATACTATCGCACAAAGTCAAAATCTACCCCAACATGTCGGTTTCAAACTTGTTTGTTCCAATCAATCAGTAAATGCATTTGAGGAACTAGGGTGCCAGATTTTCATTAGTAGCCCATTGTACAAAGCAACAACTAAAGCTAGCAACATTGTTTGTCTCATGTCTTTGGTGAGGAAGGACCACAAACCATAGTGAAATGGTACTTCTCATTCTTCGCACATAACCTACTGTCTCCCTATCAAACAAAAAGGTCACTGAATCCATCTATTTACTGCTAGCATGCAATCTCCTCCACTGTACAAGGAAGATTTGAAGCAGAAATAGAAAAAAATACAGCAATGTTAAACTTGGCTCTCTTTAAAAAAAAGACAGCCTGCTGGAACGTGCCTTTATTCACGTTCGCTTGTGGCTTCAGTTGTTCTGGATGATTAAGGGCAGTCTTGAGTTGAGGGCTGCAGAACTAACATGAAAGCACATCAGGGCTTGGCACTCATTTGCACTCAAATAACTCATGATGCGCTGGACACATGAACGTAACATCAGTTTGTAAGTTCTGTCCAAGAAGTAATGAGCAGTAAGTGACCCTCCGTGACCATGCCTCTGAATAGATTGTTGGGAATTAAAGCTGGCTGTTCTGTGACTGACATTAAATTCCCAGGAGGCCAGTTACCCAGATGTAATGTAGCTTCTGCCACATGGCCCTTGACGATCAGACAGCTGACAACACAAACAAGCGCCCTGCCTCTCAGCCTCCAGAGCTGACTGCTTACACGTATATCAAGTCTGGAGCATGGGAAGGTCTTTCATTGGCACAGGGATTGTGTGGGGCTCTCTGGTGACTGAACTTGGGATTGCCAAATGAAACATGCATCCCACCTCTTTCAGTCAGTGAGGGAAGGGAGGGCTGAGGCTTCGCTTTGAAGTCACAGCTGAAACTTGTCAGCAGATGAACTAATGTTGTACAATGGGAAAGTCCAGATAACATTTTTTTTAAATGACATGACCCAGATTTTACATCCCTGACTCTGAGAAAAAATGGTCATCAGCATGCGTTTGCCTTAAAGGGACACTGTCTTTTAAATTGATGCACAATCAATTACTCGTGAGACAAGGAGAGTCATACTAATCGGCTTTAATCAGCTAGAACTGCACCCAGCAGCTTCGATACAGAAAGTGAAGGCTGCTGGGACGGCATGGGTTCTTATACCCCGCCTCTCAGGGCGGGGCTATGAGCTTTAGCCAATGGTAGACCCCTAGGTCTAGCCAATGGGCATCCACCTCTCTGGTACTGCAATACCTGGTATTACCACATAAAGATAAAGCATTTGACAAATTTTTTTTTTTACATCTAGAGAAGAGAAAACCCAGAAGAGTCTTCCCACTGGAACAACAGGGCCTCTTAAATACCAACCAGGGGCTCAGTGGAGAGATGCATCGAGTGAGCAAGTTAACAGCAGGGGAAGCCTCCTGGCTAGGTTATTGTGCCTTTACCAATCTCAGCTCAGACAGTATTGGGTTCACAAAACTTGGTCCCAGGGTCTCCAAATTAGAAAGCAGAGGCCAAATTTACCACTATCCAGAGACCTCTGGCAAAATGCACATGCCCGATTCAAGCTGCTGACTAGCTTGAGGCAATGGTGTGCCCCAAGGATAAGTGCTGCTTTTATGTGGCTACTTGGGTCAGGCATATAAACCGGTGGGAGAAGATCCCATTTACGGGACTGAATTTTGTGAAGGAGCTAAAACTCCAGCTGCTGAGTCACAAAGCTGGAGCTGAATATGCTTCAGTGGGAGATGAGGCATAAGGGCACCGATGTCCAATAATCAGGCCTCCACTGGGGCTGTATTCCAGTTGAGGACAACGGCCAGCCTCCGAGAACCGCCAGCCCAATCAGAGAGCCAGCATCTCAAGCAACCTGATCAGTGCCAGTGCTGGCAATGGTCATTGCTGGGACTGCATCACAGGGGAGAGTGTGTACCTCAATGCCAACACACTCTCAAAGATGTGTCATTTCCTTTGAGGAAGCCGGGGCTAGGGTGTGGAGACTGTCATGTTGTGGTTCATCATTGTCATGTAGGCCCAGGGTAACCAATGCAGCCAGGGACCCTTCTGTGGGACAGTGAGTATCCATTAGGGAGGGCCAAACCCACAAAACAACCGTGAGGCTGCCAGGGTTTAAGTGACAGATTCCTCATATGGTGGTGGATGCACCTGATATGCGCAAAATGGCCAGGGCTACGGAGCGGTCCTTAATCAGGTCATTAAATGGCTCAATTGTGCACCACCAGCAGTGCGGCTTGGCAGCAGGAGGATACCACACTGCTGGCCATCCCAGCTCCAGCCCATCTCCAGTGAGTGAGAAAATTCAGCCTACCCACTTCCATTCAGGGAGGAATGGAGAAAATCTTTTCCTTTATTGACAGCACTTTTAAGCATGCTCTTCCTGTCAGAGTTCTTTCCTTTCTGGAATTAAGTTGTTAACTTGATGATAAACCCAGTGCCAGATTAACTGATAATAAAAATAAATTTAAATTCATACCTAAATAAATGAAATGAAATTTGCTTATTGTCACAAGTAGGCTTTAAATGAAGTTACTGTGAAAAGCCCCTAGTCACCACATTCCGGCGCCTGTTCAGGGAGGCTGGTACGGGAATTGAACCATGCTGCTGGCCTGCCTTGGTCTGCTTCAAAAGCTAGCTCTTTAGCCCTGTGCTAAACCAGCCCCTTGAACATCTAGGTGCAGATTTGAGTAATTGATTTCTTTTTTTTCAAGGTTTTTTTGAACTTCACCCTCTATGTTGGTATAAATTGACCTCACTTATTACAAGCATATACTGTGGATTAATGTAGTTTTTTTGTCTCAACAAACAGTTACACTGGAAAATACAATAATGTACGCTTGTCCTGTTTCTGAATGCAGGCCGGGTTTCTCAGAAACCATTTTGATTCAAATCCTGCAGAGTATTTTGAGAACTCTAGTCAGATCATTTTCTCTCTCCAGCTACCTCTCAAAGCAAGTGGGATCCTTTGTCATTAAGTCTTTAGCTAGAATTTACATGTGGAACCTTTTAATATGGAGAGATTATTGAGTTATTGGGGCGATGATGGCTTGTGACAATATCGCCAGATTACTTTTTGTTTTGATTAAGGGGCAATTTACCGTGACCAATCCACCTACCCTGCCCATATTTTGGGTTGTGGAGGCTAAATCCACGCAAACACGGGGAGAATGTGCAAACTCCACATGGACAGTGACCCAGAGCCGGGCTCGAACCTGGGACCTCGGCGCCCTTAAGCTGCCCTTAACCAGGTTACTAATCCAGAGGCTGGGCTAATATCCTGGGAATACAGGTTCTAATTCCTCCACAGCAGCTAGTTTGAATCCAATTATTAAATTCAATAAATCTGGAATTGAAAGCTTTTCTCTGCAATAGTGAGCATGAAACTATCATTGTTTGCTGTTTTAAAAATAACAGTTTGCTAATGACCTTTAGGGAAGGAAACCTGCCATCTTTACCTATGGTCTGGCCTACATGCGACCCCAGACCCACAGCAATGTGGTTGACTTTTACCTACCCTCTAAAATGGCCACCCAGTTCAAGGGCAATTAGCAATAGGGCGATTAGGGATGGGTAACAAATGTTGGCCTTGCTAGCCGACGTCCACATTCAAAGAAAGAATTAAAAACATGGCTTTGGCTGACCAGGAATCTCTTGAAAGAATTCCTACAGTGCAGAAGGAGGTCTTATGGCCCATCAGGTCAGCACCGACCTTCTGAAAGAGCACCCTAGCTAGGCCCACACTCCCTCCCTGTCTCCTAACCTGTACATCTTTGGATTGTAGGAAGAATCCCACACAGACACGGGGAGAAAGTGCAAACTCCACACTGACACTCACGCAAGGGTGGAATTGAACCCAGGACCTGTGGGGCAGCAGTGCTAACCATTGTGCCACATGCCATAGGTGTATCGTAAGGATTCACAGATTGACAACCTCTTAGCCACATCAAGAAACCACCTTCCGTGAGTAAGGTGGATGTACCTCAATAACCGCCTCAGTACATCATTAAATCCAGTGAATTACTGTATTAATCTCAGTGGAATACCCTAATAACTTCAGTCCCTTACCTTGATAGCCCCTTATTAAAGAACCCAGTGGGGTACCTCAATAATGGCAGTGATATACATTAATAACCTCAGTGGACAGCACTAGAGGCCACATAAAAAGGACAATTAATTTTGAACTCTAACGTTGAAAACCAAGGGGGGAAACTGGATCATTTTTATTACCACTCATTCTGAATGGTTTGAATATTTTTTGTAAAGGTTGAATATAAATTTTAAATGGAGACATATGATCATTATTTTTTTAATAACTACATGCCATTGAGACTTTGGATAATTACTAGCGAGAAGCTTTTTGAGAATAAATAATGGCTTCTCACAAAGACTGTTGATTTCTGAAAAGGTTTGTATAGTGCGATGTTAACCATCGGAAATTAATTACTGGACTAATCACAGGTTATTAAGGACTTTGCTGACAATGATTCAGAACCTAATGGCACAAACATCAATTTATTGAGATGAATCTCCCAGCTGCTTCCATTTGTCAGGACTTGGTTTTGAAGCAAGTTCTCTAAAACTACATATTGATGAATATTGAAGCAAATGTGATTCTTAAAAAACTACTTACGTTTATGTGATATTAGTTGTAGTAAAGATTCGCCCCATTTCTTAATCTCTTCATTGCGGAGTCTAATCAGAGAAGGAGAAAGAATAGATCAATTAGAACACACCAGGAGATCTGGGAATACCTATTCACACTATGGACTATCCCAAAGGGTTGCATCCAACTGACCATTGCTGGTGAAGTGGCTGTGTAAAATAAATGCAAACCCATAGCTTAAATATGATTTGCTTGGGAATGTTGAACAGGAATTATCATGTATTTATCTATCCCTTAAATCTGCAGAGAAAATTCTACAAATGTGCCATTCCTGCATTTTATCATTAATCTGATGCACAGAAATAGATATACTTTATAGAATGTAGAAAATTACAATGAAATGAATTATTCAATTGATGTTCCAGCAAGGACAAGATTCGGAACATAAGTAATTCTCCAACAAAACTTGTTGAGTTAGTGTCCAGTCTGATCGCAGTAGTTAAAGCTTGTCACTGCAGGTGGAATTTGAACTCACTCAAACCCTATTCACAGTCACAAAGTTAAGATCTAGACCCATCATCTCATTATAGGCCACTGTATCACCAATGGCTATCTGTGTCATTGTTGATGACATCAAAGAATAGCAAAGGAATGGGAATAATCAACAACTGGAAAGATGTTGCTCGGTGGCTAAATCGCTGCTCCCCCTCCTTTCACCCGAGTTGACGAAGCCTCAGGCAATGATAGACTGGTTAGGTAAGCACCTCAGGTCATTGCAACCATATCCCAGCATAAGTACATGCCTTGCAGAGAGGAGGGAGAACAGAGATGATGCATTGGTGGGGGTGGGGGGGGGGGGGGGAGGAGGCTCATCCTTATGGCTTTGCAGTGGACTTTTCCAGATCTCCTGGTGTGCTCAGTTTAGCTCCACATCACTGGAAATTCCAGGGGGAAGAAATGAAAACTCTCCAACCTGTCACAGTACTATACGAAAACTACATGCATCCTCCTCACTGTAACTGCTTCAACCATTAATATGGTCGAAACTCAACAGGAGTTCCTGGTCAAAACAGGCTGGATTAATGCAGGATGACTTAAGGTAGTAAATAAAATTCTTTATATTTGTTGAATAATTGGTGATAGTGGCCCATATAGTATTGTTTTAAATGAACAGGAGTAAGGGCAAGGTTGTCACAGTATGATATTTAAAATCAGCAGTGCTTTTGAAAAGGGCTACCTTGTTATGAATGGATTAAGGTGTCTCTATATACCGCTGCAGCAGGCAGCACATAAGAAAATGTAACTATATGTATCTGAGGGGTATTCTGTCAGTAGGTAAGGAACAGCACAAAACTACTATGTGAGTTGGTTTCAGCGAGACAATTACCTGTGAGATGTTTTGTCCTTCTTGATGAATGCCGAGTTGTGATCGCTCAATATTTCTGCTTTTGGCAATAAGAAGCCAAGACGATGCTTCATGTCCTTTGCGCTGTGTGGAATCGATACAAATGTGATTAGGATAAGCGGCAGGTGTCCATTATGCAAAAATTACCAATATCTCTGAAACCTGACAAACATCAAGTAAACTCCATGAACTCGGTGATAAGACATTTCAATAAACCCACAGAATACATGATACAAGTCTTTATACAGAACAATGTAATATTTATAATGTGTAACAAATAAATATTACATTGTTCTGTATAAAGACTTGTTTCCAGATCTCAGTTTGTTTTTAAAAAAATAATGTGACACACCACTTTATAATAAAAGGCTGTTGTCGGGAGGAGTGACTGTATCAGACAGATGTAGCTTTAACTACAGACAGGAAAAAAACTATTCCAAGGGAAACGCTGTTTTTTTAAAATGCCATATTCTGGTCTTTTATTGTTGCAAATGCCAAGCTATTAAGACATGACAACACCAACCATGTCGGTGCAAAAATAATTCTTTCACATCAATTATTTTCATCCATTAAATTCAAGCCTTTGTCGCATTCATGAAACTAAGCAAGTCATAACAGTCACGAGTCGAATAAAAGGTCTATCAAAAAATACACTGTGCAATGTTATCATACATGAACAGAGCTTGGAGGAATTTAGAGCAGTAACAGCTATCAATATACACATGGTGAGAACTAAAACCTTTTTGATCTGAAATCCTTACCTTTTAAAATTGTCATTTTTACACAGAACATAAAGCAGCTATTAACCAGGTATCTGTGCAGGTCTCAACTTCATTCCCCCCTCTCTACTCTTTTCTCACATCAATGAGAGCTCGGCAATTCACCCAATCTTTCAAACTGGTTGCTACAAATGTTCCCATTCCTTTTTCATTTGAAACCCGCTCGACTGGTCATACAAAGCTCATAAAATACACAGATGTTACAATTTTTCAAGCCGCACTTGGTTAAACTAAATGTTAAGAGAACATCACTGGAAATATAAGCATAAAAAGAGAGCTGGACTCCAGATAGATAAAGACATACCTTCTTAGGCAAGTAGCAGGCAGTGCGGCTAGTCCTTTGCACATGTTGCTATTAATCTGTCTCCGTTGACGAGCGTCGGTTCTATGGCAATGTCTTTGGATTCTGTTGCAGCTCTCCACAGCGACAGGCTTTTTATATGATGTGTTCAATGGACGGGTGCCAAACAGCTGGCCAATGACAGCCACTGCAGTAAACCGGCAGTGGTGACGATTAACAGCCAAAGTCAATAGTCAGACAAGCATGATGCAGTGAGCAGCAATAATTCATTTATCTTACCAGAAATTACAACCCTGAACTGTGTCCCAACATCTTTGAGAAGCTGTAATGCTGGATTTTCCTCCACAAGAAATTATGTGTATCCTGGGACCTACAAAGCACTAAAAATAATTGCTCTTAGGTATACATTGCTCTGAATTATTTCATAATAGGTTTATTTTTAACACTAACTCACTTACAATACTAAAACATAATACCAATCGATACATCAATTGAAGTATTTCTATGATGCTTGAAGCACTTCAATCTCTTAACCTCAAAACCAAACTAGCAAAACCCACCAAGCATTCCCTTTCACAGACCCTTGCCTGCAAATAATACATTTTTTTAAATTATCATTTAGTTTATCTTGAGTGTGAGTCAATCCATTGCCAGTCAAAGTATTTTTAACACCTTGAGGGCCAATTTAGTTTTATGCTGTGTTATCTTCAGATAGGTTGAAGCACACCACAGTACTTCTTAGTATGTTCGGAATTAAAATAATACAAATCAGATCTTATTGATTGAGCTCTGTCCACTTTGAAGAGACCCATCTTTATTATATGTATAATATAGTTCACGAAGGAAGTATTTTTCTACACATGAATTTCAACATATTTTGGTATTACTGCACTCATATATTCTACTTATTCATTGGACCAGATTATATTGCAGATTGGGAGATAGATAAATTTAAAATACAGATTACCTGTCATCTAATTAAATGGCGGAAGAGGCTCGAGGGGCTGAATTGTCTACTCCTATTCTCCGATGTTCCTGTGATTAGATAGAATAAAACAAAATCTTGTATATGTCAGTGTGTGTGTGTCTGTGAGTGTGTGTGTCTCTGTGTGCGTGTGTCTGTGTCTGTGTGTGTGCATGTGTGTGTGACAGGAATTTCCCAGCCCTGCCATGGTGGGACTTGCCACGGGGGATTCAGTGGGCCAGCTTAAAGCCCATTGACTTTTTGCAGCACCGAAAGATCCTGGTGGCAGAGGGAGCTGTAAAATTCTGGTCTGTGTATGTTTTTTGTGTGTCTGTGTGTCTGTTTGTGTGTGTTGCTGTGGGTTGTGTGTTGGGGTGTTTGTGTGTCTGTCCATGTGTTTGTATGTGCGTGTTGTGTGTATGTGTGTTGGGGTGTTTGTGTATATGCATGTGTTTCTTGTAGAGTGTGTGTTTGGGTGTTTGTCTATGTGTGTGTGTTTCTGTAAGTGTTTGTGTTGGGCTGTTTGTGTATGTGTGTGTGTCTTTGTGTGTGCATGTTGGTGTGTGTGTGTGTGCTGGGGTGTTCGTGTAGGTGTGTGTTGCTGTAGGTGTATGAGTGTGTTGGGGTGTTTCTGTGTGAGTATGTGTGTCTTTGTGTGTGCATGTTGGTGTGTGTGTGTGTGCTGGGCTGTTTGTGTTGGTGTGTTGCTGTAGGTGTATAAGTGTGTTGGGGTGTGTGTGTATGTGTGTTGGTATGTGCCTGCACACATAATAAGCTGCACACACAATACTCTGTTTTATGCCATGCAATAATCAGGTCTAGTAGATAAGTAGAAATGTGTTTTTATAAAACTGAATATTATCGGAAAGAGATTGTTTTTTTCAGATTCAAACCATATGATAATGTATACCATTTCTTTGCAATTGTAAAACAGTGACTTTCATTACTATTGTGTTTGCTCAGCTATGTCATCGATGTCTTACCTCTTTTTAAAGATCAAGGGCAGAAGCTTTGGACCTGATCGGGGTTGGGAACCTTCTTGTTGGAATGTCTTCTCACCTGGTATGACAGCCGGTTACACATCCAAAGCTGGTGGTGTGGGGTGGTTACAATGGGAAATCCCATTGACTAGCGGCAGGGGGGTAGAATCCCGCCGCCAGTGAATGGCACGTGGCCGAGAAACATGCAAGCGTCCAATTCCTTTTTAAAATATTGATTCATGAAACGTGAGCACTGGTTATAGACCAGCGCATAATTCCCAAATTCCCATCCCTAATAACCCTTGAGAAGATGTTGGTGAGCCTCCTTCTTGGACATTTGCAGTCCCTATGGTGAAGGTACCCTCACTGTGCTATTGAGGAGGGAGTTCCAGGATTTTGACTCTGTGATGCTGAAGAAACAGCAATATTGCCCCAAGCCAGGAGAGCTTGTGGACGAGAGGGACTTTTCGAGAAGATGGTGTGACTATGTATCTGCTACCGCGTTCATTTTGGTGGTAACAGTCTCCATTTTGGAAGGTGCTTTTAAAAGAGTGTTGGTGAGTTACTGCAGTGCATCTTGTAGATGGTACAGGCTAGAATCAAAGTAAACCAATGGCTGCCTCACGGTGCCGAGGACCCGTGTTCGATCCCAGCCCCGGGTCACTGTCAGTGTGGAGTTTGCACATTCTCCCCTTGTCTCCGTGGGTCTCACCCACAACCCAGAAAGATGTGCAGGGTAGGTGGTTTGGCCAAGCTAAATTGCCCCTTAATTGAAAAAAGAAAATGGCTACTCTAAATAATTTTTTTAAAAAGTGAACCAATGGCAAGCTTGAGTGTCATTAAAGCTTTGCTTATCCAGGCAAGTGAAGAGTATTCCAGCACACTCCTGACTTGTGCCTTGTAGATGGCAGACTGCTTCAAGGAAGTTGAGAAGATGTTGCTGGTTGCAGGGAGATATGGAACATGTGCAAGAAATGCACAAGGAAATGAATGAGGATGCCTTATTCCTATTGAAATGGTAATTCAGGAGAGTGGAAACAGTTGGAGGATTTGGTAGGTTGTGGGAGGAGCAGATAATCATTAGGATGAGGAAGTGGTGGGAGCACTGCAATCCTGGTGTTAGGAATTGGCTATAGTAACAAGTGGGGGGGGGAGGGGGCAGGAAAAATGAGGAATAGTAGGAGTGGCTTGGAGGGCCTGAGAATATTGGGAGTGGTGTGTCAATGATGTGAAACTGCTGGGAAGTGGAAGGTTCAATTTATAAACAGAGTGCTGAGATCTGGGAGAGGTCTTCTGGGGTGCATGATGGGAGACTAATAGCAGAAATGTGGGGGAGGAGCAGTTAGGTACAGGAATATGTCCAGTCAAAGATCACAGCCCTAGTGTGGGAGCAGGAGAGAATTCCTATGTTTCTGAAGTAGGTGGGAAGGCAGTAACATCGCAGTCAATGTGCATGGAACAATATCCCAAAAAACATAACATGATAATGGTCAGAAAATGCTTTTTCTTTTCACTGATGTTGGTTGAGGGGTAACTATTGGGCCGGCCAGCAGGGAGAACCCCAAGTGCTCTACCTCAAGATGGCGTATTGAAAATCCGCCTGAGAGGGCAGTTGGTTTGCCATCCCAAAAGGCAATACCACAAATAACGCTGCTCTCCCTCAATACTATAAGACCATAAGACATAGGAGCGGAAGTAAGGCCATTCGGCCCATCGAGTCCACTCCACCATTCAATCATGGCTGATTTCAACTCCATTTACCCGCTCTCTCTCCATAGCCCTTAATTCCTCGAGAAATCAAGAATTTATCAACTTCTGTCTTAAAGACACTCAACGTCCCGGCCTCCACCGCCCTCTGTGGCAATGAATTCCATAGACCCACCACTCTCTGGCTGAAGAAATTTCTCCTCATCTCTGTTCTAAAGTGACTCCCTTTTATTCTAAGGCTGTGCCCCCGGGTCCTAGTCTCCCCTGCTAACGGAAACAACTTCCCTACGTCCTCCCTATCTAAGCCATTCATTATCTTGTACATTTCTATTAGATCTCCCCTCAACCTCCTAAACTCCAATGAATATAATCCCAGGATCCTCAGACGTTCATCGTATGTTAGGCCTGCCATTCCTGGGGTCATCCGTGTGAATCTCCGCTGGACCCGCTCCAGTGCCAGTATGTCCTTCCTGAGATGTGGGGCCCAAAATTGCTCACAGTATTCTAAATGGGGCCTAACTAATGCTTTATAAAGCTTCAGAGGTACATCCCTGCTTTTATATTCCAAGCCTCTTGAGATGAATGACAACATTGCATTTGCTTTCTTAATTACGGACTCAAACTGCAAGTTTACCTTTAGAGAATCCTGGACTAGGACTCCCAAGTCCCTTTGCACTTCAGCATTATGAATTTTGTCACCGTTTAGAAAATAGTCCATGCCTCTATTCTTTTTTCCAAAGTGCAAGACCTCGCACTTGCCCACGTTGAATTTCATCAGCCATTTCTTGGACCACTCTCCTAAACTGTCTAAATCTTTCTGCAGCCTCCCCACCTCCTCCATACTACCTGCCCCTCCACCTATCTTTGTATCATCGGCAAACTTAGCCAGAATGCCCCCAGTCCCGTCATCTAGATCGTTAATATATAAAGAGAACAGCTGTGGCCCCAACACTGAACCCTGTGGGACACCACTCGTCACCGGTTGCCATTCCGAAAAAGAACCTTTTATCCCAACTCTCTGCCTTCTGCCTGACAGCCAATCGTCTATCCATGTTAGTACCTTGCCTCGAATACCATGGGCCCTTATTTTACTCAGCAGTCTCCGGTGAGGCACCTTATCAAAGGCCTTTTGGAAGTCAAGATAGATAACATCCATTGGCTCTCCTTGGTCTAACCTATTTGTTAACTCTTCAAAGAACTCTAACAGGTTTGTCAGGCAGGACCTCCCCTTACTAAATCCATGCTGACTTGACCTAATCCGACCCTGCGCTTCCAAGAATTTACAAATCCCATCCTTAACAATGGATTCTAGAATCTTGCCAACAACCGAGGTTTGTTGAACAGGGGGGTTACAACAGCGATTTTCCAATCCTCTGGCACTTTTCCTGACTCCAGTGACTTTTGAAAGATCATAACTAACGCCTCCACTATTTCTTCAGCTATCTCCTTTAGAACTCTAGGATGTAGCCCATCTGGGCCGAGATTTATCAATTTTTAGACCTCTTATTTCTCTAGCACTTTCTCCTTTGTGATGGCTACCATATTCAACTCTGCCCCCTGACTCTCCGGAATTGTTGGGATATTACTCATGTCTTCTACTGTGAAGACTGACGCAAAGTACTTATTTAGTTCCTTAGCTATTTCCTTGTCTCCCATCACTAGATTACCAGCGTCATTTTGGAGCGGCCCAATGTCAACTGTTGCCTCCCGTGTGTTTTTAATGTATTTAAAGAAACTTTTATTATCATTCCTAATGTTACTGGCTAGCCTACCTTCATAATTGATCCTCTCTGTCCTTATTTCTCTCTTTGTTATCCTCTGTTTGTTTTTGTAGCCTTCCCAATCTTCTGACTTCCCACTACTCTTTGCCACATTATAGGCTTTCTCTTTTGCTTTGATGCATTCCCTAACTTCCTTTGTCAGCCATGGCTGCCTAACCCCCTCTGATAACCTTTCTTTTCTTTGGGATGAACTTCTGTACTGTGTCCTCAATTACTCCCAGAAACTCCTGCCATTGCTGTTCTACTGTCTTTCCCACTAGGCTCTGCTCCCAGTCAATTTTCGTCAGTTCCTCCCTCATGCCCCTGTAGTTAACTTTATTTAACTGTCACACCTTTACATCTGATTCTACCTTCTTTCTTTCAAATTGGAGATTGAATTCTACCATATTATGATCACTGCCTTCTAAGTGTTCCCTTACTTTAAGATCTTTAATCAAGTCTGGCTCATTACATAACATTAAGTCCAGAATGGCCTGTTCCCTCGTGGGCTCCATCACAAGCTGTTCCAAAAAGCCCTCCTGTAAACATTCAATGAATTCCCTTTCCTTGGGTCCACTGGCAGCATTATTTACCCAGTCCACCTGCATATTGAAGTCCCCCATGATCACTGTGACCTTGCCTTTCTGACATGCACTTTCTATTTCGTGGTGCATTTTGTGCCCCGGTCCTGACCACTGTTAGGAGACTTGTACATAACTCCCATTATGGTTTTTTTGCCTTTGTAGTTCCTCAACTCTACCCACACAGACTCCACATCATCTGACCCTATGTCGTTTAGTGCTATTGATTTAATTTCATTCCTTTTTTAAAAAATAATTTTTATTAAAGTTTTTCATAAAATATCAATAACAAAATGAGAAAGAAAAAAGAACCCAACAGGGTTAAGTACAAAACACAATCTAAAAAAGCAACCCCCCAAACCCCTCCCCCCCATACCTAAATAATAAATTAACATGAACACCCCGACTTAAGACAACAGGTGTATACACCCCCTCAGACCCTTCCAGTGTAAATAACATAAACAAAAATAAAGTAAACCCCCCCCCCCCCCACCCCCCGAGCTGCTGCTGCCATTGACCAATGTCTATCGTTCTGCCAGAAAGTCTAAGAACGGTTGCCACCGCCTAAAGAACCCGTGTACCGACCCTCTCAAGGCGAATTTCACCCTCTCCAATTTAATGAACCCTGCTACATCGCTGATCCAGGATTCCACACTTGGGGGCCTTGTATCTTTCCACTGAAGAAGAATCCTTCGCCGGGCTACCAGGGACGCAAAGGCCAGATTTCCGGCCTCTTTCGCCTCCTGCACTCCTGGCTCCTCTGCCACCCCAAATATTGCGAGCTCCCAGCCCGGTTTGACCCTGGATCCTACCACCCTTGACACCGTCCTCGCTACGCCCTTCCAAAATTCCTCCAGCGCTGGGCATGCCCAGAACATATGGGTGTGATTTGCTGGGCTCCCTGAGCACCTAACACACCTGTCCTCACCCCCAAAGAACCTGCTCATCCTTGTCCCGGTCATGTGTGCCCTGTGCAGCACCTTAAACTGTATGAGGCTGAGCCTCGCGCATGAAGAGGAAGAGTTCACCCTCCCTAGGGTATCTGCCCACGTCCCCTCTTCGATCTCCTCTCCCAACTCCTCCTCCCACTTACCTTTCAACTCCACCACCGAGGCCTCCTCCTCCTCCTGCATCACCTGGTAAGTTTCCGAGATCT
Organism: Scyliorhinus torazame; assembly: GCF_047496885.1. Lineage (NCBI taxonomy): Eukaryota > Metazoa > Chordata > Chondrichthyes > Carcharhiniformes > Scyliorhinidae > Scyliorhinus > Scyliorhinus torazame. Next base: position 133,754,459 of record NC_092713.1, on the reverse strand, counting down.
TCCGCACTCCCACCCACCCCCCCGAGACCACCCTGTCCTGTACTGTGTGTGGCAGTAGCCGTGGGAATTCCACCACCTGCCGTCTGGCAAACGCCCTTACCTGTAAGTACCTGAAGGTGTTCCCCGGGGGGAGCCCGTACTTCTCCTCAGCTCACCCAAGCTCGCGAACTTCCCGTCCACAAACAGGTCCCCCAACTTTCGTATGCCTGCCCTGTGCCGCCCCGAAAACCCTCCACCTGTTCTTCCTGGGGCGAACCGGTGGTTCCCCCGTAATGGGGTCCACGCCGAGGCCCTAACATCCCCCCTATGCCGCCTCCACTGCCCCCAAATTTTGAGGGCCGCCACCACCACCGGGCTCGTGTTATACCTCCTTGGAGGGGGCGGCAGCGGCGCCGTTGCCAGCGCCCCCAGACTCGTACCCACACAGGACGCCGTCTCCAGCCTCTTCCATGCAGCCCCCTCCCCCTCCATCACCCACTTGCGCACCATTGTCGCATTGGCGGCCCAGTAGTACCCAGAGAGGTCGGGCAGCGCCAGCACCCCCCTATCTCTACTCCGCTCCAGGAACACCCTTCTCACCCTCGGAGTCCCTTGCGCCCACACAAACCCCATTATACTCCTGTTAACCCGCCTGAAAAAAGCCTTCGGGATAAACACGGGGAGGCACTGGAACAGGAACAAAAATCTTGGGAGCACCGTCATTTTGATTGACTGCACCCTACCCGCCAGGGACAGAGGCAACACGTCCCACCTCTTGAACTCCTCCTCTATTTGCTCCACCAGCCTTGTAAAGTTAAGCCTATGCAGGGCCCCCCAGCTCCTGGCCACCTGGACCCCCAAATATCTGAAACTCCTCTCCGCCCTTTTTAGTGGGAGCTCGCCAATCCCCCTCTCCTGGTCCCCTAGCTGAACTACGAACAGCTCGCTCTTCCCCATATTGAGCTTGTACCCCGAAAAGTCCCCGAATTCCATAAGCATCCTCATTACCTCTGGCATTCCTCCCACCGGGTCCGCCACATACAGCAGCAGGTCGTCCGCATAAAGCGATACCCTATGCTCCACCCCACCCCGCACCAACCCCCTCCAGTTCCTCGACTCTCTCAGTGCCATAGCCAGGGGTTCAATCGCCAGTGCGAAGAGCAGGGGGGACCCCTGTCTCGTCCCTCGGTGCAACCGAAAGTACTCGGACCTCCTCCTATTTGTGGCCACACTCGCCATCGGGACCTCATACAACAGCCTAACCACCTGACAAACCCCTCCCCAAACCCGAACCTCTTCAGCACCTCCCACAGGTACCCCCACTCTACCCTATCAAAGGCTTTCTCAGCGTCCATCGCCACCACTATCTCTGCCTCCCCCTCCCTCGCCAGTATCATGATAACTTTCAAACGCCTCCGCACATTCGCGTTCAACTGTCTCCCCTTCACAAACCCCGTCTGGTCTTCATGGATGATCTGCGGCACACAATCCTCAATCCTCGTGGCTAAGACCTTCGCCAGCACCTTGGCATCTACATTTAGCAAAGAAATCGGTCTGTAAGACCCACATTGCAGGGGATCCTTGTCCCGCTTCAGGATCAAGGAGATCAGTGCCCGGGACATCGTTGGTGGTAAAGCCCCCCCCTCCCTTGCCTCATTAAAGGTCCTAACTAACAGCGGGCCCAACAGGTCCATATATTTTTTATAGAACTCGACCGGGAAACCGTCCGGCCCCGGTGCCTTCCCCGCCTGCATGCTTCCTATCCCTTTGATCAGCTCCTCCAGCCCAATCGGGGCCCCCAGTCCCGCCACCAGTCCCTCTTCCACCTTTGGAAACCTCAATTGGTCCAGGAAGCGGCCCATCCCTCCCTCCTCCCGTGGGGGCTCGGATCGGTACAATTCCTCGTAGAAGTCCCTGAAGACCCCATTGATGCCAATCCCACTCCGCACCACGCTCCCTCCCCTGTCCTTAACTCCCCCGATCTCCCTAGCTGCGTCCCGCTTCCAAAGCTGATGCACCAGCATCCGGCTTGCCTCTTCCCCATACTCGTAGACCGCCCCCTGGGCCTTCCTCCACTGCACCTCCGCCTTCCTGGTGGTCACCAGGTCAAATTCGGCCTGGAGGCTGTGCCTCTTCCTCAACAATCCTTCCTCAGGTTCTTCCGCATACCTCCTGTCTACCCTCACCATCTCCCCCACCAGCCTCTCCCTCTCCCCCCCGCTCCCTCCGCTCCTTGTGGGCCCTGATGGAGATCAGCTGTCCCCTCACCACCGCCTTCAGTGCCTCCCATACCATCCCCACTCGGACCTCCCTGTTGTCGTTGGTCTCCAAGTACCTCTCTATACTTCCTCGGACCCGCTCGCTCACCTCCTTGTCCGCCAACAGCCCCACTTCCAAGCGCCACAGCGGGCGCTGGTCCCTCTCCTCCCCCATTTCCAAGTCCACTCAATGCGGGGCGTGGTCCGAAATGGCTATTGCCGAATACTCGGTATCCTCTACTCTCGCTATCAGCGCCCTACTCAAAATGAAAAAGTCGATTCGAGAATAAGCCTTATGGACATGTGAGAAGAATGAAAATTCCCTAGCCCCCGGCCTTGCAAATCTCCAAGGGTCCACCCCTCCCATTTGGTCCATAAATCCCCTCAACACTCTAGCTGCCGCCGGCTTCCTACCCGTCCTAGACCTGGAGCAATCCAGTGCAGGATCCAACACCGTGTTAAAGTCTCCCCCCATTATCAGGCCCCCCACTTCCAAGTCTGGGATCCAACCCAACATACGCCGCATAAAACCCGCATCGTCCCAGTTCGGAGCATACACATTGACCAGTACCACCCTCTCTCCCTGCAACTTACCACTTACCATTATGTACCTACCGCCATTATCTGCCACAATGCTCGACGCCTCGAATAACGCCTTCTTTCCCACCAAGAACGCCACCCCTCGATTTTTGGCATCTAGCCCCGAGTGAAACACCTGACCTACCCACCCTTTCCTCAGTCTTACCGGGTCTGCCACCTTCAGGTGTGTCTCCTGGAGCATAACCACATCTGCCTTGAGCCCCTTCAGATGCACGAACACGTGGGCCCGCTTAACCGGCCCATTCAGTCCCCTTACATTCCAGGTTATCAGCCGGATTAGGGGGCTACACGCCCCCCTCCCCCGCCGACTAGCCATGACCCCTCCTCGGCCAGCCACGCGCCTGCACCCCACACCCGGCCCGTTCCCCACAGCGTCATACCCCCGTCTTGACCCACCCCACTCGCTCCAGCTCCTCCTTGATCTTGGCAGCAGCAACTCGCGTCCCAGTCCCCCCCCCACCCCCCGGCTAGGACCCATCCTAGCTGGTTTACTCCCCCCATTGCACTTCCGCAAGTCAGCTGACTCCTGCTGACCCCGGCCACTCCCGCCTCCCCTTCGACTCCTCCCATTGTGTGGCACACCCTCCTCTCCCGCTCCCCATTCACAGGCTCTCCCCCTCCGTTCTAAGCGCGGGAAACAATCCTCGCTTCCCCGCCCCGGTCCCGTCCCCCCCCAGTCTTCGGCGCGGGAAAAAAATCCTGCGCTCTCCACCTACCAGGCCCCGCCACCAACCAAAACAGTGCCCAACCCGCCCCATCCACCCTCCCCAACCCGAAAGAGAAAAACAAACCCAAAACAATGCAAAGGCCCCCCCCACCGAACCAAAAATAGGCATAACATATCCACCGCAGTCCCCAATCGCCCATCCCGACCCTCAGTCTGTGTCCAGCTTCTCGGCCTGAACAAAGGCCCACGCCTCCTCCGGAGACTCAAAATAATGGTGCCGGTCCTTGTAGGTAACCCACAGTCGCGCCGGCTGCAACATGCCAAACTTCACCCCCTTCCTGGGCAGCACCACCTTCGCTCGATTGTACCCGGCCCTCCTCTTCGCCACCTCCGCACTCCAGTCCTGATATATCCGAACCTCCGCGTTCTCCCACCTGCTGCTCCTCTCCTTCTTGGCCCACCTGAGCACACACTCCTGATCGACGAACCGATGGAACCGCACCAGCACCGCCCGCGGAGGCTCGTTAGCCTTGGGCCTCCTCGCCAACACTCTGTGGGCCCCTTCCAGCTCCAGGGGCGCCTAGAAGGACCCCGCTCCCATCAGCGAGTTTAACATGGTGACCACATAGGCCCCCAAGTCCGGCCCCTCCAGCCCCTCCGGGAGGCCCAGAATCCGCAGATTCTTCCGCCTCGACCGATTCTCCATCTCCTCGAACCGCACCTGCCATTTCTTGTGGAGCGCCTTGTGCGCCTCCACCTTTACCACCAGGACTAAGGGGCGAAATTCTCCCGAAATGGCGCGATGTCCGCCGACTGGCACCCAAAACGGCGCCAATCAGACGGGCATCGCGCCGCCCCAAAGGTGTGGAATGCTCCGCATCTTTGGGGGCCGAGCCCCAACATTGAGGGGCTAGGCCGACGCCAGAGGAACTTCCGCCCCGCCAGCTGGCGGAAACGGCCTTTGTTGCCCTGCCAGCTGGCGCGGAAATGACATCCCAGGGCGGCGGGAGCGTCAGCGGCCGCTGAAAGTTTCCCACGCATGCGCAGTGGAGGGAGTCTCTTCCGCCTCCGCCATGGTGGAGACCGTGGCGGTTGCGGAAGGGAAAGAGTCCCCCAACAGCACAGGCCCGCCTGCGGATCGGTGGGCCCCGTTCGCGGGCCAGGCCACCGTGGGGGCACCCCCTGGTGCCAGATCACCCCGCGCCCCCCACAGGACCCCGGAGCCCGCCCACGCCGCCTTGTCCCGCCGTTCAAAAGGTGGTTTAATCCACGCCGGCGGGACAGGCAATTTATCGGCGGGACTTCGGCCCATCCGGCCCGGAGAATCCAGCGGGGGGGCCCGCCAACCTGCGCGGCCCGATTCCCGCCCCCGCCGAATATCCGGTAACGGAGACTTCGGCAACCGGCGGGGGCGGGATTCACGGCAGCCCCCGGCGATTCTCCAACCCAGCGGGGGGTCGGAGAATGACGCCCAAGGTCTCGTCCTCATTGTCAGAGATCTTTTGTTGAGCCTCTCGGATTGCCACCCCCTGGGCCGTCTGTGTCTCCAGCAGCTTATCAATAGAAGCCTTCATCGGCTCTAGCAGGTCCTTTTTAATCTCTCTGAGGCAGCGCTGGATACCCTCCTGTCGCTCCTCCGCCCACTGCCTCCACGCTGCCTGGTCTCCGCCCGCCGCCATTTTGTCCTTCTTCCCTCCCTTCTTCTGGTCCACCACCACATTTCTTGTCACCCCGCTCCTAGTTAAAGCCATATACTGACGGGGAGCTATTATTAACTCCTTCCCACACCGGGAAACGTCGAAAAAGTGCCCTTGGGGGCCCTGAAAAGAGCCCAAAAGTCTCGATGGGAATCCTTTTGGCAGTGTTCGCTTTACCAATCTGCCCCAAAACGTCTGTGGAAACTCCTGAAAAAGGTCTAAGTGTCCGTTCCAGACGGGAGCTGCCGTATGCGTGACCTACTCCTCCATGGCCGCCACCGGAAGCCTCGTCCCCACTTCTTCAGTGGCCTTGCTGAGATCTTTTCACAGTTGTTCCCTCTGCTGTTCGAATTCAACTTTGATAAACGTCTTCAGGACTGTTTGCAGCTTTAAGCTTGCCCTTCCCCCGCTTGCATGCTGGAAGGGGCCCTGTTTATCCTGTTGCAGTCAAATCTTTTACTGTTTCTGCCGGGTTTGGTAGCCAAAAGACATAACATTCCTGGGGGACACCGTCAGGGGAGTGTTGCAGTCTTCTTGCCACACCGGGAAATGTCAAACAAATGCCGTGGGGGCCTGCAAAAGAGCCCAAAAGTCCGTTCCACGCGCAACCTAGCTCTGCATAGCCGCACCCGGAAGTTCTTTAATTTCATTCCTAATTAACAAGGCAACCCCGCCCCCTCTGCCCACCTCTCTGTCTTTTCGATAGGTTGTGAATCCCTGGATGTTTAAATGCCAGTCCTGAACCCCCTACAACCATGTCTCTGTGATGCCTACCACATCATACCTGCCAATCACAATCTGGGCCACAAGCTCATCTACCTTGTTCCGTACACTGCACGCATTTAAATATAGCACCTTTAATTCTCTATTGACCGTCCCTTTTTGTTTTCTTAGTGTGGTGGACCTTGGTTTACTGAGCCTTTCCATACACTGTGTCATATTTTGTGAGATGGGACTATCGTAACCTCTCCTGAGTTCTGTCTTTTCGTGCTTTTTTGTATTCTTAAGCAGCTACGCTTCCCACTGATTACTTCACCTCTTGGTTCCCTGACTTTCCCTTCCCCCCCCCAATCTCTAGTTTAAAGTCCTATTGACCACCCTATTTACTCTTTTCGCCAGAATGCTGGTCCCAGCTCGGTTCAGGTGGAGACCATCCCAACGGTATAGGTCCCCCCTGTCCCAAAACTGATGACAGTGTCCCATGAAAAGGAACCCCTCTTTCCCACACCACTCTTTCAGCCACGTGTTAACTTCCCTTATTCTTGCCTCCCTATGCCAATTTGCACGTGGCTCAGGCAGTAATCCAGCGATTATGACCCTTGAGGACCTGTTTTTTAATTTGAATCCTAGCTCTTTATAATCTCTGAACAGGTCCTCTTTCCTAGACTTGCCTATGTTGTTGGTACCGACATGGACCACAACAACTGGATCCTCCCTCTCCAGTATCCTTTCAAGCCGGTCAGAGATGTCCTGCACCCTAGCACCAGGCAGGCAACATACCATGCGGGACTCTTTATCCTGCTCACAAAGGATACTATCTATCCCCCTGATAATAGAATCCCCTACAACTACAACTTACCTATTTACTCCCTCCCCTTGAATGGCCTGCTGAACCATGGTGCCTTGGTCATCCTTCCTGCAGCCCTGTTCGCCATCCACACGGGGAGCAAGTGCCTCATACCTGTTGGACAGGGTCAAGGGCTGAGGCTCCTGAGTTCCTGACTGCTGGTTCCCTTTACCTGCCTGACTTGCAGTCACACCCTGCTGTCCCTGGCCACTGGCAGGATTTAAACTACTTACTCTGACAGGTGTGACTGCCTCCTGAAACACAGTGTCCAGGTAAGTCTGCCCCTCCCGGATGTGCCTCAGTGTTTGAAGCTCAGACTCCAGCTCATCAACTCTGAGCCGGAGCTCTTCGAGCAGCCAACACTGACTGCAGATGTGGTCGCTGCAGCTCGCAATGGGATCTGCAAGCTCCCACATCAAGCAGCTCAAGCACATCACCTGACCAGCCATCACTAATTAATTAATTAGTTTAATTTAAGTTTACGAGTTTAGCTGTGTTTTTTTTTAAATTGGGGGCAGATTTGCTATCAACCAATCAGATCACAGCTTCCCTCTGACGTCACTTGTGGAAAAAATACTGCAATGGAATGTCAGGCTACGTGGTGAAATGTCATAGATGAGGCTTGAGCCCACTAGCCTCTGACTCAGAGTCCATCACTTAGCCAAGGCGGAAGGACACCTGTAAGATCAACAAGTAAAGGTCAAATCATAGCAAGCATCTCGGTGCTATGAGTCAGGATATAGAATGTAAGCCTTAGAACTGGCTGATAATAATAGGCAACAAAGAAAGTAGAATCATAACAGGGCCACACATGGTAGTTAACTATGTGTTTGGGGGCAGCACAGTGGCACAGTGGTTAGCACTGCTGCCTCATGGTGCCGAGATCCCAGGTTCGATCTCGGCTCTGGGTCATTGTCCGTGTGGAGTTTGCACATTCTCCCCGTATTTGTGAGGGTTTCGCCCCCACAACCTAAAAATGTGCAGCGTAGGTGGATTGGCCACGCTAAATTGCCCCTTAATTGGAAAAAACTAATTGTATACTCTAAATTTAAAAAAAAAAATTTAACTATGGCCGGGTTTCTCCGAAAATGGGGCTATGTCCCCACGCCCGCGGGAAAACGGGTGCGAATCACTCCAGACTTTTTTCAAAAAGTCCGGAGTGATTATCCGATTTCAAGAAGGATAGCAGGGCCCCGGCGTGTGCTGCGCAGTTCCTGCTGCCAATGCGGTGCCCTGCATTTCCGCCCGTGGGTCCGCACATGTGCGCGGAAGCCGTTTTCGTGCCGGCCCCCGCGCAACATGGCTGAGCCATAGCGGGCCGTCGCAGAAGAAGATAGGCCCCCGAGGATCGCGCACGCCCGCCGATTGGTAGCCCCCGATTGCGGGCCTGGCCGTCCTGGAGGCCCCCCCCCGGAGTCTGATCCCCCCCCCCCCCCCCCCCCAACCAGGACAGCCAGCGCGGCCGTGAATCCGAGGTCCTGCCGGGTGGAACCAGGTTGGAACGACGCCGGCGGAACTCGCGGGAACTCGGCCGGTCGACCAGGGAGAATCGCCGCGGGGGCCTCTGTCAACGGCCCCCAACTGGCGCCGCGTTGACCGCGCGTGGCTGACGCCGATTCTCTGGTACGCGGAGAATCGTGTCCTGGCGTCAGAGCCGTCTGAGACCCCATTCACCACCCCCCCGCTGAGCGCAATTTTGGCATGGAAGCTCGGAGAATCTCGGCCGACGTGTTTGTTGCGGAAGTAAGCAATTGAAATGGAAGAATCTATTTGAATCTACTGCATGTAGCAGGCAAGTTTACTCTTAATGGGTAAATATGTCTATACACATACATAAATGGATATTGTATATATAATCACGTTATGGATTCACAAATGTACACAAACACACGTTGTTATGATGTTCTGGTCTCGTCCATGGTCAATTCCAGCCCCATTTGCCGCAGAGCCGCAACACAATTGAAATTTAAAAGTAATTCTTATAAAACACCCGGGGCGGGATTCTCTGTTCGCCGACGCCGATTTCGTAATCGGCGATCAGGTGAGAATCCTTTTTTACTATGGAATCGGGGTCGGCGCCTGTTTTCTCACGCTCCGCTCCCTCCAAAACGGCATCATCGAGCAGCACACCACACGCCATTGGGACAGCCTCAGGTCGTCACCTAAAGGCCCTCCCCTGATGGGCCATGTTCCCAACCGCACGCGTGGTCTCAACGGTCGAGAACCCAGCGTGGCAGCTGCGGACTTTGCCGCCACTGTCGGGCGGGAGCCTTGCTGCTTGCGTATGGGGCTTCGGCGAGGGCTGGGGGGAACTGGTGGGGGGTGGCCAGGGAATGGCGAGGGGGTGTCCAGGGGGGCACTATTTAGCAGGTCGGGTCCATGCACGGCCGGTGCCATGTTGTATGACGCTCCTGCTGCAGGTCATCGCCATGCGCGGCCATGGACCCGGCAATTCTCTGGCCATATTTGTTGTGGAGGCCGGAGTTTTGGGTGGTGCAGCTGCTAGCCCCTCACCAGTCAGAGGATCAGTGCTGGGGCAGTGCCGATTTTCTGACGTAAAACGCCACGGATCCTCCAGACATAGCCTGAAAATCGTGGAATCCAGCCCATGAAGTCTTTTGTCTATGGCTGCCCAATAACTGGTTTGTAAATTTAAACACTATTAATTTTTAATAATAACGATAACTATAATTAAATAGGCAGCAAATACATCTGGTTAACTATTATCTAATTCCTAACCCCCCCACTCGTCATCTCCCTCTACACACACATAAGACAGACAAACACAAAGGGGAAAGATGGGTGTAAAATAATGATGAAAGGATAAGAGTCTTTGTTTCATCTTCTAGTACACCTATTTTCAATTTGGGCCTTCAGTTCCAGGTTTTTGCTTTCAGTCAATAATGGTATCCACGATAGATTCATCCAGGTCTCAATAACTTCTTCACAGGTCCAGGATTCGGCTGTTACTTCTTGCGTTCTCTAAAAACCATCCCATTTGGGTAAGACCCAATCATCCCCTATCGCTGGGCAAAATACGGCCTTTGGCCAATTTATTGGCCCCTAGCCAGCCAATCGAACCCCTCCGATCTCTTGAGTACCAAAACGTCTGAGTTCTACTGTTCCAAAGTTAGCACAGTTTGCAACAAGTATTGAAACTTTTGAATTCCTCGCTTCCTCTGCTCGACTTAAAGGAAATGTCCAATAAATATCCATGGATCAAAAATTATGATGACAAAGTAAACTAAATGGGAAATAAGGGAAACAACAGAAAGGGTCCTTACCACATGAGTTGAATATATTTCCTACTATTGACTACAATGCTATATTAAAAATATTTTAGAACTTTCTGACATTTTAAGTGTTCTTTAGCTTGTTTCAATATGCTTCAATATGAAGTGACGTATTATGTAAATGCTATCGCATATGAAAGCATACCTAACCACAGGAGACTCAAGAAGCAGAATATAAAGGTCAGAAAGGACATTAAATACAAAATGATTCACGAATAGATTAGATACAATAGCCCTGAAATTGTGACAAAGGATATACTAGTAAAAACTCTCTGCTGTTGGAGTTTCTTTATTCGTCTATCAAATAATTCCAAGGTTAAAGAGAATAAGATCAGAAAATACTGGAAATGCAGCATGGCTTAGTCATAATGTAAAAGAATAAAACAGGTTGACATTTCATTTAAAACTCCTATCTGATAAATCTATCTTATTTTATCTATCAAAGGCTCTTGTACATTTCTAACATTTCCTGTTTTCTTTTTTTATATTTTATTACTGATACATTCATCAATTGAAGATGTTATTAGGAAATTGTTAGAAGCAGTCATTGAGGAGGTAATAATTCTCCCAAAAGATTCCTAAGTGTGGTCTCCAGTGGGAAATGAGGTGCAATTCCTGTCGGGTGAATCAGCATCATCCAGATCACAATCCATCCCCATGTAGAAATTATTTTGGAGCCAGCGGTGATTCACGCTAAGGGACCCTCAACCTTCATGTCCTGGCCCTTGGCAGTGCCAACCTGTCATGGCTCCCGGCACCCTCGCCGTGGCACGGCCAGGGTGCTAGAGGCAGCACTCAGACAGAGCGCCGGATCTTTCTAGGAAGGCCTTCAGAACAGAGGAAAACCTAATAGAAGAAAACTGTGGTTAGAAAGAAACGCCTGTTCTTTCCAGGAAGCACTTCAGAACAATGAAAAAGACTGTCTAAAAAACTACGGTTAGAAACAACACCTGTTCAAAAGACAAAGCACCTCAGAGTTAACTGACCGTGAAGAGCTATAAAAATAAACAAAGCTTAGCCCTCCTTTGAAATAGCCTGGATCTGTCAATCACGGGGCTTGTAAAAGCTAATGGACTGTGAGATTGAATGTAAACAATGAAGTTCAAAGCTTTTAGGCTCCTCAGCCATCCCAGGGGATTGACAAAGTTAAAGGGGGATGAAATTGAATATGACAAGAACTTCAATGGTTTCCAACACTTCAAAGGGAAGACATTTATCTTCACCTGCCAGATCTTTGAACTTGACATGCTGGGAGAGTCATCAAAGCTTTGAAGGCTACAGAGGGTAGACTTTCACCTTCATCTGACAGATCATTGGAATTGACTGGCTGGGAGACAGTATAAAGGTTTTCAAGGGTACAGAGAGAAGACTTGCGCTATGACCCCCATCCTGGCACCGATCCCCAACCTGAGGCCCTCCAGCCCAAGCCACACTTGAACCCCACCTTCCCTGAAGGAAACCCATTGGTACCCTGGAGATAAATGTCGAGAGTGCACTCACCTCCTTGCTTTCCTTGGTGTCCCTGGCGCCTGGTCCCCATGTTAAGGGACCAGTAGTGCCCGTGGGACTTACATCTGGGGGCATGGGAGCATCCCAGGAAGCTGCAGCATTCCACTTCAATCTCGTTAATGAGATTGAAATGGATGCAATGAATTCTGATCAAGTTCTCTCCATTTCTGGGTGAGAAACTGATCTCTCCAGGGGAGCAAGCTTGGAGACTCGCAACAGGTTTGCTGCGCGGTGAGAATCCCGTTTTGAGCCTCACACCCGATTCAATGAGCTGGTGGGAATCCCGACTAGGGTAAATGGCCTCAGAGGATTGGCTCCAATTTGTAAGGAGTCCAGTATTACCAAAGGAGCTTGTTCAACCTCAGTGTGAGGATAGTGCCAGAGTAGTATGGTCACAGAAAAATGGGGAAACAGGGGAGCTGGACTAATTGAACTGTTACATCATAGAGTTGATATAAGAACAATGGACCAAATGATGCATTAACAGAGCTTGCAAAAACTTGGATTTTGTTCTGGGACATATTGCTATAATGAGGCATCGATAACTAACCCATTACCGGATAATAAGAATTAATACAAATTCTAGCTGAGCCTGGCATTCAACCTAGGTGAGCCCAGTGCTCTAGTGCTACAGCTACTGAAATACCACTTGCTTAACAATTGTTATTCTTTTGCTTTCTTTTTAAATTATTGCTGTGCAGAGTTGTACATATCTGCACATAGATTATTTCGTTTTTTTCAACACTTAAATTGGTTAATTCAGGGTCTCAAATTATGAAAATCAGCTAGGTTAAAGCACTGAGCAGATGTGTGGATTTGTTTGTTATATTTTGGTCCGACCACTGATTTCTAACAGTTAGAAATTCCTGTGATGTGGAACGATTGTGCATTTTTAACAATTCCACAATCCCCCAACTATAACTGCATAATGTTTCTGGCATTAAATTCAGTCTTGGTGTATAACGATTCTGAAGGAGAATAACTTGGGTTAATATCATTTTGTTAAACATGAATCATTGCTATGTATTTGCATTAATTCTTATTAGCTCCAGTGTTGTATTAATATATTGCTCAGAAGTGACATCATTAGTCGTAGCCTGGAAAACAAAGAGAGAAAACAGCAACGTAAGAGATCACACACTGTAAATAAAGCTCTGTTGTTTTACACCTCCATGCTCCCTAGCATCACATCTCCAAAATACAATGTAAAAACTGACTATGAGGAGCTCAAATATACACTGACTAGCCACCCAAAGAAAATTGGAAAAAGAAATGAGAAAGGAAAACTTTTCACCTGGCGCGACATGTGCTGCGGAGAACTAACGCACTAGGTGGGTGTGAATAACGATGATCTGCCTGCAGAATAGATTATACAGCTGTTTGTGAGAAATAAGAGGCTGAAGCTCAGGTTGTTGCCTTGTGGGACCCTTTGATGAAAATGTGAAGCAAAGGAGCTCCTAATCTGAGCGTTTTGACTATTTTGCACAGACAAACAAATTAGTTGAAGATATTATGACATCCATTTTCATGAATGTATTGGGGAGAAAAATGTTTAATCTCCTCCATAGTTTAATGCAAGCTGAGAAGCCAGTCATTAAGACGAGGCAGCAGATTGTACATGCTTTGCAAGCACATTTTCCACCAAAACATTTGGGGATTACAGAGCACTTTAGATTCCATAAAAGAAACCAAGAAAAGAGGGAGTCAATTGTTCAATTCATGTCTGTGCTTATAAGACATGCAGAATATTGTGTTTATTGGGAGAGATTTGTTTGCTTACTGAGAGTAATCTTACTCTGCAGAAGGCTATGGAAATTGCTAATTCTATGGAGCTGCCTGCAAAGAAAGCTCAGCAATTGAGTTTGTTTACTTGAATACACAATATGGCTGCTGAATCGACATCCAAGAATCTCGAGATTCGTACATGTTACCGATGTGCAAAATCAGAGCATTCTGCTGCTGAATATCGGTGTAAATACATGGTGGGCAGGATTCTCATTCATTCACGGGATTCTTCGGATGCATTAAGTCGCCTACCCCTACATAAGAGCATTCTGCCACTAGGGCAAACAAAGATGTTGCCGACGAATTAGGCATAGTCAAAGTCATAGAAGAACTTGTACAACAGTGCCACCCTTGCCAAATACATCAATATTTGCTGCCTTCCACCACATTTCACCCTTAGGAATGGACCCGCCCTGCCTGGGGAACCCCCCCCCCCCCCCTCTGGTCAGCTACGCTCGGGTAGAGCACACACGGCATTGGTAGCCGTCTTACCCGGGGACTCCATCCAAATCTTACCCGTCGCGGCCCATACGCACCTCATTTCGGCAAGTTTTGTTCAAAATGTTTTGTTTTGTTTTCAGGTAACCCTTAGGTTGCCAACCCTCTGCTATTTACATCCTCAAACATTTGGATGGTAAACCGCACAGCCTGCGAGACGGCTTGCTCTGGTTCAGTATTTGTAAGTGTGTCTTGTCCTGAAATTCAGTTTTTGAAAAAAAATGAGGTAGTCACACACAGTGACCAATTATAAAGGGAGTAATTGGCACTAAAGGACAGACAGGCTATCATACATGATATTAAACCAAGATAGTAACAGACACTATGCTTGATTCCACAGAACTCCAGAAGCTCCAGGACCAGAGAAGAGAAGAGAAGAGAAGTGAAAGAAGAAGAACCATGAGGACATCCTCCGCATGGCTTATAACCCTAATGGACATTTGGCTGCGTGCGAACGCGAACCCCCTGACCTCAACCCCCCCGCCATTAATGATTCACTTCCCCATAGTACCCAGAGCCCAGTCACAAACGACACCACACCATCTTGGTGTGACAGGTTTACTACTTGATCGAATCCCTACTAGTATTGGCGATACTCTGCTGCGATAATATTCATCTGAGAAAATGGAGGAGAGCCTACCACGCTCATTTATTTTCACGAGTAGTCTTCAATGAAGTTACTGTGAAAAGCCCCTCATCGCCACATTCCACCGCCTGTTCGGGGAGGCTGGGACGGGAATTGAACCCGCGCTGCTGGCATTGTTCTGTATTACAAGCCAGCGATTTAGCCCACTGTGCTAATAGGTAGCTTCTGTCAGTTCTCAGCTCAGGGTCAAAGAGACCACCATGGTTGTAGCTCCGCCTGAGACAGTGGCTGGAGCTGAGGGAGGATTGACTCAATGGCAAGGGTACAAAATATTTTGGAATGGTCCAAAGATAATGGGTGGAATTTTCCACTCAACTTCCCCTCCTGTGGCATGTTTTCCGGCGGTGGAGGCAGCTTGCCATTGAATGGTGGCGAGATCTTCGGTTCCTGCTGATATCTATTGCATTTTGCGTCGTTTGCTGGCTGCACCACTGGGGATCCTGCCATGGGAGGGTCACCTTCAGTGGGACCGGATGATCCCACCGGCGGGAATAGGGCCGGATAATTAAGCCCAATGACTTTAGCAATCCATTTAAAATGAGGAAATTGTGCAAATCGAAGACTTGATAATGGACTATCAGTACAGAAAGTGGTGGACAGGAAGGGTACATGCGTCAGTATGATGTCACCAAGGGGCAGCATGAGAAAGAAGCAGTACCCAAGGCTGGATCCTTGGGGGACTCGAGAGGTAGTGGGGTGGGTGTAGGAAGTGGAACTGCTGCTGGGGATGTTCTAATCATAATGGAACCAATAGAGGGCGTATTCACTGTGCTGGAGGAACGATTTTGAAGGAGGATGGTGTGGTCGACCATGCCAAAGAATGCAGAGAGTAGGTTGAGATGCGCCATGGTCAGCATAGCAGTTGTGATTTTGGTTGGAGTAGATTTGGTGCTGGGCAGGTGATTACCTGACTGACTAGATTCATACAGGGGGTTGCAGCAAGCAAAAATAAGAGGTTAAGAAATGGAAAATCAAAACAGAAGGAAAAATACAAAATACAATGAAAGCATTTTTCAAATATCCTTCCAAGGTGAAAAGACCATTGTGAGGAATTATTCAGAGGGCTTTTGATTTTAAAAAATGGTTTCAAGACACACTGAAGAAGAGAGGAAATATAAAGGAAAAAACAAATGAGTCAGGAAAGATCTAGAATATTAAATAACCAACCAGGAGTAATTAAAATAAAACAAAATTGAGCAATTTTTGAAGGCACATATAGGAGAAAATAAGAAAGCAGCAGAAGCCTTCAAAGATCAAAACCCACAGACAATAACTTTGAACTTCTAAATCTGTCTTTGTTGCAGGTTCTATTTTAGAATACAACATCGGTAGCTATGTATCGGTAACTATAGCGATGGAGGTATAATCGAGCTGCCAAGAAAGCAATTGACAGAAATTGAATGATGCAAATGAGGTCTGAAGCCATACTTTCCTGTTTTTTACCCTATTATCTAGAGCAATGTGCTGGTTTGCCCGGAGTCGCTTGCCCGGAGAAATGGTTTCTCTTGCTCGATCAAAACCCCTCATAATTTTGAATACCTCTGCTGGGCGTTATCTTCGCCTCCTCTGCACTTTTCTTTCTTCAGATATCGATGTGAGTCTCCAGTCAGGAGAGGAAGCTTCTAGATATTTGCATATGTGGATTAGCTCGTATAAAAAAAAAAACCTGTGAGGTAAGCACTGCTGCCTCACAGCACCAGGGACCCGGGTTCAATTCCTGTGGGTGACTGCCTGTGTGGAGTTTGTACGTTCTTCCCATGTCTGCAAGGGTTTCCTCCGGGTCCTCCATTTTCCCCCCACAGTCCAGAGATGAACAGGTTAGGTGGATGGAAAATTGTCCCTTCATGTCCAAAAGGTTAGGTCAGGTTATAGGGTTCAGAGAATAGGGCGGGGATGGGCCTAGAAGGGTGCTCTTTCAGGGGGTCGGTGGAGACTCGATGGGCTGAATGTCCTCCTTCTGCACTGAAGGGATTCTATGAATCTGGTATTACTTTCCTGCCAGATGTTTCTCCATCTGGCTACCAAAGGAAATTGGTTATGCGCTACCTCCCTCAGAGAGTCCAGCTGAGATTTGGAGCTTGCCACAGCAGCAGCTCTGGGCACAAAACCACATCCTATCCCTCCCTGTCCCTTCCTTATCTCCACACAACACCATGGGTTGATTCTCCCAGTCAGCAGCAATGAGGTGCGCAGCGTCCCGAGGGGACACCAAAGGAATAGAATAGACAAGGAGACCAGAGGACATGCCTCCTTTTTCTGGCGTGCGCTGCCATTGACAGGCTTGTTTCAAGGTACAATCGTTGCATGTGGGTTACTGAACAGATGAGTGAATTAATGAGTTCATGGGTTATGTGAATTAGCTGGATAAGTGGCAGATTATTGAGTAGGTTGGTGGGTAAGGTGGCTAGGTGGTGAATGTGTAGGTGGATGGGAGGATAGGTGGATGAGTAGGTAGGTGAGTGAGTGGATAGGTGAGTGGGTGGGCAAGATATGTAGGTGGGTGAATGGGATGGATGATGTGGCGAGGGGGTGGATGGGTGAGGAGGTGGGTGGGCGAGCTGGGTGAGGTGGGTGTGTGGGTATCAGGATGTGGGGTAGCCGGGTTGTTAGGGGGTAGTCAGGTTGGGTCAAGGCGGAGTTGGATGGGTAAGTGGATAAGTGGGTTGCTGGATCGGCGGTTTATTGAGTCCAGTCAGTGGGGGTAGTCGGGGGTTAGTCAAGTGGTCAGGGAGATAGTCGATTCCTCTTATAGATAGTTGGGGTGGGAGGAGTCAGGGGGATAGTCAGCTGGTCGGGGGAATAGTAGGATAGTTAGGGGATGGTATTTAGGGAGATTAGTTGTGCAGTTACCCATGCGTTAAACTAGGTTTGAATCTGTCTGACATTTATGGGTAATTATCTTGGTAACTATATCGGAATTATCTGAAGTCTCTAATTTGGAGTTGGAATCATTCACGCAGGATTTGGGGGAGCTGGGGAATTGTTCATCGTAAGTTTAAACTTCCCTGAAAACTCCCACTCAGGTCCATGCTTCTGGACTTCCACAGGGTCCTGACACACATCTTCCATCATATGTCCAGTCTCCAGCAATCTGGAGACTTGAAGGTTTGGGCTCATGTATTGGTAAATTAATCTGAACTGCCAATGCAATCTGAAGAAAAATCAGACTGGCCAATCTGCTCTGACTTCCTTTTTACATTTAGAAGCAGCATTCAGTAATAAGCAATCCCGTCGTCAGTCTGGTGCAGCCCCCATCACTTCCACTTTCCTGTCTTGGGCAAATAGCGTCAGCATTTGGTAATACCACAGCAGTCATGTTGAGTGCACTCGGCGTGGACCTGCACCCGTGTAAAAGCGATGTGCTAACAGTCCTGTTCATTGTATGTACAGTGATTGGAGGAGAAAATGATTTGTAGATCAAGTAATAATCTTGGGGTTGGAACCAGAATCTCGTCAGCTGTCGGTTTTCTCCTCCATTGCTGTTTCCTCTCAGTAAAAGATGGCTCACTGTTTGGATCCATCCGAGGATATTATTCTGTGGAATAACCGGGAGAGAGGCAGGGAGGCAAGTGTTCTATGGAGGCAGAGAAAGAATTGACCTTCTGATGAGACAACAGGTTCCCACTATCCAAACACTCATCACTAATACATGACTTGACAAGTAGACAATAAAGGTTGTCAAAGCAGATATATGTCATTCATTATGGGTGCGAACTAACGAGAGCCTCTCTCGGGATTTACTCGGCTCATTACGCCTCGCGCGATCCAATAGGATCTCGGAGGCATCGCAATCTGGATCCTGCTGGACCTTGGGGGAAGCGGCTGGCTCGCTTGCTCTTCAGCTACCGTACGACACCAGGTGCCATCACTGGGATTGCTCATAGGACAATGACTCAGAACTTGCCTCAGCCTCATATTCCCCGATGTCAGCGCACAGATCCACCAATGGCAGGATAGCTCGAAGGCGGACTCACATCAGCACTCGCCTCTACATACTTTCAAGGTAGGTGACATGGTCTACGTACAAACCTTTGGTGCCGGAGCAACATGGATCCCTGGCATGGTCCTCCAAGTGATGGGCCCGGTCTTCTACGAGGTTCAGATGCAAGGGAATTAAGTCAACCTCCACCGTGACCACATGTGACGACACACACAAGAACTGCTAAAGCTAAGTCAGGGTGCCCCGACCAGGGTCCGGGTACAATCCCCTTTACAGCCTAGGAGGACCCACAAGGCACCATCAGGGCCAGAGCACTGGACGCTATCACCGCCGCCTGTCAGACATCGAGAAGCCGAGGTATCTGATGCACCCGCGGTGCCCTCCAACGACAATGATGACAACGACGATGGCTCTGACTTGGACACTGGCCAGCCCGACGACAGCATACTGCCAATGTTTGCACCAAAACCCTTGCCGGGCGAGCCACTCCCACCTCGGTGCTCTCCAGGAAAATTATGCTCTCCGGTGCGCTACATGCCTCTCAGAATAACCTTACCGCCACAGGACCACATTCTTCCCAAGCGGTCAAGGAAACCACTACCGGAAGCAATGGACGTTTCTACAGACTTGGGGGGAAGGGGTGGTAACACCCCTTCAGGGGAGAACCCCTATACTGCATACGGTTCCTCTCCTACAACCCCCCCCCCCCCCCCAGGTGATTGGGGGGGCAGAGCCTCCCCCCTAATTGGGAGGAACCTCACAGGGTATAACCCCTGACCTGGAAGCAGGTCGGAAAGGGTGACCCTGTGGGGTGAGGAGTAGTGTAATTGTAGTATTTGTGAATAGAGTAAATAAATCTAGTTGTACCCTGCCTACCCGGTGTCGTATGAAGTTCTTACCTTTGGCTACCACAGAGTGATAAGATTCCACAATTCACGGCTCAGGTGTTTGAGGACTACCTAAAGATGAGTGATCTCCAACACATAAAATCAACAACTTACCACAACAACCATTATCCACTAATGGTTTAGCCGAAAGGTTTGTCCAGTTCTTAAAGCATGCACGAAAATCCTCCCAAGGACCAAGGCTCATTAAATCGCTGTCTGAACAGTTTCTTGGCGACATATCGCAACACCACAGATATGATTACTCAGAGTTCCACGTCTTTAGGACTACTGAAGAGGAACCTGAGAACTACATTTGATCTACTGTTACCACAGGAGACGTCAAGATAGTGAAACGCAATCAGCAGTCGCAGATCTTAAGAAGGGAAGGTAATTCCAAAAGACACTTGTTTCGACAAGGAGATTTTAAAAATTCATTCATGGGATGTGGGCATCGCTGTCGGGGCCAGCATTTACTGCCCATCCTTAACTGCCCTTGACTTGCTGGGCCATTTCAGGGGACAGTTAAGAGGCAACCATATTGACGTGTGTCTGGAGTCAATGTAGGCCAGACTAGGTAAGGATGACAGATTTCCGTCCCTAAAGGACATTAGTGAACCAGATGGGTTTTTACGACAAACAACAATGTTTTCATGAGCGTTTTAGCTCATGATTTTTTAAAATTGAATTCAAATTTCATCATCTGCCATGGTGGGATTCGAATGCGGGCCTTTGGATTACTAGTCCAGCGACAATACCACTATGCCGCTGCCTTCCCTGGAGGGTAAGTTTTGGTGTGCAATTGTACCACCAGTGAGAAGTGGGTTCCTGCAACTGTATTGCCTCAAATTGGCCCTGTCCCCTATACAGTACAAACTGAGGTGAGCTAGTGTGGAGATGACACGAAGATCAATTGTTAGCCACACGCATTAATGTGCCAGTACCGTGTATGTCAGCTACCTCAGGATGAACCTCCATCCGTACTGCCAGATCGTGTGACTGTAACTTCTGGTCAATCAGCAGAAACTGAGATTGCTGAAGTACCGCCTGCTGCTACTAGTCTTTGTGGTGATATGCCTGTGAGTAATATTGCACAGTTAGCAGTGTAACCTCCAACCAGCAGGTAGTTGGAGGAGTTGATGCCTATATCAGTATGTAGCTCTACGATGACGGATGATACGCACATAATATCGCAAGACCAGGATGAGCCATCACTTGGTTCATCAGGACCAGAGAACACAAGTATTGTGATTTTGAGTGATGAGGAGCCATCACTCGCAGCTCATACATGTGATGAAGGAACAGCACCCGACATTAGAGATGTGGCTCCAACCTAGGCACCAGAGTGCGAGGCTCTGCAACCATCCATTGAAGGCACAGGCTTGGTCAAGACCACACAGTCCCTCCGAAGCAGGCCGGTATGAGAAGTCCCAACTGATGATCCGCACACTGCTGCTCCCATGGCACAGAGTGGCGGCAAGACGGGGGTTAACACACCCAAACGCAAAAAGAGGAACACTCACACAATCAATCACAAAATGGTAACCAAAGCAAAAAAGAGGAAGAGAAGGAGAGTGGGAGCTGCCATGAGTCCCACTGATGCCACCATGCAATCGGACATCGACACTGTGGCCGACAAGCCAAAGAATACACAACAACGCAGCAGCAGCAAGGAGTGTCGTGCAAGGACACGAGAAAGAAAACGCTGGGGACGCAGGTGTAGCCAACAAGGATACCGGACTTCAAAAAGCATTGCGTCAAAAGGATAAGGTCCAAAAGACCTGCACGGAAACCAGTCTTCAGAAAACCGGACAAGAGCCCAGACGATCAACGGGGTGATCCCATTAGGGAGGCACAATGAGCTGTACACAAGGAACAAACACCTAGCAGGCATATCATGTCTATGGATGCATTAGTTAAATCTGTTTTGTGTAAGCCATATGTGTAAGATAATGACATCAATCATGTTTGTATATAACAATTAATATCTCCAAAGGAAAGGGGATGTGATGATATGCCTGTGAGTAATATTGCATACAGTTAGCAATGCGACCTCCAGCCAGCAGATGGCATCTGACATAGGTCATGTGACATCCGGCTATCGGCAGATGGTTATAAGGCATACACCTGGACAGTCGCGCATAGGGGTAGTTCCAGAAGAGTCCACGTAACTCAAACAGTAACTGAGTCTGCATAGCATTCGGATTGTTACCTTACCATGTGTACATCAATAAATCATCATTCTAGTTAAGTCGCCAGCAGTTCTGTAGAATCATTGTGAAAACAAGATCACAGAACACAACAGTCTTCTTTCTGCAAAAGATATTGTAATGCCTTCCGGCATAGAGACATCCTCTGAAGACTCGGAGAGTACATCTAAGGTCAAGAACAACCAAATCTCTGAAGTGCGCAGGCAACCAGTGCACAATAGTCACCCACCAGATCATCTTTCCTATGAACTAGATTATTTCTGTGTAATTATTCATTGCCTGCCCTTGTATATATGTGTTGATGACGATGTAAAACAAGTTTCATAGATGTGGCTGTTTGATCATTCCATCATCTTGTAGCCACACAGCAAATGACAGAGAAAATTGAGTTAATGTTCAACAACAATTTTCATATCTATATATTTTATGATAATAAAAATTCCCAAGGCATTTCACAGAAGATTTATGGAACAGAATATGACACCGAGCCACACAGAGAGATATTATAAAAGCAAAATACTGTAGATGCTAGAAATCTGAAATAAAAACAGAAAATGTTGGAAATAATTAGAGGGGCTGGCAGGATCTGAGGAGTGAAAAACCGAGGCTGGGATTCCACCCCCCCCCCCCCTTCCCCCCCCCCCCCCCCCCCCCCCCCCCCCGACCCCCCAACCAGGACAGGTATTCCCGCAGCAAAAGCAGCTTGTCAACCTCGTGAGCCTTCTCCAGAATGCCTCCAATTCCAATATATATTTAGTTAGACAAAGAGACCAAAGCTGTTCACAGTATTCCAGATGTGGTCTAACTAGTGCCTTGTTTAGTTTGAGTCAAAATTTCCTATTTTTATATTCCATTTCCTTTCAAATGAAAGACCACATTCCATTTACCATCCCAATTACCTGCTGAACTTGAATGCTGGCTTTTTGTGATTTATGCAGGAGAACCTCTAAATCCCTCTGTGCAGCAGCTTTCTGCAGTCTTTCTTCATTTAAATAATATCCAGCTCCTTTAATTTCCGACCAAAATATATAGCTTCACATTTTCCTACTTTACTCTTTCTTCTGCCAAGTTTTTGCCCACTCACCTAAGCTGTCTCTATCCTTCTATGGAATCTTTGTGTCATCGTCACCACCTGCCTTCCCAATTATTTTGGGTCGTCCGCAAACTTGGACATGTGGTGTTCTTTGTGGTTCTAATCGTAGGATGGTTGGCGTAGTGTTCACAAAGACCACAAATAGCTTTTATATTGAACAAAGCTAAAGATTTATTTACACTACTAATTGGATTCAACACTTACTCCTAGATAATAAACAGTTGATAATAAACATACAATCTATATTCATCCACTACTAATCTCTACATTAATACAATAGCTATGATCTGCTCTCAGTCACACTATCTTTCTTACAGTCTGTCTTCTAGCTTTCTCCTCAACCTCTCACCCACAAGGCTTAGCATCAATGCCTTATATAGTCCTACATCTGGCTTCCTCTTGTGGTTGATTTGGATATAACATTAACCCTTACAGTTCTGTACATTTATCATATTGACACCGGAAATAGTGCATTCACTTCCCTCATCCAAGTCATTACTATATATTGTAAATAATTTTGGCCCTAGCACGGATCCCTGTGGCACTCCACCAGTACTCCATTGTACTCTGAAACTGAAATGCCGAGGTTTGGCCCTCCACCTTCGAGAGCCACAGCCCACCACCCTTAATTGCACAGGGAAGCTGTCTCTCCATTAGAGTAAAAATTCCAGTTCATTGACTGCTCCTATTTCCCGGCACTGAGGCAAAAAGTCAGCTGAAAAGGTGACATTCAAAATATTCTCTCACCACTTACAAAGTGTTATAGAAGTGACAGTAATTTGCTAAGAGGGTACTTATGTATTTGCAAATTCAGTTCAGAGTTTTATATCCAGAATATGTAATGCAGAGTACAGAATTTTCTTTCACGCCTGTGAGTAAATTATGAAGAACAATAATTATATTGTCCATTCTGTATTCAACTTACACTTCTAATAAACTTGGCAATGTTTGTAGATTGAGGCTCTGCTCTTTATAAATGAACAAGACGGGCTTGGTATTTAAATTTTCCCGTCATAGATTGCTTTAAAATTATTGTGACTTTATAGGTCATCTGTAATTAGAATAAACCTAACAAACAGTAAATGCACTCATATGTGATGATCCCATTACATGTTCAATCTCTGTTCCCTAAATACAAAGTCACGTTAGTAACCTAAGCCACACTATCACATCCAGCTATTATGACAGGATATGCAATTAAACAGAATTAGTCTGTTAGACTACATCATCCCTGTAGTTTTATGGTAGAAGGGTCCAAATTGGCAAGTTTTTACTATCTGCTAAAATGTATCAATACTTGTCATTGCCCAGCTAAATGAAAACAGATTACAGTTGATTCTAAAGTTCATTTCTTGAGGCATTAATGTTCCAAGAGTGTGTTCTTTGACAATCTCATTCTTGTACCATTATGTCAAGTCTATCCGATGGCTAGTCCTTTTGCTTGATGAACCTTGCCTGCAGCCTATACTGCAATTATACTGCATATGGGGTGAGGTCACTTCTGATGCACTTGCAATAGGAAAGGAGGAAGCAATCTGGCTCCCAAACACACTGAAGCTAGGAGACGTGAGACCACCGTTAGTGGCTTCATACCATGTTTATTAAAATTCCAACCTTTTTTTCAAAAGTATCTACTCTTGGTATACAGGAACAGCCTATCCCCCTGCCACATTTCCCTACATTATAACAGCAGCAAGACTTTGCAGGGCGGGGCAATGCCAGGGTGCCAGGCTGACAGTGCCAAAGTGACCAGGTGCCAGGTTGGCTCTACCAGGGATCAGGCCAGGCATCAGGCCCTGGCCTTATGAAGTTGGGTGAGGGGGGGACTCGAGGATCCCCTAATAAATAAGTTGGGGCATTAGATGGGTCCAGAGATGGGGGAGATGGGGTGGCATTTAGAAATGGCACCTCAATCTGTTCCTGCACTGTCGAGCTGAATTGTCAGTGCAGGAAATGATGATAAGTACAGCTTTGGTGGGGCATTCCTCGCCGAGGCCCCAAAAAATAGAGCTCCGTTTGATAGCGAGGTCGTTCTCAGCGCAGCAAGCGCCAAGAAACACCCGGTTAAATGCACCTAAAATGGGACTCTGTTTTTTCCCCATTAAATCGTGCCCAGTGTGTTTGACTCCATTTTTATCCTGAAATATTTAAAATCCATCTGATGTAAACTGTGGACCATTATCTGGTATCAACACCCCTGGCAACCCATGATAAATTGCAAACCAACCTATCAAAAAGTCAATAGTTTGGACCGTTGTCGTATGGGGTATAGATTTAACATTGATCTACTTGCAACTGCTTTCGACCAAAACAAGGAACTGTTTCCTGTCCAACTCAAAGAAATCAACATGTACTCATTATCATAGGATCTTTGTGTTTGTTCATGGAAAGAAAGGAACCTTTGTTAAATAATTTCTATTCTGAGGCACATTTCACAACTTTTCACCAACTCTTCAATATCTCTGTCTACCCTTGGATAACAAGCATAACTTTTTTCTACTGCTTTCACACAGACTATCCCTGTGCGCTCCTGGATGAGGTTTCTTGTACAAGATTTCTTTGTGGAATAATGACTTTTAAAACTCAAGGGAGACAGACTTGAACGACACTCAGTTCATTTCTACGTGTGAAAGGCTCCTGCAATTGCTCATCATCACACTCTTTAGCCAGCCTTTCATGACCTAATTGAGCACTTTACCGAGCAACACATCCATGCAAGTTTCTTTACTAATTTCTCTCGGAAGTACTGGTGTGTCTTTTGTGTCTGTTAAGTATGTCTGAATTAACCTGATCTGCTGACTTACATGATGTCTAATTTTATCAGTTGGTGATTCCCCCCTAGAGACCCTGAAATAAAGAGAGTTTTATAAAGAGATGGTGTCTCTTTGGGAGTCTTTTTATTGAGGGGGTTTATTTATGCAGGTTTTTTATTTATTTAGGGGATCTCTTTATTTAGGGGTCTCTGGAGGGTTTCTTTAATTAGGAGGTTTCTGGTGGGGAAGGTCAGTGGGGGCAGGTCTGGTTGGGGTGAGGTCGGCCGGTCTTGCAATGTTGGGGGGGGGAGGGTGGCCCTCCGATGGACTTTGGGGCAACTCTCTTAAAGAGTTACCCCCTTGGACTATCGTGAGGTCCACAGCGTCAAATACACGCTTGTCAGGATCAGCAGCAATTCTCACTGACATGAGGCCTGGCCCAGAGAAGCAGGAGGGCCTGGAGAATATGGTGCACTGCCCGGATCCTGCGCCAGCGAGGGGTCGGAGCATTGGAAATGGATTGGCGCCCGGCGCAGATCCTGTTTTCTCTCCGACACTTGATCCTCCGCTGCATCGGGATCTCCACTACCGGCGGCGATGGCCATGCCATTGTCTTACTGATCCCTATCGTAAATACCTCAGCCAATTCCTTCCCCTCAAGGAACCTTTGTTCCCAACTATAACTACTGATGGCAAGGAATGGGGTTCATCATTGTATTCCACACTAACATTAACTTCATCTAATACTTGAATGCCATTGTGAGAATAATGAGTCAATTTCACTTACGTTTTCCAAAAGGAAGTGTGACATCTAGATTACTTGTATTCTCTTGTTGAGATTGCCGCAGCTGTATAAATGATGAAAGTAAGTTGTGAATCTGTAACATTCATTTTTACTATGGGCACTGGAATTATAGCCGCGATCTAATGGAAAGGTTTCTTCGTGTCATTTGTGACGGGTTTTGCCGATAGTTTTTCACCGGCTCTGATAGCGAGTTCCTCACCACTATTTAACCACACTCAGGGGGTGATGCAATGGCTATGTTGTGCTTAAGCAAGATGCCCGGGCAGTAGGATTCTCCGCCATCGCAGGGGGCCCCAGATCCAGATATAGTGAATGGCTTGTGACTACCATGTCAATGGTCACATCGGAATTTCTGACTCTAAGTGTGTGAACTTGGCTACCATGGCCTGATCTCACTAAAATCCAATGGACCACCTTGGAAAAGAACTCTCTTGCAATATACAACTGTCTCTTTCTGTCAGGTCCATGGCTGTGGCCTCATTGCAGCACTCTGCCCGGGTTAGCTTATTGCTTCTACTCAAAAGCCTGGCCTGGATTTTGTTGTTCGTTAAGCCACCTGTGAATGTATCTCTAAGGTTGATTTTGTGCCATACCTACAGTGATGAGAGAGTTTCTTTAATTCGAGAATGTAATCTTCAACAGTGTCAAGTTGAAAGTGCTTCCCATCACAGATTGGACCTCTCATTGCAATCTCATTCTTAGTCGTACCATAATATGAATGCAGAATCTCACTGATTTCAGAATAGACTATGGTCTCATAAGCAACATTGGTTAGACACCATCTCAAAAACACCTGGCCCCATCATAGTGACAAAAACATTTACTCTATCCCCACCTCCTATTGTCTTCATTTTCAGCCGGATGCATAACCTTGATCATAATTACACCAGTCCTCTTAGTCTGGGTTAAATTCCCCCATTATTCTCAAATATGCCTTGAGTGCCATTTTTCTATCATTGTGTACCTGAACACAATGTGCACACAGAGGCTAATCTTTCAAATTCTTCAAAATCAACTTCAGCTGTTATAAAAAGTTTGTCACAATGTTGTTCAGTCCTTAATGTTTCCTTAATATAAGAAAGAATTCCATCCCATCCTCTTTGTCATTTTTCAGTTGTGCATTGTGTGACAAATATGTGTATTGTAAGAATAACGAAGGATTAACAATTTACTGTAACTGCATCCAACCACTAGATGGCAATCAAGTGCATACATGTGGATCACATGATACTTTAAAATTTTTTTTATAAATTTAGAGCACCCAATTATTTTTTTTCCAATTAAGGGGCAATTTAGCATGGTCAATCCACCTCACCTGTTTTTGTGTTGTGGTGATAAAACCCACACAGACACGGGGAGAATGTGCAAACTCCACACGGACAGTGACCCAGGGCCGGGATTCGAACTCGGGTCCTCAGCGCCGTAGTCCCAGTGCTAACCACTGTGAAACGTGCCGCCACTACGTGATACCTTTGATTCGGGGAGTAGGTTGTTAGGCGAGAGAGTGGATGGTCGTGTTATCAGGTGCTCTGTAGTTAGTATCATTGTTTTAGTCAATCTGCAATCTTTTATAACTTAGCAAGCAAGACAAACCTATCTATTTTGTAGTGTAAATAAATTAGCTGTGTTCAAAACGTAGCTTGATGTTCTTTGTGAGGCACTACACTTCAAAGACATCCTCATTAAGAAATCAAAGAACATCACAAATTTCACCATGCTGAACTGTCCAGGTGGATTCACAGCAGGCAGCCATCATCGAGTGACTTTATTTACCCCTCTTCAAAGAGAAGGCAGCGGAGAGCGCAGTTCAGCAAAAGGCAACAATATATGACAAATATTGGTGCAGAAGCTTTTTGAACGTTTGTAGCTGCCTGAACTCTCTGAACATTAAAACTGTGTTCATCCAATTCTTTATTATTTATTTCAATGTATCTGGAGTGTGCCACAAGCAGTGTTGATGTATTTGCCCACCGCCCATTACACTGTGCACATTTGTTTCTGTACTACAGGAGCTGTCTAGAAAAAATTTGGGCAGGATTTTTTCAGAGGCCCCAGACCCCAAAGTCATGCGCAAAGGGATGGGGTCTCAAGCTCACACTTCCTGGCAGTAGGACCGGCTCAGCGATATTCCTGGAGGTGGCCTCCGAATTAGCTGCCCCCAAGCTTGCCACCCTATTAGCTAGACATATTGTGACCATGAGGGTGCCTCAAAATGAAAGCACCACCGGGCAGGTTAAGCTAAATTAATGAACTGGAGGGGCTTAATTGGCAGGACCCCGCTGGCTGTGCTGGCCCCCTGGACTGCTGAGGAGGCTGCCTCCTAGCCTGGCAGCCACTTTGCTGCTGGCAAATTGCCAACAAGTTTAAAATTTAATCCTTTAGTTACAATGCTTAACTGGCTGGCCATCTCCCTCAAGCGCGCAATTGAAATGCTCCAGTCTGCCCCTGGAAAACTTCCCCGGTGGCAGAAATGCATCAGGGAACAATCCCGACTTGGCACCCGCTAATTTCCTGGTTCCCTTTCCCTCCCAACCCTAGGGACTGGGAACATCCAGCCTGTTGTCATCTTGGAAAAGAGCGCAGCGAAGCATTCCTTTCTTAGGGGCAGAAGAGGAGCCAGGAAAGCAGCTTATCTCTTCCATTGCCGTCATGTTCAAATGACGCAATATGGGAAAATACTCTTCCTGATACTCGTGTGCCAACAGCTTGCAGCAGTTGAATGGGAAACTCTCTGACTGAAGCACAAATCAACTGTCCTCCTCCCGTACTATCATGAAATAAGAAGCTGGATTCAATCGAGAAGTTGGCTTGTGTAAATACCATTGGGTGGTTTAGTTTAAAAACCACTGCTGCTATGATAAAACAAGCACAAAAATAAATGTAATCTACTTTTCTGGCAACAAGGCGACTTCAGTAGCCTCTGGGATGAACATTTCAGAGAGTGAGGTGCATGCTTTCTGAGTAAACACTTTGGGTTTGTTCTTCCCTCTTTTATTTGGAATACTTGGCAAAAGTAATCAGAATCTAGAAAAATAAATCAGATTGCTGAGAGCAGAATATAAGCACAAAATATCTTGGGCTGGATTCTCCGTCGGCGGAATGCTCCATTTTGCCGGCTGCCCGGGGGGTTTCCCGACGGCATGGGACTGCCCCACAATGGAAAACCCCATTGACATCCGGCGAAATAGAGCACCCTGCCGGCGTGCTGAATCAGAAATCTGGCGTGGCGGGACGGAGAATCCAGCCCCTTGTGTGAGCTCTTCCCGCTGTTCACTTCAGCAGGATCTTCCAGTCCCGTCAACGCAGCACCCCTGCCACGGGTTTCCCGGCAGCGTGGGGATGGATTCAATGGGAAATCCCATTAACAATGGCGGGACCAGAAGATCTTGCCGCCAGCCAACAGTGGGCTGCCTCCCACAGCCAAGAAACACGCCATGGGGAGGCCAGAGAATCCTGTCCCTTCTGTCTTCTGCACATCATAATTTTAACATAGGAAAAGTCCACTCAGCTCGTGGAGACTATGCTAGTGCAATCCCTTCAACTGACGCTAAGTACATGTCCTTTGCCATTTCCCGTATCCATTCATATTTTTTTTCTACTAAACCAATTTCTCCTTTAAATAATATTAAAGTCCCTGGCCTATAGTCACTTGTTCATGTTCTAATGGTCCTCGTTATGAAAAGAAATGGCTCCTGAATTCCATTTTGCTCTTCTCAAGATGGCCTAAAGTGCCCTTGTTATCAATTTACCGACAGCTGGAAAAATTGTTCGCTATCTAATCTCTTATAAGTCTCTTTTGGATCCAGTGCAATGCACCAATTTAACAACTCTTTCTTTATAACCATGAACTTTCATTTTTGGTTTCACTTACGTGAATCTTATTTCTCATGTTGGATGGTGGATTTGTTTATTGTCACGTGTACCGAGGTATAGTGAAAAGTATTGTTCTGTGTTAAGATCATTCCGTACATGAAGAAAAATACATAATAGGGCAAACATAAAATGCACAATGTAAATACATAGACACAGGCATCGGGTGAAGCAGACAGGAGTGTAGTACTACTCGGTAGAGAAGATGTGTGAAGAGATCAGATCAGTCCATAAGAGGGTCATTTAGGAGTCTAGTAAAGGCGTTTTTGAATCTGTTAGTGCGTGTTCTCAGACTTTTGTATCTCCTGCCCGATGGAAGAAGTTGGAAGAGTGAATATGCCGGGTGGGAGGGGTCTTTGATTATGCTGCCCGCTTTCCCCAGGCAGCAGGAGGTGAGACAGAGTCAATGGATGGGAGGCGGGTTCATGTGATGGACTGAGCAGTGTTCAAGACTCTCTATAGTTTCTTCTGGTCTTGGGCAGAGCAGTTGATACACCAGGCTGTGATGCAGCCAGATAGGATGCTTTCTATGGTGCAGCTGGAATCGTTGGTAAGAGTCAATGAGAACATGCCGAATTTCCTTAGTTCCCTGAGGAAATATAGGCGCTGTTGTGCTTTCTTGGTCACAGCGTCAATGTGAATTGACCAGGACAGATTTTTAGTGATGTGCACACCTAGGAATTTGAAGCTGTCAACCATCTCCACCTCGGCCCCATTGATGCAGACAGGGGTGTGTAAAATACTTTGCTTCCTGAAGTCAATAACCATCTCCTTAGTTTTGCTGCCATTGAGGGAGAAATTGTTGTCATTACACCACTCCACTAGGTCTCTATCTCCCTCCTGTATTCTGACTCATCATTGTTCGAGATCCGGCCCACTATGGTTGTGTCGTCAACAATCCTGTAGATGGATTTGGAGCCAAATATTGCCACACAGTCGTGCATGTACAGGGAGTATAGTAAGGGGCTAAGTACGCAGCCTTGCGGGGTCCTGGTCTTGAGAGCTACCGTGTTCCTATGTTACCCGTGGTATGGTTCCAATATCCTCCTTACATTGAATTTCCCAGAACTGCAGCCTACCCAATGACTTATTCAAATTCAATGTCACTCCTTGCTTTCATATTTCATGTTACAATATATAAAACCCGGAATTCAACTTGTCATTTTCATTAGTGGTCCTGAAGGCAAAAAGTTCTTGTGATTTAAAAAAAATATTTTTATTCAAACCAGAGTACACAGAAACATGAACGCATAATCTTTCAAGAACATAATGCAACCTCCCAGTTTGACATTTTTTCCCTTTTTCTCCCCATAACTGCCCCCCCACCCCCACACCTCCCATCAACCCCTCGCCCCCACCCTCCCCGCCCCTACTGGCAACAAACAAATCCTCAAACAGAAACAAGAACAACCTCCATCTCACCAAGAACCTCCCCTCCGACCCCCTGAGGGCGCACCTAATCTTTTCCAATTTAAGGAATTTTGCTACATCTCCAGCCACGCTGACACCCTGGCTGGCTGCACCCACCTTCACTCCAGTGGAATTTGCCACCAGGCAAAACATCTTGCGATACATTGGCTGCATAAATTTCCCCAATGGAAAGTGGACTATCAGCTCCAACACATCTATGCTCAAATTCATTGAAGTAACTATATACAGCTGCCCAGGCAGCGTGCCTTACGTAGGAGCCCCAATGGAGCACATAGTATTTCTGGCACTCGAGTTTAATTAAAGGCATTTATTTCAGGTTTATCAAGCTTCAAGATCAATATTACATGTTTAGCCTTCGTTGAGGCTGGGAGGGTGATGAGACATAGCGTCAGACATCAACAAACTGAAAGGAAACAAACGTAAAGACATAACAATGAGAACCAACAACGCTCAACATCATTGAACTTCTCCCTACCACCCTGCTTCAAATGGCTGAGAGAGCTGTCTAAACATTCAAACCCACCATAAAGAAACAGTCATCAGCCTCTCTATAAACCAAATGGGCCCATTTCCAGATCGCCTACAGAATAACACCTCATGTCACCACAGGTGTTACACCCGCTGAGTTACTAATGGGCAGACGCATTAAAATAACGTTGGATCTGGTATTTCCAAATTTGATGGGATGGGTGGAAGCAAACCAAGCCCACAGAAGAGACATCACGACTCGACAAAAACTGAGAGAACGTTTGAGGTGGACGACTGGGTATATGTAAAAAACTTTAGTGCTGGTCAAAATTGGATCCCTGGAATGGTCATGGCCAGAACAGTGTCATATGAAAGAGATATCCAAGGTAAACACCTGGACCATTTCAGAAGGGAATCACACACAGAGCCAGTGGGGCAGTCCACTCCTAGTATGCCTGTCAGTAATATAGCCACAGATGAAAGTATTGCTGTAGCAAGCTACCCCGAGGTAGAACCCAGTAATGCTCCAGTCGGAACTGGAGAAGTTACCTGCAACGATGCACCTTCGCAAGTCAAGAGTCAACCCATTGAGGTTCAAATAAATAATAAGAATAATAATCTTTATTGTCACAGGTAGACTTACATTAATACTGCAATGAAGTTACTGTAAAAAGCCTGTTTGGGTACTCAGGGAGAATTCAGAATGTCGAAATTACCTAGCCAGCGCATCTTTTGAGACTTGGGGGAAGAAACCTGATCACTCGGATGAAACCCACGCAGATACAGGGAGAACGTGCAGACTCCGCACAGACAGTGACCCAAGTCGGGAATCGAACCTGGGACCCTGACGCTGTGAAGCAACAATGCTAACCACTGTGCTACCGTGCCGCCCACTGAAGTTACCTGTACTGCTGAAGTAGTGCTCGTGAATTACAATGCTCCCAAATGATCAGGAAGCCCCCAGACCGACTTACCTTTTAAGGGACTGTGTTGAGATCCATTTGTCGTATAATATTGTAAATAGTTCCATTGTTATTGAAATGCGTTAATCAGAAACTTAAAAGGGGAGGAGTGTGTTGGCCTGCCCCTTTAAGGGACGAGTTCTCGGAGGGTCACGTGACCCATTCAGCCAACTGGGCCGAAGCACACGAATTGTGGAGTTGAGCACGGGTTTTCCTTGCCAGTTTGGAATCTGGAGTCATGGAGTATGGTAAACTTTATCTCAGTCTCTGTAAATAGTTATTTAGCTTAATAAACCATTTATTTGTTGATCGACTTGGCGGTCACCAGTCTTACAAGATATTAGAGGATACTACGCATTACCTTTCACTTTTGTGAGGCCGACAAGAGCAGTGCTCATCTTGGTCCAAAAAACCACCAGTCTCTACTCATCCTGTCCAGGTTAATTCCTCCCCTTTCCTCGGTCAGGGACCCACCAGCTAACTGGCTCAGCATAGTTGCTGATCTCTTTCATCTGGTGAATGGCAGAAGTAAACACAATTAGTATCTGCTGCCTGGTGAACCAATTTCTTGTCCATTTTGGGAAGAAGTTCAAAATTACCCCAGGCCAGAGCCGCGATTTAACGGAAATGAAACAGAGACTCGTGTTGGGCACATTTATCTGAGTGTTTCCCAGCACTGGCAGCGCCGCAAAAGATGCCGTTATTTGATGGGACTCTGCTTCATTTCTGGGCCTCGGCGAGGAACGCCCCGGCGAGGCTGTACTTAATCCTGTTTCTTGCAATGACAAGCTCTGCTCACCAGTGCAGGAAGGGATTGCGCGCCTTTTCTAAATGGCGCCCTGATCCCTGAATCCCCCACCACGTTCTCCTAACCAGCCCCCAACGCCCCAACTTACCAAGGAGGGGTCCTCACACACCCCCGCACTCCACCTCATAAGGGCAGGGCATCCCCAGCCCGATGCCTCCCAGGCACCTTCGCACTGCCAGTCTGGCAGTGCCCCTGCTGGCCTAGCAGTGCCAGGGTATTACCCAGGTGGATCTGCTCAGGTACCCAGGTGTCACTGCCAGGGTGGCAGTGGTACAGTACCCAGATGGCATTGGGGGTACCAGGGTACCACTCTGCACAGAGCCCGAACATCCAAGCCCCCCCAATCGCCTACGAACCCCCCCACCCCCCAAGTACCAATACGCCTGGTTCACGTTGGTGGAGACCAGTGCTAAACTGCGCTTTCTTGGCATCTCCAAGGCACAGGCATTAGTTCCTGTGCCTTGAGTAACCACAAACATATTCAAGTGAGCCTGACAGCATAATGGGCGGATCCGGATCTTGACGCTTCACGAGATCTCGTTCAATCTCGCGAGGCATAACGATGCCATTAAATCTCGCGAGAAGGGGCATCACGGTGGTGCAGTGGGTTAGCCCTGATGCCTCACGGCGCCGAGGTCCCAGGTTCGATTCCGGCTCTAGGTCACCATTCTTTGTAGAGTTTGCACATTCTCCCCGTGTTTGCGTGGGTTTCGCTCCCACAACCCAAAGATGTGCAGGGTAGGTGGATTGGCCAAGCTAAATTGCCCCTTAATTGGAAAAAAAAATGAATTCGGTACTCTAAATTTTTTTTTAAAAATCTCACGAGAGGCCTCTCACGAGATTTAATGGCCTCGTCATGTCACAAGTTGATACAACGAGGCCGGTGTGGTGATATGCATTAGGGGTATTATGGTACCCTGTGATGTGGAGAGGCTATTGGTGGATAGACGCCGGGTCCCGATTGGATCAGCCGCCTACTGGCTCCACCCAGTAAGGCTGAGTATAAAAGGGCCCCTCCCCTCCACTGACCGCAACACGTACTTCCTGAACGTGGTTGACGAGTACTCCCGGTTCCCATTCACCATCTCCTGCCCCGACATGACCGCGGCCATGGTCATTAAAGGCCTCTGCACCATTTTTACACTGTTCGGTTTCCCCGCCTACATACATGGAGATAGGGGGTCCTCCTTCATGAGCGAAGAACTGTGTCAATTCTTGCTCAGCAAAGGCATTGCCTCGAGCAGGACGACCAGTTACAACCCCCGGGGAAACGGTCAGGTAGAGAGGGAGAACGAAACGGTCCGGAAGACCGTCCTGCTGGACCTACGGTCCAGAAACCTCCCAGTCTCCCGCTGGCAGGAAGTCCTCCCGGACGCCCTCCACTCCATCCGGTCGCTGCTTTGTACCACGACCAATCAAACACCTCACGAACGCCTCCTTGTCTTCCCCAGGATGTCCTCCTCCGGAACGTCATTCCCTACCTGGCTGGCAGCCCCGGGACCCATCCTGCACCGAAAACATGTGCGGGCGCACAAATCGGACCCGTTGGTCAAGAGGGTTCATCTCCTCCACGCGAACCTCAGTACGCCTACATGGCGTACCCCGACGGCCGACAGGACACGGTCTCCCTGCGGGACCTGGCGCCCGCCGGAACCACACACAACCCCCCAACACCAATCACACCCTCCCTCCCACCGGCGCACCCCACAGCCACCCCCTTCCCAGGTGGATCGGTCCTTCCCCCAGCCCCGCCTAGGGCTAGTGGAGCAGGAAGAGGCATCGCTACGCTCCCAGAGACGACGATGCTCGAGCCAGCGCCTGCATCACCACCGGGGCT
Source organism: Scyliorhinus torazame (assembly GCF_047496885.1). NCBI lineage: Eukaryota > Metazoa > Chordata > Chondrichthyes > Carcharhiniformes > Scyliorhinidae > Scyliorhinus > Scyliorhinus torazame. The sequence continues at coordinate 133,718,899 of NC_092713.1, read as the reverse complement.
GAGACGATCGGTGAGGACGACCAGGGCACCCATTCGACTCATCGAATCTTTATAACAAAACAAGAAATGCCTCTGTAAATAATTCAGTTGCCCAGGAAAAGCGGCATTGTAAATAGTGCTAGTAGTTTTGATATTGGAGTATAGCCGCTGTGTTAGTGGCACCCCAGGTACTGACTCTGTAAACCCCTACCACCATATGGCCCACTACCCCCGCCGAGTTCTTTTTTAACAAGGGGTGAATGTGGTGGTATGCATTATGGGTATTACGGTACCCTGTGATGCCGAGAGGCTATTGGTGGCTAGACGCCGGTCCCGATTGGATCAGCCACGTACTGGCTCCACCCAGTAAGGCGGAGTATGAGAGCCCGGGTTCTCCCAGCAGCCGCATTCTGTAACTGTGCTGCTGGGAAACAAGTCTGCATAATAAAGCCATCGATTGACTCCCATCTCATCTCGTCTCGTGAGTGATTGATTGTGCTACAGCCGGTCTTTCTGTAGCTAGGCCCCTCACTGTGAGCCATAAATTAGACATTTTCTGCATCTTTCAGCTCAAAATGTTTTGCTGTTGAACTTGCTGGAGGTAATAGCCGATACAACAGAGCAAGACTTGTGGGCACCCGTGGCCTGAGTGAATGATTAGCCCAACAGACCTTCTCCTTAACTAATCAGGTCTATGAATTGAGGGGGAACCAGAGGAGCAAGGCAAAAAGAGGTAATATGAACGAGAGTCAAATCAGGTACGAAAGCAAAATAAACAGAGGGAAAGAAAGACTGAATTAGGAGGGAAAAAAAGACAGGAAGGGAAAGTAAGAAAAAAACATTTGAAAAGTAAAATCTGGCATTTTAAAAATCTCTAATAACAAATTCTCACCTGCAGGAATATGATTGAACTCTTTAAAGTGTTACCTTCGTTGATAGATTGGCATTGCTGCTGGTAAGGCCGACACCAAAGTGGCAGGGTTCATGTTTCATCCTTGCTGCAAGGAACTAGACAATTCATTCTTTGTAAAGCAGAAAAGAGTGTTACCGGATGGCACTTGCAGGAAGAGCAAAGTGTTTCCTCATCTCTTCATTAAAAAGGATGTTTTGATAAACAGCATGCCTTCCATAAGTATTGTAAATGTTGCATGAAAAATGGTGCTCCTTGACTTTGCAACCTCTATTAAATTGAAATGATGATTGCCCATAACCAGGGAACAGTTTGTACAGAACAGCTTGCTGACTTATAAACTACCTTGCTAAATTCACTACAATTATTTGATCATTTCCATGATCAACTTTTCCAAAAAATCTTTTTTCCCTTTCAGTTTTTCATCAAGTTCTAACTTGGGATGCAAGATAAATTCAATTCTTAGCACCATCGTTTTTTAATCAAATTATATGAAGAATAACGTTCTGAATCCTCAGTGACAATTTCACGTGTTTCCGTCTCCTGTTATTGTGATGCTAAAAAAGCAAACATTTGAGTCACTTAAGTGATGTCTTGTTGCTGTGTTTCAAGCCCTCTGTGATTAGTTTAAGGCTGCTTGACAGTCCTTAGCCGAACACTTTAATAAAGGTGCTTTTACACAGCACAGCAGAGGCACAAAGTGATGGAGCCTCAGGAAGCAGCCACGTAGCTGTCAGCTTCCTGACAGCCAGAAACCGGTGGAGAGATCGATCTAAATCCAAGGACACCAAGCCCTGAAGCTGGACTCCATTGTGCAGCTGGTGCCAGTGTTAAGGCAGCCCTTGACTCCAGAAATATCAGCCCTTCCTGACTTCTGGCATGCCCTATGTGCTCCAGAAACCTGCAGCGTAGGTGGGACATGATGTCAAACTGCCCCTGGTGCTGATTTGGTGCACAATCAATTGCTAAACATCCGACTTACAGGTCAGATGCTTTTGACCTTCTTCTGTTGTTGATGAGTGAGTGGGAGCACACAGCATTCAGCGTTGGTGGAGGAGTTTTGCAAACCTGTTTTATTTACCTGTCAGAAAAATGTTTACTTCTGTAAAGAGGGCCAGAGTTACCTCTTGGGCTGCAGCATGACTGGTAAGTGGAGCACAGGAAGCAGAGAGTGGAAGGTGTGCACAGCGGGAAGAGGATGATCTCAGTGGCAGGCAACACCCACATAAGGGCCGGGATTTTCCAATCCTGCGGCCAAGTTCTGACGCCGGCGTGAAAAGTGGTGCAAGCCACTCCAGCGTCAGTGGGCCTCACCTGGCAGCTATCCACCCCTTCCTAGGGGGCTAGTATGGCAGTGGAGTGGCCTCTGCAGCTCCGGCGCCCGAAAGCCGGCGTGCCATGGCCGGCGCGAGTTCACACATGCGTGCCACGGCCGGGGCGAGTTCGCGCATGCGCGTGGTTTCCCGTCTCCGCGCCGGCCCCCGGGCAATATGGCGGAGCCCTACAGGGGCCCGGCGCGATGGAACATATGCCCCCACGGAAATAGCCCGCTCGCCGATTGGTAGGCCCTGATCGCGGGCCAGGCCACCATGGAGGCCATGCCCCCTCCAGGGTCGGATCCCCCCACTACCAGAACGGCCCCCGCAGACAGAACTCCGAGGTCCCGCCATGTGGGACCATTCGTAACCCACGCCGGCAGGACTCGGCCAAACTCGGCGGGTACTCGGTCCCCGACCGGCGCATCGGCGATCTCGCGGGCGCCCGAAAATTGCCGCCGGAGAATCAGCGAACCGGCGTCGGGGCGGCGTGGCGCAATTCTCGTGCCCCCCCCCCCCGGGATTCTCTGACCCGGCGCGGGGTCGGAGAATCCCGGCCAGGGTATTCAAGGAGCAATTCTCCTCCCTCCACCTCAATCAGGAGCAGTGTGCGAGTCACATGCATTTCACCAAGTAGGTGATAACTGAAGTGTGACACCTCCTAGACTGTGACTTGCAGCCAAGGAATGCCAGTCAAGATCATTGTGCCCAAATTTCTAGGCCATTAGATCCTCCCAGGTGAAAGCAGACAACATTAACAACATCTCACAGCTTGCTGCCTGTGAAATGAAATGAAATGAAAATGAAAATGAAATGTTGCTGCTTCATGGAGGTGACATGGTGAACTAGGAGACTTCTTCAGCTTTTCACTGACGAGAGAGAACATGAGGGAGGAGCAGGTGGTTTTGCTAGACTGGCGGGATTTAATGGTGCAGTTTGACATCGACTGCACATATGTGGCTCTGTGGGCCTCACATGCCAACAAGGTGCCGAAACGGTGGTTCTGCCACCTGGATCACTCAAGGAAAAGCCCCCCCAGAACTCCCTGGAACATGTCTCAAGGTTCATCGTTGCCTGCTACCATGCTTTCATGAGGATGCAGCCCCTCCCATCAGGCTTCTAGAGGAGGAGACACCCAGGACCTGTTCACTCTAGATGTGGACACTTAGACTATGATTGCCCTGAGATGTCAGCCCCAGATCACAGACCTACACAATACCTCTCCTCTTGATCCACCTACTGCACCACTTGGGTTGAAATCGAAAAAGAGCCACCAATTCAAATCATTCCATAAGAACTTTATCTAACAATTATAAAACTGAAATGCCACACTCATGCATTCCTTTAGTGCCTGAGTTGTGTGTACCTTTGTCTGTCCAATAGGGCACTGTGGCACAGTGGTTAGCACTGCTGCCGCACAACGCCAGGGACCCGGGTTCAGGGAACCCGTGTTCCGACCTCGGATGATTGTTTGGAGTTTGCACTTTCTCCCCGTGTCTGTGTGGGTTTCCTCCGGGTGCTCCAGTTTCCTCCCAGAGTTCAAAGATGTACAGATTAGCTGGATTGGCCATGTTAAATTGACCCTTAGTGTCCATAGGTTAGGTGGAGTTTTGGAGATAGGGTGGGGGAGTAGGCCTGGGTTCGGATGCTCTTTTGGAGGGCCAGTGCAGTCTCAATTGGCTGAATGGCCTCCTCCTGTTGGGATTCTATGATACAGCACTTCAATGAAATGCGCACACAGCAGCTACTGCACAACTGGTGAAAACCGTTACGAACCCTTCGGGGGCCACAGCCTATGTTCCATCCGGTTCCCAGTAATTACCGCTGAGTATGAACTCCCCCTGTAATTAGGGGAGGAGTTTCCCCTTAACAAGGGGGAACCTCACTGTATAAAACCCCCGACCGGGTGCAGGTCGAGGGGGGTGGCCCTTAGGGGAGAGGAGTTGTTAGTAGTGTATATTGTGTAAATCTAAATAAAACTGAGTTCATTTTTCTCCTACTGTGCATTCCTGCGTCTCTTCTATTGGATTCTACAAAAACCTTCTGACTGTCAATGTGGGGAGACTGCGATAACCTTCGTTAAGAAGATACAGCGACGTTCCCTGTTCATTCACCAGTCCATCACCCACTTCCAGCAATTGGCATTGCAAAACACTGTTGGGATTAAATGGGCAAGTCTTACTAACAGTGGGCACCATTCATTGACGTGCCACAGGAAAGTCTGGCTCACACATATCCAAAGTTTAGCCACAGCTCTGCTACTGTATTCATTAACCTCTAATTAGCGAAGACTTTCAAAATAGTAACTCTGATCTTTCCCCTTAACTGAGATGAGAGAGAAATTATTCTGAACTCCAAAAGGTATTTGAACAGCAGCTCCTGGGAGATTGTAATCAAGTCTGCTAAAATCAGAAACATAAGTATATCTCATGAGCCTAGAACTCATCGTGGTATATTTAATCGATTTAATAATCTTTATTAATGTCACAAGTAGGCTTACGTTAACACTGCAATGAAGTTACTGTGAAAATCACAGAGTCACCACATTCTGCCGCCTGCTCGGGTACTCGGAGGGAATATTCAGAATGTCCAATTCACCTAACAAGCACATCTCTAGGGATTTGTAGGGGGAAACTGGAGCACCCGGAGGAAACCTGCGCAGACATGGGAGAACGTGCAGACTCCGCACAGACAGTGATCCAAGCCAGGAATCAAACCCGGGTTCCTGGCGCTGTGAAGCAACAGTGCTAATCACTGTGCCACCATGGCAACAGTGCTAATCACTGTGCCACCATGTCGCCCGCCCAACTACCAGACATTGCAACCACTGGGCGAGATTACCACACAAACCGGGGTGTGTTTCGCAGCGGCGGACGTGATTCGCCAGTGGCCAGCGCCGGAATTTCCTGCTCCCGTCCTTGTAAATGGGGTTTCCCATTGAATGCACCTCTTGCCACCCTGAAACCCATGGCGGGCAGACCAGAAGAGACCGCCAGCGTCAAGGGACGTAAAGTTACGGCCACTGTCTACAGTTTAAACACAGCAGCAAGCTCAACACTAAGGAACAGTAAAATGGAGAACAAATCCTTCGAAGCTCCTATTTTCTCACTTTAACTCTTCACAAGTTTCATTTTTTTTTCGTGAAAATCTTTTGTGATATTTATATCTCAACAATGTGACCAAAGTTACTTGGTTTGATTGTTTGAAAAAGGCTGATATCTGAACCCCAGTTAAACACCAAGTGGCCGGAAGTTTCCCAGCACCTTGCAATTGGGTTTGGAGGCTTTGGGAAGCTGTGAAAAACACACCAGGTAGGGAGGGTCTCCTGATGTGTTCCTGCCCCTGTTCACTTCCACCGAGAGCAGCATCACAGCATTCGCGACTCCTCAGATAATGAAGCAGTCCATGTCCAAATGTTGCAAGACCTGGACAATATCCAGGCTTGGGCTGACAAGCGGCAAGTTACGTTCGCACCACACAAGTGCCAGACAATGACCATTTCCTACAAGTGAGAATCTAACCACTGCCCCTTGACATTCAATGGCATTACCATCAATGAATGATCCACTATTGGCATCCTGGGGTTATCATTGACCATTACCTGAACTGGACTAGCCATATAAATACTGTGGTTACAAGAGCAGGTCAGAGGCTAGAAATCCTGTGGTGAGCAACTCAGTTCCTATAAGCCTGTCCACCATCTATCTACAAGGCACGAGTCAGGAGTGTGATGGAATACTCTCCACTCCCCTGGATCAGTACAGCTCCAACAACAGTCAGGAAACTTGACAGCTTCCAGGAAAAAACAGCCCATTTGATTGACACCCAATCCACAAATATTCACTCCCTCCACCACCAACGCACAGTAGCAGCCTTGCGTGCCAACTACAAGATGCATTGCAGGAACTCATCAAGTTTACTTCGACAGCACCTTCCAAACTCACGATCGCTCACGATCCTCATTGGAACTACATCATCGTTCCCTCACTGTCTCTGACTCAAAATCCCGGAACCCTCCCCCTCCCCCGACCCTAAAAGCACTGTGGGTGTAGCTACACTATGTGGACTGCAGCGGTTCAAGAAGGCAGTCATCAACACCTATCCTAGGGATGGGCAGTAAATGCTGGCATAGTCACCGAAGCCCCGATCCCTTGAAAGAATTTTTAAAAATATATGGAGCAGGATTTTCTGTCCCCACCCCCACTGTGTGGTTTGCGGTGAAGGAGGCGGCCTGCCATTGACTGGTGGGTGAGCTTCCGGTCCCGCCGTTGTCAGCAGGTTTTTACCCTCCGACGCTAGGAAAGCCGTATCGGGAGAGCCGCCTTTGGCAGGCCTGGAGGATCCCACCAGTGAGAACTGCTGGAAAGGTTTGGCTATGATTTCTGGACGGAGCTAGCAAAACGGACTTATCATGCTGTGGACTCCTGGATATTCAATTTGACTTTGATTTGAGCATAAGCCAGACCTGTTGTTGAATTAAAATGAAGAAAATTGGACAAGGTGTATAAAAGTGGTCAATCCAATAATGCCTGTTTTATGCCTCTGTTGAAGTTGAAATTCATCCTTGATGCCTTTAAGGTGGAGGTCTTATGGCACAGTGGGTAGCATCTCCGCCTTTGAGCCAGAAGCTTCGGGGTTCAAGTCCCACTTTAGGACTTGATGACCATGGAAGGTAAGTCCACAACTCAGTCAAACACATTGATTATCAACCTGTAAATCCTTCCACGACACCCATGGCAGGCAGTAAGAGTGGGGGAGTTTCCTGATCAACCATGCTTGAAACATGGTAGTGCCGCTCAAGCTGTAGCCTCTGCTGATTGGCTGGCGATGTGTTCCAGGGAAAACTAGCCATGAAAACAGCCATATGCATGTGTTTTGTCTGCCTCATGTGTCATTAAACATGTGAAAGTATCTAAGTTTTTTAGATAATTGCGGGAACACACTGACTGTAGATAGATATATTAAATTTGAATGCCAAAGCTTTCAATGTACAAAGTTCCGAAGCCAAGAACAATACTTCAATGCACAATTTTAAATGAGTTTCCATTATTACCAAATAATCTATGTACGAGAACAACTTAGCTCAAAATAGCAGAATCTTTTAAAGGTCTTTGTGTGTGGGTGGCTGCTAGCTGTCTTCTCAGAGAACAGGCACACATTATGAGAGAATTTTTAGAGTGATGTGGGGGGGAGGGGGAGGGGGGGTGTTCACAGAGGTATAATCATCTATAATTATGTTAGACCGAGTAGAATAAAAATGTACCTGCTGACTGGCGAATGCACAGCACAGGGTCACAGTCTCGGAACCCATGGTTAGCCATTTTAGAACTGAGCCGATGAGAAGTTTCTTCACTCCGTGGGTTGTGAAACTTTGGAATTCTCTAACCCGGAGGGAAATGGATGCTCAGTCATTTAGTATATTCCAGACAGAGGTCGTTAGATTTTTGGGCACTCGAGGGAATAAAGAGGCAATAGAATAGTGAGCGAAAGTAGAGTTGAGGTAGAAGATCAGCCATGATCTTGTTGGATGGCCACAACAGACTTGAAGGGCCAAATGGCCTACCCCAGCTTCTATTCTTTATGTTTTTATGCTGTCCTGGAGCAATCAATTCTTCGCTGCTTACTCCAAGAGCAATCTCTTCTCTGCTTAGCAGACGCTGGGGGTACAAGTGGCAATGTTCCAAATCTAACTAATTAAGGGGAAACTGGATAAATACACAGGGGAGAAAGAAGGAGAAGGATGTTGGTAAAATTAATTAAACAGAATGAGGGGAAACTCATGTGGACATGGGCTGAATAACCATGTTCCTCTAAATTCGATGTCAGAAATCGTCTAATTATGGAATTTATCTTGGAAGTATTAACTGTGGCCTGAGCTGTGGCCAATTAGGAATGCTTAATAAACATTCAATCCCATGGCTCTGTCCTGGTGCCGTGCTCAATGAACTCCTTCTGTAAATAGTAGACTACTAACCCCCCCCCAATAATTTTTAAGATGTCAAGTCCACTGGAGCTGTAAATTCAATTAACCGATTTAACATGAAGTCAGAGAGTTTACACGCAGTTATGTTGATTTCTCCACAGGAATTTGACCGAAATCAGCCAAGCCAACACAAAGATTGAAAAACTGCAAATGTCATCCAGTGCAAATAGAACTTCTGGGATCAGGTTCAAAGTCAACTTCACCCACCAAATTGGTCACTATCCATTAATCACTATGACAACTTTCCACTAATTGCATCATTTGTGGGCCATCAAGGAGGCTCTTAAAATTAAGGTGGGTTTATTCTAGCTACAAGAACACTAATAGGCACCATTAAAATGCCATTAAACATTTGATTTATTTAGAAACTGACTGGTGCATGTCAATGGTACCAGTACATGGTTCTGTAGAGTTTTAAGATAATTTTTAGTTATTTAAAATTAGGTCACTCACAAGTGGTGAACTAGACACTGATTAAAAATGCTTTCCGTGATAAACTCATTTTCGGATAGATTAATACAAGTGCACCAAAATATATCAAGGAATATCTTTGAGTGAACAGGTTTAAAAAAAATCAAATGCATTCTAAACACTGCGCAATTGTGATGGTTCATGGAGTATAGACTGGGACAATTAAATTGGCAAGAGTGTCAATGATGGGTAAGATATTCCAGCCGTTCCTGTTGGTGGATTCTTCTGGTTCCACTGATGGCGAACCCTGCCAGGGGCTCCCGGTGTCAATGGGTGCAAACAACAGTGAACCTCATTGACAGTGGCAGGACTGGAAGATCCCACTGCCAACCAGTGGTGGGCCGCCTCCACGGTCGCAAAACACACCATGCAGGTGCAGAAAACCCTGCTTAATGAGTTTGTAGAATGTTTTTGCAACAGTTTCTTGAAGTAATACATTGTGAAACTTACCAAGGATAAAGCTGTCTTCGATCTAGTATTGTGTAAAGCAGCAGGCTTAATTAGTAATGTCAAAGTAAAAGATCAACTGGGAAATAGTGATCATAATACCATTCAATTCCATGTTAAATTTGATGGTAGCCATGATGTGGAGATGACGGCCCGGTGTTAACCTGGTGTTGTAAGACTTCTTACTATGTTAAATTTGAAAATGACATAGTCCAATTACAAACAAGAATCTTAAACTTAAACAAAGCCAATCACACAGATATGACAGGAGAACCAAAGATATGACAGTAAATGAACAGTGAGAGACATTTAAAGACACAAAATGTTCAGCAAAAATGCATTCCATGAAAAAAGAAAAACTTAGCGAGAAATTATCATCCGTGGCTCACTTGGAAAGTTAAGGATACTATTTGGTTTTTTAAAATATAATTTTTATTGACGTTTTCACAAAATATCAACAACAAAATGAAAAAGAAACTCAATAGAATTAAATACAGAACAAAATAAAACAACTCCCATGCCCCCCTCCCCCCTATACATAGATAATAAATTAACACCCCGAATTAACACATAGCAAACATAGCAAATATATACACCCCCCCAGTGTAAACAAACTAAAATAAAATAGAACCGCCTCCCCCTCCCCCCCGGGTTGCTGCTGCTGCTGGCCATTGTCTACCATTCTGCCAGGAAGTCCCAAGAACGGTTGCCACCTCCTGAAAAACCCTTGTACCGATCCCCTTAAGGCAAATTTCACCCTCTCCAATTTAATAAACCCCGCCATATCGTTGATCCAGGATTCCATGCTTGGGGGCCTCGCATCCTTCCACTGAAGAAGAATCCTTCGCCGGGCTACCAGGGACGCAAAGGCCAGAATACCAGCCTCTTTCGCCTCCTGCACTCCCGGCTCCCCTGCAACCCCAAATATTGCGAGCTCCCAGCCCGGTTTGATCCTGGATCCTACCACCCTCGACACCGTCCTCGCTACATCCTTGCAAAATTCCTCCAGCGCTGGGCATGCACAGAACATATGGGTGTGATTTGCTGGGCTCCCTGAGCACCTAACACACCTGTCCTCACCCCCAAAGAACTGGCTCATCCTTGTCCCGGTCGTGTGTGCCCTGTGCAGCACCTTAAACTGTGGTTCCCCCGTATTGGGGTCCACACAGAGGCCCCCGCTTCCCCCCTGTGCCGCCTCAACTGCCCCCAGATTTTGAGGGTAGCCGCCACCACCGGGCTCGTGGTACACCTTATTGGAGGGAGCGGCAGCGGCGCCGTTGCCAGCACCTCCAGACTCGTACCCTCACAAGACGCCGTCTCCAGCCTCTTCCATGCAGCCCCCTCCCCCTCCATCACCACTTGCGCACCATCGCCACATTGGCAGTCCAGTAGTACCCACAGAGGTTGGGCAGTGCCAGCCCCCCCCCCTCCCCCATCCCTACTCCGCTCCAGGAACACCCTTCTCACCCTCGGAGTCCCTCGCACCCACACAAACCCCGTTATGCTCCTGTTGACCCGCCTAAAGAAGGCCTTCGGGCTAAGAATGGGGAGGCACTGGAACAGGAACAAAATCCTTGGGAACACCGTCATCTTAATTGACTGCACCCTACCCGCCAGGGACAGCGGCAACGAGTCCCACCTCTTGAACTTCTCCTCCATTTGCTCCACTAGCCTCGTGAAATTAAGTCTATGCAGGGCCCCCCAGCTCCTGGCCACCTGGACCCCCAAATACCTGAAGCTCCTCTCCGCCCTTTTTAGTGGGAGCTCGTCAATCCCCTCTCCTGGTCCCCTGGGTGAACCACGAACAACTCGCTCTTCCCCATGTTGAGCTTGTACCCTGAGAAATCCCCGAACACCCTGAGGATCCTCATTACCACCGGCATTCCCCCCACCGGGTCCACCACATATAGCAGCAAGTCGTCCGCATAGAGCGACACCCTATGCTCCTCCCACCCCACACCAACCCGCTCCAGTTCCTCGACTCCCTCAGTGTCATAGCCAGGGGTTCAATTGCCAGTGCGACGAGCAGGGGGGACAGGGGACACACCTGCCTCGTCCCTCGATGCAACCGAAAGTACTCAGACCTCCTCTTGTTCGTGGCCACACTCGCCATCGGGACCACATACAGCAGCCTAACCCACCTGACAAACGTCTCCCCAAACCCAAACCTCTTCAGCACCTCCCACAAGTACCCCCACTCTACCCTATCGAAGGCCATCTCAGCGTCCATCGCCACCACTATCTCCGCCTCCCCCTCCCTCGCCGGCATCATAATAACGTTCAGGAGCCTCCGCACATTCGCGTTCAACTGCCTCCCCTTCAGGAACCCCGCCTGGTCTTCGTGGATCACCTACGGCACACAATCCTCAGTTCTCGTGGCTAAAACCTTCGCCAGCACCTTGGCATCTAAGTTTAACAACAAAATCGGCCTGTAAGACCCACACTGCAGGGGATCCTTGTCCCGCTTCAGGATCAAGGAGATCAGTGCCCGGGACATCGTCGGGGGCGAAGCCCCCCCCCCCGCTCCCTTGCCTCATTGAAGGTCCTAACTAGCAACGGGCCCAACAGGTCCACATATTCTTTGTAGAATTCGACCGGGAAACCGTCCGGCCCCGGTGTCTTCCCTGCCTACATGCTCCCTATCCCTTTGGCCAGCTCTTCCAGCCCAATCGGGGCCCCAATCCCGCCATCAGTCCCTTCTTCACCTTCGGAAACCTCAATTGGTCCAGAAAGCGGCCCATCCCTCCCTCCTCCAGTGGGGGCTCGGACTGATATAGTTCCTCATAAAAGTCCCTGAAGGCCCCATTGATGCCAACCCCACTCCGCACCACACTCCCTCCCCTATCCTTAACTCCCCCGATCTCCCTAGCTGCGTCCCTCTTCCGAAGCTGATGCGCCAGCATCCGACTTGCCCTTTCCCCATACTCATAAATCACCCCCTGGGCTTTCCTCCACTGCGCCTCCGCCTTCCTGGTGGTCAACAGGTTGAATTCGGCCTGGAGGCTGCGCCTCTTCCTCAACAGTCCTTCCTCAGGCACCTCCGCATACCTCCTGTCTACTCTCACCATCTCCCCCACCAGCCTCTCCCTCTCCCTCTGCTCTCTCCTCTCCTTGTGGGCCCTAATGGAGATCAGCTCTCCCCTAACCACCGCCTTCAGAGCCTCCCAGACCATCCCCACTTGGACCTCCCCGTTATCGTTGGCCTCCAGGTATCTCTCTATGCTTCCTCAGACCCACTCACTCACCTCCTCATCCGCCAATAGCACCACCTCCAAGCGCCACAACGGGCGCTGGTCCCTCTCCTCCCCCAGCTCTAGGTCTACCCAATGCGGGGCCTGATCCGAAATGGCTATCACTGAGTACTCGGTATCCTCTACTCTCGCTATCAGCGCCCTGCTCACAATAAAAAAGTCGATCCGGGAATAAGCCTTATGAACATGCGAGAAGAATGAAAATTCCCTAGCCCTCAGTCTTGCAAATCTCCAAGGGTCCACCCCTCTCATTTGGTCCATTAAACCCCCTCAGCACTTTAGCCGCCGCCGGCTTCCTACCCGTCCTAGACCTGGAGCGATCCAGTGTCGGATCCAACACCGTGTTAAAGTCCACCCCCATTATCAGGTCCCCCACTTCCAAGTCCAGGATCCAACCCAACATACGCCGCATAAAACCCGCATCGTCCCAGTTCGGGACGTACACGTTGACCAGCACCACCCTCTCCCCTTGCAGCTTATCACTTACCATTACGTACCTGCCGCCATTGTCTGTCACAATGCTCGACGTCTCGAACGACACCCTCTTTCCCACCAAGGTCGCCAACCCCCGATTTTTGGCATCCAGCCCCAAATGAAACACCTGACCTACCCACCCCTTCCTCAGTCTTACCTGGTCTGCCACCTTCAGGTGTGTCTCCTGGAGCATGACAACATCCGCCTTCAGCCCCTTCAGGTGCGCGAACACCAGGGCCCGTTTGACCGGCCCGTTCAGTCCCCTTACATTCCAGATTATCAGCCGGATCAGGGGGCTACCCGCGTCCCCCCCCTCCCCCGCTGACTAGCCATAACCCCTCCTCGGCCAGCCACGCGCCCGCACCCCACGCCCGGCCCGTTCCCCACGGCAGCAGACCCCCGTCCCAACCCCCTCTACTCGCTCCAACTCCCCCTTGACCATACCAGCAGCATCCCGGTTCCCCCCCCCCCACTCCCCCCCAACCCACCCCCCCCCCCACCCCTCCCAGCTAGGACCGCTCCTAGCTGCTTTGCTCCCCCCATTGCAACCCCGCAAGTCAGCTGACTCCTGCTGACCCCGGCCACTCCCGCCTCTCCTTCGACTCCTCCCATTGTGGGACATTCCCTCCTCCTCCATTACCCATCAGCAGGCTCTCCGCCCCCCCCCCCCCCCCCGTCCCCCCGAATCGGGCCTCACCCTCCCCCGCGGGGCCCCATCCCCCCCTACCGGCCATCCACCACTACTACATTTACTTACCCCCCTCCAAGAGCCCACCCGACAGACCCAACCAAAACAGTGCCCAACCCACCCTAACCACCCACACCGAACCAAAAAGAAACAAGAGCAAAGAACCCTCCCTCAAAATGTAATACACCAACAGCAATCCCCGACCACCCATCGCGACCCTCAGTTTGTGTCCAGCCTCTCGGCCTGAACAAAGGCCCACGCCTCTTCTGGGGCTCAAAATAATGGTACCGGTCCTTGTAGGTGACCCATAGTCGCACCGGCTGCAGCATGCCAAACTTCACCCCCCTCCTGTGCAGCACCGCCTTCGCCCGGTTGTACCCGGCCCTCTTCTTCACCACCTCCGCACTCCAGTCCTGATATATTTGAACCTCCGCGTTCTCCCACCTGCTGCTCCTCTCTTTCTTGGCCCACCTGAGTACGCACTCCCGATCAGCGAACCGATGGAACCTCACCAGCACCGCCCGCAACGGCTCGTTAGCCTTGGGCCTCCTCGCCAGCACTCTATGGACCCCTTCCAGCACCAGGGGACCCTGGAAGGACCCTGCTCCCATCAGCAAGCTTAACATGGTGACCACATAGACCTCCACGTCCGACCCCTCCAGCCCCTCCCAGGATCCGCAAATTCTTCCGCCTCGACCGATTCTCCATCTCCTCGAACCGTTCCTGCCATTTCTTGGTGCGCCTCCACCTTTACCGCAAGGCCTAAGATCTCGTCCTCGTTGTCGGAGATCTTTTGTCAGACGTCGCGGATCGCCATTCCCTGTGCCGTCTGAGTCTCGAGCAGCTTGTCGATAGAAGCCTTCATCGGCTCCAGCAGGTCCTCTTTGAGCTCCCTGAAGCAGCGCTGGATGACCTCCTGCTGCTCCTGCGCCCACTGCATGCACACTGCCTGGTCCACGCCTGCCGCCATCTTGCTCTTCTTCCCTTGCATTTTCTTTGGGTTCACCACCACTTTGTTAGTCACCCCGCTCCTGGTCCAAGCCATACACTGTCGGGGGAATATTACAATCTTCTTCCCACACCGGGAAATGTCGAAAAAATTCCATTGGGGGCCCTGAAAAGAGCCAAAAGTCCGTTCCAAGCGGGAGCTGCGAACGTCCGACTTAGCTCTGCATAGCCGCAACCGGAAGTCTAGGATACTATTTGATTAAATAAAGAGGCATACAGTGTTGGAAAAAAAATCAATAGCTAAACATTGGGAGTGTTTTAGAAACTAGCAAAGGGCCAACATAAAGTTATGCTGAGGGAGAACATAGAATATGAGAGTAAACTAGCCAGAAATATGAGAACAGATTATAGGTATTGTAAAGGGAAGGAATAGTTAAAGTAAACACTGATTCTTTGGAAGTAGAGACAGGCAAAATCATCTTAGGAATGAAAAAAATGGCAGAGCAATTGAACAAATATTTTGTCTCTGCCTTCACAGTAGAAGAAGCATGTTTCATACCAGAAATAGATGGCAAACCTAGGGATTAGAAGAGTCAAAGAACTAAGGAAATTAATATCAACTGAGAAGGACTAAAACCCCAGTACCTGATGGCATAGTTACCCCAATTCCATGGGTTCAGAACCTAGGGTTCTGAAAGAAATAGTTGCAAAGATAGTGGATATGCTAGCTTTCATTTTCTAAAATTCCTTAGATTCAGGAATGGGCCCATTAGATTGATGTTGATAAATGTTACACCGCTTTTTAAGAAAGGAGAGAGACAACAGGGAACGACAGGCCGGTTAGCCTAACATTTGTTGTTGGGAAATGCTAGGATCTATTATTAAGGAAATCTTAACAATGCACCTCAATAAAAACATAGGCCAAGATTATCCATTCCCCATCATGGCAGGATTCTCCACGGGAGAGACAGTGTCCCAGACAAAAGTCCATTGACTGTTGGGGGAACCGTGCGATCCTAGCGGCGGGCAGGGCCCGAAAACCTCAATCATAATATGAGGCGGGATTCTCCGCTAACCGGCGGGGCGGCCCGTACCGGCGCCGAGGAGTGTCGTGAACCGCTCCGGCGTCAGGCCGCCCCAAAGGTGCGGAATACTCTGGCACCGGAGTGTTTGGTGCCACACCAACCAGCGCCGAAGGGCCTCCGCCGGCCGGCGCGAGTTGGCCCATGCGCGGGAGCGCCAGCGTGTTCTGGTGCATGTGCCGAACCGCTGGCGTGATCCCAGCGCATGCTCAGGGAGATTCTTCTCCGCGCCGGCCATCGCGGAGGTTCACATTGGCCGGCGCGGAGGGAATGAGTGCCACCACGGCACAGACCCGCCCGTGGATCGGTGGGCCCCGATCGCGGGCCAGGCAACCGTGGGGGCACCCCCCGAGGACTCCGCAGGCCGCTCGCAGAGTCAGGTCCCGCCGGTAAGAACCTTGCGTAATTTACGCCGGCTGGACTGCCGAAAACGGGCGGCCGCTCGGCCCATCACGGGGCGGAGAATCACCGGGGGGGCCACTGCCAGCAGCCGCCGACCGGCGCGGCGCGAGTCCCGCCCACGCCAAAACCCCGGCGCCGGAAAATTCGGCAGCTGGCGGCGGGGCGGGATTCACGCCGTCCCCCGGCGATTCCCCAACCCAGCAGGGTGGTTGGAGAATCCCGCCCATGGTTAGAACAAGTCAATATGGTTTTCCTGCCACCTGGGGAATTCCACCAGAATGAGCGTTAGGGCATGTAAGGTTAGAAGGTTAGACACCAGTTAATATAATAATAATAGCTTATTGTCACAAGTAGGTTTCAATTAAGTTACTGTGAAAATCCCCTAGTCGCCACATTCCGGCACCTGTTGAGGGAAGCTGGTACGGGAATTGAACTCGCACTGCTGCACGTATTTTGCTTTACAAGCCAGCTATTTAGCCCAGTGTGCTAAACCAGCTTCCAGCTCTTGGTTTGTAGCCCTGTGCATAAAAGCACCTCAAGCACAAATCTGGTGTTTTTGATTAATAAGGGCATCAGTGGTTATGGGGAAATGGCAGGAGAATGGGCATGAGGAACATATCAGCCAGGATCGAATGCGGTGAAGACTCGATGGGCCAGGTGGCCTAGTTCTGCTCCTATGTCTTATGGTCTTACGTGGTACTTCCTGTGTCTGAGACTGCAGGTGTATTGCCCAGGTGAGTGTTACAACAGTAATTATTTTCACAGCCTCTGTTTGGACTGCTCTCTAGCTTCCAGTCAGGGGGCCCTTTTCTGGATTGGCTTCCTTACCAAGGGTCTCTTTTCTGGGGATTTCCTGACAGGGTTTTTTTCTGGGGGTCTTCCTGACAGGGGTCCATTTTCTGGGGTCTTCCTGACAAAGGTCTCTTTACTGGGGGGCTTCCTGACAGGGGTCTCTTTTATGGGGGTCTGTGAGGCGAGGGTCTCTTTATTTAGGGGGTCTGTGAGGGGTCTCCTTATTTAGGGGATACCCGGGGAGGTCCCTGTACTCAGGGGTTCTCGGATGGATCTGGTGGGGTGTAGTGGGCAGGTTGCGCAATGTTGGGGGGGGGTGCGGAGGGTGGCCCTCGGATGGACTTTGGGGGAAACTCCCTTAAGGCATTACATCCTTATCTCACTGCAAGGTCTACCACGTCAGGGCCACGCATGTCAGGATCTTGCCCACGTGATTCCCAGCCCAGAGGACCGGAGAATCACACTGGCCCGGAGAATATGGTGCCCGGCCCGCTAAAAACTCATTTGCATCCTCCCGCTGGCATGCGGGTGGGAGCCTCGATCCCACCACCAATGCAGGGCCGGAGCATCTGATCCAGTTTTCTCTCCAACGCTGGATTCTCAGCCTCACCGGGAATTCTGCTACTGGCAGCGCGAGGCGGACAATTTAGCCCCACATCTGGAGTGCTGGTCTCCACATTTAAGAAAGTATCCACTTGCATTGAAAATGGTACAGTGAAAGTTCACAAATTGGTCTCTGGGACGTGGGGGTTGTCCTGTGACATGAGGCTGAGTAAATTGGATTTATATTGTCTGGAGTTTCGAAAAATTATCAAATTTAAAACTTTAAAATTTTGAAGAGGTTGATAGGATTGACGTTAAGTGATTGTTTCCATTGGCCGGAGAATCTAAAACACGGGGGCACAGTCTCAGGATAAGGGGCTGAAAATTTCGGACTGAGATGAGAAGAAATTACTTCACTCAAATGGTTGTGAATCTTTGGAATTCTCTACCACAGAGGGTTGTGAATATTCCAGTGTTCATGGCCAGAATATTCAGGGGTGGCCAGGGGGGCACTATCTGGCAGGTCAGGTCCATGCAAAGCCAACGCCATGTTGTACGACGCGACCACTGCAGGTCATCGCCATGCGCATGCGCGGCCACAGTCTCGGCAATTCTCCGGTCGTTTCTGTCGTGAAGGCCGGGCAGTTTACATGGCACGGCAGCTAGCCCCTCACCGGTCGGAGGATCGTGCTGGGGCGCCGCCAATATTTTTTACGTAAAGCACCACGGATCCTCCGGACATAGCCTGAACATCTGAGAATCCAACCCCAGATCTTTGGCCTCTCAATGAATTGGAAAGTTAAAGTGCAAGATCAAACATGATTTTATTTGTTGATGGGATGTGGGCCCTGTCTGGGCCAGCATCTATTCCCCATCCCTGAGGGCATTTAAGAGTCAACCACATTGCTGTGGATCTGGAATCACATGTAGGCCTGACCAAATAAGGAAGACAGATTTCCTTCCCTAAAGGACATTAGTGAACCAGATGGGTTTTTATGACAATTGACAACGGTTTCATGGTCACCTTTAGACTTTTAATTCCAGACTCTTATTGAATTCAAATTTCACCATTTGCCATCTGGGATATCTCTGGGTCTCTGGACTACTAGTCCAGCGACAATACCACAATGCCACTGCCTCCTCCAAATGGCAGAGCAGACTCAATGGACCATGTGGTCTACTCCTGCTCCTATCTATGATTTCTTATGTTTTTGCAATTGGGTTTGAGTGACGCAAACTTGGGTGCAATTGACCAACTTGTCAAAGCGAATATTCTACTCAAAATATTTATGTGCTCAATTTTAGATTCAGAGCTGTTAGCTCGGCAGAATCTTACAAGTGATCGTCTTAAAATTTCTTAAAGAACGAACCAGTAATTGGCCAAGCTCTGTGACATTTCTGATTCAAATTCTGCCCACAGGGTATCACTGAGATACTGAACTGCAAGTGAGGATGACTCAGTGATACCGTGTTCCAGGAATAATTCCTTTTTAATGCGTACGACACACTCCTTTAACATAGATATAATGCTGTTCTGGAAAACCTCACGAGTACACACAACTAACCCTTTGACACTCAAAAGCCATGTTTTGTTTCTCAGGAAACAATATCTGGTTTTCATCATGGTCCATCTCCCGAGGTATCACTCGCAGTGGGGTTGCTGGGGCAGAAGGATTAATGTTCAAGAATCCTAGGAAGAGAGAGAGTTGGCAACGCAAAATGGCTCAGACCTGTAGGAATTCTGACCTTTATGATGGTGTGGGATTTGCGGCTCTATGCAACTAGAAAAAAATATTCTCCCTCACAATCTCTCTTGCGAGAATGTCTCCTCCTTGATCACCATGCAATGTTCTTGAAACTGACTGCAGTGTTCTTTCCTGGGAAATTCCCAACATCGAACAGCTGTGATGTCAACCTGTCCAAGCAGCCAATCACATTCAGAGATTTTCACAAAACCCCTCCCCCACAAGCAAGGAACTAAAATGAAACCACCTTGTAAAAAAAAAACTTCATCTAGACAGTTTTTTATTGTTAATTCGTTTGGAGCTGATTTGTGTTTAGATTTACTGTTGCCATTCTATGAAAAGCACAACTCATTAGAATGAGTGGTTTCTTCACAGATTTGGATTGGATTTGTTTATTGTCATGTGTACCGAGGTACAGTGAAAAGTATTTTTCTGCGAACAGTTCAAACAAATCATTCAGTACATGAAAATAAAATAAAATAAAAAGAAAATACATAATAGGGCAACACAAGATACACAATGTAAATACATAGACACCGGCATTGGATGAAGCATAAAGGAGTGAAGTATTAATCAGGTCAGCCCATAAGACGGTCGTTTAGGAGCCTGGTAACAGAGGGGAAGAAGCTGTTTTTGCATGTTCTCAGATTTTTGTATCTCCTACCCGATGGAAGAAGTTGGAAGAATGAGTAAGCCGTGTGGGAGGGATCTTTGATTTTACTGGCCGCTTTCCCTAGGCAGCGGGAGGTCTCGATGGAGTCAATGGATGGGAGGCAGGTTCGTGTGATGGACTGGTCTGTGTTCACGACTTTGTAGTTTCTTACGGTCTTGGGCCGAGCAGTTGCCATACCAGGCTGTGATGCAGCCAGATAGGATGCTTTTTATGGTGCATTTGTAAAAGTTGGGAAGAGTTAATGTGGACATGCCGAATTTCCTTAGTTTCCTGAGGAAGTATAGGTGCTGTTGTGTTTCTTGGTGGTAGTGTCGACGTGGGTGGACCAGGACAGATTTTTGGTGATGTGCACCTCTAGGAATTTGAAACTGCTGACCATCTCCACCTCGGCCCCGTTGATGCTGACAGGGGTGTGTACAGTACTTTGCTTTCTGAAGTCAATTACCAGCTCTTTAGTTTTGTTGGGATTAAGTGATAGATTGTTGTTGTTGCACCACTCTACATCCATATCCCTCTATATCCCTCCTGTATTTTGACTCGTCGTTATTCGAGGTCCGGCCCACTATTGTCCTGTCGTCAGCAAACTTGTAGATGGAGTTGGAACCAAATTTTGCCACGCAGTCGTGTGTGTACAGGGAGTATAGTAGGGGGCTAAGTACGCAGCCTTGCAGGACCCCGGTATTTAGGACTATTGTGGAGGAGGTGTTGTTTATTCTTACCAATTAGACTGGAACAATCACATTGCCCTGGGTGACCTAGAAGATGAGTTTGTTGAATGGTTTCATGACAGTTTCTTGGAGCAACCGACTGGGGATAAAAGTTCTTTTAGATCTATTATTGTGCAATGAGGAAAGGGTAATTAGTAATCTTAAACTAAATGATCCACTAAAAACACATAATCATAAAACAATCGAAACCCATTTTGAGTTTGAAAGTGGCATACCCCAATCATACACATCAACTGAACCACAGCCAAATACATAGGTATGAGAGGCTAGCTGGCCCCTGGGGTAAGTCCTCTCTAAGCTCCCACCACTGTCAAACCCTCAGCAAGGAATCATGGGCGGGATTCTCTCAGCCTGGGGCCAGGCCGGAGAACCCCGCGACCGGTGCGAATCGCGCCACGCCGCCCCAACGTCGGCACGCAATTCTCCGCCATGCAGAGAATCGGCGCCATTGGCGCGGCGCCGGTCGGGCGCCACTCTACGCGGCGGCCTGCTGACTCTTGGCCCGAGATGGGCCGAGCGGCTGTTGTGAAAATGCCGAGTCCTGCCGGCACCACCCACACCTGCTCTCAGCTGGCAGGAACTCGGCATGGAAGGGCCGGGAGGCGGCCTGTGGGGGGAGGGCCGGGGGCGGGGGGGGGGGGGCTCCGATGTGACCTGGCCTGCAATCGGGGCCCACTGATCGGCGGACCGGCCTCTTGGGCTGGGGGCCTCGTTTCTTCCGCGCCGGCCCCTGTAGTCCTGCGCCATGCTGCGTCGGGGCCGACGCATTGAAGGAAGGCACTGCGCATGTGCGCGTTGACGATGGTGCCTCTGTGCATGCGCGGATCCCGCGGCGCCCAGTTCCTGCTGGGATCTGCAGCTGGAGCGGCGTGAACCGCTCCAGTGCCGTGCTGGCCCCTTTTGCAGGCCAGACTTAGTCGTCGGGTCAGCCCGTTCACGCAGTTGTAAAACGCGACAGTGTTTACGATGGCGTGGCAACTCTGCCGTGGGATTAGAGAACCCCACCCCATGTACTCAAATGGCTACTTTGCTCACGGATCTCACACTTCCTTTAGTGGGGGACACATATCAACACTCATTCTCTCAACAAGATTTTCAAAACACCACCACCAAACTGTCTTGTTGCTCAAACTTCAATCTTTGTCCCTTCTGCGTTGTGCACACCACACTCAGGGGACATGCATTCCGCCCAACCTCTGCTCCATCCCCTCAGACCACATCTCTTTATTTTGTCTCTCTACAGGCCAAACTCACGCACAACATGCGAGAGCGAGCCCAGACAGGGAAGAAACAGTGGAGGTGATGGGCTGGATTCTCCCAAAATGGGGCTATGTCCCCACGCCGGCGTGAAAACGCTGGCGTTTCACTCCCGAGTTTCCTCAAAAAAATAAGCGAATTCACTCAGTTGCAGGGAGCTGGCAGGGACCCAGAGTGTTGTAACTGCAGATACGGGCTCCCCCACATCCCGCCTGGCGTCCGCACATGCGCACGGCGGCGGCCTCCAGCAGTCGTGCCGAGCGCCATGGCGGACTCGGACCGTGGAGGCAGCTTCGAAATGTAGGCCCCCTGATCAGCCATGTGCCTGAAGATCCAACCGGCCCAATCTGTCCCCCGGCCGCCCATAAACTCCCCCCTCCCCCCAGTGCCCGATCCCCCCACCAGGGCGTCCACGGTCTGAATCCGCAGCCACCACGCGAGGTTCCCGAATGGCGATAGGTGGTTAGAACCACACCATTGGGAACTCGGCCGGTTGGGAGCAGAGGATCGCTGGGCAGGCCTCTGTCAATGGGCCCGCAGCCACACGGAGTACTCCGCGAAAATGCCGATTCTCGTGTCCCGGAGAATCACCAGACCGGCACAGGGCCCGATTGCGGCGCGAAAGTTGATTCTCCGCCCCCGCAGCAAACGCTCTTTCGGCGCGGGGCTGCAGAGAATCCAGCCTAATTGGTCTCACCGAGTTCGAGGTGGCTGCTGCATAGCTCGCCAGAGCTTAACCTCCTGCAACAACTGAGTACGAATCTCAACTCCATCACTTCACCGAATCCTGCAATTCACACTGAGCACTATGAACTCTGAATTAGCTTCAGCTCATCCACTAAAACTGTATTATTGTATTTTGCAAATGCCAGCAGCCCCGCAGCTCCCTGAGCCACCGAAGCACATATGAGCATGATGGGCTCAGGAAGAATCATCACAGTGCTCACCTGCACCCTCCACCAACACAGAGAAACATACCTCGGTGGGGCAGAGTTCAAGGTTAGACTTGGGGGAACCTTCTGGAGAACACCTCAGAGACATGACTCTGTTGGAGTTGGAGATAGCGACAAACTGGGACTCAGGCACTCGGAGGGCTGCTGGAGACCAGTCAGCTGCTCCGCCCCCATCAGATGATGAGCCTCTGGAAGCAGCTGCCAGCTCACTGATCGAGATGCAAAGGGAGGTAGTGGAAAAATCGGGCAAAGTTCAACAGTTACTCGGCAGAGTAGATCGCACAATGGGAGTCCTTCCATATTCTGTCTGATGTCCTGGTTCCAATTTGCAAGTGCGTCGGGGCCACTATTGGAAGGTTGCCAGCCATCATGGAGACATTGATCCAGCAGGTCTGCTGGATTTACACTCAGCCCTACACTCCCTGGCCACACATTCTGATGGGTGCCATCAGGATATAGGCCACATGTGTTCAATCCCAAATTTCTTTACCCGTCAGTCTGGCCTCAATAAAAGTCGAGATGGATTTGCAGGTATAACATTAGTTATTTTATTCAGCTTGCAAGCTAAACTTAGTCCACAGTGATACAGATAACATGTTGCTCTCTGCAGCTCCGGGACTAAGTGAGTGTCCCAGACAAAGAGTTCCGTACTGATACATTCAAATGGCATCAAATTTCACATACTCGATGCCCATAGGTCATCCTATGTCCCTCCTGACCTGTTTGATCTATTCTGATTGGCTCACTTCCAATCCCTTTCTCCGGCCCCTATCAATCCAGCATCACTCTCATAGACACACCTCTTCCTGCTTTTTCCATGCGGTCTAAAATCCTTTGTCTCTGAACTAACCAGAATCAAAGTGGCTTATTTCTACATTACATTAACTAATATCTCTAAAGTAACTATTTTATATCACATTCGTCACATGGAGACAAAGCACCTTGATCCCCCCACCCCCATTCCTGCAGGAGTCAGGCCAGGGCTCTCTGGCACTCACGGGGAGAATGATGTCAGCCAGACTTCCTGGGGACCTCCACTCAGAACACTTCAAAGGTGTGCAGCCAGACAGAGTGGGAGCCACACCCACTCAAGCAGCGCAAGCCATCGAGGATGCTTTTGCCCCTGAGCAGGAGATCCTTATGAGCACAGGGTCCTGCAGGGCTCAGACCACCAGAGGATGTCCGCCAAAGTCATCGCAAGTATCAGGACGTAGCAGTCAGCAGGTTGCCTCCACTCTCATTCTCATACACTCTCTTTGCCCCTCTAATGTCTTGTTTCAGTTGCTTCCTACAGAACTACAGGGGAGTTGGTGACATAATAGTATTATCACTGGACTAGTAATCCAGAGACCCAGAGTAATGAGCCCAGGTTCGAATCCCGCCACTGCAGATGGTGAAATTTGAATTCAACAAAAAAAATCTGGAATTAAAAGCCCATGAAACCATTGTTGTAAAACCCCATCTGGTTCACCAATGTCCTTTAGGGAAAGAAATCTGCCATTCTTACCTGGTCTGGCCTATATGTGACTCTACATTCACAGCAATGAGGTTGACTCTTGCCCTTTGAAGGGCAATTAGAGATGGGCGATGAATGAATTTAAAAGGCTCCAGGATTTTCACTCTGCGAAGTAGAGCAGGTTTTTTCAAAGTGGGGGTCGCGACCCGCAGGTGGGTCGTGGGCAGGTGTAAAAACGGTTGTGGCGTACCCTGAAATTAACATAGGTATGCAACTACTGTGTACGATCAGCAGGATGGCAAACAGAAAAAGTTCCATGAAAATGGCTTTTGTGAGGGGAGATATAGGAGAATGCATGGCCCGGGAGCAGAGTGGACTGGTCGGCTGACAGACATCCCAACATCAAGCCAGACGGTTAGCTGTAATTTAGAACCAATACACGGACAAGACTGATGCCGAGTAACGGGACATCGAGTCGCCACCAATCAATCTGATTCTTCACTGAAGTCTTTCAAACAACTAACCTCAAATTGATTAGCTTTTCAGGTTCACCCACCAAGAGACTCAGTTTCCATTTCTGTAGAGAAGCTAGCACAGACCCCCAATCTGCAAGCCCTCTGCTTACACACTCTCTTGGTCCTCTCGTTGGAAGGAGCTTTTGGGGAGCCAAACACCAGGTTGGAGAGTTTACGCATCCATTCAAACTGTATGAGGGACAACAGGGTTTGAAGAAAACTGTCTTCTTTCTTCCTGGGTCTGGGCACCAATCCTCACCCGCAGCAAAACTCATTGCATTTACCAGATTAAACCTGGCACCGAACAATCACACTCGGACTCTTTCGCAATGGCCACCAAAGGAAAATCCTCAGA
The DNA here is from genome assembly GCF_047496885.1 of Scyliorhinus torazame. Taxonomy (NCBI): domain Eukaryota; kingdom Metazoa; phylum Chordata; class Chondrichthyes; order Carcharhiniformes; family Scyliorhinidae; genus Scyliorhinus; species Scyliorhinus torazame. Next base: position 133,693,931 of record NC_092713.1, on the reverse strand, counting down.
ATTGTATGGAAACTCGCTGCCTTTGTCTGCACCAGCCCCCTCAAATCTTCTTGCTTCGTAAGTTAAAAAAATATTGATATCAATCCCAAAACCAGCTTTTCCGAGTTAACCCTGTATCCCTTTGTCTTACTCTCACAGTTTAATTTACAGTAATGTTCTCAGTTCATTTCCCCCAACCATTTCTTAGCATACAGCATCTTCTCCTGCAAGATTATCTTTAAGATTAAGCCTAAATTTCTGTAGTCTTTCCTCTATGTTAGTCATAGCTCAGTGGGTAACGCTCTTGTCTCTACATCAGGCAGTTGTGGATTCACCTTCATATCTAGACTAAGTGTAGCACTGCAGGGATGCTGCCCTGTTAGAAATGCCATTTTCCAGTTACCATGTTACATGGAGGCTCTGCCTCTCATGTGGTTGTAAAAGATTCCATGGGACTACATTGAAGAAGAGCAGGGAATTATCCCTGATATTCAAGCTAACATTTATCCCTCAATCAACATCACAAAAACAGATTATGTGGGGCGGGATTCTCCAGAAACCGGCGGGGCGGGCAATTCCGGCACGAAGGAGTGGCATGAACCACTCCGGCGTCGGACCGCCCCGAAGGTGCAGAATCCTCCGCATCTTCAGGGGCTAGGCCGGCGCCGGAGTGGTTTGCGCCACACCGGTCGGCAAGAAAGGGACTTGGCGCCATGCCAACCGGCGCCGGAGGGCCTCCGCCGGCTGGCATGAGTTGGCGCATGCGTGGGAGTGCCAGTGTGTGCTGGCGTCATTACAGCGCGTGCGTAGGGGGGGGTTCATCGCCGCGCCGGCCATCGCGGACTGTTACACCAGCCGGCGTGGCGGAATAGAGTTCCCCCACTGCACAGGCCTGCCCGCGGGTCGGTGGGCTCTGATCGCGGGCCAGGCAACCAGGGGGGTAATTCCCGCCCCCGCCAAACCCCCGGCGCCGGAGAATTCGGCAGCCGGTGGGGACGGGATTCACGCCGCCCCCCGGCGATTCTCTGGCCCGGCTGTTTGTGGATTCTTGCTGTGCACAAATTGACATTACAGCAGTGACTGTACTTCATTGGTTGCAAACTATGTTATCTTCTTGCAGTTGTGAAAGTGTTAAGAAAATGTAAATCTTGTTTTTTTCCAGAATTCAAACATTGACATCAACCTCGTGGCTCTCCTCTGCACTTTGAATATCTCCAATTTCATTGAGTCATATAGTTTTACAACACAGAACACAGAAAGAGGCCCTATGGTCCATCCTGTCTGTGCCAGCCAGCAAGTGGGTCCCAAAGGCCAGCCAGCTGGCTAAAAGTGGGTCCTAGGGAAAAAGGTTTGAAAAACACTAAAGTAGAGCACTGTCTAAATCTGTAGGGCGGGATTCCCGTTGCCCGACGCTGATATCGGAATCGGCGATCGGGCGGAAAATCCCTGTTTATGACCGGATCGGGGGCGGTGCCCCCTCCAAAACGGCTTCATCGAGGAGTATGCCGCACTCCGTTGGGATGGCATCAGGATGTTACCTGAAGGCCCTCCCCTGATTCTCCGCTCCCGACGGGCAGAGTTCCCGTCTGCGCGGGACATGTGTGCTCTCAGTTTTCGCGACCCAGCGTGGTGGCTGCGGACTAAGTTCAGCGGCGCCACAGTTGGGGGGGGGGGGAGCCATGCTGCTGGTCAGGGGGGCTTCGTCGAGGGCTGGGGGGAATGGTGCGGTTGGCCCAGGGGTAGCGAGGGGGTATCCAGGGGGGCACTAGCTGGCAGGTCGGCTCCGTGCACGGCCGGCGCCATGTTGTACAGCGCGACCGGTGTAGCTCACCGCTGTCCGCATGCGCGGCCACGGACCCGGCAATTCTCCGTGCGTTTTACGTGGCGCGGCTGCTCGCCCCTCACCGGTCGGAGCATTGGTTCAGTGGCGGCACCAAATATTCCGTAAAACCAGACACTTCCTCCGGGCATAGCCTCAAAATCGGAGAATTTTGCAATAGGAAGAAAATTACTTGGATTTTTATTTGCTTATTGTCACGTGTACCGAGGTGCAGTGAAAAGTATACTTGTGTATTGGAGAAGGCCACACAGATCCATTTTCTTGATGTAGTTTTAAAATGACATGTAAAACTATGGATATTAAATAAAGCATTTGAAAATCTGTTTTTTCTTGTTGTTAATTCTGAACATGTGCAAGTTTCATTTTATAGATGATGAATGGTATAAAACTGATCTCCCTCAGGTAAATGTGGCGCTAACAATACAGATCGCTTGAGCTTACCTCCTGTTGTATTTTATGACTATTTACTTATTGTAAATGACCCGAAATTTATAGTAGGTGTGGAAACACACCCAAATGTTGCTCATGTTTATGATGTTGAAATGTTGCATTCTTGACAACATTACATTACCAGTGTACGTACACAGACCCTACATAATATATCCTGGGTCTTGCAAACAAAGTGGTCCTGCATTATTTGATTTGTACTTAACTACACCAATATATTCTGAATTGCTGCTTGCTTCGATACTTTTGGACTGCATCCAAAATGAATGGAGTTAAACCAAACTGGTAGATTTGCCAACAGGAAACTTAAGAATTGTTCTCTTGATCAACTCTGTCCACATGATTGATAATGATGGTGAACAACAATGATCTGTAGGGATCACTGCGGGATTTCTGGAGTGACAGGACTCCATTCAGAGCTACCTGCATTGACTGCTCCTCAGGACAATACAGTCACGTTGCTATCCAGTAGTTGGAATATGCTCAGCAACCCCATAGGACTCACATCCTGACTTGGAAATATATCGCCATTCCTTCACTGGCACTGAGTCAAAATCCGTGAACTTCCTTTCTGACAGCACAGTGGGTTTACCTACACTGCTTGGACTGCAGTGTTTCAAGAAGGCAGCTCACCCACCACCTTCTCAAGGGCAAGTAAGAAAGGGAAAAACGTTCTGGCCTCATCAGCAAGGCCTAAATTGCCATGAACGAATTAAAAAATTCATGCAAGGACAAAATCATATTTAAGATGCTTCTCTGCAGCAGTCCAGCAAAGACCATTTTTTGGGAAATTGAACTTCATATTATCTATTCTGTGACCATCATCCACCAAATTTGTCACCTCTTCAAACAAGGTAGTGAGATAGGAGAAAAAATGGGCGGGATTCTCCGTCCAGCCTCACCTGTTTTCTGGTGGGGCGGACCCCCATCTGCAGCAAGATCCTCTGTCCCGGCAGCCGGGCAATGGGGCTTCCCATTGTGGATATCCCCATGGCGTCGGGAAATCCGTGAGTGTGAGTGCGATGCCGGCGAAGTGGAGGATCCCGCCGACGGAGAATCCAGCGACATGCTTCTCCCTTCCTATCCCACTTCCCTCTCTCTTCCCTTAGAACACAATTACACTAATGCTAATAAAATGCAGCTTGGTTGATATGACAAAGCCACTTCACTGTTCAGCCTGTCATGGGGGTTGGTACTCTTTCGGGATATGAGTGCATATCAAATTGGGAATTTCAATGGTTCAGAGGAGTGTATTTACAATAAACAACTTATAACAGATCAGAACCACTAATTTATACCGAAACAGGAATTCTTCAGTCACTAGGTGGAGGAGCTTGATGTGTTGGGTATGCTGGGTCTGCGAGGACTGCGTTTACCAGAGCAGTGAGAGAGGCAGGCTACCAACACTTGTAGAAGTACAACGCTATTTTATTTAGCTATGAGCTGTTAAACATACTTGCACTGTGGGTTGACACTATGTTCGGTTGACTGGAGACCTGAGGCTAATCTGACCAGACTATACTGCTAACACATGGTAGATGTTCGTGTTACTGATCACGGGCTCTGGCTGTCTCAGAGGCTGCATCCCGAATCAGCGGGAAAACTAGTGCCCTCTGGCTATATAGTGGCCGTGTCCTGTCTGGTGATTGGCTGCTGTGTTCTGTGTGTTGATTGGTCTTTCAGTGTGTCAGTCAGTGTCTGTCTCTGCACCATCATATACTTGTGTGTATATTATGACATCTGCCCCTTTTTGAAAAAAAAAATATGTGTACGTGGCAATAAATAGTGTGGTATGTGAATGTTCCTGAATATGTGGAGAATATGTGAGCATATTTACAGGACTATATCCAAAAATTCTAACATATTTACACGGGAAGGTGTCTAGTGCAGATAGACTGTATGTAACAAAACGCGGGACATGAATAACAGTATGTACAAACTAGCGAACAAATAACCAGGGTAACAAAACAATCAGTCCATGAGTTTAGAGAGTTCATAAATTCAGGCAGTTCATAAATTCAGTCTCTGTGGTGGGCGACGAATTCTGGTTGACCGCCGCAAGGGTGGGTCAGGGGCTGCCTGCTCACGGGCGGGACTGTGTCAGTCGCAGAGGGTGGCAACAGAAGAGGCAGATCTGCGAGCTCTTGGACGGGCCTGTCCTGAGGGTGAGGCAGGGCATCATGATCTGGCGGCGAGCGTGGAAGGAGCCGCAGTGCCCGCCTATTTCGGCGAAGAAAAGAGCATACGAACCAGGAACGGCCTGGGGGCCACTTGCTTGATTACCACCATGGCCGTGTCCTGTCTGGTGATTGGCTGCTGTGTTCTGTGGGTTGATTGGTCTTTCAGTGTGTCAGTCAGTGTCTGTCTCTGCACCATCATATACTTGTGTGTATATTATGACAGAGCTCACTTTACAAATAGGTGCTCTCTGTGGTAATCACCACTGTTGTATATATTAGGAGATGTGTGGTAAGGCCCTGTACTATAGGTACGTGGGTAGTCCCTGCCTGCTGGCTCCGCCCAGTAGGTGGAGTATAAATATGTGTGATCCCCGTACAGCAGCCATTTCACCAGCTGCTGTAGGATACCACACATCTTAGTGTAATAAAGCCTCAGTTGTATTCAACTCTCGTCTTTGTGCAATTGATCATGCATCACTCTTATCATAACCACAATGACCTGGAGCAGGATTGCCTCCGACAAAGCAGTCGCCACTGTCAACAGTACAGGAATAAAGGAGCCATTACATATATAAAATTAAGAAAATGCGATGCCGCTGTCGTATGTGAGTAGTCCTTTCATATCTCCATCACCTTGACAACCATGATGGAGGCATGCGCAATTTACACACACTCACTGAAGCATTCAGAGCAGCAGCATCAGCACAGACGCGTGATTGGAATTCGAACAGAAACCAAACACAAAAAAATGAAATTAAAATAGATGAACACACTTTGAGAACTGGAAGAATTTTAGAGTTTCACCAATGAAAGTTGGATGCAGCATCAGTTCCTAAATGTATTCCCTCCCCATTCTTTCAGAAAATATACAGATCTGTTTGTAGGCAGTGTTTCAGATTAGCTCAGGTGGCACGACTCCAGCCTCCCAGTCTGAAAATTCACGCCAGGACATGAGCACAGAATCTCCTTTAGATGCCCACCAGTAGGACCATTGTATTGCTGGCGATGTTGTTCTTTCAGCTGAGGTGCTATCTACCTGTTCCAGTGGTTCTGATAGGTGTCAGCAATCCCATGGTGCTATTCAAAGGAGATCACAAGGGAATTCTCATAGAGTCCAAGTCAACATTACTCTTTCAGCCATCGGCTCAGAAGGCAGACGAACTGGGCATACCACCCATTGCAAGTTGCGGGATCATGCTGCACAGAAGATGGTGGCTCTATTTATCTACTACATTTTAAGGTAGTTCAAGGTAAGGTGAATTCCACAATCCCAGTGGGGAAGACACTGAATGGTGGGATTTTCCACCTTTCCCACCGGTGGGATCTTCCGGCCCGGCTGAAGGCGACCCCCCGGCGTCGGTGGCGGGATGAGCAAGCCACCAAAATGCCGTAGACATTGGAAGGTGAGCTGCTTCCATCTTTTGGGAGGGGGGGATGGTGGAGCTGGAAAATCAAGGCTACAGTCAAAAGCACATAGATTGGAGAGAGGATGCTGGAACCCTGGGCGGGATTCTCCCACTCTCCCCCCCCACCCCCACCTCCCCCCCCCCACCCCCCCCCCCACCCCCCCCCCCCCCGGGTGGGAGAATCGCCGGGGCGCCACGCGAATCGCGCCACGCCGCCCCGACCCCCGCACACGATTCTCCCACCCTCCGAAACCAGCGCCGCACGAATCGCGCCAGGCCGCTCGGAGAATCACCGCAAACGGCGCGCGGCGATTCTCCGGCCCGGATGGGCCGAGCAGCCGCGCCTAAACGGCCTAGTGCCGCCGGCGCCGTCCACACCTGGTTGCTGCCGGCGGGTACTCGTCGCGAAGGCTTGGGGGGTGGCCTGTGGTGAGGGGGGAGGGGGGCTACGTTCCCGGGTGGGCCTCCGATGGGGTCTGGCCCGCGATCGGGGGTCACCGATCAGCGGGCCGGCCTCTACCCCCCCCCCCCCCCCCCGGGCCTACGTCCTTGCGCGACCGGCCCCCAGAACCCCGGCGCCATGTTGGTGAGGGGCCGGAGCGCTCCGCAAGGTTGCCGCGCATGCGTCGGTTGGCACCGGTGCCACTGCGCATGCGCGGATCCTGCGGTGCCCAGTTGGCGCACAAACTGCGGCTGGAGTATCGCAAACCACTCCAGCGCCGTGCTGGCCCCCTGTAGGGGCCAGAATTCGACGTGGGAGCGACCTGTTCACACCGTCGTAAAACCTCCATTTCGGAGAATCCCACACCCTGACTTTCTGATCTAAGCTTGACTCCCCATTGGAAATAGAACATAGAACATAGAAAATACAGCACAGAACAGGCCCTTCGGCCCACGATGTTGTGCCGAACCTTTGTCCTAGATTAATCATAGATTATCATTGAATTTACAGTGCAGAAGGAGGCCATTCGGCCCCCCGAGTCTGCACCAGCTCTTGGAAAGAGCACCCTACCCAAACTCAACACCTCCACCCAACACCAAGGGCAATTTGGACATTAAGGGCAATTTATCATTGGCCAATTCACCTAACCCGCACATCTTTGGACTGTGGGAGGAAACCGGAGCACCCGGAGGAAACCCACGCAGACACGGGGAGGACGTGCAGACTCCGCACAGACAATGACCCAAGCCGGAATCGAACCTGGGACCATGGATCTGTGAAGCAATTGTGCTATCCACAATGCTACCGTGCTGCCCTTAAGAACAAATAAATCTACACTATATCATTTTCCCGTAATCCATGTACCTATCCAACAGCTGCTTGAAGGTCCCTAATGTTTCCGACTCAACTACTTCCACAGGCAGTGCATTCCATGCCCCCACTACTCTCTGGGTAAAGAACCTACCTCTGATATCCCTCCTATATCTTCCACCTTTCACCTTAAATTTATGTCCCCTTGTAATGGTGTGTTCCACCTGGGGAAAAAGTCTCTGACTGTCTACTCTATCTATTCCCCTGATCATCTTATAAACCTCTATCAAGTCGCCCCTCATCCTTCTCCGCTCTAATGAGAAAAGGCCTAGCACCCTCAACCTTTCCTCGTAAGACCTACTCTCCATTCCAGGCAACATCCTGGTAAATCTTCTTTGCACCTTTTCCAGAGCTTCCACATCCTTCCTAAAATGAGGCGACCAGAACTGTACACAGTACTCCAAATGTGGCCTTACCAAAGTTTTGTACAGCTGCATCATCACCTCACGGCTCTTAAATTCAATCCCTCTGTTAATGAACGCGAGCACACTATAGGCCTTCTTCACAGCTCTATCCACTTGAGTGGCAACTTTCAAAGATGTATGAACATAGACCCCAAGGTCTCTCTGCTCCTCCACAATGCCATGAACTCTACCGTTAACCCTGTATTCCGCATTCATATTTGTCCTTCCAAAATGGACAACCTCACACTTTTCAGGGTTAAACTCCATCTGCCACTTCTCAGCCCAGCTCTGCATCCTATCTATGTCTCTTTGCAGCCGACAACAGCCCTCCTTACTATCCACAACTCCACCAATCTTCGTATCGTCTGTGGGTTCTTGGAAATAATCTCGTTGCCAGAAAGTAGTGGGGCAGAAGATAATTATGAGTCTTTTTATTGCACTGACGTGCGCATGCAGTACAATTACTTGACTGGTGTGTTTTGGGCATCCTCAGAAAATGAACAAACAGCCTGTGTCAACACAAGCATTTTCTTTATTGAGTTAAGCATAGATATCTGGAGTTCTGGGTGAGTCACAATGCTACACCACAGCCATGCTATGCCATCACGTCACGTATAATGTTTGTGTGGAGCAAGAGGAACCTTTTATCTGCAGATGGCAATGCTGCACTTGAACCTTGAATGTCCAGTGTTGACACCAAAGGCAGAAATTTCCCTCTGGGCTTCAGAACCCAGTCAACAGTCCGAAACATAGGGAACACTGTGTGGGATACAGCCTCTCAATATTGATTTTCCCCGACCCAGTCATTTAGTGGTCAGAAGGCAGGCTTGCAGTCTATTTAAGGTCACCAGGCAGGCACTCAGAGCTGGAAGGCCAACAAGAGGACCAATGTTTTAACTGGTGGGAGATATTGGAACTAGTAATTATAAATATAAGAGAGTCACTACTAAATTGAATAGGAAATTCAGGAGGAACTTCCTTTTTACCGAGAGAGTGGATAGAAAATGGAACTTCCTACCAAAATAAGTGTTTGAGGGGAATAGCATTGATGTAGATAGGAAGACGCCAGATAAGCACATGAGGGAGAATAGAATTAGATGAATTGTAGGGAGGCTTGTTGGAGTATTGGTACCAGCATAGACCAGTTGGGCCAAGTGGTCAGATTCTGTGTGGACATCAAAGAAAAGTGAACAACCAAACCATTGTACATAGCACTGAGCAAACTATGTCATGGAAAGCCTGTCACAGTTCTGCTAAATTGATATTCATAAAAGTCCAGGATTCCTGATTGTCGTAATGGAGACTCCAGAGTGCCACCGGTCAATAATCAACCATGAACTATTTATTTACAAACAAGAACTTTATACAGAGTGTTGTGATACAGGTTGTACTTTCTCCACTTCCAAATCCAAGATCTGAGGACAAAGGCCCGCTCTCATCCTACTGGATGAAACAGGTCACTTGTGTGTGATTGCCCTTCTATGTCTTGAAAAGGAATTCACCAAACACCTTGACTTGTCTAAACCAGGATCTTTATTGAATCACAATAATTCAAGATAGCGATCTGTTACAGAACAAGTTATCATGGAGTTTCTTTGTACTCCTCTGGAACTACAGCACGACTGTTCACCTGTATGTCTTACTACCATCTCCTAAAACCATCTGCTGATGGCCGGTGTCACCCCCCTTATATTGAAGCCCCTGGTCACATGACCACTGTCTTGAGACCACATGGTGTGTCTGCACCGCCACCTACTGGTTGGAGGTCACACACCACCCATCTGTGATATTGCTTACAGGCATATCACCACAACACGGCCCAACCAGAGCTCGCCCCTTAAAGGGGTCTTGTTTCAACACTGACATTTTAATTTGACAACAGGCCAAATGGCATTTCATTTTCAGCACTTAATAACGATTAGTTTTCTTTTCAACAGTTCTTTCTGTCATAAAATTTCTACTCTCTTTTTTTGATAAATTTAGAGTACCCAATTCATTTTTTCCAATTATGGGGTAATTTAGCGTGGCCAATCCACCTAGCCTGCACATCTTTGGGTTGTGGGGGCGAAACCCACACAAACACGGGGAGAATGTGCAAACTCCACACGGACAGTGACCCTGTGCCGGGATCGAACCTGGGACCTCGGCGCCGTGAGGCTGCAGTGCTAACCCACTGCGCCACCGTGCTGCCCCAAGTTTCTATTCTCTTAACACAGGAAGCAGATGATGTAAAATACAGATGGTAAGATTCATACAATGTTTGCGCAAAAAGACAAGACTGAATTGTAAGACATAAGAACGTTTACTACCAAATGATATGTTGGACTGTCTTGACGGGCGGCCCGGTGGCACAGTGGTTGGCACTACGGCGCTGAGGATCCGGGTTCTATTCCAGCCCCGGGTCACTGCTACATTCTCCACATGCCTGCGTAGGTTTCACCCCCACAACCCAAAAATTGCAGGTTAGGCGGATTGGCCACACTAAATTGCCCCTTAATTGGAAAAAAATATTTGGGTACTCTAAATTTTTTTTTTTTAAATGGACTGTCTCAAACCTTACCACTGCTGGTGAGGCAAGTGTACACCTCTTTCTCTGGGCAGTCTCTGCAGATACAAATTGAAAATAAATTATTCCTAGTGGAACGTCATCCATTCACATTGATTAGTGGTGGCTTTTTTCTGCTGTGTTTAATGAAATCGCAGTTCTGAAGGTTAACTTAAATAAATTGCTTAGCAAGGCACCAAGCAATTTTATTGCGCACTTCTAATTGAATCATACAGCCCAGAAGGAGGTCATTCTGCCCATCGTGTCTTTGTCGACTCATCACATATTGTATAATAGCTGAAGAATATGGGGGTAATTTTGACATTGGTCAATGTGTAAAATGGGTGCTATCAGTGCTGCCAATGTTGGACATCTCTCCTGAATTTCATTTCTGTTGAATTTAATGGATGCTACATTTTAGAGGTATGACTAACAGGTGGTTGAACTGATATTATCTGTTTTAAACCTGTTTAAATCTGTTTTGGGCAGCACAGTAGCATTGTGGATAGCACAATTGCTTCACAGCTCCAGGGTCCCAGGTTCGATTCCGGCTTGGGTCTCTGTCTGTGCGGAGTCTGCACATCCTCCCCGTGTGTGCGTGGGTTTCCTCCGGGTGCTCCGGTTTCCTCCCACAGTCCAAAGATGTGCAGGTTAGGTGGATTGGCCATGATAAATTGCCCTTAGTGTGTCCAAAATTGCCCTTAGTGTTGGGTGGGGTTACTGGGTTATGGGGATAGGGTGGAGGTGTTGACCTTGGGTAGGGTGCTCTTTCCAAGAGCCGGTGCAGACTTGATGGGCCGAATGGCCTCCTTCTGCACTGTAAATTCAATGATAATTCTATGATAAACTATCAAGTCAAAATTAACTCCAATTAACTCTGCATATAGTTTTTGTTTGTTAATGATCTTCCCACGTTTTGAGTGTGTGTAAAATAAACAAATCCCGCTGATTTTATCCTATTTAAAGTTTGCTGTGGGGTTATTAATGGAGGAAGGGACCACTCCAAAACCAAATACGCCACCACTTTTATTTCCAAGGTCAAACTCACCTACAGAATGATTTCCAACACCTGCTCCAGGCAACGTGCACTTCCCTCCCCGTAGTTGTGGCTAGTTTGAATTCATGTTAGCCTCTGACAATATTGTGCACTCTGCTCAGGCATGTAGACACTCAACAACACACTTAGCACTGGCTGCATGCTACAATCATTTCAACGAGAAGATTCCGTGACCTTTGTGTGCTGCCAGCGTAGAAACACTGACACAGATTGACCACACATCACAATTCCTGCACCCATTTTCGACTCTGATCAAACTTCATGGCCCTTAACATTTGGTCCCATTTTCTCTGTGTCAAGAAGTCCTGGGTATATGGGATGGGGAAAGGTTTAAAGGCATCTGACAACTAGGCATTATACAGGTAGATCTGTTATTAGCGTACACTAAAGATGGTGTAACTTCACTTCTGACTATTAAGATTCTGGCAAATCTGCAGGGTATTTCAAGTATGCCCTGAACCAACTTCACAATTTTCCTAAACCATACTCGCTGCTGTCATGTGAGAGTACCTTTAAGTATGGGTGTTTATAAATGGGTATGTATATAAATATCTGTAGTGAGAGTACCTTTAAGAAATGGGTGTTTACTACTGAAGTGATGTCAGAGAGTGGGTGGAGCTGGGCTGTCTGACAGCTCTTTACTTTTGTTTTAGGCTGTTTGCTGCTGGGTATGTTTTAGTTTCGTTTTCAGAGCTGGATAGCTGCAGTCACAGCCAGAAGGTGTATTAGAGTCTCTCGCTGTAACCTAAAGACTGTAAATCGATCCTGGTGATTTAAAACTAATAACAGTAGTGACTTTAACGTGATGTGCTTCTGGTAAAAGGTGTTTTGAGTCTTATGGATGTTAAAAGGAAAGCTTAAAGGATTACTTAGTGTTGTCTTCTTTGGGGGTTGTATTTGAATTAATGGTTGCTAAGATGTTCACTGTATGTTTAAAAAGGTTAACTTGAGTTCATCGAACAAACATTGTTTTGCTTTAAAAACTACTTTTCCATTTCTGCTGTACCACACCTGTAGAGTGGGCCGTGTGCTCCCCATACCACTATCTATTAAAAGTTGTGGATCAGATGAACTCCATGGTACACTTTGGGGTTCTCTAAACCCTGGCCCATAACAAATTGGGGGCTCGAGGTGGATACAAGTCTATCTATTGGATTGGCTTTGTGAACTTAAAGACAGTGAGGTGTGAGCATATTGTGGGTGCTTTTCAGGTGTGGTATTTCAGTTTAAGTAGGGAGTGTGTTGTGGACAATGACTCTTTCAGAGGCTCAGAAGTTTTTGGGGGTGGAGACGGTCACAAGCAGTACCTTACGGACAGAGACTAAAAGCAGACTGTTAGATTTGACAAAAACATTGCAGTTAACATTGCCTGACAAAATGTGAAAAGATGAGGTAATTATGGCGGTGGCTTAGCATTTAAAGTTGCCTGAAATACAGTTTGACTCATTGGAAATGGCAAAAATTCAGTTACAAATTATACAAATGGAACATGAGAAAGAATTAAAGCAGCTTGAATACGAAAGAGAGAGGGAGGAAAAAGAAAGAGAAAGAGAGAGGAAAAAGAGAGAGAAGAAAGGAAGACAGAAAGAATAACCCTAGCAGAACAAAAAAAAAGAGAAAGGGAGATACAGATCAGGGAAAAAGATAAAGAGAGAAAGTTTTAACTTCAGAAAATGGCCATGAAACATGACAGTCAGTTAAAATTGACAGACGTAAAGGGAAACGTACAGTTGGATGATAGTGATGAGGATAGTAATAAAGAGCATCATAGTCGAAGGCTTGGTGGGGATCTATTTAAATATGTCCAAGCATTGCCAAGGTTTGATGAGAAGGAGGTAGAAGCCTTTTTCATTTCATTTGAGAAGGTAGCTAAACAAATGAAATGGCCATGGGAGATGTGGGTATTACTGATTCAAACAAAGCTGGTAGGTAGGGCTAGTGAAGTGTATGCGTCACTATCAGGGGAGGTATTTGAGTCGTATGAGGAGGTGAAAAAATCTATCTTAGGTGCATATGAATTAATTCCTGAAGCCTACAGACAAAGGTTTAGAAATTTAAGGGGAGAATTTGGTCAAACATACATGGAGTTTGAAAGGACCAAACAGAGTAATTTTGATAGGTGGATAAGGGCTTTGAAAATAGACCAAATGTATGAAGCTCTCAGAGAAATTATGCTTTTGGAGGAGTTTAAAAATTCAATTCCTGATGTAGTGAGAACTCATGTGGAAGAGAAGAGGGTTAAAACTGCAAGGTTAGCAGCAGAAATGGCAGATGATTATGAATTAGTTCATAAATCAAAGCTTGATTTCCAACATCAGTTTCAGCCTGTGAGGGATAGAAACAGGAGACATGAAAAATACTCAAGTGGTAAAGGCAAAGGTGAACTGATGGGAGATAATAAGGAGAATGTACCTCAGATTAAAGAAGAAATCCAGGAGGGTGGAAAAGAAATGAAAATTTTCAAATGTTTCCACTGTAATAAACTAGGCCAAGTGAAGTCACAGTATTGGTGGTTGAAGAAAAAGCACTGGGAAGGCTGGTGTGGTAAAACTGGATCAGACAGTGGGGTTTGTGAAAGTGGTGAAGGAAAGCCCAAGTGAAGCGTAGGAGGTGCAAAAGATTGTACAGCCTGATCAAGAGATGATTGATAAGAAGGTACCAGATCTCTTTAAAGAATTTACTTGTGTGGGTAAAGTTTACTCATGTGTATCAGGAGGAGCAGGTAAAGAAGTCACAATTTTAAGAGATACGGGAGCTAGTCAATCTTTAATGGTAAGAGATGAGGAGTTATGGCATCTGGGAAGAATGTTGCCAGAAAAGGTGGTAATATGTGGAATTCAGGGTGAGAGGAGTAGTGTTCCATTATGTAATGTAAGGTTGAAAAGTCCTGTGAAGAGTGGTGAAGTGGTAATAGGAGTAATAGAGAAACTATCTTGTCCAGGAATACAGTTTATCTTGGGTAATGATATAGCTGGATCGCAGGTGGGAGTGATGCCTACTGTGGTTGATAAGCCAGTGGAAAATCAGACAACTGAAGTGTTGAAGGATGAATATCCTGGGATTTTTCCGGATTGTGTCATAACAAGCTCGCAAAGTCACAGGTTAAGACAAGAGGAGAAATCAAAGAGTGAAGATGAAGTTAAAGTGCAATTATCAGAAACGATTTTTGATCAGATAGTTGAAAAAGAACAAGAACAGGTGGAGGATTAGGCGGATATTTTTAGTTCAGGAAAATTGGCGGCACATAAAGATATAGAAATAAAACGGATGTATCAGAAAGCATACACAGAAGAGGAATCTGAGTGTATACCAAAGTGTTATTACCATAAAAGTAATGTCTTGATGAGAAAGTAGAGACCTTTACATATGCAGGCAGATGAAAAATCGGCAGAAATTCATCAAGTAGTATTGCCGGTAGGGTATAGAAAGGAAGTGTTGCGAGTTGCACATGAGGTACCAGTGGGAGGTCATTTGGGAATAAGGAAAACTCAAGTTAAAATCCAGAAACATTTTTATTGGCCTGGACTACATAAAGATGTAGTTAGATTTTGTCAATCATGTCACACATGTCAAGTGGTAGGGAAACCTCAAGCAATGATAAAACCAGCACCCTTAATACCCATTCCAACATTTGAGGAACCTTTTACAAGGGTCCTAATTGATTGCGTAGGACCGCGTCCTAAAACAAAAAGTGGGAATCAATATCTTTTGACGATAATGGATGTGTCTACTAGGTTTCCAGAGGCCATTCCAGTACGTAATATTACAGCTAAAAAGGGTGTGGAGGGGTTACTTGAATTTCTTCCTAGATATGTATTACCCACAGAAATACAATCGGATCAAGGATCAAATTTTACCTCAAGATTATTAAAAGAAGTTGTGGGTAGCTTAGGAATAAAACAATTTAAATCAACTGCATACCATCCAGAATCGCAGGGAGCGTTAGAAAGGTGGCATCAGACATTAAAGACAATGTTGAAGGCTTATTGTCAAGATTATCCAGAGGATTGGGATAAAGGAATTCCATTCGTACTGTTTGCAATTAGGGATGCACCTAATGACGCAACCAAATTTCGTCCTTTTGAACTAATTTTTGGTCATGAGGTAAGAGGATCACTTAAATTGATGAAGGAATAATTGGTGAGTGAGAAATCGGAAATTGCATTATTGGATTACGTGTCAAATTTAGGGAACGATTAAATAGAGCAGGTGAATTGGCTAGACAACATTTAAAAGTTGGACAAAATGTGATGAAACGGATAGCGGACAAGAAATCAAAAGTTCGTAGTTTTGCCAGTGGAGATAAAGTTTTAGTGTTGTTACCAGTGGTAAGTGAACCTTTAAAAGCAAGATTTTATGGACCTTATCAGATTGAAAGGAAATGAAGTGAGGTAAATAATATGGTAAAAACACCAGATAGAAGGAAGACTCATGTGTCATGTGAATATGCTTAAAAGGTACTTTGAAAGGGAAGGAGAGAAAAATGAGGAGGTTTTAATGATTCTAACTCAAAGTGACGAACCAAATCCAGATGACTGCGAATTTGACATACCTCAAATTAAATTGGAAAACGAGGATGTTCTTAAAAATTGGGATAAATTGTTGAGTTACCTTCCAGAAAGAAAACAAACTGACCAGAAAGAGTTATTGATATCACATGGGCAAGTTTGTAGAGATAAATTGGAATGTACTAAAATGGCTATACATGATGTAGATGTGGGAAATGCTGTTCCAATCAAACAACATCCATACTGACTTAACCCTTTAAAATTGGCACAGGTTAACAAAGAGATTGAGAATATGCTTAAAAACAGCATAATTGAAGTGGGTTGCAGCCAATGGAGCTCACCCATAGTGATGGTACCTAAACCAGACGGTACCCAATGGTTGTGTGTGGACTATAGAAAGGTCAATGCAGTTACAAGAAAGGACTCTTATCCTATCCCACATTTGAAGGATTGCATTGAGAAAGTGGGACAATCAGCTTTTATTTCCAAACTGGATTTACTTAAAGGTTACTGGCAGGTACCGTTATCCGAAAGGGTGAAGGAGATTTCAGCTTCTGTGAGTCCAGATGATATATACCAATTCAAAGTTACGCCATTTGGCATGAAAAATGCCCCAGCCACACTTCAATGGTTAACTAACAAAGTCGTTTCAGGATTACCCAATTGTGCGGTATACATCGATGATCCAGTAATTTTCAGCCACACATGGAAAGAACATTTAAACAATCTGATGGAGTTATTCGATCGACTTCAGGAGGCGGGTTTGGTGGTAAACCTAGCCAAAAGTGAATTTGGAAAAGCCCAAATCACTTTCCTTGAGGAGTTTCCGATACCCTCAAGATGGAGGGAAATAATGCGATTTCTTGGCATAAGTGGATTTGATCGAACATTTGTGCAAAAGCTTTGTAGCGTGGTTGCTCCACTGATGGACTTGCAAAATTTCAATGGAAAGCAGACTTTCAACAGGCATTTGACTGCCTGAAAGCCGAATTAACCAATGCTCCTGTGTTGGAGAATTACAAGGGACTCTGTGACCAGATTGAACTAAAGTACCTGACTTTAAAGAGAAATGCCGAGATGTATAGAAATGGACGGATTGTGCAGAGACCTTCTTGTTCAAAGAGACTGTCAATTGAGAAGGATTTCAGTTGGAGGAAGAAAAATGAAAAAATGGACTATATTATTTTACCTGTTTGGTGTGTTGTTTTTTGAAATGAAAAAGTATATTTACTGTGTGCATTTCTTAAAGGATAGTGAAAAGGTGAAAAATGAAACCATCTTGAAGTTGATGGTTTTTGTTTTTTTCTTGGGGGGAGGTGTCATGTGAGAGTACCTTTACGAAATGGGTGTTTATAAATGGCTGTGTATATAAATATCGGTAGTGAGAGTACCTTTAAGAAATGGGTGTTTATTACTGCAGTGATGTCAGGAGAGTGGGTGGAGCTGGGCAGTCTGCCAGCTTTTTACTTTCGTTTTTGAGCAGGCTGCATGGTGTGATTTAGTTCGTTTTCAGTGTTGGAGCTGAAGCCAGACCAAGCAGGTGTACTGCTGTTCTCTCTGCCATCAAAAGACTATCTCTTGATCATTTGGTGAATTCAGAATTATAAATGTTTTCAGTAGTGACTTTAACCTGATGTGCTTCTGACAAAGGTTCTGTTTTTAAGTCGTATGGATGTTAAAAAGGAAAGCTTAAAGGTCTACTTAATGTTGTAGTCTTTGGGGGTTGTATTTGAATTAATGGTTGCTAAGATGTTCACTGTTTGTTTTAAAAAGGTCAACTTGAATTCATAGAATAAACATTGTTTTGCTTTAAAAAATACTTTTCCATTTCTGCTGTACCATACCTATAGAGTGGGCCGTGTGCTCCCCATACCACAATCTTATAAAAGTTGTGGGTCAGGTGAACTCCATGATACACTTTGGGGTTCTCTAAACCCTGGCCCATAACAAATATTATTCATTGTCTGAAGGAAGTTCAAATTGTTTACATGAATGAAAATGCCCAGATTAAAGACACGTTAGGTTTAACACAAAGAATATGCCCAATCAGATTACCATCATCTATTTTTCAAATTGTGATTTGTTTGATTTAAATTAGATTTATAAACAATACAACAAGAACTCTGCTCTGGGTACAGAATCCAACTGTTATCTAAAACCTACAAATTGTAGCCAAACTCAGTGTTCAATCTTGGTCAGTATTTCTACCAAGGGTCTGACATCATCAATATATCATTGTACCGGGCCCAACCCTCAAGATTAATTAGGCAATGAGCACCAAGGACACAAAGGCTCAATTTTGTGGCCTAGTGGTATCGGTCACTGAACTGAGAATTTACAACCAAGGACATGCTCTGGGTTACAGGCTCGAATCTCACCACAGTGAATCGCCAAATTTGAATTCAATAAAATCAAGGATTTACTAAAAAATGCTGGACCCAAAAGGGAAAATGTTGCCTAAAGAGATGTCAGCTCAACTGTTATCATTTGAACCAGTGCTGATGCTTGTTTCCCAAATCTTCTGTTCTGCTTTACCAGACCTTGATGACTACAGAGTGCACAGTCAATGAATTCAACTACATACATAAGGGGTAATATTGACTCTGTGATAGTGCAATACAGGTGATAGCGAGTCAGCAGCTCATTTTACACCTTGGCCCACTTTTATTTTCATTGACGCCAATGGGGACCTGTAGTATCTAATCTTTTCAGGTTCAGAAGCAGAGACATATAATAAGTGGCTTTCCTTACTGGTCTCCTCTGATCTGATGTTTTGATAATTACTTGTGGACTTGGAGCCTATCCCTTTTACCCCTTTAACAGGATTGGGCATTTGTTTATTTCATTGGCACCTTGGAGCAAGAGGCTGTCCAAAGGTGGGAGAGCAGGGGAAGGGTAATGTGGTAGTTTCTTTTAATTACTACCTGCGATGCCCTGGAACTGAGATTATTGACTTTGAACCATCACAACCATCTTTATTTGTGCTAGGTATGGCCAATGGGGAATTATTCCTGATTTGTATTGACGTCAGTTTTCCTAGGGCTCCTTGATGGCACGCTCGATTAAATACTGCCTTGATGCCGAGGGCAGTCACTGTCACCTCATCTTTTGAATTCAGCTCTTTGTTCATGTTTGGACTAAGGCTGTAGTGGGGTCAGAAACTGAGTGACCCTGGAGGAACTCAAACTTAGTATCAGGGAGTAGGTTATTGGTGAGTAAGTGCTGCTTGATGGTGCTGTCAACAACACCTTGCATCATTCTACTGGTGATCAAGAGTAGACTGATTGGGTGATAATTGGCTGGGTTGGACTTGTCCTGCTATTTGTGTACAGGACATACTTGGACCATTTTCCACATTGCTGGGTAGATGCGAGTATGGTAGCTGTACTGGGACAGCTTGTCTAGGGGGCAGCTAGTTCTGGAGCACATATTTGGTATTATTTCCAGAATGTTGCCAAGGCCCTTAGACTTTGAAGTATCTAGTGCCTTCAGCCATTTCTTGATGTCACATGAATTGAATCAAACTGGCTGAAGACTATGATGCTGGGGAGTTCAGGAGGAGGTCAAGGTGAATCATCCTCTCAACATTTCTGACTAATGATGGCTGCAAATGCTTCAGTTTTATTTATTGCACTGATGTGCTGCCCCTCCCCCTCATAATCAAGGATGAGGATATTTGTGGAGCCTTCTCCTCCAGTTAGTTGTTTAATTGTCCAGCACCATTCACAACTGGACGTTGCAGTATTGCAAACCTTTGGTATGATCTGTTGATTGTGAGGTTGCTTAGCTCTGTGTGTTGAATGTTGCTTCCACTGGCATCAAGTAAACCCTTGTTGTAGCTTCACCAAGTAGATGCCTCAATTATGGTTGGTCTAGCTCCTGGCATGCCCTCCTGCACTTTACATTGAACCATTGATCACCCAGCTTGATGGTAATGGTAAAATGGGGGATGTGCCGGGCCATGAGGTTACAGATTGTGGTTGAGTATAATTCTGCTGCTGCTGATGATTTCAACACCTCATGGATGCCCAGTTTTCAGTTGTTAGATCTGTTCAAAGCCTATTCCATTGGTAGTGCTACACATAACGATGGAGGCTATCCTTGATGTGAAGGCAGGACTTTGTCTTTGTAAGGACTGTGTGGTGGTTACACCTAGGGATATTGTCATGGACAGATGCATCTGCGGCAGGTAGCTCAGTGAGGATGAGGTCAAATAGGTTTTTCCCTCATGTTGGTTCTCTCACCACCTGCCAAGTAGCCTTGTAGCTATTATGTCCTTTAGAACTTGGACAGTTCAGGAAGTAATGATGCTACTGAGCCACTCTTGGTGATGGACATTGATTCTCCCACCCAGAATATATTTGGTGCCCTTGCCACCCTCACAATTCCCTCCAAGGAGTGATTAACATGGTGGAATACTGACTCACCAGCTGAGGGGGAACTGTCGGCGGTAATCGGCAGGAGGTTACCTTGCCCATGTTTCACTTGATGCTATGAGGTCAACTCCCTCCTGACTATCTACCACTGTGCCAGCATATCTGATGGGTCTGTCCTGGTGGTGGGGCAGGACATATTTAGGCATGGGGACGCTGGCATCTGAGGCATTGTCTGTAATGTATGATTCTGTGAGTATGACTATGTCAAACGTGTTATGCTCAACTAGTCTGTGGGTCAGGTCCCTTAATTTTGGCCAGATTTTAGTAAGGAAGACTTTGCCGGGTCAACAGGGCTGAGTGTGCTGTTGTCGTTTCCAATGCCTAAGTCGATGTCGAGTGGTCTGTATAGTTTCATTCCTTTTAGACTTTGTTGCAGGTTTCACTAATTAGCATGAGTATCAGCTTTCATTGAAGCGGAATCAAAAACAACATATATTATTTATTGTTTTTAAATGCATTTTATTACAAACATGTATCAAAGGCTACAGCAAATAAACACCCCGGGAGACATACTACCCAGCAATTAACTACACTGTCTGTACAGATTTGTTCCCTCCATTCCCCCCCCCCGCCTCCTCCCCCCCCCCCCCCCCCCCCGCCGCCGCGACGAACAGCTCCTCAAACACGGTCACAAATCATCTTCCACCTTCTCTCAAACTCCCCTGCAGAGCCCCTTAACTCATGCTTTATGTTCTCCAACCATAGGAAGTCACACACGTCACCCAACCAAGCCGCAACCCCCCCCCCCCCCCCCCCGTGGTGGTGCCGACTGCCACTCCAGTAAAATTCGCCACCGTGTAATCAGAGAGGTGAAGACAATGACATCGGACTTCGCACCCTCGCAGTGCCACCTGTGCACCCTAGCAATGTCACCTTGGTGCCACCCCAGCACTTCCAGGGTGCAAAGGTGGCACTGCCAGACTGGTAGGGGCACTGCCATTCTTCCCATGCCAGAGATCGGGCCTGGGGATGCCTTGCCTATATTAAATGGGGTGTGGGGGGCTTGATGACCACCTTATAGGTGAGTTGGGGCATTGGGGGGGGGGGGGGGGGTCCAGAGATATAAAGATCATGGCGCCGTTTAAAAATGGTTCTGCTCCTCAGTGCTGGAAATGGAACTGAGTGTGGCCTTGGTGGGACGTTCCCCGCTGAGGCCCCGAAATGAAATAGAGTCCCATTAGACAGCAGGTTCTTTCTCGGCATTGTGAGTGCCGGGAAACATCCGGCTAAATGCGCTCGACAGGGGACTCTATTCCATTTCCGTCAAATCGGGCCCACGGTAAATAATGGTTTGACCACCATTTAATTTGAAGAAGAGGGAAGACAATACCATAACAGATAGAAATTGTGCCATTGGCACTAAAGGTAAAAGAACAAAAACTAAAACGTCTCCTGTAATGAAGCCAAGAAAAATGGAACTGAGGACAGGTTAGAGTATGCGACCCAAATACGTATTTTTAATACAAATGCAGGGAGCATAAGGAACAAACTGAGTGAACGATGAATTTAAACTCAATTTGAATTGAACTCAAAGAGTTACATTATGACTGCAAAACAGACTGTCAGGACTGGAAACTAAATATCCCAGGTTATCAACTCTACAACTCTCCTTCCCTCGAGTTGGAAGGTCCCAGGTACAAGTCAGACATGTTGGTTGCCAAAGAGTTCAGCCAGAGGTGTGGGCATGTCAGCTTGTATTGCTGCCAGTCTCCAGCCCGGATAAATGGGGAGGGTTGGCAGCAGGAAGGGCATCTGGCTGTAAAACTGCCTGCCAAGTCCATTGCAAAAATAATGGTTGATAGGAAGGTGATAAACCATCATTGTTAATTGCGACCTCATTTTGCATGGGAAAAGCAGAAATAAGGAAGGATAAGTTCTGCAGGAAAATGAGTAGCCTTAATGTTTAAGAACAAAATTATGCAAACTCGGGTCGAACTCCCTGGAATTTAGAAGGCTGAGGTGATTTGATTGTTCCCCTTATTAGCTTGGGAACGTCACAGGGGGTAGATAGGGAGAAATTCTCTTTCCACTGGTTGGGGAGTCTAGAACCAGACAACATAGTATAAAAATCAGAGCCCAAACTTTCAGTAGTGAAATTAAGAAGCACTTTGGCGCAATAGATAACAGACGTTTGGAATTCCCTTCCGTCAAACAGCAATTGATGCTGGATCTATTGTCGATTTTAAAGCTGAGATTGATAGATTTTTGTTAACCAAAGGTATGAGGGGATATGGGGCTGGCATATGGAGTTAAGTTGCAACAGCCACAACCTCACTGAACCGTAGAACGGGCTGAATGGGTGAAATCCTGGTCCTGTACTTTCTACATTCCGAAGTGCTTTTTAATGAACTAATTCTTGTCCAGTTATTTGCTCAATTCTAGAATACATTTTGTCACATCCAAGCAACTTTCCTGAGGTACATTTGCCACCAGTTGAGCCTAACTGGCAAACTGGTAAGATACTTTGATGCCCTTCTCTATTTACCCATGGATGGACACTGAGTTGACAGTCCAGTCCTTCCACACTTTCGTCTTCCTCATAGTGCGCCATGATAGTACCCCCATCATTTTCCTCTAGGTAGTTCTTCTTCAAATTCTAATCTAAACCTGAACACAAATTACATATAAACTGCAAGTATGTTCTTCCTAGAATGCACAGATATAATCCTCTGCAAATATATTAGATTTTTATCTAAGGTTTTAATTAAATTTTGTTTGTGTAGCATGTCTGATTGTTTTGCTGATACATTCTCATCTTAATGAGGTAGGAGATAAAAAGGACAATAGATTTCAACCAATTGTACCACAAAGTGGCCGCAATTCAGCAGCATGTAGAACATTCTATTGTTGCCATATGTTTTGAACATTGTGTTCTCAGCTTTTGAAATTTCCAAAGGATGTTCTTATTATCATCTGAGTGCGGGATAATTGGGGTATTGCAGCACGCCTATTCACTGCTTCTTTGTCATGTATCGACTTGTCATTAAAGCAAAATGGCCTGCTGCTCGAGTGTACAGCCAACAGCATGTTTAATTACATTTCCACCTTAATTCAGCTTTCTTCGTCTCGGTGAAATATCTTGGACAGTTTGCTTTGAAATATTTTACACATGTCCGAGGCATTGAAACAGACATGGAGCTCTTCAAATAGACAAGATAAAACTGAGAGGTACACTTAGTTTAAACTGGTGAGCTGACGAGAAGGACTGTAAATCGCCACCTAGATGAAAAGGCAGAGGGGAGGAGAAGGTGGATCCAGCAGTGTTAGAGGTTCATAGAATTCCTACAGGGCAGAAGGAGGCCAATCAGCCCTTCAGGTCTGCACCGACCCTCAAAGAGCATTCTACTGATGCCCAATCCCCCATTCTATTCCTGCAACCGCACCTAACCGTTTGACCTTCTTGGCCAGTCTTTTTGGTCACATTCCTGAGCTTATGGTCGCGGCCACTTCGTCCCAGGCGGCACTGGCTACACTGAGGTTCACCTTCCAGGACCCTTGGGGGTACAGGACATCCCTCCTGGCCTCCACTGCATCGAGAAGCCTCCCCAGGTCTGCATCACCGAATCTTGGCCTGCTTTGACCTGGTGCATAATTTCACTCCATACACCCCAAAACCTGTGTCTGGTCTTCTCGGCGCCATGGCTGTGAGCTGGGTGGGGCTGGCTGTGCAACTGCTGTTTAAGTGCGGTTTGACCTTGTTAGCAGGCGGCTGGAGAGTCTTTATTTGCGGTGAGAAACCCGTGGGGCCTCATCAAATGGACCAATTAACGTTGATTAGCATTGCCAGCCTTGCTGGGCCAAGTGCCAGGAAGCTAGCAGCAATTCCCACTCGCTACCACACTTAAGGGCTGGATTCTCCATTTTTGGGACTATGTCCCCATGCCGTCGGGAAAACTGTGGTCAATTACATCAGAAAAACTGGCGTTAAAACGCCACAGATTCCCCGTTCTGTTGAGGGCTAGTAGATAGCTGTCGTAGAGCTCACAGCTCCAGTTGCCAATATGGCCTCCCACACTTCCGGGTCAGCGGTCGCACCGTGCTTCACGGCGGACTCAGCCCACAGACCTGGACCCTCAAAATGGTGTCCCGCATTGCCCGCTCGCGTGCCCCGGACCGTCCGCACACAATGGCCCCAGCCCCGAATGAAACCCCCCCTGTCTGCCGGTCGGCCCTCCCTCAACTGTGGCTGCAGCCGCCGCACAAGGATCACGGACAGTGGGACCATGTTAGAACCATGCCTTCGGGAATTCGACCAGTCGGCAATGGAGCATCGCGGGGCAGGCCTCAGGCAATGGCCTGAGGCGGTGGATACTCTGCGTGGCGTACTCCATGAGTACGCTGATTTTCGGGGGGGGGGGGGTGGAGAATTGTAAAACCGGCGCCAGTCCCGATTCCGTGCGCGAAAACGGATTCTCCGTCCCGTCGCCGAACGTGATTTCGGCGTCAGGGCGGAGAATCCAGCCCAAGATCTTTCCCTGCACTGAGAAGTTTCGGCGAGAGGGCTCATAGAATCATAGAATGATAGATTTTACAGTGTAAAAGGAGGCTATTTGGCCCATTGAGTCTGCACCGGCCCTTGGAAAAAGCACCATACTTAAGTCCACACCTCCACCCTATCCCCATAACCTACCAACCCCACCTAACCTTTTGGACACTCAGGGGCAATTTAGCATGGCCAATCCACTTAACCTGCACATCTTCAGACTGTGGGAGGAAACACACACAGACATAGGGAGAAAGTGTAAACTCCACACAGTCACCTGAGGTCAGAATCGAACCCAGGTCCCTGGTGCTATGAGGCAGCAGTGCTAACCACTGTGCCATGATGCCGCCATGTTAGGTGAAGCTTGTGTTTGTAAGAGGACAGGTCATTCTGAGGTGAACAATTCTCCATTGCTCAAGACCGAGCGAAGAATTCTTCAAAGTTGACAAATGCACAAGTCTCGAGTTCAACATAGTGCAGAGAAGAGGAGGATCAGCATCCAATTCAGAGTGTTTGTAAGTTCGGGGGGACGAAAAAAGAAAGGTACCAAAAATAAGGAATGAGAGAATAAAAGAGAAAGAATGGCAGATGCTGACTTTGAAGAGCATCCAGATTAAATCAGTTGGTTGGTGTTTAGATCACATTCTCTTAGGAAAAATAAGCTGGAAATGGGAATACCAATAAGAGAGGGTGATCAATAATATGCTAAGATTTTAATTTTGGAACTTATAGATAGAGGAAGGAAAACCCTTACGAAATGCACAAATATGTACTCCCCATTTAGCCATTTCAGTTCCACATCCTGGAATGGACTGATATTAGGGTCTACCTGAATGATTGAATTAACTGGGCTGAAAAATCCTCTTCATCCATAGTGTGTCAGCTGTGGTTCAATTGACAACTTCCTTGCCTCGGAGTCTCAACGTTTTGTGTTTAAGTTCCAATGAAGGGCCTGAGAACCAAAACCAAGGCTGACACTCCAGTGGAGTACTGAGGGAGCACTGCACTGTAGGAAGTGCTGCTTTTCGGAAGAGATATTAACCTGAAGGGCCATCTGCCTGCTCCAGTGGACATAAGAATCCCGTAGCACTATTTTGAAGATGAGCAGAGGAATGATGCTCGGTGTCCTGACCAATAGTTATCCCTCGGTCAACACAACAAAGACAGATTAATTGGTCATTATTACATTGTAGTTTGTTGTAGGTGTTTGATGTACACATGTTGACTGCCGTGTTTCCTACAACAGTGGACTTAACTGTCCAAAAAATGGGCCACTTGAAATTAATCTGATTTTATATCTCTCACTGCACTGGTACTTGAACCCACAACCTTCAACCGTAGAGATAATTTCACCAGCACTGAGCCACAGCAGCCAAGGCTCTTATTCCAGGATGTGGATCTGAAATGGCTAAAGGCATGGGGGAGTAGGCTCGAAGGAGGTAGAGTCGGAAGAGTGGAAGGTAACTGAGGGTCAGAGTCACAGAGAAATTTGCAGATGAAGCTGACGATTTTCAAATTGACGCAGTGGGCAATAAATTATTTAAACAGTTTAATGGGCTGAGCAGGATATTACAGTCAGAGCTGACAGAAAACATGCAACGTGGGAATCTTTCAATGTCAGAAAAGAATGAAAGTTTGTTCCTCCTACATCCTCTGTCATTGTGCAAATAATATTCTCGCACAAGATTAGTCATAGGCAGTAATATAAACAGTCTCATGTGGATGAGACCATGCTATTGCTTAATCATTTTAATGACTTTGTGAAAACAGCACAAAAAACACAAAGCTAGTTCAACTTAATTATAGTAATGTGCTTTTTTAAAAATGAAATAAGACTACAATTTTAACCAAACTCATCTGTCAAGTAAGTTTTTTACAAACCTGGTTTTACACACTCACACAATTTTGGCCCTCCATTCAAGTCAAATGAAGTAATATTAGGCAGAATAATATATTCCAACAGGCCCTGTGAGTTACCTGCCCAGTGCATTATATTAAATGACTCTGAATTAATGTTCTTAAGCCTGAAGGAAGAGATTGAGGGAGTGATCGCATAGAGATCAAGGGAGGGGAGAGGGATCAGGAGGGGAGAAAAATAGAGAGAGAGGGAGCCCGAGAGGCTAGGAGGGGAGGGAAGGTGCCAGAGAGATCAGTAGAGAGACGGTGGAGAGATCCAAGTTTAAATCATCATTCTCCATGGAGGAACATTCCCTAATTTATGGAATTTAAGTTTTTCAATTAATTAATCACAAGTTAGTTCATTTTTTAGTGTGCCAAATCTACACATAGAAGCCAATTGTCACAATGCTGCCAGATATTGTTAAATGCGTTCACTATTTCCCTGGTATCTCTGGCAAATTGTATATCATTTGATCACCACCCCTTCCTTTGGCTTGAAGTACTTTTTGAAAGCACTGCCTGCCGTACCAAATGTAGATGTTTCTTCTGTGAGCTGTTCGAATATTCACTAGCCTTCTGCTCCAAGACAATGGTCAGGATTTTTCAGCCCCGTCAAAGCAGGAATTATTACAAGAGATTTCAGCAACCCAGCCAATAGTCCACTGACTTTTGGATGGACTGCATGATTCCGATGACTGGTGCGGTTGGAAAATACTACCCAAAGTATGAGCATTGCCTTCTTTTAGTTCATTGCTACATCTTGTTCACCCCTGTAAAAAGCAATAAGTCTTAAATCTTGAAATCTGTTGATTCCAGAGGATGTGTGGATCTCCCAGTGCAGAAAGAAATGGGGCAGCCATTGGTAAAATTAGACTATTCTCCATCATCCTCATTCCCACTTTGTTGTTTATTTTATATCTTGGATATATGCAGAGATGACACTAATTTATATGGTTGGAACAGGTTTTATTCACAATGCTTTAAAATGTCTACTCTGTGCTTCCAGCTCTTTCTACAGTTTGTTTACTTCCCTCTGAGTCTACACTCAAGCTTAACCAATCAAGCACAGTTGATATCAATAGTAAACCGATTCACATAATCAAACATAGAACAATTGAACCATTAAAAACTCCAATCAGGGACTTCCGGTTGCGGCGATGCCCAGCTAAGCCGCACGTTTCAGCGGCTCCAGCTCAAACGGACCTTCGGGCTCTTTTAAGAGCCCCAACGGGAAATTTTTTCAGGACGAAACCCGGTGTGGGGTGAGTTAACAGGGAGTCCCCCCCAACGAAACAGAAAAATATCGGCGGCGGTGGCTACATCGCGAAGAATCCTCGAGGAAAGGGACAGGAGGAAAAAAGAAGCAAGATGGCAGCGGAGAAAGCCCAGGCGACATGGGGGCTCGATCAAGACGAATTCTTAAGAAGGTGTGTGGAGCTACTTAAGAAGGAGGTGCTGACCCCGATGCTACAGGCAATTGAGGGGCTTAAGGAGGCACAAAGGACCCAGGAGACGGAGCTCCGCGTGGTGGAGCAGAAGGTGACGGATAATGAAGACGAGATCCCGGGCCTGGCGGTCAAAACACAGACGCACGAGGCGCTCCACAAAAAGTGCATTGAAAGGATTGAGGCCCTAGAAAACAGAGCACGAAGGAAGAACCTTCGGATCCTGGGTCTTCCTGAGGGAGTGGAAGGAGCGGAATGCAGGGCTAACGTGAGCACGATGCTAAGCTCGCTGATGGGAGCTGAGGCCCCTTCGGGCCCCTTAGAAGTGGAGGGGGCTCATCGGGTCCCTGCGAGGAGACCAAAGGCGGGAGAACCACCTAGGGCGACAATCGTGCGATTTCATCGCTTCAATGATAGAGAAGTGATTCTGAGATGGGCCAAAAAGGTACGGAGTAGTAGATGGGAGAATGCGGTGGTACGGGTGGACCAGGATTGGAGTGCGGAGGTGGCGAGAAGGAGGGCGAGTTTTAATCAAGCCAAGGACGTGCTACACAAGAAGGTGAAGTTCGGGATGCTGCAGCCAGCGCGACTATGGGTCACGTACCAGGAGAGACATCACTACTTCGAAACGGCGGAAGAAGCATGGACCTTTATTAAAGACGAGAAACTGGATCGGAACTGAGGGACTGATGTTAGAGGGGAAATGACACTGTCGATGTATATAGGGATGTAAATTGGGAAGGGGGGGACACTAAGAAATGTGGGCGCCGGTGGGGGGAAAGAAGAGACATAGGCGGGGGATGAGGAATGGGAGTGGGGCGGTAGAGGGAGCTGCGCCACAAGAGGCGGGACAACTACAGAGAATACGGGGCCTACTGTCCTTGTTCCCGCGCCAGAAAGGTGATGGCGGGAAGATAGGCGCAAGGTCGATGGGAGTTCCCCACACGGGGGGGTCAAGGAGTGAGCAGGAGAAGCCGGGGTCAGTTGAAGTCAGCTGACTTTCGGAAGTAATATGGGGGGAGCAATCACGCTAGATGGGGATCTAGCGGGGGGGGGGGGGCGGGGGGGAAGGATAACTGGGTTGCTGCTGCAGAAAT
Source organism: Scyliorhinus torazame (assembly GCF_047496885.1). Classification (NCBI taxonomy): domain Eukaryota; kingdom Metazoa; phylum Chordata; class Chondrichthyes; order Carcharhiniformes; family Scyliorhinidae; genus Scyliorhinus; species Scyliorhinus torazame. Next base: position 133,664,893 of record NC_092713.1, on the reverse strand, counting down.
CAAAGAGGAACTGGTTAAAGAAAGGGTGGTCGGGGCTGGAATGCGCCACCTGGGAAACGTGTGGGAGCGCGGAATCGGGACGTGGGACTGGCCTAGAGAGGGTGATGGCTAGTCGACAGGGGAAGGGGGCAGGTAGCCCCCCAGTGCGGCTGATCACGTGGAACGTGAGAGGCCTAAATGGACCGATTAAAAGGGCCCGAGTGTTTGCGCACTTGAAAGGACTGAGGGCAGACGTGGCTATGCTCCAGGAGACGCACCTGAAGGTGGCGGACCAAGTTAGGTTAAGGAAAGGATGGGTGGGATAGGTGTTCAGGGCTGGATGCAAAGAATAGAGGGGTGGCCATACTGGTGGGGAAACGGGTATCATTCGAAGCTAGGAGCATTGTAGCAGATAGTGGAGGCAGATATGTGATGGTGAGTGGTAGGCTGGAGGGAACGGAGGTCGTGTTGGTTAACGTATATGCCCCGAATTGGGATGATGCGGGATTCATGAAGCGGATGCTGGGACGTATCCCGGACCTGGAGGTAGGAAATTTGATAATAGGGGGAGACCTCAACACCGTGCTGGACCCAGGGTTAGATAGATCTAGATCTAGGACCAGAAGAAGGCTGGCAGCGGCCAAGGTGCTTAAGGGGTTTATGGACCAAATGGGGGGAGTGGATCCATGGCGATTTGTTAGACCGAAGGCCAGGGAGTTCTCCTTCTTCTCCCATGTTCACAAGGTGTACTCCCGGATAGATTTTTTTGTTTTGGGAAGGTCGTTGATCTCGAGGGTGGAAGAAACTGAGTATTCAGCCATAGCTATCTCAGATCATGCCCCACATTGGGTGGACCTGGAACTAGGAGAGGAGAGGGAGCAGCGTGCACTCTGGCGATTAGATGTGGGATTGTTGGCGGATGAGGGAGTCTGTGGAAGGGTGCGGGGATGTATCGAGAGATACCTGGAGGCCAATGACGACGGGGAAGTCCGAGTGGGAGTGGTATGGGAAGCACTAAAGGCGGTGGTCAGAGGAGAGCTGATCTCCATCAGGGCCCACAAAGGGAAAACAGAGGCCAAGGAAAGGGAAAGATTACTGGGGGAGATTTTAAGGGTGGATAAAGAATATGCGGAGGCTCCGGAGGAGGGACTATACAGGGAGAGACGACGACTCCAGACGGAGTTCGACCTGCTGACCACTAGGAGGGCGGAGGGGCTGTGGAGGAAGGCACAGGGGATGAGATATGAATATGGGGAAATGGCTAGTCGCCTGTTGGCCCATCAGCTGCGAAAGAGGGCAGCGGCGAGGGAGATAGGGGGAATTAGAGACGAAAAGGGAGCTACGGTGCGGAGAGCAGGGAAGATAAACGAGGTGTTTAAGACCTTTTACAAAAGACTTTATAGGTCCCAACCCCCGGAGGGAAAAGAGGAGATGCGGCAGTTTCTGGACCAATTAAGGTTCCCGAGGGTGGAGGAGCAGGAGGTGGAAGGCCTGGGGGCACCAATTGGGGTGGACGAGGTTACCAAGGGGCTGGGGAACATGCAGGCAGGGAAGGCCCTGGGACCAGATGGGTTCCCGGTGGAATTTTATAGAAAATATGTGGACTTGCTGGCCCCGCTGTTGGTGAGGACTTTTAACGAGGCCAGGGAAGGGGGGACTCTACCCCCGACAATGTTGGAGGCGACGATATCGCTAATTTTGAAGCGGGATAAAGATCCGCTGCAGTGCGGGTCCTATAGGCCTATTTCACGACTAAATGTAGACGCCAAATTGCTAGCAAAGGTGCTGGCAACGAGGATAGAGGACTGTGTCCCGGGGGTGGTGCACGAAGACCAGACAGGATTCGTAAAGGGGAGACAACTAAATGTTAACGTGCGATGGCTATTAGGGGTGATAATGATGCCCCCAGCAGAGGGGGAGGCAGAGATAGTGGCGGCAATGGATGCAGAGAGGGCATTTGATAGGGTGGAGTGGGAGTATCTATGGGAGGTGCTGAGGAGGTTCGGGTCCGGGGCCGGGTTTGTTAGCTGGGTCAAACTCCTCTATGGGGCCCCAACGGCAAGTGTGGTCACGGGTCGGCAAAGATCGGAGTATTTCCGACTATACAGGGGAACAAGACAGGGATGCCCGCTATCTCCATTACTGTTCGCGTTGGCAATTGAACCACTGGCCATGGCGCTGAGAGACTCCAGAAAATGGAGAGGGGTGATTAGAGGGGGAGAAGAACACCGACTGTCACTCTACGCAGATGACCTACTGCTGTATGTGACGGACCCAGTGGGGAGGATGACAGAGGTCATGCAGACATTGAGGGAGTTCGGAGATTTCTCGGGATATAGGCTTAACATGGGAAAGAGTGAACTTTTTGTGATACACCCTGGGGACCAGAGTAGAGGGATAGATGGCCTGCCTTTAAGGAGAGTGGAAAGAAACTTTTGATACCTGGGGATTCAGATAGCCAGGAGCTGGGGAACCTTGCACAGACTTAATCTGACACGATTGGTGGAACAAATGGAAGAGAATTTCAAGAGGTGGGACATTCAGCCACTGTCACTGGCGGGCAGAGTGCAGGCAATTAAGATGATGGTCCTCCCAAGGTTCCTATTTGTATTCCAATGTCTCCTTGTACTGATCACTTTAAAGGCCTTCTTTAAAAAAATAGACAGGAGCATCATGAGCTTCGTGTGGGCAGGGAAAGTTCCGAGGGTAAGGAGGGGGTTCTTACAACGTAGTAGAGACAGAGGGGGACTGGCGCTGCCGAATTTGGGCGACTACTACTGGGCCGCCAATGTGGCGATGATCCGTAAATGGATGATAGAGGGAGAGGGAGCGGCGTGGAAAAGATTAGAGAGAAAGTCCTGTAAAGGGACGAGTCTAGAGGCGCCATTACCGTTCTCACCAAAAAAATTTACCACGAACCTCGTGGTGGCGGCAACATTAAATATCTGGGGGCAATGGAGGCGACAGAGAGGTGTGCTGGGTGCCTTGGTGGGGTACCCAATTAGGAACAACCATAGATTTGCCCCAGGGAGAATGGATGGAGGATTCCAGAGCTGGCACCAGTTGGGAATTAGGAGGGTGGGAGATTTATTTATAGATGGGATGTTTGCGAGCTTGGTAGCGTTGGAGGAAAAGTATAAGCAGCCCCGGGGAAATTTCTTTAGGTATATGCAGGTGAGGACGTTCACAAGACAACAGGTGAGGGAATTTCCATTGCTCCCGACACAGGGGATCCAGGATAGAATGCTCACGGGGGTGTGGGTCGGGGAGGGCAAGGTGTCAGAGATATACCGAGAGATGAGAGAAGAGGGGGAGGAGCTAGTGGGCAAACTGAAAGGAAAATGGGAAGAAGAGCTCGGGGAGGAGATAGAGGAGGGTCAGTGGGCGGATGCCCTAAGCAGGGTAAATTCCTCTTCCTCGTGTGCCAGGCTTAGCCTGATTCAATTTAAGGTGCTGCATAGAGCACACATAACGGGAGCAAGGTTGAGCAGGTTCTTCGGAGTGGAGGACAAGTGTGGGAGGTGCGGCGGAAGCCCGGCAAACCACACGCATATGTTTTGGCTGTGCCCGGCACTGGAGGGGTATTGGAGGGGAGTGACGGGAGTGATCTCGAAAGTGGTGAAGGTCCGGGTCAAACCAAGCTGGGGGTTAGCTTTATTTGGAGTTGCAGATGAGCCGGGAGTGCAGGAGGCGAAAGAGGCCGATGTCGTGGCCTTTGCGTCCCTAGTAGCCCGGAGTAGGATTTTACTCATGTGGAAAGAAGCGAAACCCCCTGGACTGGAGGCCTGGATAAACGATATGGCGGGGTTCATTAAACTGGAGCAGATTAAGTTGACGCTGAGAGGATCGGCTCAAGGGTTCACCAGACGGTGGCAACCGTTCCTCGACTACCTAGCGGAACGTTAGAGGGAAGATAGGTGACCAGCAGCAGCAACCCAGGGGGGAGGGGGGGAGGGGGGAAGGGAGGGAGGGGAGGGGGGGGGGGGGGAGAAAGTTTCATTTTATGTTATTTGGTTAGTTTACCATGTTAGTTAGTTACTCTTTATTAGATTGTAGTTATCATGTTACTTGTACTGTTAACTTTTCTTTTTGTTTGATGTGTAAGGGGAAAAATTGTGAATGAAAAATTTCAATAAAATATATTTTAAAAAAAAAATACTCAACTAGTAAAACAAAGAAACAATTGTAGAGATAACTAATTAAATTATACAATGCTTTGATAACTAAAAAAAAAACTCCAATCAGGGGTGGGGCGAGAATGCGGAACGATCAGGAGGGGGGAGCGGAGCGACTACACAAAGGTATGAAGGAGAGATTGGTGAGATCCAGAGTGGGGCGAGAGCAGAGAGATTTGGAGGAGAGAGTGGAGAGGTCAGCAGGGAGAGAGATCAGGAGGGAGAGATTGGGGGAAAGTGGAGAAATTAAGGGCGTGATTCTCCAGCCACGCCCACCTGGTGGCTGAAAATTCCCACCCGAGGTCAATAGACCTTTACATGGTCCGCATCCCGCCCGTGGCAGGTGGAGCAAAATAATCCAGCCCTAAGGATTAGATTTCCAGAGGGAAAGGTTGTGTTGGGAGTGGGTAGGGGATAGGAGTGGGTCTGGTTTAATGATTACAGTGGTCAGGGTCAGAGATCATGGATTTTGGGTTGGAACAGCGAGTGGGACAGGTTAACTTATTAGACCTGGAGGAAACATCCTGCTCCTTGTGCAGAGAATTATTTCTATAGAGGCACTTAACGCATGGATCCGTTCTTGCCTCCTTCCACCTGTCAAGTTTCTCAAGGACAAGGAAACACAGTTGACTTGTGTTAAAAGTAGAAATCAAGACTTCCGACGGCAGCCATGGAGTGAGTGGTCACACATTTGGTGGCTCCCGCTCAAGGTGGAATTTTTGGGGGTTTTCCCCACCTGAATTGTGTGGTGTTGTGAGAGAAAAAGGTGCACGAGTGTCCAGGGAATGTAATACTCCTCTGGTGGGGCTGGTGGATGGCTCATCGGATGAGGAGTGCCACGAGGAAGTTGGGGCAGGAAAGTTTTCATAGTGAGACACAGGTTAGAGAGTAAGGGGCAGCACTGCCTTTCCAGTGGTCGATGGAGCAGCTGGCGGAGTTCCTAAATGGCAGATTCCAGCAGCAGAGGAAAGAGGCCTTAGAGGGTTTGGCCAAGGTGGTGGAGCCACTCAGGGTGGCGATTGAGCGAGTGCAGCAGAGGCAGGAGGCTCGGGGCTTGGTGATCCAAAGGTAGAGGAGTCGGTGGTGGAGCTTGAGGATCGGTTGACCTCTCTGGAGGCAGACATGGGGATGGTGATGAGCAGCCAGATAAGGCGGAGAGAGAATTTGGAGGATCTTGAGAATAGCACTAGGAGGCAGAATCTGAGGATCGTGGGGATGCCTGAAGGCAACGAAGGTGCAGAGGCTGCCATGTTTGCATGTTGGAGAAGGTAATGGAGGAGGAGGCCTTTTACCGACCCCTCGAGGTAGATCGGGCACATAAGGCACTGAGGAGGAGGCCACACATAGGGGAGCTGCTGAGGGTGATGGTGGTGAGGCTACATTCGTTCCTGGATAAGGAATCTTGGATAAGATCTTGAGGTGAGCGAAGCAGACCAAGAACGCACCTGGGTGGAGAGTGAGCTGCGGATTTACCAAGACCTTGGTGCAGAGCTGGTCAAGCGGAGGGCCGGGTATAATCGGATCAAGGCCGCCCTGTACAGGAAGGGGGTGAAGTATGGGGTATTGTACCCAGCCAATTTGTGAGTGACGCATCAAAAGCAGGAATTGTATTTTGACTCGCCAGAGGAGGCGATGGACTTTAAGAGAGATCATGGAATGGGAGGAGTGTGAGGACATTGAACTTTGAAGAAGAGTTCTGTGCATATTGTAGGGCATATTGGGTTGGTGGATTTGCAGGTTATGATGGCGGAACGGTCATGGTGAGTGTCCCTTGTGTTTTTCTTTGTTTGTTGGTTGTTGGGAGGATGGGTGGATTGTGAGGGGGTGGGGATGCCAAAGGCCTTGGTAAGGGGCCACCATGCTAGCTGGGCAGGCTAGTTAATGGGAGTGAAGTGGGCGTTGTCAGGAGGCAGGTATGTGGTAGGGGGGAGTGGGATGGTTCTTTGTTTCGATATGTGGGGGGAGGAGGGGGTTGTTGCTGACATGGGTGTGGTTGGTGTGACGCAGTTGGGAAGGAAGAGATGGCAGCGGGCATCTGGGGGCGGGCCTGGAGGGGCACGTGACGTGGGCTGGGGGCTGGCTTAAACAGGGTTATGGCTGATCGGCACGGGAGGGGGGCGGGGAGGGGGGCGGGAAGCCCCCGACCAGGTTCGCCACGTGGAATGTGCGAGGGTTGATTGGGCCGGTTAAGTGGTCGTCTGTTTTCGCGCACTTGAGGAGTTTGAAGACGGACGTTGTGTTTTTGTCGGAGACGCATCTGAAGTTGGGGGATCAGACAAGGTTGAGGAAGGGATGGGTGGGGCAGTTGTCCCACTCAGGGTTAGACATGTAGACAAGAGGGGTCGCGGCGTTGGTTAATAAGGAAGTGGTGTTTGAGGTGAGGAGCATTGTGGGGAGTAGATATGTGATGGTCAGTGGGAAATTGGAAAGGATGCAGGTAGTTCTGGTGAATGTTCTGCCCCGAATTGGGACAAGGTGAACTTTATGAGGCAGGTGTTAGGAAGGATCCTGGACCTGGACTATGATTATGGGCTGATTATGGGGGCCGAATTCAATACGGTCCTGAATCTGAGGTTGGGCCGGTCAAGGGTGTCGGCAGTGGCTAAGGAGTTGAGGGGGTTCATGCACCGTATGGGAGGGGCGGACCAGTGGAGGTTTGGGAGCCTGAGGGCGAAGGAGATCTCGTGCACCGGATCGATATCTTTGTGATGGACAAGGCGCTGCTGGAGGCGGTGGCCGACTCGAAGTACTCGCCGATTGTGGTCTCCGACGACGCGCCGCACTGGGTTGATTTGTGGATGGTTCGGGGGGGACTGCCACAGTAAGGTTAGATGTGGGGTTGTTGGCAGATGAGGGGGTGAGGCCCTCAATTCGGGGCTATGTGGAGTTGAATGACACGGAGGTCACAGCTACTGTGGGAGGCACTTAAGGCGGTAGTTCGGGGTGAATTAATTTTGATCCAGGCGCATAAAGAGAGGGTGGAACGAGAGGAGAGGGCGAGGCTGGTAAATTAGATTTTGAGGGTGCATTGGTACTCGGTGGCGCCAGAGGAGGGGTTGTTAAAGGTGAGGCAGAGGCTCCAGTTGGAGTTCGGGTTGGTGTCCATGAGAAAGGCGATAGGGCAGTTGCGGAGGGGCAGTGTATGAGTACAGGGAAAAGATGAGTAGGATACTGGCCCACCAGCTGAGGAACCAGACAGCGGCGTGGGAGATTGGTAAGGTAAGGGTTGAGAAGGGTAAGGTGCTGATGGATCCAGAGGGGATGAATAAGGTATTTCAGGCCTTCCACAGGAGACTGTACGAGTCGGAGCCCCCACCTGGGAAGGAGGGGATCAGACGGGTTCTAGATGTGTTGGAGTTTCCCAGGGTGGAGGAGGAGAGGGTGCAGGGACTGGGGGCCCTGATTGGGCTGAGGGAGGTGATGGACAACATCAGTCCAGGCAGGGAAGACTCCAGGTCCAGAATGTTTCCCGGTGGAGTTTTATAAGAAGTTCGGTGAGGAGCTGGTGCCGCTGCAAGTGAGGACATACAATGAGGCAAGAGGTAGTGCTGGCTTCTAACTCCCAGATTCTGAAGAAAGATAAGGACCCGGAGCAGTGTGGGCCGTACCGCCCGATATTGCTGCTAAATGTTGATGCATAGTTGTTGGCGAAGGAGCTGGCATCGCCAAGAAAGGACTGTGTGTCGGGGGTGATAGGGGAGGACCAGACGGGATTCGTGAAGAGGAAGCCAGTTGTTGGCAAATGTGCGCAGGCTGCTTACTGTTATTATTGTTATGGGCAAGGGCTTAGAAACTCCAAAGTATATTATGAAGTCCACCTGACCGACAATCTTTATGTTGAATTTGACTGGGATGAGCACAAGAGCCTTCCCTTCAGGTGTGATTCATCAGTCTTCCTCAACACTTTAATCAAAACAAGCTTTATTCTAAGAGCTTACTTAACTTATGTATATTAACAAACAGCAAGAATTTCTATCAATTACGAACATAAAGCTATAGTAATCTACGTATAACACTTAATGAATTCCCTTTAACTGTTCCAATTCAAAAACAAAATCCAATAAACCAAAACCCCTTTTCAAGGGTGTGGCCCAGCAGTCAGCATTCATACTTGACTGAGAGTGGTCTTGCTCCCTGTGACTCTCAACCGATTTTCAACCAGCAGATTTAAACCCTTCCGGAAAGGAAACTATATCTTTTAAGTTACCAAAGCAGGTAACTATAATCAATGTTTTTTTACTGGAACAGATATTTAAAATGAAAATAGAGAGACAGGCCAAAACACTTCTTTTCTCTGTCTGAGTCTACAGCAGCCAAAAACTGAAAGTGAAACTAAACCAAACCTCACAGCGACAGCTCAGCTCCACCCCAATATGACATCACTGAAGCCATGTGATAAGACAAAACCCTTTTTTAAAGGGACACTCCTATGACATTATGGTGTGTTTGGAGGGGCAGAAGGTAGAAGTCATAGCGGCAATGGATGCTGAAAAGGCCTTTGATCGGGTGGAGTGGGCGTATTTGTTGGAGGTGCTATGTCGGTTTGGGTTTGGCATGGGTTTTGTGGATTGGGTTCGGCTCCTGTACAGGGCAGCAATGGTGAGCTTTCGGGTAAACGGGGCGAGTTTGGGGTACTTCGGCCTACATAGGGGGACGAGGCAGGGGTGTCCGCTCTCCACATTGCTTTTCATCTTGGCGGTAGAGCCAATAGGGCATTGAGGGGTTAGACAGGGACTGAACAGGATGCTGCTGAGCAGTTTCTCGATATGCGGATGATCTGTTGCTGTACATTTCGGACCCAGTGGGCAGGTTTGAAAGGATCATGGAGATCTTAAGAGACTTTGGCCGGTTTTCAGGGTACACATTGAACATGGAGAAGAATGAGGTGTTCCTGATCAATGCAAGAGGGCAGGAGAGAAGGTTGGAGGTGTTGCCGTTCCGGTGGTGGGGCAAGTTTTCGGTATCTAGGACTCCAGCTTGCATGGAGCTGAGCCCAGCTACACAAATTGAACTTGGCACAACTGGTGGAGGGAATGAAGGTGGATTTCAAGAGGTGGGATGTGTTGCCACTGTCACTGGCTGGGCAAGAGCGGGCGGGTAAAATGATGGTGCTGCCCAGGTTCTTGTTCGTGTTCCAGAGCCTCCCCATCTTTGCTCCCAAGTCCTTATTCAGTTAAGTGAATGGAATAATTTCAGAGTTTGTTTGGGCGGAGAAGACCCCACAGGTGAGGAGGGTGTTCCTGGAGAGGGGGGAGTTGCTGGCAATGCCGAATTTGATGAATTATTATTGGCCGGCAAATAGTACAATGGTGAGGAAATGGGCGGTGCAGGAGGGATTGGGGTGGGGGCTGGTGGGGCGGATGGAGGCGGTGTTGTGTAGGGGGACGGGTTTGAGGGCACTGTTGTTGGTGCCCCTTCTGTTCTCGCCGTTCTGGTACTCCGTGAACCCAGTAATGGTTTTGGTATTTCGGGTTGGAGGGCATATCGTTGTGGGTGCCGATATGTAACAAACACAGGTTTGTGCTGGCGGAGTTGGGTGTGAGGTTCCGGGGGTGGCGACTGTTAGGGATAGAGTACTTCAGGAACTTGTTTGTGGGGGAAGTTTGCGGAACTGGAGGAGATGGAGGAGATCGATCAGTTGCCAAAGGGGAATGGTATTAGGTACCTGCAGGTGAGAGACTTTATGAGGCGAGAGGTGCCGCCCTTCCGGGGCTGCAACCTCCGGTGTTGCAGAGGATGATATCGGGGAGGGTGTCAGATATCTACAGTGAGTTGATAGAGAGGGATGGAACTCTGGTGGAGGAGATTAAGCGCCAATGGGAGGAGGGATTGGACGGAGAGGTATCGGCTAGGACGTGGAAAAAGGCCTTGCAAAGGGTGAACACTCCCTCGTTGTGTGCGAGGTTAAGCCTCATCCAGTTTAAGGTGGTGCATAGGCCCACATAGAACATAGAACATTACAGCGCAGTACAGGCCCTTCGGCCCTCGATGTTGCGCCAACCTGTGAAACCAATCTAAAGCCTATCTACAGTATTCCATTATCATCCCTATTTTTATCCAATGACCATTTAAATGCCCTTAATGTTGGCAAGTCCACGACTGTTGCAGGCAGGGCATTCCACGCCCCTACTACTCTCTGAGTAAATAACCTAACTCTGGCATCTGTCCTATATCTATCTCCCCTCAATTTAAAGCTATGTCCCCTCGTGCTAGACATCACCATCCGAGGAAAAGGTCTCTCACTGTTCACCTTATCCAATCCTCTGATCATCTTGTATGCCTCAATTAAGTCACCTCTTAACCTTCTCTCTAACGAAAACAGCCTTAAGTCACTCAGCCTTTCCTCATAAGATCTTCCCTCCATACCAGGCAACATCCTGGTAAATCTCCTCTGCACCCTTTCCAATGCTTCCACATCCTTCCTATAATGCGGCGACCAAAACTGTACGCAATACTCCAAATGCGGCCGCACCAGAGTTTTGTACAGCTGCAACATTACCTCATGGCTCCTAAACTCAATCCCTCTACCAATAAAAGCTAACACACCGTACGCCTTCGTAGCAACCCTATCAACCTGGGTGGCAACGTTCAGGGATCTATGTACATGGACACCGAGATCTCTCTGCTCATCCACACTACCAAGAATCTTACCAATGGCCCAGTACTCTGTATTCCTTTACTCCTTCCAAAATGAATCACCTCACACTTTTCTGCATTAAACTCCATTTGCCACCTCTCAGCCCAGTTCTGCAGCTTATCTATGTCCCCCTGTAACCTACAACATCCTTCCGCACTGTCCACAACTCCACCGACTTTAGTGTAATCTGCAAATTTACTCATCCATCCTTCTACACCCTCCTCTAGGTCATTTATAAAAATGACAAACAGCAGTGGCCCCAAAACAGATCCTTGTGGTACACCAGTAGTAACTGAACTCCAGGCTGAACATTTCCCATCAACCACCACCCTCTGTCTTCTTACAGCTAGCCAATTTCTGATCCAAACTGCTAAATCACCCTGAATCCCATGCCTCCGTATTTTCTGCAGTAGCCTACCGTGGGGAACCTTATCAAATGTTTTACTGAAATCCATATACACCACATCAACTGCTTTACCCTCGTCCACCTGTTTGGTCACCTTCTTAAAGAACTCAATAAGGTTTGTGAGGACGACCTACCCTTCACAAAAACGTGTTGACTATCCCTAATCAAATTATTCCTTTCTAGATGATTATAAATCCTATCTCTTATAAACCTTTCCAAGACTTTCCCCACAACAGAAGTAAGGCTCACTGGTCTATAGTTACCGGGGTTGTCTCTACTCCCCTTCTTGACAACATTTGCTATCCTCCAGTCTTCTGGCACTATTCCTGTAGACAATGACGACACAAAGATCAAAGTCAAAGGCTCAACAATCTCTTCCCTAGCTTCCCAGAGAATCCTAGGATAAATTCCATCCGGCCCAGGGGACTTATCTATTTTCACACTTTCCAGAATTGCTAACACCTCCTCCTTATGAACCTCAAGCCTGGTTGTGACGGTTGTGAGGATGAGCCGTTTCTTTGCAGGGATGGAGGATAGGTGTGGGCGGTGTGAGGGGCCCACAAATCACGTCCACATGTTTGGGGCATTGTCCACATGTTAATAATAATCTTTATTACTGTCAAAAGTAGGCTTCCATTAACACTGCAATGAAGTTACTGTGAAAAGCCCCTATTCGCCACACTCCGGCACCTGTTCTGGTACACTGAGGGAGAATTCAGAATGTCCAATTTACTTAACAAGCACGTCTTTCAGGATTTTGTGGGAGGAAACCGGAGCACCCGGAGGAAACCCACGCAGACACGGGGCAAATGTGCATACTCTGCACAGACAGTGACCCAAGCCGGGAATCGAACCCGGGTCCCTGGCGCTATGGAGCAACAGTGCTAACCACCGTGCTAATGTGCCATCCTTTGGGCATGTCCAAAGCTGAGGGGTTTCTGGCAGGGTTTCCCGGATGTTATGTCCAAGGTTCTGAGTGCGGGGGTGGTCCCGAGTACGGAGGTGGCGATATTCGGTCTGCGGAAATCCGGCAGTCCGTGTGGAGAGAGAGGCCGATGTATTGGCCTTTGCTTTCCTGACAAGACCGGAGATGGAACTTGTTGTGTTGGTAGGACTCGGAGCCGCTGAAAGTGGGGATATTGGTGAGTGACCTGGCAGAATTCTTGCAGTTAGAGAAGGTCAAGTACGCTTTGCGGAGGTCAGAGGAGTGGTTCACCCGGAAGTGGAGGCCATTAATTGATTTCTTCAAGGTGGATTGAGGGGTCTGCAGGGTGGTGGAGGGGTTGGGGGTGGGGGGTGCGAGGGATAAGGGTGGAAAAATTAGCAAGGTTGGGTGTTGGTATCAGGGGAGGTTGGGGGCTTGTGGATTTGGTTCATATTGATGTTTTTGGTCTTCTGATATTTTCATGTATATTTGCAAAAAGCCTTGAATAAAAATATTTTTTAAAAAGTAGAAATCAAGTTAAAATGGAGGTCTTAAGTGGTTAATGACTGTCCTGAAAGTGGAATAGTCCCTCGCCGCTTATCTCTGCTCCAGTAAGATAGGAAGAGGATGGGATGGATTTGGTTTTGAAATTTTTACCAATTTAACTTCAAACCCATCCCAAAACCTGCCCAGTTTGGGGATTAAATTCCTACTAACATTGTTTTACATTTGTTAAGGTGGAAGAGTAAAAGGTAATAAGCTTGGAATCATATAGAATAAAGAACATAAGAAGGTATATTTTGAATTCTTGATAAATCTGGACATTAATTTAACCTATTTGTTCAAGTATGAGAATCGGACTTTTGTTGAATTGGGTTTCATTGAGCTAGCCTGGGTGTCTTGGTGCCTGTTATTGATTTGAGTCTGAGCTGGATTGAGGACGTTCTACATCCACTTTCCAACACAAATTCCAGTCAACTCACTGTTCACCCCAGACATTTCCCTTGACCTCATTGTTTCTCTAAGAGAGATGTTGATGAAAAACTACGCACCAAATCACCGTCGATATTCGAATTATATATTGCTCCTGACTCTTTCCTCACTCTTACAGACACAGCCAATTGCACAACCATAAATCTAAAGTTTTTAGTATGAAGGATATTTATAAATTAGAACATTAGAATATTATTCATCATCTGAAGGAAGTTCAGATTGTTTACATGAATGAAAATGTCCAGATTAAAGACACGTTAGGTTTAACACAAAGAATTTGCCCAATCAGATTACCATCATCATTTTTTCATACTGTGATTTGTTTAATTTAAATTAGATTTATAAACAATACAACAAGGGTCTACTCTGGTTACAGAATCCAACTGTTATCTAAAACCTACATTCTGTAGCCAAACTCAGTGTTCAATCTTGGTCAGTATTTCTACCAAGGGTCTGACATCATCAATATATAATTGTACCGGACCTAACCCTCAAGATTAATTAGGCAATGAGCACCAAGGACACAAAGGCTCAATTTGTGGCCTAGTGGTATAGGTCACTGAACTGAGAATTTACAACCAAGGACATGCTCTGGGTTACAGGCTCGAATTTCACCACAGCGAATGGCTAAATTTGAATTCAATAAAATCAAGGATTTATTTGAAAGATGCTGGACCAAAAAGGGGAAATTTTGTCTTCAGAGATGTCAGCTCAACTGTTATCATTTGAACCAGTGTTGATGCTCGTTTCTCAAATCTTCTGTTCTGCTTTACCAGGCCTTGATGACTACAGAGTGCACAGTTAATGAATTCAACTACATACATAAGGGGTGATATTGACTCTGTGATAGGGCAATACGGGTGATAGCGAGTCAGCAGCTCATTTTACACCTTGGCCCACTTTTATTTTCATTGACACCAAAGGGGAAGTGTTTATGGTCAGATACAAACACTGACAGTAGCAGAGACATATAATGAGTGGCTTTCCTTACTGGTCTCTGATCTGATGTTTCGAAGATAATCTTTTTTAAAAAATATTTTTCTTGGCATTTTCCAAATTTATCAACAGTTATATACATTGTTTGCCGCGTTAATTTATTGTATTTTCCAGAAAGCTTTATCCTATCCTTCCCTTAATTTACTTTATGTACATTTTGCCGCCCTCTGGTTCGCCTTGTGGTCCCTCCCGCTCCCCCTCCTCCCGCCCTTCACTGCCTCCTTGCCGCCTGCCCCCCTCCCCCCCTTGTGCCCCCTGTCGTGTTAAGCACAGTAAGATAACACGGGCTGCAACTGGATGCAGCTGCATATCATGACACCCCCTTCTCTCCCCCCCCCCCCACTCTCTTTTGTTCCCTCATCAACTTCGGCTGTGTTTGCCCTGTGATTGGGGTGGGGTGGGATGTTCCCCCTCCCTCCCTCCCACTTTCCTCTTCCTCTTCGTATTCTGACCTGTACCTTCAAGACCTGCTCTGAGTGAATATGCTTCTGCATATAAACTAAAATAAAGACAGAAAATTCTGAAAATATTCAACATGTCTGGCAGCAGATGTGAAACAGAGGTAAGGTTGTTAATTGTACAAATTAAGGTTTGTGTTTTTTTTTAGAAATATTTTTATTCAAATTTTTACATATTTTCACCAAGCCCTTACAGAAAAAAGAAAAACAAAGAACACATAAATAAACATTTTACAACTACATCACGAATTCCCCCAATATACAATAATAAACACAGTAGAAAACACAAAGTACCCCCCCCCCCCCCCGCCCCCCCCCCCCCCGGGTTGCTGCTGCTGCTGCTGACCACCTCCTAACGCTCCGCTAGAAAGTCTAGGAACGGTTGCCACCGCCTGAAGACCCCTTGCACAAACCCTCTGTGGTAGTATGCATTAGGGGTCATGTGGGACTGTGAAGCCGTGATGTCATTGGCTGACAGATCCCGGGTCCTGGTTGGCTGTTGACCTCTAGCTCCGCCCTGAAGGCGGAGTATAAGAACCTGGAATTCTCCCCCGCAGGCCAGTCAGCTACTGAACTGCGGGGAACTAAGTCACGCTTAATAAAGCCTCATCGACTTCATCTCTATTCGTCTCTCGTGAGTCTTTGTGCGCTACAATTTATTAAGCGTGCTTAAAAGAACTATGGAGCTCAGGATCATCCCGGAATGCCTGAGGATCAGCCCCCACGCAGTGAACTCAGCAGCAGTTTTCAAATACTGGCAGACTTGTTTCGAGGCCTACCTCAGAACGGCCCCCGGCCGGGTCACAGAAGACCAGAAACTACAGGTCCTGCACTCGAGGGTAAGCCCGGAAATTTTCCCTCTCATCGAAGACGCAGAGGATTACCAGACGGCGTTCGCAGCACTAAAAAGCATCTATGTTCGCCCAGTGAACCAGATCTACGCACGCTACCAACTCGCAACGAGACGGCAAAGTCCCGGAGAATCGATAGATGATTTCTACGCCGCGCTACTAATTTTGGGACGGGCCTGCAGCTGCCCGCCGGTAAATGCGATGGAACACACGGATATGTTGATGCGTTATGCTTTTGTGGCTGGTATGAACTCTCCCCAAATCCGCCAAAGACTTTTAGAAAAAGAGTCGCTAGGACTCTCAGAGGCACGGGCCCTTGCAGCCTCACTAGATGTGGCCGCGCGAAACGCCCGCGCCTACGGCCCCGACCGCGCGGCAGCCCCTTGGGCTCCGTGGACCCCCGTCGCAACAAACCCCCCCCTCCCCCCTACCCCACAGGCTTGCGCGGTTCAGACGCCAAGTCGTCCCGGGGGAGCCCGCTGCTATTTCTGCGGCCAGGCGAAACACCCCCGGCAGCGCTGCCCGGCCCGCGCAGCGACTTGTAAGAGCTGCGGAAAAAAGGGCCATTTTGCGGCTGTGTGCCGGTCCCGGGAGGTCGCCGCGGTCCCCGGCGAACAAGGATTCCTGTGCGCCTCTAACGCTCCCCAACCCCCCCAGCGCCCCATGTATGACCCGCAGGCGCAACCAGTTTGGGTCCCAGCCACCGCTGTCCAGCGCCCCAAGTACGACCCGCAGGCGCAACCAGTTTGGGTCCCGACTACCGCTGTCCCCGGAGAACAAGGCGATCTGCGCGTTTCTGACGCTCCCCAACCCCCCCCAGCGCCCCATGTGCGACCCGCAGGCGCCGCCATTTTGGGTCCCGGCCACCACGAGGGGAGGAGGGGCGCCGCCATCTTGGGATCCCCCAGACCTGTGCGACGCATGGGGACGGCCATTTTGTCCACCCCCGCCGCCATCTTGTGATCCCCCAGCCATGTGCGATGCATGGGGCGGCCATTTTGTTCACCCCCGCCGCCATCTTGGACGGCAACAACGGACCCCAGTGTCGACGGCTCCACGGGGTTCGAGGAAGACGCTCAAACACTACGATCACGTCTGGCCTCAATGACGCTGGACCAAGCACGGCCCCGGACGCTCCAGACGACGACAACAACGGTGCTGATAAACGGGCACGAGTCACCATGCCTGGTCGACTCCGGGAGCACGGAAAGCTTCATCCACCCCGACACGGTAAGACGCTGTTTTTTGACCATGCGTCCCAGTGCGCAAAAGATTTCCCTAGCTGCAGGATCCCACTCCGTACAGATTAAAGGTTTCTGCATAGTGACCCTAACGGTGCAAGGGAGGGAGTTTAAAAACTACAGGCTCTACGTCCTTCCCCAACTCTGCGCGCCCACATTACTGGGATTAGATTTCCAGTGCAACCTGCAGAGCCTAACGTTTCAATTCGGCGGCCCAATAACCCCACTCACTATCTGCGGCCTCGCAACCCTCAAGGTTGAGCCCCCATCCTTGTTTGCAAACCTCACCCCGGATTGCAAACCCGTCGCCACTAGGAGCAGACGGTACAGCGCCCAGGACCGGACATTCATTCGGTCCGAAGTCCAGCGGCTACTGAAGGAAGGCATAATCCAGGCCAGCAACAGTCCCTGGAGAGCACAGGTGGTAGTAGTCAAGACAGGGGAGAAGCAAAGGATGGTCACAGACTATAGCCAGACCATCAACAGGTACACACAACTAGATGCGTACCCTCTCCCCCGCATATCCGACATGGTCAATCGGATTGCCCAATATAAGGTCTTTTCCACCGTGGACCTCAAGTCCGCCTACCATCAGCTCCCCATCCGCCCAAATGACCGCAAGTACACAGCCTTCGAGGCAGACGGGCGATTATACCACTTCCTAAGGATCCCATTTGGCGTCACAAACGGGGTCTCGGTCGTCCAACGAGAGATGGACCGAATGGTTGATCAACACGGGTTGCAGGCCACGTTCCCGTACCTCGACAACGTGACCATCTGCGGCCACGATCAGCAGGACCACGACGCCAACCTCCAAAAATTCCTCCAGACCGCTAAAGCCTTGAACCTCACATACAATGAGGACAAGTGCGTGATTAGCACAAACCGGCTAGCCATCTTGGGATATGTAGTGCGCAATGGGATAATAGGCCCCGACCCCGAACGCATGCGCCCCCTCATGGAACTTCCCCTCCCGCACTGCTCAAAAGCCCTAAAACGCTGCCTGTGTTTTTTTTCATATTACGCCCAGTGGGTCCCCCAGTACGCAGACAAGGCCCGCCCCCTAATACAGACCACGACCTTCCCCCTGTCGACAGAGGCTTGCCAGGCCTTCAGCCGCATCAAAGCGGTTATCGCAAAGGCCACGATGCGCGCCATCGACAAGTCCCTCCCCTTCCAGGTCGAGAGCGACGCCTCCGATGTAGCTCTAGCGGCCACCCTTAACCAAGCGGGCAGGCCCGTGGCCTTTTTCTCCCGAACCCTCCACGCTTCAGAAATCCGCCACTCCTCAGTGGAAAAGGAAGCCCAAGCCATAGTGGAAGCTGTGCGACATTGGAGGCATTACCTGGCCGGCAGGAGATTCACTCTCCTCACGGACCAACGGTCGGTAGCCTTCATGTTCGATAATGCACAGCGGGGCAAAATTAAGAACGACAAGATCTTCAGGTGGAGGATAGAGCTCTCCACCTTCAACTATGAGATCATGTATCGTCCCGGAAAGCTGAACGAGCCGTCCGACGCCCTATCCCGCGGCACATGTGCCAACGCACAAATTGACCGCCTCCAAACCCTCCACGAGGACCTCTGCCACCCGGGGGTCACTCGGTTCTACCACTTTATAAAGTCCCGCAACCTCCCCTACTCTGTGGAGGAGGTCCGTACAGTCACAAGGAACTGCCACATCTGCGCAGAGTGCAAACCGCACTTTTTCAGGCCGGATGGTGCGCACCTGATCAAGGCTTCCCGTCCCTTTGAACGCCTTGGTCTGGATTTCAAAGGGCCCCTCCCCTCCACCGACCGCAACATATACTTCCTGAACGTGGTGGACAAGTACTCCCGTTTCCCCTTCGCCATCCCCTGCCCTGACATGACAGCGGCCACAGTCATTAAAGCCCTTAACACCATATTCACACTGTTCGGTTGCCCCGCATACGTCCACAGCGACAGGGGGTCCTCCTTTATGAGTGACGAGCTGCGCCAGTTCCTGCTCAGCAACGGTATAGCCTCGAGCAGGACGACCAGCTACAACCCCCGGGGGAACGGGCAAGTAGAGAGGAGAACGGCACGGTCTGGAAGACCGTCCTACTGGCCCTACGGTCCAGGGACCTTCCAGTTTCACGGTGGCAGGAGGTCCTCCCGGACGCTCTCCACTCCATCCGGTCGCTACTGTGTACTAGCACTAACCAAACGCCTCATGAGCGCCTCCTTGTCTTCCCCAGGAAGTCCTCCTCTGGAATGTCGCTGCCGACCTGGCTGGCGGTCCCAGGACCCATCCTGCTCCAAAAACATGTGCGGGCGCACAAGTCGGACCCGTTGTTCGAGAGGGTTCGCCTCCTCCACGCGAACCCGCAGTACGCTTACGTGGAGTACCTCGACAGATCCCGGGTCCTGGTTGGCTGTTGACCTCTAGCTCCGCCCTGAAGGCGGAGTATAAGAACCTGGAGTTCTCCCCCGCAGGCCAGTCAGCTACTGAACTGCGGGGAACTAAGTCACGCTTAATAAAGCCTCGTCGACTTCATCTCTATTCGTCTCTCGTGAGTCTTTGTGCGCTACACCCTCTCAAGGCGAATTTTACCCTCTCCAATATAATGAACCCTGCCATGTCGCTGATCCAGGCTTCCACGCTTGGTGGCCTCGCATCCTTCCACTGTAGCAGAATCCTCCGCCAGACTACGCAAAGGCCAGAATACCAGCCTCTTTCGCCTCCTGCACTCCCGGCTCGTCCGATACCCCAAATAGTGCTAACCCCCAGCTCGGCTTAACCCAGGTGTTCACCACCTTAGACACCATCCTCGCAATACCCCTCCAGAACCCATCCAGCACCAGGCATGCCTAGAACATGTGGGTGTGATTTGCTGAGCTCCCCGAGCACCTCCCACACCTGTCTTCCACCCCAAAGAACGTGCTCAGCCTCGCCCCTGTCATGTGCGCTCTGTGAAGAACCTTAAATTGTATCAGGCTAAGCCTGGCGCAAGAGGAGGAAGAATTAACCCTACCCAGGGCGTCCGCCCACGCACCCTCGTCTATCTCCTCCCCAAGCTCCTCCTCCCATTTATCCTTTAGCTCCTCCACCGAGGTCTCCTCCTCCTCCTGCACCTCCTGGTAGATCGCCGAGACCTTGCCCCCTCCAACCCACACCCCCGAGAGCACCCTATCCTGGATCCTGAGTGCTGGAAGCAGCAGGAACTCCCTCACCTGCCGCCTTATAAACACCCTTACCTGCATGTACCTGAAGGCATTTCCGGGGGAAAGCCCAAATTTTTCCTCCAGCGCCCCAAGGCTCGCAAATGTCCCATCTAAAAACAGGTCCCCCATCCTTCTAATTCCTGCCCTTTGCCAGCTCAGGAACCCTCCATCCATTCTCCCCGGGACGAACCGATGGTTCTCCCGGATCGGGGACCAAACCGAAGCCTCTACCTCCCCCTGTGGCGTCTCCACTGCCCCCAAATTTTCAAAGTCGCCGCCACCACCGGACTCGTGGTGTACCTAGTCGGCGGGAGCGGCAGCGGTGCTGTCACCAGTGCTCCCAGACTCGTGCCCACACAGGATGCCATCTCCAGCCCCCTCCCCCTCCATTACCCACTTGCATATCATTGCCACATTGGCAGCCCAGTAATACCCACACAGATTAGATAACACTAACCCTCCTCTGTCCCTACTCCGCTCCAGAAACACCCTTCTCACCCTTTTTCACCCACAGGAATCCCATGATGCTCCTACTGACCCGCTTAAAAAAGGCCTTAGGGATCAGGATGGGGAGGCACTGGAATATAAAAAGGAACCTCGGGAGCACCGTCATCTTCACCAACTATACCCTACCCGCCAGGGAGAGTGGCAGCATATCCCACCTTTTAAACTCCTCCTCCATCTGCTCCACCAGCCTCATCAAGTTGAGCTTGTTGGATTGGATTGGATTGGATTTGTTTATTGTCACGTGTACCGACATACAGTGAAAAGTATTTTTCTGCAAGCAATTCAGCAGATCATTAAGTACATGGGAAGTAAAGGGAATAAAAGAAAATACATGATAGGGCAACACAACATATACAATGTAACTACATAAGCATCGGATGAAGCATACAGAGTGTAGTGTTAATGAAGTCAGTCCATAGGAGGGTCATTTAGGAGCCTGGTGATAGTGGGGAAGAAGCTGTTTTTGAGTCTGTTCGTGCGTGTTCTCAGACTTCTGTATCTCCTGCCCGATGGAAGAAGTTGGAAGAGTGAGTAAGCCAGGTGGGAGGGGTCTTTGATTATACTGCCCGCTTTCCCCAGGCAGCGGGAGGTGTAGATGGAGTCAATGGATGGGAGGCAGGCTCGTGTGATGGACTGGGCGGTGTTCACGACTCTCTGAAGTTTCTTCCGGTCCTGGGCCGAGCAGTTGCCATACCAGGCTGTGATGCAGCCTGATAGGATGCTTTCTATGGTGCATCTGTAAAAGTTGGTAAGAGTCAATGTGGACATGCCGAATTTCCTTAGTTTCCTGAGGAAGTATAGGCGCTGTTGTGCTTTCTTGGTGGTAGCGTCGACGTGGGTGGACCAGGACAGATTTTTGGAGATGTGCACCCCTAGGAATTTGAAACTGCTAACCATCTCCACCTCGGCCCCGTTGATGCTGACAGTACTTTGCTTCCTGAAACCAATTACCAGCTCTTTAGTTTTGCTGGCATTGAGGGAGAGATTGTTGTCGCTACACCACTCAACTAGGTTCTCTATCTCCCTCCTGTATTCGGACTCATCGTTATTCGAGATATGGCCCACTATGGTCGTATCGTCAGCAAACTTGTAGATGGATCACCCTCTGGATCACCTGGGCACCTGGATCGAAAACTCCTTTCCGCCCTCTTCAGTGGAAGCTCGTCTATCCTCCTTCCCTGGTCCCCTGGGTGCACCACGAAGAGCTCACTCTTCCCCACGTTGAGTTTATACCCGGAAAAGTCCCCAAAGTCCCTGAGGATCCGCATCACCTCCGGCATCCCCACTGGGTCCGCCACATACAGTAACAGGTCATCGGCATACAACAAAATCCGGTGCTCCTCCCCCACCGGACCAGCCCCCTCCAGTTCCTGGACTCCCTTACAGCCATAGCCAAAGGCTCAATTGCCAATGCAAATAGCAAGGGGGATAGGGGGCACCCCTGCCTCGTACAGCCGAAAGTATTCCGACCTCCTCCGATTCATGGCCACACTCACCACCGGGGCTTCGGAAAGTAGCCTAACCCAACTAATGAACCCCTCCCTGAACCCAAACCTCCTCAACACTTCCCAGAGGTACCCCCACTCCACCCTATTGAAGGCCTTCTCCGCGTCCATTGCCGCCACTATTTCCGCTTCCCCCTCCATTGCAGGCATCATGATTACATTAAGGACCCTCCGCACATTGGTATTCAGCTGCCTTCCCTTAACAAAACCCGTCTGGTCCTCGTGAATTACCCCCGGGACACAGTCCTCAATTCTGGTAGCCAACACCTTCGCTAACAGCTTTGCGTCCACATTGAGGAGATAGATTGGCCTATACGACCCACACTGTAATGGGTCCTTGTCCCGATTCAAGATCAGCGAGATCAGTGCCCTGGACATCGTCGGGGGTAGGGCCCCCCACTCCCCTCACCTCATTGAAAGTCCTCACTAATAGAGGGCCCAGCAGGTCCATGTACTTCCGGTAAAATTTGACCGGGAACCCATCTAGCCCCGGGGCCTTCCCCGCCTGCATACTCCCCAGCCCTTTAGTCAGCTCCTCCAGCCATACTGGTGCCCCAAGCCCAGCCATCTATCTGCTCCTCCTCCACCCTCGGGAACCAAAAATTGACGCATCCCCCCCTTCTATGTTGGGGGCTCAGGCCTATACAGCCCCTCATAAAAGTCTCTAAATACCCCATTTATTCCCACCGCACTCCGTACCATGTTCCCCCCTTTATCCCTAACTCCCCCAATCTCCCTCGCTGCCTCCCGCTTCCGAAGCTGGTGTGCCAACATCCGGCTAGCCTTCTCCCCGTGCTCATACACCGCCCCTTGCGCTTTCCTCCACTTTCTTGGTGGTCAACAGGTCGCACTCGGTCTGGAGGCTTTGTCGCTCCTTGAGTAGTCCCTCCTCGGGGACCTCTGCATACCTCCTGTCCTTGTTTTGCACAGAGTGCTGAATTTGGTGCATTTGAGTGCTATAGTAAGAGTTTGGTGACCGAGGGAGTTAGGTGAAGAGGGAGTAAGGTGCTCCTTTCATTTTGTTTCCGACATTTCCGCAGAGAGTGAGAAGAGAGCCAGGAGTTTACAGAAAGTGTAGCTGACAGGGAGCGGAGTCGGAGGGCGGAGATCTAGTTAGTCCACAGGGCAGCTATATTCTGTCAGGTAAGAGAGGATGGAGGCTAGGCCAGTTGCATGCTCCTCCTGTAGGATGTGGGTGGTGAGGGATACCACCGGTGTCCCCGCTGACTATACCTGCGGGAAGTGCACCCAACTTCAGCTCCTCAAAGACCGTGTTAGGGAACTGGAGCTGAAGCTGGATGAACTTCGGATCATCCGGGAAGCAGAGGGGGTGATTGAGAAGAGTTACAGGGAGGTAACCACACCCAAGGTACAGGACAAGAATAGCTGGGTTACAGTCAGGGGGAAAAAACAAACAGGCAGACAGTGCAGGGATCCCTCGAGGCCGTTCCCCTTCAAAACCAGTATACCGTTTTGGATGCTGTTAGGGGGGATGACCTACCGGGGGAAGGCCCTAGCGGCCAGGTCTCTGGCACTGAGTCTGGCTCTGGGGCTCAGAAGGGAAGGGGGGAGAATAGAAAAGCAATAGTTGTAGTTGATTCAATGGTTAGGGGAATAGATAGGAGATTCTGTGGTCGCAAGCGAGACTCCCGGAAGGTATGTTGCCTTCCAGGTGCCAGGGCCAGGGATGTCTCGGATCGTGTCTTCAGGATCCTTAAGGGGGAGGGGGAGCAGCCAGAAGTCGTGGTGCACATTGGTTCCAACGACATAGGTAGGAAAAGGGGTGTGGAGGTCATAAACAAGTTTAGGGAGTTAGGATGGAAGTTAAAAGCCAGGACAGACAGAGTTGTCATCTCTGGTTTGTTGCTGGTGCCACGTGATAGCGAGGCTAGGAATAGGGAGAGAGTGCAGTTGAACACGTGGCTGCAGGAATGGTGTAGGAGGGAGGGCTTCAGGTATTTGGATAATTGGAGCGCATTCTGGGGAAGGTGGGACCTGTACAAGCAGGACGGGTTGCATCTGAACCAGAGGGGCACCAATATCCTGGGAGGGAGGTTTTCTAGTACTCTTCGGGAGGGTTTAAACTAATTTGGCAGGGGAATGGGAACCAAATTTGTAGTCCAGCAACTAAGGTAGCCGATATTCAGGATGCCAAAGCATGTAATGAGGCAGTGGGGAAGGGAACACTGACAAAGGAGAGTACTTGCAGGCACGGAGATGGGTTGAAGTGTGTATACTTCAACGCAAGAAGCATCAGGAATAAGGTGGGTGAACTTAAGGCATGGATCGGTACGTGGGACTACGATGTGGTGGCCATCACGGAAACTTGGATAGAAGAGGGGCAGAAATGGTTGTTGGAGGTCCCTGGTTATAGATGTTTCAATAAGATTAGGGAGGGTGGTAAAAGAGGTGGAGGGGTGGCATTGTTAATTAGAGATAGTATAACAGCTGCAGAAAGGCAGTTCGAGGAGTATCACCCTACTGAGGTAGTATGGGTTGAAGGCAGAAATAAGAAAGGAGCAGTCACCTTGTTAGGAGTTTTCTATAGGCCCCCCAATAGTAGCAGAGATGTGGAGGAACAGATTGGGAAACAGATTTTGGAAAGGTGCAGAAGTCACAGGGTAGTAGTCATGGGTGACTTTAACTTCCCAAATATTGAGTGGAAACTCTTTAGATCAAATAGTTTGGATGGGGTGGTGTTTGTGCAGTGTGTCCAGGAAGCTTTTCTAACATGGTATGTAGATTGTCCGACCAGAGGATGGGCAATATTGGATTTAGTACTTGGTAATGAACCAGGGCAAGTGATAGATTTGTTAGTGGGGGAGCATTTTGGAGATAGTGACCACATTTCTGTGACTTTCACTTTAGTAATGGAGAGGGATAGGTGCGTGCAACAGGGCAAGGTTTACAATTGGGGGAAGGGTAAATACGATGTTGTCAGACAAGAATTGAAGTGCATAAGTTGGGAACATAGGCTGTCAGGGAAGGACACAAGTGAAATGTGGAACTTGTTCAAGGAACAGGTACTACGTGTCCTTGATATGTATGTCCCTGTCAGGCAGGGAAGAGATGGTCGAGTGAGGGAACCATGGTTGACAAGAGAGGTTGAATGTCTTGTTAAGAGGAAAAAGGAGACTTATGTAAGGCTGAGGAAACAAGGTTCAGGCAGGGCATTAGAGGGATACAAGATAGCCAGGAGGGAACTGAAGAAAGGGATTAGGAGAGCTAAGAGAGGGCATGAACAATCTTTGGCGGGTAGGATCAAGGAAAACCTTAAGGCCTTTTACACACATGTGAAAAATATGAGAATGACTAGAGCGAGGGTAGGTCCGATCAAGGACAGTAGCAGGAGATTGTGTATTGAGTCTGAAGAGACAGGAGAGGTCTTGAACGAGTACTTTTCTTCTGTATTTACAAATGAGAGGGGCGATATTGTTGGAGAGGACAGTGTGAAACAGATTGGTAAGCTCGGGGAAATACTTGTTAGGAAGGAAGATGTGTGGGCATTTTGAAAAACTTGAGGATAGACAAGTCCCCCGGGCCTGATGGGATATATCCAAGGATTCTATGGGAAGCAAGAGATGAAATTGCAGAGCCGTTGGCAATTATCTTTTCGTCCTCACTGTCAACAGGGGTGGTACCAGGGGATTGGAGAGTGGCGAATGTCATGCCCCTGTTCAAAAAAGGGACTAGGGATAACTCTGGGAATTACAGGCCAGTTAGTCTAACTTCGGTGGTAGGCAAAGTCATGGAAAGGGTACTGAAGGATAGGATTTCTGAGCATCTGGAAAGACACTGCTTGATTAGGGATAGTCAGCACGGATTTGTGAGGGGTAGGTCTTGCCTTACAAGTCTTATTGAATTCTTTGGGGAGGTGACGAAGCATGTGGATGAAGGTAAAGCAGTGGATGTAGTGTACATGGATTTTAGTAAGCCATTTGACAAGGTTCCCCATGGTAGGTTTCTGCAGAAAGTAAGGAGGCATGGGATAGTGGGAAATTTGGCCAGTTGGATAACGAACTGGCTAACCGATAGAAGTTAGAGTGGTGGTGGATGGCAAATATTCAGCCTGGATCCCAGTTACCAGTGGCGTACCGCAGGGATCAGTTCTGGGTCCTCTGCTGTTTGTGATTTTCATTAATGACTTGGATGAGGGAGTTCATGGGTGGGTCAGTAAATTTGCAGACGATATGAAGATTGGTGGAGTTGTGGATAGTGAGGAGGGCTGTTGTCGGCTGCAAAGAGACATAGATAGGATGCAGAGCTGGGCTGAGAGGTGGCAGATGGAGTTTAACCCTGAAAAGTGTGAGGTTGTCCATTTTGGAAGGACAAATATGAATGCGGAATACAGGGTTAACGGTAGAGTTCTTGGCAATGTGGAGGAGCAGAGAGATCTTGGGGTCTATGTTCATACATCTTTGAAAGTTGCCACTCAAGTGGATAGAGCTGTGAAGAAGGCCTATGGTGTGCTCGCGTTCATTAACAGAGAGATTGAATTTAAGAACTGTGAGGTGATGATGCAGCTGTACAAAACTTTGGTAAGGCCACATTTGGAGTACTGTGTACAGTTCTGGTCGCCTCATTTTAGGAAGGATGTGGAAGCTTTGGAAAAGCTGCAAAGAAGATTTACCAGGATGTTGCCTGGAATGGAGAGTAGGTCTTACGAGGAAAGGTTGAGGGTGCTAGGCCTTTTCTCATTAGAACGGAGAAGGATGAGGGGCGACTTGATAGAGGTTTATAAGATGATCAGGGGAATAGATAGAGTAGACAGTCAGAGACTTTTTCCCCGGGTGGAACAAACCATTACAAGGGGACATAAATTTAAGGGGAAAGGTGGAAGATATAGGAGGGATATCAGAGGTAGGTTCTTTACCCAGAGAGTAGTGGGGGCATGGAATGCACTGCCTGTGGAAGCAGTTGAGTCGGAAACATTAGGGACCTTCAAGCAGCTATTGGATAGGTACATGGATTACGGTAAAATGATATAGTGTAGATTTATTTGTTCTTAAGGGCAGCACGGTAGCATTGTGGATAGCACAATTGCTTCACAGCTCCAGGGTCCCAGGTTCGATTCCGGCTTGGATCACTGTCTGTGCGGAGTCTACACATCCTCCCCGTGTCTGCATGGGTTTCCTCCGGGTTAAATTGTTAAATTGCCCCTTAGTGTCCAAAGATGTGTAGGTTAGGTGGTTTGGCCATGTTAAATTGCCCCTTAGTGTCCAAAGATGCACAGGCTAGGTGGTTTGGCCATGCTAGAAAATTGCCCCTTAATGTCCAAAGGTGTGTAGGTTAGGTGGGGTTATGGGGATAGGGCAGGGGTGTGGGCCTAGGTAGGGTGAAGCACCGGTGGAGGCGCGATGGGCCGAATGGCCACCTACTACACAGCATCTTCTATGAATGTACTGCAGCGGGTTGCCAACACTACTTCAGCAGCACCTCCCAAACTTTCAGCCTCCAATTCTAAACCTTGGATATATATTGCCATCCCTTCATCCCTGGGTCAAATTCCATAACCAGCAGCATTGTGGAAACACTTTCTTCACGGGGACGACGGCAGATCAAGAAGGAAAGTCAAATGGAGATGGAAAAGTGCCAGCCTTGCCAGTGATGCCCACATTCCAAGAATAAACAACCTCACCTCCAGCACCACACCACCAATATATCTGGTTAAATTAAAACTTACGCTCCCAACCTCCAAATTCTTGTGCAATGTTGGTTCCAATTTTACTTATAGGTAAAGACCAAAGCAAGGCTGCATTAAATTCCAGTTGCACGGTAAGGGCAGATTCAGTGGTGATTGAGGAGAACCATTGTATTCTCTGAGCTCACTGCATGAGTCATAAAATAAAGAGCTCTACTGATCATGGAGAAGATAAGTCATCAGGCATTTGCTCACATGCTAGAAGTGGCTTCCATCAAATGCCGGGTATGTTGGGAGAGGAAAAGCTCTTTAGTTGAATCATGGATAGAGAGCTACCCATGTGCTAACCACTGTGCCACTGTGCCGCAGATAGAAAGATATTGCCAGACTGAGTGACAAATTGAGCTGGTTTAGGAACCATGAGAGGTGTGTGCTGAGAGGGAAAGGAGAGAGAGATTTGAAAGAAAATATTATGCTTCTAAGTTTGTCAATTCTATTCTGCCAAATTTGTCATCACACGTACAGAAGGGAACATCCATCATTCAAGAAGCACTGAGTAACAAGGAGCACTCAGTATATTCAGCGTATTGTTTATCTGTAGTGAATGTTCAGGTGCCCATCCGTCTGGCTCCAAATCATGGTTGTAACAAAGATTAATGAGTGGCCAAAGCTACCACACCAAATCAATAATAATACGTGGAGCATTGAGACAGAGGGATAAAAATATCATTTTTCATACTAACAGTCCTGAATGGGGGTGGTTACAATGAAACTGCAGTTTACATTTAGACTGATACTTCCTCTGGCTCAGTATTAGTCAAGGAAAGTGATATTACATGATTTGCTCAGTGGGAGTTGAATAGTCAATTGTGGTATTATTTCCTGATGGAGATGAACCTGTACACCATGAAGTGAGAACAGTAGTTGCTATGTGCTTTATTATGACAATGGGATTCAGCAAGAATAGAGATCTCACTGCAACCTCACAGTAAACCAGACAAAATTATGTTTTACTGGAAACCTTCTACATATGATGGGCATTTATGCGCGATAACAATAAAACTGAACAATGCTTTTGAACATTTTGTTTATACGTAGCTACCGAAATGGAATTTCAAAATATCCATATTTGCAATCACAAGTTTAAAACAAAAATTTAAAACTTAAATGGAACAGTTTCCCTTAATTTGCCACAGGCTACTTGCGATCTTTGGCGAAAGCTTGGAAAACGTAAAAACAAATAAAATAAATCACGTGAATGTCATGACATAGTGCAGACGGATAATGGGCACAGCCTCAGACTGAAGAGACTATCCTTCAAAACTGAGATGAGGAGGAATTTCTTTAGCCAGGTGGTGGTGAATCTGTGGAACTCTTTGCCGCAGAAGGCTGTGGAGGCCAAATCACTGAGTGTCTTTAAGGCAGAGATAGATCGGTTCTTGATTAATAATGGATCAAGGGTTATGGGGAGAAGGCAGGAGAATGGGGATGAGAAACATATCAGCCATGATTGATGGGCCGAATGGTCTAATTCTGCACTTATGTCTTATGGTCTTAATGGAAAAGTTTCTAAGTGTGGTAGTGCGCGGGTACTGCCACGGGCATTCCGATGCTCGACCCAACGAGGCCGTCATTGACAACAATTGGTCCGCTTAACGAGGTCCCATGGGCTTCATGCCACAAATGAAGGTCCCGCTGACTGATTCGCTGGGACCACGCCCGCCAACAAAGGGGAGCTGCCCTTAAACTGATCCCACTGAGCAAACTCCACACTGCACGCAATCGCGCCACTGAGGAGACCAGCCCCACAATTCGGGGTGCCGACCTGGCAAGATTGTTGGCGGCAGTTGGGTCCAGACAGGATGCCCTGTTTGCCCAAGGGGCTCACAGTGCCATCCACGGGGCAGCCAGTAGTGCCTGGGAGGAAGTGGCAGTTGCTGTCAGCTCGGGGAGTGTCACGAGGAGGACCGGCACCCAGTACCGTAAGAAGGTCAACGACTTCCACTGAGTCGCACGGGTGAGTTACCACCGGCCCCTAGGCACTGCCCCACCCCCCCCCCACTGAAGACCATGTGCCAAGGGCAGCACGGTAGCCTTGTGAATAGCACAATTGCTTCACAGCTCCAGGGTCCCAGGTTTGATTCATGCTTGGGTCACTGTCTGTGCGGAGTGTGCACATCCTCCCCGTGTGTGCGTGGGTTTCCTCCGGGTGCTCCGGTTTCCTCCCACAGTCCAAAGATGTGCAGGTTAGGTGGATTGGCCATGATAAATTGCCCTTAGTGTTCAAAATTGCCCTTAGTGTTGGGTGGGGTTACTGGGTTATGGGGATAGGGTGGAGGTGTTGACCTTGGGTAGGGTGCTCTTTCCAAGAGCCGGTGCAAACTCGATGGGCCGAATGGCCTCCTTCTGCACTGTAAATTCTATGAAAAAAACACCACCAGCACCCAGCACCAAACCATGCCCAAGCCCACCCATGTCCAGCAGTACCACCCATGCCTGCCGTTCCCCCTCCCCCCCCCCCCCCCCACACGGTGCGAGGAACAAAGCAAGCGGCTCATGATGCCCTCTCTGTGCCCCACAGGAGAAGGTGGCCCACAACGGATGGGAGAGGGCTCAGAGCAGAGGGATGGCGGGGTGCCGTACATCAGAGTCCTCACGCCCTACGAGGAACGGACCCTGGAGGTTGTGCAGGTGGCCGAGGACATATCGGGCATTGACATCAAGGTCGGCTTACAGCGCAGAGATGAGTATCCTCCTCCGCCCACACAGATGACCTGGCACAGGCAGAATGATCTATCCCTCTCACTGACCACATGCCCATTCTCCTGCAGGATCTACATCTGGTGGTGCCAGCCCATCCAGGGTGGTTCTACCCCCCTCCCTCACCTCCCAAGAGAACACCTCGGAGAGGAGATCACCATATTCGCAGCACAACTGTCATCCCTACTCTGCACCAGTGCAGACACACACACCTCGGGGGGCGACAGTAGTGGACAGGCTTCTGGGGCACAGTCTGGCGAGCACCACACAGCTGCTGATGCACATAAGGTGGTGGCAGAAACCCCCAGGTGAGAGAGCAGTCGGAGGTCTGCTGGATCCTAGGACCCAGCTGGGTCTCAGCCAGATGCTGAGCCTCTGGGCCAGGTTTACCCAGAGCTGCTGCAGTCGATATGATGAGGCCGTGAGATTCAGCGAGGGGGGCCAGTGACGCTCCAGCAGGTCCATAGCCGATTGGAGGAGTCCGAGAGTCACCGGTGCAGGAGATGGCACCGGCAGTGTGAGTGTACCAAGGCCAACACTGCTAGGGTGGCGACCACAGTGGACCGCCTGGTGAATAACGTCGGCAGCATGAGTGGAGGTGTCAAGGCATGGCTCAGTGGGTGACGGCCATGGCTGAGGGTCGCGGTAGCCTGGTCGATACGCTGGGGGACATGTTTCAATTCCGGTGGACCTCGTTGAGGCACTACAGAGCATGTCCTACTCTCAGGTGGGTATTGCCGTGGCAATCCAGAGCCTTTTCCAGTCGCTGGGGAATGTGTCTCGGTCACTGGTGGAACTTGCCAGGGTATTCCAGAGCATGCCCCATCACTGAGGTGCATCGTCAAGAGCTTTGACACCATGGTGCAGACATTGGAGAGCTGCTAGGGCTGGCAGAGCCAGATGACGCAGGGCAAGTTGGGGCCACCTGCCCCTCCATCCCAAGGTAATACCGAGGGCCCTATGTGCACCGACTCGAAGGAGGGGGTGCTGGGTATCAACCCGGAGCCACCCTTAGAGTTGCGACGATGGCCACCAGCTCCCCCCAACCCCCACCGAATTCCCCCTCTGACAACGGCATGTCTCGGAGTCAGCCTCCAGAACAGGATGGTACGGCGAGGAAGGTGCCGCCAGCAAGGAGGCCATGGGAAGCGATAAGCAGCAGACTGCCTCCACCTCCGACTTGCATCTGGGACACACACCTAGATGCAGCGGTCGAGCATAGAAGGCTCAGCAGGTCGGGGATCACTGAGAGGGCACTGGGGGGGGGAAGGGTGTGGAGGGGGAAGGGTGCGGAGGGGTGGGCAGCACCATCAGGGGCTAGGGGCAGTTGGGGACACAAATGTACAGCGCTAAAACACGTGCACACAAGAAATATGATGCCTCTGGCATGTTAAACCGCAATGTGCGATGATCTCCAATCCCCTCCACCAGCACCCCCGGGCATTGTAGTCCTGGGTCCCCCCCCTCCCCCACCACCCCCAGGCATACCATGAGCACTCAGCAGACAGGCAGGAGTCAGGCAATGGCATAGATTGAGGGGCACCAGCTCTTAGCTCACAGCAGGTTATCTTCACCCCCCTGCCTTCAACAGTGTCCCGCTGACAGTGAAATCACAGTCCCATCACCCAGGAGGATGGAACAGGGTGGTTGGGAGGGAGGGCCAGGGGGGAGGGGGTGGGATAACGGATGAAGCTACGCCCTATGATAAGCAGGCATGGATGAGGACCTCCCTCACCCTTCGGGCATGCCGGACCCTCGCCACTGCCGCTTGTCATCCATCCTTCAGCTGGTCCTGCGGGACCTCCCCGGGTTCGTCCTCCAGTCCCTTCTGGTCCAGCATCCCCCCATCCTCCTTCTCAGAATTGGCCATATATTCCTCCCCCTCCAACCCTCTGCTGTGCCAGGTTGTGGAGAACAGAGCAGACCACCACAAGCGGGCGAGTCTCAAGGGGTGTACTGCAATGTACCACCAGAGCGGTCAAGGCATTGGAACCATATTCTGAGCAGTCCGATGCACCGCTCAATGACAGCCCGGTTGGCCGCATGGGCCTCTTTGTATCAGGTCACCTCTTTGTTCACCAGCTTCCGTACTGGCATCATTAGCCAGGTCTTCAGCGGGTATCTCTTATCCCCCAAGAACCAATCAACCATCCTAAGATAGTCTTTGAAGAGGCCGAGGATGTCCGACTACCCCAGGATGTAGCTGTCTTGCACACTGCTGGGAAGCATGATCTTGATTTAGTGGTCGCACACGAGCTGGACGTTCTGGGAGTGGAACCCCTTCCTATTGATGTTGTTCACTCCCTGATGCCCTGGTGCATGCAAGGCGACATGCATGCCATCTATTACCCCCTGGATCTGGAGCATCCTGTCGATGGTGGAGAATCCTGCTGCCGGGCATCTTGTTAGGCGAGGTTCAGGTCAAAGTTTATATAGTAAGTTGCCTGGGCAAACAGGGCACCTGTGACTTCATGGATGCATTTGTGGGCTGTAGCTTGTGAAATGCCACAAATGTCCCCGCTCGAGCCCTGGAATAAACCTGAGGCATAGAAGTTCAGGATCTTGATGGCCACCGGAAGTGGGTATCCTCCTCTACGTGGTGCCAAGTCCACAAAGACATGGCACAGGTGCCGCACCGGCGGAGCCTACTGCGGCACACGCTTGTCGTCATCGGTTCGAATGACCAACGATGCCTGTACACCTTGGCTGGTCTCCGGCCTCCCATTCTGGGTCCCTCCTTGGCCTTGTGGGTGGCTTCACATTTTTAAAAAGGTGTACTAATCAGCGTCCACGTGACCACTTGCTGGGGAGGCGGTTGGATCACAGGAGGATTTAGATAGGGGGTCGTTCCCGCCAATGATATGGAGATTGGCTTTAATTGGTCATTATTGGCTCCTCGCCACGCCGTGGCAGGGTTTAATTCTCGCCAACGGGGACTGACCAGCGCGTTTCCCAATTTTAGCCTCTGCCATGATCTAACGGCCGCATCGTACTCTCGCTCAAGTGCAACACGGCAGTCAAATCGCGCCCAGCATACTTATAGGATGGGTAAATGAGCCACTTTCCAAGGAAATTAACCATTCTTTGCCCTCAAGAATGAATTGAGTTGTCAGTATGGCATCAACTCTGGGGAGCAAGACTAGTTATTCCAGTACCAGGCAGAAATTACACAGCATTCATCCTGGCATCTCTAAGGTGACAATACTTGCTTGGTATTATTATGTGCTGGCCTGGTATCGATGCTGATATAGAGAAGCTCGTCAAGCACTGTCAAATGTGCCAACTGCAACAAAAAGTGCCAGGTACAGCCCCATTGCACCCTTGGGAATTGACTGGCCGACCATGGATGCGAATCCATATAATTTATGCTGGTCCATTCCTGGGCACATTTGCTCGTGATCGATGCACCCTCTTCATGTATGAAGAGTTTTGAGGTGAAGTCACCTGCATCACTGTGCTCCCACCAAAAGATTATTCCAATGCTTTTCAACTCATAGATTACGTGAAGTCATGGTATCAGACAATGGAACACAAGTGCTGCATCTCAAAGCTTCACCACTCCTAATGGTATTAAACACATTTGAACTGCGCCTTACCACCACGGACTAGCCGAGAGAGCCATCCAAACTTTCAAGTCTGACCTAAAGAAAATGTCAGGGGGAACCTTGGGAACCTGAGTCTCACTATTTCTTCTCAGCTATTATACCATTCCACATGTAATGAGAGGAGTTCCACCTGCAGAACTGCTAATCAAACGTCGTCTCAGAATGGGATTGTACCTTGTGTTTCCAAACTAGCTGGGAAAGGTAGAAGCCAGCCAAAGTAATCAGATAGCAAACCATGATTCACATAGTACAGCAGCACAGCACGGACATTTATGGTAAATTAAGCAATCGGTGTGAGAAACCTTGGCAATGGATCAAGTTAGATCCCGTTGTCTCTAAGACCGGACCCCTTTCGTACCAAGTGAATATGAAAGGACAGGTCATTTGTAAACACGTGGGCCACTTGAGGAGTAGCGAGCTGCTCCACAGTGTTGTCATCAAAAAATGTATTTGAACCCAGAAACATCAAAGTACCTGATCAACCTATTATCGACATAACTCATAGATTATCATAGAATTTACAGTGCAGAAGGAGGCCATTCGGCCCATTGAGTCTGCACCGGCTCTTGGAAAGAGCACCCCACCCAAGGTCAACTGATGTCTCTTTGTCAGCAACTAGTGATGAACTGCCTGTACCAGAAGAGGTAACTGTTATTGCAGTTGATGTCAATCATGGGAAAGCATCCCAGGCAACAGAATTGTGCCACATGGAAAGGGTCAGGAAGCCCCCCCTCAAAGATTGATTTATAATTGTCCAACTCATGTTCAATTAGAATTCAGGACAGGATAAATTACTGAGGATTGTATAAAGGACATAACGGAGGAGGGATGTGATGATTGTCCCTTTTAAGGGCAACACAGCAGAGTAAGGGTCACCTGGCATTGGTGACCAATTGGGACTCAGAGTGGGAAATCACCCCGGGGGAAGGGTTCTTCGAGGCAGAGGCATTTTAGAATTAGTTGTAAACATACAGCTGCTCTACATGACTTGTTAATAATCCCTTTTTTATTTATTAATGAAATGCATCTGAAAGTGCATCATTATGATTGCATTACACAAAATTGAAAACATGTGGGGCAGGGTGGGGGTTCGGCTGTCCTCTTTTTGGGGGGGGGTGCGGGAATAGGGTTAAAGGTGTGTGACGGGGGTCAGGGTTAGTACTAGGGGCACAGTGCTGCCTACTCACGCTGGCTGCCCTGAGAGGTCATACAGTTTCTTCCGACACTGCTAGCCGGTTGGAGGTGGCTGACCGCCACTGCCACCTCCACCCAGGCACAGCGAATGGTGGCGGCTGACAATCTCCTTCCCGGGCCGGGTCATCCTCCTCTCCTCCACGTCGTCCAAGAGGGTCTCCAGCTCTACATCCGTGAACCTTGGTGCCGCTCTCCTTACAGCCATCTTGTTGGCTGGGATGGTGTGTGTGGGGGAGAATTGTTTACATGTGGCTGCAGTTTTTCAGCCATTGAATGTCGATCACGGACCCGGCAAGTCTCGCACCATTTTCCATTGGAATCGATTGAGTTCCACTTGGTGCCGGTGCTAGCCCCTTAATGGTAGCGAATTGGTCCAGGTGCGGCGGCGGTTTTTCTGTCGTAAAAGTCCACGGATTCTCCATTGGCGTCAACACTTAGGGTTGGATTCTCCGATTTTGAGGATTTGTCTGGAGGAAATGTCTAGTTTTACGATGAAAAAGTCGGCGGCGTCCCCGCACCGATGCTCTGTCCAGTGGGGGGCTAGCAGACATGCCACGTAAAACTCCCGCTGTTCCAGACATAAACAGCCGGAGGATTGCCGGGTCCATAGCCGCACATGCGCACGGTGACGACCTCCAGTGGACTTGGCCTACTAGATAGTGCCCCAATAAACCCCTCGCCACCCCGCACTAGTCCCCCAGTCCCCGCCAAAGACCCCCGGCCAGCGGAATGGCTCCCCCAACCCTACGAGGTTGACAAAAACTCAGAGCACATGTGTCCCGCGCCGTCCGGAAGTCACCCCATCGGGGGCTGGAGCATCGGGTGAGGGCCTTCAGGTGACATCCGTCGTACTCCCCGATGATGCCGTTTTTGAGGGGGTGGAGCTTCCAAAAACTTGCGCCGCCCCCAATTTCGGCGTCAAAAGGGATTCTCCGCCCGATCGCCGATTACGATATTGGCGTCGGCAATTGGGGAAGCCCGTACTTAGTCTCAGAAACGGAGAATCCTGCTTAGCATGTCTTCAGATTGCCACATAAAATGCAGGGAGGAACATACAACAGGAGCCCCTGCACCAAGTGAATGATGACTTAGTTTCCCATTGTAATGAGTAATCCCTTGCTCAAACTGGATTGTACTCCCATTTGGAGACTCACAACAGATGAGCAGCAAATGTGAATCATCAGCAATGATGCAAAGCCAAAGGGAAAAGAAATATGGAGGCCAAAAACTGTGCTCCAATACTCCAAGAATAAAAACAGGAAATGCTGGAAGTACAGGTCAGGTCAAACAGCATATGTGGAGAGAGAGTGTTAACATTTCAGGTTGATACTTTAATCGGAATTGGAAAAAGTTAGTGATATAGATCGCTAGGTGTTTTAAAAAGTATTTTTATTCCAATTTTCAACATTTTACAACAAATAAAACACACGCAACATATTAACCCCCCCCCTCCCAGGTTCGATCCCGGCTCTGGGTCACTGTCCATGTGGAGTTTGCACATTCTCCCCGTGTTTGCGTGGGTTTCACCTCCACAACCCAAAGATGTGCAGGCTAGGTGGATTGGCCTCACTAAATTGCCCCTTAATTGAAAAAAAAATGAATTGGGTACTCGAAAAAAAATAATTTTAAACTATACAATGTAATAATGAAACTTATAACTTCTCTTTCTAGCTATTCTATGTCTTGTCTGTTCACTCTCCTGAAGCACTCTCTCCCAGAAAGAGTGGGAAAGTCTTTCTTATACCATCTGATAGTGAGACATCTAGTGTTGAATTGACTGTACTAGTTTCACATCCATTAATCATACATATTGATATACAGAGATCAGTACAATGGGCAGCCCCTCTAAGCTAGTACATGCTCCTTCCTAACTGGCCGCTCTATAAAATTCATGACTCTTGCATTGCACCCTTCCCTAAGTTGGCCAAACCGTCCCCACCTAATACCTTGGAATTACATTAGACCAGGATCCATCGGGCCCTCTTCTCGGAACTGGTTGCAGCCCCCGCAGCCCACTAATGAGATCTTGGAGCTACCAGGTTTGCTGAAGCGGCCAGTCAATCTAGTGAGGATTGCAAGTCCCATTATCAGGCAATGCAGCCAGTCCGCCACATGGTCGTGGGTCGGGCTGGCACAGAGTGGATTTCAGGCGACTTCGCTTCGGTGGTGGAGGAGGGGGCGGGGAACAACCTGCAGCCCCTTGTAATATGCAAATATGCAGCCCAGTGTGTGTGCCATGGCGGTTGTGCAAAAGGTACCATACATTGAAATAAACGGACCAGACAAAACAACAAAAAAAGAACATTGTTGCTAATCCACAAAAGATTTATCAAATTCTATTTCACAAATTGTTTATGTGAGCCCTTTGACCTGTCTCGGTCTGTAACTATTATACTATCATTCCCACTGTTTGCTAAATGCTTGGGCAATTATCTCATGATGGTTGATTGGTCAGCATTATCCTTATCACATCTCAGTCTCTTTGATCTCACTGGTTTTCAGCTTCCACCATGGCTGGAAGATCAAAGCAGTCTCCAAAATGACTGGCACTACACTGTGGCCTAAGCACATCAATATATCTTCTGAAACTTGTTCATTGCATGCAAATCCTGATTGATTGCCAAATGTCTCCAAGCATACCGTGACTGAAATTTCCCAGAATGTTCCGAGTGAAATGGTTACGTAGCTTTATTTGGCTGGAATTTCCTCTGAACCAGACATGTGAGATAACACTGACATTTATTTCGCGATCTACAAATAAGATTTCCATTTAGCATTAATGAGCGCTCTTGGTCTCTTCCAAATCCATCTTGTTTTGCTGCACTTCTCCCATCTCCAAAAACCTCCTTAGAAACTCACCTCCTTGACTATGCACCAATCTTCCTACAGGGTCCTCTCTTCCCCTCTCAAATCCTTTGACTACTTGTTTAGCATTCAATTCTGCTTCTGTTGTTACAAGCAATGAACCCTCTGCAAATTGTCACTATCCTTTGTATAAATAAAAGCGCTCAAGATTGCTCGAATGGTTTATGACATTGCGTGAAGTCTTTGTTTAAATTACAGACTGCTTCTGATTTGTGTCAAATACAAATTTTGACTAAAAACAAGTTCTCCAAAAATAAAAAGAACTGGATGACAATCATGGCATTTTCCGCATTGTGCTGCAGTGCTTTATTGACATGAGAATGCATTAACATGTCTGAATATAAATATCTATGGCCACCATTACTCACTCTGATTGCTGATCCAGTTTGACAGAATAATTTTGTCCACAATGCAATCCATCTTCAAGCCGTTGGAAATCTGTCCACTGCTACACATAGTGGCCCACAGTGATAATGCATTGTTTTCCCGCTTGGACTGTAATATACAGCAGGATCAGAGTCAGGCCTTCATAAAATTAGTCACATTGTCGGTTAAGTTACGACGGCACAAGGTGAATGACTATGGGTACAATGAATGAGCCAAGGAGGAATATCTGGGTTTCACACAAAAACAAGGGCAGGAAATTAAGACATAAGACATATGAGCAGAATTAGGCCACTCGGCCCATCAAGTCTGCTGCGCCATTCAATCATGAGTTGGAAGGATGCTATTATTGGTTGTTGCTCAGTTGATGTTTAAGATTTATGAGTTGGAACATTTCACTTACAGATATTTCCTTTTATTTGGCAGTTAAAAAACAATATAGGAATAGGAGGAGGCCATTCAGCCCCTCAGGTCTGTTCCGCAATTCAATTAGATCATGGCTAACTTGCACTTCAACTTCATTTACCTGCCTTTAGTGGCGTCACTGGGCACTGGCCCAGACTCCGGATCTATTTTGTCAGCCACTGGAAAATCTGAATGTAAAACGCATATCAGACTTTTTAATTGCTCAATTGATGACATTAATATAATGGTACACATGGTGGGGTGATCAACAGATTAGTTTGGTCTGCACTTTCCTGTGTAAAAATTGTGACATGCTCTTTTTTTTTAGTAAACATTCTATTGAGGTATTTTTTGGTATAACAACACAATAAACAATGTACATGAAACTATAAACGTAGAGCAAAAGCCGTCTCCCTCCCTTACAGGTCCCACTTTTATTAACACCCTACTCTAAGCTAAACTAAAACCCCCCCCCCCCCCCCCCCACTTACGTTGATGATTAATTTTCCGCGAAGAAGCCGGCGAACAGGTGTCACCTCCGGGCGAACCCAAACAGTGACCCTCTCAAGGCAAACTTGATTTTCTCCAAACCGAGAAAGCTAGCCATGTCCGATAGCCAGGCCTCCGACTTTGGGGGCTTTGAGTCCCTCAAAGCTAATAGTATCCGTCTCCAGGCTACCAGGGAAGCAAAGGCCAGAACGTCTGCCTCTTTCTCCTCCTGGATTCCCAGGTCCTCTGACACCCCGAAAATCGCCACCTCTGGACTCAGCGCTACCCTTGTTTTTAACACTGTGGACGTGACATCTGCAAACCCCTGCCAAAATCCCCTCAGCTTCGGACATGCCCAGAACATGTGGACATGGTTCGCTGGTCTTCTCGCACATTTTGCACACCTGTCTCCCATCCCAAAGAATCTGCTCATCCGGGCCACTGTCATGTGAGCCCGGTGAACGACCTTAAATTGTATCAGGCTGAGCCTGGCACATGTTGCGGATGCGGTGACTCTACTCAACGTGTCTGCCCATAGACCATCCTCTATCTCTCCTCCCAGCTCCTCCTCCCACTTGCGGTTCAGCTCCTCGGTCTGCGTCTCCTCTGACCCCATAAGTTCCTTGTAAATGTCCGAGACGCTCCCTTCTCCTACCCACCCTCTGGAAACTACCCTGTCCTGAATCCCCCTTCGCGGTAGGAGCGGGAAGGTTGACACCTGTTTACGTAGGAAGTCCCGCACCTGCAGATACCTGAATTTGTTTCCCCTCGCCAAACCCAAACTTCTCCTCCAGCGCCCTCATACTCTGAAAGCTCCCCTCTATAAACATATCCCCCATCCTCTCAATCCCTGCTCTCCGCCATATCCGGAACCCCCCATTCCTACTTCCTGGGGCAAACCGGTGATTGTTACAGATTGGGGACCAGACCAATGCTCCCTCCGCTCCCACATGTCTCCTCCATTGCCCCCACACTCTCAGGGCCGCCACCACCACAGGGCTGGTGGAGTACCGTGCCGGCGGGAACGGCAGAGGCGCAGTTACCAACGCCCCCAGACTGGTGCCCTTACAAGAATCCGCCTCCATATGCTCCTATGCCGACCCCTCCTCCACCACCCACTTCCTGATCATGGCTATATTCGCCGCCCAGTAATAGCTACTAAAATTTGGCAGTGCCAGCCCACCCTCTCCCCAACTCCGCTCAAGCATTTCCTTCCTTACCCGTGGGATCTTGCCCGCCCAAAGCCAGGGATCATTTTGTTGACCCGTTTAAAAAAGGACCGTGGAATAAAGATGGGGAGACATTGAAACACGAACAGGAATCTCGGGAGGACCGTCATCTTCACCGTCTGCACCCTCCCAGCTAATGACAACGGGAGCGTGCCCCATCTCCGGAAATCATCCTTCATTTGGTCTACTAGCCGGGCCAGATTTAATTTATGCAGCCGGTCCCATTCCCGCGCCACTTGAATGCCTACGTACCTAAAGCTTCTCCCTACTAATCTAAATGGCAGCTCCCCCAATCGCCTCTCCTGTCCCCTCTCCTGGACGCAAGCATCTCACTTTTCCCCATATTTAGCTTATACTCCGAAAACCGGCCAAATTCTCCTAGAATCCTCATGATTTCTTCCATCCCCTCTAATGGGTCCGATACATATAGAAGCAGGTCGTCTGCATAGAGCAAGACTCTATGCTCCACCCCCACCCCCACCCCTGGACCAGCCCCTTCCAAAAATTGTGACATGCTCTTTAAATGGTGGAAGTAGAGAGAGGTTAACTTCATCCCTGACCTTTGGAGCCAGATCGATTATGACCTGCGCAGAACTGTAAAAAAGCTACAAGCAATGGAATATTCCATTTATTACTGTTGTTGACTTTTTGTTA
Organism: Scyliorhinus torazame; assembly: GCF_047496885.1. Lineage (NCBI taxonomy): Eukaryota > Metazoa > Chordata > Chondrichthyes > Carcharhiniformes > Scyliorhinidae > Scyliorhinus > Scyliorhinus torazame. The sequence continues at coordinate 133,623,808 of NC_092713.1, read as the reverse complement.
AACTGTAGCAAGCAAATTTGACTACTTAAATATTTTTAGGTCGACTACTGTAATTTTTTTCAATAAACATACTTCAAATTGTTACTTTTCAATTTTTCTGGAATTTCTAAACTACCTTTTTATCAAAACATGTTAGACATGACCGCATGGAATGCACCAAGCACAATTTTGTGTCATTTGATCAAGTTATAAATCCATGAGGTAGGTGAAAATTTATAATGTCCACACTGCACACACAAAGTCAAAAGCAATGTTGATAACATATATATATTTGATAGGTAATACCTAATTTTAATTATAGTAAATCACACATCAGAAAAATGTTGAAAAATGCTGAACTTATTTTGTACACATCCATTTTAATACAAAACAAATAATTGATTATACTGTAAAAAAAAACCTGTTGTGTGGGGTAATTGTGTGACTTGATTATCAGGGCTATAGTTTAGAGGTAAGTTGACCACAAAAAAAAATTATTTTATTTTTTAAGTGAACATATTTTGAAAGTTGAACAGTTTGAAAGAGGCAGTTGGATAAGATCAGATTGTTTCCCTGAATAATTTATTCATAGTTCTGGCTCTCTGAAGGGAATGGATATCAGGCAGTTTATTAACCACAAAGATGCGGCACTGAGATGCAAGGGAGAACAGTGAGGGAAAGCAGAGAAGCTCCAATGGGTGTGAGGTGTAGAGGGAGGCTCCAGTACGGAGACCCCGAAACAAGTATCACACCAGTGGATATTGGTAAACCTGAAGCATCTGATTTAGGACAGCCAAAATTAATGCAGTCCCTATATGAGTATTATGGTTTGAAATGGTGTTCATTTCGATGTCACTGGTTTAAAAGTTTCAATTGGTTAGAATAGTCCATTAAGCAAAATGGCGCATTTTGTTTCCCATGTAAAAGTTCCTGTTCAAAACACACCAGATGCAACAGCAATTTGTTGAATAATAATGGCTTTTAGCAACTGGAAAAGGGCACTGGATTCTTTTAGACAGCAAGAAAAGTCAACAGTTCACAAACAAGCATATTTTAATGGGCAGCCTTCAGAGACAGTAAGGTGTGTGATGATGTAGTATAGCAGTTACAAGCAGCAAACGACAGTGAGATCAGAGAAAATGACAGTATCTTCAGTGGATTATTTGTGTCGCAAAGTTTCTGAGAAAACAAGAAATACCACTTAGAGGTCATGATGAAACCGAACAGAGCCAAAATAGGGGGAATTTGGCCGAGTGCTTAAATCTACTGACGAAGTTTGACTCATTTCTTCAGAACTACAAAGCACCATCCAAAACATGCTATATTTCACCATTATTTCAGAATGAAGTTATTCGGTGCTGTTCAGAACAATTAACATCCACAATAGTCAATGAAATGAAGAGACCAGGAATGTATGTGATAATGGAAGCATTTGTGACCGGTATTAAAAATATTTTCAGAATGGTTTCCACGTTTGCAAGGGTTGCCTGAAAACCATTATGTACAAGTCTGCACAAATAGGCTGGTGGTCCCGAAGCACAGAGGTCATCATTGTTAATTAAATGTATTAATTATTTCACTTAATCCTCAGAAAGATTTGTGTCTATGTCCTTCCGGCAGAATTCAATTAACCTTTTACTGCAGCGGCTCTTAGCATTCTCATCCAAACCTTTGTCGAAAGCACGCAGAATAATTCAACTGTCTTCTTCAGAGATTCACTTGTACTCTGCAAATGTACGATTATTTTGTCACAAATAACATTGACAGTCTGAATGATGATCTTCTTCCCTTTTCAAAGTGATTTCATTGTCGCCAGTTTAATCAAAAGAAAATTTCCTGGGCGCGATTCTCCACTCCCACGCCGGTTGGGAGAATCGCCTGGGCCGCCAAAATTTCCGGGGACGCCAGTCCGACGCCCTCCCGCGATTCTCCCGAGCGGCGGGAACGGCCCGGTCGAGTTTCGCGGGCCGCAGGCCGGAGAATCGCCGGAGACACCGAAAATGGCGATTGTCCGGCACACCCGCTATTCTGAGGCTCGGATGGGCCAAGCGGCCAGGCCAAAACGGAGGGTTCCCCCCGGCGCCGTCCACATCTGGTCGCTGCAGTCGTGGGCAGTGCATGCACGCTGGGGGGGCGGCCTGTGGGGGGGGGGGCGAGAGGGGATCCTGCACCGGGCATCACCTGGAATGTGGGGTGGCCCGCGATCGGTGCCCACCGATCGTCGGGCCGTCCTCTCTGAAGGAGGACCTCCTTCCTTCCGCGGCCCTGCAAGATCCGTCCCCCCCATCTTCTTGCGGAGGGGACTTAGAGAGGACGGCAACCACGCATGAACCTCGACGCCGTTCACGACGGCGCGGCCACTTCGGCGTGGGAGTGGAGAATCCCGCCCCCTGTGTCTTGTACGCTTCTCATCATCCGAGAGACATTTATTCTTTGTTAATGTTAGTGCCTCTGCTTCCACTGCGGTTTAGTCATTTTGAACTTTCATGCCAAAACGTCTAACTGAGGCTAACAATTGTGAAGCTTTCAATAACATTGTATAAACATTTCTCAGCAATTTGCTGACAGCATTAATTCTTTGAAGTAAATGGTTCCACAAAACAGTAAAGACTTACAATTTTGTACTTTTCAAACTTCTCTGCTGAGGATTTTGATTCAGCTTTCATGTGCGGTTTCTCTGAATTTGATGTGGCTTTATCTGATAAACATTCCTTTATATCGACAAAGTTCAGTCTCAAAGCCAGAACACCATCTGCATGAGAGACACTTTTTTTTTATGTCACAAATCCTTTTGATCATTAAATGTTTTCTATGTGTCTGCTCCAAATGTGGTTGCAGCATATTCCACTGATGTGTAGAAACCGTAAAGAAGGTATACAAGTTTTGCACAAAAAGTTTTTTTTAAAGTATGGCTCCCTCACATGATCCAGCTGCTGCGTTGCAGATTCAACTCAAGGAGTCACTGGAACATGGGATGAATAATGCACTTCCATTGTTCAGTCTTGTTTGTAGACTTGAATATTTTCTTCCCATATTTGCGGCATTATTGAAGATCTTCTCACGATCATTGTTAATGTCCAAACCTAATTTTGAAAGAATTTCAAAAACCATTGTCCCCAGGCACTCAAAAGTGTGGGATTGTCCCAGGCCAAAACAGAGAAGTCACTCTACAACTTCACCATCGCTGGTTGCATATCTTAAAATTAATCTCAATTGGTCCGATGACTCACATCTGGTATTGAATCAACTATTATGGAATAGTATTTGGCAGATTTTACTTCGTTAGTGAATTGGTTTCTGAGCCGCTCTGTCATTATAGTGATGAAGTCATCGTAGGTTATGTGCATAAAAAGTTGGTCTTCCCTGAGCCACAATATTGATAACTTTTCAATTGCTCTCATCAAATTCACAGAGATATTCAAGGCAGGCTAAAAAATTACCACTTCAACGTGACACTGATGATTTATCATGTCCTCTTGGAGGTTGTCCCAAAGAAGACAGCAGTTTCACAGTGGCAACAACACGTCTCAGCACTTTCCTCCAATAAGAACACTCCTTTTCAAACTGAGCCGATAACGCAGAATCAATTCTTCCAGATAACTTACATCTTTGAATGAATAAATATCTAGCTTTAATATGACTTTTGGAAGTTTTATGATCAGCAATATCTCTTCCAATATTTCTCCAGTTAGAGTACCCATCAACAAATGATTGTTTCCTTTTACTAGGGTCAGGGAATAATTTGAAAACATAACAGAAGACTGCCTCAGAGGTTTCCAAAAAAAATCAAACAATTTCTCCTTTCCGTCATGTCACTCTCTTCAGCCTCAGAAAATGGGACTCATGGAGACTTCTAACTTGCTTTCAGGTTTAGCACAGGGCTAAATCGCTGGCTTTGACAGCAGACCAAGGCAGGCCAGCAGCACGGTTCAATTCCTGTACCAGCCTCCCTGAACAGGCGCTGGAATGTGGCGACTAGGGGCTTTTCAAAGTAACTTCATTTAAAGCCTACTTGTGACAATAAGCGATTTTCATTTCATAACCTCAAACTCTTTTCTCAACTTTCCCATGTTGCCTATGTTCTCAGGTATATTTATTACAAAATATTCAATCACACCCAGTTGCACAGATCTTTGGCAAAAGGAATGTCTTCAGGGTAAATCTCATCCCTCACTTCAACAGCAGCAGTATCTTGTAGATCCCATTTCAGAGTCCACATTTTGTTCAAGTTTTCCAGGCAATGTGTTGTCTCGGATATCGCCAGGTTCAAGTCATCAGACAAGCCACCGAACCCTTTAGTGAATGTTGTTGTTGAGAATGAATATGCAGTTTGGACACAGGTGATCAGCTAAAACAGGTATATGTCCAGAAAGTCCAAAACCAGAATTATTTCTTGGGGTGCAGATGGATGTAGAGAGTTCTTTTGGAGGGGAAGCTTGCTCAATGCGTTAGTGATCTGGGTGCTGAAATGTGTGGTGATAAGCCACGAGCAGCAAGGCTCAACGCTGCACCCCGGCTGAGGCTATTGGAGGGATTGGCTTATCTTCTCTCAATAAACATAAAAGAGGTCCGTTATTATGACAAATCGGCAACTGTAGATGTATTGGTGGAATTTCTTCACACCGTATATCAGGCATTGTCAAACTCAGGGGCGCGACCCGTGGGTGGGTCGCCGGTGGGTGTCGGGAGGGTCGCGGAGCCGTCTGTCGCGGCACTCCCGATCGTGCAAATCCGCATGCAACAGCTGCAGCAGGCGGCTTTTAATAATGCCGGCTGCGAGCCTTCAAAATGGCCAGGAACAGATTTTAAAATTCGGCCGCACTGCGCATGCGTGCTCATTCATCGGTGCACATGCGCAAAACTATGCGCTTGTGCACCGATGATCGGGCACGAATGCGCAGTGCGGCCAATTTTTAAAAAAATATGGTCGCAGCCTTTTTTTTTCAAGTTCGGGGGGGCCAAAGGGACCAAAAGGACAAAAGAACCATTGGGGCCAAAGGGACCCAAAACCATTTCTTTCATTTTTGTCAGCAACAAACAAGGTTAGAGAAAATGGTGGGTCATGCAGGTCGGCCGGCATCCATTTTGTGGGACAACACTGCCCCAATCCCATAGAGTGAAACATCACAGGTCAGAATGATGGGGTTTCCTGGAGTCAAAGTGGACCAAGTCATCTGAGGACTGCAAGGCTCACTTCACCATTTCAAACAATTTTTCCTGTGGCTCCCTCCACTGCCATCATTGCTGTTTCCTTAAGAGTTGATGCAAAGGAGCCAATGTTGTGGCCAGATTAGGGGTGAATCTGCCATAGTTGTTAATCATATAAAGAAAGGATTTTAACTTGGAGACATTCTTTGGAACTGAAACTTCACAAATGGCCTTAACCATCTCCTTGAGAGGCTTTAATCCTATTGCGTCTACTCTGAACCACAAATAGGATACCTCTGGGGCCTGAAAAGTACACTTTTTCCACTTAAAGACGGATGCTTGCATCTCAAATCTTTCAACACTTCTTCCATACTCGACATGTATTCCTCCAGGATGATCCCTGTAACCAAGACATCATCAAGGTATGCCATAACGCTTTGGATTCCCTGGAGGATGTTTTCCATTGTGCACTGGAGGATAACACAGGCTGAAGTTAGTCCTGATGACAATCTTGTATATTGATACAGCCCTTTACTGTGGTGCATTTTGGGACTCCTCATCCAACTCCAGTTGGAGATAGGCTTGGCTGAGTTCCAGCTTTGAATAGGTAAGGCTTCCTGCCAGATGGCATCTGGGAGTGAGTTACCTGCGCACCTGGACGATCTGATTTATCGTCATCTTATAATCCCCAAAAATTCTGATGGACCCGGTTTGAGATGGAGGACGCTCATTCTGAGAATTGGACTGATCCGATGATGCCCAACCCTGCAAGGCCCTTCAGTTCTGTTTCCACGTATGCAGGACGTACGGAATTGGCTAATTTCTAAAGAATCTGGGATTACATGGATCACCGCCTTCATGCCTTTGATATGGCCCAGTTCACTGTTGAAGGCATCTTTATATCAGTGCACAACATCTTGGAAAATGCCATTTGAAATTTTAAATATCTCCAGACAATATAATCTGATGTGTTTCAACCAGTCCCTGCCCATGAGGCTGGGCCTGTGTCCTCCACTGACAACTCAGGGCAGACTAGCTTCTTGCCCCTTATTAACCACTTAAGTTTCCGCAATCCTGAATGATGGGTTGGGTATTCTGGATCACATACAGGTCACCAACACTTGAAGTAGTGCAAAACTATTTTATTAAAAGGTTAACTATTTAAACATACTTGAACGGTGGGTAAATACGATACTAGCTTTAACTGAAGACCTTTGCATTGTCCTAACCAGTTGATGCACTCAACACATGGTGAATGTCTGTGTTGCAGGCTGTGAGCTCTGTGCTCCTAGCTAGCTGCTACTCGAATGAGCGGGAACTCTGATGCCCCTTGTCTTTATAGTGCGTGTGCTCTCACTGGTGATTGGCTGCGGTGTTGTGTATGTTGATTGGTCCCACTGTGTGTCCATCAGTGTGTGTCTGCACCATTATATACTGGTGTATATTATGACACTGAACAGACCCTTAAGATCCGCCTAGACCGCGATAACTTGGCCTTGGTGCTGCTTCACTGTAGGATTGGATTGCTGCTTGGAAATAATCAAACATTTGCTTACCCGCAATGGTTACTTAACTCGTAACAACCTCCATTTTTAAAGGTTTGCCATTCACGTTCAAAATAATCTCTAGGACCAGTTGTCTTCTCTTGGACGATGTTTAATCGATGCATGATGTGCTCCTCCTCAGAGCTCCTCCACACTTGGTAAAGTGGCTGCGTGGACTGCTGCAGCGGTTGTTTTTTTTTTTGCATCCCCGTGCCCCAATTTGCCCGGCAACGTGCTTGGATGTGGCCTCAGTGATTGCATCTGAAGCACACAAGCTCCCAGCAAGGGCAATTCTCCCGGGGATGTTCCCCCCCCCCCCCTCTCACCAATAACAGTCCACTGTGACTCTGTGTTAACGATCCATCCGGTCCCCTAGCCTTATGGATTTGGTCCGTTATCCAAAGCTATGTCTGGTTCTCTGCTGTGTCTGTTGATACTGCCGCTCGCCTCACGGCCATACCGCACCTCACTAAATTTGCTTCCCCTTCAACTCCCCTTCTGGAGTTTGCTGGCACCCTTTTTGGTGCACTCCATCGCATGGGCAATTTTAGTCACCTCTCCATTGTTATCGTGGCCTTAGCCAAGAGCATCTTTTGGACATTGAGATTCTGGATCCCACAAACCAACCAGTCGCAAAGCATATCGCGAAGCGAGTGTCCAAACTCGCAGTGCACAGTGAGCTGTTGAAGTTTGGCTATTTTGACCGTGATGGACTCTTCAGGGTCTCTGGCCGCTAAATTAAATTTATATCGCTGAAGAATGATTGAGTGCCTCAAGTTGAAAAGCTCCTTCACCAGTTTGACCAGCTGGTCGAAGGACTTTGAGTTGGGTGCCTCAGGGGATGTCAGATTCCGTATCAAGTTGTAGGTTTGAGGCTCACAGACTATCAGAAGCATCACCTTCTGTTTATCTTCACCAGTGATCTCATATGCCATGAAGAAGTAACAGAGTCTTTCTATATACTGATTCCAATCCTTAGCGCCCTGGTCAAAGAGGAGGCAGTGGGGTAGTGATATTGTCACTGGACTGGTGATCCAGAGACTCGGGGTAATACTCGAGGGACCTGTGTTTGAATTCCACCAAGGCAGAAAGTATAAAGGAATATTACAAAACCAGCCAGCAATTCCAACTCTTCTCCTAGACTGGGTCTGCTCTGCAGGTTTTTTTAAAAACCCTGCCTGCTGGAATCGCCCCCACTCACCATCCTAAATTTGAAATATCACTGATCCTTCACTGTCGCTGGGTTAAAATCCTGGATCTCCCTCTCTAATCGCACAGTGGGTGTACCCACACCACATCGATTGCAGTGGTTCAAGAAAGAAGTTCACCACCACCTTCTCTAGGGCAATTAGGGATGGACACAAATGCTGATCTAGCCAGCGAAGCCCACATCAGGTAAAAATGAATTGCCTTACAGATATTCAGTCTCCAACAACAGTTGGTCCCTTACCAAAACTTGGCGAGATCCCAATGGTCTACTGTCTTTTTATATTCCATTCTCTTCGAGGACAATAGAGGATTTTCACAAAAGCTGCACTAAAAAGAAAACATTGACTTGGCCAAAAGCAATGGATTGCAAAGAAGCAGCACAAAGCACTTTAAAGAGTACGTGAACAAACAAAAAGGCAAATGAAGTACACAATAAAGGCAGGGTCCTGTGCGCAAACAACAACAACGTTGTCATCAAGGAAACAACTGTACAGCGGCAGGGGAAACAATAGCGCAAGAATGATTTGATGGCTGAATCAACGGGTGGTGTAAGCGAGGATCTCAGTACACTGGATAATTTCAGGACCAAATTATTCTTTCCTTGTTTAGACTGGATGATTTCTGAACTTGAGGAGAGACTTTACCAGTGTCAAAGCAAAACTAATGAAGGGGATTCGAGCATCCAATCAGCTTTCACCAAACTCTCTTTCTCCGTGGAGATCTTAAATGTGCTTACAAATAGAATTACAACCAGAAGAAGTATTCAATGCTAAAAGCTATATAGGTGATAGACAATAGATTGGTGAACATTTTGTAATGAAATAAGGGTACGAGCTGTTGGACTCTTTCGTGTTTCCATCTGCGAAGAAAGTGGTGCATTTACACTCACCACCCCAGTGAGTAGCTACAGTTCTGAAAGATCATTCAGTGCTTTAAGGTGTCTGCACACCTGGCTAAGAAGCACAATGGGACATGCTAGGCGACAGCAACTTCCTATCCACTGGAAAAAATGCCCTGGAATCTGAGTTGGACGATGCAGTCATTGATCGCTTTGCTAACATGCAAAAGGTTCACACTGATGTTTCCCCACCCCCAGGTGATCTCTTTACATATTGTTAAAAATATGGTGACTGCAAATCATCAAGGAAATATTGCATAAAAACTATATGCAGGGAGAGGGCATGGAGAATTGCCAACCTTATTCCCATTACAGCCTTACCAAAAGCATCATAATGAGCCAACTGAAAATGGTTTAAAAGAAACATTTCAAATAATCACCATGTCTGCAAAGAAACTCTCTCTAAGGGACAAATTTATACGGAGTTAGGGCGGCATGGTGGCACAGTGGTTAGCATTGCTGCCTCAGGGCGCCGAGGACCCTGGTTCGACCTTGGCTCCCGGTCGGTCACTGTCCGTGTGGAGTTTGCACATTCTCCCCGTGTCTGCGTGGGTCTCCCCCCCACAACCCAAAGATGTGCAGCGTAGGTGGATTGGCCATGCTAAATTGCCCCTTAATAGGAATTTTTTTTTTAAAAATTCAGACAGATTTGGCACAAAACCTTTGCATAGTGTCTTCTGCATCAGGTTGTAGTTTTTTGTTAAGTTGAGCTGCGGACAAATGTAGGGCATGATTCACCCAAAAAATGACTAAGTGTCATTCTGGGCGAGTTTGGCAGGGTGTTTCATATCAGCTGTAATGGCCTGTATTCAACAACACTTAGTGCAAAATACGATCACCCACATGAAACTCGCCATGTTTGATTCACCCGACTAGCGCCTCAGCTGCTCGCCGCTCACAAGACAAAGCTCCTTTTAAATGCTCCCTGAGCACTCACTCTCAGTCAAGACATGAGGATGTCAGCACGGAGATCTGCTCCCCGCTTTGAGGATGCCAACCTGGCCAGGCTTCTCAACACAGTGGATGAGAGGCGGGGCATCGTGAATCCCCGAGGGGGTCAGAGAACCAGCGCCTGGGAGCCAGTGGCCGCTGCAGTGAGTGCACGCAGCATGGCCAGGATGACCACATCCAATGACAGAAGAAGATGAATGAACAACCTCCTACCTGGATCCCAGGACTCAGCTGAGTCACAGCCAGATACCGAGCCCCTGGACAAGGTTCCACCAGAGCTGATGCAAATGATAGGACACAGCTGTGACATTCTGACGGGGTTGTCAGCGACATTCCAGTGAATGCAAGGCCAATTGGAGGAGTCCCAGAGCCTTCAGGCATAGGAGATGGTGTCAGCATTGCATGGTTGCCAGACCAACATTGCTAGGGTGGCAACCGCAGTGGAAAACCTGGAGCACAACATCCAAGTCTTGAGTGGTGGTGTCCAAGGCATTGCTCAGTCTGTGATGACCTTGACAGATGCCCTCGACATCCTGTCCCATTGGCTGAGGGACATGTCCCAGACACAGGTGGACATTGCCAAGGTACTCCAGAGTGTGGCCCAGTCACCTGAGGGCAATCGCTGAGGGCGTCAACACCATGGTACAGACAATGGGGAACCTCCAGGACGGGCTGCGCCAGGTGACTTCAACACTCTGGAACTCACTCCATCTGCCCCTCTGTTCCATGGAGTCACCCAGAGGCCTACAGGCACCATCATGGAGGAGGGAGTGGTGGAGTCCATCCCAGGGCCTTCCACAGAGCAGTCTAAGGCAGTGTCCAATTGTTCTGACCAACTCCCCCCCCCCCCCCCCCCATGACGGCTGTGACACCAGGCCCTCCAGAGGACAACTGCTAAGGGCATCAAAGTAAGAAGTCTTACAACACCAGGTTAAAGTCCAATAGGTTTGTTTCAAATCACTAGTTTTCGGAGCACTGCTCCTTCCTCGGGTGAATGGAGCAGTGCTCCGAAAGCTAGTGATTTGAAACAAAGCTGTTGGACTTTAACCTGGCTTTGTAAGACTTCTTACTGTGCTCACCCCAGTCCAACATCGGCATCGCCACATCAAGGACATCAAAGGCCACAAGGCACTGGAGGCAACAGGTTGCCTCCACCTCTGATGTGGATCCTAGGGACACACCTGGGCATAGCACTAGTCCACAGAGGATTAAACAGAATGAGGAGCACAGATATAGGTTGAGAGGTGGTAGATTTAGAGCTGAGATGAGGAGGAACTACTTCTCGCAGAGGGTGGTGAATCTGTGGAACTCGCTGCCCTGAAGTGCGGTGGAAACTAAGTCATTAAATGGTTTCAAGAAGAAGTTAGATATATTTCTGATTTTAAAACCGGGTTAACGGGATATGGGGAACAGGCAGGGTGGTGAATTTGAGAGCAGGAAGAGATCAGCCATGATCTGATCGAATGGGGGGGGGGGGGGGCAGGCTCGAAGCACTGAATTGCCTACTTCTGCTCTTAATTTTCCTATGTCCCTAATGAGGTCTCACTCGTGCTTTGTATAACTAAAGCATAACCTCCCTAATTGTGTATTCAATCCCCCTTACAACAAATGGTAACATTCTATTAGCTTTCCAAATTACTTGCAACTTTCTTCTCTCATCTACACTATATCCTCGAGATATTGCAAACTAACTCTACTGTATTGAACTGTAATTGACCTCTTTGTGACAGAGTTTCATGCTGGGAGGCACTGGACTTTATAAATAATAGATACATGAATTAAGAACATTGGCCAACATCATACACAGCTGATTATTCAGTTTGAAAGCCTATATTTTAGCTTGATTAAGCTAAGATTCCTTAAATGCAGAGAATCTGGACCCAAATATGAGTCAGCAGCCAACACTCCTCTCAAACATGCAGAGAGACCAAACACTGCCCCTCCTGCATTCAACACAAGCTGAAGCAGTGACCTCAGTCCATTTGTGTCAGCTTTGGCTCAGTCACAGCAAACTCTGAGTCAGGAGATTAGGGGTTCATCCAGGGCCACATTGAATTGGGCCTTTGGGAGCAGATTTGGAGGCGGTGGGGATACTGGTGAATTGGGAGGGAGAGTCCAGGAGTGGAATCTATTGCCTTCTTCATGCCAAATACCAAACAAGTCTCTCAGCAATGGGTCAAGAGCAGCCTTATGCCCAGAGCCCAATTGGTCAGTGGCCAATTAAGGGCCCCTTCCCTCCACTCCTGGCAATGGGGGTACTTTCTGACAGGAATTCCTCTGGCCACAAATGGCACCCCCAGTAGTTGCCCCCCCCACCCCCCCATCAAGGGAAACATCGTCCGCCCTCACCAATGACCTTCTAATCCTTGCCTTGGGGCCTGCCTGATGGGCTAACCCGATCCCACTTAGCCAGTTCCATGGTGCTTCTCATGATCGGACGCAGCCCCAGCAATGGCCACCACTCTCAGTGGAGCTAGTAGAACTGAAGAACTGCCAGCCCTCCCATTGGTTATCCGTTCTCAGAAACAGGACCTTTGCCAATTGAGGTTGAAAGCCCCAATGTCAGGCAGTTAATGGCCTGTTGAGCACAGAATCTGGTCGGAGCACCCAGAATTGACCAAGGTGAGGCCTACCGTAAGGCCACCACCAATTGCATTCAATTCAGGCCATGCCCTAGGTCAGACAGAAGTACTGGAGGGATTATCCACATGCCCCGTGGTGAGAGGAGGCCTGCCATTGGCCTGTGGCAGGATCTTCTGGTCCCGCCGCTGCCAATGGGAATCTCGATTGAATCCACCCCACGCCGCTAGGAAACCCACAGTGAGGATTCACCGTCAGCGTGATTGGAAGTTCCCGCTGGTGAGAACGGCTGGGAAATCCTCCTCCCACAGTCTTTCAGATAGGATGTTAAGCTGAGGCTCCATCTGCCTTCTCTGGAAGGTGCAGTGGATCTCTGTCCACTATTTGAAAAATTGAAAATTAAATGAGTTATCTTGGTCAACCAACACCACTATAACACTTAATCTTTTATCCCATTGATGGTGTTTGTGGGATTTTACAATCCACAGATCAAAAATATTTCATTGGATGTCAGATAGTTTGGAGTGCCCTGTGGACGGAAAAGAGTTTGAATTTGTTCTTTCTTGACCTTCAGGTCTAGTTACTCGAATGTACTCCTGGCTTTCTTCCACAAAATTCTTCAAGTCTTCCACTCATATCATACTCTACATCAAATTGCTGCTTCCCATGTCCCTCTGCCAATACCCTTCCTGCTTCCCACTTGTAAAGTCTCAGGCAAGTGACCACCCGGAAGCGACGACTGCAAAAAAAACATAGATTTATTTTACTTATATATTTACACTTCCTACTGCGAAGGGCCTCCAGCACCCGGTCCACACTTGGGCCGGGGTATTTATCTCCCAGAGGCCCCTGGTTTAAAGGGGTGGCTCTGCCCCCCTCATCTAAGTAGATCAGACTCAGGTGAGGCCACAGGGACTCTGAGATTGCAGATCCTTGGGCCTCCTGGAGGTCTTGCAAGAGTGGCCCTTGGCCTCGCTCGGGGACGACCACCCTGGATAACCCATAGCAGGATGTCATCCACTATGCGGAATTCAGCCACTTTTATGGTAAAGGCACATAGATCCTCTGGGAGGGTGCAATGCTGGGCCCTGTACAGCACTGGCCAATAATGGGTGTGTCTGCATCCAAGTCTTCACCTGGGCCAGCCCTTCTTTAATAACAGATGCAGCGGGGCCAACAGTGTTGCCAAATTTGGGATGAGCTGTAATGCCCAAGAAAGAATGGAGTTCTGTCAGATCCGTTGGCACAGGGCCTGCCAGATTGCCCGGACCTTATCATCCACTGGATGCAACCCATTTTTGTCCACCCTGAAGCCTAAGTAGACCACCTCTTTTGCATGGAATACGCACCCTTTAAGGCACAGGTGGACACCAACTGCATCGAATCGACGTAGTACATCCTCTAGGTTCTTCTCGTGTTCCGATCGGTAAACCGGTGATCAACACGTCATCCAGGTAAACTGCTACTTGTGATAATCTTCAGAGGATATCCTCCGTCACTCGTTGGAATATGGCACATGCTAAAGAAACTCCAAAAGGCAGTCTAGTGTATTCATACAGACGCCTGTGTTTGTCGATGGTCATGTATTTCCGCAAGGCCAGGTGCAGAACTAATTTCAGCTCAGCGTGGCTCATGTTGAGCTGACCCATGCATATAGGTCCTCCATCTTGGGGTAATGGTCCAGACGGGATGCAGGATTGATTGTCATCTTATAATCTCCACAAAGGTGGACAGAACCATCAAGCTTCATGACTGACACATCTGGCGCAGCCCAATCCGCGAATTGCGCCGGATGGATGATCCCCTACTGCTCCAGGTGGTCCAATTCCATATCTACCTTTCGCTTCAATGCATAGGGAACAGGATAAGCCCAAGAATACCCTGGCTGGGCTTCAGTGTCCACTGAGATCTTGGCGGAGGTACCAAGTCATTCTTGGAAACCCCCAGGAAGCACGCCAATACCGCACCCAGTTGGGTACATGCGGCATACTTGTTGCCAATCCAGCTGGAGATGTCTCAGCCAATCCTGCCCTAGCAAATTTGGGTCTGAGCCTTTCACTGGCACCAATGGTAGGTTTGCTGACTGTGCCCCATATTCCATGGGGACTTCCGAGGTGCCCAGCGATCTCCAAAGGTTCCTCGTATATATTGCCAGCCGTGCAGTGGTGTCCCGCAATGCCAAAGCGCGGATGCCCAAATGGATTTGGTCGTAAGTGCAGCAGCTGATTACAGAGACCGCAACCCCAGTATTGAGCTCCATCTGTATTGGGAAACTGCTGATCCAGACCGTCACTTGGATTGATGCCACCCATGGTGCCGAGATGCAGAAAGGTTGATGGGCCCACTCCAGCTGGTCATCCACGAAATGAGCCTGTCATCCGGGACGTGGCGGGACTGTGGCGGCTGACAGATGGGCTTCCTCGCTGGCATCTGTTTCATTGGTTTCTCCTGGTACCGGAGCATCAGTCCCATAGGTCCGGTGTGGGAGAATTACAGTGTCTCTCGCCAGGTAAGTGTTGTCTCTGGTCCTGGCCTCCAGGGGTGCGTCCCCAATGGCAGGAGTCCTGAACTACAGAATGGGAAGGGGGCGCTCTGCGCCCTGCTGAGCATCCTAGGCTCAGGACGACTATTCCGCGAAGCACCTGGACACCGTATTAAGCACCTCCTGAGACAAAGCTATTTTGGTTGCTTTCTTCAGGTCAAGATGTGTTTCCCCCAACAAGCATTCTTTGGATCACCTCATCGCCGATGTCGCAGACCAGCCGGTCTCTGAGCACCTCAGATAATGTCGGGCCAAATTCACAAAACTCGGCAAGTTTCCGTAAACAGGCCAGATATTCAATTACAGGTTGAATTTCTGGTTTCGGGCGGCCATGTGGAAACAAAAACGGCAATCAGAAAAAATTTTGGATCAAAACGGTTGCTTGCCAGGATAATTAATTCCGTAAACTGGTGGGTGTCGAGTGAGTCTGGAAAAGTCAAACTTTTGATGATGCTGTAGGTTTATGCACCGCAGACCGCTGTCTGTCATCACCGACAATGTTGTTTAATCGAAAAAAGTAGCACATTCACACATGGTATTGGGACCAGTCCCTTGTCTCGGCGTCGAATACCTCTCGCTTACCGAATCGTGGCATTCCCTCAGTCTGGATGCACCTCCTGAGGCCTAATCGAGATGGGCCTGGTCTGGAGGAAATGGCGTCTCCTGCAGCTTCGCTTTACCCTCGTCACAAGTGTAATGTCTCAGACAAGCAACCACTCGGAAGCGATGACTGTAGAAAAACTTAGATTTATTTTACTTATATATTTACACCTCCTACTCCCGAAGGATCTCCTGCGCCTGGTCCACTTGGGCTGGGGTAATTATGCCCCAAATTTCCTGGTTTAAGGGGTGGCTCACCCCCCCCCCCCCCCCGCCCTCATCGAGGTATCTAGGTAGATTGTACTCAGGTAAGGCCACAGGGACTCTGAGATCCCTGGGCCTCCTGTCGGGTTATAACACCCGGCACGGTAGCACAGTGGTTAGCACAGTTGCTTCACAGTTCCAGGGTTCCAGGTTCGATTCCCGGCTTGGGTCACTGTCTGTGCAGAGTCTGCACGTTTTCCCCGTGTCTGCGTGGGTTTCCTCCAGGTGCTCGGTTTCCTCGCACAGTCCAAAGATGTGCAGGTTAGGTGGATTGGCCATGCTAAATTGCTCTTAGTGTCCAAAAAGTTTGGGTGGGGTTATTGGGTTACGGGGATAGGTGGAGGTGTGGGCTTAGGCCCTTTCCAAGGGCCAGTGCAGACTCGATCGGCCGAATGGCCTCCTTCTGCACTGTTGATTCCATGATTTACTATGATTTACCACTCTTCTCGGCTAATCCACTTGCCGCTTCCCATGTCTCTCTGCCAATCCCCTCGCCGTACCCTCTCCTCATTGCTTCTTGCTCGCTACGTACCTGTCCCTACCCCTTCGATCCTTCATGCTCACTGACCTCCCGACCCTCGCTGCTGCTTCCCATTCACCATACATCTCTGAACCCATCACTGCTTCTGACTCACTGCTCCCTCTCCAAACCATCTTGCAGCTTCCTTTTCACCACCCCTCCCCATCTCTCACTCCTTCATGCTCACTGATCCCCCCAACCTCCCTCGCTGCTTCTATCTTGGTACACGTGACAATAAACAAAATCCAATCCAATCCAATCTCCAAACCTTTTTGTTGCCTCCTGCTCACTGCTTCCCTCTTGTCGCCCCTCTCTCTATACCCTCGCTGATTCCCACTTGCCATCCCTCTTGCCACCTCACTCACTGCCCTTCTCCCAAACCCTTGATATGAGTTGGGAGAGGAGTGGGGAGAGGGAATTATTGAGTGGGGTGGGGAGAGGGAATCATTGAGGATGTGGGAAGAGGGAATCATTGAGGGGATGGGGAGAGGGACTCATTCAGGGGTGGGGAGAGGAAATCATTGAGGATGTGGGAAGAGGGAATCATTAAGTTGTGGGAAAAGGGAATAATTGAGGGGGTGGGGAGTGGGACTCATTTGAGGGGGTGGGGAGAGGACATTCTTGAGGGTCTGGGGGAGGGAAGCCTTGAGGGGGGGGGGGGGGGGGTGGTAGAGTGAAGCAGCGAGCGAGTGGGGGCAGAAGGAATTACAAAGCTGCCTTGGCTGAATTTTGACAGCAGGACACAATGACACACTCTGCTTTATATTTAACAGCGAGATAATAAAACTCTGTTTATGGTGCTTTTCCTGTAGCATCACAGCATTGACATTCACATTGCATTTACTCTGTTTTTTGCACCCTTCTTCTGGAAAGGCAGATGAGTGGGTGGGAAACTCTCATCAAGCAGAAAGAGTAATTCATTTTTACCATCAATTATTCTTTCTTGCTTGTGTGCGTATGGGATTCACTGTGTTACTCACTAACCACTAACCTTGTGGTTGAAAGGCCAATGTTCCAATCGATAGCTTGCTTGCGGGCCACAGTTTAGAATGCTGCAACACACTGTGTCTACAGCACATTGAGCTCCTTATTTCAGGCATAGTACTGTCAAAAAGCACCAAGCCATTGGCATCACTGTACATGAGACTCTAGCCAACTGAGCTAACTGCCACAGGGTAGGTTGTTACATAGGAACATGGGAATTAGGAGCAGAAGTAGGCATTTCAGCCCCTCGAGCCTGCTCCACCATTCAATCAGACCATGGCTGATCTCTTCCTGGTCTCAAATCCACCTCCCTAGCTGTTCCCCATGTCCCTTTAACCCATTTTTAAAATCAGAAATATATCTATCTCCTCCATGAAACCATTTAATGACTCAGACTCCATCGCACTATGGGACAACGAGTTCGACAGATTCTCCTTCCTGTGCGCGATGTAGTTCCTCCTCAGCTCAGTTCTAAATCTACCACCTCTCGACCTGTGACTTCTCGTTCTAGAGTGCCCCACAAGGTGGAATGTTAGCGAGTGAGATGTGTCACAGTCACAAAGTGAGGCAGCAACTACCCAGATTATAATTAAACCTCATAAACTCCTTCACTACCAAACCTGTGGAACAAGTCAAATCTGCAAACTCCAACCAGTTCTCAACTACAATTTATATTATAGGGTCCGCATTCCCAGATTAAAAAAGGGCTATAACACCGGAAACAGATGGGGTTTAGAATGCAGAGAGTTAGGATCGTTTTAATACAGCACCAGCCGCATCACCAGTGTTAAAGAACTGTAAGATTGTCGATCTGGTTCTGAACCCATTATCGCTCGGTTATTGTCAAGCTAAGGCAGTGAAAATCAAGCCCATTGAAAACTCCTAATGGTATTGTCTTGTCGACTTTTGCTAAATAGTAATAAGAATGAACCACACTCAACTCCAGCTTGGCCAGCATCCTATGGTTTAGTTGGCCATGAACCCAGACTCGAGGCAAATAGCAGGTGGAATTCCAAATCTACAAAGGGTCACAAACACAAGGGAGCCAGCTGTGAATCCTTTGAAAACCATAGCATTACAAAGAGATATCCGGCAGATACAACACTGCCAGATTTACGCTAACTGCAACATCTCTGATTACTTTCCCTGATAACAGTCAAACTGAATTCAATTTTCGTCAGTGAAGAAAAACCCAAACCATCAACTTCAATTGCCTTCCAACTGCTGCACGCTGAATTAAAACAATTGTGCTTCCAATTATTTTTTACTCATTCAAGGACTATGGGCTTCGCTGGCTAGGCCCGAATTTATTGTCCATCCCTAATGGCCCTTGAGAAGGTGGTGGTGAGCTGCCTTCTTGAACTGCTGCAGTTCATTGGGCTGGTTTAGCTCAGTGGGCTAGACAACTGGTTTGTAATGCAGAACAAAGCCAGCAGCGCGGGTTCAATTCCAGTACGAGCTGAGAATTCTGAATTCACCCTCTGTGTACCCGAACAGGTGCCAGAATGTGGCGACTAGGGGCTTTTCACAGTAACTTCATTGCAGTGTTAATGTAAGCCTACTTGTGACAATAAAAGGATTATTGTTATTATTGTGTAGATGCACTCAGTGCTGTTAGGGAGGGAGACCCAGCAACGGTGAATACTTACAAAGCACAAATCGCCAAAACCAAGGCCAAAACAGTCAGACCGGTATGTGACCTTCTTGGGTTTGGCATGGCCTTTGATGAAAAGCAACATTAATAATACAAAATTCTACCCTAACATCCAATGGATCTAAGTTCACAGGAGTAGCCACACAGAAAGTGCCAAGAATGAAAGAGCGAAGATACTAAGGACATCACGGTAGCATAGTGGTTAGCACAATTGCTTCACAGCTCCAGGGTCCCAAGTTCGATTCCCGGCTTGGGTCACTGTCTGTGCGGAGTCTGCACGTTCTCCCCGTGTGTGCGTGGGTTTCCTCCGGGTGCTCCGGTTTCCTCCCATTGTCCAAAGATGTGCAGGTTAGGAGGATTGGCCAGGCTAAATTGCCCTGAGTGTTGGGTGGGGTTACTGGGTTATGGGGATAGGGTGGAGGTGTGGGCTTGGGTAGGGTGCTCTTTCCAAGAGCCAGTGCAGACTCGATGGGCCGAATGGCCTCCTTCTGCACTGTAACTTCCATGAGAGACACTGATTCCAGAAGGGATTACCCACACCCAGCCCACACTTGGGCCTGGTTTTTATATTCCAGTTTGCTCTTCGCTTATGAGGGAGCTCTGCCTCTCAGCAGGGAAGCTTGTACTCCACAGGACTCATGGGGAGAACCGTGGGTCCAGTGTAGGTTAAAATATTCCTCCCACCTGCCAAGACTGAAAACGCGTCTGAAAAAGGAGGGCATAGAGGAGCAGGTACCCAGTACCGCTTTACGCGTGGCTGCCTCTCAGGTGTCGTCAAGGCAGGACCAGGAGCTGTATAGCGGTCAGATGACCGACGTTTCCTCATCAACGATTGCGGTGGTACCCCATTGGCGGGCAATCATTAGAAATGTGGCATCGTTGTGGCAGACGAAACAACATCCAGAAGACTTTGGCCAGGCGGCCGGGTATTGCGAAAATGGCGCCTCTGCAGCTCAGTTTAATCCTCATCACCAGTGTTGAGTTCACAGGAACGGCCACACAGGAAACAAGGAATTTATTCACAGAAGAATAAAAACACTATATACACTGGTCCTAGAAGAGACTATCTACACCCAGCCCACACTCGGGCTGGGTTTATATTCCAGTTTGCTCTTCTGCTGATGAGGGAGCTCCGCCCCTCAGCAGGGAAGCACGTAGTCCATAAGACTCATGGAGAGCCTAATCGGCCCGGCCCCATGGGTCCCATGCAGGTTATATCATTGTGCGATGGAAAATATATGGGTCCAAGAATGTGAGGAAATTTACTTTCCTACAAATATATATCCAGTTACATTAAAGTCCTTGTGTGGTCATTAGTTGTCAATCATAGCTAGATGTTTATACACCTTATGGTTATTTTCACAGCAAAGTTTTAACAAGTTGCTCATTAACACTTGAGAGTAACCAATTTCATCTCATCTCCACTCTCACACCAATGCTTCTTTCCCTTTACTATCCATTAAGTTAGGAATCTGTCCAGTTTTGGTTGACTTTTACAAAGTGGTCAGTAATCTTTTGTGTTCATTGGTTGCCTACCTGAGCCTTGCCTAGCCTACCCTATCAGTTGCCAGCAAGAGTGTGAAGAAATTACTGTTCAATCAGCTGTTTCCTCACAACTGCAACAAGCTCTGTCAAGGCAAAATTATGCACAATATTCCACTGGTGTTTTCTTGAGTAACTTTTACAAAGGGTCAGTTCTTTGGAGTTATTTGCTAATAAATACTATTGTACATTATTTCTTCTTTTACTCTGCTATGTACTGTGATTATGCTTTCATATTAACAGCCACAAAATTTCCCTGATTCATTTTGTTGAACAATATACCTTGGACTTTGTTCTTTTGTCCATTTAGTACTAACATATACTACTTCACAATTCTCAAAACGCAACACCATCTTCCCACTTGTGAAAACTCTTGTGGGTCTCTGAAACTGATGAATACAGTAAAGTCCAACCTTTTACTAACTCCTTGTTTGCGTTTTTGTTTACCCGTGTTTTACACTTTGCAAACCATATCATCCATTGTGTGAGCAACATTAGTTTATCCCATATCATTCATTGCGTGAGCAATGTTCATTTATCCAAGTTATCGTCTCCACGTCCCCTGTATCTGTGGGGGACAGCACCGATAACGGCGCAGAGACTGGATCTGAAGTGCAGCCTGAATGAAGGGATTAACCAGGAAAAATCAGAATTTCTCTGCAACAGCGCTATTCATTTTCACTGTTGTATTACTCAGAGGCTCCCCTATCTGTCAGGTAGTTACGGAACCACAATTTAGAGTAGGGTAACTTCCCAAATCAATGCTGCCCTCATGTGGCTTGAACGTATCTGATTTAGCCCCAGGGAAAAGCTTTTTGCGATCTTACGGACATAACCTCGGCAGGTGGCATGGTCTACTGTTTGAGAAGCAGGAACAGGAAGGCGGCATGGTGGCACAGTGGTTAGCACAGCGCTGAGAGCCTGTTTGATCCTGGCCCCAGGTCACTGCCCATGTGGAGTTTGCAAATTCTCCCTGTGTCTGCGTGAGTCTCACCCCCACAACCCGAAGATGTGCAGAGTAGGTGGATTGGCCATGCTACATTGCCCCTTAAGTGGAAACATTTTTTGAAAGGAGAAACAGGAGCAGGAGTAGGCCTTTTGGCCCCTTGAGCCCATCCACCATTCAACAAGATCATGGCTGATTTGATTGTGGCCTTAACTCCACCTCCCTGTCTTTCCCCTGCCCACCCTCCCCTCACAATCTTTGACTCCCTTGCAGATCAAAACTCTTGCCTTGAATATATGTCTCTGGGTCTATCAATTCTACTGTTCTTGAGTGTAGAGAATTCCGAAGATTATCAATCCTCTGAAGAAATTCCTCATCTCCATCGTAGATGGAGGTTCCTCATTTTGAAACCATATCTTCTAATTCTCAATTTCACATCAAGATGAAAGTTACTAGTGGTGTACCACAAGGATCTGTTTTGGGGCCACTGCTGTTTGTAATTTTTATAAATGACCTGGAGGAGGGTGTAGAAGGATGGGTGAGTAAATTTGCAGATGACACTAAAGTCGGTGGAGTTGTGGATAGTGTGGAAGGATGTTACAAGTTACAGAAGGACATAGATAAGCTGCAGCGCTGGGCTGAGAGGTGGCAAATGGAGTTTAATGCAGAAAAGTGTGAGGTGATTCATTTTGGAAGGAATAACAGGAAGACAGAGTACTGGGCTAATGGTAAGATTCTTGGCAGTGTGGATGAGCAGAGAGATCTCGGTGTCCATGTACATAGATCCCTGAAAGCTGCCACCCAGGTTGAGAGGGTTGTTAAGAAGGCGTATGGTGTGTTAGCTTTTATTGGCAGAGGGATTGAGTTTCAGAGCCATGAGGTCATGTTGCAGCTGTACAAAACTCTGGTGCGGCCGCATTTGGAGTATTGCGTGCAATTCTGGTCGCCGCATTATAGGAAGGATGTGGAAGCATTGGAAAGGGTGCAGAGGAGATTTACCAGAATGTTGCCTGGTATGGAGGGAAGATCTTATGAGGAAAGGCTGAGGGACTTGAGGCTGTTTTCGTTAGAGAGAAGAAGGTTAAGAGGTGACTTAATTGAGGCATACAAGATGATCAGAGGATTGGATAGGGTGGACAGTGAGAGCCTTTTTCCTCGGATGGTGATGTCCAGCATGAGGGGACATAGCTTGAAATTGAGGGGAGATAGATATAGGACAGATGTCAGAGGTAGGTTCTTTACTCAGAGAGTAGTAAAGGCATGGAATGCCCTGCCTGCAACAGTAGTGGACTCGCCAACACTAAGGGCATTCAAATGGTCATTGGATAGACATATGAATGATAAGGGAATAGTGTAGATGGGTTTTAGAGTGGTTTCACAGGTCGGCGCAACATCGAGGGCCGAAGGGCCTGTACTGCGCTGTAATGTTCTATGTTTTCTCAGCTTCTACCTGTCAAGCCTCCGCAAATCCTACATTTCGACAAGATTACCTCTCATTCTTCTAAACTCATATGAGTATCGATCCAACTTGCTAACCCTTTCTGTGACCATTCTATGAAACCTGTCCTCTATTTCTTTATTTTCACAGTGACTTCATTGCAGTGTTAATGTAAGCCTACTTGTAATAAAGAATATTATTACTAATATAAACCCTTTAAAACAACCATTGTTTTGCTAGCAATTTCTTTATTCTGCTGGCCTGTATGGCTTGCTACCATTTTTAATTTCAGACATTCACTTGCAAAGTAGCATTGAAGTTTCAACTTAAATTTTGAAGAGGTGAATCTAGGGTCTGTAGCAATCTGGGATGGCCACTTCCAGAATACAAAATGGACGCTCACAAAGAATGTAGGGAAATGTGGACAATGCTAGACAACAAGCAGGCACAGTGCCTGAATTTCATTTCATGTATATTTGGGAAGCAGTTACCAGACGGAATCGAAACTCTGGGTCGATTAGCATATTGATGGCCCATCTCCGAGGAACAAAGGACTAACACTCAGGTAGTTGATACTGTTACAGACATCCCGGTGCCAGAAAGACACAAACAAAGCAAGGCCAACGGCCAACTAAGACACGCCCAGCCATCAGGGCACCCACCCCTTTTATTGGTTAAGATTGATAACAATGATCGAGAAGCGGCCCAATTAACTGCGACTAAGTTTAAGGCCTGCCTAAAAGCGCGCAAAGCCCCTCCAAGTATAAGAAGGAACCCCCACCGGAGATTTGCTCTCTTGGATTTGGTTCTCAGGCGGAGAGACTCATCCACCAGCATCACCAGAAGCAAGTAAGTTCAAGGTCAACGCTCGCTACCAGACGGACGACCTTAGCTGTTCTCCTGTATCTTTTCGAACCCAACAGCCTCAGATCCGGACAACGGCCATTGTTCCTCTGACTAAGTGGGCACCCGAAGTTAAGTGTTAGCGTTAGAGATAGTTTAGTTTGTAGTACTGTTGTGTATGAGTAGATCTTACTGTGTGTGTAAATAAATAGTATTGACTTTGAACTAACTAACTGGTGTATTGGCTCTTTGATCGGTATTCGGGTTGAACCTTGTGGCGGTATCGAGAGATACCTGGTGACTCTGAAAGTAGAAACATAAGTAGGATTAAGGAAGGCGACCATATTAACCGCCATATTTATAACCAGATAAACAGAGCAACATTACTGGCGACATCTGATGGGACTCGACCTAGAAGTGGCTTTGTCACTCCGCGAGAACACAAATTTGAATTAGAAATCCAATTGGAAAAAGAAAAACCACAAGTGCAAGACCAATACTGATCAAACCTCCAAGATTCGGAAGTGTGTTATTTGCATGCGTACTAACAGGGATATAAGGTAAACCTGAGAGATTTTGTTGCGTAAAACTGAGTTTTGTAGGCCGGAAAATAGCGTAATCCGTACCCGTGTTTACATCACCACTTTATTCCCCCCTGTTCCAAATTTGGTAGAAACCCCAGAGATAGCGATGGAAATGGCAATGAAGGCAATGAAATGCCTTATGAACCCACAGGAATTCGAGGTCGCAGCAACCAGTAGAGTAGGACAGTGTCCCGTATGGGAAGAGGAAATTAGAAAATATCTCAAAGGGAAAGGATGGCCCCTTTGGAGTGAATTTTGTGCGAACGATGAAACAGGTCCCGGAAGTATAGGGCATACTTGGTGGGAGAACCTGACAGAGATCCATAAGAAGAGCTTAGGGAAAGCTCGTAAGTCGATGGCAATCGTGTCCTGCTTGGCACAATTGCGAGGCACAGAGGAGGTCATGAGGACGCTCTGCAGAGAGATTGAAGAGAGAGATAAGAATAGTGAGGGAGACGTGAGTGAATACGAGAAAGTTAACAGGGAACTTGTCGTGGATTTAGGTTATTCCGGACCTGATAATACTCTATTACTAACCTATGCCCTAGGTTCACCTATTAAAAGAGGGAAACCTGTTTTCCTGCCAAGACTCAGAATAGATCTCACGAAGGGAGAATGCTTTTCCGGGTCTCAGACAGTTAAACAGGATTTCAGTTACTTTCTATAGGGAGAGTTCAGATTCGTCACTCATAACTAAATCGATACCTCTTGAGGTTGTGGGTCCTATCGCCGACTTAGGCTTCCTAAATGAGTGTCTAGGAGATCAACCTCGAGATTAATTTTCACACAGTATGATTTTAATTAAAGTATCTTTATTGTGAAAATACTATCAATAGATACATACTGAATTGCAGAGTTAAAGTATAAGTGGACTAAGCAGTCCTTCTAGTTATCTACTAACATACTAACTTCTCTCAATCGAATGAGATATCTATAAATGGAAAAATCCTTA
This sequence comes from Scyliorhinus torazame, assembly GCF_047496885.1. Taxonomy (NCBI): domain Eukaryota; kingdom Metazoa; phylum Chordata; class Chondrichthyes; order Carcharhiniformes; family Scyliorhinidae; genus Scyliorhinus; species Scyliorhinus torazame. The sequence continues at coordinate 133,598,630 of NC_092713.1, read as the reverse complement.
AAGCATCTTTATCAGTTTCTTAGTACATTTCTAAGAAGTTATTGCAAAACCATACTTACAACAGGTTTTGTCCGACGAGACAAGCTTCCTGAGAACAGAACTGACTCTCGCCCTAAGAGGGGGGTCAGGATCAGAGAGAGATACTTCTGCTAAAATGCCTCCTCCTTTTATACATTAAACTTGCTTATCGGTTCAGGAAGGTATTTGTAACCTTGGCATTCCTTGTTGGTTAATTACCTATAGCCAAATGACTAATTGGATGTACTATCACTGATAGATCTTTTAATAGTTGTAGTGTCTGTGTAATTGTCCAGGGTTCTAAGGTATATTGGCAAGGGAGGCATTGGTTGGTGCCTGCCTCTTATCAGTGTGACATTCTCTCCAGATATCAAAACAGACACTTTTGTGAAGGCGTTATTGTAAGTGTCTAAAGGTATAGTTTGAGAAAGATTTGTGTATCTATTTATCTGGAGAATTCCCTGTCCTTATATTTTGAATACTTCTCGGGAGGGGAGTTTGTCTCAAAGGATTTATGGTCTATCAAAGAAAAGTCTTGAATAGTTTGATACTAATGAGTCCTTGGAACCAGCTTGGAGTCTCTCCCATCAGGTGGTAACCTCTATCTGACCTTTAGCTGGGGTGGTTTTATTCCATCTTGAATTAGAATGCTGTGTGTATTACTGCCTTATTTTTAATCCGAATTCTGCGGTGAACATGATATCCATCACATCCCCCTCTTGATAGACCTAAATTCTTATTAATCACTGAGTTGCTCTTACTCAAATCTGTCCTTTCATTTGCACAATTATTGACTTCTTCCTTCCCTATTAAAGGAAAACCTTTAGTTGGAACGAACAGTGTAATGTGCATTTGTTTGGCAGACTGTCTTGTAATTCATTCTCAGTTCCATTCTAGAAGGGAAGATAGTCGCTTCCAAGGACATCCTCACATTCATTGAGGATTCCATGGATTCGATCCTTCAGACGTTGTTGATCTATAAGGGATAATGTTTCCATTTTCAGTAGGAATGTTTGTAACATTTGCTTCCCTGCCCATTGCAGAAATTTTACTTCTATAGTCCTAATCAATGTATTTTTTGTTCTGTCTCTTGCTACCATAGCAGCGGTAATGGCATTTTGCATGAGGCCTAAGCCTTGTTGAAGAGCTGTTTTTAAAGTTGCCAATTGTTTTCCTTTTTCAGGATTTAGTTCAGCCTCTATTTCTTTTTCTGTTTTGTCAATTTCTTTTTCCATCAAGTTCATCGGGTAATTACAAATGATTTGAAACTCCTCTGAATGATTAGAGTTTACCCTTCTTGATTTTAGTCCCTTTTCTTGTTTCTGATGGGGAGGAAGCTCAGGAGTTTTGTTCCTGTGAGTCACAGGGGTGTAGCCACAAGCTCCCTGAGATTCTTTATCTTTTTGTTGAGGTAGAGAAGTGGAATCAATTTTGTATTTTATTTCATCATAAATATGTTTCCTTTTTGGATTGTCTGTGGGAAGTGTTGATGAGATTGGATCCATTCTCATGTATTCATCTCCACAGTCTAGCTGTCTAGTTGCTTCTATACTTTCTTTATTCTCTGATGTGAGAGGGTTGGAAAGTGTTAAGTCTCCAAATCTCACGGATTCCAATGTCGGATAATTGGGATACCGAGGTTGAATAGATTTGGTCTGTACCCCCTTTTGAGATGCATAGGGTATCTTCTTTGGAAAGGGGGGATAGAATAAAATTGTTTTCTTTACTGGAAAACTAGTGTCAGGAGTCTCATCCGGAATACATTGTGTTGATTCTGAGGTGTAATATTTTTGAACATTTGCTTGTTCAGGTTGTTGGAGAGATGTGTCTTGGAGCTCTGCTCGATATTCGGCTTTTAACCAAGTTCCAGTTTTTTCTGGTTGTACTTGGGGATTACGCACTACCGATTCCCATAGGGTGGCCAGATTGTCCGAGTTCCATGTCTTACTCAGGGGAACCCAAGGATTTATTTGATCCTTTTCTCGGGGAATGGCAGGAAAGTAGAAACCTCTACAAGAGAATTCTATATTGCACTTATCATCTCTAAATTGCAGCATTCAATGCAGGCATGGCTTTATTTCTCCCTGTCCATTCTCTTGGTGACAAATTAAACATTTGGTTTTCCCAAGAGGATGCACAGTATTATCACAAATAACAGCAACAAAGTGAGGAGTGTCTTGATCATCACTTAACATATTATTTTCATGCTTGTAGCCTGAGGCTTGAATGGTAAGTGCCTCAAAGTGACCCGTTCTGAGTTCAGTTTTTAAGGCTTCGTATCATTGTAATGCAGTCCTTCCTCCATATGCGAGGACAAATCTTTCTTTAGTATTTTCCCAAAATACAATTCGAAGTTTTTGTTCAAAAAACCCATATTCGAGGTACTGCTAATAAAATGTCGCAATCCCTGGCGAAAGGATTGGGATTTTCGGGTTTGCTTTAATTAAACGAACAGAAGGGATAATAATTGTTCCTGGTCCCTCATTGTTAATGGGAACAGATCGTCGATTAAGTACTGTTGGTTCCAATAATGTTGGGCTTCTCGATAGCTGGATAATGCTAGAAAAATAAGAGTTCCGATTGCTTCTAAATACTCCATTTGTCGATGAGCTTGGTCGATACAGGAACAAAGCGTTCTCCATCTTTCCGATGAGGTTGGGATGAACTATTTTATCACATGAAGATAATGTTATACAAGTTCTAGCATCGATTCAGGTATCTGTACTTAATTCAAGATATGTCTATGTATAAGTAATAGAATCATTATAATTAATTGTCAATTTCCAGGAAACGTTTGATGATGGAATCAATTGCAAAATTCTCGGGGTTTATATCAGTTTCAGATTCAGCGAGATATTCGATAAGGGAAGTGAGGGTTGCAGTTTCAGAATCTGTAAGATGCTTGGCAAATGAAGCGAGGGTTGAGAGGGTTGTTACAGTATTGGTGACATCGGTGTCAGATCCCCCTCTATAAAGGCCGGGAATTTCAATATCATTGATGCTTGCTATGGCATCTTGGTACGCAAGAGGTGCGAAATCTGAAGGTACCTCATTAAGGTCTCGCCAATCCGTGATATGACGTTCGACTGTTGCAAGATCATCCGCCTGGCTGTGAATCAAAACAGATACGGGTGGAGAAGATGAACTGGCAGTGACGGGCTCACTTTCCACATCCGACCTCATCTCCAGGTAAGGGAGTGAGGAATTTAGCGACGACGTCAGAGATGGTCCCAGTATGGGGCCATTTTTATCATTAAGGCAAAAAGGAGTGATAACAATAGGTGCTCGTGGCGGGAAAGGGCCAAAAAGATGATGATGCATGAATTGATCAAAAAGGGCGGGGGCCACAGCAGCTGCAAACTGATGTGGTCGCCACGAAGCGTAGCTGCACGGACTTAAATCTGGTAGAAGATAACCGTGACAATATTTGAGTCCCGTTGGGGATTGTGTCATGGCAACATACTGCTGATGACAGTACGTTCATGGTCCATGAATGTTAAAAGGAGTGTCATATCTCCTGGGTGTAGTAACAGTAGGATGTAAGACCTCGTAGATTACAACAAGGACACAGTACAATTGCCATAGAGGCGTAAAGGTATCCTTCTTTATGAAGGTTAATGATCCTATAGGGATTTCTATCAACACGTTGATGAGGCATCATTTGGAAAAGGTTATAAGCTATAGGGGCTATACGAAAACGCAAGTACGGAAGGATTTCCGGGTTGGGAGAGTCGGTTGATCGACATTTCGTATACATATCCTCATGTCCAGTAAGACATTAATAATAATAATAATAATAATAATAATAATAAAAATAATAATCTTCCATTGTCACAAGTACGAAGTTACTGTGAAAAGTCCCTAGTCGCCACATTCTGGCGCCTGTTTGGGTAAGCTGGTACGGGAATTGAACCCGCACTGCTGGCCTTGTTCTGTAATACAAACCAGCTGTCTAGCCACTTAGGCAAAAAAATTAAAAATAAAAATTGATTCTCAATGATGATCAGTGCCCTTTCCTGTACCAATAAGGAATTGCATGTGCTCGGCCCAATCCTGAAGGTGGACTGGAAATACTGAGGACATGGTGAGGTTCTATCTGCGGAGACAGGAAATGAGTAAAATCAAACAAATTGTGCTACCGATAGGCAGTGCGTAATGCAGAACATTACTAAAGGATCCAAAGAATCCTGAAAAATAGGAAATAACATCACCAGCAGCGTGAGTAATTCCTTGAAAAATGGAACCCATTTCGGGAAAAACATCTTCAGCAGCCATACCAAGGGCGCGTATCCAGTCCGGGGCATGGACAGGGTCGAAGATCTGAACTTGGGATAATAAGTTTTTGGCATGCCACATATGCTCAGTTATATCATAATTAGTGAAAGTGACAGTAAGGTGAGCATGATACATATGTGCTAAGAGAGCGGTCAATTTAGAAATCCTAATGGTGGATGAGAAGTGATTCTCTGGGGATATGGAAACTGCTGCTGCATGTCTGTGGTCCTTTTTAAGGCCATAGCCACAGCAAGTTACATTTTCATGTGGCGTCAACATCCATGTTCTTGGAGCAAGTTGACAGTCATCACAATACTCAGAAGTGAGTATCGCTACTGATCCTTTGCCCTGAATGTGAATTCTAGACAGCTTTTCAAAAATAGGGGTTGCAACCACTGAACAGGATGCATTTCTACAATCATGGTGTTTTTGCCAATCAAAGCATAAGCGTAGGGTTGTCCCTATACACATGTCAGCGGAAAAATATTCTAATGGTGTGGTGAATGGAAGTACTGTTAATTCATCAGTGCACTGTGATATCATGTTACTGCTGTATCGTGTTACGTTATGTGTTTAACCCTGTGGACTCCACCTATGGGCCATTGTACGGCTTCACCCACAGGGGGATATGTCGGGGCATGTACAGGCTCACCCATGGCTCCACCCCTTACAGGAAGTATAAAGGCAGCTGACCTGCAGGGCCGCATTCATTGATGTACAGGTCACAGGCAGGTTCAATTGTAAGCTAATTAAAACCACGGTTTACTTCTCAACGTGTCTCTCAGTGAATTGATGGTCACATCAATTTAATCAGCTTAAAATACTACTTATGGAATCAGCCCTCAAACCTGATAGGCTGGAATAATTTTTTCTCACTGGCTTCGATGCTTCAAGGCCTACCTCGCCGCGTCGTCTACGCCATCCTTCACGGACGAACAGAAACTGAGTCTTCTCCACGCACGGGTGAGCCATCGTATTTCTGTCCAGCTCGACGGCGCTGCGTCCTATACAGAGGCCCTCGCACTACTTGAATGCATATATGTACGGCCCGTGAACGAGGTCTATGCGCGACATATCTTCACCACTCGCCGCCAGCGCACCGTGGAGTCGCTAGATGATGACCTACGCGACCTCAAAGCCCTCGCACGCAACTGTAACTACCAGGCCGTTACGGCCCCTCAGCATATGGAGCTCGCTATCCGAGACGTTTACATGGCGGGGGTCTAATCGAACTATGGAAGACAGCGCCTGCTCAAAAAAGGGGCCCAGGACCTGGAGGACACGGTAACACTAGCTACCTCTCTGGAGGTCGCGTTTCAGAGCCATACTGTGTTCCCTGCCGACCACGCGACCGCCTCGTGAGCCCCCATCTTGGCCGCCATCTGCTACACCGCCCGAGATGTACGAACGACATGGACAGCAGCCATCGCGGGGCCGCCCCAGCACCTCCGATCACGCTGCTGGCTACCCCCAGCTCAGCGTGGTCACCCTGGACCTAAGCCCCTCCGGAGCTCCATGATGGCCGTCCGGGTACGAAACACCTTGCCTTTTCGACTCCGGGAGCACAGAGAGCTTCATTCACCCGGACATGGGACGACATTGATCACTCCCAATATTCCCGATGCGACAAACTATTTCCCTCGCCTCTGGGTCGCACTCGGTGCAAATCCAAGGGTGCACTACTGCAACCCTAGCGATCCAGGGGGCTGAGTACGCTAATTTTAAACTATATGTGCTCCCAGATCTCTGCGCTCCTCAAATGGCTAATTGGATGTACTATCATTGATAGACTTTTTAATAGTTGTAGTGTCTGTGTAATTGTCCAGGGTTCCAAGATATATTGGCAAGGGAGGCACTGGTTGCTGCCTGCCTCTCAGTGTGACATTCTCTTGGTAAAAGGATTACCGGTTGCGGTATATATGTAGAGGACACGCAGGGATGCGCATTGAGGAGATATCTTTGAAATTGCCCGGACATTTAGGCTCACAGGCAGCAGAACTAGCAGCCGTAGCGTATATTGTAGAGCACCCCGACTCGTTCCCGACCCCAGCAGACATATATTCCGACAGTCTATATGTCTGAAATAGTTTAACAGAATTCCTACCCCTGTGGGAATCTAGAGGTTTCGTTTCCGCAGATGGAAAACCCCTACTCTCAGCCCCATTACTCCAGCATATTCTAAGGACAGCAAAAGATCGGAAATATGGTATTATTAAAGTTCGTAACCACCATCGTTCTTCCCCCCCTGGTAACGTTAAGGCAGACACTCTGGCAGAGGTAGGTTCCAGACACGTTCACTTTTGGAATCACCCCGAGAGTGTCCCAGTACACGCGGTTCAGGTCTCACAGACCAACATTCAGGATTTAGCGCGGGTCCAAAAAGATGTACAGCTCAGGGAAGTTTTAAAAGGCAACTTCCCAGCCCCCTACGATAAATAAAAGAACACGTTGACGACACATGACGGTATAATTTTAAAAGAAGGTATTTATGTGGTCCCCACTCAGGACAGAAACCAAATTATTTGTCAATTCCATGACAACCATGGACATCAAGGCATAGAAGCAACCCTCGCCCACCTCAGACCTCTCTGCTGGTGGCCCGATTTAAAATCCAATGTAACGCACAACATTGAAAACTGTTTAATCTGCGCCCAGAACAATCCGGACAGATATGCAAGGAAAGGTCAGCATAGTCACACCCACCCCGTTAATGGCCCCTGGACGAATTTGCAGATTGATTATATAGGACCCCTACCCCCCTGCAAGAATGGTTTTCAGTATGTGTTGGTGGTCATCGACACCTTCACAAAATGGGTGGAAGCTTTTCCATCCAGAATGAACACGGCTAAAGCGACAGCCAAGATCCTCACTCAGCACATCTTTACAAGATGGGGTCTTCCCCGCAGCATAGAGTCCGATCAAGGCTCACATTTTACAGGACGAGTGATGAAAAACGCCCTTACAATTTTCAGAATCAAACAAAAATTCCACATTGCATATCACCCCCATTCAAGTGGAATAGTTGAGAGACTGAATAGGACTCTCAAAGCAACCCTAAGGAAAATGGTGCAACAGCACAATAGCACCTGGGACACAGTTCTCCCCTTTGCACTAATGTTCATAAGGAACACTGTATCCACATCGACAGGATACACCCCCCACTCCCTCATGACCGGTGACCGGACGACCCATGAAGGGGACAGAATATTTGTTAGGACTCGATTTGGACAGCCCCACAGTCACCGCCCTCACCCATGAGAAAGCAGTTCAGCAGATTGTCGAGAATGTAAAAGTAGCCCAGCTCGCAGCAGCTGTTAGGATTGGGACACTGAAGAAGCAAAGTAAAGTTTGCTTCGACAAAACAGTGCACGCCACAGAATTTGTAGTAGGGCAGCAGGTCATGCTATCCCTGTATAACCCCAGCTCATTCCTCTCCCACAAATTTGCAGCACCGTATTCCATTTCTGATAAAGTCAGCCCCTCCGTATATAAAATTACTTATCCCAATGGTAAGTCTGCATGGTTTCACATAAACCAGTTTAAGGCTTATGGCGCAGAGAACCATTCACACCACATCTCACTTGCAGCAGCAGATGAACACCCCTGTCCACGGACGACCTATTCATACCCTCCCCAAACAGCCCAGCCCATCCTCAGACACTACTTCGACTCCACCCCCAGAGGCACGACTCCGCCTCTCCCTTCATTCAACCAGCAGTGACAGCAACAGCGATAGCAACAGCCCCATAGCACTGCGACACAATTACACCCCTGCACCAGGACCCACTCCCAGCGACTTCGAACAAGATTCCAGTGACCCCTTTGAGACCACATACATTAAAGCTCCTGATCCGTACCCACCGCCCGATGATTATGGATTGCCCCCTACCACCTCCAACCTCGACACAAAACACTGGAACCAAGACAATTCGTACAGACTCATCCGGAATGATGAGATGGACCCCAATTCGCCCCAAGCAGCTTTGGCACAGCTACTCCAGTCACGAATATGGCAACCGGGAGAAGATGATGACTTACGAGTCTGACTCCCACCAGACAAACTCCTTTGCGACTCTGTTCGCTACAGAGCAATGAGGTGTCCAGATTATGGTAAAAAGGAACCGATGGAGATTTACGGTGTCCTTTCTGATGGAACCTGCACGATTTTTGTAATGTTAGTTTGTTGCTTTAAATGTTTGTTATTGTACATGTTGAATGATGTTTGTTCACTTAAAGTTTTCATGGCCCTACGCCACCACTCTTTTAATGCCCACTGGCAGTTAAAGGAACTAGTTTGTCGGCAGACAACCGATCATAGCTACTCTTCTGATTCTAAGGTAATCACAAGAGGCAACATCCACGGCGAACACAAATTCTTTCCGTTCTTGTCCGGTCGCTCAGGCAGTGGACAAACGGCACTGGTCCCCGCCCTGCCTGAGGACCCCCATCTGGTCAGCTACGCTCGGGTAGTGCACATATGGCACTGGTCACCGTCCTACCCGGGGATTCCACCCATTCGCACCCCATTCGGAACTTTTGATTCAAAACTCTTTTGTTTATTTTCCAGCGACCCTTAGGTTGCTCTCCATATGCTATTTACATCCTCAAACACTGGGATAGTACACTCACCGCATCGATCACACAGGCTTCGAGACTGCTCGCGCTGTGACAGTATTTCCTTCTCAAATGTCTTGTCCCAAAATATTTGGTTTAAAAAGAAAAAATGAGGGAGTCACAGATGGTGACCAATTATAATGGGTAATTGGTAATAAAAGGACAGACAGACAGACATACAAGATCTTAAGCAAGATAATATCAGATATTATGCTTGTGTCCACAGAAATCCAGAACCACAGAAGCCACAGGAAGACAACGGAACGAAGAAGAGAACATGAAGACAAACATCATGGTCTACATTTGGATCTTCACGGGATCCATACAGTTGCGCGCGGACGCGACCCCCCTGACACCCTATTTTCGGACTTCAGCAAACCCCCCACTCTCTTTAAGTGAATTAAAGCGCATCGACTTTTTTTGTTTGTTCTAATAAAAAGATGTAAATCTCTGTACTTGACTGCCAAGCTACAGAGACCTGTATTGCTGCTACTGTATAGTTTATACTGTTGGAAATTCTTTTAAGTGACTAAGGATAGTTTAGATAAGAATATTTAGAGGTTCCCTTGCTTAATTGTAATGCATGCCTGAATGTTATAGCGCCCCGTAGAATTTTATAATAATGTGTGTATATAAAACAATTTAGGTAAAGTTCCAATCCATAGGACAGAGTAGAGTAGAGCCTGTCCTTGATTGCGGGTGCTCGACTTAGGCAGAGAACAAAGAAGATGCAGTAACATGATCCTTCACGCTTCGCGTTGAAGATCACAAGGAGGGTGTGTAGCCATTTGGGATGGCCACTTCCAGAATACAAAATGGACGCTCACAAAGAATGTAGGGAAATGTGGACAATGCTAGACAACAAGCAGGCACAGTGCCTGAATGTATATTTGGGAAGCAGTTACCAGACGGAATCGAAACTCTGGGTCGATTAGCATATTGATGGCCCATCTCCGAGGAACAAAGGACTAAAACTCAGGTAGTTGATACTGTTACAGGCATCCCGGCGCCAGAAAGACACAAACAAAGCAAGGCCAACGGCCACATAAGACATGCACAGCCATCAGGGCACCCACCCCTTTTATTGGTTAAGATCGATAACAATGATCGAGAAGCGGCCAAATTAACTGCGACCAAGTTTAAGGTCCGCCTAAAAGAGCGCGAAGCCCCTCCAAGTATAAGAAGGAACCCCCACGAGAGAATAGCTCTCTTGGATTTGGCTCTCAGGCAGAGAGACCCATCCACCAGCATCACCAGAAGCAAGTAAGTTCAAGGACAACCTTAGCTGTTCTCCTGTATCTCTTCGAACCCAACAGCCTCAGATCCGAACAACGGCCATTGTTCCTCTGACTAAGTGGGCTCCCGAAGTTAAGTATAGGCGTTAGCGTTAGAGATAGTTTAGTTTGTAGTACTATTGTGCATGAGTAGATCTTACTGTGTGTGTAAATAAATAGTATTGACTTTGAACTAACTAACTGGTGTATTGGCTCTTTGATCGGTATTCGGGTTGAACCCTGTGACGGTATCAAGAGATACCCGGCGACTCTGAAAGTAGAAACATAATTAGGATTAAGAAAGGCGACCATATTGACCGCCATATTTATAACCAGATAAACAGAGCAACAGGTCGGACTTTGGCTACCAAGATGGGTAGCTCGAGTCAGGAAATTACCTAGCTCGCCAGAACCGCCTTGATAAAAAGTATCCGCGCATGCGCGGGACGTCAGCGACTGCTGACGTCATCCCCGTGCATACGCAGGGGGGGGTGTCTCTTACGCGTCGGTCGTGGTGAAGACTGTGCCCGAGGCGGAGGGAAAAGAGTGCCCCCATGGCACAGGCCTGCCCGCAGATCGGTGGGCCCCGATCGCGGGTCAGGCCACTGTGGGGGCACCCCCCAGGGCCAGATCACCCCGCGTCCCCTCCCAGGACCCCGGAGCCCACCCGCGGTGCCTAGTCCCACCGGGAAGAGAGGTGGTTTGATTCTCGCCGGCTGGACAGGCATTCCAGCTGCGGGACATCGGCCCTTCACGGCCGGAGAATCGCCGGGGGGGGGGGGGCCCGCCGCCGGTGCGATTCCCGCCCCCGCCGAATATCCGGTGCCGGAGAATTCGGCAACCGGTGGGGGCGGGATTCATGCCAGCCCCCGCCGATTCTCCGACCCAGCGGGGGGGTCGGAGAATCCCGCCCTTGGAGAGTAAGAAGGCAGCTTATAGCTCTGCTTGAAGCATGAAAAGTTGTACAATGGAGTGATATGCAGAAAACAAGCTCCAAAAGAACTAAAGGATGGTTGGTTCTAGAAACCTGGGAATAGAACAGGATACAGACAAAGATTAGAACAGATCGGTTGGTGAGAAGCAAAGTGATCAGAAAGTTTGGAATGCCTTACGACAGTCGACAGTCTGCGAAACAAATTTTTAAGTAATTGGGAAGTCAGTATTGGCTGGATATCAGAGCTCATGTCAACAGTGGAAGTCAGTCAGGACAAAGAAATCCTAAAGAGGCTGGTGTAAAGCCTGGAGTGGATTCGCTGGTAGAAATTTAGCGGAGACTCTGTTCAAAAGAGTTGGAGTGGATTTTGGGATGCAAACCACTAAGAGAAAGTATTATTATTAGAGAAGGGTTTAAAGCGTGTTTTGGGAGTGGAGTTCAGAAACTCTCATGCGACAATCATCTGGGGGATTCTGAGGAAAAAGCCACAGACACTAACTTGACTTCAAAGTGGAGTGTGTATTTCATCACAGTCATTGTGTGTGCATCGTATTGGTATTATAATCCATTTTTTAATGTTTAATAAAATAAAATTCTTATTGTTTAAACTAATTAGCATCCCTGTGACTTCGTTCCTCCATGTTTGATTAAAAAAAAGTAAAAGTTGCTATCTTTTGAGCCAGGATTCCATTCTGGGATCTTCCTGTCCAGTTATATCAACTGGATCATAACACTACAATAGTCTCCTTTAATGCTTTGGGCATTATCTTTTTTTTGAATAAATTTAGAATGCCCAATTCATTTTTTCCAATTAAGGGGCAATTTAGCGTGGCCAATCCACCTACCCTGCACATCTTTGGGTTTTGGGGGCGAAATACACACAAACACGGGAGAATGTGCAAACTCCACACACAGAGCCGGGATCGAACCTGGGACCTCGGTGCCGTGAGGCAGCAGTGCTGACCACTGCGCCACCGTGCTGCCCTGCTTTGGGCATTATCAAACCCCTCTCCTTAAAAAGCCTAGAGTCCTCTGTCTTCCCTAATGCCTGTTTAATCTTAACCTCATTGGTCTCTCTAGAGTTCACTACTGGTTATCACTCAGTCCAGCACAATCTGTCCCATTTTTTTCACTTTGAATCTCTTTATTCTAGTTAGACCTGCTTGTAGCATAGAACCACTTTACTGAAAGTCACAAACAACATCATTTGTGATTGAGAATAAGATGCATGAAATATCTTCTTGACATCACTGCAATATTTGACAAGCTTGACGTCATCGAGCTCCATTTTCTGCACCTCTTGTGGTCCACTGCTACTGTACTACTTTCACCTGGTTCTACACATCTTCTGCCACAGCCACACTCTCACTGCAATTTCATGCTTTGATCCCTCCTGTTCCTAGGACTCTTATCATTCATCCCTGTCCAAGCTTGCCAAACGCAATGTATTTTTTACTACTTCTTCTATGGCCTCAGTCCACTAATTCTGAACCTTCCCATAGCCCCACGCGTTCACCAGACACTGGCCTCATCTGCTATCACCTTTCCATCCACAATATTCCACATTGTCAATGTAAATGTTAGTGCCACAGCTATGTAGAAGACCTTGGCCAAAGAAGCAGCCAGCTCTCTCGCAGCCCACTGCCTTTGCTTTGTTCAAAGCCACTTCATTATTTTAAGTGCAGTCAATCAAAGTGGCTAGATTGATTGATTGATTGATTGATTGATTTGATTTATTGTCACATGTACCGAAGTACAGTGAAAAGTATTTTTCTGCGACCGAGGAACGTACACAGTACGAACATTGTAGACACAAGAATAATCATGATGTGGAGATGCCGGCGTTGGACTGGGGTGAGCACAGTACAAAGTCTTACAACAACAGGTTAAAGTCCAACAGGTTTGTTTCGATGTCACTAGCTTTCGGAGCGCTGCTCCTTCCTCACCTGAGGAAGGTTCAAGAATAATCAACAGGGAACGTTGACAAATGGTATATCGACAAAACAGTGATTGGTTACAGTGCGGTTCAAGGGGCCAAACAAAGCAAATACATGAGCAAATACATATACAGACACAGACAAAAAAAAACTTACCTCGACGGTTTGTGGGCCCCTCAGGAAGATTGGTTTCTCCTGAGGAAACTGAAATCAACTACATTCAGGAAAGCCAGGACCATAAGACCACAAAACGTAGGAGAGATATTCGTCCTATCATGCCAGCTCTGCCAGTCAATGAGATCATGATAATCCTCAACTCCACTCTACCGCCTTACGCCATAACCCTTGATTCACTTACCGATTAAAAATTTGTCTGTCAATCTTAAACATACTTAACGACCCAGCCTCTACAGCCCTCTTCAGTAAAGAATTACAGATTCACACCCGTCAGAGAAGAAATTCCTCCTCATCTGTTTTAAATGGGTGAAACCCTACTCTGAGACTATGCCCTTTGGACTCTCCCACAAGGGGAAACAACCTGTCAGCATGTGGTCTAATAGGCAATCTTTAAAGGGACGACTGCAACCCACAAGGTAAGTTTTTAAAATATAAAATGGCCAGTTCTGCCACCACCATCATGAAACTACCACTGAACGCTTTCCCCGGCCAACTCCAAATCTCCCACACTTGTTCCCCTTTCCATTGCATATTTCCATGAAAGTCGAACGGAAGTGACACCTGCCCTTCAACCTTGTTCCTTCCCGCTGTCCGGGCCCCAAAACTCCTTCCAGTCAAACTGCAATTTACTTTTACTTCTTTCAATTTAGTAAATTTAATTTGTCGTTCACGGTGTAGCCTCCTTTAAACTGAGGGAGAACAAATGTAGGTTCGCTACTTTCTTTGTGTAAGACCTTTGATCAGTCTGTGAGTATCTTTAAAAACTCAACCCTAGGGCCTCTACAACTCCTCAGTTTGATCGTCCAATATCAGGTTCAATCCATTTGGATACGTAGGTCGTATACTCTCTTCCTATTCTAGGGAATAAAATTAAAAGCCTAGTTTAAAACAATTTCAACTGAGTGCACATTGAAACCTGGTGACTCATTGGCGCCAGGGACATGTTCTTCCTACGTTCTGCAATCCAGAATTATTGTTGCATTTCCGTTCCACTAACTTTAGACTTTCTACATGAAGCGGCAAGAATATGTGAATGAATGCAGAGGGTGGTGAGTATAATAGAACAAAGACAGAGCACAGACTGAATCAGCAGTATGAGTGTGCATGGCCATGATTTTAAGTGACTTCACAAAATCTGTAGCCTTTATACTTCATTCAACAACAAAAAGAGTGGCTCTTAGAAATAGAGGACCTCACTATTTGGATCATGCCACCCCCAGACACGTTTTCCGAATTTCTGGGCCAGATGAACTCATGGTTGGATTTGCTGCAGAATTCACTGCATGATATGTCGCCCTCTAGAGTTTCCAACTCAAACCTTTCCTTTGTTCCCATGAGTGTTTGGTGAATGAAAGTAAAGTATTTGTAAAAGGCACCTTTGTCATGATATTCAGATAAACATCATGTGCAAACATACATACACACTGATGGACAGATCAACGGACCAATCAATACACACACAACATCACAGGCAAGAGCATACACACTATAAAACGGGGAATACGACACTTCCCGCTCATTCCAGCAGGAGACAGCTCAGGGCACAGAGCTCACAGCAAGCCACTCAGACATTCACCATGTGCTGAGTGCTTCTCTAAGATAGTATTAGGGCTAGGTCCACAGGCTAGAGGGTAATGAACGAACCACAGTAACCAATTTACAGATGTTGTTATTGTTAGTAATAAAACTGAGTTGTACCATCTGCAACCGTGTTGGTTCGTCTATGTAGCAGAACACCCAACACGACATAGTACCAGTATTGGAACCCAGTAACTGTGAGACCTACATACGCATCTTAAGGAATCCGCCATCCTGCGCCATGGACACCATCAGCCCGCCGCAGCCGCTCCAAATCGCTGGAAACCTCGGCGTCAACTGGAAGCTGTTTAAACAGCGCTTCCAGTTCGTCCTAGAAGCCACAGAAAGGGAGAATGCTTCGGACACCAGGAAAATCGCCGTCCTCCTCTCCACGACAGGGCAACACGCCATCCACATCTACAACTCCCTGGTGTTCGCGGAAGGTGAGGACAAGACGAAGTACAAGACGGTCCTTCTCAAACTCGAGCAACACTTCAGCGTCGAGGTAATTGAGAGTTTCAAGAGGCACCTCTTCCAGCAGCGCCTCTGTATCCTCCGTATCCTCGCGCAGTCCTGCGGTTACGAGGCCACCTCCGATTTCATGATTCGGGACCAGATTGTTTTTGGGGTCACCTCGGGCACCCTACGCCAACAGCTCCTCAAAATTAAAAGCCTCACCCTAGCCACCGCCATCGAAGCCTGCGTCCTCCATGAAAACACGACTAGCCGCTACTCCCAATTCCAGGCGGCCGAATCAGCACGGCAGGGGTCCTACGAGGCCGAGCGGGTCCAGGTGATCGAGTTCCTCCCGGCCCGCGGCCCGGAAGAGGGCGGCCATTTCACGCGCTTTCCGCGGCCTCCCGTGCTTGTATGCGCCAAAAGAGACGTTGCGCAGAGGGACCTGACGCGCAGGCGCGCTTTACGCAGGACCGAACTGCGCATGCACGATGGCGCAACGAACGCCATGACATCACGACGTGCGGCAACTGTGAATCCGCACATTTAAAGCGGCAATGTCTGGCAAAGAACCGACAATGCCTCCGCTGTGGCAAGATGCGCCACTACGCTGCCTGCTGTCGAGCAGCTCAACCTGCCAACGCTCCCCAATTCCGACAGTCTCACAGGGACGTGTGGACCATTCAGCCTCCGTACTCCGAGTCATACCCGGACGATATACAAACCGGTGATACAGACGACCGGGAAGCCTTCCGCGTTGCGGTCATTGACAGGAACCGGATGTTTCCAAGCAGGACCCACCAGCCGATGCCAGTGAAGTGTCAATCCGGGTGATGAATGGTGTGCCACCCTAACGGTCAACCGATCACCAATAACATTCCGTTTGGGCACTGGTCGCTCCGCCAACCTAATAGCATGGTCAGCCTTCTATGCCTTGAAGGTCAGACCACCAATTTGGCCATCCCGTTGTAAGATGGTCGACTACAACGGAAACGTTATCCCGGCCATGGGATCCTGCCAGCTCCAGGTGATACACAATACATACACGGCCACACTGTCCTTCGAGATAGTTGGATCATCGAAGGACTCCCTGCTAGGTGCACAGGCATGCAAGGTTCCCCACCTCATTCAGCGGGTACACGCTCTGTCTCCAGAAGGCACATCAGACTTCCCGGATGCTGAATTTAGGGCACAGCTCCACTCGCTCCTCGCCTACAACCAGGAGGCATTCGAGGGCATGGGCACACTTCCCTACACTTACAGAATACAGCTCAAACCGGACACCACCCCGGTCATTCACGCACCTCGCAGGGTCCCAGCACCACTCAAAGACCGCCTCAAGCAGCAGCTGCAGGATCTCCAGGAGCAAGGGGTGCTATCCCGTGTCACGGAGCCAACGCCATAGGTCAGCTCCATGGCGTGTGTTAAGAAGCCCTCTGGCGAACTACGGATCTGCATCGACCCGAAAGACCTGAACAACAACATCATGAGGGAACACTACCCCATACCCAAACGGGAGGAGATCACGAGCGAAATGGCCCGGGCTAAAATTTTCACAAAGCTTGATGCCTCGAAGGGTTTTTGGCAGATCCAACTGGATCAGTCCAGCAGGAAGCTGTGCACCTTCAACACTCCTTTCGGCAGTTTCTGCTATAACAGAATGCCGTTTGGCATCATCTTGGCATCCGAGGTATTTCACAGAATCATGGAACAGATGATGGAGGGCATCGAAGGGGTGCGTGTCTATGTTGACGACGTCATCATCTGGTCCACCACACCACAGGAGCACATCAGTCATCTCCTGCGTGTCTTTGCGCGGATACGGGAACACGGCCTGCGCCTCAAACGAGCCAAGTGTTCTTTCGGCCAAACCGAGCTAAAGTTTCTGGGGGGCCACATATCCCTGTCAGGAGTGCGTCCGGATGCAGACAAGGTGAGCGCCATTACAGCCATGCCGCAGCCGGCAGACAAGAAAGCAGTGCTACGCTTTCTAGGCATGGTCAACTTCCTGGGGAAGTTCATTCCCAACCTGGCCTCCCACACAGCGGCTCTTCGCCAACTAGTAAAGAAGTCCACGGAGTTCCAGTGGCTGCCCGCACACCAGAAGGAATGGGAGGAGCTCAAAATTAAGCTCACCATAGCCCCGGTATTGGCGTTCTTCGACAACTCTCGTGATACGAAGATCTCGACTGATGCCAGCCAGTCCGCCATTGGGGCGGTACTCCTGCAACGGGATGACACTGCGTCATGGGCCCCAGTCGCCTATGCCTTCGCGGGCCATGACCCCCACAGAACAGCGCTATGCGCAGATCGAGAAGGAGTGCCTGGGTTTGGTAACCGGCATAGACAAGTTCCACGACTCCGTGTATGGTCGCCCCCAGTTCACCGTGGAAACCGACCATCGCCCCCTGGTCAGCATCATACACAAGGACCTGAACGAGATGACCCCTCGCCTCCAGCGCATCCTGCTCAAACTCCGGAGGTACGACTTCCAACTGGTCTACACCCCGGGAAAGGACCTCATCATTGCGGATGCCCGATCCAGAGCAGTGAGCACACCGCCCGACTCGGAGGGGTTCGTCTGTCAGGTCCAAGCGCAGGTGGCCTTCACATCGTCAAATATGCCAGCTGATGCTTCAAGTCTGGCCCGTATTCGCCGGGAGACTGCGGCTGACCCCCTTCTACAACGTGTGATGCGCCACATGACGGGAGGGTGGCTCAAAGGACAGTGCCCACAATTCTACAATGTCCGGGAAGACTTGGCCGTCATTGACGGTGTCCTCCTAAAGCTGGACCGGATTGTGATTCCACACAGCATGCACAAGCTGGTCCTCGACCAACTACACAAAGGCCATCTGGGGGTTGAGAAGTGCAGACGGAGGGCCCAAGAAGCTGTATACTGGCTGGGCATCAGCGATGACATTGCCAACATGGTGCTCAACTGCCCCACCTGCCAAAGGTTTCAGCCGGCGCAACCCCCTGAGACGCTTCAGCCCCATGAGTTGGTGACGTCCCCCTGGGCGAAGGTGGGTGTGGACCTTTTTCATGCGCTTGGCAGGGACTACGTCATCATCATAGATTACTTTTCGAATTATCCAGAGGTCATACGCCTGCACGATTTGACATCGTCCGCTGTCATCAGGGCATGCAAAGACACCTTCGCTCGCCATGGCATTCCGCTTACTGTCATGTCGGTCAATGGGCCCTGATTTGCAAGCCAAGAATGGTCTTCTTTTGCTGCTTCATATGGCTTCACACACGTGACATTCAGCCCTCTGCATCCCCAGTCAAATGGCAAGGCGGAAAAGGGCGTTCAAATCGTCAAGCGGCTCCTCTGCAAGGCTGCTGATGCCAGATCAGATTTCTGCTTAGCCCTGCTGGCCTATCGCTCGGCCCCACTAGCCACGGGCCTCTCACCAGCCCAGCTGTTGATGGGCCGTGCCCTCAGGACCACTGTGCCATCCATTCTGGTCCCTACACCCAACTATGCTCCAGTACTGCAAAGGATGCGACAGCAGCATGCTCAGCAGAAGGTGGCACATGACACTCGGGCAACTGATCTTCCTGCCCTGGCGCCTGGAGACAACGTCCGCACCCACATACTAGAGGGTGGCTGGTCGGCAACTGCCGAAGTTCTCCGACGCGTGGCTCCCTGCTCGTTCCTGGTTCGCATGCCTGATGGCTCCATTTGCAGGTGCAATCGCTGGGCTCTTCGCCTGCTTCCGCGCTCGCTACGTGATCATACACCGATGCCACGCCCTCCTGATGTCGACTTCGTGGAGCTTCCTGCCACCATGCCCATTCCTCTGTCGCCTGTGGCCAGGCCCATTCCTCAGCCGATGGGTTCTGACCCACCCTTGAGGCGGTCAACCCGAATTCGTCACCCACCTACTAGGCTGGACTTATGAGCCTGTTGAACACTGACGTATTATGCCACAATGTTAATATGTTTCTCTTTTTGTCGTTACAGGAGTTCATTTTGATGCTTGATGTTTACACGTGTTTTGTTTATGGTACAACCTCGTTGCTATGTTGCACCTGACACCTTCCTATGTGTATAGTTTATTCTCATGTACATGTTGTAGATATTGCACACACACACATTCAGCTGCACTCAGTACACATCTATATTTATTACCACATAGGCACATATTCTTGTAAAAAGGGGGGGATGTCATGATAGTCAGATAAACATCATGGTGCAAACATACATATACACTGATGGACAGATCAACGGACCAATCAATACACACACATCACAGCCAAGAGCATACACACTATAAAACGGGAAACACGACACTTCACGCTCATTCCAGCAGGAGACAGCTCAGGGCACAGAGCTCACAGCAAGCCACTCAGACATTCACCATGTGCTGAGTGCTTCTCCAAGATAATATTAGGGCTAGGTCCATAGGTTAGAGGGTAATGAACGAACCACAGTAACCAGTTTACAGATGTTGTTACTGTTAGTAATAAAACTGAGTTGTACCATCCACAACTGTGTTGGTTCATCTATGCAGCAGAGCACCCAACACGACAACCTTCATGCGAATTGATATTCGCACAATCTGTAAATTTCACTCCATGTGAATTAACTCAAGGTAAATGAGTGGAGGGAACTATTGTTCCTGATCCCTGACAGGCAGGCATTTATCATCTACTACCCTGCCATTTGGTCAAGAGTTTTGCCAGCGGCAGGTTAATGAGTTAAAACTGTTTGAGCGGGTCATTTGCTAGGCTGTGTTCCTGTCTGGAATTAAAATTTAGCCCCAGTGTGTCAAAGTACATTAATCTATTGTACAGATTGTCTCCTAATCAAAGTTTTTCTTCTAAACTGTTCTCAGAGGGTTGCTCCAAAGCATCACTGCCCTAAATGTAATATAGACATCTTTAAAAATGTAATATGATTGATGCCATTTAACAATAACTGGAATTGGTCTGCTTATTTAATGGGTAAAATTAGGAATATTGGCCCATGGTACCCATAACGGCGATTATCGGAGAGGCCTAGAAACTTCCAGAGTATCCTACATGTGCACTGCATTGTTCTGATCCAAAGGTTGCGATGTACCAATCAATACTAGTCCCAAGGGTTCAATATCTTTGGTTTCCTACCTGCCATCAATGTGAATTTGTGCAAATTGTCCACGAATTACAAATTATTTACACCTCAAAAATGTTAGGCCTGGTGTTTGTAGGCATAAAGGGGCTTACTCTCACTTCACAAATACTTCATGGGCAGGGCCTTGCCAGAAAGGATGTCAGGATGGATTTAAGCAAATGATTTTTCAAAATCATTAATTTGGCTTTTTAAACATTTTAAGATTTATCACATGTTTTCATTGTTTTAGGGAGGCAGTGGCGTAGTGGTATTATTGCTGGACTCATAATCCAGAGACTCAGAGTCATGCTCTGGGGACCCAGGTTCGGATCCCGCCATGGCAGATGGTGAAATTTGAATTCAATAAAAATCTGGAATTAAAAGCTGACCACGAAACCATTGTCGATTGTTGTAGAAAACCATCTGGTTCACTAATGTCCTTTAGGGAAGGAAGTCTGTCGTTCTTACCTGGTCTGGGCTACATTTGACTCCAGATCCACAGCAATGTGGTTGATTCTCAAGTGCCCTCGGGGATGGGCAATAAATGCTGGCCTAGCCAGCAACGCCCACATCCCATGAACAATTTTTTTTAAATAGAGATAATTTTTTCAATAGGGTTTATCTTAACTCTTTATTATAATGTAAGTCCCTTTTCAACAAATCAGACAAATCTTGTTAAAAGGTCAACATGAAACCTTTTAAAAGTTTGACAAATCTTGTTAAAACATAAAAATCCATGACCTGATTGATCATACTTTTTAACTGTTTCAATATATACTACATTTTAAAGTAATATATACCACATTTTACAGTGACATCCTCAAAATGTGACTGAAAATGGTTCTGATCAAAATGATTGCACTCTTTGAACATGTTTGAATTTTTTATATTGTGAAGTGAATCATGTCAAATAAATCTGATTTCTTCCTTTGTTCCAACGCCTCTTTTTTATTTTACAGATGCAACTTATAGTTTTTAAGGTGCCGTTACTGCCTGCCATGCCCACAGTTGACCTGCCATTTTCACCCACACTGCACAGACACTGCTGGAACTCAGAAGATTTCAAACTGAAATTGTAGCCAAAGGGATCCCAGCAGGTGGGTACTTAGTTTGATCTGAGTCCATTGATTTATCCTATTGCTTTACTACTTGATAACAGGGCTATATTCACCAAATGTAAAGGCAACTAAAACAGTAGGAAATGCTACAAACCTTCAGAATGATATTTGTAGCCTTCTGTCATTATTCTAAATGAGAGGCCAAATGCTGAGCTGCAGTTTGAGATATTTCTTTCCAGATGCCTTTTGTTTTTGTATCTCTTTGTTTTCCCCTGTAACTATGTTGAAATCACAAGAACTAAATCAATGATTAATTCAAGTACTATTGTAATTTCTACTCATGAGGGGGCGTTTCCAAACCATTACCTGGACACATCCAATGATACGGTGTTCTTGATTTTTATTTAATTCCCGATAAGGTGTTGCAATAGCTTTATTTATTTTTACCTCATTTGTGATTTTTTTTTCTTTAAGTAAAATGCAATGACCACAACCTCCTCAGCTTTTAGCAATGGGGTGTAAATCTTTGAGCTGGGGTACCAATTACAAATTATGGGCCAAATCTTGCTGGAGCAGTGCATCTCGTGACATATGCTGTTAGGTAGATTTGGAGGATTTCCTTCAATGCCAATTACAAAATGGTTTCTCGCCATCAGAGTTATTGACGTATTGACAGGAATGTGATTGAGAAAACAACTTTCCTACAGAAACTTAAACCATATGTCAAACAACCACGAGAGGGTGAAACAAAGTGAATAAGTACAGAGAAACAACCAGGTTTATAAATTTAACCACGAACACAGAATTAACAGTGCTGAAACCCAGAAAGAGTATGGGTACGAGACCAACAGAGGGAAGGCCTAATTAGCGAAAGAACTTGACAACCAAGGTCAGAAACAGGATTAAGACAGACCAGGGTACTGTAAGGAGAATCCAAGGCACCTTGGAGAGAAAGGCAACAGAAACTTGGGTTTGTATCTGACATCTGAAGAAAAAGAATAAGGCAAATCTCTACAGTCACACAGGAGAAGAACACACACCGACAGAGTACAGAATAGCCTCGACCTGAAAGCGATCAGAAGAAGATCAGGGAGATTAGTCAAGGCACCTCAGAGACTATCACCATGAAATGTGAAGCTCAGTGGGGAGATGTTGGAGGTGTAAACATATTAGCGATAAAGACAAGGTGGGAGGGGATGAAGATGTAGAGTAAAGGAGCAGATTACTGACAAGTTAGAGTAAAAATACTTAATTGGTGAAGGGTCAATTTCAGCAGACGAGAACGACTCTGGCCAGGTAAATTGGAATTTAAGGTTGAAATGCAAATCTGGATCACAGCAAAGTGGAGATGTAATGAGGAGATAGTTCAGGTATATTCCCACGAGAAGGAAAGGTGGGGCAAACCAATCCAGTGCTCCCTGAATGACAAATGAGATGGAATTTAATAAAGCAGGAAAGAAAGAGTGCATATGACAAATGTCAGGCTGATGATGTGTTTCCAAAGTCATAATGAAAGAGAAGGGAGTTCAGATACCGGGCAGACTAAAAATTGAGAAAGGAACTATTAGAAATGCTGGTTGTACTTAAAATTGATAAGTCACCAGTGCCAGGTGGAGTGCATTTGACCAGGTGGAGTGCATTTGACCAGGTGGAGTGCATTTGACCAGGTGGAGTGCAGTTGACCAGGTGGAGTGCATCTTGAGGGAAGGGTAGAAATTGTGGAGGGACCTACCATAATCTTCCAATCCTCCTTAGAAATAGACCTGGTGCAAGAGCATGGAGAATTGCAAAAAAGGTGCAAGGATAAACCCAGATACTCCAGGCTAATCAGTTTAACATAACTGAACGGAAACCTTATGGAAAGGTTAAAATTATCACTTGGGCAAGTGTCGACTAATTAAAGAAAGCCAATGCATATTTATTAAAGGCAAATCATGCTTCACTACCTTGGTTGAGCTTTTGATGAAGTGATAGAAAGAGCCGAGGTGGCAAGGGGGTAATGTGGCTTTTGTGGCGTATATGGACTTCCGAAAAGATGTTTTATAAAGTGCCACTAAACACACTTGCCAGTAAACTTGAAGCTTATGAAATAAATGATAGCCATTCAGTCAACTTCTTATCCAGTCTGAGGGTAGACTGAATGAAGATAAACAGTGGTGTTCCCCAGGCAATGATATAGAACTACTGCTTTTCTTGATCTAGGTGAATGATCTAGACTTGGGTGTGGAAGGCACAATTTCAACATTCGCAAATAACACAAATTTAAGTGAATTGTGAGACAGACTGACTTCAAACGGTCATAGACAGGCTGATGGGATGGGCAGACACGTGATAGATTAAATTTAATGCAGGGCAGCATGAGGTGTTGCACCTTTGGTGGGAAGAAAGTAGAGAGGCAATAAAAAATGAAGGGTACAATTCAAAATGGGATGCACGGAACTGAGACCTACTCGTGCACAACATGCTGAAGGTGACAGGGCAGTTTCAGAAAGGGGCTAAAAATGCATACAAGATCTTGGGCTTTATCATATTGTGCAAAAGCAAGGAAGGAATGATAAACTTTATAAAATGCTGCCTCAGCTTCAACTGGAGTAATGTGTCCAATTCTGGGCACCACACACTAAGGAAGAAAGGATTTAGAAAGGCTGCATTCGCAGACTTCACTGAAGAGGGTTTTTGGTAGGCAAGAAGTGTGAAACACAGGATGTGCAGATTAGGCCAGGTAAAAGCCAGTCTGAACTTGTTGGATATGTTTTTGTAGCTAGCTTACCCCATTGAAGAAGTAAGGCACTTTTGTGAGGGCCATGAAGAATCCAGCACGAGTTTTAAGGATACAAAGAAATAACATTTATTTACAATAACATATATATATACAACAGCAGCAGCAACTTCGCTTGATGCTCACTCCTTCCTGCTGGTTCTAAACTGGCCAGCTTTATTTATACAGGGAGTCTGCTAATGATTTCTCCGCCCCCTCATTGGGGAAGCTCATACTCCCACAGGATTGTGGGATTGTCATTAGTCCCCAGCCAATGGTAAGCAGGCAGGTTATAACATCCCTCCCCCCAAAGTCCAAGGAATCCACCGAAGACCCTGGCGAAGGAGGGCGTTGGACTCGTTTTGCCGCAGGCCAGACACCATTTGCACGAGGCGCTGGATCGGGCGGCATGTAACGAGACGGAGACCGGAGCTTCCGTGATGAATGGCGTAACGGTTGTCCATCCATGGCCCGTGGGCTCGAGGATTCCCCCTCTGATGCGTCCTGTGTCTCCATCTCGGAGTCAAGAGTCTGCTGCCTCCGTCATCTCGCCGTCTCTATCTCCACGCGGTTCTGTAACAACCTGCGCAGGCTTTGAGTGAGGCACCAGAGGAAGATTGTGAGGACTACTTTCCATTGTCTCTGGTCTCTGTGGCTGTAGAAATGAGCTCCGGGGGCAGGGAATCTTTGGAAGGGATAGTCTTCTGGACCGAACGTGGTCTACATGTTTGCTCTGGAGACAACCCTGGGCTTGCACCTGGTAAGATATAGGGCCCGTTTGGTGAAAGATTACACCAGGGACCCACTGGGCACCACCAGCAAAATTCCGAACGAACACTTGGTCACCGGGCGCAAACTGCAGAATCGGCCGATGCCAGGAAAAACCATGTCCCTGACGTTTGTGTGCGGCGTACTTTTGCGCCAATGTCCGGGAAAACCATGCTAAGGCGGGTGCGAAGTCTCCAGCCCATTAGGAGTTCTGCGGGAGCTATCCCAGTCACTGCGTGGGGAGCTGGTCTTATACGAAAACAAAAAGCGAGCCAGTCCCGCGTCCAGTGACCCAGAAGACTGCTTCTTTAGGCCTCGTTTGAATGTCTGCACTGCGCACTCCGCCAACCCATTTTAAGCCGGGTGGTAAGGGGCAGTGCGGATATGGCGTATGCCGTTCATCTTCATGAACCTCGCAAACTCCTCACTTGTGAATGGAGTGCTGTTATCCGTGACCAGCAACCCGGGGAGGCAATGCGTACTAAAAGACAAACGCATCTTCTCAATTGTTGCACAGGACGTTGTGCCTAGCATCTTATGCACCTCTAGCCATTTAGACTGGGCATCGATTAATAAAAGGAACATGGATCCTTGAAAAGGGCCGGCGAAATCCGCATGCAAGCGCGCCCAAGGCTGCCCTGGCCATTCCCAGTGATGTAGGGGCACGGCCGGCGGAAGCTTCTGATGCTCCTGGCAAATGGAGCAGTTTTGGGCCACCTTCTCCATGTCGGTGTCAAGGCCTGGCCACCAGACATAACTCCAGGCCAACATTTTCATTTTGGTCACACCTGGATGCATATTGTGCAAGTCTCTTAGTATCAGCTCCTGTCCTTTTTCCGGGACAATCACACGCGTCCCCCACAAGAGGATGCAGTCTTCCATGTTGAGTTCTAATAGCTTGGAGGAAAATGCCCGCAACTCGCCTGGGAGCTGTCTATGCTGCCCACCATACAGGACTATGTGCCGAACCTTTGACAGGACTGGCTCCGCCTGGGTCCACTCACGGATCTGTGATGCCGTGACAGGCAAGGTGTTCATAAAATTTTGGGTTGCAACCACCTCACCAGTCGTGGGGGTCGACATGGGGCCGGTCGATAAAGGCAATCGGCTCAGTGTGTCTGCATTCGCTATCTGCGTTCCTGGTTTATGCTCCAGAGAATACTCGTATGCAACGAGCATCAAAGCCCAGCGCTGGATCCGTGCGGAAGCAATGGGCGGTGTTGGCTTATCCTCTCTGAAATGTCCCAGCAGAGGCTTATGATCAGTCACGATAGTGAAGTGGCGGCCATACACGTACTGGTGGAAACGTTTCACCACACAGACCACTGCCAGGCCCCCCTCCTCGATCTGCACGTACTTTTTTTTCCGTTGCAGTCAATGTGCGGGAGGCAAAAGCTATCGGCCGCTCAGCCCCGTTCTCCAGCTTGTGGGACAGGACGGCCCCTATACCATACGGGGATGCATCACATGTGACGAGCAAAGGCTTTCCAGGATCATAGTGGGTTAGTAACCCAGACGACGACAATTGTTGTTTTACCTGCCGGAAAGCAGTTTCTTGCGGCTGACCCCAAACCCAGGTGTGATTTTTCTTTAGCAGCAGGTGCAAAGGGGCCAGCGTAGTTGCCAGATTGGGGAGGAACTTCCCGTAATAGCTAACGAGGCCGAGGAAAGAACGAAGATGCGAAGTGTCAGTCGGGGTGAGGGCCTGTTGAACCGCACGCACCTTCTCTGCGACGGGGTGCAAACCTTCGCGGTCCACCCGATAACCTAGGTAGACGAATTCCTTCACCTGAAAGATGCACTTTGTGCGAAGTAAACGGACTCCAGCCTCCGCAAAGCGTCTAAGGACAGCCTCCAGATTTCCAAATGTTCCTGCTCTGGCGTCCCTGTGATCAAAACATCATCTAAGTAGACAGCGACACGCGGTAAACCTCTCAAAATGCCCTCCATAACGCATTGAAAAATAGTGCAGGCAGAGGATACTCCAAAGGGCAACCGTGTATATTCATACAGGCCCCGGTGTGTATTAATCGTTACATATGGTCGAGAGGCAGGGTCCAGCTCCAACTGCAGGTAGGCGTGACTCATATCTAATTTTGTGAATGAGAGTCCGCCTGCAAGCTTCACGTAGAGATCTTCTATGCGAGGCATTGGATATCGGTCGAGTCGGGAAGCTGTATTCACTGTAAGTTTATAGTCGCCGCACAAGCGAACTGTGGCATCTGGATTAATTGCAGGTACAATTGGTGCTGCCTAGTCAGCGAAACGGACGGGCCTGATAATACCCAAAGTCTCCAAATGAGTGAGCTCCCCTTCTACCTTCTCGAGCAAGGCGTAAGGCACCAGGCGTGCCCGGAAATAGCGCGGCGTGGCTCCTGGTTCGACTTGGATACGGGCTACGGCCCCTTTTATTTTCCCTAAACCGGGTTGGAATACATCTGGGAATCGTCCTAGCACCTCAGTCAACCCTCCAGAAACTGGATGTGCTGCCACTGCAACCGCAAATGGTGCAACCAGTCCCGACCCAACAGGCTGGGCCCGTGGCCGCGCACCACGATAAGTGGGAAACGCCCCTACTGGTGTCCATAAACAACACGGGTCATCATAGTTCCTGCAATTCCAATGGTGCCCCCGTGTAGGTGGCCAACCTGTCCTGTGTGTCGGTTAATGTAAGGGTCTGTATACACTGCTTGATGCGGTCGAATGTCCTCTGGGCGATCACGGATATCGCTGCGCCAGTGTCCAACTCCATCTCAAGCGGGTGACCATTGACCCATACAGTCACCTTAATGAGGGCCACACGGGGGGCTGCCACACAATGCAGCTGCAGGCAGTCGTCCTCCGTCTCCACGTCCTCAGGAGTAGTCGCCGCAGGTTCATCCACATGGAAGGTACGGCATCTGGGCTAGTCCCAGTTTCAGTCGGAACGACGACGCCTCTGGCGCCCCCAGGACCGGCGTCCGCGACGGGGTCGGCGCCTACAAGTCTGACACGGACATGGCTCCTCATCCATTGGTTCTGGAGAAGGCTCCCTTCGGGAAGGAATGTCCGAAGGCCACTGGCGACGATCCGGAAGTCGCCTCGCCCAAGGTACCGCAGGAGTGTGGGGGGGGCGTTTTCGGACGGAAGGTGTTGCGCCCCAAGGCATTCACCTCCATTCCCTGTAGCTCCTGCACTCCTCGCTCTGCGCTCTCTCAGGACAATACTATTTGAATGGCCTGTTGAAAAGTCAATGTTGGCTCAGCTAACAACTTTATCTGGGTGGCCGCACTGTTAAGACCGCAAACCAAACGGTCGCGTAACATTTCTGACAAGGTCTCGCCACAGTCACAGTACTCCGCAATCCTGTGTAGCCTGGATAGAAAGTCAGCAAGGGATTCTCCTGGGGTCCTCTCAGCGGTATTAAACCGGTAACATTGGACTATCGTAGACGGGGTTGCGTTAAAATGTTGCCCCACTAAATTCACAAGTTCATCAAACGTTTTGGTGTCTGGCGCAGCAGGATACGTAAGGCTCCTAATCACCCCAAACATATGCGGGTCGCAGGCGGTGAGCAATATGACCACCTGGCGCTCATTTTCGGTGATATTGTTTGCCCGGAAATAGTAACGCATCCATTGTGCGTACTGGTTCCAGCTTTCCAGCGCAGCATCAAAATCATCCAATCGTCCGTACAGAGGCATGGTGTAATAGAAAACAACTTCCAACCTGTATCCAACAAAAATCCAGGGAGGTGGCTTCAGCAGTGTAGACAGCTATTCACTTTAACCCTCGTCGCCAGTTTTGTGAGGGCCACGAAGAATCCAGCACGAGTCTTAAGGATACAAAGAAATAACATTTATTTACAATAACATATATACACAACAGCAGCAGCAACTTCGCTTGCTGCTCACTCCTTCCTGCTGGTTCCAAACTGGCCAGCTTTATTTCTACAGGGAGTCTGCTAATGATTTCTCCGCCCCCCTCATTGTGGAAGCTCATACTCCCACAGAATTGTGGGATTGTCATTAGTCCCCAGCCAATGGTAAGCAGGCAGGTTATGGCGGGCACCTCTTACTTCTGGCCCTGGGTCCCAACTTGGAGAGGGAAAGCACCCTCTGGGATAGGTGAGGCACCTTTGGGATTGTTAAAAGTAAACATAATTGTGCTTTTAAAAAGTGAATAAAATCATTAGTACTATCAAAGCTGTCGACAAACTGTCAAAGCTATCGATGAGCTGTCAAAACATTTTGGAACTGTTGTTACTTATTGGAACTGTTGTTGCTCTTTTTAGCCTTAGTTTTATTAGCTCTGATTATGTCACCTTTGCTCACGAGTCGCCAGGTATCTTTCTGATACCGCCACGTGGTTCAAGCTAGAGTTATGATTAATAAGTCAGCACACCGCTTAGTAAGATTGAAATCAACGGTCATTTATTATGTACAGCAATTAATACTTACACAATAATCCTACTATCTATATCAAAACCTACCACTACTGGCCAATACTTAACTTTTGGGGATGGCCCACCAGGTCAGGGAAACGAATGGTTTATCGAATTGGATCTGGCCTGCGGGATTCAAAAGGCTGATACGGGTCAATGGCTAGGAATCTCTATCGGGTAGCGATCGCTGGAGTCAGACTTACTGTTTCTGGTCGATGTTGCGAGCAGGAGAAGGGAGAGAGAGAGAGAGCTGAACTTGGCCCCTCAATTTACAGGGCCCAGGGGCTTCCCGCCTCTCGGGGCGGCCCTTGACCCTGAGTCCCAAGTGATTGGACTTGTTCCCAATCACTGGGTTCGATATGCTCCAATAATGGGGTGATTCCTCGATCGGGGGGTGGTCGTTCACCTGTCTTTGTTTCGGCCACTGCAGGCGCCGAGAGGTCTGGCCCGGCATTCAATTGCTGATATGTTGCAATTGTTCCCGGGGATAGCCGATTAAACTGCAGATGTCTGTGTTGATGTGCTGCTAATAGTCTTAGGTATCGATCTGGGCCGACTTCCCCAGAGCCGAATAAGCTATTCTGTCTGCAGCTGTCCGTTTGTGTCCTGTTGGCTGCTTTTCCCATCAGCCTTTTCGGTTAGCCATTTTAAATCGTGTTTTGGCCAAATTAATAGGGAATCAGCCATTTTAGGTGTCTACATCCCCTCCTTGTGATCCTAACGCGAAGCGTGAAGGATCACATAAATTTTGTCCTTTCCGTTCTCTGACCGGGGGGACACCTCCTACATGGCCACTCCTCTGACCCTAGCTATGCACAAAATTTACCTCAACAATTTTTGAGGGCGCTATGACAGGCAGGGGCATGCATCTAAAAAATAAAAACTTGGTACCTCTAATTTTACCTAAATACACTCATCAAGCATTGCATCATCCTATCTCTCTAAATCATAACATTCCATATACTCTTTCCTGGCTTGACAGTCAAGCTCAGGATCATACATTTTTTTGTTCATGACACGTTTTGTGCATCTTTTATTTACAGAAAAACGCAAGTGCATGTTTTATTATTCTGGTTTTATAGGTCGCGGGGGTCTGGGGTCTGGTCATACCCGAATATAGGGGATCGGATCCGATATACCGGGGTTCGAGCGCGGTATGCTCCCCTTCTCCATTTGCGGGGGCGTATAGTCTGCACTGCACAGCAGAGTATTGCCAACGCTAATAGTGCTTCAATGACGTACGACAGGGAGTACCAAGTTATGAACTTGGCACACCAGGATAATGCAGCGTGGCTGGTGACTGGGCCTTCGGTACTGCGGGGCAGTGAAACATTAACGGCAGGGGGGTTTGGAGTAATGGGGTCCGCGTTCCCGCGCAAACAAATGTTCATTATGAAAATTTTGATCACGATGAAATAAGTCCTCATGGCTGTCCTCTTTCTTTTTCTTTCCTCGTGTTCTGTTTTCCTCCAGTCCTGGAGCTTCTGGAGTTCTGTAAAACAAGCATAGTATCTGTAACTACCTTGGTACAATATCCGGTGTGTTAGTGTGTCTGTCCTTCTTGGGGCCAATTAAACCCTTATAATTGGTCACTATATGTGACTCCCCCATTTTCTTTTTTCAAAACAAATGTTAGGACACGGCACACTTCCCAATGGTGAACCAGTGCTAAGTTTATCATCCAAATGTTCCTGGATGTAAATAGCATGAGGCAGCAACCCAAGGGTCGCCTAAATAAATAAAACTGTTTTGAAAGGAAAAGGTCGAATGAGGTGCGTATGGGCCGCAACGGGTAAGATTTGGATGGAGTCCCCGGGTAGGACGGCTACCAATACCGTATGTCCCCTACCCGAGCGTTTTTGACCAGCAGGGGGTTCCCAGGCAGGGCGGGTCTCACGCCGCTTCTCCACTGCCTGAGCAACCGACAAGAACGGGCAAAAATGTAGTCATCATGGTGGGCTGGCTGCTGTGGTTCTACCGTCAAATCAGATCGGGCATCTGGCACTTGAACCAGTACCAGCTGAAAAGCTAGGGCTGTGCTTCTACCCTCAAATCAGATTGGGCGTCCGGTCTGCTGACCAGGTATCTGCAGATAAGCTAGTTCCGATGAACAAGCGTCTGGTCTGTTGACCAGGTATCTGTGGACAAGTTGGTACCATTGTGGTATCTGTGGACAAGTTGGTACCGCTGAACAAGCGTCTGGCCGCGGTGGGGGTTTTGGAAAGAGCTAAAAAGTTTCAGGTGAATGGGTGTGTGACAGTGAGAAAATTCTCCTGAACAACACTTAAACAAACATCCAAACAACGTAAAACATCCTGCAGGTTCCATCAGGAAGGACAACACTTTTCCCCAAGTGTCTCTTTTAAATCATCATGTGGACACCTCAGTTCTCTGTTGCGAACAGGGTCGCAAAGGGGTTGTCAGATTGGGGGTCCGACTTGAGGTCGTCCCCTTCTCCCGGGTGCCAAATTCTGGAGTGAATTAATGTTGAGAGGGCTGCGTGGTATGAGTTGGGGTTGCTTTCGTCGTTGCGGACGAGTCTGTAGGAGTTGTTGCGGTGCCAATGGCGTTCGTCAAGTTGTGTGGGGACAAAGTCGGGGTCGTCCGTGTGATTCGGTGGTCGGTGGTGTGGTTTGTTTAAGAAAGTGATGAGGAAGGGATCACTGGAGTCGAACTCGGAGTCACTGGGTGTGGGTCTAGGATAGTAGGGAGGCGTGCTGTGGCTGTCGTCGGAGTCACAGTCGCTGTCTCTGCTGCTGCAGTCTGTGGGCGTTCCGGGGCGGAGTGTAAATTTTGAGGGTGGAGTCGGGGGCGAGTCCGTGTCTGGGCTGGACGTGGAGGGGGTTGGTGTGGTCACGTTGGCTATGGGCGGGATTTGGTCTGCTGCGTCAAGCACGACGTGGTGGGTGTGGTTTGACTGTGCTCCATAAGCCTTTAGCTGGTTTATGTGAAACCACGCAGTCTTACCATTTTGGTATTTGATTTTGTATACCGATAGGCTTACTTTATCCGTAATGGAGTACGGACCCGAGTATTTCGGAGACAGAAATGTGCTGGGGTTATACACAGACAACATCACTTGTTGTCCTATATTATACTCCGTTGCATGTACTGCCTTATCAAAACAGGCCTTGCTCTGTTTTCTTTTAGTGCCCAGTTTAACAGCGGCTGCTAACTGAGCCGTTTTTACATTCGCAAGTAATTGTTCAACGGCTTTCTCGTGGGTGAGGGCCGTAACTTCAGGGCTGGTCAGGTCTAAACCCAACAAGTACTCTTGTCCCTTTCATGGGGCATCCGGTCATGAGGGTGTGTGGGGTGTAACCTGTGGAGGTGGAAACAGTGTTACGCAAAAACATCAGCGCAAAGGGGAGGACAGAATCCCAAGTGGTGTTGTTCTGCTGGACCATTTTTCTAAGGGTGGTTTTTAGGGTCCGATTCATGCGCTCCACTATACCACTCGATTGAGGGTGGTACGCAATGTGAAATTTTTGGGTTATGCCAAATATCGTTATGGCGTTCTGCATGACCCGTCCCGTAAAGTGAGAACCTTGGTCCGATTCAATACTGCGGGGGAGTCCCCATCTTGTAAAAAATGTGGTGGGTTAGGATTTTGGCTGTGGTTTTCACGGTGTTGGTGCAGGCTGGAAATGCTTCCACCCACTTTGTAAAAGTGTCAATGACCACCAGAACATATTTATAGCCATTCCTGCAAGGGGGCAATGGACCTATAAAATCGATCTGGAGGTTAGTCCAGGGGCCGTTAACGGGTCGGGTGTGGCTGAGTTGTGCCTTTTTGGCATATCTATCTAGGTTGTTCTGTGCGCAGATGAGGCAATTCTCAATGTAATGGGATATATCCTCTTTGAGATTTGGCCACCAACAAAGCTGTTTGAGGTGAGCTGCGGTGGGATCGATTCCCTGGTGTCCATGACCGTCATGGAATAAACAGATTAATTGGTTCCGATCTTGCATCGGAACTACATAAAGGGTGTCTTTCAACACCACACCGTCATGTGTGGTTATCATATTTCTGTACCTCTCGTATGAGGCTGGAAACTTCCCTTCCACGATCTCAGTGAGAGCGCTATCCTGCCTCTGGGCCTCTACTAGGTCTTCGATCCTAGTCTGCATGACCTGAACTGCATTCACTGGGGCACTCTCGGGGGGGCTTCCAAAAATACCCATGCCTGGATCCTGCCTTTGCCAGCGCGTCGGCTTTTACATTTCCAGGGGGGGGAGGAACGATGGTGGCTGCGGACTTAAGTCCTGTCCTTGGCTTTTTCCAGAATATGGCGGAGTAATGGGGCTGAGGGGAGGGGTTTCCCATCCGCGGAAACAAATCCTCTTGTTTCCCAGAGGGGTAGAAATTCGGCGAGGCTGTTGCAAACGTATAGACTGTCTGAATATATGTCTGCTTGGCTGGGGAAGGAATCAGGGTGCTCTACAATGTAAGCGATGGCCGCAAGCTCTGCTGCCTGCGCGTCTAAGTGTCCGGGTAATTTTAATGCGATTTCCTCGAGGGTGCGTCCCTGCGCGTCCTCAACATAAATCCCACAACCTGTTATGCGTTGCCCATCCAAGACTGTGGAAGATCCATCCACATAAATCCTAATGGGATCACACATGTCCGGGTGAGGGGGGCTTTGAGATGGGGTGGCTAGTTTTCTGGGGGGTGTTTTCGCAATAAAGGGGCCTGTATTATGGTGGGGTGAGATGATTTCGCACTCATGGGGGTTCCGGGGTACTGTAGATTGTCTGCTAAGTATGTGTGTGTTTTGGTCCGTTTGACTGTGATGTCCCGTCCTTGTAAGAGAAGGGTCCACCGAGCAGTGCAGATTTGGCTGACGGTACCGTCTTTAAGTCGTCCGTCTAGTAAGAGTTGGGTGGGGGTGTGCTCGGTCAAAATGGTGATGGGGTTCAGTCCGGTAATGTATGAAAAGTACTGGACTGCCCAGAAAACTGCGAGCAGGTGCCTCTCACAGGATGAAAATCCCTGCTCCACAGCATCTAAAATTCAGGAGGCATAAGCCACGGGTCTTAGCTGGTCATGCCGTTCCTGCAGGAGCACGGCCGAAAGGGTGCAGTCTGTGGTCCCTACCTCTATGGCGTAAGGGGAAAGCGGGTCTGGAACTTGTAGTGCGGGGGCGGCTATGAGCGCCTGTTTTAATGATTCCACAGCATCCGTATGCTGCGGAAGCCACTCCCAGGGGGCTCCTTTCTTTAGGAGGTCTGAGAGGGGCGCTGCCTTGCTGGCGAAACCGTCAATATGGTTTCGGCAGTAGCCAACCAGTCCTAAAAACGACCGGAGGGCTGAAACGTTTTGGGGAAGGGGCAATTTAGCGATCGAGTCAATTATTTTGTGCTCGATCTCGCGTTTGCCGTGTGTGATGATAGTACCCAAATATATCACCTTTACTTCCACTATCTGGGCCTTTTTGGGGTTGACTTTACAGCCAATGGAATGTAGTAATTCCAGGAGTTCGGACAGAAGCTCAATGTGCTCTTCCTTTGTGTCTGTCTGCAGTAGTAGATCATCTACATACTGTACCAGACATTCGGGGTGAGAAAATTTCGCTAGTCCATTTGCCAGCTGTCGGTGGAAAATGGAGGGGGAGTTGTGGAAGCCTTGTGGCAGGCATGTCCACGTGTACTGCTGCGCTCTGAAAGTGAAGGCAAATTTGTACTGGCACGCCTTTGCCAATGGAATGGACCAGAATCCATTACTGACGTCCAAAACCGTGAAATATCGGGCATGGAGTCCCTGTTTGAGCATGGTCTCGGGACTTGTTGCAACAGTGAGGGCTGCTACGGGGATGACCATATTGAGTTCCCGATAATCAATGGTCAAGCGCCATGATCCGTCAGGCTTCCTTACTGGCCAAATCGGGGCATTATTAGTTGAGGCTACCGACCTTAGGACGCCCTGCTCTAATAAACTTTCTATAACCTTTAGGATTTCTCCTCTGCTTCTAGGGGGAATCCATACTGCTTTTGGGGTCTAGGGTCCGGTCCTGTTATTTGTACGGAACCAGTCACCCATCCACAGTGGTGTTTGTGGGTCGCGAATGCTGCCCTGTTTTTTTTTTTTTTTTGTTTCCAATTGGATTCTATTCAAATTTCTGGGGTTCTCCCGGAGTGGTTTTCCACTTCTATGTCGGGTCCCGGTGGAGTCGCCAATTATGTTGCTCTTTTTAGCCTTAGTTTTATTAGCTCTGATTATGTCACCTTGGCTTACGAGTCGCCAGGTACCTTTCTGATACCACCACGTGGTTCAAGCTAGAGTTATGATTAATAAGTCAGCACGCCGCTTAGTAAGATTGAAATCAACGGTCATTTATTATGTACAGCAATTAATACTTACACAATAATCCTACTATCTATATCAAAACCTACCACTACTGGTCAATACTTAACTTTTGGGGATGGCCCACCAGGTCAGGGAAACAAATGGTTTATCGAATTGGATCTGGCCTGCGGGATTCAAAAGGCTGATACGGGTCGATGGCTAGGAATCTCTATCGGGTAGCGATCGCTGGAGTCAGACTTACTGTTTCTGGTCGATGTTCTTGCGAAGGTTGCGAGCAGAAGAAGGGAGAGAGAGAGAGAGCTGAACTTGGCCCCTCAATTTATAGGGCCCAGGGGCTTCCCGCCTCTCGGGGCGGCCCTTGACCCTGAGTCCCAAGTGATTGGACTTGTTCCCAATCACTGGGTTCGATATGCTCCAATAATGGGGCGATTCCTCGATCGGGGGGGTGGTCGTTCACCTGTCTTTGTTTCGGCCACTGCAGGTGCCGAAAGGTCTGGCCTGGTATTCAATTGCTAATATGTTGCAATTGTTCCCGGGGATAGCCGATTAAACTGCAGATGTCTGTGTTGATGTGCTGCTAATAGTCTTAGGTATCGATCTGGGCCGACTTCCCCAGAGCCGAATACGCTATTCTGTCTGCAGCTGTCCGTTTGTGTCCTGTTGGCTGCTTTTCCCATCAGCATTTTCGGTTAGCCATTTTAAATCGGGTTTTGGCCAAATAGGGAATCAGCCATTTTAGGTGGCTACACTGTCAAAGCTGTCAATAGATTTAACTTTCCTAGGCTTTAAAAAAGTCTGGAGTTCGAAACAAAGCAGTGCTTGATATGTCATTATGTCTGTTGACATAAGCCTGACCTTTATCATTATAGGATTTGTGCTGCAATGACTGATTTTACAAATGACCATGATCACAGGGATGCCTGTTAAGTGAACAGTTTAATTGGCGGCTCCAAGCTATTATATAATAGAAATGTTTGATTTCATAAGGAATTTTTGGTACGCCAGGAGTGTGAAACACAGCAGAAGGAATTTCCATGCATTGAATGATTTTTTTTATCAATGGGTGAAATGTTCCGGCTGTTCACCCTGGCACGATCTTCCGGTCCTGCCAACGGCGCACTCCCACCACGGGTTTCCCATGGTTTTCATGTCTCTGCGCACCTGAGCCAGGAGCAAAACTCTGGGCCTTGTCGGGTTGTTGACAGACCCGAATTTCTGCGTAAAATGTGGGTAAGGTGATTTGAGGATTATGTGGGTTTAATAGAAAAGGGGAGATTTCACCACTCGTGGTGTGGGAGGCGTTGAAGGCAGTAGTGAGGGGTGAGATTATCTCAAATAAGGCTTGGTTAGACCGGGAGGCAAGGGAGGAGCAGCAGCGGCTGGTGGAGGAAATTCTGGAAGTGGGTGGAAGGTATTCGGATGATCCTACCCTCAATCTTTGGGTGAAGAGAAAGGAATTAATAATAATCGCTTATTGTCACAAGTAGGCTTCAATGAAGTTACTGTGAAAATTCCCTAGTCGCCACATTCCGGCGCCTGTTCAGGGAGGCTGGTACAGGAATTGAACCCGCGCTGCTGGCATTATTCTGCATTACAAGCCAGCTATTTAGCCCACTGTGCTAAATCAGCCCCTATTATAGGCAAGGTTTGACCTTCTTTCCACAGGAAAGCCAGTTCGACCTTTGGGGAGCAGGCCAGTCGCTTACTGGTGGGCCATCTCTGCCAGCAGGCAGCTGCGAGGGAAATTGTTCAGGTCTGGGAAGGGGAAGGTGTGCTGGTGGTGGCCCGGAGCAGATGACAAGGCCTTTGAGGAGTTTTATAAAAGGTTGTATAGGTCGGAGCCCATGGAGGATGGGTCGGACATGAGGGATATTTTTTGGGCGGTTGGAGTGTCTTAGAGTAGGAGAGGAGGAGAGGGCAGGGTTGGAAGAGCCAATGGGATGGAAGAGGTGCGGGTGGCAATAGGGAGGATGCTGACGGGCAAGGCACCGGGGTCGGATGGACTCCTGGTGGAGATCTATAAGAAATTTCTGTATAAGTTGGCGCCGTTGTTGATGGAGAGATTTGAAGATGCGGTGGTTAAGGGGGCACTGCCAGAGTCTATGGGGCAGGCATCCATTTCATCGCTGCTAAAAAAAAGGATAAGATCCCAGAGGAGTGCGAATTTTTTAGGCCAATAACCCTGCTAAATGTGGATACCAAGATTTTGGCTGAGGTGTTGCCACTTGGGTTGGAGGAATGCCTCCCGAAGTTGATTGGGGAGGATGAGGTGGAGCTCGTAAAGAGAAGGCAGTTGTCATCGAACGTACGGTGTCTGTTAAATGTGGTGTTTTCTCCGGCAGAAGGGAGTCAGAGGTGGTGATTGCGTTGGATGCAGAGAAGCGTTTGATCATGTGGAGTGGAGTTATTGGTTTGCGGTGTTGGAGAGGTTTCAGATTGGGCCTAAGTTTGTGGCATGGGTTAAATTGTTGTATGGGGAACCAAAGGCGAGTGTGCTCATGAATGAAGTGAGTTTGGTGTATTTTCCGTTGCATAGGGGAACGAGGCAAGGTTGCCACATGTCCCCCCTCCTGTTTATGATGGCGATAGAGCCCTTGGCCATAGCGCTGAGATACTCAGATAAATGGAAGGGATAGTGGGCCGGATGGAGCATAGGGTGTCTCTATATGCTGATGATCTGTTGTATAATCTTCAGTGGGGGATATAATGGGACTGCTTAGGAGATTCGGGACCTTCTCAGATTATAAACTAAATCTGGAAAAGAGTGAGTGTTTGTATTATTAAAGTGTCATTCACATATCAAGTTTGGAAAAAAATGAATATGCTTTATAAATAAATTTAGAGTACCAATTCTTTTGCTTCCAATTACCAGGCAATTTTGCGTGGCCAATCCACCTACGCACATCTTTGTGTTGTGGGGGTGAGACCCACACAGACACAGGAGAATGTGCAAACTCTACACGATCAGTATAATGAGTATGATCTTAATCAGTGTAAATTATTTCGTTTAACATCTGCTTTCCTGTTCCACATTACATTGCATTTTATTGAAAATGATCGCAAGCAAACTAAAATTCTGCTTAAATTCAACAGGTGGATTCTCCATCGGCTGCGTCAAAATCGGGAAAGGCGATTGGGCAGGGAATCGGTTTTGACACCAAAATCGTGACGGACACCGGTTTCACGCCAAATCGCAATTCTCCGGTACATTGACAGTGGCATCACTGCATTCCACTCGGCATGTACAGTAAACACCGTTTGCAAATTATTAGCGGGCCTGAATCGGTATTCACCAGGGCCTCCACGATCCTCAGCCTCCGCTGGGGGGATTTCCCGACGGCGAGGTTCACTTGTGCTTTTGAAAATCGTGAAACTGGCGCCATGGCTGATGAGGGAGAGGAGGTAGGATATGGAGAGGCACGACCGTGGGCTGCCGGGCCTGACACTGGCTGGGTGGGCTGGAGTGGGGGGAGAGGGCCCTATCTATGCTGGGGAGGGGTGGGGGGGGGGGGGGGTTGATGGGGAGAATGGGCTGTGGGGCTGGAGTGACCCTCCATGGGACTGGGCGGTGTCCAGGCGGCATTGCAGGCTGCGGCAATAGCGATCCGCTACTGCCGCAGCCTGCAATGCCGCCATCATGCTGCACAGACCACCCACCTTGGACCCTAGTTTTGCAGAGTGACACCAACCGTATGGATTCCCCCACCCCACCACCTCCTGATCCTAACCCTCTCACCCACCACCCCGCCCCCCCCCCCCCCCCCCCCCCCCGCCATCCTGGCCAGCATCCACCGGCAGGGCATCAGGCGGCACACTCAGGGCAATGCCCACAGTAGCCCTTACAGTGGGGGAGGGGGGAAACCAGACGGGGGCCACAGAGCTTGCCGTTGGCAAGCGCAGCACCAGCCGACAGCACTGCAGGCAGCCGGGACAGGCACAGGACTAGAGGCCCCCAGGGTGCTGGGCACTGACAGGGCCATGTGTGCGGAGAGGTGGGGGAGGGGGACACGCGGGGCAGAATCCACAGTGCCAGCCGGGGCACCGCGTAGCCTGTTGGAATAGATTGGGCATGTCGGCCTTTCACCCCCTGCAGACAATGGATATTGGAATACGACCAGCAATGATGGCCTCCTCCTAGTCCCCGCAGCCCTGGGGGATGCCCTGCAGCTGTACGAGCTGGAGCTGCTGGAGGAGGAGGAGGAAGCTGCAACAGCGGAGCGAGCTACAGTGGAACATGCAGCAGCAGAACAGTATGCTGCCGTTGAGGATGGGGAGCCGGCCATCCAACAGGCCAAGGAGGAGATGCAAAGGAGGTGCCACATGAGGCGTGTTACCGGCAATGCCTATCATTCAAGAACTTGCCGCACCGGGCATGCCATCGAAGACTCCGGCTGAGCTGGGGAACAATGAGACCAAATCTGCCAAATCATGGTGCACCTGGCACCGCAGGGGAATGGGGGAGGACACCCACCCCTGGTAGCCGTCAAGGTGACGGTCACCCTGAACATTTACACCACAGTGTCCGTCCAGACGCCGAGTGGGTACCTGTCCAGAATCTCATAAGAGCTCAGCGCATAGGTGTATCCATGGCATCACGAGGCCCTATATGCTCATCACGAGGCCCTATATGCTTGGTCAGCACAATGCATCCATTTCAATGTGAACCGAGCCCACCAGGATGGTCGGGCAGCAGAGTTCGCCGCCATCATCAACATGCTCCGGGTCTAGGGGGTGATCGGCAGGATGCATGTGCCCCTACGAGCACCTGCAGAAAACAGGCCGCTATACACAAATCGAAAGTGGTTTCATTCGATGAATGTGCAGCTGATATGTGACCACCAGCTGCACATGATACGCGTCTGTGCCCGATAACCGGGCAATGATGCCTTCAACCTGGCACACTCGACGATTCCTGGTCTCTTCAAAAGGCACTCACAGCTGGGGGGTTGGCTCCTGGGTGACAGGGGTTATCCACTGCGGTTGTGGATGAATCCTATCTGAAGGCCACAGACCGACTGCAACGATGCCCATGCAGTGACCAGGGGCATGATCGAGTGGTGCTTCGGCATCCTGAAGATGCGGTTTAGATGTCAGGACTGCTGTGGAGGGGCCCTCCAGTATGACACTGGGAAGGTCGCCCACATTGTGACGGCCTGCTGTGTCCTCCACATCGCTAATTCCCCTAATCTCCCTAGCCGCCACCCTCTTCCGCAGCTGATGTGCCAGCATCCAACTTGCCTTCTCCCCATACTCATACACTGCTCCCTGTACCTTCCTCAACTGGGCCTCAGCCTTCCCCGTTTGGAGGCTCCGGCGCTCCTTCAGTAGCCCCTCTTCGGGTGATTCCGCATACCTCCTATGTACCCTCAGTATCTCCCCCACCAATCTCTCCCTCTCCGTTCTCTCCCTCTTTTCCCTGTGGGCCCTGATTGAAATTAACTCCCCCCTGACCACTGCCTTCAGCGCCTCCCAGACCACACTCACCGTCAC
This sequence comes from Scyliorhinus torazame, assembly GCF_047496885.1. Taxonomy (NCBI): domain Eukaryota; kingdom Metazoa; phylum Chordata; class Chondrichthyes; order Carcharhiniformes; family Scyliorhinidae; genus Scyliorhinus; species Scyliorhinus torazame. The sequence continues at coordinate 133,557,462 of NC_092713.1, read as the reverse complement.
CTCCCCATTATCATTGGCCTCCACATATCTTTGGATGCACGTCTGGACCCGCCCACAGACCTCCTCGTCCGCCAGTAGTCCCATGTCCATTTGCCACAGAGGGCGTTGGCCTCTCTCCTCACCCACCCCCAGCTCCACTCAGTGCGGGGCATGGTCCGAGATCGCAATGGCCGAATACTCCGCCCCCTCCACCCTCGAGATCAGCGCCCTGCTTAGAAAAAATCTATCCGCGAGTAAGCCTTGTGCACATGGGAGAAGAAGGAAAACTCCCTCGCCCTTGGTCTGGCAAATCTCCACGGATCCACTCCCCCTATCTGGTCCATGAACCCCTCAGGACCTTGGCCGCTGCCGGCCGCTTACCCGACCTCGACCGGTCCAGAGTCGGGTCCAGGACCGTATTGAAGTCCCCCCCCCCTATTACCAAACTACATGACTCCAGATCCGGAATCCGACTCAGCATCCGCTTCATGAACCCTGCATTGTCCCAGTTCGGAGCATACACATTCACTAGCACCACCCGGGCCCCCTGCAGCCTGCCACTCACCATAACATATCAACCCCCTTTATCCGTCACAATACCCACCGCCTCAAATGCCACCCACTTATTCACCAAGATTGCAACCCCCCTGTTCTTCGCATCCAGCCTGGAGTGAAAAACCTGCCCCACCCATCCCTTCCTCAGCCTGGTTTGATCCGCAATCTTCAGGTGTGTTTAATGTAGCATGGCTACGTCTGCCTTCAGCCCCTTCAAGTGCGAGAATACCCGGGCCCTCTTGACCGGCCCATTTAGGCCTCTCACGTTCCACGTGATCAGCCGGATCGGGGGGCTTCAGCTTATCAAAATAGTGGTGTCGGTCCTGGTATGTGACCCACAGCCTTGCCGGCTGTAACAGCCAGAACTTCACCCCCTTCCCGTGGAGGACCGCCTTGGCCCGACTGAATCCTGCCCGCTCCTTGGCCAGCTCTGCACTCGTCCTGATAAATACGGATCTCGGTGTTCTCCCACCTGCTGCTCCGCTCCTTCTTCGCCCATCGCAGGACACTCTCCCGGTCGGTGAAGCAGTGGAACCTTACCACCATAGCCCTCGGCGGCTCGTTCGCCCTTGGCCTCCTGGCCAGGACTCTGTGCGCCCCATCCAGCTCCAGGGGCCTCGGGAAGGCACCGGCGCCCATCAGCGTACTCAGCATCGCGGCCAAATGCGCCCCAGCATCCGACCCCCCTCCACGCCTTCAGGGAGACCCTGAATCCGCAGGTTCTGCCTCCTTGACCTATTCTCCAGGTCTCCAGCTTCTCCTGCCATTTTTTGTGCAGCGCCTCGTGTGCTTCCACTCTGACCGCCTGGCCCAGAATCTCGTCCTCATTATCAGAGGCCTTCTGCTGAACCTCCTTAATCGCCGTCCCCTGCATCTTCTGGGTCTCCACCAACCTTTCGATCGACGCCTTCATAGGGGCCAACATCTCCGCAAAGCAGCTTCTCAAAAACTCCTGCTGCTTCTGGGACCACTGGGCCCACGCTGCCTGATCACCGCCCGCCACCATCTTGTTTTTTCACGCCCGTTCTCCTCTCTTCTCTAAAGCCACTTTTTTGACCGCTCCGCTCCTGGTCCACTCCATACTGAGCAGGGGACCCTCACTGTTTCCTTCCCACACCGGGAATCATTGTCCAAATGCCGCTGGAGCTCCTTAAAAGGGTCCAAAAGTTCATTATTACCTACCAAGGCATAGCCGCAACCGGAAGTCCCCGAAACCCATCTGAACGACAGCAAGTCCCTGGGATTGACCCACCCTCCAACCGTATGCCCCCTCAGGAGTTCCTACCTCCACCTGATATACCAGAGCACCTGAGAGTCTCCCAGGAGCCTCTTCACTGAAGTGTCCGACGGAGGTGAGTATCTCTAGAATGGCGGGAGGTGTTGGATACAGCTGTGACAGGAAATCGGTATCAACATCCGAGGTGTTTCCGTGTCGGTGTCCTCATCGCTGCTCATCTCTCGGGGTTTTGGCTGTGGTTGGGTGACACCAGAAGGGCCCTCTGCTCTGCTGTGCTGAGGGGCTACATCCGGCAGTCTGCTACCAGTCTTCTCCCGCTTCTTCCTGATATGAGCGGCTTTCTCCTGGGGGAAGGGAAGAGGGCTTAGCGGTCTTCTCGGGGTGGGGGGGGGGGGGGGGGGAGACAGAAAATGTGCAGTGTTACTGTCCACGCATGCAGCCCAGGGGGTGGAGAGCTGCTGGATTCAGTGGCCAGGCACCTGCCATGGCAACCTGTGTGGTTGCCGGCATGTGGTGCAGGGTGGGGTTCCGGTTCGGCTGCCCTCCTGGTTGGGCTGGGGGGTTGGTGCCGAGGGCACAGTGCTGCCTACTCATCCTGGCTGCTCTGAGAAGGTTGTATAGTTTTTAACGGCACTGCTGGCCGGTCTGGACAGTGTTGCTGATAGCCGCTGCCACCTGCACCCAGGCACAGCAAACGGCAGTGGCTGGCAGCCTCCTTCCCGAGCCCGGGGTACAGGGTGGCCCACCTCTCCTCCACGGGTCTCAAGCTCGGCGTCAGTGAATCGTGGGGCCGCTCTCCTTGCTGAAATCTTGTTGGCTGGGGCGGTGAGTGTGGGGAGTGAAGTGTGTATATGCAGCTGCAGCTTGTCAGCCTCCTGAATGTCAATCCCAAATCGTTGAAAAGGTCCACGTGACTGCACCAGTTTTGCTGTCGTGGAAGTCCACGAATTCTGCCCCGGCTTCAACACGTAGTCTCAGGAACAGAGAATCCTGTCAAACATGTTTTGGAAAAACAGAATAAATGTCCTTCTAAAAATCAAAAGAAGAAATGGAACATGGATAGAGCAATACAATGTAACAGATTAGAGATGCTACGTGCAAGGCTGCACTTTACTGTGGATAACATCTACATAAATGTTGGCAGTAATTGGTACCCTTATCCATCAACAAGGAACAGATGCTTTGAGCTACACATGTGCTGATGAATGTTAAAACACATTACCATCTAAAGAAGGCATTTAATTTGAGGTGGGAGAGTGACTCACGTTGATGACATGCACTTCTTCAATGCAAGCGAGAATCTTGACATTGAAAAAACAACAGAAGGTTCAAGGTAAATTATTTTCCTTATTTGTATACTTCGAATGGTCAGTGTGTACCTTTTATAAAAAAATGTTTATTCAGGAAAATTTTCAATTACAGAATAGTCAAACAAATTCATACCTATTTAATAAAAATACTCTTACAACCCAACCCTACCAAACCCGGATTTACGCAGAACCCCGGCACTCCCTCCCCACCTCCTAACTATGCCCTCCCCAATTGCTGACGACAACCAGCTCTTTAAAGAAGGTTATGAATGGCAGACACCTCAGTAAAACCCCTCCTCCGATCCCCATATAGCATACTTGATCTTTTCCAAATGCAGGATTTCCAACAAATCTCCCAACCACGACAAAGCCTTAAGCGGCGCTGATGCCCTCCATTCAAGCAAGACGAAAGCCAAGATTTCAGCCTTCTTCCGCTCCTGCAGCCCAGGCAAGTCCGACACTACAAAGATCGCTACCACTGGGCACGGCTCCACTCTCAAAATTTCCGACATTGTTTCGCAGAAGGAAACCCAGAACTTAACCAGCTTAGGGCAAAACCAAAACATAGGCGAGACGTTCGCCGGCTCCCTCGAACAACGTTCACATGTATCCTCTGCACCTGGGAAGAACCCACTCATACGTGCCCTGGTCAAGTGCGCCCTATGTACCACTTTAAACTGTATCAAATTCAACCGTATCAACTCAACCTTGGACACGAGGGGGTGAAATTGACCCCGTGCAGAAACTTGCCCCACACCCCCTCCTCTATAACCAAACCCAACTCTTCCTCTCATTTCCCCTTTACTTTCTCCACAAAGTCTTCCTTTTTAAAAATAATTTAGAGTACCCAATTCTGTTCTTTCCAATTAAGGGGCAATTTAGCGTGACCAAGACTCCCACAAACAAGAAAGGAAGAGGCAAGGTGCAGTATGCCAGCGAATGGGAGCTCAGAGGCCGCAGAGAAGGTAGAAGTGGAGGAAAAGGTCCGGAGCAGCGAGCGAGCGAGCTGGCAGACTCACGAGGCGAAGGGTCCCTGGCCACCCCTGAGAGAGGGAGACTGACGACCCCAAAAACTCCCCACCCCACCTCCTGGAGATGGATGGAAGATATTCCTGACTAAGGAGTTGACAGCGATGAGGGAGGCAATTAAAGTAGGGATCCAGGTGGTGATTAAGTGGCGGTGGCAGAGGCGTGGTTGCCATGCAGATGGCAATTGACGGAATGGGGCAGAAATTGGAAGCTCAGAGGAAGGTGATCCTATAGCTTGAAAACGGGTCGATGGACCAGAGCAACAGGATTGTTGCTCTGGAGGCCAAAATAAAACCATTGACGTTGACCCAGGCGAGCCTGAAGTGGAAAGTCGAGGATCAGGAGAAATGGTCTCTGTGCCAAAATATCCGAATGCCAAAGGGGATCGAGAGCAGGGACCCGACAGGCTATGTGACCCAGATGTTGGGCAAATTAGTCGGGAGGGACAGCTTCCCCAAGCCGCCGCAGATGGACAAGACACACACTCCGACTGAAGCCCAAGGCCGGGAAACAGCCAAGGGTGATAATTGCCAAACTATACAGATACCAGGATCGGAAGAAGATCCTGCGGTGGACAAGACAGACAAAGGCGAGCAGCTGGAAAGGACACTGGACATGAATGCACCAGGACATTGGGACAGACCTGGTAAAGAGCAGGGCCGAGTTTAACCATGCAAAATCGGCCCTGTACAAAGTGGAGTAGAATTTCAGATGCTATTCTCAGCCAGGCTCTGGGTTACATTTCAAAACAAGTAACATTATTTTAACATCCCAGCAGAGGCAGATGAGTTTGTGCGGATGAATGGCCTGGTCAAGGGACAGACAACGCAGCGTTGAGGAAGAGGCAGAGAAATAAAACTGATGGACTTGAACAATGTTTGGGAGGGGCGGTTCTGACTCATTTTGACCAAAAGCACCAGCTCACAGGAAACGCCGAGGTCAGCAGTGTGCAGGAGAGGGTGAAGGAGGGACAGAGGGAACAGCTATTGATCAGGTATAGGAAAGGGCAGCATGGTGGCGCAGTGGTTAGCACCGCTGCCTCACGGCGCCGAATTCTCAGGTTCGATCCCGGTTCTGGCTCACTGCCCGTGTGGAGTTTTCATTCTCCCCGTGTTTGCGTGGGTTTCACCCCCACAACCCAAAGATGTGCAGGGTAGGTGGATTGGCCTCGCAAAATTGCCCCTTAATTGGAAAAAATAAATTGGGTACTCTAAATTTATTTTTTTGAAAGAAAAAGAGGAAAGGGGTAAGATCAGCCCCAGGAGGAGGGCCATCACCCTACCAGGGCAAGCTAGCACTCGGAAGTATGAAAGCAAGGGGGTCGCGGCGCACCTCCCGGTGGGGAGGGAGCATCTGGTAAGGGGGAGGGGGCACCACAGGGGCAGGAATGGGGAATATAGGGAGAGGAAATATGGACATGTCAAATTTCCTTAATTTCCTGAGGAACATTAGGTGCTGTTGTGCTTTCTTGGTCATAACGATGACGTGGGTGAACCTGGACAGATAGTTGGTGATGTTTACACCTAGGAATTTGAAGCTGTCAACCATCTCCATCAAGGCACTATTTAATGCAGAAAGGGGCATGTACGACACTTTGCTTCCTGAAGTCGCCAGCTGGTCCGCTCCTTAGATTTGCTGACATTGAGGGAGAGATTTAGTTGTTACACCACTCCACTATGTTTTCTATCTCCTGCCTGTACTCTGACATTGTTCGAGATGTGACCCACTCCAGTCGTGTCATCAGCAAACTTGTAGATGGAATTCGAGACGAATTTTCACGCACAGTCGTGTGTGTATAAGGTGTATAGTAGGGGGCTAAGCACGCAGCCTTGCAGGGCCCGGTATTGAGGACTATCATGGAGGAGGTGGTCCTTGTTTATCCTTACTGATTGTGGTCTGTGGGTCAGGGAGCCAAGAATCCAGTTGCAGAGGGAAGAGCCAAGTCTTAAGTTTCGGAGTTTGGTTATGAGCTTGGCTGGGATTATGGTGTTGAAACAGAGCTGTAGTCAATGAATAGGAGTCTGACATAGGAGTCCTTGTTGTTGAGATACTCCAGGGATGAACATAGGGCCTGGAAGATAGCGTCTGCTGTGGACCGGTTGTGGCGGTAGACGAATTGCAGTGGATAATGGCAATCTGGAAGTTCGGAGCTAATGTGTCTCGTGGCTAACCTCTCAAAGCAATTCATAATGATAGATGGAAGGAGTAGCGGTCGGTAGTCGTTGAGGCACATTGCCAGGTTCTTCTTTGGCACCAGCATGATAGTGGTCTTTTTGAAGCAGGTGGGAACCTCAGAACGGAGTAGAGAGAGGTTGGCGATGTCTGCGAACACACACGCCAGTTGATCCGCACAGGATCTAAGTGCACAACCAGGGACTCCATCAGGACCCGTTGCTTACTATGGGTTCACTTTCTGAGGTTGTGACAGTAGGAATGGGTGTGTATGAGGCTCTTGAGGAAGTTGACAGCGGTTCGTTGCCATTCTGCTCAAAACGAGCATTGAATGCATTGAGCTCATTGGATAGGGGTGCTCTGTGCCAGGGATTCTTCTCAGCCGCCCTTTGTAGTCATAGATCATAGAATTTACAGTGTAGAAGGAGGCCATTTGGCCCATCGAATCTGCACCGGCTCTTGGAAAGAGCACCCTACCCAAGGTTCACACCTCCACCCTATCCCCATAACCCAGTAACCTCACCCAACACTAAGGGAAATTTTGGACACTAAGGGCAATTTAGCATGGCCAATTCACCTAACTTGCACATCTTTGGACTGTGGGAGGAAACCGGAGCACCCGGAGGAAATACACGCACACACGGGGAGAATGTGCAGACTCCGCACAGACAATGACCCAAGCCGGGAATCGAACCTGGGACCCTGGAGCTGTGAAGCAATTGTGCTAATCACAATGCTACCGTGCTGCCCTAGTCTGTTACATTGTTTAAGCCTTGCCACAACCGACGAGAGTCCCGTGTCATTGGTCTGGGACTCTAGCTTAATGGGATATTGTCTCTTGGCATCCCGGATGGCTTTGCAAGATTCGTCCCTAGATTGCTTGTATAGGTCTGGCTCAGCCGTCTTAAATAGGTCAGACCTGGCCTTCAGTAGGGAGTGGATCTCCCGGTTAAACCACGGTTTCCGGTTGGGGAACGCATTTGCTACCTTCTTCGTCACACAGTCTGTCGTGGAAATAATGTTAGACACAGGCTTTGAGCTTCGTTTCAGGAATTTTATTAACACAAAATCATGGAGAGGCTGAAATGGCTAATAGCCATTTCACAGCACTCTGAGATTAGACAGAAGAAAGCATATCTTCATAGTCTGAAATAAACAGCTCTAGAAGAAAACAGCATCGGGCTGCCCATGTTTATATTAAACAAACCTTGGGAAAGTACGTAGTTCTTGCCCTTGCTAAAACAACTCTAAAACAACTTGTCAGCATAATAAGGTTTTAGCTGTTTGGTAGCAGTATTTCAGTTACATTACCCGACCTTCCAAGTTTTGTTCAAAAGCAGTGATAAAATATAGTCAAGCAATCCCATCATGCTTTAGCAAGTGCCTTTTCTTTAGCAGCAACTAATATTAACGTATTCTCTCAGCGGACGACAAATAATAATAAATCCCCACATTAATTTCCCTTCTACAATTCCCACCCTGTTGATCTTTTGATCAATACCTTTCAGTACATTATCGTGTCTTCCGTAGAGAAGGGTGGTTTATAATGTAAGGGGAACAGACGTATGTCAGTTCCCTGCATGTCATGAGGCTGGTACCAAGGAGGCAATGTTGCCAGGATTGCTCCCATGTTCATCCGATACGCTGCGCAACATTTAAACAGTAACCATACAACAATGATTTGTTGATTATAATTACTTTTATAATGGTGATTATAATCCAGAACACAATTTTCTGTCCTCACGATCCTAACCACCCAAAGCCAAAGTCCCATCCATCATCTTCATGTAATCTTGTTACTTTTTTACGAATGTGATTCACCAGATTATCAATTTTTTCTGAGTTGTGTGGGATGTACCTGCAACATTCACTTCCAGTAAGGGCACAAGTACCTCCCTTTCCAGCTAACACAAAATCAAGGGCCATTCTATTCTGCAGGACCACCGCTCTTATAGCAACCATCTCAGTTTCTATCTGTTTAACAGCTTCTGCAGTATCATTTACTACCTGCTCTAGGACATCCTGTAGTTCATGTAGTTCGTATATATTAGTTACTACTCCTAATGGTGTATCATTCTTCCCAGCTTTTATGCCAATGTCACAACACTTTGTTTTGTCCTGTGATGGGATTATCCTGTAATTTCTGGACATGATGCACATAAGGGGCAGCAAAGTATTGACAGTCCACCTGACGGATGGAATCCACTAACCTCTGCCTCTCCACCCTACCAGATTTATCTCTATTTATCTGCAAATTAAATTATCTATTCCCCTGATGACCGCCTTTCAGTGCTTCCCAGAACATGGAAAAATAGTTTGAAGACGGATGTGGTTTTCTTGCAGGGGATACATCTGCATGTGTGGGGCATGATCTGATGTTACAGTCCACGTTTCTTTACAAAGTAATTCGCCTCCCAGTCTGGTGTGTCAAAATAGTAGTCCAGTGGTCTTCAAACCTTTTTGTCTGGGACCCATTTTTTACCAACCAGCCATCCTTCGGGACCACGCTGGCCGACCTTCGTGACCCACGCCACCCAAACTTTGCGACCCATGCCGCTCGAACCTCATGACCCACCATTTTCACTAATGTTTAATGTGACAGGTGAGCCTGGTTGGTCCTCGCGATCTCACTAGCTTTGTCATTCAATGTTATATTTCTGATGAGGACTTCAGTTGATGATTTAAGTTCTCATTGCATCAATTGAAAAAATCAAGACGTTTTCCTTAAACTCGCCACGCTTCGTCTTCAAATGTCTTTGATCTTTCATTTGCCAGTGCTTCCTGCATAACATACACAAACTTTGTATCTGGATTTGCAGAGTACAATTAATAAACCCATACCTCAAGAAAACTTCTTTATGCTGCTTTGTTCCTGATTTCATCTTCTTCTTCATGGGTTGTTCACCAGAGGCCCTGGAGCTCACACCAGCTCTGCTGGCAGCTACAAAATGGAGGAATCTTTTTTGCGCCCAGACCACATGACTCAGAGGACTGAACATGATCTGCTCTCTGCCGCTGTTTCTGGAGAGAAGACTCCATTGATTTTCAAAAAGAATCTGCTCCTGGTCCAGTCCAGCGCGCTGACGTCAGTAGGAGGCGGTCTGCCTTGCTGGGCTCTTGGCCTGCGAACGGCTGAGGGAGCACTCATGCAGTAGACAGCTGGCACTCTGAAAGCCGGTCGTGGCCTGCATTTTTAAAAGCCGGTTGCGGCCGTTGAGCACTTCTTCCCGCGATCGGTCACGCCCCGACCGATGACCCCGCGACCCTCCCGACACCCGCCTGCAGGTCACGACCCTGAATTTGAAAATGACTGACCTAGGTTCATACATGCAAAATGGCCACTGTGAAACTGTACCCAGCAAAGAGCTGATGATGCCTTCAGGGGAGAGAAGAGAAAATTAACAAGAGAAAAATAAATTGCTACTCAGTAAACTTTTTAATAATTATTTAATAAACGTCTTGACAGAGGAATGTAAAATATTGAAGTATTATAATAATATTCTAAAAATTTCACATCAGACGTTAGTATCCTGTATATCAGTGTTTTTCAAACTTTTTTTCTGGCGACCCATTTTTACAAAATAGCCACCTCTCACAACCCACGCCATGTTATAGATTCAATAGACAATAGATTCTCCACAGTTACCAGGTATTGGTTTAGCACAGGGCTAAATCGCTGGCTTTGAAAGCAGACCGAGGCAGGCCAGCAGCACGGTTCAATTCCCGTACCAGCCTCCCTGAACAGGCGCCGGAATGTGGCGACTAGGGGCTTTTCACAGTAACTTCATTTAAAGCTTACTTGTGACAATAAGCGATTTTCATTTCATATCATTTTCAGTTAACTTTTTAAACCATCACGTTCATTGTTGGCACTTCTGTATTATTAAATGTAAAAAATTGTAAATGAAGATATATTTTCTATTTTTGTTGTTATTTGGAGATCTAAATAACTTGTGACAAAAATCTCTGCGCAGATCAGTGAGCAAGACTTTTGATCGCTGACTCCTGAGGTATTTGAAGAGGGAATGAGACAATTGTTGGAAACACGCCTGGATTTTGCGCTGATGGGAAGGAAGGAGACTCACCACTGATCGCAAAGTCAGCCTCACTGAGAGAGCGACTGATCCTGGAAAGTGAGCGGACAGTAGCTCCTCATTTTGAATAAACATCAAACCCCTTATGTAAACACAGCATAACTTTAAACATAGATCTGATTGACAAGGTTAAGAGTAACTGAAATTCAACAGACATCAACGAGATTAACTGTCACATAAATTGAACCAACACTGACAACGTTAATGATAACTGAAATTCAAGATTAATTGACAATGGTAACAATGGCAGACAATAATCATGCATCCGATTCAGAACGTTAACCTGAAGTTGGTCTCTTTGTATGATCGTTGACTCTGTGTTTCCCATGATCTGCACTTGAACAGATGTATTTCCCCCCTGACTGGGATGGTTGGAGTTCCCAAATATATACCCATTGCCCCAGAGTGGGGCAACCATAAATCAACTTTGTGAAAATGGAACAATTGAAAGATGGAGAGAACCCCACAGGAGACACAGGAATTATCTGCTAGAGCTAGATCTAGTGTAAAGGAATACTCTGCTATGAGTTACTGACTGCGGTACTTGTGGATAGATATTCCAGTTGGCAGTCACTTGTTTTTGGGTGGGGGTGCAGGCCTGGAAAAAAAAAAGAGCGCGAAGCACTGCTGGAAACTAACATTGTGCAGAAGGAGTATCTGCAGGAAATAAATTTAAAGAAAATTGGAAAAAGCTCAGGCAATCCCCAGGGATCATTTTGGAGACCTATTGGCGACCTATTTTACATCATCCAGCGACCCACCCGCGGATCGCGACCCCCACTTTGAAAAACACTGTTGTATATAATATCCCATACCGCCTCCCCGAACAGGCGCCGGATTGTGGCGACTAGGGGCTTTTCACAGTAACTTCATTGAAGCCTACTTGTGACAATAAATTATCAGTAGAATTCTGAGAAAAGAAATAAATTATCACAATTGTTTGAAACATACTGTCAAGTCAGCACTGAACATGTTCGATGTTCAAGGGTCACCAGGATAGAGCTTTTCGCATATAATGTTTTTGGGAGAGTCTGAACTTACAACACAAAATTTGCGAGAAAAGAAGTGATGATAAAGGTCAGTACTTATAACATTTAGGATGTTGCCACTGTTTCCATTAACTTCTCCTTTAATTATACCATTTATAGGCATGAAAACAAGGCCACAAGATATTACCAAAAAATGCAAATATTAACAATTTTCATATCCTGATCATGTTCACAGTTGCAGAGTTACCGGTAGGCTGAGCACCATCCTCAATACTTTCGGAGTGCATGATACTGCCGTGGTATTTTTGACCGCCTCTTGGAAGAAAGTGGTTTCTTTGGTGAGCACCTGCTTGTTTGAAAAGCAGAACAATCAAAACAATATTTTCTGTGAATAACATATTCATGAAACTACTGTACAAATCAAACCAAAGACTAAACAATATGACCGGGGCTTTCCAGTCACGCCCGTGGCGGGAATTGTCGCAGGCGAGACGGAAAATGTGACGGATCTGCAAAAGGTCCATTGACTTTGGGTGGGAATAGGACGAGCTAGGAGGAGAGATAGAGGCGGGTCTATGGGCGGATGCCCTAAGCAGGGTTAATACCTCCTCATCGTGCGCCAGGCTTAGCCTGATACAATTTAAGGTAGTCCACCGGGCACACATGACAGTGGCTAGGGATGAGCAAGTTTTTCGGGGTAGAGGATAGGTGTGCAAGGTGCGCGGGAAGCCCAGCAAATCATGTCCACATGTTTTGGGCATGTCCGAAGCTTCGAGGGTTTTGGCAGGGTTTTGCTAAGGCAATGTCCACGATGCTAAAAACACAGGTGGTGCCGAGTCCGGAGGTAGCGATCTTTGGAGTGTCGGAAGATCCGGGAGTTCAGTGGGCGAAAGAGGCCGACGTCCTGGCCTTTGCCTCCCTGGTAGCCCGGAGACAGATCTTATCAATGTGGAGGACTCGAAGTCCCTGCGTGTAGAGACCTGGGTTTCTCAGTCTTGAGAAAATAAAGTTTGCCGTAAGAGGGTCAATGTTAGGTGAATTTCATAGAATTTACAGTGCAGAAGGAGGCCATTCGGCCCATCGAGTCTGCACCAGCTCTTGGAAACAGCACCCTACCCAAGCCCACACCTCCACCCTATCCCCATAACCCAGTAACCCAACCCAACCCTAAGGGCAATTTTGGACACTATGGGCAATTTAGCATGAGCAATCCACCTAACCTGCACATCTTTGGACTGTGGGAGGAAACCAGAGCATAAACCCACGCACACTCGGGGAGAATGTGCAGACTCCGTACACAGACAGCGAACCAAGCCGGGAATCAAACCTGGGACCCTGGAGCTGTGAAGCAATTGTGTTAACCACCATGCTACCGTGCTGACCTCCGGTGAAGATTGGGCTGGGGGGGAAATGTTTATTTAACCATGTTGATGTCATTGTTACGGTTTTAAAAAATTTCAAATACCTTAATAAATTTTTTTTTTTTTTTTTTTTTAAAAGACTTTGGGTGGGAATTTCTGGACCTTCCTGAAAATCCTGGCCTCTGGGTGGAATTAAACGGGAGGGGGTGTCCAATGACACCACCAAAGTTGGTGATGCCCCCCCCCCCCCCGAACCTGAATTCCCCCACCAACCTGATTCCCTGATGGAATTAAATCCCCACATGTCAGCAGGAATCCTGCTGCCAGTGCTCCAAACTCCACAGGGGACATTGAATTCAAGGACTTCCCCAGAAAGGCATAAACCCTGCCTGTGAAAGCTGCCAGCCGATTGAAGGCCGCAAGCTCTCCATTATCGGGAGATATGACTGTTGCAAGTAATGCAATTGGGCTTTCACCAGGGACTATCCTTAGGCCCCTGGAGAAAGGTAGGCAAGGGCAGGATGAGGGTTGCAGGGAGAGGGGAGGTGTTGAAAGGGGGGAGAGGGGGCAAGAGGTTAGAAAGGAAAGGACAGGGGGTGATGCATGGCCAGCACTCAATGGGGTCCCTCAGTCAGGTACCAAATGCCTGTGAAGGAGGAACGCCCTCCCCCTTGATTTTTGGCTCCCCACATGCCACTGAGTGAATACTAGCAGTGCTGGGATGAGGTCTGTAAGGGGCACAGTTGGCCTCCAGGCAAGAAGGTCCCCACCCCTACCTGATCAGTCGGCCTCCCCTCCACCTCGGAACCTAATCTCCAAAGGGTGAGGCTTTAAATTCCACTCTCTGCTACCAATAATACAGATTGTTTGTCTGGTGCATGAATTTTCACAACTTTTCCGAGTCCCAATGGTCAACACTACAATTAGGTAGGCGGCTTCCCGAAACAGTATTTCCGGGGATGTATGCACTTAGGAGTATTCCTCAATGATAGCTTTGGAGTTGTTTGGACAGAATCATACATTCACGTTTGAAATTCAAATCTCAGACTGAACTCAGGCTCAATTCTCATCAAATCTTATATCTAAACATAACGTGCATCCAAAGTGAGGCAGAGTAAGAAACTATTCCAATTGTGCTGTCCCTGATACAGTGGTAATCAACATTTGTTTACTGAAATCCATGCAATTGTATCCTGATGACACTTTTTATTTCCTCGTTTGCTTTCAAACATTTTTTATCTCAAACTTATGGCTCATTATAGCAGTTGCTATGGTACGTTCGGCGAATGCACTAAAACTGGAGTCTGGTAACAATAGTGTTGGCAAAGCTTTCAACAAAAAAAGCCAGAAAGACATTATGCTAATTATAATAATTATAGGAGGCTGAACTGGTTTATCATAAAATGAAAATAAAGCCGCTACCGCGGCACACAAAACAAACAACCCAGCTGAGGAGTATTGTGAACTGCCGGTCTGGGTGTGACTTTTATCTGTACAGTTATCGCATTCCTCCCCCTCAAGCCAGAATCAATCCCTCATTGGGCAGCACGGTAGCACAAGTGGATAGCACTGTGGCTTCACAGCGCCAGGGTCCCAGGTTCGATTCCCTGCTGGGTCACTGTCTGTGCGGAGTCTGTGTTCTCCCCGTGTCTGCGTGGGTTTCCTCCGGGTGCTCCGGTTTCCTCCCACAGTCCAAAGACGTGCAGGTTAGGTGGATTGGCCATGATAAATTACCCTTAGTGTCCAAAAAGGTTAGGAGGGGTTATTGGGTTATGGGGATAGGGTGGAAGTGAGGGCTTAAGTGGGTCGGTGCAGACTCGATGGGCCGAGTAGCCTCCTTCTGCACTCTATGTTCATTCCGGCGGTGGAGGGGCCTCTTTTGTCACTTGGCACGAGGCCTCAAGTCGGCGGCAGGTGGAGCCAGATTAAGGGAGGGGGTGAAGCGGACTGGGATCGTCGCTTCCTTGTTGCGACAAAGGATCCACTGATGGGTGCTCATCTTCTGGTGGAGGATCAATCTGGTCAATCTCCATTTTGGACTCCGAAACTTCATAGTCGGGGGGAATGACTCTCGGGTCCACCACAGACTGGGTCCCCTTGCCAGAGGTAGGCGCAGTGGGCATCAAGGACATCATCTCTGCTGAAATCATCTTCGCTGGAGTGGGTTCCCTGCTTCTAAGGGGTTCAGGTGTTTCTCACGGCCTTCCCTTGGACTATTACTTCATAAGAAACGGGACCAGTTTTTTCCAGCACAACTCCTGGGATCCATTGGGAGCCACCTTTAAAGTTTCGAACAGAGACAGCATCTCCTGTTCTGAAGATTTTTGGGGGGTCTTCTAGTGTTAAGAGTTTCTATTTTGCGGTTTCCTGCTTTGACTCCACCTTCTCCCAAGTTAGAAAACAGCAGGCTGAACCTGGGGTGCTGTCGTTGACCCATTAACAATTCTGCTGATGTGAACCCCGTCATCATGTACAATGTGGTTCTACAATCCAAAAGGAACCGGGCTAATTTCATATCCAGGGAACCAGAAAGCTGTTTCATCATTCCGGTTTTGAATGTTTTAACTGCCCGTTCGGTCAGGCCATTAGATGATTGGATGGTGCAGCGTTGTTTGGATGTGTTTAATGCCCGAAATTCTCCAGTGGTAAAGGGAGTACTATTATTGAATACGAGGACCTCTGGTATACCGCGCGTACAGAAGCTTTGCTGGAGTTTTTCTACTGTTACATGAGAAGTCGTGGAGGACAATCAATGTACTTCAAACAGTTTTGAGTGGGCGTCGACCATAAAAAGGAACATTGATCCCAAGAAGGGGCCAGCGAAGTCCACGTGCACCCATACCCATGGCCTTTCTGGCTACTCCCATGGGTGAAAAGAGGTCGACGGTTGGAGTTTCTGGTTCACCTGCCACAAGGAGCACTGCTTCACCAGATTCTCAATGGCTATATTGAGCCCGGGCCAACAGAAAAGGCCCAGCAGGGATTTATGTTCTGTTACATTTGTGAAACGTTGGCCATAGACATATGGGTGCAGCTTCTTCACCCCCAAAAAATAACACCCAATCCTTCCTTATCGATCTGAGAAAAGCGTCTTTCCATGGCCACCAAGGTTCTGGATACATATGCTGGAGGACTCTCGGTGCCATTGACTCATCGATAAGAAAGGACTAACCCTAGGGCAGCACGGTAGCGCAGTGGGTAGTGCTGCTGCCTCACGGCGCCTAGGTCCCAGGTTCGATCCCGGTTCTGGATCACTGTCTGTGAGGGGGTTGCACATTCTCTCCGTGTTTGCGTGGGTTTTGTCCCCACAACCCAAGGATGTGCAGGGTAGGTGAATTGGCCACGCTAAATTGCCCCTTAATTGGAAAAAATGAATTGGGTACTCTAAATTTATTTTTAAAAAGAAAGGACTAACCTGTTTTTTGCAGACCATTGGCAGGATTCTCCGACCCCCCGCTGGGTCAGAGAATCACCAGGGAGCGGCGTGAATTCCACCCCGCCGCTCTGACCCCGACTACCGAATTCTCCAGCGCCAATTTTTTGGCGGGGGCGGGGATCGCGCCGCACCGGTCGGGGGCCATTGGAAGTGGCCCCCCCCCCCCCCCCCCCCCGGCGATTCTGCGGTCCCCGATGGGCCGAGCGGCTTCCCGTTTTCGGCCAGTCCCACTGACGTGAATTACAGAAGGTCTATATCGGTGGGATCTGGCTCTGAGGGTGGCCTGCGGAGTCCTCGGGGGGGGGGGGGGGGCGCGGGTGTTCCGGCCCACGGTGTCCTGGCCCGCGATTGGGGCCCACCGATCTGCGGGTGGGTCTGTACCGTGGGGGCACTCCTCCCATCTGCGCTGGCCTGTGTAAAGCTCCGCCATGGCCGGCGCGGGGAGGAACCCCACTGCGCATGCGCCAAATCGCGCCGGTCGGCGGAGGCCCTTCGGCGCCAGTTGGCGCGCCGCCAATCACTCCAGCGCCAGCCTAGCCCCCATAGGTGCGGAGGATTCTGCACCTTCCGGGCGGCCCGATGCCGGAGTGGTTCACGCCACTCTTTGCCACCGGTACGGCCCGCTCACCGGATACCTGAGCACCCCGGCCCATCTTTTTTCATTTTCTATAACAAAATTAAATCGTAGTGTGTTGTGGTTGCTACCACTAAAATGCTCCCCCCACTGCCACCATAAACACCTGTCCAGCTTCGTTCTCCAGAATTAGATCCAACACTATGCGGTCTCTTGTTGGACCTTCTACATATTCACGTAAAAAGCTCTACTGAATATATTTGTAAGAAATCTGCCCCCAAAACTCTTTTACACTATGACGATCCCAATTAATGTTGGGGAAGTTGAACTCCCCTAAAATAATTACCCTATTATGATTATATTTACACATCTCCAGACAGTACTGGAAGAGTTACTGGACGCAAGCATACTAGATGAAGGAAACTATAGTGACATGTATGACCGACTGGTAGAAGGGGCCGACACCATATTGGACGCAACAAGAATGAAGTGGGAGGAGGACCTGGGGATCGAAATAGGGTGGGGACTCTTGAACGAAGCACTGCATAGGGTCAACTCCACCTCCACATGCGCAAGGCTCAGCCTGACGCAACTAAAAGTGGTACATAGAACCCACTTAACAAGAACCCGTATGAGTAGGTTCTTCCTACTCATACTTCCTACAGGTGGAGGACAGATGTGAGCGGTGCCAAGGAGGCCCAGCCAACCACGCCCACATGTTCTGGTCCTGCCCCAGAATGTGGAGTACTGGACAGCCTTCTTCGAGGCAATGTCCAAGGTGGTGGGGGTGAGGGTGGAGCCATGCCCGAAAGTGGCGGTCTTCGGGATTTCAGACCAGCCAGATCTATTCCTGGGGAGGAGGGCGGACACCCTTGCCTTTGCCTCCCTGATCGCCCGCCATAGAATCCTGTTCGGCTGGCGGTCAGCAGCACCACCCAAAGCTGCAGACAGGCTGTCCGACCTCTCGGAATCTCTCCAAATGGAGAAAATCAAATTCGCCATCCGAGGGTCAGACAACGGCTTCCACAGAACGTGGGAGCCATTCACCCAATTGTTCCGAGACCTGTGTGTGGCCAACAAACAAGCAGAAGAATAGCCAGGTAGCCAAGAAACAGGGGAGAGTAGCCAAAGCATGAGAGGGAGAGATAGACGAGGTGAGAGGGGAGGGGTGAGAGGGGAGGGGGGGGGGAAAGAGAGACAGCTAAATCTAAGAGGAAGGAAAGGCGAGCCACAGGGGGGGGTGGGGGCAGGAGCGGGGAGAGGGGGGGTAGAGGGAAGAGACGGAACAATAGAGGAGAGCCAAGGAGGGGGAGGGGGAAGGCAGGGAAACGTTAACAAACTTAACGTCCACAGGAACAGAGAAAACGGGGAAGACGGGAGGGCCGCAGAAACGGAAGTGCGCAGAAGCGGAACGAGACGACAACGGCAGTGAACTCCGTCTGGGAGAAGCAAGGGACGACAACACCACGAACAGTGCATACTTATGTGTGTAAATAATTTTGCCAAGTGTACCATCCGATGGCTTCTCAGGGAAAATTAAAACGTCAGCAGCAGCGGCACGTAAGGGAGTGGGGGTGAGTGCTCCGTTGGGAGGGTGTGGGAAGACTGAGGTGCGTGGGGTCACGTCTAGTCAATTGCTATTTTATATTCTCTTTTTGCACTATGTTAATGTTCACTCTATTTTGCTGTATTGGGATTATTACTATTCATTATGAAAAACTTTGCAAAACTTTAATTAAAAAAATATTTAAAAAAATATATTTTTTTACCCATCTCAGTGAATTATCTACATATCTGTTCCTCTATTGCCCCCCGACTGTTTGGGGGTCTATAATACACTCCCCAACAATGTGACCGCAATCTTTTTATTCCTAAGCTCTTCCCTCAAAGCCTCCATTTGAAAACCCTTCCAAGATACCATCCCTCCTTGCAGTAATTGACTCTTGAATTAATAATGCAACACCACCTCCCCTTTTACATCCTCCCTTGTCTCGCCTGAATATCCTTCCAGAATGTTACGTTGCCAACCTTGCCCCTTCCTCAACCACGTTTCTGTGATGGCAACAATATCACAATTCCATGTGTCAATCCACACCCTTAACTCATTAGTCTTGCTTATAATACTCCTAGCATTAAAGGAGAAGCGATCCAGCCTCAACTTACTCCCTTGGCTGAAAACATGGCTGAGCTCCCTCTGTCTTAGTTCCTTTAATACAGTATGCTGTGTCACTAATGGTCTGCATCCCCTCCCCCTGCCGAACTAGTTTAAACTCAACAGCACTAGGAAACCCACCTGCAAAAACCTATCCTGGTTCAGGTGGAGACCATCCCACTTGTACATGTCCCACCTTCCCCAGAAACAGTCCCAGTGATCCAGGAATTGAAAACCCTCCCTCCAGCAGCAGCTTTTGAGCCACGCATCCTTCTGCCCTATTCTCCTATTTCTGTACTCGCTAGCACGTGACACCAGGAGTCCTCACAATACTTTTTTTGGTCTTCACAAACACACCCAGGGAAAAATTGGGCGTGGTTTATTCCTTTCTCTCTCACCTCCGAGTCACAAGGTTGCCCAGGGAATTCCAATCCACTACACTTGCTTTGCTACAACTTCAATTGCAGCAGTAAGCAAAAATACTGGTAAGAAGTCTCATTTTTTAAAATAAAATAAATAATACCATCTTATCTGAGACGAGTCAATTGACTCGTGTTGCTCCAGTTCAATGTGAGACGCAAGTAGCAAACTCCATCATCTTGCAAATAGAACTTTAAAACCCAACTTTTCTTCCCAATCCTCTGATCGCTACGGTGATCATAAACACTGGATTTAATTTAAAGGTAACATATTTAATGTACTCTCCATGCAAAAATTATCAGAAATCTCCAAAAACATGGCAGAACCTTTTCACTAACTTATCCCCATGGAGGAATTCTTATTTCAGGACATGCAGGTAATCCTCCTGCACCGTTTAATGCACATTTCTCGTGGCCTTTATATTAGATAGAATAGAACATTACAGTGCAGTACAGGCCCTTCGGCCCTCGATGTTGCACCAACCTGTGATACCAATCTAAAGCCCATCTACACTATTCCCTTATCATCCATATGTTTATCCAATGACCATTTAAATGCCATAAATGTTGGCGAGCCCACTACTGTTGCAGGCAGGGCATTCTATGCCCTTACTACTCTCCGAGTAAAGAACCTACCTCTGACATCTATCCTATATCTATCTCCCCTCAATTTAAAGCTATGTCCCTCGTGCTAGCCATCACCATCCGAGGAAAAAGGCTCTCACTGTCCACCCGATCTAATCCTCTGATCATCTTGTATGCCTCTATTAAGTCACCTCTTAACCTTCTTCTCTCTAACGAAAACAGCCTCACTGCTTCACTGTGTGAATTTGCTTCACTGTAATAGAACCATTTTCACCGCATCAACGAAAAGTAGCACACTCAAATTGGACATACTTGTATCAAGTGGTATTTTGTCTTAATGCTTTACCTTGATGGAGCCAGTTTCGTGGACCTTTTTACACACTGCAAAAACTTCTCAATGCTATTTATGGTTGAAACGTTTCCTCTGTCATACAGCAACACCTATATACAAACAGAGGGTAAATGCCATTAATACAGAACTGCTTCATTAAGTTGGCTGCAGTTACCTATCACCTGCAGGAATGTGTTTTTTGCAATTCACTTATAACATTAGTTAAAGCAGAAAAGGAGAGAAAATGTTTCTCTAAATAAAACAGATGATGCGCGCGATCTCCCAGCCACGTTACGCTGGTCGCGAAAACGAGCGGACCGTTTAGACAGCGAGAGGCCGAAATCGGGAACCACGCCGGGTGATGATCAGTTTCCGATCTAACCAGCCGGCTCCCATTGGTGAGATCAGGGTCCTGCTGCAGTGTGGCGAGAAACCAAAATCACCAATAAAGTCCAATCTCCATCCCATTAACAGGAAGGTCACCCTAGTGAATGGTCTCCCATTATCTAATCACCTCCTCAGCGAGCAGACACATGTTTAGTACACCTATTTAAATACATGAAGCTAGCACAATGGCTGCTGTGGGGATCCGAGGAGGTGAGTAGCCATCTTGGAAATCAGGCAATTAGCCCGGGGACACCTGGGCTATTTCCCCAATGCTCAGGAGGGATGGGGGGGTCGCTCCTGCGTTTCGGGGGGACGGGAATGAGGGACTGCAGCTCTCGTGGGTACGCCATGCCAGTCCCCGGATCATGCAAACCCAGCTGCTGCCTATCCATCCCTCCAAACACCCCCGTGACAGACCCCAATCAGTGGTGATGTGGTGATGGTCAATTTAAGCCTCACTGATCGTGGCGGCCGCGGATTGCACAACTGAAGGCGTTAGCTGTGCCCTCCACAACCCGGCAAAGCAGTCAGGTGATGGGCCTGTATCTACACTGTCAGTGGGTCAGCATTCAAGGCAGGAGGGTGATGACAATCCGCTGTGAGCCGAGCTCTGGTGCTCCTCAATGTATGCCATAGTCTGACTCTGGTCTGTCTGCTGAGTGCACTGTCAGAACCGGCATTTACACGTGGTATGCCTTGGGGGTGATGCCTGGCAGCTCCCCAATGTCTGCATCATGGTATCGATGCCCTCAGCAATGCCCCTCTGTGAGCGGGCTGTGCTCTGCATCCCCTCGCCAATGTTCACCTGCATTTGGGACACAGTTCTCAGGGACCGGGACATGCTGTGGACCACCTCAACGATGCCCATCTGAGACTGGGACATGCTCCACAGCTAATCTGAAAGGTCCGCTTGCGTCAGGGACACGACCCCAGTGACTCGGACATGCTGTTGAGGCACTCAGCCATGGCCGTCACTGACTAAGCAACGCCTTGGACACCACCACGCGATGGTAGAATCATGCCCCAGAGCTCTCTACAACTGCAACATAATTTTCACCCTTTTGTATTCCAGTCCTATTGAGATAAAGGCTAACATTTCATAAGTCTTAATTATGTAAGTGTCCACTCTCCTTTAGTAATTTCTGTACTTGGACTCTTAAGTATCTATATTCACCCACAGTTCCGAGGGGCAGCACGGTGGCACAGTGGTTAGAATTGCTGCCTCACAGCACCAGGGACCCGGGTTCAATTTTGACCACGGGTTACTGTCTGGGTGGAGTTTTCCCTGAGTCTTCCCTGGTTTTCTCCAAGTGCACCAGTTTCCTCCCGTAGTCCAAAGATATGCGGGCTACGTGGATTGGCCATGCTAAATTGCCCGCAAGTGTCCAAAGGTTGGGTGGGAATACAGGGATCAGGTGGGGATTGGGCCTAGGTAGGGTGGTCTTTCGAAGGGTCGGTGCAGAATTGATGGTCCAAATGGCCTCCTTCTGCACTGTAGGGGTTCTATGATTCTTATATATTTTTTAAAAACTGATCTATCTTTCTTAGGTTCAGGGTGGATAACTTTACACATTCCCATACTGAATTCCACCTGCCACTGTTTGATCTTTTAACCTATCAATGTCCCATTGCAACTTCCCACTCTCAACCAAACCATTTACTGTGCTACCTTACTTAGTAATCTGTAATACAGCACACCTAAATCTACAACTCTTTACTTCCTCATCCAATTCATTTCTGAACATGATGAAAAGCTGTGTCCTCAGTACAGATTCCTGCAGGACATCACTAGTTGCAACCTGTCAATGACCATTTCTCCATATGACCAATATATGCGTACAATATTTCTTAGACCTCTGAGAGGTTAACTTAATAACCTAAATAAATATACAAGAAAATATTTGAATTTGCCTACATTGTTGACATTTCAGTCTGATGTTTCTGCCCCTTTGAAACTAGCAGTTTTGGATCAGGAAATTGGGGTTGATTAATGTAATGAAAACTGTAAATGTTGCCACAGTCCGGGAGGGCCATAGGCTGCTCTCCCTTTTGAGAACTGACTGGTGGTGATTTAACCGGAGGGTTACCACACCTCCGGTTAGAGGCAAGGTTGAGAAGGCGGGGTCTTCATGGATAACTTCAGCCGGTACGGGAATTGATCCCGCTAATCTATCCCGATTAATGTAAAGAGGACCAATAGCCAGAAAATGGTCAGAGACTGCGAGGCTACTGCAGTGTCAGAAATGGCAGTGGACCAGGCCCTCCAGGGCCCAAAAGAATAACTCGGACCACTGTCATCCTTGAGGATGTCCCATACCATCGGCAATTGTACCTGTACCCCAACTCGCCACGACTTATATATTACAATCTCTATCACTAATACTGTGCACCTTGGTAGTAGTACAGCACCTAATTTGCTTTGCCAATCCTGGCATGGCGGATCACGTTCTAGTTGGCATCTGAAGCTCATCCAGCAAGTCTAAGTGGGGCTGGGGCCGACAAATTTCAGGCCATGAGAGGCCCAAATGTCAATGGAATGGGTTGCCGACCAGCTCACTCACCCAGTCAGCCACCCTAAAGTCAAAATCGGCCACATAATAAAACACTCGGAGGCTGTTCTAAACTCAGTACCAATCTAAAGATCACCAACTGTAAATTGAGGCAGGACAACATCGGAATATCATAATAGTCTTGCAGGTGAGTTGGTGTCCACGCGATTTTACGTTTGTAAAACCCTAGTAAGTTGCTTCATAATGGAAGCTGATAAACTTCCAAAGATGCGCAGGTTAGGTGGATTGGCCATGCTAAATTGCCCCTTAGTATCCAGTGATCTGCAGATTAAGTTACAGGGGATAGAGCTGGTTGAGTGGGGTTGTGGGCCTAGGTAGTGTGCTTTATCAGAGGGTCAGCGCAGACGTGATGGGCTGACTGGCCTCCTCCTGCTTGTAGGGGTTCTATGATTAACGGGCTCAAAAATAAACAGACAATAATAATAAAAGCTTAATAAGGTGCAAAGAGTTTATTGAAGAGCTGCTGAAAGACCTGTTTGCCTGAAATCAGTGGAGCTTAGAAACTGGTAAATACAGAGTATCGCGAAATTAAGGTAAGCACACATTAACAACTTGCAAAGAGATTACTGAACAGCTGAGTCTTCCTAACATAGCCAAATGGCTTTCTCATTGATTTTTATGGTGATGGTAACTGGTTAGTGGCAATTGCCGGTTGCACACTATAAATGTGCACAGTGTAAGTGATGGAGGCAACAATACAATTTAGGTTTCCAGGCCTTCCAATCCTTTGCATTGTGCCTACACACATTCATTGAATTCTGCTGATAGGACAACTTTCTTTAGATTTCTGTTCTTACTGCGTCTCAGTTTTTTGGCTAAGATCAAGCCCAAGATGAGGTGTAAAGCCTTTTCTTGTCAGCTTGGATCACGTGTGTCTCCTTTGTGGAGAGCATGAATTGGGTTCAATTTGAATTTGAACTTGTTTTTGGAGCAAGCAATGGGATGGATTAAGGGTTTGCCCTGTCCACTTTACGCACTGGCTTTGTAAATTTAAGGATGCGATTTAAAAAATGAAAGAGATTGCTGTTATTACCTTTAGAGCTGTTTCACTCTCTGGTTGTAGAACAAATATCCTTCCCTTTTCAAGACTCTCAGCTGCAACTGTTTCCTAAACAGGATTAAAACGCAAGGCCAGATTTTTAAGACTTGAGCTAATGTTAGTACACATCCTCCAAGTAGTGCGGTGAAGATGCTTAAGTTACAACAAAAAGCTGTCTTTGAAAACAAACTTTACCCACCATCCTACAGAATCCTGAAATTATAATAATGTATGTGTACTTCATGCATTTGCACTACATCAGTAATTCTTGCATGAAGAACTTCCTGCATGAAGAACTTGAAAGGAAATCACATACCTGGGAATCAAAAATCTCAATCTTTACCAACAAAATACTTAAAATAACCAGGAGGTTATTTTATTTCCCTTATTATTAGTGTGAGTGCACATTTAAAAAGTTGCAGAAGTATAGATGAGGGCAATGCCCTCATCCTTCCAAAGAAACCTGAATTACTTTCATTGTATCATCCACGTCACTGTGGAGAGTGCTTTTTCCAAGAACTGATGACATTGCATTACGTGCTTCCTGACGTCACAGTGGTTAGCACAGCGCCAGGGACCCGGATTCGATTCCGGCTTTGGGTGGCTGTCTGTGTGGAGTTTCCACGTTCTAGCCATGTCTGCATGGGTGTCCGGATCGTCCCACAGTCCAAAGAGGTGTGGGTTAGGTGGATTGGCATGCTAAATTGGCCCCTCATGTGTCATGGGATGTGCAGGTTAGGTGGGGTTACAGGATCACGAGGATAGGGCAAAAGCCTGTTTAGGGTGCTCTTTAAGAGGGTCAGTGCAGACTCGGTGGGCCAAATGGCCTCCTTCTGCACTGTATGAAAGGCCTCCTTCTGCACTGTTATGGATTCTATGGTTCTATGAACTGTCGAGCTGTAAAGTGACAAACCTCAGCATGCAAGCTAGAGAGAAAAAAGACTGAATGGCCTGTAGCT
The DNA here is from genome assembly GCF_047496885.1 of Scyliorhinus torazame. Classification (NCBI taxonomy): domain Eukaryota; kingdom Metazoa; phylum Chordata; class Chondrichthyes; order Carcharhiniformes; family Scyliorhinidae; genus Scyliorhinus; species Scyliorhinus torazame. Next base: position 133,532,284 of record NC_092713.1, on the reverse strand, counting down.
GAGCTGATCAAATTAATAGGTTATTGCCACTACTGGGATCCAAAGAATGGCTCTAATATTTAGGGAGTTGAAAGTGATCTTGTGATGATTCAATACTGAGTGCTCAAACATCAGATAATAAAATTAAGGTGGAAAATTCCCATGTCACAAAGGTAATTATCAAATTAAAATCATAACATTTCTGCAATCAATTGGCTAGATTATATTGATAAGTAGGTAACTTTAGTATAACAGGGAAAGCAGTGATCCAAAATGTGTTTTGCACCAGTAGTTTATATTTTGTCTAAACACTGTCACCTAGTGGCATATTCTGGTCAACATGTTGCTTTTGCTTTAAATCGTCTACAATATTTTTTCAAATTCTAATATAGAGAATTTACCTTCATTGGTTTATTATTTATTATAATATCAATGGTATATTTATATTCAATATTCTTACAAAAAGGTTGAAGGGAAATTAGCATAGAGGATTGAAAGTTGATTAATGGACACAAAACAAAGGATTAAGGTTAATGGGTTCTAACCAAATAGGAGAAAGTTTGGAAATGACGAAGCCATGTCGTCAATTGGTCTCTCGATCTATCTGTAATATATTTAAAATCTTATGTCTGCTGATTCGTTCTATATGCAGGAACAAACTGATTTGTTGTCTCATTTGCTCTCATTTGTTGTCACACTGATTTGTCAAGAGTTGCCATTATAAAAATCATGGGTGTCATTTTCCGGCCCTTCCCGCTGGTCGAGTCTTCTGGTCCTGCCAAAATCAAACCCCCACGGTGGGCTGCCTGGCAGCGGGGCAGGCGAGCCATGCAACAGCACATAGTCTTTGGGGGCACTGGAAGATCCCTTTGACGGCCAATGGCTTACCACAGCCACAATGGAAAAACTCGTCATGGAGGGTCCAGAAAATCCTGCAGCACATCTTCTTATAATGGAAACTGCCCGTCAGCTTATCACATTGTAATTACACCTCACTGCCAGCAGTGGCACTGTAACACCTGAGGTTTGCCTCTTCCTGCTTCTCTGTCTGTAAAGTAGTACATGTTCTACGCTGAGGCCAACTTTACAATACTTCATAAAATCGAAGTATTAAATAACAATAAGAATAGAATTTATGCATTTAAGAGGATTGAGCCACCTCTGCACACACTGGCCCAATTATCCCCTGCTAAACATTTAGTGATAACACAATAGTAGGGATTTCCGCAAACAGCATTTTAGACAAGTTAACAGGATGGGTAATCAGAAGGCAGAACATGCAATTCGATGTGGAAAACTGTGGGATTATGCAAACTATGCAAACAAGTAGGTAAGATTGTCTATTTAGGACAAATGGTAACAGAAGCTGTCAGATGTGATGCAGGAGTTAGGAGAAGGATAGAGGCAGCCAGAAGGAATTTTGTGAAGATGAAGGAAGTGTCAACAAGAAAACTCAAGCTTATAACAAGAAAAAACACACAAGAAGCGACATTGCATCCACTTTCCTGGGCAATAAGTAAAGATCTGCAGAAGAAAATCGAGGCCTTTGAAAACTGGACGCTAAGACGTACGCTAAAAATTCCCCATACTGGTCATAAATCAAATAAAGATGTACTTGGGAGAGCGAAAATAATTCTAAAAATGTTATTCAGAAAAAAAATGTCAGGAACTTAGCCATTTGATCATGGCTGAAAGGGCAGCACGGTGGCGCAGTGGTTAGCACTGCTGCCTCACGCCACCAAGGTCCCAGGTTCGATCCCGGCTTTGGGTCACTGACCATGTGGAGTTTGCACATTCTCCCCATATTTGCGTGCGTTTCACCCCCACAACCCAAAGATGTGCAAGGTAGGTGGATTGGCCAAGCTAAATTGCCCCTTAATTGGAAAAAATGAATTAGGTACTCTACATTTATATAAAGAAAAAGACCATGGCTGAAAAGCTACAGTGGCAAATAGCCATTCGGGTTTTCTAAATAGAGAATTGGGAGTTCAAGAACAAAGAGATTTTGGTAGATTTGTACAAAGCATTATTTAGATAGTGTAGTGTGTGTACTTGGGGCTGTGCTATTATTGAAAGTACGTTTAAAACTGCTGACAGTTTCTCATATGGACTGATCAGGATGGGAAGATAGAATTATGAGGAGAGAACTGAAATACCTGGACAATTTACAGTGAAGCAGGCAAAGCTAAGAAGAGATTTGATCATAGTTTTTAAAGTAATTTTCATAGAATTTACAGTACAGGAGGCCATTCGGCCCATCGAGTCTGCACCGGCTCTTGGAAAGAGCACCCTACCCCCAGTAACCCCACCCAACACTAAGGGCAATTTTGGACACTAAGGGCAATTTATCATGGCCAATCCACCTAACCTGCACATCTTTGGACTGTGGGAGGAAACCGGAGCGCCTGGAGGAAACCCACGCAGACACGGGGAGAACGTGCAGACTCCGCACAGACAGTGACCCAAGCCGGAATCGAACCTGGGACCCTGGAGCTGTGAAGCAATTGTGCTATCCACAATGCTGCCGTGCTGCCCTTTTTAACATACATATAATGCGTTCACCTCAAAATCTTCCCTGCAGAGGGACCAGACCAATATACAAGCTACAACAAAAACAGAAAATGCCCATATGATCTACTCTACATTGGCAAGACTAAACGCAGACTGGGTGGCCGTTTTAGCAGAACACCGTTGGTCCGTCTGCAAGCAGGACCCAGACCTTCCTGTTGCCATTCCAACACCACCCTGCCCTCACGTCCACATATCCGTCCTTGGCCTGCCGCAATGCTCCAGCGAAGCTCAACACAAACTGGAGGAACAGCATCCCATCAGGTTCGGCACGTTACAGCCTTCTGGACTTAACATGAATGCAACAAGTTCAGACTGTGAACTCTCTCCCCCACCTTCACCCCATTTTTATCAATTTATTTTAATTTCTTCCATCGATCTGTTTGCCCCTCACCATCGCCTCCCCTCCCGGGGCCATCTGTTTCCCTGTTCCCCATTGACACATTGCTCACCTTTGTTCTGCCATTAACACATTCTGATTTCTTAACATGCCACTATCAGCACCCTTCCAGTCATTATCACCACCATTTACATCCCCTTTGTCTTTTTGCCCACAACATCTTTGTCAATCTCCACCTATGGTTGGCCCTCTATCCAGCCCCTCTATCCAACCCAATGAAGGGGTTTATAGAGTGAACAGGGGAAGAATATTTCCCTGGTTGTGGGGAAGGGGAGATTAGTGAAGGGAAGTATGCAATTTGAAATAGGCAGTAAGAGACTGAGGTAAGATGTTAGGAGGAAGGTCTTTATGCGGAGTTTCACAAATTACCTTGCCATATGGAGAAATTGAGGCAAACGTTGGAAATTCTAAGGGTAAGGCATACGAGCAGCAAACTATAAAAAAGGCTGGTCAATGGTGACAGATTATGATATTGGGACTGCTTTGGACTGCCCTGGTGAACAGTCAGCATAGAAAGGATGGGCTGAATGTACTCCTTTTTGTTACGAACCCAATTAATGTTGTAACTGGACAGGAAGATCCCAGAATGGAACCCTGGCTCAAAAGCGGAGGAAGAGTCACAGGACCGCTAATTAGTTCTAACAAGGGGCGGCACAGTGCGACCCTAGCCACTGGGTTACTATCCGTGTGGAGGTTGCACATTCTCCCCGTTTCTGCACTGCATAGGTCTCAACATCACAACCCAAAGATGTGCAGGGTAGGTGGATTTGTGGAAATATAGAAAAGAACAACTATAGATTGCAAAGTTTGCTGGGGCATTGTATCCGGTCAACTTCGGGTTAAAGCTTACTTCATAAACCATTGGCAGTTGAAACCACATATTGCGACAATAGTCCTGCAGCAACTGAGGCCATCTGTATCCTTGGCTTCAGGTTGAACCACAATGGGGACGTGACAACCAATACCAGACAATAAGCTAATCAGATGAGAATAACAATGTTAAGGGGGATACCAGACAATAAGCTAATCAGATATGAATAACAATATTAAGGGGGATACTAGACAATAAACTAATCAGATGAGAATAACGATGTTAAGAGGGAATGTAGAACACATAGTGAACTCTACAAAATCATATTCAAGAGGAACCATTACACGTGAATCTATGGAACTTGTTTACCCAAGCGTATAAATATGTTATAACTACTGGTGATTCAGAGTTGCTGGCCTAGCGTTTGTCTAGGCATTCTCCCCTTGTGCACAAGTAAAAAATGAACTAAAAATCTGACAGTACTGCTCATGTGTTCAAGTCTTACTCGGAGTGGAGGTTTTGATAGATTGACCACGTTAAATTGCCCCTTAATTGGAATTTTAAAAACAAATTAGTTCAAACAACATTAAACATTCATTAAACGTGAAAAAAATTGTATTATGATAAACATCCTTTTACTCCCCTTAGTTTAACAATTACACACAAATTTTAAAATTAATATGGATTACAAAGTACATCTTAGGCTACAATTGTCTCATTAACACACAAGACGTACACCACTCTGAACCCAGATTAGTGCTTGTGGATTTCTCCTCCAAATCCCCCCAGATTATCACATGAGAGTTTCCAAACTCCACTCTCAAAAACACGCTTTAAATCTTTTCTCACAATAATGCTTTCCCTTAGCGATTTTCATTCCGAAATCCAGTCCACGTTTTCCAATTGACACTTTTAAACAAAACTTCCGCTTTACTTTTAACAACAAATCCAGTCCAGGATTTTATACCAGCCCGTTTAGGACTTTTCACAATTGCTTTATCTCTCGATTCCCAGAGACTTATTAAAATAGCATCAAATGGTTCATTTATTTTTGAAGTCTGCTGTCCCACTTTATATCTGGTCAGTGAAATTGTGTCTCTTAACTCAAAACACTTTGTTTACTCTTCCTTGAATTCTTCTGATTAATATCATGGTCTCTGTTCTCTTAACTCCAATTGCCTTGTACATTCTTTCAGTTCTAATTCCCTGGTTATCTATTTTGTTCCTTAGGAAGTCTTGCAACTCCCTTATCCTGTCCAGCTTCTCTTGGCAGAGTTGAGAGATGTTCACTCCCCAATGTCCTGCCTCCAACTGCAATATATCCAGCCAAAGCTAAAAGTTTAAACGCTTTTTTAAATCTTACAAGGGTCTCCAGTTGCGAAGCAATATCCACATACCTCTGTTGGCCTATTTATTCTTCACACTATGACCCTCTCTAAGCACAACAGAATCACAGTTGCAATTGAAACCAAACCCCCACACATACAAACACCTTTGTCTAGCATGAATCTAATTATAGGTTTTACTTGTCCAGGCACAGAAACATTAAATTAAACCCACTTAAAACTACACCTTATTTCTAATATTTACCAATACAAATATGAATCCCATAAAACTACCTTTGTTTTCCTAACACTTGTGCACTTCTGAGGATCTTCCAGTCAATGGCAATTTGCATGTCGTGCCCATATGCTGCTGGGGAACCTAAAGCGGGGGTTGACTTTGGCAGGACCGGAAGATCCCATTAGCTGGAAGGACCGGAAAAGCCCACTTTATGATTATTATCTGGTGACAACCTGTTGCAGCAAACAAATTTTGTAGCCATCAGCCACATCTTATAAGCAGATATTAAAAATTAAAAAACTGTCCTAGAGTTTAAAATGCAATGTCTCCATTTATCTATTACTGTTAGCGCCCTGCGTTCAGAATGTCAAGTGATTTCCATACATTACCTCATTAAGTCTGGTCATCAATCTAACGTGTATGCCTACTTCCCAAAATTTTCTTGCCAACATAAAACAGACTTCTGCACTCGTGTCAGGAGAGCAATGAATGCATATTTTGTCCAGCATCCTTTTTGGCTTCTGTGCATAAAATGAGAAAATTTTATGTGTATTTTTGCAATAAATGTGTGCAATATCTGGAAGTATTTTTCACAGCAGAATCTGGAGTTAAACTAAATTACATCCATTGTACCATGTTTAGAACTTGTAGCCAAGATCAAGCATTAAAAATGGAAGGCCTCATTAAGTGATAATCAGATCATGGAAATGTTGCACAATCAGATTAAAGTTTAATCTTCAAAAATAATATTAAGCAAAGGAAAATGAAACAAGGGACAGTTACGTTATGGATTCTTGAGGGAATTGGAGACTCTGAATGTTCTAGCGACCTTTAGGAGTGACTTACTACTCATTGCAACACCTTTGCGCCTGCCGTCCCGCCCCTCCACCCACCGGAAAGGCCAACATATTTTCAACATTGCCTGCATTTTCTCAGGTTCTGGGATTCCGTCTCTTGTCTGCCTTTTACCTTCGTTTTTGCATCTGCTTCTATGATTTTCTGGAGGTCAACGTTTAGGCCGGCAACAGACAGCTCAGGCAACTCCCCAAAAGAATCATCAAAACTTCGGAGCTACAGCATTGTGACAGACAAGCAATTCAGACTGTGACATTCTTGTTCAAAGAATAATTTTATATAAAATAAGAGCAGAGATTATTACACCCCTTCAAATCTTCAGATCTGACCATTATTTATTAATTATTATTCCACTTTGAATATTCTAAATTGCTGCTTTAATGCTTCCTAAATTTTGAGGTATTTTGAAAAATTCCTTTCTGGTCGGGTTTCCAAGACTTTCAAGCCAAAGAACCCCAAGTGATCTCCCAAGATCATTGAGTTTTCCCAAACATTCTCATAATGTCGACGCCCCTTTTTTTTGCTGCAAAATAGGTGCAAACACAGAACTCAAATGCAAACAAATCTTTTCTAGCTATATTTATGTACATATTATGAATTAGAAAGAGGCTCACAATCACAAATACATTCACCAGCTACATGGCCCTCTCACATTACCGCCTGGCCAAGCCAGCCTCCCATTGCCTCTTACCATTAATCCCTGGAGGTCAGGCCCATTTTAGGAGTGGGTAACACAGCAATAATTAAAAATTTCTCTCATTAAAGAAATACCCAAATCTTTTGTAATTTTTAAATGGGAGGAATGATGCTTGATAGCTGATTCTCATATTAGACACATCCACCTCTCTCTCCCTCACACACAAACACAACTCTCACTTACCTTTCTCTCACACAAACACACATTTCACCTCTTTCCAAGGCCCGGACCCCACCCTTCTCCTTTCACGAGGCCCGAACCACCACACCACCCCCCCCCCCCCCCCCACCATTGCTGTTTTCAAAAGTCCCAAACTACTCCTTTTCTAGAGGTCCGAACCCCACACACTCTCCTTTCCAGAAGGCTGAAGCCCCCCTTCCCTACTGCTCCTTTCACAAGGTCCGACCGCCACCAATCATTTGCAAAGGCTAACATCCCCTTTCCAAGGCTCGAGCCCCATCTCGCTCCTTTCTGAGGACTGAAACCCCCCCCACTCCGCTACTTTCAAGGCCTGGACCCCCCACCACTGCTTTCCTGAGGCTTGAACCCACCTCTGCTCCTTTCACAAAGCCTGAACAGCCCCCCCACCTGGTCCTTCCCAATGCCCAAACTCTTTTCGTCCTCCTTTCATGAGGCTCAAACCCCCACTGCTCATTTACTGAGGCCCGAAACCCACCACTCCTTTCCTGAGCACTCGCTGCCACCTGTAGGCCTCACGCAGCATCTCCTCGCCACCGACACCCAGCGTCTGGCCGATTTGTCCTCTGCCGGCTCCTGCCTGACCTTGGTTTCACTGTTGGCCGCAGTCGTTTCTGCCCAGCAACAGCGAGATGAAACAAATCAAACGTGCTGATCAGAGCAAGTACTCTCAGAGCACTAAATGCTGATAACAGTCCGTGCTCCAAGAGGTCTTGCTGTTATTGGCCCATTTGAGTTACCTAATTCTTTTTCAGCTTTGAGCGTTCGAACCAATGCTTTCCGTTCATGTAGCAGCCGCCAACTTTGCAGACTGCCTGGAGACCCTTGGCGGACCAGAGTTTGACAACCTCTGCTTTATGGGATGCGGCATAATGAGCAAGATTAGCATTTATTGCCCATCCCTGATAGAAGGTAATGATTAGCCTCATTCTGAAACCTCCGCGGTGGTGTAGACACACCCATAGTGCTGTTCAGAGGGGCAGGCGAATCAGGGGCCACTCGCCTCTAAGTTTTTGTACTCTAAGTCCTGCACTTTATGGCGGATAAAGCTGCCAACCTGTTTCAGGTTTTTAAACTTAGAACTATATCCCATTCCTTCCCTGTTGCTGAGTTATCAAAGTTATCAAGGCGTGTGGCTTGGAGGGGAACCTGCAAGTGGTGCTATTCCCATATGTCCGATGGCCTTGTCCTTTTGGATGGTGGAGGTCTTGGGTTTGGAAGGTGCTGTCAAAAAAGATGAGGCAAGTCACTGCAGTTCATCTTACAAACAATACAAACTGAGGCCACTGTGCATCAGCGGTGGAGGGAGTGAATGTGTAAGGTGTTGGATAGGGTGCCAATCAAGTGGTCTCCTTTGTCCTGGATGGTGGTAGCAGCCTTGCAGTGGAACAGTGGCACTTTAAGAGACCGATCGCGTGACATCATTGGCCATTTGTGTGGGCAAACGGGCCGCGTAACATAGCAGATTGTAGTGTTAACATCTTCTTTAAACCCGTGAGGCCTGCAGGCTTAATTTTAAAACCACCACAAGTTTGTGCAAGGAAGATCTCAGGGTGCAGTTCCTCACACAAAAGGTACTGGAAACCTGGACCACTCTCCCCTCCAGGATATGATGTCCAAATTAGGTAAACTGAAGAAGTTAAAACTATGATCAATAGATTTTTGTTCAGTGAGGAACAAAGGCAGGTAAATGGAGTTAAGAAACATGGAAGGCGCCATCTAACAAGTGACTAAAGAGGCTGAATGGCCTACTCCTGTTCCTATTTTTCTAATTTAGCCCACTGTCTTTTCAAGACTCATTCGAGGAGCGGGTCACAGCGTTCCTCTTTTTGTTAAAAATTGTACAATTACACGTTCTTCAAAAATCAGTGACGCTATTAAAACTGCACCTTAAAACATGTAACAAAATAATAAAATTTTAGCAACTAGTGACTATTCACAGCAACCATGATTCTTCAAAGCTTCACAAGCAGCTAATGAGCAAGTTAACCAGCTGAAAATGTCAACAAGGTTAAATAAAAAGTGGTAGAGCTGGAAAATGCTCAACTTCCAAACGAGAGAAGGAATGGTTTAAGATCAAAGTCCAATAAGGGCTAGAAATGGATCAATGCAAATGCAATGGCTGGGATTTTCCACTTGTGATCACATTGAGCAGGTTTGGCGATGGGAGCAGAAATCTTGCCACAACTTCAAAATCACGTTTCATGCCAATGTAAACACATGATGCGATTGTCCCCTACCCAGTCAGTGACTTTCAACATCAGGAACATAATTTGAATGCATTAGCATTTAATTATCAGACCTCTATGCCAAAATCATCTCCCCTCACCCCCCTCCATCAGAAAACCTATCCATGTCGGCAGGGCAGAACGTGTGAATCACAACTGGTTTCCCCAAGACGTGCACCTGACGAGCAGACCTCGGACGAGAGCTCAGGTTTAGGGGGGAGAAGGTCATGCCTGGGCACTACCTCAGCAGTGTCAGGGGGTTAATAATGTTTGGGGGGGGGGGACTTCCAGATGAACTCCTTTCTGCATGAGCAGCCTTTAAAATGGTGCCCCATTCATCAATAGACTATGTTGCTGGTGGGGCAGGCAAATCAAGGGCCGCTCCGTCAGGAATACATCATGGCACCCGCCGCTTTACGATTTTTACTCTAAGTCCTACACTACATGGTGGATAAAGCTGCCAACTATGCCACTTTTCCGGCCTGCTCTCTGTGCCGTTTCCAGGGAAATTCCGCGCAATGGGAATATGTTTCCTGGTAGTGGGGGCAGCTCACCATTGGTTGGTGTTGGGATCTTCTAGTCCCGCCAATGACTATGGTAGTTTGTGTGGCTCGCTCATCCTGCCACTGGGAAACTCGCCACATGGGGTCACCTTCGCCGGGCCTGCAAGATCTTGCCAGCAGAAAGGAACGGAAAATCCATCCCACGGTCAATCCATAAAGAATGTGGGAATGATGGCAGCGCACGTGCACTTGGTGACTGATACTGGACTTGATTGAGGTCTTTTTTTTTAAATGTCACAAACATACCTTCATTTCAATCCACAGGTTACTATGGGGTCTCGAAGCACATATTGCATTTCTATTTATGCAATCAAACATAATTACTGCCTTCAATCCAACGGGCTGCTCCAGTTCTCGATGAGCTATCTACTCAGTTACCTTTCCCTTGCCCTAAAATACTGTTTTAACATATTTCTTATTTAAATATTTATTTGCCTATCTTTTAAGTTATTCTTGATTCTGCTTGTAACACCTTTTTCTGGCAAGGCAGACGATGTTCTAAGGACTTTGTGTATTAAAATAAATTCTCCTAACTCTTTATTAGTTCCTTCGTTGTCTTATGCTCTTTAGCTACTTGACGCCTCCGACCCAGTAGAAATTCTCTAGTTTTCATATGCACACTCATCACAATTGTAAACACCCTTATCAGATTCCCTGCTTTAATATGAAGAGTCCAACTTTCTATCCTCATAACTAAAGCCTCTGATCCCACAGGAACCAACTTTGTGAATGGTGCCTGAATCACTGGTCTCATGCCTCCTTCATCTGCTGAGGCAACAAAAGAAGAATAAATAAACCAGAGAAGCACAAAATTTCCTTCCCTCAAGGACATTGGTGAACCAGATGGGTACCTACAACAACTGGTTCATGGTCATCATTAGACTTTTAATTCCAGATTACAGTTTTTGAATTCAAATGTCACCATCTGCCATGATGGGATTCAAACTTGGGTCACAGAGCATTACCTTGGGTCTCTGCTTTACTACTAGTCAAGTTACAATATCACTACACCACTGGCTCCTCAATCTAAAAGAAAATAAAGTTTTACCCTGAAGAATTAAACTCAAGGTTCAATGTTGCTCTGCATTTTTAAACGGGTATATTTTATAGGAATATTAGAGGCAGGCCATTTAACCTCTTTCACCCTGCTCAACCACTGAGAGATCATGGATGATCTGCATTTACTTTCCTTTGTACCATATCTCTTGATACCTTACCTAATAAAAGTCCCATCAGTCTCAGTTTTGAAAGCACCCATTGGCCCAGCAAACACAGTCTTCTGAAGGAGAGAATTCCAGAATACTTACAGCCTGAATGTTGCCCTGAATTAGAATATCCGCCAAAATGGGCTGGCTCTAATTTATGGTCATATTCCTAAATTCTTTATAACCCCTCTGAGGAAAATGGTGTCTCTGTATCCACCCTACCAACTTCTTTAATAATTTGAAACATGTTAATTAGAAACCCGTAACCTTTTCCACTCAAGGAATCACAAACCCAGTCAATGCAACCCGTCCTCATAATCTAATCCCCGTGAATTTGGTGAATCGGAAACATTTAGGTCTTTAAGGTGTTAATGTTCTTTCTCAAGTGCCATGCCCAGAGTTTAAAGCAGTATTCCAGAGGTAGCCTAACCCGAGCTTTATACAGTTGTAATCCTTAACTGTTTATAATTCCCCCAGCATTTTACTATGATATAAAGTCTAACATTCCATTTACTTTCTACACTCAAGGGAATACAAGCCAAGTTTATTCAGCCTGACCTCAGAATTTAACACTTAAAGTTCTGCCATCACTTCCCCTCACTAGATTAGAGTGAGAGATGCTTAGAAAAGAGTTAAATATGTATGAATCATTTGTTGCCAGTTTTAATCAATAATACTGGGGTGGGGTGGGGTGGGGGTGTGAAGAGCTGCGCAGACTTATGGGTGGTTGGGGGGGGGGGGGGGTGGTGGTTGGGGCTGGGGGGTGGGTGCCCGTGGAGCAGGGGGTCTTCTTTCTAAATTCCCATTTCTGAAGGACGCCCCGATCTCTGTACAGACGGCCTCACCGGCTCTATCTGGCTCTGCCCACCACAGTGATAGTATAAAATATGCCTACTGATTTTTATTTTCAGAGGCATAAAATCTGGACAAAAGTTCGACCATGCAGCTGGAGAGCTACATACAAGTTTTCAATCAGAGTCTGACACTGGAAAAATGAGTAAATTCCACCCCTTATCCCCACGGAGCCCGGCGTCTCCACGGAGCCCGGCGTCTCCACAGAGCCCGCGTCTCCACGGAGCCCGCGTCTCCACAGAGCCCGCGTCTCCACAGAGCTCGCGTCTCCACAGAGCCCGCGTCTCCACAGAGCCCGCGCCTCCACGGAGCCCGCGTCTCCACGGAGTCCGCGTCTCCACAGAGTCCGCGTCTCCACAGAGCCCGCGTCTCCACAGAGCCCGCGTCTCCACAGAGCCCGCGTCTCCACAGAGCCCGCGTCTCCACAGAGCCCGCGTCTCCACAGAGCCCGCGTCTCCACAGAGCCCGCGTCTCCACAGAGCCCGCGTCTCCACAGAGCCCGCGTCTCCACAGAGCCCGCGTCTCCACAGAGCCCGCGTCTCCACAGAGCCCGCGTCTCCACAGAGCCCGCGTCTCCACAGAGCCCGCGTCTCCACAGAGCCCGCGTCTCCACAGAGCCATTTTCTGATTTTCCAGCCTCACCGAGGCTTTGGAGGTTTAACTTCACTAGCTTGGTGGGGAGGGTGAAGGCTGATTTGCTGAGATGGGACAACCTCCCTCTGTCGCTGGTGGGCCAGGTGCAGGCAGTAAAGATGAATGTTTTGCCACAATTCCTGTTTTTGTTTCAATGCCTGCTGGTCTTTTTGCCCAAGGCATTTTTCAGGGGGGTGACAGGCTGATCTCCTCATTTGTTTGTGCGGCGAAGGTGGCTAGGATTAGGAAGGCAATACTGCAGAGAAGACGGCAGGCAGGGGGTTAGGACCCCCAAATTTGTTGTATTGTTATTGGGCGGCAAAGGTAGAGAAGGTGTGGGGCTAGAATAGCGGGTGGCGGCTCTGTGGGCGAGGATGGAGGTGGCTGTTGCAGGGGTTGCGGGCACTGGCACCAGAGCACTCCCGGTGGCTCCAGGAACGTGCGCGATGAGCCCAGTGGTGGTGGCCACGTTGAAGATCTGGAGGCAGTGGGTGCCAAATTGCTAACTAAGATTCTGGCCACAAGAATTGAGGATTGCGTCCCAGGGGTGATAGAGGAAGACCAGACTGGGTTTGTTAAAGGCAGACAACTCAATACCAATGTCCGGAGACGTTTGAATATGTGGTAGTTTGTATTAGAGGTATTACGGTACCCTGTAATGCTGTAAGACCATTGGTGTAGGAGGTACTGTTTTCATTGGTTAAGCCTGCCTGCTGGTTCCACCCAGCAAGGCGGAGTATAAGAACCTGTGTCTCCCCAGCAGCTGCCTTCTGTACCTGCGCTGCTTGGGGAAACATCTAGTGTAATAAAGCCTTCAATTGTCTCCAATCTCGCTTCTGGGGTTATTGATCGAGCATCAATTTACTACGCTAGATTTTAAAGAATGGAGCTCCGAATCAAGCCGGAGTGTCTGCAACGGAGCCCCCACGCGGCAAACTCAGCAGCAACCTTCAAGCACTGGCTGGCGTGTTTCAATGGATATCTCAGGACGGCCACAATTATACCCATGGAGGACCAGAAAATGCAAGTTCTGCACTCGAGGGTGAGCCCAGAGATCTACCCTCTCATCAAGGACGCGGACGATTTCGAGGCGGCAATGAATCTGCTGAAAGGACACTATATTCGCCCTGTAAACCAGGTCTACGCCCGACATCTACTAGCGACGAGGCGACAAATCCCTGGGGAATTGCTGGAGAAGTTCTACCGTGCGCTCCTGGTGTTGGGGAGGAACTGTAACTGCCTGCAAGTTTCGACCAGTGACCACACAGAACCTTTGATCCGGGACGCATTTGTTGCAGGTATGCTGTCCTCCCAAATCTGCCAGCGATTGCTGGAGAAGGAGACACTAGGCCTCAAGGAGGCACGGGCCCTTGCTAGCTCCGTGGATGTGGCCTCCCGAAACGCCCGCGCCTACGTCCCCGCTTACGTCCCCGACCGCGCGACAGCCCCTTGGGCAGCTTGGACCCCCCCCCCCCGTGGACCCCCCCCCCCCCCCCCCCCACCCCCCACCCACCCCGCGACTTACTCCAATGCATCCCCCATCCCCCCACAAGCTTGTGCTGTGAGACTGCCAGACAACCCCGGGGGTCCCCGCTGCTATTTCTGCGGGCAAGCCAATTACCCCCGACAGCGCTGTCCGGCCCTCTCATCCCTCTGCAAAGGATGCGGCAAAAAGGGCCAGTTCGTGGCTGTATGCCAGGCCCAGGCAGTCGCCGCAGTCTCCGGAGGCGAATCGGGACCGCCACCACAACCCTCTCCACGGGCCACGTGCAGCCAGCGGGCACCGCCATCTTCCTCCTTCAGGGCCACGTGTGGCCTCCGGGTGCCGCCATCTTGTCTTTCGGACACCACGTGTGATGGATGGGCGCCGCCATCTTGTGCACCCCCAGTCATGTGCGACCAGATGGCGCTGCCATCTTGGCTGGACTCGCAGGTCCCCGACTCGGATGACCACACACCGCCTGAGGAGAACATCCAACTTCTGCCACGACTAGCCTCGGTGACCCTGGACCAGTCTCGGCCCCGAACACTCTCGACTGCAACGACGACTGTGCTCATCAATGGGCATGAAACATCCGGTCTGATTGACTCTGGGAGCACGGAGAGCTTCATACACCCGAACACGGTAAGGCGCTGTTCTCTCCCCGTTCACCCAGTTAACCAAAAAACCTCCCTGGCCTCCGGGTCTCATTCAGTGGAGATCAAGGGGTTCTGCATAGCGAACCTCACGGTCCAGGGAAGGGAGTTTAAAAATTACCGGCTCTACGTCCTTCCCCACCTCTGCGCTGCCACACTCCTCGGGTTAGATTTTCAATGCAACCTCCAAAGCTTAACCTTTAAATTCGGCGGCCCTATACCCCCCCTCACTGTCTGCAGCCTCGCGACCCTCAAGGTCGATCCGCCTTCCCTATTTGCGAACCTCACCCCGGATTGCAAACCCGTCGCCACCAGGAGCAGATGGTACAGTGCCCAGGACCGACCTTTATTCGGTCGGAGGTCCAGCGATTACTGAGGGAAGGTGTAATTGAGGTTAGCAACAGTCCCTGGAGAGCTCAAGTAGTGGTTGTAAAGACCGGGGAGAAGCATAGGATGGTCATCGATTATAGCCAGACCATCAACAGCTGTACGCAGCTTGACGCACATCCTCTCCCCCGCATATCCGATCTGGTCAACAGGATCGCACAATACAAGGACTTTTCCACGGTGGATCTAAAGTCCGCCTACCACCAGCTCCTCATCCGCCCTAGCGACCGCAAATACACTGCTTTCGAAGCAGATGGGCGGCTCTACCACTTCCTAAGGGTTCCCTTCGGTCTTCCAACGAGAGATGGACCGAATGGTTGACTGGTACGGTTTGCGGGCCACGTTTCCGTACCTCGATAATGTCACCATCTGCGGCCACAACCAGCAGGACCACGACACCAACCTCTGAAAATTCCTCCATACCGCAAAAATCCTTAATCTCACATATAACAAGGATAAATGCGTGTTCAGCACCGACCGTCTAGCCATCCTCGGCTACGTAGTGCATGATGGAGTTATAGGCCGAGACCCTGAACGCATGCGCCCCCTCATGGAGTTCCCCCTCCCTCACTGCTCCAAGGCCCTGAAACTTTGCCTGGGATTTTTCTCTCATTATGCCCAGTGGGTCCCCAGCTATGCGGACAAAGCCCGCCCACTAATCCAATCCACGGTTTTTCCCCTGTCGACAGAGGCCCGCCACATCAAAGCTGACATCGCAAAGACCACGATGCATGCCGTCGACGAGTCCTTCTCCTTCCAAGTCGAGAGCGACGCGTCCGACGTAGCTCTGGCGGCCACCCTCAACCAAGTGGGCAGATCCGTAGCACTTCTTCTCACGCACCCTCCACGCTTCAGAAATCCGCCATTCCTCAGTTGAAAAGGAGGCCAGGCCATAGTAGAAGCTGTATGGCATTGGAGGTATTACCTGGCCGACAGGAGATTCACTCTCCTCACTGACCAACGGTCGGTGGCCTTCATGTTCGATAATGCACAACGGGGCAAGATAAAGAACGACAAGATCTTACGGTGGAGGATCGAACTCTCCACCTACAACTATGAGATCTTATATCGTCCCGGGAAGCTAAACAAGCCTCCTGATGCCCTATCCCGCGGCACATGTGCCAACGCACAAGTGGACTGCCTCCATGCCCTCCACGAGGACCTCTGCCACCCAGGGGTCACTCGATTCTTCCATTTCATTAAAACCCGTAACCTGCCCTACTCCATCGAGGAGGTCAGGACAGGCACCAGGAACTGCCAAATCTGCACGGAGTGCAAGCCGCAATTCTACAGGCCAGAGAAAGCGCACCTGACAAACGCTTCCCGTCACTTTGAACGCCTCAGTATGGATTCCAAAGGGCCCTCCCCTCCACCGACCGCAACACGTACTTCCTGAATGTGATTGACGAGTACTCCCTGTTCCCATTCGCCATTCCCCACCCCGACATGACCGCAGCCACCGTCATAAAAGCCCTCCACAGTATCTTTACGCTGTTCGGTTTCCCCGCCTACAAACACAGCGATCGGGGGTCCTCCTTTATGAGCGACGAACTGCGTCAATTCCTGCTCAGCAAGGGCATTGCCTCGAGCAGGACGACCAGTTACAATCCCCGGGGAAACGGACAGGTAGAGAGGGAGAACGGAATTGTCTGGAAGACCGTCCTACTGGTCCTATGGTCCAGGAATCTCCCAGTGTCCCGCTGGCAGGAGGTCCTCCCGGATGCCCTCCACTCCATCCGGTCACTGCTGTGTCCCACGACCAGCCAAACACCTCACGAACGTCTCCTCATCTTCCCTCGGAAGTCCTCCTCCGGGACCTTGTTCCCAACCTGGCTGGCAGCTCCTGGACCCATCCTGCTCCGCAAACACGTGCGGGCGTACAAGTCGGACCCATTGGTCGAGAGGGTCCACCTCCTCCACGCTAACCCTCAGTACGCCTACGTGGCGTACCCCGACGGCCGACAGGATACGGTCTCCCTATGGGACCTGGCGCCCACTGGATCCCCACACACACCCCCAGCACCAATCCCACCCTCCCTCCCACCGGCGCACCCCACAGCCGCCCCTTTCCCAGGTGGATCGGTCCTCCCACCGGTCCCATCTATGGGGCGATGAAGCTGCCGAAGCCACGTTCCCGGAGCCACAGGTGCCCGAGCCGGCGCCTGCATCACCATCGAAGCTACAACAATCGCAGAAGACGACCAGGGACCCCGATCGACTAATTACTTCATTCTGGACTGTAAATAAATTTTGTAAATAGTTGCGATGTAACGAGGCAAAACCACTGTACTGATGTATACCGGGTACCTCCATAACCTTAACCTCTACCACTGTGTAATGCGAGGCCACCACCCCCACCGGACTCTTTTTTTAACAGGGGGTGAATGTGGTAGTCGGTATTAGAGGTATTAGGGTACCCTGTAATGCTCTAAGACCATTGGTGTAGGAGGTACTGTTTTCATTGGTTAAGCGTGCCTGCTGGTTCCGCCCAGTAAGGCGGAGTATAAGGGCCCGTGTCTCCCCAGCAGCTGCCTTCTGTACCTGCGCTGCTGGGGGAAACATCTAGTGTAATGAAGCCTTCAATTGTCTCCAATCTCGCTTCTGGGGTTATCGATCGAGCATCAGAATATTATGATGATGCCCTCAGAGGGAGGGGAGGCGGAAGTGGTAACAGCGATGGACGCAGAGAAAGCCTTTGACCGGGTGGCGTGGGAGTACCTGTAAGAAATGCTGGGGAGGTTCGGGTTTGGTGAGGGCTTTATTGGCTGGGTGAAATTGCTGTACCAGGCGCCTGTAGCAAGTGTATGTACAAACCGGCTGAGGTCGGGGTACTTCGAGCTTCACCGAGAAACGAGGCAGGGGTGTCCCCTCTCCCCGTTACTATTTGCCCTAGCTATAGAACCACTAGCTATGGCACTGAGAGCCTCGAGGAACTGGTGGGGACTGGTTTGGGGGGGGGGGGGGGGGGGGGTGAACATCGGGTCTCGCTATACGCGGATGATTTGCTCCTGTACATTTCGGACCCTGTGGAGGGGATGGGGGAGGTTCTGCGGATCCGGAGGGATTTTGGTAGTTTTTCAGGGTACAAACCGAACATGGGAAGGAGCGAGTTGTTTGTGATCCAGGCCAAGGGGCAGGAGGAGAGATTGAAAGAGCTGCCGCTCAGGATGGTAGAGAAAAGTCTTTGTTGCCTGGGTATACAGGTGGCCAGGAAATGGGATGCCTTGCACAGGCTCAACCTGACCCGGTTGGTGGAGCAAATGGAAGGGGCCTTTAAAAGGTGGGACATGCTCCCGCTGTCACTGGCAGGGAGGGTGCAGACCGTGAAAATGACGGTCCTCCCCAGATTTTTGTCTGTCTTTCAGTGCCTCCCCATCTTCATCCCTAAGGCCTTTTTTAAGCGGGTGAGTAGGATCATTATGGGCTTTGTGTGGGCGAATAAGACCCCGCGAGTAAGGAGATCGCTGTTGGAGCGCAGTCGGGGGGGGGGGGGGGGGGGGGGGTGCGGCGGCGGCATGGGAGCAGCTGGAGGCGGCGTCATGTAAAAGTACTAGTCTGGGAGCTTTGATAACGGCTCCTTTGCCGTTCTCGCCGACCCATTATTCCACAAGTCCGGTGGTGGTGGCGACACTGCGGATCTGGGGACAGTGGAGGAGGTACAAGAAGGTGGAGGGGGTGTCGGTCTGGACCCCGATATGCAACAACCACAGGTTTGTCCCGGGTACGATGGATGATGGGTTCCAGATCTGGCAGAGGTCAGGCATCAGAAGGATGGGCGATCTGTTCATAGATGGAAGCTTTCCCAGTTTGAAGGCACTAGAGGACAAATTTAATCTGCCACCAGGGAACGCCTTTAAATATCTGCAAGTACGAGCCTTCCTGAAAAAACAGATAGTGGCCTTTCCGACGCTGCCGACACTGAGGATACAGGACAGGGTGGTCTCCTGCACCTGGGTGGGGGAGGGGAAGGTGTCGGATATCTACCAGGAACTACAGGAGGCAGAGGAAACCCCGGTGGAGGAGCTCAAGGGCAAGTGGGAGGAGGAGCTAGGTGAGGAGATGGAAGCGGGTCTGTGGGCAGAGGTCCTGGGCAATTCCTCCTCATCATGTGTCAGGCTCAGTCTAATTCAATTTAAGTTGGTCCACCGGGCACACAAGACGGCAGCGAGAATGAGCAAGTTTTTTGAGGTAGAAGAGAGTTGTATGAGGTGCAAGGGCAGCCCTGCAAACCATGTCCACATGTTTTGGGCATGCCCGGAGCTTATAGAGTTCTGGCAAGGGTTCGCGAGTGCAATGTCCAAGGTGCTTAACACACGGGTGGTGCCGAGTCCAGAGATAGAGATCTTTGGAGTGTCAGAAGACCAGGGAGTTGAGGGGGCGAAAGAGGCCGACGTCTTGGCCTTTGCCTCCCTAGTAGCCCGGAGACAGATTTTACTAATGTGGAGGGACTCAAAGCCCCCCGAGTGTAGAGACTTGGGTTAACGACATGGCTGGGTTTCTCAGCCTCTAAAAAATAAAGTTTGCCTTCAGAGGGTCTCTGCTAGGGTTCTCTCGGAGGTGGCAGCCGATCATTGACTTTCTCTGGGAAAATTAAAATGTCAGCAGCAGCAATCCGTAGGGGGTGGGGGTGAGTGCTTCATTGGGATGGTGTGGGAAGACTGGGTTATGTGGGGTAATGTCTATTTAGTTTTTATTGTATATTCTCTATTTACACTATGTTAACGTTCACGCGTTTGTTTTGTTGTTATTGTTACTACTGTTTTATTATGAAAAATTCAGCAAAACCTTAATAAAAATACTTTTTAAAAAAAAGATCTGGAGGCAGTTTAGACAGCACTTTAGGCTGGGGGCCGTGTCAGGGAGCCGGGTTAGAAGGGATGCCGATTAGCGGGAATCATAGTGGTTAGCACAGTTGCTTCACAGCACCAGGCTCCCGTGTTCGATTCCCGGCTTGGGTCACTGTCGGTGTGGAGTCTGCACGTTCTCCCCTTGTCTGTATGGGTTTCCTCCGGGTGTCCTCCCACAAGTCCTGAAAGACATGCTTGTTAGGTGAATTGATCATTCTGAATTCGCCCTCTGTGTACCCGGACAGGCTCTGGAATGTGACGACGAGGCGATTTTTACAGTAACTTCATTGCAGTGTTAATGTAAGCCTACTTGTGACAATAATAAAAGATTATTATCATGGGATTTAGCCGGGGAGGATGGATGTGAGGTTTCGGGGATGTGAAAAGAGGGGGATTAAAGAATGAAGGATCTGTTCCTGGGAGGGCGATTTACGAGTTTGGAGGAATTGGGCAAGAAGTGTGGGCTGGCTGGGAGGTGAAAGTTTCAGGTTTATGCAGGTGCGGGTCTTTCTGATCTTCCCGATAGCACCTGCCTTCTTGTTGAAGGTGGTGCTGTCAGTAGGGGGGTTGGAGAGGGGCAGTCACCTTGGCGATTTACGGGAGAATTTTGGGTGTCCTGGGAAGGTTACGGCGAAGTGGGAGGAAGAGTTGTGGGCAGTGCTGGAAGAGGGTCTGTGGTATGAGGTGTTGCGCAAGGTTGAGGCTGACACCGCTGAAGGTAGTGTACAGAGCGCACCTTACAAAATCTAGGATGAGCCGGCTGTTTGAAGAGTGGAGGATGTCTCTGAGCGATGTGGGAGGGACCCTGTGAACCAAGTACCTATGTTTTGGTCCCGCCTGAAGCTGGAAAGGTTTTGGAGGACAGTATTCAGCACCATCTCAGGAGTTTTACATGTAGACATGGTGCCCAATCCCCTAGCAACCATAATCGGGGTGTCAGACCGGCCCGAGTTGCAGGCAGGTGTGGGGGCAGATATCTTGGCCTTCGCCTCGCTGATTGTTCGTAGGCGGGTCTTGTTGGGGTGGTGGGAGGACCTGCTGGAGTTTTGAACCTGAAAAGGTGCAGTTTGCTCTGAGGGGGGGGGCGCGAGTGATGGGTTCTACAATTGTTGGTGTTTGTTCATCGTGCATTTTTAGGAGTTGGATACCATTGACTGTTAAATGGG
Source organism: Scyliorhinus torazame (assembly GCF_047496885.1). Classification (NCBI taxonomy): domain Eukaryota; kingdom Metazoa; phylum Chordata; class Chondrichthyes; order Carcharhiniformes; family Scyliorhinidae; genus Scyliorhinus; species Scyliorhinus torazame. Next base: position 133,511,196 of record NC_092713.1, on the reverse strand, counting down.
GGGGGGGGGGGCTGGGGATTTTTGTAGGGTTGTTTTGTATTGTAAAATTTTTGAAAATTTGCTGAAATGAAATTACTTTAAGAAAAAGAACACAGGCCATAGAATTCCATTTGGCCCATCGAGTCTGCACCGACCCTCTGAAAGAGAACCGTACCTCGGCCTATGCACCCGCCCTATCCCCATAATCCCACCTGACCTATTGGGCACTAAGGCGCAATTTAAGATGGCCAATCCACCTAACCTGAACGCCTTTGGACTGTGGGAGGAAACTGGAGCACCCGGAGGAAACCCACACAGATACAGGAAGAACGTGCAGACTCCGCACAGTTATCCAAAGCCGGAATTGAACCCAGGACCCTGGCACTATGAGGCAGCAGTGCCAACCACTGAGTCACCATGCTGCCGATTGAGTGCACTCACCTGCCCTCACTCCTCACTCTTGGGAAGTCACGTGGCCCACTGAGGTTCTCCAGGGTGGAGGTGCTTCATTCAGGTGGAGTTGAGACAGGCAACTGTGGTGAACTGGCTATTGTGCATCAGGGGAGGGAGTGAGGCTCTTTGGAAAGTCACTCACATGAGGGAATGTGTATGGGTGGATGTCCACGCACACTTCAATGTTCTCATAACTTCAATTTTTTATCCAGGGGAATCATGGAGCCAGTTGAGCTGGCCATTGTTTTGATTACAATCCATCAGCAACAGCGACATCAGCATGCCACTGCACGCAGCCAGGACCAGTCCCCTGCAAAGGGGGAGGCAGGTCCCGTTAATCTTCCGGGAACAGGGCCACAGGTGGCAGAATCTCGGAGACGCCATGAACCGGCCATGGGTATTCTGCCGTAGAACTTCATATCTCACAGATAGATGTCCGGTGCCGGAGAACACTGCATCTGTCCCAGGGGACAGTGGACCACCTGTGCTAAGTGATGCCATGAATTGGCACCACATGGACTGGAAGGTCATCCATTACCTGTGACCCTTGACGTTATTACCGCTCTGAACATCTAACAGGAGCTCATTTTAGGGTTGTACCGGTGGCTTGAGCAGGATTTACCAGTCAGCACGTCCAAGTATATAAGGGAGGTCCCCTGAGGGTCCAGGCCTACGTTTGGGCTCCACGGGTGTAGCAGTGCTGCCCACCTCGGTGTGCAGGGTTGGAGGGATGTCGTTCACAGGGAGTGCGTGTCATTGGCTGGACACTCCCAGGGTCTCCTTCGTGGAATGTCCTGGACTGTGCTCCTGCGTATCCACTTCCCTTCAGGTTTTCGGGGCCCTTGGGCTCCTCCATGGGATAGAAGGGAAGCTAGAGCTTGAAGACCCGCCATAGTCATGGATTCCCACTCACCCAGTTGAAGCCCTCAGCTATGGAGCTCATGCCCTCAGCTATGGAGGTCATGAGCTTAATCATGGAGTGGACATCTCCCACCATGGAGTGCATGTCCTATGTCAAGGTCTCCATTGCAGACACCAGCCTCATTACTTTTCACTGACAGCACCATCTCCTCGGAAAGAAGGCAATGGGACTGTTCCAGTCCCTTCCTGATGCTCGCAACTCTGCCTTAGCAGCTGCAGCAGCTCTGGGTCGACCGAACCAAGGGGCATGTCATCGGTCTTGGGCTCAACAGAGTCCTGGGCTCCAGCCTCCCTCAAAGTGCTGGATCGCTGGGAAGTTCCTTCCCCCGCCTGCTGTGGATCGTCAGCTGTGAGGTGCTCATCGGCGAGTGACCCAGAAGCCTGCCTGCTAGTTATTCCCACCAAGGTGCGAGTATCTGCGCTGGTGGAGAGTGCAGGTGACAGCTGTGATACCTCCTCGATGCTCGTTTCCAAGATGTCTTCCTCCGAGCTGCTCAGGTCTGTGGTCTGTAGAGGTCATGAGGATGGTCTGCACTGGTCGACTGATTGACCCGCAAAGGAAGCGAAATGGCATTAGTGCATCACAGGGGTAGACTGATGGGAGAAATTAACTCGCGTGAGGCTTGCACCATGGCTGCATGTTTTGAGGATTCTCACTTTTGTCAGGTGCCCACACCTCTCCCTCTGCACAGGTGCGGTCCAGCTCCTCGCCTGCCAGCTCAAGGGCTCACTCCTCAAATGGCATTAGGGTTCACTGCTCAGGCATGATTTCGGCAGACTGCCCATTTACACTGTCTGTGCTCATGTTTGTCCTGCAATGGGACAGATGGGGAGAGTGTGGGTGATAATGCTGCCAGATCTGATGATGATCAAGTCTGGCATGTGTGTGAGGTGAGTGGGGATATGAGGAACAGATTATCTACTGGAGTTACCATAGGGAGTGGGGGAGGGGAGGGAGCCATGACAGCTGTTGGAAACCCAGGAGGTGACTGGGAGCGAGATCACAGTGGAGGTGTGATAGGTGTGTTATGGGGTGCATCTGGAGGCGGGAGACAGACTTACCTGGCTGCATAAAGAAGGCCATTCATCTTTTTTCAGCACTGTAGCCCCATACTTAAGCAGCGAGTTGGCACTCACTATTGTGGTCACAGCCTCCCAGGCGAGGTTGGTGACCTGACTTGCTGGACATCCGCCTGACTGCGGGTAGAGGATGTGACGCTTCTGCTCGACAACATCCAGAGATTTGGTGAGGGCTCCATCCATGAAACGTGGTGCTGTCTTCCTGAACTTGGAACAAGTGCTGGGGAGACGTTTAAAAGGAGCACCCCACTGATTACAAGCGAATCAGAGGCAGTCCGCCATGAGCACAGCGTGAAGCACGTGGGAAAAATAAATTGTAAGAGGCTGAATATATGGTAAGTTTCGCTGTCAGGATTCTCCCCGGTTTTCTCGCCAGGCCAACACTTCTTTTTTTAAATGGGAAAATTCCACCCTACGTTAGGGAATGCGTGCGTATCAGGCACTGAATATGCAAGATTAGTTGGAATGTGGAATTGCCGTTCGAAAAGTACAAAGGACATGAACTTATAAACTAAGCACACAAAATCAAAGCAATTTATTAAGGTGCCTATCTTTTTTTTTTAGAAACAAAAAAGGTATTAAACATCTTACTAGTTTTGTATACTGTCCTCCGGACGCCAGAAATTGCGATCCAGTTGCATTGTACAAAGCAAAAAGTAATCCTTCGTAATGCTTCAAGTTTATTTCTTCTGTACCACGTAAACTTCCAACCTATAGTAACGTAAAAAAGGAAAGGAAGATGGTCAGTACACACTACATGCAAAATTAATGTATCTCCAAGCTGAGGTTTGTGTGTTTAAGAGTGGTTATTCTCCTTGTTGCATCTTTTTCAGAGTGCAAGGTGGTGACTACTTGGGTACCTCAGTGCTTGGGCCCCAGCTAATCAAACTAAATTTTAATGATTTGGATGAGGAAATCAAATCTAACATTTCCAAGTTTGCAGGTCACACAAAACTAGTGGAATTGTGAGTGGCGAGGAAGAAAGAAAGAGGCTTCAAGGTGCTTCAGACAAGTTGAATGAGTGGGCATATACATGGCAGATGCAGTATACTGTGGCTGAGTGTGGAGTTATCCACTTTGGTAAGAAAAACAGAATGACAGAATATTATTCAAATGGTGATAGGTTGAAATGCTAACCTACAGAGGGACCGGGGTGTCCTTGTACACCAGTCACTGAAAGCAAACATGCAGGTATGGCAAGCAGTTAAGAAGGTAAATGGTATGTTGGCCTTCATTGCAAGAAGATTTGAGGACAGGAGAAAGGACGTCTTATTGCAGCTGCACAAGGCTTTGGTGAGAGCACACCAAGTATTGGGGGGGTTGGTTCTCTAGAGGTCACAGGCTCAGGATATGGGATGGGCCATTTAGGGCTGAGATGAGGAGAAATTTCTTTACTCAGAGAGTGGTGAATCTGTGGAATTCTCTACCACATAGGACCATTGAGGCCAAGTCAATGAATGCATTTAAGAACAAAAAATAGATTTCTGGGCTCTAAAGGCATCAAGCAGTATAGGGAGAGAACGGGAGAATGGCATTGAGATAGAGTATCAACCATGATCACACTGAATGGTAGAACAGGTTCGATGATATGCTTCTATGTTTCTAAAGAACACCAATTTCTGAGGTACAGTTATGTTTTTTAAAAAGGCAAAGATCCATCATGGCAGTGTTTCACCCTGGCGTGTTCTGAAAGAGGTGCATTCCCCAAGTTAGCGTTTTAATTGAGGCAGATGGGGCTTTCCTAGCCCTTTGCACGTATCTGGTCTCTAGCCCACTTCCCAGTGAGTAAGAGCAGTCACCTAAGCACAAGCGCTGGAGTGCTGAAAGACCAGAAATGCCTCTGGAGGCAGCAGCCCAAAGATCAATAGCCTTTTTTCTCCCTTCCCTTTCCCCTCGATGACCTTTGAGTTTTGGAGGATGTAACATCCTGCATGGGACCTGCAGGGTGGGAATGCTAGTCTACCCTGTGCTCCTTGCGGAGTATGAGCTCCCTGGCTAGGGCCAGAGAGAGGAACCCGGCAGGAGTCTACCGGGAAATGTACATATCTTATTTGTAAATAAAACTTTGTTCTTATTTTTACTCGGTGTGGACTCCCCGTGTCCTTATTAAAGGGGCCTTCTCTGTAACAGCAGCATGTGCCAATGCTGCTCTCATTTCTTGTCTGCTTCCTGACACTTGGTGCGGTCTGCTAGTAGCTGTGGGGTGTGACAAAGTCCAGGACAAGTAACGTGTGTGACACCTCATGCACATGACTACAGCAATGTAAGCACATTTTCAATGAGGAAGGATTGACCTTCGTATCCTAAAACACAAATGGGATATTAGTTGATGGCTTCATAAAGCTTCAGGATTATGTTGTTATGCCCATAGATAAACTGCCTTCAATAGTGCAGGCTTCAGGCAGTATGTTTCACTTGTACCTTGAAAACTGGAGTGCTCTTTTTAATGTAACTTTGGGTTTAAAAAGTCCATCCAGAGAATGCTGATTTGAAACCATATGAAGTTCACTTTCCATCCTATGGATTATTGTTTAGAGTAGTTATGGAGAGAAATATTTCACTGGTTAAAAATTCCACCATGCATTTAAATTAGGCATAATATGTATCGCAAATTGTGCTACTTCCATAGCAATTTTAATTCACTGGTTTTTTAACTTTTTCAATTTTAGGAAACGTAGTTTAGCTACCTATTAAAATGAACTGCAGACAAAAACTATGAATCCTCACCACAGTAGTACTGTGCAAACAAATGACAGTACAATTCCAGCACCTTGTTGCTTGGTTGTGAATTTTGCATGACAACCAGCAGCGTGCAGTGCAGCTTCAACATGTGTTCACAACACTCTCCCAGTTTTACATTTCGCATGGAATACCATAGAGACTCAAAATAATTTTTACCCTCTTTAGTCACACTCCTCACCAGTGCACAGGATCAAACTAGATCAAGATTGACATCCGTCTTCTCAAGCTGGCATACTTCATTATTCAGGGGTTATTGAACCATGGCTTATGCTGTTATTTAGCTATGGGGCCGGGCGAGGAGCAGACCCCAAGTCTACCCGAGATGGAATGGGAATTGAGCCCAGCACTATAGGTATTATTCAGAACCACAAACAAGTCAACTGAGCTGATTGGTCCCTCAGTTGTGACAATACAGCAAATGAAAACTCAGATTTAATGTTGTGCAGCAATATTATTGCAATTTCCTGCTGTCCTAGAAAAACAAACCTCGATAAGGTTTTGGCAAAGCTTCCAGGCAGGGCAGTTAGAAAAATGTTCTCTGCTGAACGGTTGTATCCCAGTGTGGTGTCCTGAGCAACATCAAAAAGGTCCGCTGGTACAGGGAGGTTTGCCAGCGCCTCCGCTGTGTCTCTTAACGAAAATCCTTTCACCATCCGGCTGGTTTCCTAGCTCACAGTTTCCATCACTGAAACAATCCTCTCAGCGAGGATAGGCTTTACTGTGGATAATTTCAAATCGCCCTTTCACTTCTTCCAAGTTGTTCTCTTTGGTCTAATTTGCTGGCTTTGCTAAAGTTTGCTCAATAAACTGCTAGACAAAATGTAATTTAAGCAGCAGCTGGAACTTCCCATTCAGGAGTCTGTTTCTGAGCCTTGGCTGTTCAATTGATGAAGAAGAAACTTAATAAACTGGGGAGTGTACTTATGGCAAGCTTATGAATAGAACATTTCAACTTGATGAGTTTTATAGACACCACCTGTTGTTGCTACTCACACATGAATTAAACAAAGAAAGACTTGCATTTATATAGTACCTTTCACAACCTCAGGACATCCCAAATGCATTTCACAGCCAAAGAAATACTTTTGAAGAAGCTGGAAAATCTCAGCAGGTCTGGCAGCATCTGAAAGGAGAGAAATGAGCTGACGTTTCGAGTCCAGGTGACCTTTTGTCGAAGCTTTGATCCCGATGTTTGCTTTTTCATTCCGAGCTTAAATGTTTGCACCTCCTGCTCGTCCAACCCATTCGAAGCTGGGTGGTGTGGGGCAGTCCTCACATGATGGATCCCGTTGGTGGACCCGAATGCCGCAAATTCCCCACTCGTAAATGCTGTATCATTGTCTAATACCAGCATCTCGGGTATGCAGTGTTTGCTGAAAATGTGCTGGAGTTTCTCTGTGGTGGTCCGGGCCGTTGTTGCCTCTACCTGGAGGGTCTCCATCCACTTGAAATGGGCATAGACGAGGACGAGAAACATTGCCCCCTGAAAGGGCCCCGAAAAGCCCATATAGAGGCGAGGCCACAGACGACCTGGCCATTGCCATAGGTGGCGCAAGAGGCAACTTCTAGTGTGCCTGACACTGGACGCAACGCTGGGCCACCCGTTCAATGTCTGCATCAATGCCGGGCCACCAAGCGTAGCTTCGAGCTAACATTTTCATCTTCGACATGCCTGGGTGTCCATTGTGGAGGTCCATCAGGAGAGGGCCAGATCCACGTCCCCCAAAGGAGCACGCCATCCACTATGCTAAGCTCCTGCATCTTTGGGGTATAGGCCTTCAGGTTCTGCAATAAGGCTCTGAAGCTGGGCTCCATACTGCACCGTGTGGCAGTCGCGGGATAGCTGAGGGTCAGTCTGGGTCCACCCGTGGAAACAGGATGATGTGACCGGTAACGAGTCTACAAAATGGAGAGCAGTAATGGCCTCGCCGGCCACCGCTGGTGTAGGTGGCCTGGTCAGCAGGGGCAGACGGCTTAACACGTGGGTGTGGGGAATGATAGTCCCGGAGCTGTTCTCCAAAACATTGTAATATGCTGCGAATAACTGGATGTGGGCAGAAGCAACGGGGGGGAAATCATTCGCTCTTCCTTAAGAGCACTAGGAGAAGCTTGTGGTCCGTGAGAACGGTGAAACGATGCCCGTAGACATATTGATGAAATTTCTTGACTTCGAACACGACAGCCAAATATCCTCCTTCTCAATCTGAGCATATTGCTTATCTGCTTCGGCCAACATTCCTGAGGTGAAGGCAATGGGACATTCTGATCCGTCATCCATGGCGTGGGCCTCCACAGTCCGAAGAAGCATCGCAGGTCAACAGGAGTGATCGGGATGGGTCGAAGTCGGTTAACAGTCTTGATGAGAAGAGTTGTTGCTTCACCTTAACAAAAGTCGCTTGCTGTTCTTGGGCCCACTCCTAAGTTGCCTCTTCTTTACCAGACGTTGAAGGGGGGATAAAGTCATGGCCAGGTTTGGGAGGAACTTGCCTTAGTAATTCACCAGGTGCAGGAATGATCGGAGTTCTGTTGGGCCACCTGGTACGGGAGCCTGCCGAAATGCCTGTACCTTTTCTTCCACCAGGTGCAAGCTGGTACGTGGTAAGGCGGTACGCAGTAGCCGAAGTACCTTAAATAAATTTAGAGTACTCAATTCTTTGTTTTCAGGGGCAATTTAACGTGACCAATCCACCTACCCTGCACATCTTTGGGTTGCGGGGTGAGACCCACGCAAAGAGAGATGTTACTTCAGTGGCATTGAAGGCACATTTCTCCCGCCAGAGGCGGATGCTGGCTTCCTCAAAATGCCTCAGTACCTCAGGCAGGTAACATTTGTACCCGGCTAAACTCTGGGTTGGTGCTCCTGGTCGGACGAGCCCATGATCAGGAGGTTGTCTAGATGAATGCTACGTGGGATAGGCCTTGCAGGATATTCTCCATTATGTACTGGAATATTGTACATGCGGAGGAAACCCTAAAGGGCAGGAGGGTGTATTCATATAGCCCCCTGTGTGTGTTCATCGTTACAAAGCGCCTGGGCTCGAGGGCCAGGACCAACTGGAGTTTTTTTTTAAATTTCCAATTAAGGGCCAATCCACCTACCCCGCACATCTTTTAGGTTGTGGGGGTGAGACACAGGGAGAATGTGCAAACTCCACACGGGCAGTGACCCTGGGGCTAGGATCGAACTAGGGTCCTCGATGGCATGAGGCAGTAGTGCTAAACACTGTGCCACCATGCGCCGAACAACTGGAGGCAAGCGTGACTCATGTTGAGTTTCCTTAATGTGCGATTGCCACTGAGCTTCGCCAAAAGAACCTCAATCCTAGGGACCAGATAACAGTCCAGTCGAGACACACGGTTGACCATCATCTTGTCATCACCATGACTTCCGGTGACCAGGGTGTGTCGAATAGTCGCACATCAGGTGGCTCTCCTCCTATCAACCCAAAAATAGGCTTTTACCCAAATTGCCTGCCAGAACTGGGAAAAAAGTATCCCCATCACCCTAGCTAACAATAATACAAGAAAGCATGCCGAACAACAGTAATTTCAGAGGCCATAAGGAGACAAGAACAGAAAAAATCAGGAGAAACAAGCAGCTGAGATGGCAGATGCAAGAGGCGACGAAGCGCCAGCCATTCCTGAGGAAGAAGGACTGGCAAATCGCACATGGAGATCCCCCTCACCAGAGGGCGGGTGGAAGATATTCCTCTTCAGGGAACTAAGAGAACATATTGAAGAGCCAAAGACCGATATCCAGGCTGCGGTCAAGGTGGCAGGCCTCGGGGACTTTGACAACCATGCAGTTAGCCTTGGACAAGGCAGAGAGGCGACTCGAGGCCCAGGAGAACACCATAAAAGAATTAGAAAAAGCCTCAACAGGCCAGAGCGGCTGGATCGACGCCCTGGAGATGGAAACAGTGCGGTTGGTCGCGGCGCAGGGAAGTCTGAAGAGGAAGATAGAGGACCAGGAGAACCAGTCACGGTACCAAAACGTAAGAACACTGGGCCTGCCGGAGGGGATCGAAGACAGAGACCCAGATGTGGGAAACCTGGTGGGAAGGGACAGCTTCCCCAACCCACCAGAAATAGACGTGACTCACTGGGCACACCTGTCGAAGCCCAAGGTTGGAGAGCAACTGAGGGCGATAATCGAAATGCACCAGTATCAGGACCGGGAAAGAATCCTGCGCTGGGCCAGGCAGATAAAGACCTGAAACTGGACGGACCTGGCCAAGGATAGAAAGGACATTAAGCTAGTTACAACAGGCCACACATGATGATTTGGAACACAAAAGCACCGCAAGCAACCACTTTGCAGGGTCACCAAACAAAAGGAAACCCCGGAGCGCAGGGGTCCAGCCTCATGGTGAGGACAGTAACATGGGCATTTTGGATGGCCCCCAAACAAAGGAGTGCATGGACATATCCACAAGGTAAGTATGGTTGATCCCGCAGGAATGGGGGGACAACCCCCCCTTCCCCATCAGGATAGTCACCTGGAATTTCAGGGGCCTTAACAGCCTAGTGAAAAGGTCCAGAGTCTTCACCCACCTGAAAGATATGAAAGCTGACATAGTCTTCCTCCAAGAGACATACTTGAGGGAGAAAGACCGACTGCGAGCAAGGACAGACTGGGTGGAACAGCCCTACCATTCCTGCTATGGGACGGGAGCCAGGGGTTGGGTAGCCATACCGTTAAATAAGAGGACGGTGTTGACTGCGATGAGGACAGTTATGGACCAGGGGAACGATACGTCATGGCAAGCGGTGCCCTGGACAGGGGAACAGTGGTCCTGGTGAACGTGTACAAGTCCAACTGGCACGACGCGGAGTTTATAAAGAAGATCATGGCCGAAATGCCTGACGTCAACATGCACCAATCTATCATTGGGGGGCGGTTTAACTGCACACAGGACCCACGGACAGACAGGTCAAACCCCAAAACAGGGAGGACCTCTAATATGGTGAAAGAACGCAGCATATTCATGGAGCAGATGGGGCAGTGGACCCGTGGCGGTTCACCCAACCAGGGGAGAAGGCATTCTCCTTTTCCTCCCAGATACATAACGTATACCTGGATTGACTTCTTTGTAGTGGGGAAATCGGTGCTTCCAGGGATAGTAAGAGTGGAATACTCTGCCTATCGTGATCTCCGACCACGCTCCACATTATATGAATGTGAGATTGGAGACGGGCTGTGCCCAATGCTCACCCCCATGGAGGTTGGACAGGGCCCTCCTGGCTGACAAGGCTTGCTGTGAGAAAATATCGCAGGCCATAGGCAAGTCTATTACTAATAACAGGAATGGGGAGGTGCTGAACGTTGTGATCAGGGGTGAAATTATTTCTTACAAAGCACGTAGAGATAGGGAATAAAGGACGGCTGGGCAGCAGCTAATCGACTCCATACTGGAGGTAGACCGTAAATACTCCCGAGGCCCTGACCTTAGAGCTCCTGGCGGAGAGGAAGAAGCTACAAATGGACTTTGACCTGCTCTCCACGAGGAAAACAGTGCACCAACTGCGCCAGGCACGGGGGACCTTGTAAGAGCACGGAGACAAAGCCAGCGCCTGCTGGCTCACCTGCAGGGAAAGCAGGCAGCCAAAAGGGAAATAGCCCAGATTAGAGACAGCAGAGGTAAACTAAACTAGTAGCGGAGCCGGAAAAGTTCAATGAGATATTTGAGGCCTTCTACTGGGAGCTGTACACCTCAAGAGTCCCCCGGAGGGTCTTGGGGATGAAGCAGTTCTTCAATGGACTGGACATACCAGTTGTGGGGGAGGATAGGAAACGGGGGCTGGAAGCACCATTAGAACTGGAAGAAGTCATGCAGAGTATCAACTCCATGTAGGTGGGGAAGGCGCCAGGTTTGAAATAGGGTGGGATGCTTGAGCGAAGCACTGCACAGGGTCAACTCCACCTCCACTTGCACGAGTCTAAGCCTAATGCAGCTAAAAGTGGTACACAGAGCTCACTTAATCAGAACCAGAATGAGTAGGTTCTTACTGTAGGTGGAAAACAAATGTGAACAGTGCCAAGGAGGCCCGGCCAACCACATCCACATGTTTTGGTCGTGCGGGTTCTGTACAGCCTTCTTTGAGGCTGTCCAAGGCTGCGGGGTGAGGGTGGAGCCATGCCCGAGAGAGGCAATCTTTGGGGTATCAGAGCAGCCAGAACTCTTTATAGGGAGGAGGGTCCATGCTTTTGCCTCCCTAATTGCCTGCCGGAGAACCCTGCTCTGCTGGCGATCAGCAGCACCACCCAAAGCTGCGGACTGGCTGTCAGACCTATCGGAATTTATCTAAATGGAAAAAATCAAATTCACCACGCGGGGTCGGAAGAAGGCTTCCACAGAACGCGGGAGCCATTTACCAATTTGTTCCAAGGTCTCTTTGTAGCCAACAGCCAATAAGCCAGGGGGAGGGTAGATCCACAGACACAAACAAAAAGAGAGCAGGGGGCAGGGCAGGGGGGGGAAGAAAGAGGCACAGAACCCAACCATACCTAACACAAAACAGTATACGTAGCACCATGCCACCCCAACAGGCCCAGGTTGGAAGATCCACCAAACAAAGAAAACACACCAGATAGCAAGACGGGGAGGGGTATCGGGGGGAAAGAACGGAGTTGGGTGCAGGAGGCCTAGCCAAAACTAGGCACTTGCTGAGAAATAAAAATTGTAACTGATGCAAATAATGCATGGCAACCAATGTACATCGTTTCTGTGTAGATTATCGTTCATCTTTGCTTTGTATAAAAAGAAAAACCCTAATAAAAACATTTTTTTTCTTTTAAACCTTACAGTGGCCACACACAATTACTGATCTATCCGGTTTCAAATTTGGGACAATTGGCGCTGCCCAGTCTGAGAACTGCACTGAGCATTTGATACCCAATTCCAATTTAGTGCGCACCTTGGGTCGTAAGGTGTACGGGACAGGCCGGGCGCAGAACGAGCACGGTTGAATCGTTAGGTCACAGCCCCTTTTATGGTGCCCAAGCCATCCTGGAATACCGATGGAAACCCTGTCAGAACTCCCTCAGGGCCAAGTAGGTGCTTGCAGCACACCCGCTGCCAATCTAACCGCAGGTGGCGTAACCCAACAAGCTCGGACCACTCCTGAGGGCCACCAACAGAGGAAGGATTGCAGGTTGTTGATCATATTCGACCAGAATAGTTGAAGTGCCTGCTATTGCCAATGGTTCCCAGGTGTAAGTGGCCAATCTCACGTTGGTGTCCGACAGGGTAAGCAATAGAAGGCCTGACCCGATGTGGGCGAACATACGGCAACAGACTACCAACACTGCTGCCCCAGTGTCAGGTTCCATGCAGATTGGGTGTCCATTAATTTGCAGGGAGACAAGGAGATCCAGATGGGTGCCACTCTTGGCGTGGCTACGCAGTGCAACTTCTGGTAGGTGCTGTCGTCGCCTTCCACCTAGTAAGCCCGGTCATGTGGGGGGCGGTCACGCCCAGGGTTCGGCGGGCAGGCACATCGTCATGGGAGCTCCAGTTTGCCTGGTTTCTGCGGACTGTTTCGGTCCCCACTGGTTTGTGGTCGTAATCCAGTTCTTCCCGCTTGGGCGGGGCGGGGCGGGGGGGGAAGAGAGAGAGAGAGAGAGAGAGAGAGAGAGAGAGAGAGAGAGAGAGAGAGAGAGAGAGAGAGAGAGAGAGAGAGAGAGAGAGAGAGAGAGAGAGAACGTCCGGAGGCGACCCGGTCTCAGTTCATTATTGGAAGATAAATTTTAAAAGCCACCACCATGACCAGGTATCAGACTTGACTTGCGTTTTTAATGGGTATATTTACAATGACCATGCAGCAGTGACCAGGTAAATTAATAGGGTATCTCAATCCCGGCCCCGGGTCACTGTCCGTGTGGAGTTTGCACATTCTCTCCGTGTCTGCGTGGATCTCACCCCCACAACTCAAAGATGTGCAGGATAGGTGGATTGGCCTCGCTAAATTGTCCCTTAATTGGAATTTTTTAAAAACTAAATCAATAGGACATCAAACAATTAAAACAATGTTTGGCCAGTTTGTAATTTTGTTCACAACATGAAGCAGAAAAGGTGCACAGCGAGAGTTCGACAGCTGAGTAAACTACAAATGAGAAGCAGTAACAAAAGCTGTTCATCACACTATTCTTTTTTTTTAAATCCATTTTTAGGGATGTGAGCAGAAGTGGCAATGCCACCATTTATTAACCATCCCGAGCTTCCCTGAAGATACCCTTTGTCGCGGTTTGATACAATTGAATGGTTTGCTGCGCCACTTAGAACCAACACACCTCGGTGAGTGTAAGAAGAGCTTCACACATCTCTGAATGTAATCCTCTTTCTTCTCACCTTTACAATAAAAGCAGAATCCGCAAATAGCCTCTGTAGCATTGTCAGTGATTCCCAACACGGGGTGATACTCCCTGCAAAATGTGGATTCAGCTGCAAGAATCTTTCCAAATGTTGGGATATGGCATTGAATGATAACCCACCAAAGCAAGACTAAAGAAAGGAAATAAACACAATAAGAAATTGTTGGTGTACAGATTGACGTCAATTTTATGTCCAACCTTTAATGTATAAAATGTCATTGGACAATATAAGCCGAAAATACTGGAAAAAGTACAAGATCCAGCCGCAACTATGAAAAAACATGTTGATGTGCCAGCTACATAGTTCTAAATGGTTCTGATGATGGACTGTTGGAAGAAAAAGTAACAGTCAATGTCAGGCCGCCCTTGCCCACCTCCGAACAGCTGGTTTCAGACTGGCACAAGTGCAGGGCCAGGGAGAATGTTCACAAAAGATTCTCAAAGAATAGCCTTACAATTATCTCTGATTTACTATCAGTTTTAAAAATATTTAATACATGAACAATAATAGGTCCCTCTTCCGGTGGCGGCATGTAGAGGAGAAGTCGCATGTTGGTGGCTCCTGCTTGAGGCGTGTTTTTAGGAGTTTTAAAGTCTGGTCCTGGGGGCAATTTGCGAAGGATTGGATATAGGAAGATAAAGGAAGGCAAAGAATGTCATAAGGTTTAAGGAAAACAGGCGTGAAGAATGGAGGGAGTGAGTTTTCACCGTCGAGTGAGAGGGCCAGCCAGGGGGCTAGCAAGATGGCAGAGACTGGGTGCTGGGTGGGGCCACACTGCTCACAGCAGAGAAGATGACTGAGGTGATGTCTTTGGAGCTGGAGAAGCAGTTTGTGAAACACATGGAGGGATAGGGGAAGAAGATGACGGTGGCACTGAAGGCGTTGGTGGAGGAGGCAATTGCCCTGGTGAAAGTGGCTGTGGCGAAGACATTGGCCGAGTGTGGGAGCAGGGCGAAAAGATGAAGGGAGTGGAGGAGGCCATGTCGCAGCACAGCAATCAGCTCACTTCGATGGGGATTGAGCTGCGGAGGGTGGTCGAGGCCAATGAGGGGCTTCAAGCAAAGCTGGAAGACTTGGAGAACCGCTCGAGGTGGCAAAATTTGAGGATTGTGGACTTGCCCGATGGGGGGAGGGGGGCCTCGAGGCTGACGGAGTACTTCACCAAGATGTTGGAGGAACTGATGGGGGAGGGAGAGGAGCCCTCTCGGTATGAACTAGACCGAGCCCATCGGTCGATGAAGCCGAAGCCAAAGTTAAATGAGCCGCCAAGGGCAGTGATTATTTGCCTCCACAAGTACCACATGAAGGAAAGGGTTCTGAACTGGGCGAAGCAGAAGCAGGAGGTGCAGTGGGCTGGTGCTGGTGTTCATATTTACCAGGACTTGACAGTGGAGCCGGCAAAGAGGCGAGCAGCTTTCGGCCGAGAGAAGACGGCATTATACAACAGCAGGGTGCGATTTGGAGTGGTGTATCCAGCGAAGCTGAGGGTGACCTACAACGCCAGAGATTTCTACTTCAAGACGGTGGAGGCGGCGGAGACAGAAGGCTTGGGACAGAAGTGAAGAATGGAACTGAAGATGAGTTGTGGACTGTGAATGGGGAGTTGGGAGAGTGTATAAATGTTTTTTTTTTACCTATATTGCTATTTTTTATTTCACGCTGTTATAGGTTAGGTTTTTTGATTGTTATTCTTTGTTGCGACGGTTTTAATTTATTGAGATGTTTGGGTTTAATTGTTTTCCTGGGACTGGGCGGGGGGAAAGCCTTAGGTGGGGGCCCCCGTGCTAGCTAACTTAAGTCAACGGTGTGGTGGGGAGGGGGGGGGGGGGGGGGGGCTGCGGACATTGGAGCCTGGCGAGCAGGTTTCGATGGGCCTAAAAGGTGTGAAAAGGGGAGGGGGGGGGGGGGGGGGATGGATACTGGGTGAGGGTTTTTCAAAAGAAAGTGCAGGGGATGAGATTCGGTGATGGGGGAGGGGGTTTGATCTTCACAATAGATAGGGGCGGGTCAGACTAATGGGGCAGGGCCCAGAGTTATGCTGATGGTGGATAAGAAGGGAGGGGCAGGTGAGACCCTCCCCAGTTAGGATAGTTACGTCGAACGTGAGGGGGTTGGGAGGCCCAGTCAAGAGATCAAGGTTCTGGCGCATCTGAAAGGTTTGAAGGCCGATGTGGCGATTCTGCAGGAAACTCACTTCAGCGTGACGGATCAGGTTAGGCTTAGGAAGGGCTGGGCCAGGTGCTTCATTGGGCGGCAGGGCGCGGGGGGTAGCAGTCCTGGTTAGCAAAACAGTGCGGTTCCAGATGGAGAAAGTGGTTGCGGACCAGGGATGTAGGTATGTGATAGTGACAGGGGCATTGTAGTGGGGGGCAAATGGCGCTGGTAAGCGTGTATGGTCCCAACTGGGATGATGTAGGATTTGTAAAGGTATGTGGGACCATTCCCGAATTGGATTCTCACGAATTGATAGTGGGTGTAGACTGGAACTTTGTGCAGGAGCTGAGATTGGACAGGACATGGCCGCTATCGTTTGTCCCGTTGGGGGGGGCGAAGGCGTTGGCTGGACTAACTGGCGGAAATGGGAGGGGTGGACCTTTGGGAGGTTTCTGCACCCAAGGGAGCGGGAGTTTTCTTTTTTATCCTCGGTCCATAAAGTTTATTCGAGGATTGACTTTTTGGTGGTGGAGAAGGCGCTGCTGGCTGGGGTCAAGGAATATTCGGCAATTGCAATATCGGATCTTGCGCTGGTTTGGGTGGCTATGGTGTTGGAGAGGGGGGCAGTGCAGAGGCCAGGGTGGAGATTAGATGTGAGGCTGTTGGGGGACCAAGGGTTCTGTGATAAGATTGGGAAAGTAATTGAGGAGTACATGGGGTTTAATTGTATGGGGAAGGTTTCGCAGGCAGTGGTTTGGGAAGCTCTAAAGGCGGTGGTGAGCGGGGATGTGATCTCGTTTAAGGCAAAGGTGGATTAGGAGGAAAGGGTGCAGCGTCAAAGGGGAGTGGGTCGTATAGGCCCATATCACTTTTGAATGTGGAAGCAAAGGTGTTGGCGAAGGTAGGTTAGATGAGTACTTCCCGAAGGTGATAGGGGAAGATCAGATGGGGTTTGAGAACGGGAGGCAGCTCTTTTTGAATATTAGGAGGGTATTGAACATGGTTATGGCACCGGCGGAGGGGAGGGTGACAGAGGTGGTTGTGGCGTTGGATGCCGAGAAGGTATTTGACCGGGTAGAGTGGGGATATTTGATGTGGTTCTGGAGCGGTTTGGGATTGGGCCACGATTTGTAGATTGGATAAGACTGTTGTATAGGGAGCCGAGGGTGAGTGTCCGCACGAATAACATGAATTTGCGATATTTTGCTCTGCACTGTGGGACCAGGCAGGGATGTCCTATGTCCCCCCTGTTGTTCGCGCATGCGATTGTGCCTTTGGCCGTCATGTTGAGGAGTTCGGAAGTGTGGAGAGGGATAGTGCAGTGGAGGAGAGTCTATGAAGGGGGTCGGGGCTGAGGGCATGGGCAACAACGCCACTCCCGATTGCCCTGGAGAAAACTCGGCTGTCCAGTAGGAGTAGTGGCGTTGAAAATCTGGGGGCAGTTGCGCCAGCACTTTAGGCTGGGGGCGGGGTCAAGGGAAATGCCGATTCAGGGGAATCATAGATTTGAACCAGAGAAGTGGAATGGGAGTTTTCGGAGATTGGAGAAGAGAGTCAGGGTATGAAAGGATTTGTTTCTGGGGGGGGCGGTTTGCGGGATTGGAGGAGCTGGGAGCGAAATATGGGGTGGGCAGGGGGAAATGTTTAGGTATGTGCAGGTCCAAGATTTCACTAAGAAGGAGATACAGAGCGTTCCGGTGGTGCCCGTGTGCGGCAGCATGGTAGCACAGTGGTTAGCACTATGGCTTCACAGCGCCAGGGTCCCAGGTTTGATTCCTGGCTTGGGTCACTGTCTGTGCGGAGTCTGCATGTTCTCCCTGTGTCTGCGTGGGTTTCCTCCAGGCGCTCCGGTTTCCTCCCACAAATCCCGAAAGACATGCTGTTAGGTGATTTGGACATTCTGTATTCTCCCTCTGTGTACTCGAACAGGCACCGGAATGTGGCGACTAGGGGCTTTTCACAGTAACTTCATTGCAGTGTTAATGTAAGCCTACTTGTGACAATAAAGATTATTATTATTACTGTTGGAGGAGGTGCTGACGACAGGGGGAGTGGAGAGGGGGGATGGTGGTGGCTATTTATGGGGTGATTTTGGGAGAAGAGAAGGCACCACTGGAGGGGATTAAGACAAAGTGGGAGGAAGTGTTGGGAGAGGGCTTGGAGGAGGGGTTGTGGTGCGAGGTGCTCCGGAGGGTGAATGCTTCAACTTTGTGTGCGAGGTTGGGGCTGATACAGCTGAAGATGGTGTATAAGGTGCACTTCACAAAGGCGAGGATGAGCCGACTCTTTGAGGGGGTAGAGGATGTTTGTGAACGTTGTTGGGGGCTGGGGCCCCCACAAATCACGATCATATGTTTTGGTCCTGTCCAAAGCTGGAGGGGTATTGGCGAGAAGTCTTCAGGTTAATCTCGAAGGTGGTACCAGGTCCCCTGGAAGCCATATTCGGGGTATCGGATCAGCCACGGTTGGAAGCGGGTGCAGTCAGATGTTTTAGCCTGCGCCTCATTGACCACCTGAAGGCGGATGCTGTTGGGTTGGAGGCCATCTTCTCCATCTTGTGCCCTGGCATGGCGGGGGATCTGTTGGAGTTTTTATAACTTGAGAAAGTGAAGTCTGAGTTGAGGGGAAGGGTGGAAGGGTTCTGCAATTCATGGGCTTTGTTTTGTATGTACTTTCAAGAGTTGGATGACATCGAACATTAGGGGGGAGTGGGTTTGACTATGTATGGGGTGATGGTGGAGTCCAGATCCATTTTCTTTGATATTTGTATTTAAAATGTTGAGGGTTGTTTGGGAGTTGGTGGGAGGAAGGAATTGTTGGCCAGGGGGTTGACATTGTATTTGTTACCGTTGATTGTTTGTTGGTGGGTGTAAATTTGGATGAAAATGTGAAAAAGGAGAATAAAAATATATATTTTTATAAATAAGAAGTCCCTCAACTCTGGGTAAATATGCTACAGAATATACATCCCATGTTGCAGAGGCTGGAAATTGGGCTTGACATGCCACAGATTCCTAAAAGCCTTGCATGCAGTACATGAGAGAAGTATTCCAGTGGCAAAATCAAGAACAAAAGAGGGCATAATTTTAAAATCAGAGTGAGGTCAGTCAGGAGCAAAATCACGAAGCACTTTTTCTCACAAAGGGTATTGCAAGCCTGGAAAATGGGTGTCTGGACGCCCATGGGACACTGAGTCAATTGATCTTTTTCAAGACATTGATAGATTTTTATTAAGGAAGATTACCAAGGGATATGGAACAAATGTAGCGGAGGCAGATTACCCATTATCTTATTGAATGGTGGAACTGAATCGAGGGGGCTGAATGGACTTAATACCTTTGTACAGTGATCTTGTGAGCCACATTCTGGACTTCCGTTCGCGAAGAGTGTTTCTTCCAACAGTGTATGACTAATTATCAGGTTCCTATACTGTTTCTGTTCAGACAAGAAAGATATTAAAGAGGTTATAACTCTGGTTATGAGAAACAAAGTATCATCTAAGAATGACTCCAATAATATATTAAAGGTAACTAAATTACCTCGCTGTTATCTTTTATATCCCCTGATTCTTGATTCCTCCACCAGAGGAAACAGTTTCTTTCTGTCAACTTTATTAACTCAGCTAATCATCTTGAACACCTCAATTCATCTGTCAAACTCAAGGGAATATAGGCCTAGTCTATGCCACATGCCTGATAATGAAATCTTTTTAGCCCCAGAATCATTCTGGGTGAATGTGCACTGGCCCCATTCCAAGAAGTCAATGCACTAAATGGAGCATAACCAGTGCTTTAAAAAAGTCACAATTTAACCAGGACTTGATGGCTAAGGAAGGTGCGTTCTAAACGCAGGTCAAACAGGTTGAGTTTTAACCAGCAAATCCTTCCAACAAGCCAGTGGCTGGCAGTAAGAGCAGGAAGGACTCCTGATCAGTCATGCTTGATGTGGAGTGGCACCCCTCAAGCTATAAGCCCCTAGTGACAGACTAATTACCTTTTCCAGGAATTACTAACTATGGAAACAGGCGAAAATATACCTGAGTGCGGGAAGAGATTTGGAATTGGCTAATACAGTATTCAATTAATTGTAAAGTACAATGGACTAAATCTCCTGCAAATGATGTTTCTATGATTGAGTGTGTACGAAAATGTGTGTTTTTCTTTAACCATCTTGAATGTTTTAAAAGTAAAGGAATATGAAAGGCAATGGAGTTTACCTTTTCCTGCTGGTTATTTAACATTGAATGGTTTAAATTCACAATACTTCTCCAGAAGCTTAAAATGTCTGGCAAGCAGTTTCTGATTTCTACATCATTGAGCAACAGACTATCATTAAAACAGACTCAGCCAGATAGAAGCTGTGCTCCTTGGCAGTCATTTTCTTCTCAAAGTCTTGCAACACTTGTTACATTTCAGAGGAATTCCGCAGTCCGCATTAGTAAAATTACATTCCGGCAGCTGTAATTAGATATTGGGTCCCTGGAATTCTCTCCACACAAAGTAAATGTTTTCTATGTCACAACAAACCGGACATGACCAGGAAACCGCAGCATTAAATTTGAAAACAATTTCCCAAAATGTGGAGTTGAATTCACGCTGTGCCTTACAGTTAATGCACATGTTAATCTGAAGTTGCTCTGGTCTGTTTCAGTAAGCCACCAAATTGATGAAATACCACCATTCGTAATTTGACAATAAGCACACTGCTAACTTTGTTACAGCTGTGGCACAAGACAATTGCAATCACCCAGCCCCAAGGTTTGTTGAACTGGTTTGCCTGGTAATTCACGCCCTCTTTAGACTTGAAAAGTTACATTAGCAGGAAACAATTACAGCAGCAATATAGCATCTTGTCACGGATGACCTTTCAGTGTTGCTTTCGCAGCGGCATTGCGTTTTACCACTTTAGACATGGCCTCATGATAGTGCAAAGCTGCCCTGCATTAAGTGCAGGTGGGCAATGGAAGGTGGCATTCAGGACTGTTTTATTAGGCATCATAAAAAGATGTACAACATGATGCAATAATAAAAGCAAAATACTGCAGATTCTGGAAATCTGAAATAAAAACAGAAAGTGCGGGATAAACTCAAGAGCACTGAGGAAGAGCTGCACTGGACTCAAAAAGTCAACTGTTTCTCTCCCAAGAGATGCTGCCAGACCTGCTGAGTTTTTCCAGTATTCTCTGTTTCTATATCAATATGCATAGTTCTTTTAATGATATCAGAACAGTCCTGGAGAAAATAGCAAAACGAAGCGTGATGATCCTCTGGAAATTCCAGTGCAGGTGGAAACTCTGTTTAGCCAAGGAATTTATCCAAAATGCCCGCAAGATATGCAACTAGTAGACAGTGAATTAATGTTGAATGAAAAGTAAAATAATATTCAATGGGCAGTGAATAACTTTTAATTCCAATTAATTGATTGCCAAATCACATTCTTACCCCTGCTGAAGGATACCTGTTCACAATCTCTGACACAATTTGAATTAACTCTGCAACAGAGAAGATGGAGTCCCGTTCAAGATCGACAATATCAAATGCACAATGTATTTGATAAGGAAGCCCATTTGGAAGAAACCTTTTCTTCATGCAGTATCTCTAGGACCAAATGATAAAATGCTTAGGACAGACCATACATATCTTTTCTCATCATTGAACTTTCAAAGCAATCTGCATTTTCATATAGCACTCTTAACATATATCTGAGATGTCCCTTATCACAACCATATTTATTGCCAAAATGAAGGAATGAATAACAACTAGACTGCTCCTTAATCCAGGAATTATAGCCAGGATTTTAAACCCCTCCTGCCTGCCAAGAATGATGTGTGAGAGGAGTTAAAATCTGAAATTGTTGTCTCTTAGCTCCAACTCACCATGTTCCTGGCCACCGTTAGTTTTACAATTGTGGATCAGGTCACTGACAAGAGTCCTACTAAAGACACATGGGGGCCTAGTTAAAATTTAAAACAATATTAAACTGAAACCAGGGGCAATTCTGCAGTGGCTGTGGCCAGGCAAGGTAAACCAACTGGCAACAAGGAGCCAAGATCAGTGTTTAAAGAATATTTCTGTCGGAACTCCTTGTGGAGCAGGAGATACAGGAGTGCTCCCCAAAGCTAAGGAGCACTTTGGCCTCCCACTGTCTCCGATGGCCTTGGAACTCCCAAGCTGCCCTCAAGCCCATGGGTCTTTGGCTGCGGACCTTTGTTGCTGAATACCGACTCCTACCCATCTACCAGGGAGACAGAGTGGGACCCTGAAAATCTTTATGTTAATTAAGCCTTTCCGTTAAGATTGGCTGACTCATCAAGACCTTTGGGTTCTCCTGGTGAGTCACCCACTTCGGAACCCGAGAACACTGATATATCCCCTACTTTTAAAATGAGGGGCTGCATCAATGGAGTATTTGCTGCGTCATTGCTGAGAACACTCACTTGACCTAAAGTCAGGAAATGTAAGCATTTCTCAAAACAAGACAGTTGGCACGTAGCACAGACTCAAAAATATTCTCGCAGCCACTTCAAGACCATATACTCATTGATTGGAGTATCCAGACAATAATTGCTAGAGATGGCAAATAAAAGGTTTATAAAAGCTTTTAGCATCTCAGTAACCAATGTACTTAATCACGAACATTTTGCAATGCAACAAAGTTGCAGAATAATTTGTTTCTGGTTATCTTTCTGTTACAAAAGAATAAGATGGCACAAAGTAGTCCAACGTTCCTGTATTTCTGCAAAACATGGTCACATGGCCTCCATTCACCTTTTCATTTCACTTATTTTGTTTTTATGGACAAAACGCACAAAGGGTACCTGTAAACAGAGAGAGATGTTTGCAGTCAAACAGAATAGTAACCACAGAGGGATTTGTACTTTTTATCAAGTTACTTTGTGCAAGAACAGGTCGCAAGTGCAGAATGCCTTGGCCAAATATTTAACCCACACTAACCACTAAAAAACAAATTAACCGATCATTGTTGTGCTGTTTTTTGTGGAATACTTTGCTGTGGACAAAATGGCAGTGGTGCTTCTTGCATATTATAATGGGGACTATGGGCAGCATGGTGGCCCAGTGGATAGCACTACTACCTACGTCGCTGAGGACCCGGGTTCGATCCCAGCCCCGGGTCACTGTCTGTGTGGAGTTTGCACTGTCTCCCCGCGTCTGCGTGGGTTTCACCCCCACAACCCAAAGATGTGCAGAGTAGGTGGATTGGTCACACTAAATTGCCTCTTAATTGGAAAAAAAATAATTGGGTACTCTAAATTTATAAAACAAAATAATGGGGACTACACTTCAAAAGTACCTCAAGCTGAGAAGTGCTCTGGGAGATACCGAGGTCAGAGAAGCTACTATATAGATGCAAATTCTTACTTTTCAATGCAGTGTATCAC
Source organism: Scyliorhinus torazame (assembly GCF_047496885.1). Lineage (NCBI taxonomy): Eukaryota > Metazoa > Chordata > Chondrichthyes > Carcharhiniformes > Scyliorhinidae > Scyliorhinus > Scyliorhinus torazame. The sequence goes on along the minus strand of NC_092713.1, from coordinate 133,488,093 downwards.
AATATTATTATACAATGTTACATTTTAAGCAGCTATACCTTGTGATCCAAGGTCATTTCATAAATATACCCATCACTGCTTAGCATTGTTGTGATGTCGCAGCGACACGATGTTCCCACGCTGAATGGAATAATCTCTGGAACATCCACAGGAAAAGCACCTAGTGCAAAAGAAAATATAATTCACACTCACTTCACCACCAGCACCGTTACTCATTACAAAGGAAATCGGTTACATGTCTACTTCCTAAGTATGGCTGGGTGTCCCTTGGCGACAGAATAAACAGCTACAAACATCACAGAAGCGTGTGAAAGGACAGACTTGGATATGACTACTTTTTAAACAGATGAAGGAACGATTGCCAAGGGAGGCATCAGGGGATTGATTATAATCAGTTAGTTAAAAAGAGAATTAGCTAAGTGCCTTAAGTAAAAATTTATAGAAGGCTATCAAGAGATATAGGGCTGGATTCTCCGGTTCCCCAGCCGAGTGTTTCAAGGCGGAGCGCCAGGACTCTCTGTTCCCACCGCTTTGGGGGCGGGGGGGGGTCTGTCATCCATCTCATGGGTGGCAGGGGATCCCTCGCTCAAGGGTCCATCACTTGCTCGTTCGCTGCTCCTGCACTTTTCCACCACTTCTGGCTTCCCTGCGGCCTCTTGAGCTGCTGCTAGCATGCATATTGCTATTCTTCTCTGCCGTTTCTGTTTTAAGAGTTGAATAAGCCAGAATTTACGGGCTGAAAAGTGCCTATTTTACTGTATTCTGGTGGAGAGCCACCCGGTGTGTGACTGCTCAGTACATCCCCATCACCAGAAGTGTTTACATCACTGCTATAACCTCCACGAGACCCACATGGATGACCCGAATTATCTCCCCGTGGGGCTCGTGAAGTGTGAGCTCCCCCGTTGAGAGACGGAGGTCCAATAGCGGGCCCGCTAATTCCCCGAGATAAAAGCCGGCCCAGGAAGGAGTCGGCATCTCAGGATGGTCCTGACTGGGACTTGGACTGTTGCTTAGTTGCGGTATTTTCCAACTGTGAGTCGGAAATAAACAACTTCTGACTCACCTTTTCGGGACTCCTCAATGTCTACAATATTGGCAATGAGGATAAAATGGAACTACAAGCGGTGCTGCTAGCGACTCAGATGATGGCTGCTTCTCAACACAAAGGAGCAAAGTTTGCACTGTTTCAAACAGTGCCGTTCTTCGATAGACCCGACGTATTTGATGGGAGTGTGGAAGACTGGGCTCAGTACGCGGAGCGTATGCGTTATTTCTTCAGCGCAAACACTATTACTGGGGAACACCGCTAGAAGGTGATTCTTTTGACTGCCTGTGGGTACACCACTTTCAGCATCATAAAGAGCATAACCTACCCTGCAGCCCTAAATTCCAAGACGTTTGAGGAATTGGTGGCACTTGTGACAAAACACTATGACCCCAAGTTGTCAGTCATTGTCCAAAGATACCGATTTAATACGGCAAAGAGAACCCCGGGAGTGTCTGTAACTGAACATCTGGCACGATTACACAAACTGGCAGAACACTGACTGTGGGCCATCCCTATCCAAGGTGCTATGAGACCACCTTGTATGCAGTGTAAACAACATGGCGACCCAGCGGCAATTGTTGGCCGAACTGTCATTGGACCTAAAATGGGCCATTGCAATCTCCCTCTCATGGGAGACCATGGAGAAGGGAGTCCAGGAGGTCCAGGGTACATCACGGATGGAGGTGAGTAGCGCAGGATGCCCCCCCATTCAGACAGGCAGCACCCCCTTGGAGTGAGACATCCCCCCCCGCCAGAATACTCTGGCGGCAAAGCCCATTGGCCGAGGGCCGCTGCAGCCATGTGAGACATCTCCCCTGAACTACTGGAGGAGGACCCATGGAGGTGCGGCACCTGTGACCAGAGAAACCATAAACCCCGAGGTCCAACCAAAGTACTTCAGAGCCTGCCCAGTTCCCTACGCGTTGCTGACAAAGTAAGAAGTCTTACAACACCAGGTTAAAGTACAACAGGTTTGTTTCAAACACTAGCTTTCGGAGCACTGCTCCTTCCTCAGGTGAATGGGCACATTCACCTGAGAAAGGAGCAGTGCTCCGAAAGCTAGTGTTTGAAACAAATCTGTTGAACTTTAACCTGGTGTTGTAAGACTGTGCTCACCCCAGTCCAACGCCGGCATCTCCACATCATTACTGACAAAGGTAGAGGATGAACTCAACAACTTGGAAAGCCTAGGAATCATCCAAACAGTATAATTTGCAGATTGGGCAGCTCCTGTAGTCCCGATACTGAAACCAAACAAAACCACCCACCTATGCAGGGATAATAAGCTCTCGTTTGGGCAGATACCTGATGCTATGAATAGCAGATCTCTACGTGAAGTTGGCTGGAGGATACTCTTTTTCTGAACTTGATATGAGTCACGCGTACCTTCAACTACAGCTAGATGTGGTTTCTGGAAAGTTTGTGACCATTAGTATACACAGAGATCACTATGAATATACAAGGTGGCCATTCGGAGTGACATCAGCATGCGCGCTATTTTCCATAGATCATTTTGGACATCCTCAGAGGACTACGGCAAGCGACGGTCTACTTGGATGAGCTTCTAGTCACCGGAGCCACTGGAAAAGAGCACCTGAGCAACGAAGGAAGTCCTCCCCTAGTCTTCCGAGACAGGAGTCCACCTTAAGAGAGGAAAATACATTTTCTACGCCAAAGGGGACACGTACATAGGATGCCTTGTCGACCCAGATGGCCTGCACCAGTAGAGAAGGAGATGCGAGCAATCAAACAAGACTCCATGCCAGAAAGTGCAACCAAATTGCAGTCGTTCTTAGGACTCGTGAATTATTACAGGACATTTAGCCCTAACCTGGTGACCATCCTCGCACCACTGCATGCGTGGCTGAAGAAACATCAAGAATGGGTGCAGAGTGTTGCAAGAAGAAGCCTTCGCCAGAGTGAAGCGACGGTTCATCAGGGTTGTTAACCCATTACAACTCCTCAAAGCCCTTTTTTGTCACTTGTGATGCATCTTCTGACAGAATCAGGGTGGCGGTATCCCCCCACATGGACAGACAGGAGAGACCGATAGCCTATGCATCACGGAGTGCAACTATGCCCAGACTGAGAAAGAAGGGCTGGCTGTCGTCTTTGGGGTGAGGAAATTTCACCAGTATGTGTACGGGTGTCGATTCACCATCATAACAGACCACATGCCATTGCTCGAATTGTTTGAAGCGAAGAAGGTGATTCCGCCAATAGCATCTGCCCGGATACAGCGATGTACCCTATTGTTAGCGGCATACAAGTGTGTATTTGAGCATCGCCCAGGTGCATAGTTTGTAAATGTGAACGCTCGGAGCCAGCTCCTGTTGCAGACACCAGTCATCCCCCCGCCGCCGCCCCCGCCCCCGCGCTCCCCCATCTCTACCAAGGCCTAGCGAGGTCGTATTGACCTTATGTGTACATTGTCAGTCACTGCTGCACAAGTATACGATTGGACACAGAAGGACCCAGTACTGGCAAAGGTACGCTATGTTGTCTTACACGGAAGACAGCAAGGGAAACTGCTGAAAGAGCTGTGGACTTTTGAGACCAAACAGCAAGAGCTCAGCATAGAGGACGGCATCCTCCTATGGAGAGCTCGCACTGTGATCCTAAGCCAGGACAGACAGGCCATACTCCAAAATCTACACAATGGCCACCTGGGGGTGGGCACCTGGGGGTGTCAAAGATTAAAATGCTAGTCAGAGCTACGTATGGTGGCCAGGCCTGGATGGCGAGACCAAGTGACTGACCCAGCAATGCACCACGTGCTAGGAGGATCAGAAGCTCCCTCCACCCATGGGAACGGCCAGCCAAGCCTCGAGTGCGCCTACATGAAGATTTTGTCAGGCTTTTCAAGGCTCAATGTTCTTGTTGATACGGACGCTCATTCCAAATGGCTAGACATCCATCAAGTGCCGTCCACCACTTCAAAGGACAATGTTGAGAAGCTATCACTCTCATTTAGTACCCATGGCATCCCAGAGGTATTACTCACAGGCAACATTACCCAGTTTACCAGCAAGGAATTTGCACACTTCAAAAACTGAGTGAAGCACATCCGGACGACCCCATACCACCCTTTCTCAAATGGCTGACTGAACAAGCAGTACAGGCTTTCAAGAAGATTTGTGGAAACAGGCCACAGGATCCTGATGCGCCTTTTGTTCAGCTACCGGACCACACCACACATTACGACCAGAGTGGCACCGGCTGAATTGTTGATGGGCCGGAGGCTCAGGACCCGCCTTGGCCTAATGTTCCCAAACATTAGCGGGAAAGTAGAACGGCGGCAAGTCCTTCAGAGGCAGTACCGAAGTAGACAGAGGCAAGACAGAGGTCTCCGATCGGGGACGCAGTATACGTCCAAAAATTTGGAAACAGTCCCTGGTGGACTCCAGGGACGATGGTGAAACAGACTGGGCCAGTATCATACTCATTAAAAACACAAGAACAGACGGTGCAGAAGCACAAGGCCACCTCCGGAGCAGGGTCAGGACAAACCCCACCGGAGGTACCATCTTTTAGCCCCGTCGGCTCGACACAAGGAGGCCTGGGGACATCACACCCTCAGGGCCCCGACACCAAGATGGTTAAAGCAGATGATTCAGCGTCCAAGTCCGAGTTTTGGGACGATGGCCTCACCAGGGAACGATGATCGACCCCCCACCCCAGACGATCGACACAAAAACGTTCCCCGACACGTTACATGCCCCTGGTCCCAGCCCCACAAGAGCCGGTGGCGCAACAGTGGGCAAAGCAGAGAAGACAACCTCCTCCATCTCTACAATAGAGGGACTTGCAGACTTTGGTGGGTGGGACACGCACAGATACAGACGCACACAGACACACATGCGCGCACACACATATTATAACCCCCATGAGACCCACAGAGACAACCCGACTGATCTTCCTGTGGGGCCCGTGGAGTACAAGCTCCCCCACTGACAGGCAGGGCTTGTTAATTCCCCAACATAAAAGCTGGCCCAGGAAGGAGCTGACATCTCAGGATGGTCCCGATTGGGACTTGGATTGTTGCTGTATTTTCCAGCTGTGAGTAGGGCATAAACTACTTTTGATTCACCCCTTCGGGACTCCTCATTGACTACAATAATCGCAAGAAAAAACAAGAAGCATAACACATAAACAGGCTTTTGGCTGTGTGTTTTCACAAAGAAACATGACACATGGCTTCCTCCATTTGTGTACAGTACAAACCACCTCTCTGGGAGAATCACCGTTCAGTTTCTAAATGTAAGGTAAATAGCAATGCACGTGACCCTCCTCATTTCTGCAGAATGTTACAGCACTCAATCATTTCACTTACCTAGCTGAATGCTGTTATTTTAATCAAAGTAAAACATTTGTCAAGTGGTCTAGCTCCACAAAGTAGAACCATCCTCAGAGTTACTGGCATAAATCACTGTGATTATCAGTCCACTGAAGCATTCAGAGTACACACACTCTGTCATCCAAATTGAAATGATTGAATTTGAAATGAGAAAGGTTAATTAGAAATTGTGGGGAGGTGGAGAGGCAGGGGTGCCCAGAAGTACATCCCTGGTCTTGTACTCTAGCCCTCTCGACATGAATGCTAACATCGCATTTGCCTTCCTAACTGCCGACTGAACCTGCATGTTAACCTGAAGAGAATCGTAAACAAGGACTCCCAAGTCCCTTTGTGCTTCTGATTTCCTAAGCATATTCCCATTTATAAAATAGTCTATGCCTCCATTTCTTCTACCAAAGTGCATAACCTCACACTTTTCCACATTGTATTCCATCTGCCACTTCTTTGCCCACTATCCTAGCCTGTCCACGTCCTTCTGCAGCCCGCCTGCTTCCTCAAGGGAGGGAGGAGTGGGCAGCACGGTAGCATTGTGGATAGCACAATTGCTTCACAGCTCCAGGGTCCCAGGTTCGATTCCCAGCTTGGGTCACTGTCTGTGCGGAGTCTGCACATCCTCCTCGTGTGTGCGTGGGTTTCCTCCGGGTGCTCCGGTTTCCTCCCACAGTCCAAAGATGTGCAGGTTAGGTGGATTGGCCTTGCTAAATTGTCCTTAGTGTCCAAAATTGCCCTTCGTGGTGGGTTGGGTTACTGGGTTATGGGGATAGGGTGGAGGTGTTGACTTTGGGTAGGGTGCTCTTTCCAAGAGCTGGTGCAGACTCGATAGGCCGAATGGCCTCCTTCTGCACTGTAAATTCTATGATATTCTATGATATTCAATACTACCTGCCCCTCTACAGATCTTTGTATCATCTGCAAACCTAGCAACAGTGCCATCAGTTCCTTCCTCCAGATCATTAAGTATATTGTTCACGATTCTCTCAAGGTTAACGTGTAGGTTCAGTCGGCAGTTAAGAAGGCAAATGCAATGTTAGCATTCATGTCGAGAGGGCTAGAATACAAGACCAGGGATGTACCTCTGAGGCTGTATAAGGCTCTGGTCAGACCCCATTTAGTGTATTGTGAACAGTTTTGGGCCCTGTATCTAAGGAAGGATGTGCTGGCCTTGAAAAGGGTCCAGAGGAGGTTCACAAGAATTATCCCTGGAATGAAGCGCTTGTCGTATGTGGAACGGTTGAGGACTCTGGGTCTGTACTCTTTGGAATTTAGAAGGATGAGGGGCGGTTGAATTGAAACTTACAGGATACTGCGTGGCCTGTTGGCCAGGATAGAGTGGACGTGGAGAGGATGTTTCCACTTGTAGGAAAGCTAGAACCAGAGGACACAATCTCAGACTAAAGTGACGATCCTTTAAAACTGAGATGAGGAGGAATTTCTACAGCCAGAGGGTGGTGAATCTGTGGAACTCTTTGCCGCAGAAGGCTGGGAAGGCCAAATCACTGAATGTCTTTAAGACAGAGATAGATAGGTTTTTGATCAGTAAAGAGATCAGGGATTATGGGTAGAAGGCAGGAGAATGGGGATGAGAAAAATATCAGCCATGATTGAATGGCGGAGCAGACTCGATGGGCCAAATGGCCTAATTCTTCCTCTATGTCTTATGGTCTTATGGACACAGTGAATGGAAGATTCCCAAGCAAACAGCACCATCTTGGTAGTGTGGCCCTGCCTGATTCCAGTTCAAGGACCATCTTTGAATAATTGGCATTGGTGTTCCTCTCACAGTGGGGAGTGATGTAAGGTCAGTGGGGAACAACGTTAAGGCTGGCGGGCAGCAACAGGAATGGAGGTCAGATCAGGTTGCCTCTGTGGACCCGAGGGAACATGCCCTGAGACAAATGCTAGGAAGGAGGAGGGTATGGTTTCCCAAATAGATGCCAGGGGGGGGGAGGGAAAGGAAAGATCAGGGCAAGACAGGCTTGAAGTTATCTTCTTCTGAAATACTTACCTTGGTCTGTTCTGGACTATACACATGCACGCACCACACACACACGACATACAAACACACACCACAATAAACACACACATACGCATTAAAAAACCTCTAAACCTGGAACAGAATTCTGGGAAATTGCTCTCTGATTTAAAATAAACAAACTCCAAAAGACCAAAGTAATTGGATGACCCATTCGCCAATCTCCCACACAGCGATATTGACCGCGGTCAGGAACTCATCCAGCTGCCTTTTGAAGGAGCAGTGAACCTTCGGATGTAGCTCAGTGTATCAGCCAAAAACCTGATCCACAGGAAAAACAAAATACCTCCTGGCATCTGATACAGTTCTACACTTGTGCAATATATTCAGGCCACACAGGCCCTCCCTATCTAAACTCAAATAGTTAATCCATGTGAACCAAACCTAATATTCCCATCACTTTAAACAGATGCTTCCCATCTCCTTGAGGTCTATGCCTTTCTAAAGTTACCTCCATGTGGTGAATGTATTATATTAATAATCCACCATTTGTATCTGTGTTATGCTGTTGCTCTTGTGGGCTCCACCTATGAGCCATTGTATGGCATTATCCATAAGGTAACATGTTGGGGCCTGTATGGGCTCCGCCCATGGCTCCTCCCCTTGAAGGGAGGTATAAAGAGCAGTCGACCTGTAGGCGGCTCTCAGTGTTAGATCAGTCGCAGGCAGGCACTGTTCAAGTTGATTAAAGCTACAGTTTATTTCTATTCTTGGCTCGAGTGAATTGATGGTCGCATCAATTTAATCAACTACAACGCAACTATGGAATAGGCCCTCAAACCTGACCGACTGGAACTCGATCCGCAGGCCGCGGAGGCGAAATACATTTTTTTGCTCTGGCTCCGCTGTTTCAAGGCCTATCTCGCCGCCGCCTCCACGCCTTCTGTCACCGACGAACAGAAGCCGAGCCTCCTCCACGCACGGTTGAGCCATCGAATCGCTGTTCAACTCGAGGAGGCCTCCTCCTACGCAGACGCCCTCGCGATACTCGTGCGCCTCTCTGTAAGGCCCGTAAACGAGCTATACGCGCGACACATCCTCACCACTCGCCGCCAGCGTCCCGGGGAATCGCTAGAAGACTACCTACGCGACCTCAAAGTCCACGTCCGCAGCTGCAACTACCAGGCCATTACGGCCACTCAACATATGGACCTCGCCGTCTGAGACGTCTACGTGGCAGGAGTCCGGTCCAACTACGTGAGACAGCGCCTACTCGAAAAAGGGGCCCTGGACCTGGATCAGACGGTAAAGTTCGCCTCCTCTCTGGAAGTAGCATTCCAGAGCCTTAACGTGTTCCTGGCTGACCACGCGACCCTGTCGTGGATCCCCGACCAAAGACTACCCCAGGCCTGTGCCGCGCAGCTGCCCGCCCGCCATGGGGGGCTACCCTGCTATTTCTGCGGCCAGTCCCAACACCCCCGGCAGCACTGCCCGGCCCGTAACGAGAACTGTAGCAGCTGTGGGAGAAAAGGACATTTTGCCAAAGTTTGCCTGGCCAGGTGCAAGAACTCTAACTCACAGGCCCGATCCTCAGACCCACAGACCCCGCAGTGTGGCAGCGTGTCTGCCGACTCCACCCCCTGTAGACGCGTCATCAGCCTCGTGCTATCCGTAGGGGCAGCCATCTTCCAGCCCACACAGCACGTGCGACTCACGGGGGCCGCCATCTTAGCCAGCCTCCCCCACGCGGCCGGCCACGTGCGATCCATGGGGGCCGCCATCTTGGAAGCCATTTTCCTCACCGCCCGACACGCTCGACGAATGGGGGCCGCCATCTGCTACGCCGCTCAACATGTGCAACCAACAAGAGCAGCCATCGTGGAAACGCCCCAGCGCCTCCGACCACGCCAGCTACCCGCAACTCAGCGCGGTCACTCTGGACCAGTCGCGATTCAAACACCTCCGGAGTTCCATGATGGCTGTCCGGGTAAACGGGTACGAAACGCCTTGCCTCTTCGACTCCGGGAGCACAGAGAGCTTCATTCATCCAGACATGGTAAGACGGTGCTCGCTCCCAATTTTCCCGGCGCACCAAACTATCTCCCTCGCCTCTGGGTCGCACTCGATGCAAATCCGAGGGTGCACTACCGCAACCCTAGCAATACAGGGCGCTGAGTATGCCAATTTTAAATTATACGTACTCCCAGACCTCTGCGCTCCTTTCCTATTGGGACTAGATTTCCAATGCAACCTCAGGAGCCTAACCCTGAAATTCGGGAGCCCCTACCCCCACTCACCGTATGTAGCCTCGCGACCTTAAAGGTCGACCCTCCCCCACTCTTCGCAAACCACATCGCCGACTGCAAACCAGTCGCCACCAGAAGCAGGCGGTATAGCATACAGGACAGGACTTTCATCAGGTACGAGGTCCAGCGACTCTTGTGGGAGGGAGTCATCGAGGCCAGCAATAGCCCCTGGAGAGCTCAGGTGGTGGTCGTCAAGACCGGGGAAAAGAACCGGATGGTTGTAGATTACAGCCAAACCATAAACCGGTACACGCAACTCGATGCGTATCCCCTTCCCCGGATTGCAGACATGGTGAACCAGATCGCACACTACCGGGTGTTCTCAGATCATAGATCATAGAATTTACAGTGCAGAAGGAGGCCATTCGGCCCAACGGGTCTGCACCGGCTCTTGGAAAGAGGACCCTACCCAAGGTCCCCTCTCCACGGTGGATCTGAAGTCTGCATACCACCAGCTCACAATCCGCCCGGTGGACCGCCACTACACGGCTTTTGAGGCAGACGGTCGGCTTTTCCACTTCCTCCGGGTCCCCTTTGGCGTCACGAACGGGGTCTCGGTGTTCCAAAGTACAATGGACCGAATGGTGGACCAGTACGGGCTGCGGGCCACATTTCCGTACTTGGACAATGTCACCATCTGCGGCCATGATCAGCAGGACCACGATGCCAACCTCCACAGATTTCTCCAAACCGCCCAAACCCTTAACCGTTTTCCGCACAACCAGACTAGCGATCCTCGGCTACGTTGTGGAAAACGGGATTCTAGGACCCGACCCCGACCATATGCACCCACTCCTGCAACTCCCCCTCCCCCACTGCCCCAAAGCCCTGAAAAGGGTTCTTTTCTTTTCATATTATGCCCAGTGGGTCCCCAACTATGCGGACAAAGCCCGCCCACTAATCAAGGCCACCATCTTCCCACTGGCGGCTGAGGCCCGCCAGGCCTTCAGCTGCATCAAGGCGGACATCGCCAAAGCCGCGATGCGCGCGGTGGACGAGTCCGTCCCCTTCCAGGTGGAGAGCGACGCATCAGAGGTCGCTCTCGCCGCTACCCTCAATCAAGCAGGCAGACCAGTAGCGTTTTTCTCGCGCACCCTCACCACCTCCGAAATTCGGCACTCCTCAGTCGAAAAGGAGGCCCAATCCATCATGAAAGCCGTACGGCACTGGAGGCACTACCTCGCTGGTAGGAGGTTTACCCTCGTCACCAACCAACGATCGGTAGCCTTTATGTTTGATAATATCCAGCGGGGCAAAATCAAGAACAATAAGGTCTTGAGGTAGAGGATCGAACTCTCCACCTATAATTTCGATATAGTATATCGTCCTGGGAAGCTCAACGAACCCCCAGATGCCCTGTCCCGCGGCACATGCGCCAGCTTGCAAGATGACAGACTACATGCTATCCACGATGACCTCTGCCACCCAGGGGTCACCCGGCTTATCCACTACATCAAGGCCCGCAACCTGCCCTACCTCCACCGAGGAGGTCAGAGCTATGACCAGGGACTGCCAAATCTATGCGGAGTGTAAGCCGCACTTCTATCGACCAGATAAGGCCCACCTGGTGAAGGCATCCCGGCCCTTTTGAGCGCCTCAGTATCGATTTCAAAGGGCCCCTCCCATCCAACAACTGCAATACATATTTTCTCAACATTATTGATGAGTTCTCCCGCTTCCCCTTTGCAATCCCTTGCCCCGACATGACCACGGCCACCGCCATTACTACATAGTGTCTTCACCCTGTTTGGTTTCCCCAATTATGTCCACAGTGACCGGGGCACGTCGTTCATGCGCGACGAACTGCGTCAGTATCTGCCCAGCAAGGGCATCACCTCGAGCAGGACTACCAGTTATAACCCCAGGGGAAACGGGCAGGTGGAGAGGGAGAACGCGACGGTCTGGAAGACCGTCCTACTGACCCTACGGTCTAGGAATCTCCCAGTTTCTCACTGGCAGGAGGTCCTCCCCGATGCGCTTCACTCCATTAGGTCCCTACTTTGCACGGCCACAAACAAGACCCCTCATGACTGCCTATTCGCTTTCCCCAGGAGGTCCACCTCAGGGGCGTCGCTTCCATCCTGGCTGAAGACACCGGGGCCCGTCCTACTCAGAAAACACGTCAGGAGCCATAAGTCCGACCCCCTGGTAGAGAGGGTCCAGCTCCTACACTCCAACCCCCAGTACGCTTATATCGAACACCCCGATGTTCGACAGGATATGGTCTCCCTCCAGGACCTGGCACCCGCCGGTTCCACCACCACCACCGCCACTCCACCCTATCCCACCCAACCTACCATGACCAGCACCCCGGCCACTATATGGCTCTCGTACCTCCTCCCGCCCGCCATCCTCCCCTTCACCGATCCACAGGAATGAAGCTCCAGAAGAGACGCTTCCGGAGTCCACGTCTGTACCCGCACCGGCGCCCTCACTACCGATGCCAGCACGGACGAGTTTGACACCCGGGCCAGCAACAACGCCAGAGCTTCAGCGATCACAGCACACAATCCGTGTGCCGGACCGGCTGAACATATGAACCCGTCACCCCCGCCGGACTTCATTTCTTTAACAGGGGGTGAATGTATTATATTAATAATCCACCATTTGTATCTGTGCTATGCTATTGTCCTTGTGGGCTCCACCTATGGGCCATTGTTTGGCATTATCCATAAGGTAACATGTTGGGGCCTTTATGGGCTCCGCCCATGGCTCCTCCCCTTGAAAGGAGGTATAAAGGGCAGTCGGCCTGTAGGCGGCTCTCAGTGTTAGATCAGTCGCAGGCAGGCACTGTTCTAGTTGATTAAAGCCACAGTTTATTTCTACTCTTGTCTTGAGTGAATTGATGGTCACATCACTCCACTCATAACTCAGATCTCTAAGCCTATTGTAATAACTAAGGACCTGTATTTTGGGTATCAATCTAGTGGCCCTCCTCTGAACTTTTCCCAGAGCTCCAACCATGTGAGGCAATCAAGACTGGATAAAGTATTATGAAATCAGCTCTAATCAAGGTTTTATATCACAGTATTGTCATTTTGTATTCAATCATCCCGGTCATATATTCTCCCTGTTTGCTTTTTATGTTTCTTAATTTTTAATTTACGACCACTTCTTTCCAAGAGCTGAGCTTTCAGACTGAGCAGCAAGCACTGACAGACTCGGTTGTCACAATCAACTGAACACTGCCTTTACTCATTATTGATTCTGCATGGATGAAAGGCACACCACAAACGTACAAAATGAAGGTCAATGTCTTCATGAATAAGTGCTCGGTAAACTTTCCTTCTTTGCATTTAGACAATGTGAGGACATAAATTGCGTCTAAATGCTCTGGGTTGAGTCACACACAGTCATTGTTAACAAGAATAATGTGCTGCTCTCCTCTCATCTGAAACCACTCCCCACCAACCAACACCGCCTGTCCAAAAAAAAAAGGTTTGCCAAACACTTTGGCCAAAGATGCTGCACGTTTAACTGGAACAGTACCTGTATAAAACCACATACCATGCTTTTGAAATATCCGCCTAAATTCTTTTTCAACTTTTTGCCATAATCTGGATGACGATATGGTAAAGGCCAGGTCCATGATCTGAAGCGAGAAATAGGGCACAAGCATAAATATTTCTACTCTGAATTCCACCCTACCAACAAATCTCACTGCTGCATTCCTTACAGAAGCTCACCCATTGCAAGGAAATGTGTCAATATTATGATTTCAGGCAGTTTTATCTGTTTTAATATGCAAATTAAGGGCATTCACTGGTGGTATTACAATAGCTGGGGTTTATCATCAATTTCAAGAGGAGGGTAATTTTAACCTAATTCGACAGGCAGGAACCCACTGGATTGGGCAGAATGCTGGATTACACCCCGCTTGATATTAACTTCAATGGAGAGTAAAATCAGGCTGGATATAAAACTTGCTTTGCACCAGAATTCTGTTGGCTTCCTGAAGGCCGAGTAGGTTAGAACTGACGCATAATGAAAGCTCTCAACCAAACTGTTTAGACTCTCATCTTTTAAAATATATTAAACAAAAATGCATTACATGCAAAGGGAAGGAAATGGGATTAGATAGCTGCAGATAAAGAGTTAGCATCAACCCAGGCATGACAAATCAAATGCCCTTCTTCTGTACTGTAATTTCTCTAATTCGCAAGATATAAACATTTCTTCACTTTTGTATTGTTAACATTCCTTGCTTAAGTTACTGAAGATACCTCACGAGGCGCACGATAGTGAGCAGATTCTTGATCCTCGGTGACCTTTCCAACAAGCCGTTCAAAAATCAACTTAATGGTTTCTCGGTGTGTGTCTTTATCGGGTGATGAGAGGGTTTGATTCAGTATTTCTTCCAGCCTCCTCCTCTCCTCAGGTAGTAGGCCCATATCCTTGCTGTGAAGGATCTCTTCAGCACTAGGCCTCTGCCGGGGATCATCCTGCAACAAGTCTCGACACGTCTGCAGCTTTAAAAGATAAACACGTTTGGCACTGGTACTTAACCTGTACTACAAGGTACACTGAAAACTCGCATCGAGGGGTGACAGTGTTCAAAATCTATTTTTAAATACTTTTATTGAAGAATTTTATTTTATAACAAACAAATACTCAAATGAACTTCTGATTATTGCAAAAGATCCCTGACGCAACACCATCTATCCTAACCCAGTTTCATACCAAGTCCATCCCCTCCTACAAAGATGATCCTACTGGACTGACCAGCTCCACCCCCCCCCCCCCCCCCCCCCCCCCCCCCCCCCCCCCACCCTGGGACCGCTGACAGTAACCAGTTCCTTAAAAAAGATAATAAACAGCTGTCACCTTGAGTAAAACTCATCCACCGACCCCCTCATGGCATATTTGATTGTCTCCAGCTGCAGAAATTCCACCAGGTCTCCGAACCAAGCCAAAATATTAGGCAGCGCCAAGGACCTCTACCCGCGCAAGACTCGCCTCCGGACTATTAGAGAGGCGATGGCAAGACATCTGCCTTCTTCACCTCTGCACCACTGGCAAGTCCGAGACACTTAGAAATGGCGACCATCGGGCACTGCTCTACGTTAACACCCAGAATCCCTGACATCGTTTCAAAAAAAGGAGATCCAAAAATCAACAAGCAAAACATGTGCGTGTGGTTCGCCAGACCCCTAGAACACCGCTCACACCTATCCTCCACCTGAGAAGAAACCACTCACATGCACCCTGGTCAAGTGTAACCTATGCACCACCCTCAACCGTATCAAACTTTACCTTGCACATGAGGTGAAGTTGACCCTATTAAGAGCCTCACTCCACACCCGACCCCCCACACCCCCGACCAAACTCAGCTCGTCCTTCCACTTCCTCCTTACTTCTTCCAACGAAGCCTATTCCGTCGTCAACGTCTGCTCATAAATGTCTGAGATCTTTGCCTCCCCAACTCAGCCAAAGACAGGACCCTATCCATAAGTGAAGGCGCCAGCACCAGGGGAAACGAAGGAGGCTCCTTACGTACAAATCTCGCACCTGCAAGTATCTAAATACATTCCCCGTCGGGAGTTGAAACTTCTCTAAAATCTATTCTAGTCCAGCAAACCCACCCTTCAGAAACATATCCTTAAACTTTTCCAAACCCTCCCTCTCCCATGCCCTGATCTTTGAATCTAGATCAGAGGGCACAAACCTATGGTTCCCGCAAATCAGCAGCAACAGCGACATCGAGCCTGATTCAAAATTCTGCCTAAATTGATTCCAAATTCTCAAGGAAGATATTACCACTGGGCTCGATGAAAATCTTACAGGAGAGGAGTTGTAACAAGAGCCCTCAGACTTGATCCTGTACAAGGGGCCTCCACCATCCACCCTCCTATACAGTCCGGATCCTTAAACCACTCCGCACATCATCAATATTTGTCAACCAGTAATAACTCATTCGATTAAGTAGTGCCAACACTCCCTCTGACCGTCTATCCCTTCGCAAAAATGCCCTATGATCCCGCCCAGACAATGGTAGATATTAACTTATTGACACCAACAAAAAAAGCCTTAGAGAGATACTGGAACAAAAACAAAATATTCATCCTCACTGTCTGTACTCTTCCTGCCAAGGTCAAAAGAAGGTCATCCCACCTCTTCAAATCACCCCATCCAACGAACTGTGCAAGTCTATGGAGTGAGACCTAATCATGGGCCACCTGTATTGCCAGATACAGGAAACTCTTCCTGGCCACTGGAAAAAATTCACCCCAGTTTAGCTTATACCCTGAAAATGAACCAAACTTCCTGAGCACCTCCATTATCTCCCCACACTGGAGTGAGGGTCCATAATGTATAATAACAAATTGCCCACATATGGAAACACCCAATACTCCCTCCCTCCCCACTCTACCCCCCTGCACTTAGGAGACTGAAGTAAACAGCAAAGGGGAATCCGAGGAGTTCCTAAGAAAGACATTTATTCAGCATAACAGCAGTGTGTACACAGGACTCGGTTACACATCTCGGGGTCCTCACTCCTTCCTGTCAGCTGCTACAGCAGCTGACCTGTTATACTAATGCTGGTTAACTTATAAGCCAATCAGCACTAAGGAACAATCACCCCAGCTAGATGAATCCCATGCAAGGTTATAACAAAGACGATCTCAGCGCAATGGCCAGCGGCTCAATTGCTAAACAACAACGGTGGACGCTCCTGCCTCGTGCCCCTTTTTCACCTGAAAGTACCCCGAGCTCAGGACATTGGTACAGACACTCACAGTGGGGGCACTGTACAAAGCCTAACCCAAAATTTAAATTGTGGTCCAAAAGCAAATACCTCCACTCAACCCCACCAAATGCTTTTTCCGTGTCCATCAAAATAATCACCTCTGGATCGGCCACTGAGGAGGGCGACAGCACCACATTCAAGAGTCTCCTTATGTAGGCCATCAGCTGCGGACCCTTAACAAATACTGCCTGCGTTGCCAAAACTTTAAATTCAGCATTTAACAGAGAAATAGGTCGGTGCAACCCACACTCCCCGGGATCCATGTCATTTTTCAAGATCAAGGAGATCGATCCCTGCACCAACGTGGCTGGCAACACCCCTGGGACAGAGAGTCATTGAACAAAACCAGCAGAAGCGGAACCAGCAGCCCAGCAAACTGTTTATGAAATTCGATAGGGAATCCGTCCGGACCCGGTGCTTTATCCGTCTGCATTAAACAAATATATTTCATGATCTCCTCCTGTCCAATTGGCGTCTCCAGCTCCTTCCTTCTTTCCTGTTCCACCTCTGGGAAGGTCAACCCATCCAAAAACTGTAGCATTGTCGAATTCGCCTTCGGAGGTTCAGACTTGTATAGCACACTGTAAAAGGTCTCAAACACCTCATTGATCTTCTCTGGGCCAGAAACCTTCTCCCCATACTCCGTTTTCACAATCGCCGAGAATCTTGCCCCCCTAACCCCAAGGAGTAAAGACGCGGCCACCACAAAGAAATCAATCCGGGAGTAAACCCAATGAACATGGGAAAAAAAGAAAACTCCTTATCACTCAGATGCCCAAATTTCAAGGGGTCTTCCTGCCCCCCTCATCTGTTCCATGAACACCAACAGCTCCTTTGCCATCCCCGATGCAGCGAAGGACTTGGGATTCAACCTGTCCAGCCTACGGCCCAGAACACAATTGAAGTCCTCCCCCATAATTAATTGATGCGAGTCGAGATCGGGAATAGAAGCCAGCACCTTCTTAATGAATTCCATGTCATCCCAGTTCGGTGCATACATGTTAACTAAAACCCACGACATGTTCGCTAACACCCCACTATTATATATCTCCCTCCCGAGTCAGCCATAATGTTAACCACAGAAATAAACACCCTTGCTAATCAACACCATGGTCCCCCATATCTGATCCGGCAGGGCCTCAACCTGGGCCAGCTCGAGATCCACCAGGATGGCCGCCATCATCCCCATCAAGCCTGTTGAAAAACAAAGGAATCTGCACAGTCAGCAAACTACTCCTCCCTGCCCCTGAACGCCTCCTCCTCCCCATCAAAACAAACACAATAAACCTAAGCTCATTACCTAACAAAACAAAAGAAAACCCCACCCATAAGTCCCCAGCTGCAGCCATCTCTCCCACTCTGCTCCTGTTAAGCAGCTGAACTGCTACCAGGGTGACCCCCACCTAGGGTAAAAATCAAAGTCTTTCAAGTCTTCAGCGGCAGGGTAGCACAGTGGTTAGCATGTTCTCCCCGTGTCTGCGTGGGTTTCCTCCGGGTCCTCCCAGAGTCCAAAGATGTGCAGGTTAGGTGGATTGGCCATGCTAAATTGCCCATGGTATCCAAAAAGGTTAGATGGAGTTACTGGGTTACGGGGATAGGGTGGAGGCGTGGGCTTAAGTAGGATGCTCTTTCTAAGGGCCAGTGCAGACCTGATCAGTCGAATGGCCTCCTTCTGCACTGTAAATTCTATGATTCTATGAAACAATGGATCAACAAACAGACTCCCAACCCATACCCAACTTTAATATTAATCCTTATATGAAGAAATCAGAGAACTACACCCAAATTCCCTCCCGTAAACTGTTCCAACAAAACAGTAAAGAACCCCCAAATTCACCCAAATACAACCCCCACCAACAACCTCCCCCACTTTATAACTATCCCACACTAAAATACAAATATAAAAGAACTCAAGAATGACCAAGCAAACAGAACCATAGTCCTCAAACACTTCAGTCCCCCCCCATCCCTGTTTCTTAACAAAGTCATTCACTTCCTCCAGGGTGGCGAAATAGTCGTCTCTGGGCACGATATACCAGCCACGTTCCGCCGGAACCGGGGGCAAGACACAGCAGGTAGATTAGGGAAAAGGCCTCCCTCGAGATTCCTGACGGCAGTTATGCCTCGTGAGATCTAACCAGATCTCGCTGGTGTCACCTGGGCACCTTGGCACTGCCAGCCTCGCGGGGTGCGTTCCCCGCTGGGCCACTAAAAACAAAAAGAGTGCCATTAGATAGCAATGTTGTTCCCAGGGCGATATGCACTGGGAACGGTGCTATCCCGCCCAGAATGGACTTTTTTCTTTTTTAAGTTAGATCGTGCACTCTGTCTCTTGAAGGTGATCCGGAGATGAGTCGGGTACATCATCCCAAAATGCAAGTACCGTCTTGGCCTTCGTAAACACTGCAAGACTTCTTGCCAACTCTGTCCCAAAGCCTGATATATTCTGATGGGATGGCCCTCCCATCTACACTCTCAATTGTCTTTCGCCAATCTCAGGACCCGCTCCTTATCCAGGTACCGATGAAACCGGACTATGGTCACAGGTGGAGGCTCCCCCGATCTGGGCTTCTGACTCTGCGACTGATGAGCCTGGTCCAACTCTGATGTGATCAAGAAGACCCCCCTCCCCACCAACTTTCCAAACATCTTCGAAACGTAATCAGTGGCGCTTGTTTCTTCCAGGTCCTCAGACAGACCAACAATTCTTAAATCCTGCTGTCTGGAGAGATGCTCCAGGTCATCGACCTTTACCTTTAATGCCTTCCGCTCCTTCGACAGCAGTGCCATATCTGCCTCCAAAGAGATAATCAGATCGCTGTGATCAGTGAGCGCCTCCTCCACATTCTTAATTGTTGCCCCTGGACCTCCACCCACTGATCCAACCGGTCTATGGTCACACAAATAGTTGCCTCTGATCATTATCACAGTTCAGTTTGTGGGATCTTGTGGTATGCAAATTAGCTTCCATGTTTCCTACACAATAGTGATTATTACACTTCAAAAGTACACTATTAACTTTGGGACCTCCTCAGGTTGTGAAAGCTCTCACATAAATACAGGATCTTTCTTTTCATAATACACTCCAGGTTAAAATAATTGTTTCACTTCAAAATTACAACTGGCTATAGTTGTAACATATAGCAATCTAGTCCAAGAATTGCTACTGCACCATACAGCTTGGAACCATTAAAAACAATGGAGGGTGAGCCATGCAGAGAACCAAGTGAAAAATTGAATCTAATATTTTCTATGAACTGTTATTTATATGAATATGCCACCCAAATTAATTTCTAATAGCTTCAAAATTCAGCTACTTTAAAGCCATTATTGGAGTAATAAAACAAAGTTCCAGGAACGCACAGTGACTGGGGGATCAATCACCCAAAATCCCAGCTTCTGAATTGGCGATGCTGGCCGCAATCAGGAACTTGTCCAGCTCCCTTCTGCATGCTTGTTGTGATTCCACGCTTATTGAACACAACCAGCAACATATTCCAGTGGCCACAATCATGTGAAAAGAAGTACCCCTCTCCACCCTCTACTGACATTCTCAGGACCTCCCTAGCCCAACTTTGTCAAATAGCCTAGCCACGTATCCTTTAGTTACTTTAAAAACCCAAATCAAATCTCCTCAAAGTTGATGATTTTCCAGAGTAAAAGCCCAAATCTCTCCAACCTTATCATGGTAACTAAGTACATCGGAACTACGCGTCAGTCGAGTGTGCTTCTGTATCACCTGAGGGGTGAACAAATCTGGACACGGTATTTAAATCAGGCCTATCCATGGGCTTATGAGAACAACAAAATGTTCCGTTGTTTTGCATACAATTGTCCCTGGTAGTACGTTCACAACCTCAAAGGGCTGAAAGTATTGCCCATGGACATTCAGAGATTAATATACCAGAATACCAAAGCTCTTTGCCTGCTTAGCAGCTCTAAGTTCAGAACTCCTACCAACACTAAGTGACATCTGTTAGATGTGTGCCTGAACCTGCTTGTTATCTATTACACTCATCTAACATCCGAACATTCATATAAACCTTTGGCCATCCACAAAGTTGCAGACAGTTCCCCCAATGTCTTCATCCAGGTCACTAACCTGGATTATGATGATCTGTTCGAGGGCTATTCCATTTAGCACAGTGGTAGGGCCACCCAACATGAAGTACAGTATCCTTAATGTGAAGATGGACTGTGCGGTGATGATTCCACCTGAAACTGTTGTGGACTGATGCATCTCCAGCAGGCAGATTGTCGAGGATGAGTTCAAATATGCTTTTCTCTCTTGGTTCCCTCACGATCTGCCGCAGATCCAGTCAAGCAGCTATGTTCTTTTGGACTCCACCAGGTCGGTCTGTGGTGATTCCAATCAGCCACTCTTAATGATGTACATTGAAGGCCCCCTCTCAGAGGACATTCTGCACCATTGCCACCCTAAGTGGTGGTGAAACATGGGAGGTATACTGATTCATCAGCTGAGGGGAGGGCACAATATGTGGTAATCAGCAAGAGGCTTCCTTCCCAAAGTTTGACTTGATGCCATGAGACGAGATGGGGTCCGGTGTCTCTGCTTAGGACTCCCAGGACAACTCCTTCCTGACTGTATACCACTGTGTTTCCACCCCTGCTGTGACTGCCCTGTTGGTGGTACCTGGGACGTTGTGTGTAAGATAAAATTCCATGAGTATGACGACATCAGGCTCTTGCGGACTAGTCTGTGAGACAGCTCTCCCAATTTTGGCACAAGCCACCAGATGTTAATAAGGAGGAATTAACTGGATCGGCAGCGCCTATGGCATTGAGGAGCCGGGTTCGATCCCGGCCCTGGGTCACTGTCTGTGTGGAGTTTGCACGATCTCCCCGTGTCTGTGTTGGCTTCACCCCCACAATCCAAAGATGTGCACGGTAAATTGATTGGCCACGCTATATTGCCCCTTAATTGGAAAAAAATAATTGGGTACTCTAAATATATATATTTTTTAAATGGGTCGACAGGGCTGGGTGTGCCGTTGTGGTTTCCAGTGCCTAAGTCGATGTCAGGTGGGCCACCCTGTTCCATTTCTTTGTGTAGACTTCGTAGAGGTTTGATACAAAGGGCATTTATGAGTCAACCACATTGCTGTGGTTCTGGAGTCACATAAGGGGGAGACCAGGTAAGGATGGCAGATTTTCTTCCCGAAAGTACAATAGTGAACAAATGGATTTTTTAGACATTCAACAATGGTTTCATGGTTGTCATTAGATGTTCAATTCCAGATATTTTAATTGAATTCAAATTCCATCGTCTGCCCTGGCGGGATTTGAATCCGGGACCCCAGCCCATTACCTTGGGTCACTCGATTACAAGTCCAGCGACAATACCACTATACCACCACTTCCAGAGTATGAAGAGGGAAGGGTTGGGTGTGGGAGAGGGGATTGGGTACTAATATGGTTAGGTTGAATGGGTCAGGTCTCAGAGGGTGTGGGGGTGAGAGACAGGCCATGGGGAAAGGTGAGAAGTCCTGTACAGGTTGGAGGAATCCTATGACGGGTTGAGGAGTGGGAATACCAAGGGCGCGAGGGTGCTGGTTAGTCCGGGGGGGGGGGTGGTCAAGATCGGGGAGGAGTCACATGGGGTGCATTGGTCTGAATCTTTACAATAGTTAGCAGAAGTGAAAAGGGGTTTTAATTCTTATTTTTTCTGGGTAATTGTTGGTAAACCTGTTGGTTTTCCTCTGAACTTTGCGATTTAAATATTACCTTTGGATGGTTACCAGTGTAGGGCAATTGCCCAGAGGAAGTTTGCGCTTCTGGGCAATTGCTGTACAAATCCTTTCTTGAGGAGCTCCATGAGGGATTCCCCAGTGCATCTTTGGGGTAACCCCTCAATCTGACGCTGGGGAGCTGATAAGTTACAGTTCAATGCCTCAACTAAAAGACTGCAAAGTTGCATCATTCACTCACTTTAAAGAGAACCTGTTACTCAAGCTGAACTATAAATGCCTCAGTAACTCACCAAGCTCATGAATTCTGGTTGCAAAAGGAAGGCTTTTTTTTTGTCAACGTAAAGTTCGTTTATGTAACGTGGAGCATTCTGCAAAATAACAGAGACATTAAAAGCATGTTTTTCAAAATGAAGTCTGGAATTTAAACAAAAGATTTTGTTCACTTTAGTTGCTACAGCTATACATTAAAAAACACCACAGCTTCTAAACTTACACAATGCACCATAAAAGATTATTTGAATCCACAAAGGCAAATGGTATAAGGGAAGGCCAGTGCCTTTCCAACAGTGATGAACAAAAGTAAACATATTTTATATAGAAGAATCATGGAGTAAAAATTCTTACACATTGTCGAATCCGGTCCCTCCATTTCTGACGTTCCTGGACTGTACACTGAAACAGCATGTCAAGGATTACCATTCCAAAACTGTACATATCAGCTTTCTGCAGGAAGGAAGCATACATTATACTTACACTAAGCCCCCTCAGTCATCTCAGTTTAAAGTTCAAAGTAATATTAATGTCAATAACAAGCATGAGAAGATGATAGAATCCTACTAATTCAGGTCACCCAGTCCTGGCAGTGAAAGGGCAGGATCGGAGCACAGCGAGCTTTGTGCTTACCCAGGTCATGCAGGCTCACCAATCCTGCCAGATCCAGTAATGCTGGCCTGAATGAACTTTAAAAATCTCTAGCCACGACCCTATTATACATGCTTCAGCTGTCTGCCTTTTCCTATTGTACATCCAAATTTTTACCTTATAAAACTTGTAAGAGACAGTGCCTCGTTGCATTGCTGTCCAACATAAATCTCCTCTTGCTAACCACTCTGCAGACCCATATTACAATCTCAGATCAGACCCCAACAGTGGCTAGGATACTGGATCGAGACCCCAATATTTTAATTTCGTAAGACTGTGAGGAAAGGATACCTCACTCCAGGAGTGATTGCACGAATAAATAGAGATCTGGGGCGAAATTCTCCCGAAATGGCGCGATGGCCGCTGACTGGCGCCCAAAACGGAGCCAATCAGATGGGCATCGCACATCCCCAAAGGTGCGGAATGCTCCGCATCTTTGTGGGCCGAGCCCCAACATTGAGGGGCTAGGCCGGCGCCGGAGGAATTTCCGCCCCGCCAGCTGGTGGAAACGGCCTTTGTTGCCCCGCCAGCTGGTGCGGAAATGACATCCCTGGGCGGCGCATGCGCGGGAGCGTCAGCGGCCGCTGACAGTTTCCCACGCATGCGCAGTGGAGGGAGTCTCTTCCGCCTCCGCCATGGTGGAGACTGTGGCGGAGGCGGAAGGGAAAGAGTGCCCCCAGGGCACAGGGCCGTCCGCGGATCGGTGGGCCCCAAATCACGGGCCAGGGCACTGTGGGGGCACCCCCCGGGGCCAGATCGCCCCGCGCCCCCCCCAGGACCCCGGAGCCCGCCCACGCCGCCTTGTCCCGCTGTTCAAAAGGTGGTTTAATCCACGCTGGCGGGACAGGCAATTTATCGGCGGGACTTCGGCCCATCCGGGCCGGAGAATCGAGCGGGGGGGGCCCGCCAACCGGCGCGGCGCGATTCCCGTCCCCGCCGAATCTCCGGTGCCGGAGACTTCGGCAACCGGCGGGGGCGGGATTCACGCCAGCCCCCGGCGATTCTCCGACCCGGCGGGGGGTCGGAGAATGACGCCCCTGGTCTTTTAAAACAAACTTAATTACTAACAGTATTAAAATCTTTAAAATCACACCCAAAAATAGTTTACAATTACCCCATAAACAATACTACTCTTTACAGTGAACACAATATCCTTAACTGCAATCTTTGTTTCCATTTAAATAATAAGAAAACAAACCATCTCCGCTCTCAATCCACCTGAAATATCAAAGTCACAGAGAAATATTTGCTTTACAAAGTTATTCTTTGAGAAAGAGATATGTTGACACTGCTTTACAGAAAAGATTGATTCCTGTCAGAAATCCAACTGTATGTCTTCAAATGCTGTTTCCACTGGCTTGTTTCAGCTCCCTCTTGTTCTCAAACAAGTCTGAACTGTTTTGAATGTTGTTAAGTCTTTTAACTAACCTAGGATGAGAGCAGAACTGCCTCACTTCTGGGCACAGCTTCATTCAGCCAGATCAGAACAGAACTGAAAATACTTTCTCTAAAGGACTGATGAACTATACTCTGACAAGCCCTACTCTTCAAGGGATCCACTTGATTCCAGCTGCCTCTGCATGTCATATGCCTCCTTCTTCCTTTTGACCATGGCCTCAATATCCCAAGTCACCCAGGGTTCCCTTCTTCTACCAGCCTTACTCTTCACTCTAAGAGGAATGTGCTCACCCTGAACTCTAGTTAACTCACTTTTGAAAGACTCCTACTTACCAGCTGTCCCCTTGCCTGTAAACAAGCTCCCCCAATCAACTTTTGAAAGTTCCTGCCTAATACCATCGAAATTGGCCTAGCCTCAATTTAGAATTTTAACTTTTGGGCCAGAACTATCATTCTCCATAGCTATCATAAAACTAATGGAATTTGGTCACTGGTCCCAAAGTGATCCCTCACTAACACTTCCGTCACCTGCCCTTACTTATATTCCCCAAGAGGAGGTCAAGATTTGCCCCCTCTCTAGTTGGGCTATCCACATATTGAATGAGGAATTCTTCCTGAATACACTCAACAAATTTCTCTCAATCCAAACCCCTAGTGCTCTGGCTGTCCCAGTTAATTTTGGGAAAAAGAACCCTGCTATTACCACCCTATTTATCCGACAGCTATCTCTAATCTCCTGACATATTTGTTTTTCGATTTCCCGCTGACTATTTGGGAGCCTATAGTACAGTCCTATCAAAGTGATCTCACCCTTCTTATTTTTAAGTTCTACCCATATAGACTCAGTGGGCGAACCCTTGGATATAACCTCTCTCTGTCGTGCCGTGATACTGTCCCTAATTAAAAATGCAACTCCCCCTCCTCTTACCTCCTGTTCTATCTTTCCCATAGCATCTGTACCCCGGAACATTGAGCTGCCAGTCCTGCCCCTTCTTTAGTCGCGTTTCATAAATTAGCTAGAATATCCCAGTCCCATGTACCTATCCATGCCCTGAGTTCATCTGCCTTGCCCCCACACCTCCCACCTGATCTACTCACAAATCCACCCAGTGCGGTGCATGGTTTGAGACTCCAATCACCCAGTCCTCAGTCAGACACCCCCACCAGCAACGCTTTGTCCACCACAAAAAAGTCAATCTGGGAGTACACCCTGTGCATATGGGATAAATACGAAAATTCCTTCGCCCTCGGCCTCCCAAATCTCCACAGGTCCACCTCCCCCTTCACAAACCCCTTAAGCTCCTTCGCCACCACCGACACCTTGGACAACCTCAGGCTCGACCGGTCCAAGCTTGGCTCAATGACCGTGTTAAAATCCGCTCCCTGGAGAAGCATGGTGGCACAGTGGTTAGCACTGCTGCCTCACGGCACTGAGGTCCCAGGTTCAATCCCGGCTCTGGGTCACTGTCCATGTGGAGTTTGCACATTCTCCCCGTGTTTGCATGGGTTTCGCCCCACAACCTAAAAAATGTGCAGGGTAGGTGGATTGACGAGCTAAATTGCCCCTTAATTGGAAAAGATTAATTGGATGCTCTAAATTCTAAAAAAAAATCCACACCCATGATCAACCGGTGCGAGTCCAGATTAGGAATCTTCCCCAGCACCCACCTCATAAACTCCACATCATCCAAATTTGGGGCATAAACATTTACCAGGACCATCAGCATCCCCTCCAGCTTCCCACTAATCATCACAATCCGAATCTACTACAATGTTCCCCACCACGAATGCCACCCGCTTATTCAGCAGCACCGCCGCCCCTCTCGTCATGCCCAGTCCCGAATGCAACACCTGCCCTTCCCATCCTTTCTTCAGCCTTGTCTGCTTCCCTATGTTTAACTGCGTCTCTTGTGGAAAAGCCACGTCCGCCTTCAGACTCCTCAGATGCGTGAACACAAGCGACAGTTTGACCGGTCCACTCAGCCCCCTTACGTTCCACATGACCAGCCTGGCTTGGGGACTCCCTGCCCCCCACCCCTGCCAATCGACCATATTGCTTTTTGGGCCCGCCACCGGCCCGTGTCACGCGACCCTCCAGGCCCACCCTCTGATGTCCACCATCATCACTCGTTTTCCAACTGCGCCACAACAACCACACCCTTGTCAGCAACCCCCTCCCCGAAACAAAACAGCAGCCCCATCCCCCTCACCTGTACCAACCACCTGATCACCCTCCACTGTGCTCCCGTTAACTAGCCCGCCCAGCTAGCATGGCAGCCCCCACTCCAAACCTCCTACGCTAACCCCCAATTCCCCTCCCGCCACCCACACTCCCTAAAGAAACAAAGAAACAGAAAAAAGGTGCACTCACCCTTGATGCTCCCCAAGCACCCCGTCACCAAACCCAACCAAACATTTCAAGGGAGAGAAAGTTTCACAAGAACAACCAAAAGAAAACACCTCCTCATACCTCCTCCAACATTGTGTCGTCCTTCTCCTGCCAGTCCATTGTCCCTCAAAAACTCCATTGCCTCCTCTGGCATACCAAAATAGTGTTCTCGATTCTGGAAAGTCACCCAGAGGCGGGTGGATACAGCACTCCAAACTTCGCCCCCTTCTTGTAGAGGGCAGCCTTGACCCGATTAAACCCGGCCCTCCTCTTCGCCAATTCTGCACCCAGGTCTTGATACACCCGCAGTTCCCGTCCCAGGTGCACCTCCTCGTCTGCCTCGCCCACCAAAGAATCTTTTCTTTGTCCAAGAAGCGGTGCAACTGCACCACCATCGGCCTTGGCGGCTCACCCACCTGTGGCCTCCTCATCAATGCCCTGTGCGCTTGGTCGACCTCCAGAGGCCGGGCAAAGGCACCCGCCCCCATCAGCTTCTTCAACATTTTGGCCACATACGTGCCGGCATCTGCTCCTTCCATGCCTTTGGGCATTCCCAGGATCCTCAAATTGTGCCTTCTGGAGCGGTTCTCCAGATCATCCATCTTCTCCTTCAATCTCTTTTGGGTCTCCCACATCACCCCCACCTCATCCACCAATGAGGCGAGCTCATGCTCCCCCACTGCTTCCTTCACTTTCTGGATCACCTGGCCTTGGGACTTCAGCCTCTGCTCGACTATGTCAATCTCTGCTTTGAGCAGCTCCACCACCTTGGCCAGGTCCTCCAAGGCCCCCCTTCTCTGTCGCCTGAACTTATCATTTAAAAGGTCCACCAGCTGCTTCGTTGACCACTGGGCATCAGAACAGGCCCTTTGACCTCCGCCAGCTTAACCTATGGTGCACCTCGAAGACTCACCTGCTCCAACAACTCCCTTATTCTCAACCCACTCCTAGTTCGTGGATCCATCCACCAACCACACCAGGGGATTTACAGCTTCTCCATCCACAAATTTCACCCCAAAAAAGGACTGAAAAATTCCACCTTGAGCGGGAGCTACCAAATGCATGACCTCTCACTCCATGACCGCCACCGGAAACAAGAGGAAATTTATGTTAGACAGAAATACAACGAGGCGCTACCTTTGACAAGTTTTATAAGATAAAAATGTGGATATATAATAGGAAAAGGCAGACAACTGAAGCATCTATGATAGGGTCACGGCTAGAGGTTTTATAAAATTCATTTATGGGATGTGGACGTCGCTGGTTAGGCCAACATTTATTGCCCATCCCTAGCTGCCCTTCAGAAGGTGGTGGTGAGTTGCCTTCTTGAACCGCTGAAGTCCTTGAGGTGTAGGTACACTCACTGTGCTGTTAGGGTGCAAGTTCCAGGATGTTGCTCCAGTGACAGTGAAAGAGCAGCGATATATTTCCAAGTCAGGGTGGTGAGTGACTTGGAGGGAACCTCCAGGTGGTGGGGTTCCAAGGTTTCTGCTGCTCTTGTCCTTCTAGGTGGTAGTGGTCATGGGTTTGGAAGGTGTTGTATAGGAACCTTGGTGAGTTACCGCAGTGCATCTTGTAGATGGTACCCACGACTGCCACTGTTTGGCGGTGGTGGAGGGTTTGAATGTTTGTGGAAGGGGGAGCAATCAAGCGGGCTGCTTTGTCCTGGATGGTGTCGAACTTCTTGAGTATTGTTGGAGCTGCATTCATCGAGGCAAGTGGAGAGTATTCCATTATACTCCTGACTTGTGCCTTGTAGATGGTGGATAGGCTTGGGGGGGAGGGGGGGGTCAGGGGTTGAGTTACTCGCTGTAGGATTCCTAGCCTTTGACCTGCCCTGATAGCCACAGTATTAATATGGCTAATCCATTTCAATATCTCATCAATGGTAACCCCCAGGATGTTGATTGTGGGGGATTCAGTGATGGTAATGCCAATGAATGTCAAGGAGCGATGGTTAGATCCTCTCTTGTAGGAGATGGTCATTGCCTGGCACTTGTGGCATGAATCTAACTTGCCACTTGTCAACCCAAGCTGGCTATTATCCAGGACTTGTTACATTTGGACATGGACTGCTTCATGATCTGAGGAGTCGCGAATGGTGCTGAACATTAGTCATCCGCAAACCTCCCCACTTCTGACCTTGTGATGGAAGGGAGGTCATTGCGAAGCAGCTGAAGATGGTTGGGCCTCGGACACTACCCTGAGTAACTCCTGCAGTGATACCCTGGAACTGAGACGATTGACCTCCAACCACCACAACCATCTTCCTTTGTGCCGGGGTGACTCCAACCAGTGGAGAGTTTTCCCGTTGATTCCCACTGACTCCAGTTTAGCTGGGGCTCCTTGATGCCATACTCGGTCAAATATTGCCTTGATATAAAGGACAGTCACTCTCACCTCACCTCTGGCATTCAGCTCTTCTGCCCATATTTGAACCAAGGCTGTAATGAGGTCAGGAGCTGAGTGATTCTGGTGGAACCCAAACTGAGCGTCTGTGAGCAGGTTATTGCTGAGTAAGTGCCACTTGATAGCACTATTAATGACTCCTTCCATCACTTAGTTGATGATGGAGAGTAGACTGATAGGGCGGCAATTGGCTGGGTTGCATTTGTTCTGGTTTCTGGTGTACAGGAGACACCTGGGCAATTTTCCACAATGCCGGGTAAAAATAAAATGAAATGCAAATCGCTTATTGTCACAAGTAGGCTTCAGTGAAGTTACTGTGAACAGCCCCTAGTCGCCACATTCCGGCGCCTGTTCGGGGAGGCTGGTACGGGAATTGAACCCGTGCTGCTAGCCTTGTTCTGCTTTACAAGCCAGCTGTTTAGCCCACTGTGCTAAACCAGCCTCTAGATGCCAGTGTTGTGGCTGCCCTGGAACAGCTTGGCTAGGGTAGTCTTCAGTACTATTGCCGGAATATTGTCATTAAAAGATTGGTACAACTTTGAAACCTCGGGCAGTTTTAAACCAACTCCTCTGGCAGGAAACTGGTGGAATCATATCAGCTGTCAATTTAACAGCCTGCCTGATTTTCTCATGAATAAAATGGGAATGTAAAATCTGGCAAGGTGTAAAACAGGGGTTGCAGATAAATTAAGGGCAATTTTCTATAAGGCACATGAGCCTAAAATTACCCTGCTCCCTGCCTAATCAAAAACATGTCGGGAAAAATTGATGGAAAAATTTCTAAGTTCACTTGTGGTGGGTTTTGCAGGGAGTTTCCTGCCGGCTCTGCCCTTCCCCCTCCCCCTCCGCTATCAAACGACACTCCGGAAAGATTTGTGTGGTAGCGAGTGAGAATTGCTCCGAGTATTCCGGCGCGCGGCCTATCGAGGCCGGCAAAGCAATTCAATGCTAATTGGTCAACTTAACAAGGCCTCATGGGCGTCCTGCCGCAAATGAAGGCTCGCCGGCTGATTCGCCGGGACTGCGCTCGCCAACACCCCCCCCCCACCGTAACAAGGTAGAGCAGCACTTAAGCTGCACTTGCTCAGCCAACGCTAACACGCTCGCAATAATAGCGCCGAGGAGACCGGCCGCAAGATTCGAGGATGCTGGCCTGAGGAGGCTGCTAGACATCGTGGGGGCCAGGAGGGATGCCCTGTTGCCCTGATGGTTCCGGAGAGTGAGCCACAAGGCAGCCAGTGTTGCCTGGAATGAGGTGGCGGGAGCTGTCAGCTCAGGGAGTGTGACCAGGAGGACTGGCCTCCATTGCAGTAAGAAGGTCATTGACCTACACCGGGCAGCACGAGTGAATAGATACCAACCCCCCCCCCCCCCCCCCTGCCACCCCCGCTGCCACCCCCAAGGGAGCATCCACCCCCCCAACTCCTCATACAACCCCAACCCTTCCCCCTTCAAACCCCCACCACTCCCTCCACACCCCTTCATGCCCCCCCCACTCACCACTGTGAACCATGCATGTGCCAGTGATGCCCTCCCTGTGTCTTCTCAGGAAAAGCTCCCACATATTCATTGGGAGGGCGCCCAGGCTGACGGAAGGGTGCCTGACTTAAGAATCCTCACCTCTTTTGAGGAGCGTGTCCTGGAGATGACTGGGGTGGCCAAGGAGAGATCGGTCACCCACGCGGAGGCTGGCGGATGCCGTAGAGGTGAGGAACCACCAGGTTCCACTTGGAGGCCTGTCAAACGTGAGTTGTTATTGCCTTACTGACTGACCCATCCCTCCCACTGACCACATGTCCATTCTCCCGCAGGTCCTCCAGCCGACAGCGCTGGCCCATCCCGGGCGGCACCTTCTCCTGACTTAGAGGAGAACATCTCGGAGGTGAGCTCCGAGGATGCCACCGTAATAGTCGCGCCACAGCTGTTATCCCCATCCTTCACCAATGCAGATACACACACCTCGGTGGGAAATGTTAGGCTTCTGGGGCACAATCTGGTGAGCACCACAGGTTGGTGCAGGAAACCCCAGGCAAGGTAACAGGCAGAGGTCTACTGGATCTCAGGACCCAGCTGGGTACCAGCCTGATGTCATGCCTATGTACAGAGGTACTCAAAGCTGACTGAGAGGATAGGATGAAACCCGTCCACCCACGAGGATCCACTTGGAATGTGTGAAGTACTCACTTAACCACGATTGACAATTCCCTATCAGCAATAGCCTTCAGAGGCCTCGGCAGTCGGTGGGGGTTATGGATGGTCGGTGGGGCAGATGGGCAGGGACAAAGGTTGCCCCCTGAATGGGTACACATGATCCAGGGGTTGGAATGGTGGTGCCGCACGCAGTTGCCCGCCCATGATAGCGCACCCCTGCGGAGGGTCCCCCACCTCCAGCCGAGCAGGAGGGTGGCAGTCCCAGCACTCCCAAGCTCTTTGTCTGGAGAAAAGATGGTTACTCACTTCCTCGGCTCCCCACAGAAGCTCTTCCGCCAGGTTCATGTTTTTCAAAAGGAGCACTAATCGACGCTTGTGCAAGCACTTGCTGGAGAGGCTGCTGAATGACAGGAGGCCGTTGGATACGGGATGGCTCCCATTAATTGTATGGAGATTAGACTTAAGAGGTGATCATTGGTTTCTCGTCTTGCTATGGCAAGATCCCGATTTGGCAGTGCCAAGGTGTCAGTTGGGCAGCGCCAAGGTGCTCAAGTTCCAGGGGGAGGGCCAGGGAGCCACTACACTATCCCTTGCTATCCAGGGGCCTCCAATGGCCAGGAAACCCTCCGGGTGCCATTCGATGCCGATGCCTAGCAGGACTTGAGTATACCCAATGAGGCGTAAAGGCTGCGGGGAAGCCCGTGGGAGGCCTCTCCTGGCACATTGCAATCTCGCTCAAGCGCAGCGCAGCCAGCAGATCACGCCCATAGAGCTCAGAAAGCTGAACTAATAGAGTTTTTAAATTGACCCATTAAGATTGGGCTTTCAACTTCAGCCTCACTGTGACATTTGCAACCGAACGTATCTATGAAGCAATGCAGATTGAGCATTCATTTAGAAAGTACATACCGAGTCATACGTGGTCTTGTGGTGGCTTGTTCTGACCTCTGGAGCCTGGTATCCATAAGTTCCAATATTTGCTGTGAGTTTCATAATGTCTGCTGAAGAAGGCAACATTGTTAAGGGTTAAAATTAGGTAGAGCTTGGGTTTGGGAAAAACATACAAATGATACACGTTTGGACAATGTGGTATCTAAAATATCTTTTAAATTGCAATAAATTGAGTGTGATTCATGAAACATGCTACAAAAAGCTTTTCAATCCAAGTGTTGCAACTTTTAATCCTTAAATAAAGCTTGATATGTTCTTTGTAGCATACAAGTCAAAACAAAATGTAACTATTTTATACAGCACTAGAAGTCTTTTCCCTTGTCTATTGGAGACAAGTGACAACTGATTTCCACTACAAAATGCACAGCAATGGCTTATACACCAGACTTTACAGCATTCATCAAAGTGAAGTTTCTAGAAAATAAATTAGTGCCCTTTGGTGCACATATCTATGACTATAATTCTCCAGAGATTTTTTCTTGCACACAATCTTTGGAAGCTAGTTATTTTGGCAAACAAATGGACAGCAAAATAATTTACACACCACCATCACTCAGCTCCACTTGATCATCCATTTTGTTCTTACAGGTGAAAGCTTTGTTTTCTGTGCATACCTGAAGTGTGGAGCACAATACATTCTAATCAGCAATCACGTCCATGCAGAAAGAAAATAGCACTGGAATAAGCAAGCCTCTCTTTCATTGAACTTCACTTGTGTTCTCCAGACATCTGCTTGTCATAGAACAGTTCAGTGGTAAAGGTTTACTTGATTAAACTGCAGATTGTGTACTTTTGTATTATTTAGAGGATGGACTCTTCTCTGAGTGACTCAAAACATCTGAAGATTGTGGAGTGCGATACCTCAATACTACAGCACCAGTGTAACATTGACCATACTCCTAACAAGGATAAAAGTAGGCAGTTCAATTGCATTGCTTAACCGCATCAGAGTTTAAAGACAGAGTCGTTTTTTTAATGTATTTGTTCACAGGATGAGGGCATCGCTGGCTAGGCCAGCATTCGTTACCCATCCCATTGCCCTTGAAAGGTAGTGGTGAACTGCTTTCTTGAATCGTTGCAGTCCATGTGGTGTAGACACCCGCAGTACTGTTAGGGTGCTCAAGGAATTTGACCCAGCGACAGTGAAGGAACGACAATATAGGTCCAAGTCAGGATGGTGTGTGGCTCACAGGTCAAATGCTGCCTTGTTGTCAAGGGCAGTCACTCTCACCTCACCTCTGGAATTCAGGTCTTTGTCCATGTTTGGACCAAGGCTGCACTGAGATCTGGAGCGGAGTGTCTCTGGCGGAACCCAAACTAAGCATTGTGAACCAGGTTATTGTTAAGTAAGTGGAGCTTGATAACACTGTTGACATCACCTTCCATCACTTTCAAAAGAAGGCTGATGGAGCAGTAATTGGCTAGGTTGGATTTGCCCTGGTTTTGTGGACAAGACATAGCTGGATAAATTTCCACATTGCCAGGTAAATGTCAGTGCTGTAGCTGTACTGGAACAGCTTGGCTAGGGGCACGGCTAGTTCTGGAGCATAAGTCTTCAGTACTACTGCCGGAATACTGAAAGGGCCCATACCCTTTGCAGTATGCAGTGCCTTCAGCTGTTTCTTGATACCACATGGAGTAAATTGAACTGGCTGAAGACAGACATCTGCAATGCCGAAGACTTAACGAGTTCTTTCTAACAAGTGAAAGCTGAATTACAAGACAAAAGATAACTCAGTTCTATTAAATTTGAGTTCCTAAAAACATACGATAGAGCAGCGCAATGTTTGACTTTTACACCAACTGATGTGTTTCATAGTCACCTTTCCAATAGTTTGCTCAAGCAATGCCAAATTGTATTGATGAGCGGTTGTTGTTTATATGGTTTGTCTTGTAGGCCAGTAAACAGCAACACATTGAGGCAAGAGCCGCAGTGAAACAACATTATTAGTGAACTATGGCTCAATAAAGATGCTTATAGTTGAAAGGCTGTACGCTTAATTATAACAGCAAAATATAATTACGTTTCCACAATCTCTAAAAAGAACGCATCAGAAGTCACGTCAACTAAGTGGAAAAGGAGAAATCCTATTAAATATATCGAAACACCAATACACATTACCTGAGATATACAGAATCTGGACAAACCAAAATCTCCAATTTTCACACTTCCATCTTGGTCAATAAATATGTTTCCAGGCTTCAGGTCTCGATGTATAATATCCTTTTGAGATTAAAAAAAACCTGTTTGTTTAATTCAGAATATTACTGAATGTGCTGTTTATTCTCCCAATAGAAGCTCACTCTATCACAGTAGGGGCCACATGCAGCCCGTCTGGGTTCTGGATGCGGCCCCTGAGATATTTTGTGGACCACTGCCTAAGCACAGGGTTGCCACATGCCATCGATTTCCATCCAAGTAGTTTTTTTCCTACCGGTACGACTGAAGTGATACGCACATAAAGCAACAGCAAATGAAATAAGGTGCATTCTGATTGCACACAAGGGGCTGGATTCTCCGGTCCGCCAGCCACGTTTTTCTCCGATTCTCACTTTCGCTTGTCAATGGGACTTCCCATTGAAACCACCCCACTCTGCCGCAAAACCCACTGGTGGGTATGCACTGCCAGCAGGAAAACTGAATCCCGACGACCGGAGAACCAACATCGACTGGAGAGCCGTACACTCCCTCTGCATCCAAAGTGTAAATATTTCTTTTGTTTTTACCATTTGAAGTTGATGATAGCCTTATGAATATATAAATTATTAAGCATTTTTGATAAAGTATGAAAAATTCGGCATGTGTTAAATGTATTGAATCAAATGTATTGGGAAGCACGGTAGCATATAGGTTAGCACAATTGCTTCACAGCTCCAGGTTCGATTCCCGGCTTGGGTCAGTGTCTGTGCAGAGTCTGCACGTTCTCCCCGTGTGTGCGTGGGTTTCCTCCTGGTGCTCCGGTTTCCTCCCACAGTCCAAAGATGTGCAGTTTAGGTGCATTGGCCATGATAAATTGCCCTTAGTATCCAAAATTGCCCTTAGTG
This sequence comes from Scyliorhinus torazame, assembly GCF_047496885.1. NCBI lineage: Eukaryota > Metazoa > Chordata > Chondrichthyes > Carcharhiniformes > Scyliorhinidae > Scyliorhinus > Scyliorhinus torazame. The sequence continues at coordinate 133,452,684 of NC_092713.1, read as the reverse complement.
TTAGGTGGGGTTACTGGGTTATGGGGATAGGGTGGGGGTGTGGGCTTGGGTAGGGTGCTCTTTCCAAGAGCTGGTGCAGACTCGATGGGCCGAATGGCCTCCTTCTGCACTGTAAATTCTATGATTATAATGGGGTTATGGTGAGTGAACAAGCCTGATTTCAATCTTCTGGCCCACTGAGACGAAGGAGGGCCACTCGAATGGCTCACTCATTAGCCTGGGTTGTCCATCATTACTTTGTCACAAGAAAGGACAACATTAAAATGACGACTGTCGTTAGCTACTTAATCACATTATTATTTATATTTGGAATGAATGGATGTGCACCTTTTACAGCCTTGTTTTATAGCCTAGTTTCAAAGTACTTCGCAAACTACGTGTTCCTTTTGAAGTATAGTCACTGTTTTCATGTAGGTAAATATAGCAGTCAATCTGTGCACAGCAAGATCCCACAAATAGCAATGAGGTAAATGAACAGGTATAGGACTAGTAGTTGGTTGAGGAATGAATGATATAGAACTTCACCGCCGAGGTCCCAGGTTTGATCCCGGCTCTGGGTCACTGCCGTGTGGAGTTTGCACATTCTCCCAGTGTTTGCGTGGGTTTCGCCCCCACAACTTGGCCACGCTAAATTGCCCCTTAATTGGAAAAAATTAATTGGGTACTCTTAAATTTTTTTCTTTTTTTTTTAAAGATATTTAACTTCACTGATAGAATTCCCTTCCTGCAATCCCTCCGTATTGCACTGAAATGCCAGGTTAAATTAGAACAGTGTCTGGAGTGAAGCTCCAACATAGGAATTAGGAGCAGAAGTAGGCAATTCCGCCCTGCAAGTCTGCTCTGCCATTCAATCAGATCATGGCTAATCTCTTCCTGGTCTCAAATCCATCTCCCTAACTGATCGCCATATCCCTTTAACCAGTCTTTTTTATCAGAAATATATCTATCTCCCTCTTGAAACCATTTAATGATTCGGATGTTAAATCCTCAGTTTCTTTACCCGTCAGTCTGGCCTCAATAAAAGTCGAGATGGATTTGCAGGTACAGCATTAGTTATTTTATTAGACTTGCAAGTCTTTCTCAGTTCACAGCAGTACAGATCACCTCTGCTCTCTGTACCTCCGGAATCAAGTGAGGCTATAAGACAAAGAGCTCTGTACTGATACATTCAAATGGCATCAAGTTTCACATACTCGACGCCCATAGGTCATCCTATGTCCCTCCTGACCTGTTTGATCTATTCTGATTGGCTCACTTCCAATCCCTTCCTCTGGCCCCTATTACTCAGCATCACTTTGGTGGACACACCTCTTCCTGCTTTTCCATGCGGTCTGAAATCCTTTGTCTGTGAACTAACCAGAATTAAACTGGCCTATTTCTACATTACATTAACTAATATCTCTAAAGTAACTATTTTATATCACATTCGTCACGGACGCCACCATATTATGGAACAGCGAGTTCCACAAATTCATCACCCTGGGCGAGAATTAGGGCCTCCGCATCTACCGCCTCGCAACCTTTCTCCATGACGTCTCATTCTAGATTGCCCCACAAGGGGGAGCATTTGGTCGACATTTACTTTATCAATCCCTTTTAGTATTTTCATAATAATAATCTTTATTAGTGTCATAAGTAGGCTTACATTAACAATGCAATGAAGTTACTGTGAATATACCTCAATCAGATCCCTTCTCATCCTTCTAAACTCCAGCAAGTAAAAGCCCAAACTATTTAATCTCTCCTCAAACATCAACTCCTTCATCCCCGGAATCAATCCGGTGAACCTCCTCAGAACTGGTTCCAATGCCACCACATCCTTCTTCAAATAAGGAGACCAAAACTGGACACAATGCTCCAGATGTGGTCTCACCAACACTCTATACAATTGCAACATACTTCTCTACTTTTATTCTCCAGTCCTTTTGCAATAAACGCAAACATTCCATTTGCCTTTCTTATTACATTTTGTACCTGCATACAGACGTTCTGCAATTCATGAACAAAGACACCCAGGTCCCTCTGCCCAGACACATTTTCAATCTGCTTTCCAGTTAGATAATAATTTGCCTGACTATTTTTTCAGCCAAAATGGATAACCTCACACTTGTCCACATTAAACGCCAGCTGCCAATTTTTGGCCAAATCTCCTAGCCTATCCACAACTGTCTGTAAAATCTGTATCTCCTCTTTACTGCCTGCTTTCCCACCTATTTTAGTATCATCAGCAAATTTTGCTATGTTACACTCTGTCCCTGCTTGCAGATCATTTATATAGATTGTAAACAGGTGAGGTCTGAGGACTGAACCCTGCGGCACACCGCTTGTTGCAGTTCGTCAGCCAGAGAAGGACCCAACCCTCTGCTTTCTGTCAATCAGCCAATCCTCTATCCAATCTAGTATTCTACCTCCAATCTCACTTTATGGTCAATCTTTTATGTGGCACCTTGTCAAATGCCTTCCAGAAGTCTAGATAGACCACAACCACAGGTTCCCCATTATCCACCTTGCTGGTTCCGTTCTCAAAGAACACAAGCAAACTTGTCAAGCATGACTTACCCTTACCTTGACAATGGTGGATTGAGCTTTGTATTTCCAAATGTTCAGTCATCTCCTCCTTAATGATTGATTCCAGCAACTTTCCCACCACAGAGGTCAAGCTTTTTGCCTCTCTCCCTTTTTGAATACACATTAGCGTGTTTCCAATCCAGCAGAACCTTTCTAGAATCCAGGGAATTTTGATGTATCATAATGAATGCATTCCCTATCTCTGCTGCCACTTCCTTTAATATCCTAGGGTGCAAGCCATCAGCTCCCAGAGACTTATCCGTCTCCTTTAGTCCCATCAGTTTATTCAATACCTTCTCCCTAGTGATGGTTATTGCATTAAGTTCCTCTGCATTAACTGCAGTTCTTGGAAAAATGTTATTATCCTCTCCCGTGAAGATGGAGGCAAAATATTGGTTCAGTGCCTCCGCCATCTCTGTGTTCCCCATTATTACCTCACCAGTATCATCTTCTAAAGGGCCAACATTTACTTTAGCTATTCGCTTCCCCTTTATGTACTCATAGAAACTCTTGGTATCAGTGTTATGCTTTCTGCTACTTTCCTTTTGTAGTTAATCTTAGCCATTGTTCCTTAATAACCCTCATTTGAGCCCAATCTACTTGGGTCAACTCTTTCCTCAGGTCTGTATAGTTACCTCTGCCCAACACTAAAACTCAAGTCTGGCACTGTCCTCTCTCGCTCAATCAGAATTTGAACTTCTCGCATGCTGTGAACACTCCTTCCAAGAGGATCCTTAACGACAAGACTATTTTTCAGCCCTTCTTCATTACCTAACACTAAATCTAAAATAGGCTGTTCCCTGGTTGGCTCCATAACATTTGCTCTAAGAACCAATCCCTCATACACTATATGAAATTTCCCTCGAGGCTACCTTTGCCAATTTGATTAATCCAGCCAATATGCATGTTAAAATCATCCATGATTACCATTGTGCCCAACTCACAACACCTCATTATTTCTTGGTTTATACTATGCTCCACTTTGGAAGTATTGCTTGGGGGCCTGTAAATTAATCCTACCAATGAGTAAGTCCTTGTGACCACCTTATTTGCCGTTTCCGCTAGAACACTGGTCCCAGATCGGTTTAGGTGGAGACCGTCCCAATGATACAGATCCCTCCTGTCGCAATACTGGTGCCAGTGCCCCATGAAATGGAACTCCTCTTTCCCACACCAGTCCTTTAGCCACACGTTTACTTCCCTAATTTTCTCATTCCAATTTGCACGTGGCTCGGGTAGTAATCCAGAGACGATAACCCCAACTCTCTTGGCAGCAAGAGTGTCAACATTGAGCAAAGCGAACAGTCAAACTCACTATATTAGGATTAATATTTCACAATGGAGTGCACCAGTACAGAGCAACAAGTGGTTAGCAGTGCTGCCTCACGGCACCAAGGACCCGGGTTTGATCCCATTTGATCACCCGGGTTTGATTTAGGTTCAGTGGGCTAGACAGCTCGTTTGTGATGCAGAACAAGGCCAGCAGCGCGGGTTCAATTCCCGTACCAGCTGAGAATTCTGAATTCTCCCTCTGTGTACCCGAACAGGCGCCGTAATGTGGCGACTAGGGGATTTTCACAGTAACTTCATTGCAGTGATAATGTAAGCCTATTTGTGACATTAAAGATTATTTATTAATTATTTTATCACTGTCCGTGTGGAGTTTGCACATTCTCCCCACGTCTGCTTGGGTTTCACCCCCACAAAACAAAGGTGTGCAGGATAGGTGGATTGGCCACGCTAAATTGCCCCGAAATTGGAATAAATAAATAAATAAATTACTGAATTTGGTTCAAATAAACTTTGAATGGTCAGAAATAGACTACATAAATGAGTGTGTGTTTTCTGGTGAACCAGGTAGGGGGACCAAACTGGGAGTGCCTCCATTTTGCTTGGCCGGATCCAGTTTTAGGCTTACGGGGGTCCGAGTGGCTCGGGATTAGCCCCGACTTCGTAAACATAATTATACTAGCCTGGTAAGTAGAGTCAAAACCCTTAGCCTTTTGGCTGGGATGGGCGTGGGGTCGGGTCTGGTGCCCGGATCTGGTGTGTCTCTCTTGTGGGGACCATGAATTGGATTCTGTTTGGGTTGGTTTTTGGAGCGGGCGGGGAGCTTGTTTGGGGGTTTGCCCTATCCACACTCTGAGCTCTGGCTTTCTGACTCTGATAAAGTAATTTTTTTAAAAAGTAGAGTCAAGACCAACCTGCAAAGGTGGGATAACCATCGCCTGTCCTTGCCAGGCAGCATCCAGTCGATCAAAATGAACATTCTGCCACAATTTTTTTTCTAGTGTCTGCCAGTTTTCCTTCCTCTATCTTTTTTTTTATATAAAAGGAGGGTCGAAAGGTTGATATCTTCCTTCATATGAGAGGGCAAGGCCCTGAGGATTTGTAGGGCAGTCGTTCAAAGGGATAGGCAGTCAGGGGGACTGGTGTTACCAAACCTGATATTTTATTACTGGGCAGCGAATACACAGAAAGTGTTGGATCGATGTAGTGATCCACTACATGGGTGCAGATAGAATCAAGGTTATGTACGGGGTCTGGTCTGGGGGCATTAGTGACGGCCTCGCTTCCGTTCTCAGTGACAAAGTATTCGTCAAATCCAGTGGTTGTTTCCACTTTGAAAATATGGAGACAATTCCGGCAACATTTTAAATTGGGGTCAGTATCGAAGCTGGCTTCCATCTGTGTTAACCATCTGTTACAGCCTGCGAGTTGAGATGCCACATTCAAGGGGTGGGAAGGGAAGATACTGGAGAGACTAGATGATTTGTTCCTAGAGAGGTGGCTTGCCAGTCTAGAGGAACTGATGGAAAAGTTTGGGCTCTCGGGTTCAAATTCATTCAAATATCTCCAAGTTCACAACTTTGCGAGACGGACTTTCCCAATATTCCCCGTGGCGCCGCCAGCATCTTAATGGAGAGGGTCCTTTCGTTCGCGGGGTCACAGGAAAGGGGAACTGCCGGTATCTATGAATGGATTTTGTCAGAAGATTCAGTGTCAGTGCAGGGGGTTAAGGCTAGGTGGGAGGAGGAGTTGGGGCCCAATTGAACATAGAACATACAGTGCAGAAGGAGGCCATTCTGCCCATCGAGTCTGCACCGACCCACTTAAGCCCTCACTTCCACCTATCCCTGTAATCCAATAACCCCTCCTAACCTTTT